>NC_091955.1:61546334-63023834 GCF_031021105.1 Erythrolamprus reginae
AGGGCACACGAGACGTTGCCCTATGTCAGCTTCAGCACACATGTGTGTGCCGGCCAGCTGATTTTTGGCCTTGGGGAAACCTGTTTCGCCCTCAAGATGCTTTGGGGAAGCTTCCCTGAAGCCCTGGAATGCAAAAAAAAACAAATCTAGGACTTTGACCATTACAAATGTTAGAACTCCTCACCTTTTTTACCCATGATTCCTCACTTGTATACTGTCTGGGTATGGTCAATTGTTTTGTAGAGCTATAGCTGTATAGCTATAGCGATAGCTATAATAGCAATAGCTATAACTGTCTAGATTTTCTTTCATAGACTGACCTTCTGAAACTTTTCCCATAGAGATATTCCTGTCTGCTTCATAACCTGCAGACCTGGGCATCTAATAAGGGTTCCTGACCCCTAATGTCTGTCTCCCCCTCTGACTCAGACATTACCATCATTGGGGTTTTTACAGTCTCTGGAGGTTACTTGGGTTTCTCAGGTTCCAATTATCCTTCACTCTCACTCTCTGACTCAGCAGTCAAGAACACTGGCCTAGAGTACCAAGATGGACCCAGTTCATCGTCCTCAGAATCTGTGACTAACTGAGCTGGACGTGGACCTTTCTCCTTTGTACTCTCTCAGACTCCCAACTCTCAGCTAGAAGCTCCTCCCACCAGCTTCTGTGAAGTTAAAAGGTAATTATGGAAGGCTAAATGGCTAAATGAAAGTGAATTCTGGTTTCAGTCTTCAGTTTCCAAATAATTCAGAGAATCAGAGGCCTGGAAAAGGCTTGTATGCTAAATAACACAGAGATAGGGAGATGGAAGCCAGATGCCATTATAAAGAGTGAGAGAGAGAAAGTATGTGTGCATGTATGTGTGTATATATGGAGAGGGGCGGCATACAAATTTAATAAATAATAATAATAATAATAAATAAATAAATTATTATTAACAACAACAACAACAACAATAACACTTGGCACTTGGTACTTGGCACGCTGGGCGCAGTGCCAAAGGATCTCAGCGGACATTTAAAAACCTTCGGAATTGACAAAATCTCCATCTGTCAATTGCAAAAGGCCGCTTTACTGGGATCGTCAAACATAATTCGCCGCTACATCACGTAGTCCTAGGTGCTTGGGAAGTGCCCGACTGGTGATGAAATAAAAAATCCAGCATAGTGATCCCGTTTGCTGCGTTGTATTGACATAATAATAATAATAATAATAATAATAATAATAATAATAATAACCTCTCTCCCTCCCTCTCTCCTTCCCTCTCTTTTATTACTCTCTTATTTAAAAACCTACTTTTGTGTTTTGGTAAATGGAAACAGTTTTATTTCTAGCATTCTTTAAAAACTGAAGGGAAAAAAAACTCCTGTAAATTTAATAAAATTTATAAATTAGCGATAAATAGCAATTTACCTTCTGTCTATCATAAATCGACTATTATTTCCGGCACTGAAAAGAAAGCCACACAGTGAGAATTTAAGAACTTCTAGAAAGAGTACACTCATCAGCTCTTGAGGTGATCATTATAATTTCTACATACCTGTTCAGTTTTTGTCCCACCCCAGTATCAAGACAGTTTCCCATCTATGTTGTGTTGGCTGGATATCAGATCATTTGGACTGGGATCTGTAACACTATCAAAACTGCAGTAAGCATGTTTAGGAGATGTCAGTGAAATAAGCTCTATTTAGAAGCCTACATGAATTTATGCATGAGCAATATTTCTTTTATTATCATTATTTTTACTGATAACATTTTTCTGCTTTTCATTGATGAACAGTGCTTACCATGTGTAAGTGGGAAACTGGAATTGTATTTCATTAGCATTTCAAAGCTAAAAGACTATTTTCTGAGGAATTATTTGTCTTACACAAAGGGAAGGCAAAAAACGAAGAGTTAAGTGGGAAGCTTGTATTGTACAAAGCTAGATAATTTAAACAGCCTCCAAATTTGCCTTTTCAAAGCATAAATTAATTACTTCTAACCCCATCTGTCTTAAATAATAATCTGTTCCACAAATGATAGACTAATTCCTAATTAAGATATGCTAATGAGACTGACCACATATCACTCAAAACTTGAGTCTGATAAAAAAAATTCTTGCTCTTCTCTGGTTATCTCACTTTTCCACTCCTAAACTTTGCACTAGATTTCTCTCTCTCTGGTTTGATAGCACCATGATGTATTCACTAATGATTAATTTATGCTAATGGCATTTCATCTCTGCAGATGTCAGCATTGAAGAGCTCACACACAATATCCTTCAAATTCTAATTGCGCTATGTTACTTAAAGGAACAATGTGTCTTTCCCTCTCACCCCATCTGGGGGAAGAACTTTTTCCATGTCTTCCCATATTTTCAGTTCATTTTACAAATTTGAATTTTACAAATTGCATGCCCTGTGTTCCTCTGACTCCTGTAAATCAGGTTATTTCTAGTCCGGAATGCTTCAGGATTTCTAGCAAAGAGGTACCAGGTCCTCATTGGTATCTCCAATGTTTCTGGAGAACACCTGACAATGAAGTTGCCCAGAATACCCTACAAAAGCAGACTATCAATCCTAGGTCTAGAAAGCTTAGAACTACGTTGCCTAAAATACGATCTAAGTATTGCCCACAAGATCATGGGCTGCAACGTTCTACCTGTCAATGACTATTTCAGCTTCAATCGCAACAACACAAGAGCACGCAACAGATTCAAACTTAATATTAACCCCTCCAAACTTGACTGTAAAAAATATGACTTCAGCAACCGAGTTGTCAAAGCGTGGAACTCATTACCCGACTCAGTAGTGTCAACCCCTAACCCCAAACATTTTTCCCTTAGACTATCCACGATTGACCTCTCCAGGTTCCTTAGAGGTCAGTAAGGGGCATGCATAAGTGCACCAGTGTGCCTTCTGTCCCCTGTCCAATTGTCTCTCCTTATCTCATTTATCTTTTCTTCCTTTCAAATATGTTCACCTATACTTTATCTTCTATTCTTTTCTTTACTTATATTATTACATATCTTTCTCTTCAATGTGTATTATGTATTGGACAAAATAAATAAATAAATAAATAAATTTCATCAAATAGAGTGGGCTTAATCCAGCAGTTTAAAAAATGGAATAGAAAAATTTAAGCCTGATCACTTAATAAAAAGAAACTTTTTTTCACCACTATCCTTACAGGTAGTCTTGAACATACGACCATTATGGAGCCCACAACTTCTGCTATTTAGTGAAAAGTTTGTAACATGAATTTGTCCCATTTTACAACTTTTTGTTGCCACATATGTTAATTAAGAATTACTACAGTTGAATTAGTAACATAGTTGTTAAGTGAATCTGGGTTCTCCATTGACTTGGCTTCTTAGAAGGTCACAAAACGACTCCTGATATTTATGCAACTGTCATAAATTTGAGTCAGTTGTCTGTCTCTAACATCTGAATGAAAATCACGTGACCATGGGAATGCTGCCATGGTTGTAAGTGTGAAAAATGGTCATAAAGAGGTATAACAAGCAGGAAGAGGGAGATTGTGATCCCACTATATAGAGTGATGGTGAGACCATATTTGGAATACTGTGTTCAGTTCTGAAGACCTCACCTACAAAAAGATATTGACAAAATTGAACGGGTCCAAAGACGGGCTACAAGAATGGTGGAAGGTCTTAGGCATAAAACGTATCAGGAAAGACTTCATGAACTCAATCTGTATAGTCTGGAGGACAGAAGGAAAAGGGGGAACATGATCGAAACATTTAAATATGTTAAAGGGTTAAATAAGGTCCAGGAGGGAAATGTTTTTAATAAGAAAGTGAACACAAGAACAAGGGGACACAATCTGAAGTTAGTTGGGGAAAAGATCAAAAGCAACATGAGAAAATATTATTTTACTGAAAGAGTAGTAGATCCTTGGAACAAACTTCCAGCAGACGTGGTAGATAAATCCACAGTAACTGAATTTAAACATGCCTGGGATAAACATATATCCATCCTAAGATAAAACACAGAAAATAGTATAAGGGCAGACTAGATGGACCATGAGGTCTTTTTCTGCCGTCAGACTTCTATGTTTCTATGTTTTTATGTTTCTAAAGCACTGTTTTCAGTTATAACTTTCAACAGTCACTAAATGAACTGTTGCAGGTCGAGGACTACTTGTACTGCATCATAGTCAGGGGTGGGCTAACGCCTAATCGGGATTGCCTCCGCGGCTGTGGAGGTCCTGTGAGTTTCAACAGAGTTATGTTGCTGCACCGTGCAGATAGCAAAATCATGCACAGAAAAACAGGTGCGCCCATGTTCCGGTAAGGTTTTTTGCTTCTGCGCATGTACAGAAGTAAAAATTATTCCCGGAACACAGGCGTACCTACGTCTCAGTGCATAATTTTGCTATCTGCACGGGCGCAGCAGCATAACTCTGCTGAAAATCATGGGACCTCCAGAGCTGCAGAGGCGAGCCTGATAAGGCATCCCGGCTAGTAGCCCATCCATGATCATAGTCATAGATCATACAGAGTGCTGTATTTTACGATTGCTACCTCATTGAGGGAAAAGGTGTTGTGGTTCAGCCTGGGACCCCTCCGGGAATGGCTGATTTGCTGTCGGCTTCCAGCTCAGAGGGAGAGGCTGAGGACCAGGAGGTGCAGACTGACGAGGAAGCGGAATCCCAGGCTGAAGAAGAAGGACAGCCAGAGTTCCACCAGGGGGAGCTCTCCCCAGCAAGCAGCCTGGATTCCCTGGGGGAAGATGCTCATGACATCATAGATATGCGACAAAGGAGAGCTAATCAGAGACGAACTCAATTGGCTAGGTATTTCCAGCATTAGAGGTCACAGCTGGGTTTGGGTGTGGTGCTTGGGAAAGGATAAAAGGCGGCCCCACCCTTCCTGGCTTGTGGAGTTTTATCTTGGAGATTCGTGAGACCTGTCTGTGAACTTTGGTGGCTACAATCCTGGTTTGTGCCTTGGACTATTGAAACCTTGGGGGGGTGTGCCAGCAAGAAGCTTGTGAAATTGACTGGACATCAGGACCCTGTTGTAACGTATTGTAACCTGTCTGCTGTGAAGACAGGTTTTCCTTTGTGCTTATTTTTTCCTGCTATAAAATACTTTTGGATTTTACCAGAGTGTCTGGCTGTTTTTTCAGTGGGTGTGGAGGTCTGGGAAAACCCAGACAGAACAAAAGGTTATTATTATTATTCCCTGATTACCTGGTTTTCAAATCCCTGGAGTGGATACATTCTGGGCTTTTTGTTTACTTCTTAGCTTTTTACTGTCTCTTTTGAATGGTGTGTAAATGTGGTTTATCTCTGTGTGCCTACTGATGGCTGATTTGTCTAAATGGCAATAGAAACATAGAAGTCTGACGGCAGAAAAAGACCTCATGGTCCATCTAGTCTGCCCTTATACTATTTTCTGTATTTTATCTTAGGATGGATATATGTTTATCCCAGGCATGTTTAAATTCAGTTACTGTGGATTTATCTACCACGTCTGCTGGAAGTTTGTTCCAAGGATCTACTACTCTTTCAGTAAAATGATATTTTCTCATGTTACTTTTGATCTTTCCCCCAACTAACTTCAGATTGTGTCCCCTTGTTCTTGTGTTCACTTTCCTATTAAAAACACTTCCCTCCTGGACCTTATTTAACCCTTTAATATATTTAAATGTTTCGATCATGTCCCCCCTTTTCCTTCTGTCCTCCAGACTATATAGATTGAGTTCATTAAGTCTTTCCTGATACGTTTTATGCTTAAGACCTTCCACCATTCTTGTAGCCCGTCTTTGGACCCGTTCAATTTTGTCAATATCTTTTTGTAGGTGAGGTCTTCAGAACTGAACACAGTATTCCAAATGGGGTCTCACCAGCGCTCTATACAGCAGGATCACAATCTCCCTCTTCCTGCTTGTTATACCTCTAGCTATGCAGCCAAGCATCCTACTTGCTTTCCCTACCGCCTGACTGCACTGTTCACTACCCCTAAATCCTTTTCTTCTGAAGTATTTGCTAACACAGAACTGCCAATACAATACTCAGATTGAGGATTCCTTTTCCCCAAGTGCATTATTTTACATTTGGAAACATTAAACTGCAGTTTCCATTGCTTTGACCATTTATCTAGTAAAGCTAAATCATTTACCATATTACAGACCCCTCCAGGAATATCAACCCTATTGCACACTTTAGAGTCATCGGCAAATAGGCAAACCTTCCCTACCAAACCTTCCCCTATGTCACCCACAAACATATTAAAAAGAATAGGACCCAGAATCTTCCAGGAATTTTGCAATATTTTTGAATTTAGTTCCGCATTCTAACCATTGTGCCACCACAGCTCTTAATCCACAATTAAGATATCACTTAATATCTTTTTCCAAGTTGTAGTGAACAAATGAACAATACATATGCAGGGCAGAGGATTCTTAAATGAATTTCAAATTCTGCAACAATATTTATCACTTCCTTCCTTCTGCAATGCAAGTAAATGAATAATACAGTCATTCACGCTCTAGTCATTTATGTCTGCATTAGTGCCATGCACTCTACATGGGGCTATCCTTCAAAAGCACTCAGAAGCTTCAGCTTCAGAATGTGACAGGTAAAATGACCCATATTAGGCCAGTGTTCCTCAAGCTGCATTAGCTGTCAGTTTGCTTCTGGGTGCAATTCAAGGTGTTGGTTATTATCTTTAAAATCCCATGTGGCAAAGGTCCAGAATTCTTGAGGAGCCATCTCACCTCCCTGGGACTGGCCTGCCCTACCCATGCCAACAGAGGAGGCATGCTGCGGTCCCCATTGGTCAAGATATTCCTGCTGGTGGGATCCAGGTGAAGGGCCTTCCTTGCCATGGCTTCTACCTTTTGGAACATCTTACCCCTGAGTGAAATTGGCTCCTACTCTTCTGTCCTTCTGCAGGAACCTTAAGTCCTGGCTCTGCCAGATGCCTTTGGGTCCTAACAGGGAACCTGCCCATTGGAGGCGATTGTTGAATCAAGAAGCAATCCCATCTTCCCCCTCTACATCCTATTCCTTCCCTTCCCATATTTTAATTCATGGGCTTCCCTAAATATGCCCATGTCACACCAACACTCCGCAGTCTGCATTGGTTGCCGATCAGTTTCCGGTCACAATTCAAAGTGTTGGTTATGACCTATAAAGCCCTTCATGGCACCGGACCAGATTATCTCCGGGACTGCCTTCTGCCACACGAATCCCAGCGACCAGTTAGGTCCTACAGAGTGGGCCTTCTCTGAGTCCCGTCAACTAAACAATGTCGTTTGGCAGGACCCAGGGAAGAGCCTTCTCTGTGGCAGCCCAGGCCCTCTGGAACCAACTCCCCCCAGATATTAGAATAGCCCCCACCCTCCTTGCCTTTTGTAAGATCCTTAAAACCCACCTCTGCCATCAGGCATGGGGGAACTGAGATATTCTTTCCCTCTAGGCTTCTACAATTTATGCATGGTATGTTTGTATGTATGTTTGGTTTTATAATAAGGGTTTTTAGTTGTTTTAGTATTGGATTGTTACATGCTGTTTTTTATCACTGTTGTTAGCCGCCTCGAGTCCATGGAGAAGGGCGGCATACAAATCCAATCAATCAATCAATCAATCAATCAATAATAAATAAATAAAAGCTTTATCTTGATTGGATTTCTATTTTTATTCTTTTAAAGGTATTTATTTGTTAAGTTTTTAATGCTTTAATGTTGGAAGCTGCCCATAATCATTCCATTAAGAGATGGGTGGGAAATAAATTCAATAAATAAATAAATAAGAAAACGATAGTGACATTTTCTTCTCAGCTGAATGATTCATACCAGAGATCCTTTAGCACGCAACTAACATGCCTATTCAAGCACTTCCTTTTTCCTGAATAAATACTTAACTGATTAGATATTGCGAAGTATTTGTTCATTGTTGCTCAGGACCAGAATATTTAAAGCCAGATCCTCTATATTTCATAAAATGAAATATCCTGTGGAGCATTTATATTACACATGACTCATTGGATTCTCTGTTGAAAAGTTGACCACCAACTTACTTGCAAATGCAAAAGAAGATTGCATATTAAAACTGATTTTAAACTAAAACTGGCATTCACTAGTTTCTCAGAACTTTGCTAAAGTTCCCTGCTATGTTAACAATATTGTTGTTAAAATGATATGTTTTAATCACCTGCACAAAATTTACTAAGTGACCTGCTGATCAGGCTGAATGTTGTACATAATTAGTGATGGGCGAACCCAACGGTGTTCGGGTTCAGCAAGTTCAGACGAACTTTAGACAAAATTTGGCCGAAACCCGAACCGAACCCGAACCCGAACGGGGAATCCCACCAAGAGATTCCGGGGGCGGAGCTTTGACGTCACGTATACCGGCAGGTTGCTAAGAACGCCAAAGTGATCACTTCCTGGATTCCATAGAATCCAGGAAGTGATCACCTTGGCGTCCTTAGCAACCTGCCGGTGATGTCAAGGCTCCGCCCCCGGAGTCTCTTCGTGGGAGGGATTCCCCAGCTCCTTCAAAGGGAGGTCTTCATGTAAAAATAAACATTGTTATTTTTACAAAAAAGGACGCCGCAGAAGCACTGCAAGCAAAGGGCAGTCCTTTCATGTAAAAATAAACAGAAGGGAAAATAATAGAAGGGACTGGAAAACTATTAATCCTGCTTACTTGTGGAAAATATACATTAATCCAAATATAAAAGATTAGTATATGGAAGTAAGATGAAATGAAATAAGAACAAATAAAATGCAACATGAAAGGGAAAACAGCATAATTCTATTCTAAAATAATGTTTTCTAAGGGACAGTTTGAAGGTTATTCTTTAGAAGTTGAATTAAACAAGTTAAAATATTTTTTTTTCATTTGTCTGCTTCATTTTGGTCTTTGATTTTCCTGAAAATGATGGATCCCTTGTACTTAAACAAGAATGGATATGCTATTTTGGAAACAAAAAAGATTGTTGTTGGTGATGGATTACAGAGATTAAATGTCTTTAGGTAATAAAGTATCAACCATGGAAGGATTCAAAAAAAATCACTTGTAGCAGCATTAAGTTATCTGGCAAAGCTATTGCTTCTGGATTTAAAGCAGTAGTTCCCAATCTTTTTTTGGCCATGCCCCACCTAAGCATCTCTAAAATCCTGAGGCCTCCCCCCCATGACATATAATTCTTATTATTCAAAAAGTGAACTACTCACGTGGAGGAAGCCTAAAAGGCAATTAACTAGGTTTAAACAATATTCCAAGTATCCCCATTAAAAATGAAATTGCCCCACATTGGAAACCAGGGATTTAAAGTCTTTCTTGGAGAGTGGCCAGAAATTAGATATTTTCTGAAAAATATTTAAATTAATTTTTTGCCTTTGTAGTGGCCCTTTACAAACATATTGATTTTTATCCTTAATTAAGTAAGATATACTTTTAGCTTCTTGTAATCATATGGAACTCAAGCTCTTTGAATTTAGATTTGAGACTGTGTGGGCTAACTGGAGATGGGGATGGATGTGATTTCATAAAGAGTTTAAGACAAGTTGGGAAATTAAATCAGGTTGCTTAACTAATCATTAAAAAACAATTTTCTCCCCCCCCTTTTTTTTACTATCCCAAAGAATATTAGCCCTTTGCTGAGTAAAACAACTTACTTGCCAATATAATTGTCATCACATTAATGCCAAAACCAGAGTTTTGTAATGGCAATGATTTGCTGTAATCTTACAGGATTCTTTTAAACTGACATTAGTTGATTATATCTAATTTTTAATTAAATTCCCCAAATGGCAGTTCTTCAGTTTTACATTCTTAAATTGGAAATCTCTGAATGTTATCCCAGGCACCTATGGGTATAATTGTAATTGTTTTTGGCAATGCTCAAATTAAGCATTTCTCTTATTTCACAATCAGCCCTCCAAGAGGTTAGCCATGATATAAATCAGGATTCTGTACTGTAGTTGTGCTTTCCTTTCTGCCACAAAGACCAGAATAAATAGAACACTCACAAATACCTATTTTCTTTTACCATTATTGCTTCATTTAGATGACAGTTTGGTAACACCTAGCACTAATGTTACAGAAATACTGTAATGAGAAATGACAAACTGAAGGAGAGCAAAGAACAGCAGAATATACATAATGAATCTAGCCAGTGTCTCAAGAGATCATCCCTGATTTCCAATTCAGTTGTCTGATTTTTTATCCATAATTATTCATTTTGAGCACAATATACTGTATACCATCTTGTGCATAGCTGACATGTGAAAATTCAAAGCTAAAATTCAAAGACTCTGAATGTAATAGTCTTATATATCTTACTCCTTCCACTGGCTTTCCACACTTAACTCCTTCCACTGGCTTTCCACACTTAACATTTGTCATGAGTTAGATAAAAAAAACAAAACAGGTTGCCAACTCTGTTTAGAAAAGAAATACTATGAACTTGTGCAGCTGTATGGCTGCTTTTATGATAATCCTATTAAATTTTTTAAAATGCCATTAAAATTAAAAAATAAATAAAATTGAGTTTTTCCTATTGTTCTGATGATAAATATATTAGGCTGGGAATGTATAAAAACAACTTCTAGGATAGAAAATATTATATAAGGCTCTTGATTTTTTAAAAATATTTATGGTCTAGGACTATAAAGAATGAGTGGCATAGGAATACAGTAAAAATGACAGTATGGGTTCAAATATTTAAAATGATAGAAAAATTATCCAAGAATAAGTAAATGTTGACTGTTATAAGTTTAATTTAATTTACATTAATTTATTCGACTTATGCCACCCAATCCCATACGGCTCAGTGTGGCTTACAACAATAAAAACAATAAAGTAATACAATGATAAAAAAGAAGTCAAATATTAATAATAGTTATAAAACCCCATCATAAATGCTAAACTAAAATAATTCCCTATGAAAACCCTAAATCCAATCAAACAATAACATACATACCAGTCGAACATAATTCGGGCATGTCAAATTTTAAAATTCACGGTGCCCAGGCTTGTTGGAAAAAACAGGTCTTAACAGCTTTTCAAAAGGCTAGTAGAATGGGAGCAGTGCAAACATCGGGTGGGGGGAGTTGGTTCCATAGACCTGGGGCAGCTACAGAAAAGGCCCTCCTCCAAGGTCCCACCAACCTACATTGTTTATTCGACGGGAGCCGGAGAAGGCCAATTCTGAATGATCTAATAGGTCTCCGGGAGGTATGTGGCAGGAGACAATCCCGTAAAGGTTTGACACCTTTATTTTGTAAATATGCTAATCAAAAAACATACCGGTACTTATAAGCATTGTCTTTCGTTCTGCCTCAATTTATTACCATCCTCAAAATGAAACGAGAACAGTATTTATTTGATTGTTAATTTTAACTTATGTTGTACAGTGATCCCTCGAGTATCGCGAGGGTTACGTTCCAAGACCCCTCGCGATACTCGATTTTTCGCGATATAGTGGTGCGGAAGTAAAAACACCATCTGCGCATGGGCGCCCTTTTTCCATGGCCGCGCATGCGCAGATGGTGGAGCCGGGGAGCGATGAAAGTGCGGAAGCCGACAAAGATTGCTTTGAATGTCGGCTGCCCCCGCCCCCACAGCGTGTCCGGCGCCCTCGCCGCTACCGCCCGCCCGCCGCTCGCCGCTCGCCCGCCCGATCCACCCCTCTCACCGGCTTTCAGACACGGGTCCTCCTGCAGCAGTGCTGCCGAGCAGATCAGCTGCTGGGCGGCCGAAGAAACCTTCCCTGGGTCTTCCCCGCCGCCCACGCAAAGGGGAAACCCCGATCTTCGGCTCCTCGCTGCTGCCGCGCTGCCGAGCAGATCAGCTGCTGGGCGGCCGAAGAAACCTTCCCTGGGTCTTCCCCGCCGCCCACGCAAAGGGGAAACCCCGATCTTTGGCTCCTCACTGCTGCCCGCTCGCCGCTCGCCCGCCCGCCGCCTGCCGCTCGAGAGCAAGAGGGGGAGAGATAGAGAAAGAGAGAGAAGGAAAGAAAGAGATGAGAGAGGGCGGAAGAGAGTGTGAGAGAGGAAGAAGCAAGATAGAGAAAGAGAGAGAGAAAGAAAGATGAGAAAGGAAGGAAGAGAGTGACGTCATCGGGTGGGAAAAACCGCGGTATAGCAAAAAAACCGCAGATGTATTTTTAATTTATTATTTTTCGAAAAATCGCGATATAGCGTTTCACGAAGATTGAGATCGCAAAAATCGAGGGAACACTGTAAAGCTTTTATATCCTGCCTAATTCTGGTGGTAGCCTTAAGTGCTCACCAGAATAGTAAGGTGATCTATAAATCAATTAAATTAAATTCCAGACAACTGATAATGAATTAATGAGAACCCTGATATCAATAAAGTTAAAAGGTTTATTTAAGTTTATTTCATAGTTACCTTTTATTTATATATGAAATCCAAGATGTGGGTGAATTGCCACATCAATAGGGCTGCTAACTAGGAATTCTGAATCTGAAATCTCAATAGATTTGGAAAATATGACATTAAAGAAGGCTACTAATAATTTTATTCTGCATCTTCTTTGGGTGGAGGAAGCAAAATAAAATATGATTTGAACTATAAACTAGTTTTTGAAATCTATTTTCCGAAGATAAAACACTTCATCAGTTGTGGCAATAAATATTATCCAGAAACCCAGTTGCTACTTCATGTAACATCAGAACTTCACAGATTTGACACAACTAAATAAATTGCTTTACATAGAGAAGGCAAAAGTCACATAAATACAGAAGATATGCTTACTGAAAGAATAAATAAAGGAACTTTATATTAAAATCTTTTTACCTGGCTAAAGGCCCTGGTGGTAAAGACTTTTATCACCAGGGTCTTTAAATCAACAACTGTTCTTTGTTTAATTTTAACAGTCAGAAATTGTTTCAATAGACTTTGAAACATTTTTAGTAGAAGTTAGATTAAGGTAAATTGGGATTACAAAACTAGACAGCCACGTGATATCTATTTATCTTTCCAGTTTCATTCATTCATTCATTCATTCATTCATTCGTTCGTTCGTTCATTCATTCATTCATTTTCATACACACACACACACAAACAAACAAACAAACACACACACACACACAATTTTGGAAGTTGTGAAAAGACCCAAATGCTTTGGCTCTTCTGCCCAAACAGCAGTTTGGACTAGAAGACCTTCAAAGTCACTTCTAACTCTGTTGTTGTTGTTGTTCTATTTTATTGTTATTGTTATTGTTGTTGTTGTTGTTATTGTTGTTATTGTTATTGTTATTGCTATTGCTATTGCTACTGCTACTGCTACTGTTATTGTTATTGTTGTTTTGTTGTTGTTGTTGTTGTTGTTGTTGTTGTTATTATTATTATTATTATTATTATTATTATTACTACAGTTGAACCCCGACATAAGAGCTGCTCTACTTAAGAGCAACTCGAGATAAGAGCTGGGAGGGGAGAGATATTTTTGTTCTACTTACAAGCCCAAATTCGAGATACAAGCGCCAAGGAGCTGTCTCCTGAAGCCAAACGCTAACTTCCGCGTTCGGCTTCAGGAGACAGCTGCGAAGCGGCGCGCGTGTTTTAAAAGGTTGCAGCCGGCCTGGGGGGCTCGAGGGGGTGCTTGCAGCTTTCTTTCTTGCTCTTTTTCTTTCTCTCTTTTACCTTCCCTTCCTCTATTTCTTCTTTTCTTTCTCCTTCCCACCTTCTTCCCTCCCTCCCTCCCTTCACTCATTCCTCTCTTACTCTCCCCTTTCATAAGTTTCCTTGCTTCCTTCCTCTGTTCCTGTCCCTTCCCCCTTTCTTTCTTTCTTTCTTTCTTTCTTTCTTTCTTGCTCTTTTTCTTTCTCTCTTTTACCTTCCCTTCCTCTATTTCTTCTTTTCTTTCTCCTTCCCACCTTCTTCCCTCCCTCCCTCCCTTCACTCATTCCTCTCTTACTCTCCCCTTTCATAAGTTTCCTTGCTTCCTTCCTCTGTTCCTGTCCCTTCCCTCTTTCCTTCCTTCCTTCCCACCCTCCGTCCATTCATTCACCCATTCCTCTCTTGATCGCTTAAAGCCGGTCCCTGGTGCAAAAAGGGTTGGGGACCTCTGTCCTACAGGATTGGGTGGCAGAGAAGTTGAACATATGTAAATTTAAAAGTTTAAGAAAGTTTACAAGTTAAGTGAAAGTAACTTCATTATTCATTTATATGTACATGTACATTTCTTCATTAAAAACATGTCTTTCTGCATAATTTAGACTAACTTTGTGAGTTTTTTGAGGGCTGGAACCAATTAAAATTATTTACATTAATTCCTATGGGGAAAAGTCGTTCGAGATAAGAGCTGCTCGACTTAAGAGCCCAGGTCCGGAACGAATTAAACTCGTATCTCGAGGTACCACTGTATTACTATTTTGCTTTGCAGTGATCGCCCTCACTTCTAGTTCAGATATGCAAATAATGGCCTGTGAATTTTCTTACACAATATGACATACTCTCTTTTACAATAAAGTAGTAAATTCTATGCAAGGTATATGCTTGAGAATTCCCTACTACCTATCAAGTCATTCAAGTTGCCAGAAAAAAGAATGAAATTACATGTTAAAACTCTTTAAAATTAATCAAACTTAATTTTTCAGAACTATTTACTATTTACGTGAAGCATGCTAATGACTAACAATTATAGGAACAAAATGTTAGACAGGTCTGTAAAATGCAACTGATAAAGACTACAAAGTGCTTCCCAAACATTTCCCCAAACTTTTCAGATATTTTGAGCTATGATTTTAATCATCTAGAAGTTCACTGTGCTTTTTGAGGCTGATGGGAATTGCCATATAAAATATATAAAAATTAGAATCTCTATTTCTTAATCATTCAATCAGATGAACATAGGAATTCACCTCAATCCTCCTAGATTTGGTCCAATTTAAAAAGAGTTTATACTGTCAATATTCACAAAATTTTGTTTGGTTCTAGAAATAGCCAAGCTAATTCATACTGCCCAAAATTATTTGAGCCCAAGTTGGAAGCAAAATTCCTTCCTTCTATTACCTAACATGGGAAAACACAAATAACTGTAGTATTAAAAACAACTACATTTTACCACAAGGGATGCCATTTGCTTGTGTAATAGACCTACATAAATATAACTGTCAGATTTCAAACAAATAGGTACAGAGACATTGTGTAAAATACTCTCTAGAAACAGGAAGGTAAAATAAAGAGTGGTTAATCTCACCGCAAACCCACACAGGGACTTTATTTGACAAGCAGTATCTTCAAAGTCTCCAGCCAGCTTCAGGGAGTTGAAGTCCACAAGTCTTAAAGTTGCAAAGTTTGAAGACCTCGGCTGTAAAAGGTCTGAGCCTTACTTCTCAGATTTTATTTTATTTATTTGTTTCATCAAGTACGTATTGGTGTTATACAAAGATATAATAATAATATTTATATATGTGATACTAGTAAAAGAGAAACATTAGGACAGGGGATGGAAGGCACTCTGGTGCACTTATGCACGCCCCTTACTGACCTCTTAGGAATCAGGAGAGGTCAACAGTGGATAGTCTAAGGGTAAAGTTTTGGGGGTTAGGTGATGATACTTCTGGGTCTGGTAGGGAGATAAATTCAGTGAATTTAAACATAAGTAGTCCCTCTCTCACTGTAGCCTTTTAACAGACTATTAACAGAACATGAGATTAATTGATTAATTTGTCATAGGGATAAATTGAAGTAGGGACTGTGTATGCTGTCTTAAACTCCTGAAAAACAGACAAGGTACATTGGGAATCTCCTTCAGAAAAGTCAGATGCCATTACAATCTACCTGTACACGTTTCCCAGAATAGAAGACTGTAGCTTTCTCAGTTTCCCTAGAGTCTTGAAGTTTATATCTGTATCACTATGCTGATCAGGAAAGTATAAAACCCTTTATGTTTAAAAGCCACAACCATATAAGAATTTTATAAAAGATCCGGTCAGATTTAAAGAAAGTGAATCTTGTAATAATCTTCTAATCATGCAGTCTCAGAAATATGAACAAGTTTGATGCGAACGGCGATCAGGCTATTAAATAAGATTTGAATCTTATTAGATGGCAACTAGTGGTTAACAGGATGTAATAATAATTGAGCTGCATTCTAAGGCCATTGAGAGAACACAAGTATCTGTTAACTTGGAAAGGCAAGGAAAATGGCTAGAGAGTTTAAATCTGGACAACACATTTATATACCGTAAATTGGATTTATTTGCACTTCAGTTAAGCAAATGGTAAGTTGTGTAAAATATTTTATTTTTGTCTGCAATAAGGATTCTACTATAGTTTAGTCATGTCTGAGTATCTTCTGCCAAGAGAACTATCAGGGGGTGTTACTTGGAACCCTGACAAGAAATCAATTGCTGAATAAAGGGAATAATGTTTGGGGGTGAGCTAAGATTTTCTGCTGAATCCTGATGTTAAAGTCATAATAACCAATCCTGTTTTAAAATAAGAAAAAAAATGTGGCTCTTTAAAATGACATTCTATTTTAAATGTTGGTTGTCCTAAATTCTTGTGTATCAAATTTAACTTAGTTAAGATATTTTGCTTATTGATGTTTGAGCACTCTGCTGCTAACAAAAAAGCAAACAAAATATTTAAATATATATGCAAATGCACAATTTTGTACAGTTTAACCTATTTTGCATTACTGTCTTTTCTGATTTGTATTTCTTACATTAAGCTTGCATATCATAATGTATGGTAGTCTTTTGATAATTCCACAATTTCTATTGCCTGCATTTATTTCCCAATGGTGGACCACTAGATGGAGCTCAAGAATATGCTGAATAATTCCTGTATTTTGTATAATGATTAAACCCGTTGAATCCTGGTAATGACTCTTTGCGCAGTTCTATTTTAAATAATTACTGCCAACAGTGTATCAAGTACATCCATGTGGATACACACATACTAATGTAAACAATAGCCATATAATATAATTTGGATTATATTTCAAGGGGATTAACAGATTATGCTCAATTCCACATCAAGGCTCCATCCCATAGACTAGCATTACGCCCTCTGGAAAATTTCAGAGTGCACACAAAATAAGCATAAAATCACCCCCTCAAATGGCTGGTACTTCCAACTCATTGTAGTGATAGAGTATTTTCTTTCTGGCACATCTGCTTTGGCCTTAAACCTGGGCTAGTTTGTCCACTTCCCTTTTATTTTTTGTTTATGTGATATTAGCATTTTGTAAAATGGACAGGGTAAAAAAAATCTTGGGAAATGGACACAGAAGCAAAGAAGAGCTGCTTCTGATAATAAGGAGTTCGTATCTATCTTATATATTATTTTCTAACAACAGTATTGCAAGCATTCATGTTGTGTCTTTGGTTTGATGTGCTGGAACTAATTCAGACCACTTTACTTTCCCTGCAGTCTCCTGAAAACAGACCTGGAACTTCCTAGGGGAAAGTCCATCTGCTTCCAGTTCTGGATGTCATTATTATTATTATTATTATTATTATTATTATTAATTTATTAGATTTGTATGCCGCCTCTCTCCGTAGACTCGGGGCAGCTCACAACAGTGATAAAAACAATACATGGTAACAAATGTAATAATTAAAATCTAAAATAAGAGTTTTACATTACAAAGTCTAAAAAAACCTCCACCCCGATAGATAAAATACATACACACAGTCATGTCATGCACAAAATTACATAGGCAAGGGGGGGATGTCTCAGTTCCCCCAAGCCTGACGACAGAAGTGGGTTTTAAGGAGTTTGCAAAAGGCAAGGAGGGTGGGGGCAGTCCTAATCTCTGGGGGGAGTTGATTCCAGAGGGTCGGAGCCTCCACAGAGAAGGCTCTTCCCCTGGGTCCCGCCAGATGACATTGTTTAGTCGACGGGACCCAGAGAAGACCAACTCTGTGGGACCTAACCGGCCGCTGGGATTCGTGCAGCAGAAGACGGTCTTGCAGATATCCTGGTCCGGTGCCATGAAGGGCTTTATAGGTCATAACCAACACTTTGAATTGTGACTGGAAACTGATCAGCAACCAATGCAGACAATTCCTAAGCATGCCTCATTTAGTCTGATATGTACCAGACTGAAAAAAAGATTAGCTGGTGTAAGCAAACATCTTGGACTGATGGAACATTCAGGCAAGTTGAGTGAATGGGTGAACTGGACCTTAACAGAGACACTATTACATGTTGCCAGACAGTTTTGCTGTAAGAATGGAGTACTGTATCATGACCCAGTGTACAGGAAAACAATCAAATACAAGCACCTGACTAATGTAAACAAAATTATTTACTGGTGGTTGGTTATTGGTCTTGGAAGCCAAACAGTTTTCTAAAGAAAGTTATACTCCTTGGGTTATTAGAGTGCCACAAAATTATATGCTTATTTAGCCATACTCAGGAAGTCAGAAGCATGAATTGTGATTATTAATGTAGTTGATGTCTTCCATGGTAAATGTTATTGATGGTTATGGTTCTGCCCCAGTGCCTGGAGAACATGACTTCTTTGTCAACAATATTGAACAAATCAGGCGATAGTTATTAAACACCAAAAATATCTGCCATGCTACCTTACGTCCTTTTCACGAATGATTAGAAACTGTATGGAAAAAATATCTGAAATAGAATTGCAACACCACCTGCAGTAGAATCCTTGCTCTACAATGTTCATATATACAGTCAAGGTATTGCAATGGACTGGACAAATGTGTTACCCTTACCACTAACAAGGAAAAGCAGTGAATACTGAAGGAATCAAAACGCCCTATGGAAATAGTATCAAGAGTGAATGAAGAAAATCAGTACAAATCCTTGGGCATACTTCAAAGTGACAATATCAAGCACACGGAAGTTACGAAGGAAGTCAGAATAGAATGGAATAGAATTCTTTTGGCCAAGTGTGATTGGACACACAAGGAATTTGTCTTGATGCATATGCTCTCAGTGAACATAAAATAAAAGACATTTATTTATTTATTGTTAGAGTTGAAAGGGACCATGAAGGCCATCAAGTTCAACCCCCTGCCCAAGCAGGAACCCTATAGCACACCAGTCAAGTGGCAGTTCAATCTTCTCTTTAAAATGTCCAGAGTGTTGGAGTTCACAACGTCCACTGGTAGGTTGTTCCATTGGTTGATCGCTCTGACCGTCAGGAAGTTCCTCCATATGTTCTTCAAGAATCATAAGGTACAAAACTTAACGATAGTCTGGGTACAAATTAGTAGTAGTGAATCAGAGGTGAAATTCAAAATTTTTCTGTACTGGTTCTGTGGGTGTGGCTTGGTGAGCATGGCAGGGGAAGGATACTACAAAATATTAATTCCCTCCCCACTCTGGGGTCAGTCAAAGGTGGTATTTTCCAGTTCTCCGAACTACGCAAAATTTATGCTAGAACCTGCTGAATTTCACCCCTGTAGTGAATACATCAGAAGAGTTAAGATGTTAAAGTTCAAGGTCAGTGGCAGGCAAACTATCAAGGCCATTAACACCTGGGTAATTCCATTCATTAAATATCCAGCTGCAACAATTGACTGGGATCAAGCTAAAGAAGGAGCTATGAATAGGAAGATCAGAAAAATAATGACAACGAATCATGCCCTTCCTTCATGCAGCAACTTTGCCAAGGAGTATAAATGGGCATGGGACACTGAAGAAGGAAAAAAAATGGCACAGAAAGTATATCTAAAGTATAATAAAGAAGAAGCACTGAATATAGTGTATCACAAAGACTTACAGAGACCAAATTGGCTTGTAAAAAGGGGTGGGTAGCAGGCAGCACCGTGTGGAACGCAGTTCCACTGGCAGAAATGAAGATGCATGCGCAGCTCCAGCTGATCAGCAGCTGTCACTTCCTGGATTACTGGTCTCAGCTTGGCTCTCCTTTTCCCCCCTGCTGCTGCTGTGTCTGCGCTCCTTGCTTTTTTCCTCTTTCCTCCTTCCTGGTCTTGGACGAACTTCCCTCTCTCCTGCCTGGCTCCCCTCCAGCCTCCCACCTGAGGTGCAAGCAGAAGGCATGGGTGGAAGTGGCGCTGGCAGCATTTATGCTTCTGGCAGCACCCGTTCGCCTAGCTACCCATCCTGAGGTGGGGGGGTGACCCAGGAAGGATAGCGCAGGAAACACAAAGCAAATTGTCACCCCAGAGAGTGACAGTGGTAAGGTTGTAAGTCAAGGACTTAACAGTTCACTTGAACGATGATGATTGGTGAAGCCACTCCCACCTGGTCACATGGCCGGCAAGCCACTCCTACCCAGGCACATGACCATTAAGTCACACCCACAAGATAAGCCACACCCACGGTGTGGCAGTAAAAATTTTGGCTGCCCATTACTGTTTGTAAAGAGAGACCAAATGAAGAATAGGCAAAGTATTATCCAGAAAGTACATAAAAAACTAGTTGGCATAAAGCATAAAAGAGCAAGACCTGGTAATGACTGAGAGTGAAAACTTGAAGAAAGAAACCAGGGGGCTAATTCTGGTTACACAAGACCAAGCTTTAGATCCTTACAGAGTACATGGCTATATAAATGTTTTAAATAAGCAAACAAACAACAAAAATGCATATAAAGTCAGAATTGAGCAGACAGCAATAGAGAGCAAAATGCTTTCTCTGCAAAGAAGCTAAAGAAACAATGGCCCCACCTTGTTAACTGCTGAAAAAAGATCAGACTGATTACAAACAACAGTATGACAAAGTAATATCAATGGTGCCAGAGGTGGGATTCAGCAGGTTCTGACCAGTTCTGAAGAACTAGTAGTGCAAATTTTGAGTAGTCCGGACATCCAGTAAATACCACCTCTGACTGCCCCCTCTCACATCTAGTATCTGCTTCCTGAGTCCCAGCTGATCGGGAGGAAATGGGGATTTTGCAGTAACCTTCCCCTGGAATGGGGAGGGAATGGAGATTTTACAGTGTCTTTCCCCTCCCACACCCACCAAGCCATGCCACACCTCCATGCCATGCCATGCCATGCCCACAGAAGTGGTAGTAATTTTTTTTTTAATTCCACCACTGACTGATGCATTAGAATATTTGCAAGAAATGCTACTTGCCTGCAAGCAGGAATGTGTAGGACCTCAAAATAGACAATGTAATTAAAAAAAATCACACCAGTGTGATAAGCAGAATAGAAATTTGATAGATAAATCGGTGTTTCCCAACCTTGGCCACTTGAAGATATTTGGACTTCAACTCCAAGAATTCCCCAGCCAGCGAATGCTTCAAGTGGCCAAGGTTGGGAAACACTGAGATAAGTAAATAAAAAATAAAAATAAAGAAGCTAAAGTTTTCTATGACTAGCATTCAAACATCCTGTACAAGCATCTGCTACACAATACCCCACCCATAACAATTGTTGGAAAGAAAAATAAAAAGGCTGGATAGTGGACATTGCAATACCTGAAGGCAGAAGAATACAAGAGAAAAAACTGGAGAAAAATCACAATATATAAAGGCCCACAAATATAAATAGCAAAAGAAAACAAAGGTAGTAGAATAGTAATAGGCATCTTGGGTGCAATTCCAAAACATCTGGAGCACCATTTGAACATTATCAACATTGACAAAATCACCATCAGTCAATTGTTAAAAGGCAGCTTTACACTTACTTAAGGACAGCTTATATCCTGTGACAATACCTTTAACATGATTAAACAACATCTGCCCATTTTTGTCCATTTATTGAAGCCTGGAAAGGCTTCAATAAATTGACAAAAATGTCAAATCCAGTCTAAACATCTGGCTGAGTGTTTTTCCAGCCATATTTTATTTTATTTTATTTTATATTTTATTTATTTTATTTTATTTTACTATTTTAATTTTAATTATTTTAATTTTAATTATTTTAATTTTAATTTTAATTTTAATTTTAATTTTAATTTTAATTTTAATTTTAATTTTAATTTTAATTTTAATTTTAATTTTAATTTTAATTTTAATTTTAATTTTAATTTTAATTTTAATTTTAATTTTAATTTTAATTTTAATTTTAATTTTAATTTTAATTTTAATTTTAATTTTAATTTTAATTTTAATTTTAATTTTAATTTTAATTTTAATTCCACACAGTCAGCCTTCTTCAAGTCCGGTCCGCCAAGCAATGTCGGTTGGCAAGACCTCAGGGAAGAGCCTTCATTGTGGTGGCTCCGACCATATGGAATCAACTGCCCCCAGAGATTCATACTATTTCCTCCCTCCCAGTCTTCTGGAAAGCCATTAAGACCTGGCTTTTCCAGCAGGTCTGGAGTTAGATTGACTGTAGTGTATGTATGTTTCTTTTAGGATATTATTGTTTTATTATATTACTGATTTTATTGTGTATTCTGATCGTATTTTATTATTGTTGTATTTATGTCACTTGTTAGCTGCTCTGAGTCTGTTTTGGATTGAGTGGCATATAAATACAATAAGTAAGTAAGTAAGTAAGTAAGTGTTGTGGTTAGCTCTGGCCCAGCTCCTGCCCCAAGGAATGTGCAGGTGGATGTGGGGGAGACATCCACATGCCACAAGCCTGTTTTGCTCCCGATGGAATCTGACGATGAAGCCTCCTCTAACCAAGGAAGCATGAGTGACAGGGAAGAGGGGAGTTTGGCAGACAGCCCGGCAGGAGATCAATCATCTGTATCATCCTTGGATTCTGAACAAGAATTAATGACACATCCACGCATGAGTAGAGTGATGCATAGGAGAGAACAACAGAAGGATTATTACAAGAGAAAGTGAGGCCACCGGTGGTTGGGTGGGGCTCCAGTAATTAAGGCTGCTGCTATAAATAGCAGCGTATGGGTTTGGCCATTGTGAAAGAGTATCTGATCGCAGTTCTTCAGGAATCGTGTGTTGCTGTTTTCTGGACTTTCTTTGTTGATTTTTCACACCTTTGAAACCAAAGCAGAGCAACGTGTGTGTGTCTGTGTCTCACTTCCTTGGAAGAAGAAAGGAATGTGAAGTTTCTTCACAGCTGCTAGCTAAGTACTTAATGACTGCTTAAGGGAAATTGTACAGACTACCCAGTTGTTTTGGGATGAGTGCTCTTTGCAATACAAAAAGAGTGCTTAGTTTATTTTGAGTTTTGTGATAAAAAACATTATTTTGAATTTTCAAACATGCGCGTGTGTCTGAAATTTGAATTTTCGTGAGGCTCCTACCAGAGAGCCCTGCAGAACAGTAAGTAAGTAAGTAAGTAAGTAAGTAAGTAAGTAAGTTAAGTAAGTAAGTAAGTAAGTAAGTTAAGTAAGTTAAGTAAGTAAGTAAGAAAGTAAGTAAGTTAAGTAAGTAAGTAAGTAAGTAAGTAAGTAAGTAAATAAGCACTGGCTTTGATCTGGTTGGATCAGAACATTTTTTGATGCAAACTGGTTATTTTCTATATGGTTGTTAGTGTGTGCCTGTGACCATTGGGAGAGAAGGGGTGGCAACAGAAGGATTAGATCATGTAGCTGCTGCTCCACAACAGAATCTTGCAATTTTGAACACATGAGAGATCAGCCTGGTGGGGGCTCTAGAGCATTGTGTTTGTTCACCCTCAGGCTATTCATAGCTGGCCCAGCAGTTTCCTGGGCTCAGCTAACTCTCTGGCATCGTTTACTAATCTATGACAGGTTCAGTATGTGCCCAATGCTAAAGAGTGAAAAAAAAATGTCATTGACTAACCCAGGGCAGTGTTACCTTCTCTGTCATTCACATTTGAACAGCAGAGGGCTCTCTATACAATTCAGTGAAACCATGGTATGTGTGTGGGTTCCCCCCCCCCCAGCTGCATCTCTTTGGCACTGCATTTTTCTATGTTCCTGTTCTCCCTCCCTCTCTCTTTCCACCCTTAGATTTGTGATTTCCACACTGCCCGTTTCCTATCCCTGTATTTTACTCTTTCTCCTGCCATTTGACTCCCCCTCCCTTTCATTTATGTAAGTCCTCTTATGGTAGTTTCCTGGATTATTTTTGCAATTCTCTCTCATCTTTCGATCTGCTCTTATTATATCTGCGATCCTGTGTCGTTCTTTTGGAGATGTATATGAAAAGATGATACTCTGGTGAGAGACAACAACCATTTATTTTAGCTGGCAAAATCAGGCTGGAAACTGCCCTTCTGTACACATGCTGTCTTTTACACTACTGATTGATTCAGGTAGTGCTTCAGTACCTTGAGTTGCTCTAAAATTTCTTCCATTTTATTCAAACTATTGAAAGTTGGGGTTTTTTTTAGCATTGGTCTTAAATTTCTACTAAGAGGGAGAGCAAAGCAGAATGTGAAACTGCATTTTATGGTCTCATTGTTAAATTATTCTGATTTCAGTCTCTTTGAGAGATAGATATTTCTTAAATTTTTATCAAATGTTATTTATTTATTTATTTTTATTTATTTATTTATTCTTTGTCCAGTACACAATACATATGGAAGAGAATAGACATTGAGTAATATATATAAAGATAGTATGTAAAAAAGAAGAGAAAATATATGAGAGGAAGAAAATATATATGATATATGAGATAAAGGAGAGACAATTGGACAGGGGACGGAAGGCACACTGGTGCACTTTTGCACGCCCCTTACTGGCCTCTTAGGAACTTGGAGAGGTCAATCGTGGAGAGTCTAAGGGAGAAATGTTGGGGGTTGGGGGTTGACACTATTGAGTCCGGTAATGAGTTCCACGCTTCGACAACTCGATTGTTAAAGTCATGTTTTTTACAGTCAAGTTTAGAGCGGTTAATATTAAGTTTGAATCTGTTGCATGCTCTTGTGTTGTTGTGGTTGAAGCTGAAGTAGTCGTTGACCGGAAGGACATTGCAGCATATGATCTTGTGGGCAATACTTAAATCGTGTTTTAGGCGTCGTAGTTCTAAGCTTTCTAGACCCAGGATAGTTAGTCTATTTTTGTAGGGTATTCTGTTTCGAGTGGAGGAGTGAAGGGCTCTTCTGGTGAAATATCTTAGAACATTTTCAAGGGTGTTGATGTCCGAGATGTATACATCAAATGTATTATTACATATGGAAGGTCATTTTTATGTACCAATAAATTTACAGATCTAACAGCCATACATACAGTAAACTGTATTACACCAGAATTGGTTTCAATGTCTTGATACTCTTTATTGGAATAAAACTCTTGCTTAGTATCATACATAGGAATCTACAATGGCATTTTAAAAAGAGAGACAGAAAATAGTACCCTTAATTACTTCTTTTGAATTTTTGTGCTGTTCTTTATTCATGTATATAATCTGGAATCAGCCAAGACTGGCTAAATTAATACCATGTAACCACGACACTGCAGCTAAAATTCTGATTATGTGTTAGATAATAAAGTTGTACTCACTCATATCTAAAGGTATTTAAACTACCATATTTTGGCCAATAAATTCTATGCACATCCTAGCTTCAATGAAGGGAAACAGCTGATTCACCTATATCCACTGTACAAATTCAATAGAAATAATATTTAAATAGAATGGAAATTAACATGGAATAGAAATTGAACGTATCTGATTTTTTTTTAAAAAAATGCGTTCCTTGTCATTTTGGTTATATACAAATTTAGACCACAAATAATTGTAACTTATATTTTGTTTTACATAAGCTACAAGTTAAAATATATTTTGATGAGCTGAAAAGATGTGCAAAGTATTAAGCTGGACAAATAGCTATCTAATATTATTGCTCAGGTGTATTCATTGGACTTATATGCCGCCCTTCTCTGAGAACTCAGGGCGATTAACATTACATAGAGTGCTGAAACGGAATGCATCTGTTATTCCACATTAAAAATAAATCTGGTTATTTTCAGCTTTGTTTTATTTCAATATATAGTCTATCCTGGCAAAGAAGGGATTATGTTGTTGCTGTGTTTGTTAATGTTAGCTGTGTTGTGAGCTGCCCCGAGTCTCCAGAGAGGGACGGCATACAAATCTAAAAAATTATTGATTATTATTATTAAAGCACCAAGCTAGAAAGCAGGAGACCGTGAATTCAAATTCCTCCTTAGTCATGAAAAAAAGATAGGTAACTTTGGGTTAGTCATTCTCTCCCAGCCTAACTCATCTCAGAGAGTTGCATTGCGAGGAAAACAGGAGGAAGATTCTGTGTTGGATGTGTTTGCTGCTTTGAGTTATTTGTAGAAATAATAAAGGTGGATACAAAATAAATAAACAAATATCTTATTATCCCTTAAATGCAGGCCCTTCTTCTTCTTGTTAAGGTGGCTCAGGAGACGACCAGCGGGTATCAGCCTTTTAAAGGGAAGGGATAGACCTCTTAGCCTTGAAGGAGGCAGTGGTGTATATAATAATAATAATAATAATAATAATAATAATAATAATAATAATACTCAATAACACTCAAAAAGGAGACAGAAGGACTGATACTGGCGGCACAAGAACAGGCCATTAGAACAAATGCTGTCAAAGCCAGAATTGAAAAATCAACAGACGATCCAAAGTGCAGACTCTGTAAAGAAACAGATGAAACAATCGATCACATACTCAGCTGCTGCAAAAAGATCGCACAGACTGACTACAAGCATAGACATGATGCTGTGGCACAGATGATCCACTGGAACTTGAGCCGGAACTACCATTTACCAGTGGCAAAGAACTGGTGGGATCATAAACCCGAAAAAGTGGTCAAAAATGAGCAAGCAAAACTACTGTGGGACTTCTGACTGACCGAATTCTGAAGCATAACATACCATACATCCTGATTGTGGAGAAAAAGAAAGTATGGATCATTGACATCGCAAACCCAGGGGACAGCAAAATTGAGGAGAAGCAGCTAGAGAAATTAGTGAAATACGAAGATCTAAAAATCGAGCTGCAACGACTCTGGCATAAGCCAGTGAAAGTGGTCCCAGTGGTACTTGGCACGCTGGGTGGAGTGCCAAAGGATCTCAGCGGACATTTGAAAACCATCGGAATTGACAAAATCTCCATCTGTCAATTGCAAAAGGCCGCTTTACTGGGATCGGCAAACATAATTCGCCGTTACATCACGCAGTCCTAGGTGCTTGGGAAGCGCCCGACTGGTGATGAAATACGAAATCCAGCATAGTGATCTCATTTGCTGAGTGGTATTGACATAATAATAATAATAATAATAATAATAATAATAATAATAATAATAATAATAATAATAATTTATTAGATTTGTATGCCGCCCTTCTCCGAAGACTCGGGGCAGCTCACAACAACAATAAACAATGTAGTACACATCCAATAATTAAAAACTAAAACTAAAAACCCACTATCATTTAAGAACAGTCAATACTACCCAATCATACCACACATAAATCTTACTAGTCAACAAGGGAATACTAGTCAAGAATGGAAATGTATTCCCTTCTCAAGATGCTATCTCTGGTCCCCTCTATCTTGGACAGTTCTCTCATCCAATTTCAAACTTCCTTAGGTAGGGATGATTGTTGGGAAGGTGGTTGGTAGTTGCTGAAATGGATTTTCAACAAAACAGTATGCTTTGATATGCTCCAGTTGAGTTTTAGTCTGAAATATAGAACAGAATGAGCACTGGTCATACTTGTACTGTAGAAGACTAGGACACTATGCACTTTACTTAGAAATAAAGCAAATTTATTTACTTTTCAATAAGTATGGATAAGGGCCAGACTTCAAGAAGACATGATTTGATTCATACCCAATCCCCAACATTCAGTTGCTAGCTATCAGCAAAAACTTCAGGGATTGAGAATGATTAGATAAAAGCTTTCTTGAAAACTAGAAAAATCATATATTGGTAGTAATCCCTGCAGGAATAAATGTATATGTGAGTGTGGATCAGTGATGGGCTCCTATGGGTACGGTCAGGTACACAGAACCAGTAGAAAAAATTTGGGGTTTTTTCCCCTTTTTTCCCACTCTGGGCTCTGGGTATGTTTCTTCTATGGCAGTAAATGAGGTTGAATGTGTATAATTTTAGAATAGCTGTGCATACGTATGTGTACATACACTTTATATAGGAGATAATGTATATTTTCGTGTTTCTGTGTGTAATATCTACAGTATATACACATATAGCATATATGCATAAATTAAATAGTGTATTTTGGATGTTGAGTAATAGTAAGGGAAATTGTATCTCTTTGAGGTGAGGAGCGGCCAGGTACCCTAACCCTAACCCAAATCCTTGATGCAAGTGATATCAAGTTGGCCACCCTTAAGCCAGTCACATGACCTTTAAGCCATCCTCCATTTACATGGCTGGCAAGCCACAGCCACAAAATAAGCCACACCCACTGGTGTGAGTATATAGTTGTATAAATGTCTATTTTTCAAACTTGGCAACTTTAAGATATGTGGAATTAATTCAGATGACGTTTGAAATTGGAAGTTTGAAACAAACAAAAAAATACTTTAAATCACTGATTTCTCTTCACTATCCTTTTTTGGGTAACATACTTTTTGTTGCTTTTTTGTCAAACTGTCATGTAGAGGGCTGTGTTTACATAACAGCCATCTTTGTCAGAGTCTGTGCTTTCTGCCTTATCATCTTCAACACTCTCACTAACCTAGTGGTACCCAGCAACTTTAAGATCTTTAAAAACACTATGCATTATCGATGCCACTTTTTTTGTATTGGTGTAGAGTAGACCACTGTATTTACCCAAACTTCCGGCAGTTTACAATTTAATTAATAAAAGGCATAAAACCAGAAAACATCAAAATACATAAAATAACCTGCCTACTCCAGCATGTAATTATCCAAAAATAATGATAAATAAATTATGAATTGTATATATATATTGTAAGTATTCTGGTACACTATTTTTCTGAATACCTTTAGGGAGAATGCTGCCTGGATTTGTAAAAGCAAACTATGGTACTGCTATGGAGGAAACATCAAAAGTTATAACTGGACCAGATAAGGAGCCAGATGGTTTGTGGACAAACAGTTCTGCTTCAGAGGCACAGCTAGTATATTTGGCACGCAGAGCATTTTTTCCCCCAAACCTTGTTTCTCTATCATTGAGAGCTGGTTTAGTGATTAACACATCCTAATCATATGACTGTGATTTTCTAGTCCTGCAATTCCACCTTTGACACTAGCTTCCTCATTGTCTTTGTATTACATTATGGGTAGTCTTTCACATATGGCTACAATTGAGCTCAAAATTTCCATTGCTAAGTAAGAGAGTTGTTAAGTGAGTTTTGCTCCATTCTACAACCATTCTTGCCACAGTTCACACATGTGAATCCCTGCAGTTGTTAAGTTAATAAGATGGCTATTGAGTGAATCTGGCTTCTCTATTGACTTTGCTTGTCAAAAGGTCATACATGACCCCTAGGATAGCGGTAAGCAAAGTTGGCTCTTCTATGACATGTGGACTTCAACTCCCAGAATTCCTGAGCTAGCATGATTGGCTTAGGAATTCTGGGAGTTGAAGTCTACAAGTCATAGAAGAGCCAACTTTGCCTACTCCTGCCCTAGGACATTGATGCCATCATAAACACATGCCATTGCCAAGTGTCCTGATTTTGATCACATCACCATGGAGACGCTGCAAAAGTTGTAAGGGTGGGAAATAGTCAATTTTTTCAGTGCTGCTGTAATTTCAAGCAGATGGTTATTAGTTGAGGATTATTTGCACTCATTGTATATCTAGAGCAGGGGTCTCCAACCTTGGCAACTTTAAGACTTGTGGACTTCAAATCGCGGAATTCTGAATTTGAAGTCCACAAGTCTGAAAGTTGCTAAGGTTGAGGACCCCTGATCTAGAGTGTCCTATCTTGGTATGCCATTAGAGGTATTCAATTTCATCTTGGTTCTTCATAGCCTCCAAACAGCAGTTTAGGCTTTTGAAAAGATCTTTGGTTTAGCCTGGATATATCAGTAACTACCATGAATATACTGATGATACTTCAAAATGACAGATGGACCCTCCCAGTGACTCCATGTATATGTTTTATTATTTATTTATTTATTTTGTCCAATAGACAATTAGGGTTTTAGTGGGTATATACTCTGACGAAGTTAGCAGCACGCTAACGAAAGCTAAGTTGTTTTATTAAAGTTTTATGTTCCGGTGATCGAGATGGCTGCTGCCTCATCATTCACACATATACCTGGAACTCGCATTTTTAGGACTATTCTTGATATATATATATATATATATATATATATATATATATATATATATATATGTTTTCGTAAATTTTCACGGGTATATGTATGTAGATTGTTCTGAGTTCGGGTTTTGCCCTGTGTAATGTTTTGCATGTCTATGCGACGTTTCGGTGAAATCACATTCACCATCATCAGGCTGGAGTTCCAATCTTTGTGTTTTTGCAAATGAATATTAGCAACTGACATTTCTTCTTAGCATGTAGTGTGGGGGTGGAGATTTGCTTTGAATGTAGCAAATAGATTGGGTGACTATGCTTCCGTGATCTGATTGGTTGGTGTAATCATGGTTATAGAAGGAATGGCATGAAGATTATGAAGTGTTTTGTTTAAGTCTGATTTCCAAATATAAAATTCTAAAATCCTAATAATTAAAGGATTGACATATTGATTATAATGAGGTGTTTATTTTGTTTAAGGCTGGTTTCCAAATCTCTGGCAGGCGCGAGGTATCATCCCTTTTATTTAAACAAAAAGATCTTTTTTCAATTTCAATAGCTTCTAGAGAGATTCTTTTATATAAATTCTCTGTTTTGTGGAGTAATTTAGTTTTTTCAAAGTCAATTTCGTGCCCTGTTTTTTTAATGTGCTGGACAAGGGAGGAGGTCTTCTCCTGTTTCTTGACTGCATTCATATGTTCTGCCATGCGCTGGCTCACTCTTCGGTTAGTTTGTCCAATGTATGTGGCTGCACATGTTTTGCAAGGGATTTCATAGATACCTTGGTATTCTAATTGGATTTTATCTTTGGGGCTCCTTAGGATATTAGATATAAACATAACATCAAAACCTCATTTTGCACTAACCAAAAAATATCTAATATCCTAAGGAGCCCCAAAGATAAAATCCAATTAGAATACCAAGGTATCTATGAAATCCCTTGCAAAACATGTGCAGCCACATACATTGGACAAACTAACCGAAGAGTGAGCCAGCGCATGGCAGAACATATGAATGCAGTCAAGAAACAGGAGAAGACCTCCTCCCTTGTCCAGCACATTAAAAAAACAGGGCACGAAATTGACTTTGAAAAAACTAAATTACTCCACAAAACAGAGAATTTATATAAAAGAATCTCTCTAGAAGCTATTGAAATTGAAAAAAGATCTTTTTGTTTAAATAAAAGGGATGATACCTCGCGCCTGCCAGAGATTTGGAAACCAGCCTTAAACAAAATAAACACCTCATTATAATCAATATGTCAATCCTTTAATTATTAGGATTTTAGAATTTTATATTTGGAAATCAGACTTAAACAAAACACTTCATAATCTTCATGCCATTCCTTCTATAACCATGATTACACCAACCAATCAGATCACGGAAGCATAGTCACCCAATCTATTTGCTACATTCAAAGCAAATCTCCACCCCCACACTACATGCTAAGAAGAAATGTCAGTTGCTAATATTCATTTGCAAAAACACAAAGATTGGAACTCCAGCCTGATGATGGTGAATGTGATTTCACCGAAACGTCGCATAGACATGCAAAACATTACACAGGGCAAAACCCGAACTCAGAACAATCTACATATATATATATATATATATATATATATATATATATATATATATATATATATATATATATATATATATATATAAACACATAGTAAAATACATGATGAAGGTTATAGAGGAGATACTCATAGTAAAATATATCTATGAAAGAATAGAAAAGAAGATTTAGTAATAGAACATATCAATGAAAGAATAGAAGAAGAGATATAGGAATAGAAGAAAGGTATAGGAGATATAGGAGAGCAATAGGACAGGGGACGGAAGGCACTCTAGTGCACTTGTACTCGAAGAAGAGACAGAGAAAAAGATAGAGAGACAGGAAGTGCTTTACCCAAGAGCAATTGCCATGCTAAACTCTCCTGCTTTAATTTTTTTCTTTAGCTTTAATGTAGAATGCTGTACTGCAGGCCACTGAAGCTGACTGTAGATCTGTAGGTCAGCGGTTCAAATCTCATCACCGGCTCATGGTTGACTCAGCCTTCCATCCTTCCGAGGTGGGTAAAATGAGGACCCGGATTGTGGGGGCAATATGCTGTCTCTGTTAAAAAGTGCTATTGCTAACATGTTGTAAGCCGCCCTGAATCTAAGGAGAAGGGCGGCATAAAAATCGAATAAATAAATAAATAAATCTCCATGTATCATACAGAAGTTCTCTTGACAAGATTTCAAATGTAGTTTGCCATTGCCTGTTTCCTAGGGTAGAGAATGAGTGACCGGCCCAAGATCATCCAGTTGACTTGGTGAATAAAGCAGAACTAGAATTCATGGTTTCCCAGTTTCTGAGGTGATGCCTTAACCACTGTATCAGATCAGCTTGTCATATGATTAGTTGCTACAAATTCAGTCCACCAGCTTTTTAAAGAAAATGCATAAACACTTTTAACAAATTAAACAGAAATAGTGTAAGAATAAAGATACAAAAAGCAAAGTAGAAAATAAACAAGTACCAATAAATAAACACAACGAGTGGGGGGCAAAGCCTTTGCTAATGTATTCTCCCTTTCCATTTATTTGTCCAACTGCTACCCACTATTTAAACATTTATACCTTACTTTCCATATGAAGCATTGGAGGTTATTGCTAGTAATAATTGGTTATTGGTTATTGAGGTTATTGTTTGAGTGATTTTCAAAACATAAACAAAATACAAAAAAAAAAAAACAAAAAAAAACAAAGATTGTTCTTTTTATTGATCTCTAATTCTTTTCTAAAGTCTCCCTCATTTTTATAGTTCTTGGCCAGCTTATTTTGTGAGGCAAAGGATACCTGGCCATTTTTTATCTAAAATAGACCATATTAATTTAAAAGTATACTTATGAATATATTTTTTCTAGATCGCCCAGCTAATGTTATTCTGAGTTGCATTTGCCAATTTTGCATAATATTGCAATAGTGAAACGATAAAACCAAGAACCATTCTTAGCCAGTGCTACAAATGACATTAAGTTCTCTTTGCCACAAATAACCTAATTACCATTTGCTTTTCTTTTTAAATATGTGATTAAAATTATGTTCTGAATGAAAGAATTTAGGAGCAGTGATCCACAAAACAGCTAAAGATGCCATAAAAGTCCTAATGGTAGATTCAGCCCCTACTTGCAGCAGTTCAGTGATTGACAGATACTTTTTTCCAAAGACTGATGACAAACACAAAGGACAGCAATGGTGGAAGACTCAGCTAGTTGCTTTGCTGATGACACACTTTATGTATCTAATCAGGATAACACCATTCAGCAATAACTCAAAAATGTTGCCAGTCAGACAGTTAGGAATTTACTGTATATGTCCATATGAGGACCTGGATTGTGGGGGCAATATGCTGGCTCTGTTATTAAAAACGGCTATTGCTAACATGTTGTAAGCCGCTCTGAGTCTAAGGAGAAGGGCGGCATAAAAATCAATCAATCAATCAATCAATCAATCAAACAAACAAACAAACAAACAAACAAACAAACAACCGAATAACCGAATAACCGAATAACCGAATAACCGAATAACCGAATAACCGAATAACCGAATAGCCGAATAGCCGAATAGCCGAATAACCGAATAACCGAATAACCGAATAGCCGAATAGCCGAATAACCGAATAACTGAATAGCCGAACAACCGAATAACCGAATAACCGAATAACCGAATAACCAAGTAACCAAGTAACCAAGTAACTAAGTAACTAAGTAACTAAGTAACTAACTAACCCCTATAAAGCCCTTCATGGCACCGGACCAGATTACCTCAGGGACCGCCTTCTGCTGCACGAATCCCAGCGACCAGTTAGGTCCCACAGAGTGGGTCTTCTCCGGGTCCCATCAACCAAACAATGTTGCTTGGCAGGACCCAGAGGAAGAGCCTTCTCTGTGGCGGTCCCGACCCTCTGGAACCAACTCCCCCCAGAGATTAGAATTGCCCCTACCCTCCTTGCCTTTCGTAAGCTGCTTAAAATCCACCTCTGCTGCCAGGCATGGGGGGACTAAGATACATTTTCCCCCTAGGCCTTTACAATTTTATGTATGGTATGTTTGTATGTATGATTGGTTTTTATATAATGGGTTTTTAACTGCTTTTTAGTATTGGATTTTGTTATACTGTTTTACTGCTGTTGTTAGCCGCCCCGAGTCTGCGGAGAGGGGCGGCATACAAATCCAATAAATAATAATAATAATAATAATAATAATAATAATAATAATAATAACTAACTAACTAACTAAATATGCAAATTTCATACCATGTAGTTATTTTTAATCTATTGAAGATGAATGTCATATCTGTACAGCGGGGGGGGGGGGTTTGTTGTCTTAAACTCAATAGTAGATGGATTCTAATTATGATAAGGTAGATTTCACTAAAATGTCCACTAGATATAATAAAAACACCCAAAGTACAAGTATGTTGATAAAAATGGTTGGACTCATGATTGCAGTATTGCTTGTTTACAGCAAAAACCATTGGCATGTTAATAAAACATGTAGAAATGTTACCCCTGGCAATTCAACAGTATCTCCATCAAGCCATAGCTCAGTACCACTTTCAATTCACTTATCTCTAGCCTTAGTTGTCTTATACAGAAAAAAGGCAATAAAAGGGAATTTAAATATCATATTTTACATAGAACCAGCAACATAACTCAATAGAAATATATATATATAGTTGGATCCCATGTTTTACTCTACAAATTAAGCAGTTAACAATATAGTGAGATAGTTGTGCCAGTCCTGACAAAGGTTAGCATTCCATGATCTTCCACTCTTTATGTTCTACTTTCTACTTTTGTTGTGTTTTTCAATCTCAGATTTATGGGTCTGATTAAAGAGGTACACATTTTATAGCTTGCCTAGTAAGCTGACCTTCTTGATTATTGTCTGTCACTTTTTTTTAATTATTGCCAAGTCCTTTTCTTATTGAACTTGTGTTGTCATTAAAACAGCAAAGCTAAGCCATAAATAGAGAGAAGCGAGTGAGACTGAAGAGAAATCCATGGGCTGGAGAGGGAGAAAAGAATACAGTCCAATTGTAAGAGGAGAGCAGGACTAACCATAAATATTGTCCTACACCACTGTATCTCCTTTGTCAGCCGTTGTAGGGCATGGAGGAAGAACAGCAGGAACGCGACCTCTAAACAACCGGAACTTGCTGTGAGTTGAGTGCCCAGCTCATAGTTTCTTTGAGATTAATATTGGAGGACAGAGGTTCTGTTTTGCTTTCCTAATGCATGATAACCACTACTGCCAATCTATCAATATTTAAGCTTAGCTTCCACCGACAAGAAGAGGAAAATGGTAGATGGGGAGAACAAGAGAGTCAATGGTCAGAAGAGTCAGGAGAAAAAGAGAAAGCAGGGGAGGGGAGAACAGAGAACTTTTCTTAGGATAGGCTACTCAAAATCTTATTGTTTGTTTGTTTGTTTGTTTGTTTATTTATATGCTGCCCCTCTCTGAGGACTCGGGGCAGCTCATCACCTATAAAAACAGAGTTGGCCTTCTCTGGGTCCCGTCGACTAAACAATGTCGTCTGGTGGGACCTGAGGGAAGAGCCTTCTCTGTGGTGGCTCCGACCCTCTGGAATCAGCTCCCTCCAGAGATTAGAACTGCCCCTACCCTCCTTGCCTTTCGTAAACTCCTTAAAATCCACCTCTGTCGTCACGTGTGGGGGAACTGAGACATCTCCCCCTGCCTATGTAGTTTTTGTGCATGATATGACTGTATGTATGTTTTTTATATTGGGGTTCCTTGCTTTTAGATTTTTAAATGTACAACTGTTATTTTAGATTCTAATTATTAGATTTGTCATTATATATTGTTTTTATCACTGTTGTGAGCCGCCCTGAGTCTGCGGAGAGGGGCGGCATACAAATCTAATAAGTAAGTAAGTAAGTAAGTAAGTAAGTAAGTAAGTAAGTAAGTAAGTAAGTAAGTAAGTAAGTAAGTAAGTAAGTAAATAAATAAATAACAATACAATGCAAATCCAAATCAAATTAATATGAGCCCACTAATGTAAAGTAACATCCCCATTATTAAAAATCAATCATATCCACTCAACAACAACATACACGTCAATATAATCCATAGTTTCTAAGTCTTTTTATAGGATTGATATTTATTATTGTGTCCAGACCATATTTTGACTTCAAGATGCTGAACTTTTTGGGGGGTGGGTGGGCGGATATGCGATGCATCCATGCTATCCATAGATATTTTGATGCAGCCACAGCATTACAAAGACAAACTGAAATGAAGATAAATTAAGTTGAGAATATAACATATATGTTTCAAAAGCATAAAGTTCCAGATTTTATTTCACATTAAAGTGATCTCAGATAATTCTCAAATAGAATTATTTTTCCTTGTACGAGACTCTACAATAGCTAGCAATATGCTTTGAACAAGAGAAACAAATGATTTGACCCGATACAAGCCAGCCTATTGTTTAAACACTACAAGGAATGTTAGTACAGGGGAAATAGTCAACATATCCTAAAGCAAATGATTAAATAAGCTTACAAAACAGTAGGTGTTATTTTATCACCTAAATGCTACTGGAATGAAATGTATTCCATAATATAGTCTCAAAAAATAATTTTTTTTAGTAGACAAAATAATTGTGTTTGGTTGCTTAGAAGGTTATTTTTAAATCAGTGTCATTATCTTTAATCAGAATAGCAACTGTCGTAAAGTGCCTTTTCTACACTTTTTGAAAACCAACTTTTCTGCATGGCTTGCTAACCATGAACAGGCACTAGTTTTTTTTAAAAAAACCATGACTCCCAATTGTCATTTAGACAAGTTGAAGCTTTCCACCACAGATACTTGCTACATTTCCCCAGCCCTGCCTCCCCCCCATGTTAAGGAGAATTACTATCAGCGATGCTTGATCAGAAGAGAAATGAAGCCAGGGAAGAATTGGACTTAGCAGTCACACCTGTACAATTCATGTTGATCTTTTCTGCAGGACTGGAGGATAATATATTAATGCAGTTGTCTGGGTATGCTCTAAGGCTGCCTATAGATCTATGAGGCACCTGAGAGCATAATATAAAAATGTTGACTGGCAGGGATCAGGACATGTGCCTTCTGTGACATTGTCCATGACCTCTGGAACATTCTCCGTTCAGAAATCTGGATGACCGCAACCTTGTTGGCTTTCCATAAGATTGTGAAGACTTACTTGTGTGTTACTTGGTTGCGTTAACAACCATGGCAATAGTTTTATTCAAAGACCATATATATTTCATTTATATTGTTTAACTTTTTTTATGGTGCACACCACCCAAAGTAGATTTGTTGAGTTGGGTAGCTATAAAAATCAAATAAATAAACAAAGTACAGTGGTACCTCTACTTAAGAACTTAAATCTTAAGCAGAAACGTTCTTAAGTAGAAGAATTTTTCCCCATAGGTATCAGTGTAAAAGCAAATAATGCATGCAAACCCATTAGGAAAGAAATAAAAGCTCGGAATTTGGGTGGGGGGAGGAGGAGGAAGGAGAGGAGGAGGACAGTTGCTGCCAAAGGAAGAAGGTGAGGTGAGCGCCCCCTTTTGCCTTTCCGCACAAAGACACTCTGGGAGGCAACCTCACGCTGGGTGTATGGGAGGCAGCGTGAGGGAGTCATCACAGCGAAGTGGTTTATTCCCTCTCCAAGTGCCCAGAGAAAGGAAAAAGCCTCCTTAAGCACCATCGAAAGGCTCCTCTGGCAGCCCAGAAAGGGCAGCGCCGGACTTACCCGGCTGGCAGGCTTTGCTGGAGGGACCGGGAGACACGGTCCCTCATGGCGGCCGCCATCTTGGATCCCGGGCGAAGTCTCGCGATGCGAGACTTCGCTCGGGGGAGCGGGACCTGATTGGTCAGGTCCTTGATTGGTCCGGGCGGGGCCTGCTTGCCCTATATAAGGGCGAGCAGGCCCAGGGCTCCCCCTTTTCGCCCGGACTGCAGCTCAAGAGCAGACGTTCGTTCGTTCTGCTCCGGCGGCCATTTTGTTTGGCGACCTCGTGCGAGGCGCCATTTTGTGGCCTCTAGCGTGCGAAAAGCCTTTCCTCAGTATCTGCGGAGCCAGCATCGGCTGGGCTCCGCTCCGGTTTGGAGCCTCACTGCCTTTTGTGGAGGGAGGGAGGTGCTGCCTTCTGGTGGCCTCGCGGGCCCGCGGGGGTCGCTGGGTGGCTGGTGGCCTGGGATAAAGGCCTGGGTTGGGCCTTGTCGCCCATTGAAAGGGGGGGATTAGCTTCCTGGTGAGGGTTTTGCACTGCTGAGGCCTGCTGCTTCAGGCAGGCCTTGCCCAAGCGGTGCAGGGTCCGTTGGGGGGGGGCTTGGTCCTGCCCTATCCCTTATTGTTTAAGATTAGATTTGATTTGTGGTATGGCCCCTAAAAAGCGGCAAGCTAAGGCCCTCCCGGCCCAACCAGTGGTGCGGCCTAGGAGGGCTGCCAGGCTGTCTGCCCGGGCTCGGGCGGCGGCAGAGAGGCCCCCGGGGGGGATCCCAGCGGGGGTGTTGGTTGGGTTTATGCCCACAGTCCCTCAACCCGAGATGTCCCCTTCTCTCTCCTGGGCCAGGGTCTTGGAGCGGCTTGACGAATTGGAGAGGTGGCGGTCGGGGGCAGGCCCGGAGGGGCTTTCCTCGACTGCCACCGCAGCATGGGGTGCAGACCCCGAAGAGGAGTCGACCCCGGAGGGGCAAGTTGCCCACAGCGTGCAGATGGCCGGTACCGGGCAGGCGGCTCACACCGGGCAGGCGGCCCACAACGGGCAGACGGTCCAGTCGGGGCAGTGGTCATCGTTCCAGGGCCCAGCCAGGATGGGCCCACCGTGGATGGCTTCTACCCCTTACGGGGCAGGTGAGGTTGCACCACATGTCGGCACATCACCGCTCCTGCCCGTACAGGGTCCTGGGTTCATCCCGCCCGCAATGGGGGGGGCAACAGTTTTATGGGGACTGCTGCAGGCACCTGTGGACAGGTATGGTCTCCACCGGCTCCGCCGTTAGGAGCGTCAGGGGTACCTGTCCCACCCGGGGCGGGGGTGGGGGGTTGGATCCCTCCTCCACCGGCCATTATGCCACCGGTCCCGTTTATGTACCCGCCGGGGCTTGGGGTGCTGGGCTCGGGGGCCACCACGGTGTGGGACCCGTTCGCCAGCATCAAACCTGGGGCCATCCCTTGTGGTTTGCCCGCGACGCCTTTGGGGTACCATTTTCACCCGTCAGTTAAGGAGGCAATCTGGCGGGGGGAGTATGTTGATTTGTTCTCCATTTTAAACAGGGAGGTCCCTAAACAGGACAAGGAGGTGGTCCCTGGGGAGAAGGTTAAGAAAACAAAGGTCACGAAGTGCTTTAGCTCGTGGCTGTATGCCTTTCTGACCTTTGCGTCGGTGGTAATTCAGAGGCAGCCGGGTAGGGCCGCTGCCTTGCTGAAGTACATCGACCTTATAGCGAGGGCACATTTTGAATATGGGGGCACCATATGGAGGCATTACGACAAGGGGTTCAGGATGCGTATTGCCCATGACCCCTACTTGCCTTGGGATATGGTGGTTCCGGACCTGTGGTTCCAGGCCACACATATGTCAGGGAAGGAGGGCTGTGATAGGACCGATAGCGGTCACTTTATGGAAGAGGAGCCCGCGACGCCCGCGCCGGCCAAGGCCGTGGCGGGTGCCGTTGGAAAAGGGGCCTCTTTGGTCTGTCACGAGTTCGCTGCAAAGGGGGCGTGTTTTCGTCCCATTTGCAGGTTTCGTCACGCCTGCGGAAGTTGTGGGGGGAACCATTCCGCAGCCGTGTGCCCCCGCCCCAAGAAGGGGAGTGAAAAGAAAGGCTCGGGTCTCCCAAAGCCTCCCCCACCTGCTGGGGGAAAAGGGGCCCAGCCCAATTAATTTGTGTGTGCTTGAGGGTTGGTTGGGTGACTACCACCCTCGCCCGAGAGCGGATGCTCTCTGGCTAGGTTTCTCAGAGGGGTTTCGGATCCCTTACAAAGGTGTTAGGAAGGCCTTCATGTCTGACAACCTTAGGTCGGTTGTTGGGCATGAAGACATTGTTAGGGAGAAGATTCGGAAGGAGGTGGCTGAGGGCAGGGTCCTCGGGCCCTTCCCGGAGCCGCCCTTTCCGAATCTTCGTGTGTCTCCCTTAGGTGTGGTCCCCAAAAAGGCGAGTGGTGAATTTCGGTTGATTCACCATTTGTCTTTTCCAAAAGGGGAGTCAGTGAATGATTTCATTCCTGACGAGCTGTGTTCAGTCCGGTATGCGTTCTTTGATGCAGCCGTGACTATGGTTAGGAAGTGTGGGGTGGGAGCCCTTATGGGTAAATGCGACATTAAGTCGGCATTCCGGCTCCTCCCCATACACCCAGACGACTTTGAGCTGTTGGGCTTCCATTTCGAGGGGGGTTATTACGTAGACAGAGCTTTGCCCATGGGGTGCTCTGTCTCGTGCTCTCTGTTCGAGAGTTTTAGCACCTTCTTGGAGTGGGCGCTCAGGCGACAAAGTGGTCTGGGGACGGTCGTTCACTACCTTGACGATTTCCTGTTGGCGGGGCCTGCACATTCGGAGCAATGTTTTGCTTTGATGCGGGGCTTCGAAGCCCTTTGTGCTCAATTAGGGGTGCCTTTAGCCTCGGAGAAGACCGAAGGCCCCGCCACCAGGATTACCTTTCTGGGTATTGAATTGGACTCAGAGGAGCAATCTTCCAGATTGCCCCTAGAGAAGTTGGTAAAGATTAAGCGGAAGCTTGATGAGGTGCTGAGCTGCCAGAAGGTGACCCTACGGCAGCTTCAGGAATTGGCAGGCATTCTTAATTTTGCCTGTCGGGTAGTTGTTCCTGGTAGGGCTTTTTCCAGGAGGTTGTATGATGCGATGAAGGGGCTCCGTTTGCCCCATCATCGTACCCGCCTTTGCGCTGGGGTCAGGGCTGACCTCGGCGTGTGGCGGGATTTTTTGGATAGACTTAATGGGTTGTCTTTCTGGAGGCACGAGCTTCTTTTGGAAGCTGAGTTGCAGCTCTGCTCTGACGCCGCGGGGACTTGTGGTTTCGGGGTGGTGTTAGGTGACCAGTGGTGCTGGTCGGCATGGCCTCCGGAATGGAGTGCCTCTTCGTTGGTTAAGGACCTGACGTTCTTGGAGCTCTTCCCCTTAATAGTGGCCTTGGAGCTTTGGGGGGAGCAGTTTAGGGACAAGACCGTGCACTTTTGGTGTGACAACCTAGCGGTTGTCCATGTGGTGAACGCCCTGTCCTCTAAGAGCGACAGGGTGATGCGGCTTGTCCGCCATTTTGTGCACAGGTCCTTGTCCCTAAACACATTGTTTTTGGCTAAGCATGTCCCCGGGTTGGAGAACGGGATTGCTGATGCCTTGTCCCGTGGTCAGTTGTCCAGGTTTCGGACCCTGGCCCCGTGGGCCCGAGAGTTGCCAGAAGCGTTCCCCAGCCACCTCTGGAGTCTGGGAGGGATCCAGAGTGGTGGAGAGGCGAGGCATCCCGGGCAATCTCCTTGTCTGTAGCGCCCGGCACCCTCAGGGCATACCAGCGTGCAGGTAAGGAGTTTGGGGAGTTCAGGCAGGGCAGGGGTTACCAGCTTAGTTGGCCTGTCCCTGTAGAGCATTTGGCCGAGTTTTGCATCCAGCTTAGGCAGCGTGGCCTGTCAGTTAGGACGATCCGGTCACGGTTAGCCGGCCTCGCCTTTCTGTCCAAGGCGGGGGGGTTTGCTGATCTTTCGGGTGACTTTCGCATCCGTAAGATGCTGGAAGGCTGGCTTAGGGAGCAAGCGGGGGCCCCAGGTGACACTCGTCAGCCCCTGACAGTGGAGCAGCTGTCCTTAATCAACGTGGTTTTTGGCAGCCTGTGTTCCTCATTGTACGAGGCCCGTCTTTTTAGGGCAGCGGCTTGTGTCATGTTCTTTGGGGCCCTTCGGGTCAGCGAGGCCATGGCTTCGTCTCAGGCTGACACTTCGCTCCGGGCCTTCCAGTTCGCTGATCTGGCCTTTAGACAAGGGGGGGTGTCCCTTGTAGTAAGGAGGTCTAAAACGGATCAGCTACACAGAGGGGTTACCTTACAACTTAGTGCGGCCACCGACCAGTCGGTGTGTCCGGTGGCCGCCCTACGGCTTTATTGTGGTATGAGGGGGTCAGGTCAGGGGTACCTGTTTAGGCATTGTGACGGTACCCCTCTGACCCGTTTCCAATTTTGGGCTTTAGTATCTAGGGCGATGGCCCAGGTGGGCATGGATCCCGCCGGTTATGGAACGCATTCGTTCCGTATCGGCGCCGCCACTAGGGCGGCACTTTCTGGTTTCCCGGCCCATCGGATTCGGGAGATCGGCCGCTGGCGGTCAGCGGCATATTTGGGTTATGTTAGGCCCGCTGAGGATCCTAGGCAGGGCTTAGGCTAGGTAACCTCTCTGTGTCTGTGTCCTCTTGCAGGTCCCCAGGCTAACACGAAACCGACGGCGCTGCTGTGTGGCCACAGCATGATTTTCTGGGCCGGCCGCGCGGCAGCCAGGAGCGCCATCGGGACCCATCTGTCCCTGGGGCAGTGGGTCAAGGTTACCTGGATGGGCCGGAGAGGTATGCGGTGGGAGGGTCTCCTACCGGCGTTGCTGGGCGGTCAGCATTCTGTGGCTGCGCCCGGCAATATGGGGGGCGGCTCCTGGAGTTGCGCCCAATGGGGTCTGGGTGGGCAGCGTCCTGTGGCCGCACCCAGGTGGCTGGTATTGCACTTAGGCGGCAATGACCTGTGCATACTGGGAGGCCTGGCGCTGATCATCCAGGCACGCGAAGACCTGCGAAGGCTTCGTGAGGTATGGCCCACCACGCAAGTGGTGTGGTCAGAAATATTACCTAGGCTTGTGTGGAGGGACGCCTCTTCCCTTAGGGCCATTCACCGGGCTAGGCGACGGGTGAATAGGGCTATGGGTAAAACGGTTAGAGAATTGGGTGGAGTGGTAGTACCTCATCCCCTTATATCAATAGACCAGCCATGGCTTTACCGGGATGATGGCGTTCACCTGTCTGAGCAGGGGAACGCCATTTTCTTACAGGACCTGCAGCGGTCTCTGCGTGAGCTGGCGCAGCTAGAGGGGGGAGTCGGGGGGCCAAGATAGAGATCTGACCCCCGCTCCTGTGGCAGGTTAGGGGCGGAAAACTGGGTGGTTTAGCAACCGCGCGTTCTCCCTTGGGCATCTTTGGGGATGATTGACAGGTTCTCCGCAAGCTCATGGAGGGAGTTTCTGCCTGAGCAGCTGGGGGGAACCTGTCTTTGGGTCCTGCACCTTTAATTCCCCAATTCGGGTTAGCCGGTGGGACCCCCCTCATGCACAGCATGGCAGAAAAAGGTCACAGGTGACGGCCTGGCCCTCACCTGGACCTTGCATCGAGATACGCCCATGAGTTGCCCAGGAATGTTTGCTGGCATAACGTCATTTCCGCCCCGGAAGTATTTGTTTGACCCTGCAGGTCCATTTCCGGGTCATAGTGTTTATGCTAATTTATGCAAAGTATTTGAATAAATTATGCAAATTTATGTTAATAAAAATGACCCAATTTTAAATCCAGCTCTGGTGTCCGTGTCGTTACTCCGTCTCTCCAGCAAGGGCAGCGCCGGACTTACCCGGCTGGCAGGCTTTGCTGGAGGGACCGGGAGACACGGTCCCTCATGGCGGCCGCCATCTTGGATCCCGGGCGAAGTCTCGCGATGCGAGACTTCGCTCGGGGGAGCGGGACCTGATTGGTCAGGTCCTTGATTGGTCCGGGCGGGGCCAGCTTGCCCTATATAAGGGCGAGCAGGCCCAGGGCTCCCCCTTTTCGCCCGGACTGCAGCTCAAGAGCAGACACCCGCCCGCCCTCCACTATTTTGCAGTGTGCTTCAGGGTCGCCCTTAGGGGGCCGAATGGGAATTTTTTGCAGTTCTGCCTCTTAGCTGAGCTGTTTTTTCGCCCATTCCACACTGGGGTGACGGATGTGCGGTTAGGGGGTGCTTGCATTAATTAGGTTAATTGGCTTACCTTTGGTCATTTGGGTAGGCAGGTTAGGGGCGGAAAACTGGGTGGTTTAGCAACCGCGCGTTCTCCCTTGGGCATCTTTGAGGATGATTGACAGGTTCTCCGCAAGCTCATGGAGGGAGTTTCTGCCTGAGCAGCTGGGGGGAACCTGTCTTTGGGTCCTGCACCTTTAATTCCCCGATTCGGGTTAGCCGGTGGGACCCCCCTCATGCACAGCATGGCAGAAAAAGGTCACAGGTGACGGCCTGGCCCTCACCTGGACCTTGCATCGAGATACGCCCATGAGTTGCCCAGGAATGTTTGCTGGCATAACGTCATTTCCGCCCCGGAAGTATTTGTTTGACCCTGCAGGTCCATTTCCGGGTCATAGTGTTTATGCTAATTTATGCAAAGTATTTGAATAAATTATGCAAATTTATGTTAATAAAAATGACCCAATTTTAAATCCAGCTCTGGTGTCCGTGTCGTTACTCCGTCTCTCCAGCAAAGCCTGAGATGGCCGGGATTAAAGGGGGAATGGCAGGAAACTGTCCGGGCCTTCGTGCCACTCTCAAATTTCCTGGGAAATTTGTCCGGGCTCAGGTTCTTAAGTAGAAAATGGTTCTTAAGTAGAGGCAAAAAAATCTTGAACACCCGTTTCTTATCTAGAAAAGTTCTTAAGTAGAGGCGTTCTTAGGTAGAGGTACCACTGTACTTGGAAAAGATCAGAACGTTGTTCAGCTTTCCAGCTATTTTACAATATTTTTTACAATTGGGCTTTTCTGCAAATACAGTCAAGTACGGCGCTGTAAATAGCTTAGTGGACACTGAGAAGATAAGGTCTATTAAACTGAAGTTTCACTATATTACATTTTGACTTAATGGCAACACCATACTAGTCTGAAGAGATTGGGCTCATGAACATTATTGACTGGTTGAAATGGTCAAACACCACAATAGCAGCAGTGCTTAAAACTCTTGAGTAATCAATAACAATAACATTTCTTACATGGATGGATGAATTTTTACACAATTGCCAGAGAGCAGAAGATAATTTCTCCTAGCTGGAGGTTGTGCATCTTCCATGTCCCTTCCCTATGCATCCAAGTGTGAAACATCAGTAAAGGAGAAATCTAAACATGTATAGGTTAATAAGTATTATCTTTTTCTTCCAGATGAACACATTCAACTTATCAGCATAAAAGAATGGCCAAGCAGAGGAGCTGTTCTGTCTAGCAAATGAAAAGGAGGGTAAATCGAAAATGTATATATTTCTCCCTGCTTCAGCTTAACTTCATAAAGATGATAATGCAACGAGACAGGGACATGAACTAAACTTTGTAGAGCTTCTCTATTACTGAGCTGGAATTTGTGCATTATACTATTGATATTTGTATTCATAATATTTTCATAGAATACAAATCGTTTTACCTCCATTTTATAGAGAAAAAGGAATGAGGCACAAGGAAGAGATAAACCAAAGTACGATAACAACCCATAGTTCTTTTCTCATAAGCCACAGGCAAACTATTCCTAACTGTGTTAGAAGCAATTATGTTTCGCTCATCCATATTGAAGCACTGCCATTTAAAAAAAGAAAAGAATATTTTTTATCTCCACTTAAAACCACAATATGTTCAAAATGTTCATCTATCCTGTTCTGCTAACAAATTTTATCTGGATTTAACTGCGTAGATATAAAGTAAGGTGGCTACAAATAATGTAGCCATATTATTTTTACACCTCCAACAAAATACCTAAAAGCTTGAATTCCTTCTCTGTGGCAGCTATGGCCCTTTGGAATCAACTCCCTTCAGAGATTCATGCCGCCCCACTACCCTCCTGGCCTTTCGTAAGGTTTTAAAAATTAATCTCTGTAGGCAAGCTTGGGGCTGTTGAGCTCTAGCATCCTGCTCTGGCCACATGGTTATAATCAGGGGTGGACTGCTGCCTGGATGGGGGGGGGGGACGCGAACGGGGGGTAGCGAAAATGGAACTCCACCCCAGAGCACCCAATTTGTACTGAAAGATGTTGAAAGATGTTGAAAGAAAATCCAGGGCATCCTGCATAAGCACGCCCACACTGTGGTAGTAAAAATTTAGGTAGCCCTTCACTGGTTATAATGGAATGAATGTGGATACATTTTTAAAAATTGGGGGTTTTAGATTAGATTTTGATTAGTTTTAATGTTGGATTTCTTACATGTGCCTTTTTGTATTTATTCCTGTTTTGTAAGCGGCCCTGAATCTGAAGGGCGGTCTAGAAATCCAAATAATAAATAAATAATAATAAAATAAATAAATAAACTGATAAAAAATGAGATTTATAATAATAAATTGATTTGGTTAAACAGAAAACCCCAAAGCTATTTCAGTTGCAAAAATATTAAATCTTCACATGGACCAAAGCCTTCTCCATTTGTAAGTGTTGGTCTCCTTTCCTATGTAGCCATGAGTAGAAAAGCTTGTTTTTGCAAATATTTTGGGACTTAGGCTCTGTTGCAGTTGAAATGTAGTTTCAAACATGAACAGAGGAAGTAGGAATCAGGATCTTACATGACAAGAAAGAACACGGAATGAACAGAAGTAGGACATAGCTGGCAAATGAGGTTTTGGCTAAGCCAAGAAGACAAAACAGCATAGAATAGAATTCTTTATTGGCCAAGTGTGATTAGACACACAAGGAATTTGTCTTGGTGCATATGCTCTCAGTGTACATAAAAGAAAATATACATTTGTCAAGAATCATGAGGTGCAACACTTAATGATTGTCATAGGGGTCAAATAAGCAATGAAGAAACAATCATTATTAATAAAACTCTTAGGATACAAGCAACAAGTTACAGTCATACAGTCATAAGTGGGAGGAAAGGGGTGATAGGAATGATGAGAAATAGCTAGTAGAAATAGAAGTGCAGACTTAGTAAAAAGTTTGCCAGTGTTGAGGGAATTATTTGTTTAGTAGAGTGATAGCATTCGGGGGGAAAACTGTACTTGTGTCTAGTTTTCTTGGTGTGCTCTGTTACTGACGTTTTGAGGGTAGGAGTTGAAACAGTTTATGTCCAGGATGCGAGGGGTCAGTAAATATTTTCACAGCCCTCTTTTTGATTCATGCAGTATACAAGTCCTCAGTGGAAGGCAGATTGACAGCAATTGTTTTTTTCTGCAGTTCTGATTATCCTCTGAAATCTGTGTTGGTCTTGTTGGGTTTCAGAACAATATTATATTATAATTATTAGAAATAAACAGTTATTTTTATTTAAATAAAGTGTCAGATTTATTCTAAAGAATAAACATCCTAACTAACTTTAACTAGAAACAGAGAATGGTCCTTGTCAATATAAATAAACCCAATAAACAAATAAACAAATAAATAAATAAATAGGCATGAAATGGCATCAAAATATTAAAACAATGTTCAATTATATAGTCCAAGGATTCCAAAGCATGTTAACTTCTCCAAATTAACAACACAAAAGATTAAAAAAAAAACAACATTCTGTACCATAGGCATTAAAATATAAAAGAAAGTTGAAGATATGTATATGTGTTATATATGTATGTAATAATAATTCCATTACTGTGGTCTTTAATTTTGTTATGTGGAACCAAGATTTTGAAAGAATTAATTTCCTTTAATCATTTCATTTTGGTTGTCCATTTATTTTATATCTGAATGAACAACTCAGCATATTGTAGAAAAAGCATTTGGTCACAATACTCTACAAAATCCTTCGTAGAAGAAAGCTTATCATATTAAAAAAAAAGCTCTTGAGAAAAAGGCATGGAGAGCTACAGAAATGATTCAGTAAATTGATATTTTGAGAACACGAAGCATCAGCTGGAAACATAGCAAAGACTCAGAGCCACTTTATCTGGAAAGAATTGCACCAATGTTAGCATAGACTAGCTTTAAAAAGTCTTAGTTTTTTGTAGAGCATCTGAGCTCTATAGAATGATACATTTGTACTTTCCAATCAGCTTGTCAATTTCTTCTTCCTAGAACTGAGACAACTAACTGGATCATCCAGCTGGCTTGGGCTAAAGCAGGGCTAGCACAGTCATCTGGTTTTTAGTTTGTTGCCTTAACTACTTATACTAAACTGCTGAAGGAGTGGAGTGAAGTGGGGCAGGACAGAATGGGACAGAATAAAACAGAGGAGAGCAGAACAGATCTCACATGGCAACTCCAAATCTCAACTAGCAAATGCTCTGTCCTACACATTGGGAAAAAAGAGAACTCCAAATACGAACTGAATAATCAAATTATCACAGATAACCCCCACTTGGTTAAAGACCTCGGTATACAGTGTTCCCTCGATTTCTGCGGGGGATGCGTTCCAAGACTGCCCGTGAAAGTCGAATTTCCGCGAAGTAGAGATGTGGAAGTAAATACACCATTTTTGGCTATGGACAGTATCACAAGCCTTCCCTTAACACTTTAACCCCCTAAATTACCATTTCCCATTCCCTTAACAACCATTTACTCACCATTATTACTGGTACTCACCATTGAATAAGACACTTAGTGATCCTGATATTTATAAACATAATTATTTATTAACAATAATTATTTATTTTGTTTTTTATTTGCAAAAATTATTAGTTTGACGATGACGTATGACATCATCATGCAGGAAAAACCGTGGTATAGGAAAAAACCCGCAAAGTATTTTTTAATTAATATTTTTTGAAAAACCGTGGTATAGGCTATTCGCAACGTTCGAACCCGCGAAAATTGAGGGAACACTGTACTAATAACAAAAGATTTAAGTGCCAAAGCCCACTGCAACAACATAGCCAAGAAGGCTTCAAGAGTTGTAAACCTAATCCTACGTAGCTTCTGCTCTGGCAATCTCACACTACTTACCAGAGCTTACAAAACCTTTGCCAGACCCATCCTCGAATACAGCTCATCTGTTTGGAACCCATATCGCATCTCAGACATGAACACCCTTGAAAATGTCCAAAGATACTTCACCAGAAGAGCCCTTCCCTCCTCCACTCAGAACAGAATACCCTAAAGACTAGACTTTCAATCCTGGGCCTAGAAAGCTTAGAACTAAGACGCCTTAAACATGATCTAAGTATTGCCCACAAAATCATATGCTGCAACGTCCTGCCTGTTGGCGACTACTTCAACTTCAACCACAACAATGCAAGAGCACACAACAGATTTAAACTTAATATTAACCGCTCCAAACTTGACTGTAAAAAATATGACTTCAGTAACCGAGTTGTCGAAGCGTGGAACTCATTACCCGACTCCATAGTGTCATCCCCAAATCCCCAACACTTTACCCTTAGATTATCCATGGCTGACCTATCCAGATTCCTAAGAGATCAGTAAGGGACAAGTACAAGTGCACTAGAGTGCCTTCCGTCCCCTGTCCTATTGCTCTCCTATATCTCCTATACCTTTCTTCTATTCCTATATCTCTTCTTCTATTCTTTCATTGATATGTTTTATTCCTATATCTTCTCTTCTATTCTTTCTTAGATATATTTTACTATGAGTATATCCTCTATAACCTTCATCATGTATTTTACTATGTGTATATCCACTAAAACCCTAATTGTGTATTGGACAAAATCAATCAACCAATAAAAATAAATAAAATAAATAAATAAAAGAACAGAATAATCTAAACAAGTTGTGGTTAATCTAGTGTTATAAGTGTTACAGTTTAGCTAGCTGTATGCCCCAACATTCCTTTAAATTAGAATTAGTTGCAAACAATTTATATTTCTTTCTCAAGAACATTTTTACTGACTGCACATTGTTACAAAAATTGAGCATAAAAATAATAATTTCTATACACACCCACACAAATAAACACATTAAGGAAACTCTCATAATTGTACTTCTTATAGTCATTGGTTCCAATATACTTCACCTATTTATTGGCAATTCTGTGCAAACTCGCAGCTTTATTATAATCAGTCAAAATCATGCAATCCCTTAGGAAAATGCAACATGGTTAAATTGAGTCCATACCCTCAAAATGCAAAGTGTGTTGCGTGTACAAACTTTGATGAACTAAAATGCAGCAGCAAAAGTATTAATGAAATCTTATTCATGGGATCGAAATATACTGTAAATCCACAATCAGTTGCTATAATATTTTTAAGCATCCAAATTATTTTAGTTGCTTCCAAATTATTTAGTTATTTTATTATTCTTGTACTTAAAATACTAAGAACACTTTCCCTGTACTTTGTATGTACGTACAGTATATGCACCACATGTTTGTAATTGCCCTTCCAGACCATCACTTTTGCTGAAAAGTATTTTACTCTAGCCAAATAATTTATCTATCTATCTATCTATCTATCTATCTATCTATCTATCTATCTATCTATCTATCTATCTACTTATTAGATTTGTATGCCGCCCCTCTCCGAAGACTCGGGGCGGCTAACAGCAATAAAGAAACAATGTAACAAATCTAATATTAAAAAATAATCTAAAAAACCCCAATTTAAGAGACCAATCATACAAACAAGCATACCATGTATAAATTCTATAAGCCTAGGGGAAAGGGAAAAAATTTCAATTTCCCCATGCCATAGTTCCCTCTAAGCTGAGCAGTGAGCAATCGCTCACTTAAAAATCATCATCAACTCAGAGTTTTCCAAACCTGCCCAGAAGCCGAGAGGGAAAGAGTGAGAGGGAAGGAGAGAGAGAGGAAGAGAGGAAGAGAGAGAAACAGATAGAAAAAAGAGAGGAAGGAAAAGAGAAAGAAAAAGAATGGGAGTAAGGAAGAGAGAAAGAAAATGAAAATCTAGTTTGAAACTAGCTCAACTATTTAAGCAGCATTTTGATATTGATAGAGTTGCCCTATTATGAGCTCACTGTTATAGACACACAGTACAGTATTTTATTTTGAAATTCTCTGAGGCAAAACAAGGTGGGTTATTTATTTATTTATTTATTTATTTGTTTGTTTGTTTGTTTGTTTATTATTTCTGTGCCGTCCAGTCCCGAAGGGACTGCCGCTCAGACACTATACTTTTCCGCCCACCCCCACAAAAAATTAGAGGGAACACTGCCCCATGCCTGACGACAGAGGTGGGTTTTAAGAAGCTTGTGAAAGGCAATTGTGAATATAATTGTTCTACAGGAAAGAAAGATCATTTAATTTCTTGAAAAAACGGCAGTACAACGATCCAATCCGCCAGATGACCCAAGCAGGTGATGAGGGGGTGTAGGCAGCATGGAGAAGGCTGGGGCTATAGGAAGAAAATTTTCACCCCCCCCACTCCCCCAGCCCCCCAAATAAAATACTACTTCTAAAAAGTGACTCTAGAGTAAATGGTGAAAAAGTCCAGCAGTGGCAAATGGACAGGATCAAGCTTTAAGAACCTTTGCATAATTTTAAAGGGGAGGAGGGAGAGAAAGAGAAAGAGAGAGGAAGAGTTTGGTTTCCATGGTAACTAGGCATATGGGCCGATGTTTGAAAATCTACAGGAGAAGCAGGGCCTTTTCACACTACAAAAGCCAATGAACTGGAAAATAATTGTAGAGTTTTTTGCCTTCCTCCCCTTTGTTGGGTGCATTCATAAATACATACTGCAGAGTTTATTTTTTTTTGTAAAAGGTTCCAATTTTCTTAAAGCCGAAAAATTAAAAAGACTTATTGGAAAATGAAGCAAGATGAATGGTTCTGAAGTTACCACCAGCCTCACCTGGTTCTTTGGCAGTTAACACAAAAAGCATCAAAACGGAGGTATCAAACAGCTGAAGTTGTATCTAGAAGACTGGAAGAATAACGTTGCCAGTTAGTCATCTGCTCAGGCTTAAATAGCCAACTGGGAACAAATTTCCTAGATTCAGAGTTCTTTATAAGCTGTTTCAAAAGGGGCAACAGAAACAGAGAAGAAAATGGATGCGGGGAGGGAAATCCTAGGTAGAAAATCCACTACAGGTAGTATTTGGCCATAATAGGGCCTTCCTATAATGATTGTAGGTCACCAGGGTCCTAAAGTGGACTATCCATGAGACTGACCCAATTTCATAACTATTTTTGGCAGTAGTCATCAAAGTAAACACAGCAATTATAAAAGGAACCCATTGTTTGCTATAGGCCAATTTTTGTCAAAACCTGAAAGGAAATTTATTTATTTATTTATTTATTGATTGATTGATTGATTGATTGATTGATTGGATTTTTATGCCGCTCTTCTCCGTAGACTCAGGGCAGCTTACAACATGGGAGTAATACAAAAAGACATATGAGAAACCCAATTAATTAAAACTAATTAAAATTAAGGGAGGCTAGGTTAGATCTATTTTGGCCTTATTCTGGCCTCATCAGCTAGCCATACCCTCTCACTGGATTTGAACTTGCAGTCTTTGCCTTGTAAGGCAAAGAATTAATCTCTAGGTTACAGTATCTGATCCCTTCGGCTTTGTACCAGGGAAGGGTTATATGGGGGGGTTTTTTGGCCGGATCACCCTGGTATATTGAAGGAGCATCATAGCTTCCTTTTGCCTCTCAGACCAACCCAGGGCCATTTCCAAGGCAGTTAATTTGTTCATAGCAGACAAACTATATTCTGTATGTGTCACACACACACACACACACACACACACACATCCAGAGCAAAGTACCAGTGCTCAGTGGCTCAGGCCTGCCACCAGAGATGAGTTTTAAGGACTTACAGAAGGCCAGGATGGTGGGGGCAGTGCGAATATATGGAGAGTGTCAGCAAAACACATATACTGAGTGTCCAACATGCAATCATGTGATTGTAGGGTGGAGGCAGCTGTCAGAACCCTGAAACAAGGTTATAAATACCTCCAGGAAGTCTGTTGCAAGTTCAAATGATATGCAACCAGTTGTACATTGAGGAATAACTGAAAGCATATCTGTCAACATGTCAGGAGCAGGAGTGGGCAGCAGGCAGGATGGGGTGGAATGCAGTTCCACTGGCAGAAATGAAGATGCGTGCAGAGCTCCAGCTGATCAGCGGGCGGTCATTTCCTGGATTATTGGTCTTGGCTCGGCTCTCCTTTTTTCCGCAGCTGCTGCTGCTGCATCCGCACTCCTTGCTTTTTTCCTCTTTCCTCCTTCTTGGTTTTGGATTAGCTTCCCTCTCTCCTGCCCGGCTCCTCTCCAGCCTCATGTGGCCACCTCCCGCCTGAGGTGCAAGCAGAAGGCGTGGGTGGAAGCAGGCTGGCAGCATTTATGCTTTTGGCAGCATCCATTCACCTAGTTACCAGCCTGAGGCGGGGGGGTCAACCCAGGAAGGAGAGCATGGAAAACGCGAAGGAAATTGTGACCACAGTGAGCGACACTGGTAAGATTGACTAAACAGTACACTTGAACGATGATGATTGTTCAAGCCACTCCCACCTGATCACATGGCTGGTAAGCCACTCCTACTCAGTCAGATGACCATTAAGCCACACCCACAGTGTGGTAGTAAAAATTTTGGCTGCCCATTACTGGCCAGGAGAATGATTTACTTGGTACTTTTCACCTAGCCTAGCCCATTGCAATATATATGAATACATGCTGTAAAAGGGGAAGGAACATTATATAATACAGTATATACAATACATTACATAATAGTTCCTTCCCTTTTCCAGCATGAATTATGTCTGTCCTTCCGATCCTGAAACAAACAAATTATAACAAGGCATAAGTAACCAGATCTGAAGCAACCAATGTCCCTGTGGGAGTAGCCTTCTCCTAAACCCAAAACAAGAAACAAGTTTCACCAAAATACTTCTTGAATTTATTAAACTTAATTTACTACAAATGGTAAATTGTGGCACAACTGAGGTTTTTCAAAGTTAAAAATAATAATTCTTTTGTTCTTCTGTCACTGAGTACTGTGGATTGAGCATACCATCTCAAGGCTTGGAGAACTTTAAATTCTTCCATTTTAGTCCTATAGTTGAAAGTCCCCATATGGCCTTCATAGCATGTATTCCAACCATTGGACATTGAGAAGTCACTGGCAGACACAAAAGGCAGATTACTTTTTCTGGGGAAGTTAAGCACACTCTGTTTTCTGAAGACACATATTATTTTTGTTGGAATTTCATTTTAATCACAATGCAGCAATAAAATAATGAAAAAGAAAAAGAATGTTATGTATTTTAAAAGATCAAATTTGAAACAGTGCAATGCTATAAAATCAAAATTCTGATCTGTATGAAATAAGTTTTCTGGAGTAATCCAGATGTTTAGAAATAAATTACCTGGAACAAAAGTACAGTGGTACATCTACTTAAGAACTTAATTCATTCCGTGACCAGGTTCTTAAGTATAAAAGTTTGTAAGTAGAATCAATTTTTCCCACAGGATTCAATGTAAAAGTAAATAATGCGTGCAAACCCATTAGGAAAGAAATAAAAGCTCGGAATTTGGGTGGGAGGAGGAGGAGGAGGAACAAGAGGAGGAGGACGGTCACTGCCAAAGGAAGAAGGTGAGGTGAAGGGAATCAAAACCCCCCAAAACTTTAAGGATTAAAAAAAAGAGGGATTCTTAGGCAGCGAGGAAGAGCACACGCTTCCCATACACCCGGCACAAGGCTGCCTCCCATAACCTGTGCCAGAGAAAGAAACCCAGGTGGGCGAGAGCGGGAGCACCACCAAAAGGCTCCTTTGGTAGCCCAGAAAAGCCCAAGATGGCCGGGATTAAAGGGAGAATGGTAGGAAACTGGCCGGGCCTTCGTGCCGCTCTCGTGGGAAATTTTTCTGGGCTCAGGTTCTTAAGAAAATGGTTCTTAAGTAGAGGAAAAAAAATCTTGAACACCCGGTTCTTATCTAAAAAGTTCTTAAGTAGAGGTACCACTATACTTTATTCTGTACTAGAAAACTATTGGTCTGGAGCTGGGGTGGGCTACTGCCTGGATGGGGGGGAAACGCAGTGGGGTAGCAAAAATGGAGCTCCACCCCAGAGCACCCAATTTGCACTGAAATATGCTGAAAGAAAATGCAGAGCATCCTGCATAAGTAGTAAAAATTTTGGTAACCCTTCACTGGTGTGGAGCATTATTAAGCAGCTGTTTGATATTAAATAATGCCTAGAACCATGTCCTTGATTTCATACACAACACTAACGTTTTCTACACCCAGGTCCAGCTCTAGAGGATCTTTCCTTGGTGACTTTCATGTCCCCTTTCTCTAGTTTTTCCTGATTTATTCTAGCACCTTGACCATAAAATGGTTCATTGATTCCACATCACCCATCCCCCAAATTTTTGTAAAGTACTGGTGGTCCTTGACTTATAACCATGCATTTAGTAACCATAGTTACAAGGGCAGTAGAAAAAAATATAGTGGTACCTCGGTTGTCGACCACAATTCATTCTGGAAGTGTGGTCGAGAACCGATTTGGTTGAGAACTGAAACAATTTAAGATAAATTCCCCTCCTCAGTTGTCTCTCCCTCTAGCTTGCCTGCTTCTGTCCCCGTGTGTGTGTGTGTGTGTGTGTGTGTGTCTAGCTTGCTGGCTTCCGTCTTCAGTTCTCTCGCTCACCCGCTTCTGTCCCTGGCTCTCTCTCTCTGTGTAGCTTGCCGGCTTCTGTCTTCAGCTCTCTCAAGTGTTTGAGTTCCAAATATTTGTTCGGATTTCAGGGCAAAAGTTTCTTGAATTTCCTGGTTGAATACTGATTTGTTCGAACTGAGAAGCGTTCAAAAACCAAGGTACCACTGTAACTTGCAACCAATGGTGAAATTCTATTTTTTTTACTACTGGTACTGTGAGTGTGGCTTAGTGGGCATGGTGTGGCTTGGTGAGAATGGCAGGCATACTGCAAAATCCCCATTCCCACCCACTCCAGGGAAAAGTATTGCAAAATCCCCATTCCCACCGCACTCGGGCCAGCCAGAGGTGATATTTGTCAGTTCTCCGAATTACTCAAAATTTCCGCTACCGGTTTTCTGAACTATTCAAAATTTCCGTTACCAATCTCCAGAATATATCAGAACCTGCTGGATTTTACCCCTGCTTACAACCATCCTCACACTTACAACTGTTGTTCCATTTTATAGCTATCTCAACTGACCTCAGCACAGTACTGTTCTACACTCTTACTTTCATAATAACCTGGGTCCTCATGAAGCCAGAGGGTCTAATTTTTTCCTACTTCGTGTTGAATAGAATTCACCATGCTATTTGTCATAAACCTTACTTAAGATTAATTTAATTAATGCAATTAGTATGGTTATGTTTTGAATTATTATTTTTTTGTCATATTAACAATTGCAACCTGATGGAAACTTTGGAGTAGAGTCTGTATACAAAGCATAGAGAGAGTGGTTGCACAGGAACATCTGTAGCTACGTATGGTATTGGCATGCTAGGTTCCTTTGTGTTTCACATCTTTTAAATTAGTAGCTCTGAGGGCAGGGCCTGTCTCATTTTCTATATAATTGATGTTAGCCTCTGAGAACTGATAATTGTCTGAAAAGTGGAATCCTAGACTTTCCCCATATCTCTGTTCCCAAAGAATAGTCAAAAACACAACATTTGGAGAAGAATGCCATGCTTTGCTCTTGCTTTTTCCAGACCGTATGCTGAAATGAAGAAGAGAGGCAAGGGCTCCGCAGAGAGTTGTCATTGCTGCTAGGACACAGAAGCAGAAACCAGGGAGAGGACTGGTATTGAATAATGATTTGATGGAAGAGCTCCGTGCCCCTTCACTCTTGAACAGAGAGCCCTCTCCCCCACTCAGTGTGCCAAGAGAAAAAGCCAACAAATTATTGAGGTGATGCATGGAATTGTTCCCACAGTTCCTTTTGCAGCGTATAATTTACAACATCTGCTTCTCTGGTCTAACAAAAGCAAGGCTTTTCAAGCATTCATCTCACTGCTGTAGCTGCAAAAAATGTAACTAGTCTCTCATTTTAGAAGCTGGTTAGCTGAGAGGGGAGGAGAGAGTGGGAGAGAATACAGAACATTATATTGCCAATATATTGACTTAAATATATCTCCCCATACAGTGTAATCATGTGTCTACATTGCATTGGTAAATGCCGTGAAAATAGATCCCAGCAGGGTGTCGCAGAAAGCACCAGAGAAAGGGTACTTACACACACACACACACACACACACGTTAAGGAGTGTATAGAATGACTCTTGAGTTTTCAAGGACATGCACAGAGGAAATGTGGAATTCCAGCAGATATCCAGGAGATATGAGTAATTATTCAGTCATACAAAAGCAGATATATTAAAGTTCAATTACTCTTTACTTTAGAAATAGCACAGTCAAGTTACACACTCCAGTCATATGCATTCAAATCAGTCAAAATCTATCAATAAAATAATAATATTACAAGCCTGTCTTGGTCTTACATATCAGACATACATCACAGCTTACAAATACATCAAACTAACACAGAGTTTAATACATCAATAACAGTGAATCAGCAGAAAGAACAGAGAGAGCAGAGAGGGAGAGAGAATCGTGTTTTCTGGCTCCCTCTTATGGCAATTTGCAACATTACCTCTTAAAGCTATAGTACTTCAATACATACAAACATTCATTGTTAGTTTGTTTATATATTTCAAGCCCAACTATCTTGTACAGAGTACTAACAATACACACAAACACACATCTTTTTTATGCTTGAAAGAAAAGGAAAATATGTCACTTAAGGAAATTTGGATTTAAAATAGCAAGAGACTAGCTGGTTTGTTAGTTATGTTATGTTTGTCTAAACTTCTTCATAGATATTGGAGGAATAATGCATGTTTGTATAGGAGATGTGTTTCTTTGAGCTTCTTGTTAAAGATGGAACATATATGTTATACCTAATAATCCTTGTAAAAGAATGGTATGTAGAAATCAGAATGGAGAAATTGATTGTGTGGAATAGAAGGGATTTACCTGTGAATGACTGTATTGCAAATTGCTATTAAGAGTAACATCTTAGGCAGAGAATTGCCAGAACACACTGATGAGATGATGGGCTATTTTGTGAATTATGTCAAGCAGAACTGCAAATTTGTGAATAAAAAGCACTTCTTTGCCCTAAAAAAAGTAGATAGTAAGTCTCAAAAGGGGAAATTGTACTCTCAGCAAGATTTCAAGCTTCTTGAAAGATTTTTCTTTTTAAATGAAGAAATAAACTTGTGGAAATTGGACTCCACCTGCATACCCAATCAAAGCATTCTTCAGTACCAACAAAATATATTGGTGGATCCTGCCTCATTTGTGATTATCGGGAAGCTGCTTGCGACCCATAAAATGCAGTTATCATGATTAAATAACAGATCCTAAGGCAATCAGACAATCCTATCAAGCAGAAGCAATTGTTTAAATGGGTTGTGGATAATACATTTTGTATTCACTTTCAAAATTGCTTCAAATGCATGGAATAAATAATGGCGACAATACTAAAGTGGACAGTAAAACAATACATTCATATTCCTGGAAATTTAAAGTAGAAAAAAATGATGGTAAAGGAGAGATGGTTCCCTCTCTTCATTTTTTTAAAAAAGAACTCTGCTATTGAAATCTCAACAAATATCTAATTGCATATTATTTTCAAATTGAGCTGTTCTTAAAAGGATAATTTGGGGCAATTCCATGTCTCGTCATTTGCAAAGTAATGTGCTACTGTATTATAAAATATCTGTAGAAAAGAAAAAGGGAAAATAAGTCTTTTTTATTTTTACAGTATCTCACCCCACTTTTCTTCAATCTCCTTTAGTGTTCACAAATAGAATGGGACAACCTTTCCATATCCGGTGTGTGTGTGTGTGTGTGTGTGTGTGTGTGTGTGTGTGTGTGAATGTTTGAGACTGTTTTCTGCAGGCTTGATAGATCACTGCTCTCTCCCAGTTTCTAGTAAATGCTTTCTAATGCAAATGTTAGAGCCGACATTCACTAAGTACAAAAGGATTAACTTGTCCCCATATGTTCCAACTCTAAATGAGTCATATTCTCATATCTAATGCCCAGAGTAATTTTGAGGCTAGAGAAGAAAACCTGATAGCTCTGGTGGCAAAAAAGAGGGCAAGGCACAAGAAAACTACAGTTAATGGGAATTTCCCCAATTAGATAAACCATTAATTTCCTAAGGCAGTATCCCCCTCCAAATTAAAATGGAGTGAGTATTGTATACATTAAATTTAAATATCTATCGATTTAGTAGAATTATATTTTATAATATAAAATGTCTGTTTACCTTTACTGTATTTAAAGGGTTATAAACATTTAAAGGGTTTTAAACCGGTTCTTGTCACCTCTAGCAAGCATCTATTTTAGTTTTGATTTATATAATCAAAATATGGCAAAGATGTGCAGAGGAATATAACCAGTGGTTTGCTTAGGTTTTTTTGTTCCAATCTTCCCAAATCTCTTCTGATCAACTATCCTAACTACATTTATATACAGTATATTGTTTATATTTTCCTATCTGCCTATGTGTTAGATTTATATCCTGTCTTTCACTGAGGATCTCAGGATGTTGTGATTATTATGCTCTTCCTGATTGTTCATCATTGATTTTCTGTCACCCTCCATCAGGCATTGGTGATAGGACAAACCTGGCAAACAGGGGCATGAAATAATACTCATATTTCTCATCTGTTGAACTTTATCTCTAGTCGGCTGACATGTCTCTCCTTTGCTTTCCAACTTCCAATAATGGGCATCTCACTTAAATTAATTTCAAGATATTTGGTAAGCTTTTCAAGCATGAATAGGCAAAGATAAAATGCAGAGAAACAAGAGCAATGCAGAAACTTAATACTACTGTTTAGGAAAATATATATAGTGGTACCTCATCTTGCGAACGCCTCTTCTAATGAACTTTTCAAGATATGAACCTAGTGTTTAAGATTTTTTTGCCTCTTCTTCTGAACTATTTTCACCTTATGAACCCAAGCCGCTGCTGCTGGGATGAAGGGGTTTCTTTTTTCTCCCTTTTTTGAAGAAAGAAAAGGAAGGGGCGGCTTGGAGGGGGAAAGACTTTGCATTAACAAAAGTAGGAGAACAGTGTGCTTGCAGGCACTGAAAGAGTGTCTTTTGAAGAAAGAAAAGGGAGGGGCGCCCCCCTTGACTTTCTTCCTTCCCACTCACCCTTTAGCCTAGCCTTGGTTCTTCCACCCGCCCCCTTTAGCTGCTCCTCCCTGCCCTCTGTTCGACTCCCTTCTAAAGTTTGGGATTTTCCTGAAGGATGTGCACACATTATTTGCTTTTACATTGATTCCTATGGGAAACATTGTTTAGTCTTACGAACTTTTCACCTTACAAACCTCCTCCTGGAACCAATTAAGTTCATATCATGAGGTACCACTGTATTTCTTTCTGTTTTGCAGGGGCTTTCTGCATCTGTACTGACCAATTGGCCCCCATCTTCACCCAAATCTTCCACAAATCACTAGAGTTGTGCTTCAATGCTCGACTATCATCCCAGTGCCGAAGAAGCCCTCCATCAAGGAACTGAATGACTACAGATCATTTGCTATAACATCTTATGAAAACCTTTGAAAGGCTAGTGATGTTCCACTTGAAAACCATCATGGATCCACTGTTAGACCCCCTGCAATTTGCATACCGAGCAAATAGATCAACAGATCATGCTGTTAATATGGCTCTACACTACATCCTTCAACATATTGAATCTCCAATGACCTATGCTACGCTTCTCTTTGTAGACTTCAGTTCAGCATTCAATACCATCGTACCGGACATTCTCTTAACCAAACTAAATCAGCTAGCGGTACCTGAACACACTTGTAAGTGGATCACAAGCTTCCTAACAGACAGGAAGTAGCAGGTGAAGCTAGGAAAAATCACATCAGATACATGTACAATTAGCACAGAGGCCCCCCAAGGTTGTGTACTTTCACCACTTCTCTTCTCTCTATACACTAATGACTGCATCTCAAATGATCCATCTGTTAAACTACTGAAGTTTGCAGATGATACAACAGTGACCAGACTCATTCAAGACAATGATGAATCCGCGTACAGACAGGAAGTTGAACAACTATCCTTGTGGTGTGACCAGAACAATCTAGAACTGAACACACTCAAAACCGTAGAAATGGTGGTAAACTTTAGGAGAAACCCTTCCACCCTTCCACCTTTCACAATACTAGACAACACAGTATCAACAGTAGAGACATTCAAATTTCTAGGTTCTATCATATCTCAAGACCTAAAATGGTTACCTAACATCAAAAATATCATCCAAAAAGCACAACAAAGAATGTTTTTTTCTGTGCCAGCTCAGGAAGCTCAAACTGCCCAAGGAACTGATGATACAGTTCTACAGAGGAATCATTGAGTCTGTCATCTGCACCTCTATAACTGTCTAGTTTGGTGCTGCAACCCAATAGGACCGACACAGACTTCAGAGGATAATCAGAACTGCAGAAAAAACAATTGCTGCCAACCTGCCTTCCATTGAGGATCTGTATACTGCATGAGTCAAAAAGAGGGTGGGGAAAATATTTACCGACCCCTTGCATCCTGGACCCCTTGCATCCTGTTTCAGCTCCTAGCCTCAAAATGTCGCTACAGAGCACTGCACACCAAGACAACTAGACACAAGAACAGTTTTTCCCCAAACACTATCACTCTACTAAAGAGTGCAGATTTTTACTAAATCTGCACTTCTTTTCTACTAGTTTTTCTCATCATTCCCATCATCCTTTTCCTCCCACTTAGGACTGTATGACTGTAACTTGTTGCTTGTATCCTAAGAGTTTTATTAATATTGATAGTTTCTTCATTGCTTAGTTGACCCCTCTGACAATCATTAAGTGTTGTACCACATGATTCTTGACAAATATATCTTTTTCTTTATGTACACTGAGAGCATATGCACCAAGACAAATTCCTTGTGTGTCCAATCACACTTGGCCAATAAAATTCTATTCTATTCTATTCTATTCTATATCTGAAGCACAGAAATGTGGGCAATTTTTGTTACTAAAATACTGTATTTTATTACAGAGGAATATTGAGGCATGCTTGCCATACCAACTTTATTACAGATGTATCCAAGCAGCTAAAATCTTATTTGTGATAAAATACATATGCTAACAACAGGAACTATCTCTACTGTATATAGTTCTGGAACAGCACATTCTAACCATGCCTACCTATAATTACATAGTAGTGTGAAAGTGTAACTACTTTTTTTCATTCAGTACCATATGCAGCATCAATCAGTGGTGGGATTCAGCAGGTTTGGCGAACCGGAAGTTAAATTGCTGACACCTCACTCACATAGGCTATATGTTCTCTCTTTCACTCACATGGATTGTGTCCTCCTTTCCCCCAAATTCATAAGCACTACACCTTCCTTCCGCCCTTCTCTCTCACATACAGTGCCCTCCTTCCGTTCTTTGGTTGCACGACCACACCGTTCTTCCCCGCCAACCTTTCCCATGCTTGCCCTGCTCTACAACACCCCATTCCCCCAACTCACTTGTATTCTTCATTAGGCCTTTCAGGGGCTCCCCCCTCTTGTAGCACTACTGTATTTTTTATCTGTGACTCTATCTGTGCATCTCAGGTTTACGGTGGCAACCTGACAATGAGATGGCAACATGTAAACTTAATAAATAATAAACCATATTGGCATCCATAATTGATGCAATCATGTGATATTGCACTTTATGACCACATCACTCAGTGATGGCAATCCTGTCATTTTAACTCAAAGACTATATATAATCCCCCCCCCCCCTAAGAAAATATGGAATTCCTAGAGGAGCTGGGAAAACATACATAAGGAAAAAAAGGATGTACTTGGGGATCACATAGTGAAATTATGATTGCAGGAAATTGTCAGAAAGGCAAATATCAAACTTGTGCAATTGTATAGTACACTGCATTGCCAACAGTTTGACCAGTCTGATTTAAACTAGAAGTGCATGATTTGTGTGAAGATATAAATATATAACTTTGGTTGTTTTTCAATTCAGCCAACTGTGGACAAAAAAGAGAAATTGATCAAATTATACTGAAAGCACTACTCCAAAGTCAAGCTTTGACCTTGGAGTAGTGCTTCTGCTTCAAGAAGCTTCAAGCTTCAAGAAGTTTCAAGAAGCTTCAAGCTTCTGCTCTGGCAATCTCACACTACTTACCAGAGCTTACAAAACTTTCGCCAGACCCATCCTAGAATATAGCTCATCTGTTTGGAACCCATCCCGCATCTCGGACATTAACACCCTCCAAAGATACTTCACCAGAAGAGCCCTTCACTCCTCTACCCAAAACAGAATACCCTACGAAACTAGACTCACTATCCTGGGTCTAGAAAGCTTACAACTACGATGCCTTAAACATGATCTAAGTATTGCCCACAATATTATATGCTGCAACGTCCTGCCTGAACGACTACTTCAGCTTCAACCACAACAACATAAGAGCACACAACAGATACAAGCTTAATATTAACTGCTCCAAATTGGACTGTAAAAAATACGACTTTAGTAATCGAGTTGTTGAAGCATGGAACTCATTACCGGACTCCGTAGTATCTTCCCTAACCCCCAACATTTTACCCTTAGACTATCCACAGTTGACCTCTCCAGATTCCTAAGAGATCAGTAGGGGCGTGCATAAGTGCACTAGCGTGCCTCCCCTCCCCTGTCCTATTGTCTCTCCTATATCTCATATATCGTATCTTCTATTCTTCTATTCTATTCTTCTTATACTACTCTCATAATATCCTTCTATTCTCTAGTCTAATTGATATGTTCTATTCCTAAATTTTCACTTCTATTCTTTCTCTATTTTACTCGAGTATAACCTCTATAACCTTCATTGTGTATTATTGTGCATTGGACAAAATAAATAAATAAATAAATAAATAAATAAATAAATAAATAAATAAATAAATAAATAAATAAATAAATAAATAAATAAATAAATAAATAAATAAATAAATAAATAAATAAATAAATAAATAAATAAATAAATAAATAAATAAATAAATAAATAAATAAATAAATAAATAAATAAATAAATAAATAAAATTTGCGCAGTCTGATGCCTTCAAAGGTGTTGAGACTATTGCTGCTAGAATCTGGGAATGGACTTTCTGGTTAGGAAAGTTGGGCAGTAGGTTCCTCTTTTCCAACTTTTCTGAAGGATGCTATTCTCTGGCCCATCAAAACAACCTCTTTCCCCTTGCTGCTTTCATAAGCATTTATTTCAGTAGCTGATTGTGACAAAATTCATTTCCTGTTGTGCTTTGGATTCTTTCTCCCTGTTTATTATTTTGAAAGGTTAAAACAATGTCCCAGCGTCTACCCACCAACCTCTCAAGCTACCTTCCTACCTTCTGTCCTGCCCTCCCATCTATTTAAGGATTTTTAGTTCTGAATATAACACAACATTTTTGTGGCATACGGCGATAGCTGCTGCTACTACTGGCAGGAAATGTCATTCAGACTAAATGTATATATTCTCTTTTAAATAATGTAAAGTCAAATTTCCTGACATTTTAGATGAATGCTTTATATTACAAAACAAATCATTATAGCATCGTTCCTCAAGAAACAATAACTTTCTACTGTCTCATTTCTTTTTGTTTGGAATAGCATAGAGCAGGGTCGTGAATCCTTCCCTCAAATAAGGGTCATGTGCCAAGATGGCTAATCAGGCATAATACTGGGGCTTGGCAGGGCCAGAGCCAAATGTAGTCAAGGTGAACCCCTCTCCTTTCTCCTCTTTACCCATGAAGTTAATTCCGAGGCGTCCTTATATCAGGTAAAATGTCAGATATTACTTATCCTCAGGACATTTTTTTATATGCTAATCTGTTGTGGTTAGCTCTGGCCCAGCTCCTGCCCCAAGGAATGTTCAGGTGGATGTGGGGGAGACATCCACATGCCACAGGCCTGTTTTGCTCCCGATGGAATCTGCCGATGAAGCCTCCTCTGACCAAGGAAGCATGAGTGACAGGGAAGAGGGGAGTTTGGCAAACAGCCCAGGAGGAGATCAATCACCTGTATCATCCTTGGATTCTGAACAAGAATTAATGACACATCCATGCATGCGTAGAGTGATGCATAAGAGACAACAACTGAAGGATTATTACAAGAGAAAATGAGGTCACCTGTGGTTGGGTGGGGCTCCAGTAATTAGGGCTGCTGCTATAAATAGCAGTGTGTGGGTTTGGCCATTGTGAAAGAGTATCTGATTGCAGTTCTTCTGGACTTTGTTGATTTTTCACGCCTTTAAAACCACAGCAGAGCAACGTGTGTGTGTGTTTCTCACTTCGTTGGAGGAAGAAGGGGTGTGAAGTTTCTTCACAACTACTAGCTAAGTACTTAATGACTGCTTAAGGAAAATTGTACAGACTACCCGGTTTTTTTGGGATGAGTGCTCTTTGCAATACAAAAAGAGTGCTTAGTTTATTTTGAATTTTCAAACGTGTGTGTGTGTGTCTGCAATTTGTACCCTTGAATTTTCGGGAGGCTCCTACCAGAGAGCCCGGCAGAACACTAATCTGTTACTTATTTCTAACAATATCTACATAGAATCTCTAACTACAGAATTCAGCAATGATTACTAGTGATTTCAGACATTTATTCAAGGTTAATTTTACATCTGGTTTGCCGGATCGGAAGTATCAAGGACTGGCTGACTCTGCACATCTACTAATATTTTTCAATCCTACCCATGGTATTATCTTACTTTCTCAGATTTAAGCACACACATATGAGATGAGAAGGCAGTAAAAAAAACCCTAATTTAAGAAGTATTTCTAAAAATAATTTTATTTTTAAAAAACCAAAGATAAAAGATAAACATGAAATGATAGAAAAAAGATATAGGGAAAAGAAAAAGAAAAAAGCAATGTGAACTGAAAAAGAAAAATATAAAAGAAAATACAAATACAAATAGAAGAAAAAAAGATAGATAGATAGATAGATAGATAGATAGATAGATAGATAGATAGATAGGGATTTTGATCATCACAACAGTTAAAAATAAACGTATTCTCTTTCTTCCCTCACTGAAAGTACATCATACAGAATAACAAGTTGGAAAGGACTTTAGAAATCTTCTATTCCAGGGGTGTCAAACTTGATATCACGGTTCCAAACAGATTCCAAAATTAAACCAGAATCCGAGTCAAAGTATTCCTCAAAGTTCCAATTTAATAATAGAGCTATGTTGGTACATTTGGGTGAAACTCGAATCTAAAGTCTTCTAGGTTTCATCACTCAGTGAAAATTCAAATCCTTGTCCCACACCCACACGTTGTTCAATCTTCATTTGCCATGCTGGCAGAGTCCACCCATCTCCTTCCGTGTAGCTGCAGAGGTGCAGAGACAAAGGATGACCTTGACTTTCTAGAAAGAATTTGTTATGGCTACATACTAACCACCTTATAACCCACCCAGCCCAATTTTCACACAGTAAAAAATGCATAGTAGAATAGTATAAGGTATGGCAGGCCAAAGATCCAAATAAAATGGCTTTGGCCTGACAGTCGATTTCATTGAGGGCTGCATGAGGGTTGTGTATGATATCGAGGGGCTGTGGTGGGCGTGGCCAGCTTGACATAATTTGTGTTAGGGCCATCTGTGGTGGTCTGAGCACTCTGCCAATGAAAACGGGCTCCTGAGCTCTGTTTTCGGCTGCAACAGCTTCCTGCAACCCTCTGCCAATGATAACAGAGGCACTATGGGCTGGTCCTTCATTGTTTCCAGGCTGTCCCTGTGGGACAGATCTAAATGGCCCATGGATCCGGCCCATAAGCCTTGAGTTTGACACCCCTGTTCTAGTCCAACTCCCTGTTTAAGCAGGAAATCCTACAATATACCATTCTGGACAAAGGGCTGTCCAATCTCTTCATAAAAATCACCAGGGAGAGAGTACACACAGTTTCTGAAGGTAAGCCATTCCACTGATTAATTGTTCTCATGGTTAGGAAATTTCTCTTAGTTCTAGGTTGGATCTCTCTTTCATAAGTTCCCATTCAATACTCTCAGATGCTTTGAAGAATAGGTGATCACTTCTTCTTTGTGACAGCTACATATACTGAAAAATTGCCACCTTGTCATCTTACCTCTATTACTTCTTCTTGTTAAACTAGTCTCACCTAGGAGAAGGAGGAGGAGAAGGAGGAGGAGGAGGAGGAGGAGGAGGAGAAGAAGAAGAAGAAGAAGAAATATTTTTTCCTGAGTATAATCCATTCATTTGTACCTTGCTTGCAAGCAATTTGCTCAGTAATGAATTGCCATAACTAGTCACCATTAGCTTTCAAGATAATTATACCCTTCCAGGTTTCCTGTACCATATTTTGCTGTGATATTTTGTTCTCCATTAATCATGATCCATGTTGGGGTAGGATGTGATGCTGGTAACTGGCATGCATGTACTAATCAGAATACAGTAATACATCATCTTACGAACCTAATTGGTTCCCGGGGGGAGGTTCGTAAGGTGAAAAGTTCGTAAGACGAAACATTGTTTTCCAATGTAAAATGAATTAATGTGTGCAATGAAAAAAAAATGCAAAACAATGCCGCCGCCTGGCTGTCATCTTTTGAAACAGCCGGGCGCTTCTCAGTGTTCTCCCAATGCCAAACCTGGAAGTTAGGCAAAAGTTCAGGTTCGGGTGGCCGCCGAGAAGCCCCACCGCCCGGCTGTCACCTTTTGAAACAGCCGGGGGGCTTCTCGGCAGCCTCCCAAACAGCGAACCCGGAAGTTCGGGTTTGGCGTTCGGGTTCAGGAGGACGCCGAGAAGCCCCCCGGCTGTTTCAAAAAGTGACAGCCGGGCGGCGGGGCTTCTCAGCGGCGGCGGGTTCGTAAGATGGAAAAAGTTCGTAAGAAGAGGCAAAAAATTTCCGAACCCCGGGTTCGTATCTCGGATTGTTCGTATGGTGAGGGGTTCGTATCATGAGGTACCACGGTATTTTTGTTACTACTGCTTTTATCAAACATCAATGTAACATCAGCATAGGTAAATCACTATTTAATCAGCAACATATAAAGCATAGAATACAGCTCATGAAAAGGAATGTAAATATGTAATGTTAGGTTCATCTCATACCACACCCTTATATCTGATCTTTAGGGCCACATTGTTTGTTTTCGGTATATATGCCTCATAGGTTAGACATTTAAAAATAAGTAATTTGTGTAATTTTTACAAATATAAAAGGCTGCATGGTTAAATTTCAAAATGTACGTTTGCTCCAAAAGCCTACTTGCAGGGAATTTGGTTGATAGAATAATCTTTTTTTAAAAAATGAGAATTTGTATCTTTTTTTCAAATATGTCAGAACTGGAAGTGTGCATTTTCAAAGGCACTACTTATGTTTTAGTAAGAGTCTAAATAATTTAAAAATAATAATAAATTGCCATCTAGCTCAGCACTATCTAAAGCAGTAGCTTTCCAGGATTTCAGACATTATTTTCTTAGCCATCTGTGAGGATGCCTGAAATTTAATTCAGAGGAATCAAAGCATATGCTCTAGTTCTAGGTTATCTCATATACCAGGTTTTTCAAGGCTCAGTTTCTGATGTGTTCTGATGTAACTTTTTTAACTGCAAAATTAAATGGATTTAAAACACATTTTTCATTTTAGAAGAAATGTATTTTCTGAACAAATATACATAGATAACGTAATTGTTATTACAGAACGTATTCATTTGAAATAGTACAATTATGGGGTTTTTTTGAGAAATTGTTTTGTCATGACTATTTTATATGACAGGAGGTTGCAATTGTTGCATGACTGTCTCCAAACACATATATGATCACTGAACAAATATGCCTATATGTATGTGCATCTATATTTTTTATCTTTTATGGTCATCCAAATCATCAGTATTGAAGATGCACACATTCGGGCCTAAAGTAAAAGAAATACAATATAATAAATAATCATTAAAACTGAATTAAAGGTAAAAGGATAAGAACCAGCTAGTCAGAGCTTTATAGAATTGAACAGCATACAGGTTGCAGAAATAAATAAATCATTTATTAGCCCATGGACTGTATTTTACACTGAGCAATAATTAAACTTTAAAGATAACGAACGGTGGCCCTATCTAGCAATCTTATATGTATGATGAACATTTGCTACAGGTCAGGGTGGGTTACTTTTATTTTTTGCTATCGGTGCGCATTGCAACATTTTGTGTGTGTCCCCTTGTGCGATTTTACTTCCTGGTAAGCGTGCGCAGAGGGATGTTTCAGCCCAAAAGATAGCTGCAGCTGACAGGAGCTGCTCAGCTGTGCTTCAGATGAAGAAATAAAAGTTGGTATTAACTTGGGGATGGGCAAGAGGAATTTTTTTCCAAAGTACAGAAGTGTAGAAGCCATCCAATCCGAAAAATTGCCGAAAATTATGAAAAATTATTATTATTATTATTATTATTATTATTATTATTATTATTTATTGGATTTGTATGCCGCCCCTCTTCGCAGACTCGGGGCGGCTAACAACAGTGATAAAAAACAGCATGTAACAATCCAATACTAAACAACTAAAAAAAACCTTATTATATAACCAAACATACATACAAACATACCATGTGTAAATTGTAAGGCCTAGGGGGAAAGAATATCTTAGTTCCCCACGCCTGACGGCAGAGGTGGGTTTTAAGAAGCTTATGAAAGGCAAGGAGGGTGGGGGCAATTCTAATCTCTGGGGGGAGTTGGTTCCAAAGGGCCAGGGCCGCCACAGAGAAGGCTCTTCCCCTGGGTCCCGCCAAACTGGTCGCTGGGATTCGTGCAGCAGAAGGCGGTCCCTGAGATAATCTGGTCTGGTGCCATGAAGGGCTTTATAGGTCATAACCAACACTTTGAATTTTGACCAGAAACTGATCGGCAACCTATGCAGACTGTAGAGTGTTGGTTTAACATGGGCATATTTGGGAAAGCCCATGACTGCTCTCGCAGCTGCATTCTGCACAATCTGAAGTGGTGATGTGCACGGAGCAGCACAGACAGCACTGGAGGTGTCATGCCAAAATTACATTATCAGTGGGTCACTACCGGACTGCCCGCACCGGACTACACTAAAAGTAACCCACCCCTGCTACAGATAAAATATATAGAAAACATAAATCAGTTTATCACTGCACACAGGAATTTAGTTAGTCGGAAGAAGAGCTACTGTCACTGCCATAAGACAAGTAGTTGTTCAGTTGCTTTCAGCTCTTTAGCTTCAGATGAATATAATTTCACTACCATTCTCTATGAGTCATTGTTTCTTTCAGGAGCTGCATGCATGTTACATTTAAGTTTCAGCTTTATTATAAGCATTTCTAGTGAACATTGCAGTTTCTTATCTGGTATTTAAATATTTATTCTTCATGCAGTCCAAGTATCCACAATCATTTTCGTGGGCACCACACTGTGAGGGCACTGATTTTTCTTCACACAGAAAGTTCAGCTTTTATTGTTATGTGTAACAACTGGGAAACCATAACCTTTAAACTGGGCACATTTACTGCTGGTGTGTTGTTTTTGTAATGCAATATTTTCTCTATATTTGACACTGTTTTTCTCAAGTACTAGATGTCATTTTTTCATGGGTACAATTGGCATGTGAATTTTGGGGCCTTGAATGATGAAGTCTTTTACTACTTCAACTGCTATGATCTACAGGGTCAAAATGTTTGCGATAAAATGTAAAAAGTAGGTAACTTTCGGGAATTCTGACCCTATTTGGACCGGGAGTCACTGCTCACAGTCACTCATGCCCTCATCACCTCGAGGCTCGACTACTGTAACGCTCTCTACATGGGGCTACCTTTGAAAAGTGTTCGGAAACTTCAGATCGTGCAGAATGCAGCTGCGAGAGCAATCATGGGCTTCCCCAAATATGCCCATGTCACACCAACACTCCGCAGTCTGCATTGGTTGCCGATCAGTTTCCGGTCACAATTCAAAGTGTTGGTTATGACCTATAAAGCCCTTCATGGCACCAGACCAGATTACCTCAGGGACCGCCTTCTGCCGCATGAATCCCAGCGGCCAGTTAGGTCCCACAGAGTGGGTCTTCTCCGGGTCCCGTCAACTAAACAATGCCATTTGGCGGGACCCAGGAGAAGAGCCTTCTCTGTGGCGGCCCCGGCCCTCTGGAACCAACTCCCCCCAGAGATTAGAATTGCCCCCACCCTCCTTGCCTTTCGTAAGCTACTTAAAACCCACCTCTGCCGCCAAGCATGGGGGAATTAAGACTTTTTTCTCCCCCTAGGCCGTTACAACTGTATACATGGTATGTTTGTATGTATGTTTGGTTTTTATATATTAAGGGGTTTTAATTTGCTTTTAGTATTGGATTTTATTGTATATTGTTCATGATTGTTGTTAGCTGCCCCGAGTTTTCGGAGAGGGGCGGCATATAAATTAAAAAAAACTTGAAACTTGAAACTTGAATTTCCCCCCCTTTCTGCTAGCCATGTAGCCTTTTAACTGGATCATTGTGTAGAATGCCTGATTATGATACAAATTCACTTCAGCAGATGTTTTATCCTCTCTCACAGCTTTGTACTTAGAAACATTTTCAAGACTCATTTAATTTCACATTTCAGAATGCCCGATTCTAGATCGGTACATAAGTACGTCAATACGTCATTTATTAGAGGTTGTTTTTGTACAGTATACTGAATCACACCATCTTCTTTTTAAATCTTCTTGACTTTATTGTTGATTCTTGGAACAACAAATTTGACATTTTCTCTAACTTTGGTTTATGGTTATGACATTCCACATATATATATACAAAACTTTGCAGCATCAAGATTTCATTTTCGATCAGGTCCCACAGAGTTGGCTTTCTCCGGGTCCCGTTGACTAAGCAATGTCGTCTGGCGGGGGCCAGGGGAAGAGCCTTCTCTGTGGCAGCCCCAACCCTCTGGAACCAACTCCCCCTGGAGATCAGAACTACCCCCATCCCCCTTGCCTTTTGTAAGTTGTTGAAAACTCACCTTTGCCACCAGGCATGGGGAAATTGATACCTCCCCTAACTACTTGGTTTATGTATGGTTTGATTGGGTTGTGTGACTATTTTATTATAAGGGTTCTTAAATATTGGATTTGTACATTGTTCATTATTGTTGTGAGACGCCCTGAGTTTTTGGAGAGGGGTGGCATACAAATCTAATAAATTGTTATTGTTGTTGTTGTTGTTGTTGTTGTTGTTATTGTTATTGTTGTTGTTGTTGTTGTTGTTGTTGTTGTTGTTGTTATTGTTATTGTTATTGTTATTGTTATTGTTATTGTTATTGTTATTGTTATTGTTATTGTTATTGTTATTGTTATTGTTATTGTTATTGTTATTGTTATTGTTATTGTTATTGTTATTGTTATTGTTATTGTTATTGTTATTGTTATTGTTATTGTTATTGTTATTGTTATTGTTATTGTTTTGCCTTTAGGTACATCAGCAGTTTGACATAACTTCAGCTTTAATTTAGCCATTTTATGGGGGGGGGGGGAAAACCGTGATTAATATTTGCCTTTTTCTCTTCCCCGGTAGCTTGTTGGATATCTTCTGACCTGAGGGAGGCATCTTCCAATTTCATACCCACATTTTCCTTGTTATAGTTTTCTATTGAGTTTTTGTGGCAGAATATGGGAAACAATGATGTCATTTCCTTGTCCAGTGAATCCTATTTAGTTTGATTTCTGGTCTCTGGCATATAGCATATGCCTTCCTTGGGATGTGCAAGCATTTTACCACTACGGAAAAATAATCCATGAAGAGAAAGAACAGTCCAAATATGGCCTAAAAATTCTACTTGTATAAACCCACAAGGGCAGATGATAACTTTCATTGGTATTTTCTGCAATGTTCTTCCATTATCACCCACTAGATCAGGAAAGATTGGCGTGATTCAGGTCCCTTTCCTGAAATCCCGACCTTCCCCCCATGGGACTTCCAAAGTATGTCTTTTCTTACTTGTCAAAGACTCTTCCTCCCCTTCCTTAGCAATTCAGCAGGCCTCTACATTTTTAGCCTTTCAGAAGGGCATTGTGACCTGACTTTTTACCAAGGTGCAGGGTAGATTGTATAGATAGAAAAAAGGAATGAAGTCAACTGCATCTTGCTTTGGGGGACCCCAAGAGGATAATTAAACTGCAGGATTTCATGGCTATATTATTTTGCTGTTTTATGATTGTTTTATAGGTTTTGGCTTTATTGTTGCTTGGAGCTACCCAAAGTTGCTTAAGATGGGTGGCCATATAAATGTTTTAAATCAACAGATAAATTACTGCTGTTGATAATGCATCCAAAACATTCTAATTGAAATGTTCTTTTTATATTCTGAGACTTTAGAAAAGAAACATGGGAATCCAGATTTTAAAATGCAGCTGACCAGTTAGGCCTTAGGCTGCCGATATTGCCCTGTCAGTTTACATCTAGATCTATTATTTTTAGTACTTTGCTGAAAACTCTGAGATATTACATTACTGCAGTAGAAGAGATGGAGATCATGAACAACAGCTACGGAGTTGATCTTTGCAGGGCGGTGGTGGGATTGTGTGTTTAAGTAGCGGTTGGGGGGGTGTTCTGGTAGATGGGAGTCATTGGCTATTTTGTAGATTAGGATGGCCAGAAAGGGAAGTTGGTTGTTGGCTTCTATTTCCATAGTGAATTGTATTTTGGGGCGTAGGCTGTTGAGATGTGTGAGGAAATTGTCATTTTTCTTTCCTGTGTGGCCAGATTACGAAGGTATCATCTACATACAGTATCTAAGCCAGAGTTTGGCTTTGAGTTCAGATTTATCTAAGGTGTTGGTTTCAAAATGTTCCATGTATAGGTTTGTGATGATGGGTGAGAGGGGTGGTCTGAATATACACTGCTCAAAAAAATAAAGGGAACACTTAGAAAACAGAATATAACTTCACTTAAATCAAACTTCTGTGAAATCAAACTGTCCATTTAGGAAGCAACACTGATTGACAATCAATTTCACATGCTGTTGTGCAAATGGAATAGTTGTGCAAATGAAATATTCAATGAGAATATTTCATTCATTCAGATCTAGGATGTGTTATTTGAGTGTTCCCTTTATTTTTTTTGAGCAGTATATATCAAATCCAATTTTTTAAAAAATCATAAAAATTACATGGCAATCAAAATCAGGGTTTTATGAATCTTCACAATGCAAAGCATTTTTCCCTATGAGGCATTTTCTCTTACGAAAGCATGTGGCCCAAGGGAAAAGAGCTGCAGCCAATTAGGTATGAAATTTTTATTTAAGAGATTCAGTTCAAAAGTGATTCAATTATATCAATTTTCTCTACCCAATTTCCCAATTTGATTTGAATCATGATCAGGATGTGACTATTCAGGCTGACATTCTCAATTAATTTACTCATTCAGATCAAATTTATTCAGGTTTTTAAACTGAATTGACAATTTTTATGGCATCAGATATAATAACAACAACAACAACAACAACAACAATAATAATAATAGCAACAACAATAATAGCAATAACAATACAAGAACAAGAACAACAAAACAACAACAAAACAACAACAACAATAATAATAATAATAATCACACCTGTTCATAATGAAAGGTTTTGATGTTTGTTTGTTGTTTCTTATTAAATGTTTAGTTATGGAAAAAAATGGTTCTTAAAGTGCCCCTCCCCCAACTTCTGTTTGTCTGTCTGTCTGTCTGTCTGTCTGTCTGTCTGTCTGTCTGTCTGTCTGTCTGTCTGTCTGTCTGTCTATCTATCTATCTATCTATCTATCTATCTATCTATCTATCTATCTATCTATCTATCTATCTATCTATCTATCTAATTTGACTTCTATGCCGCCTAATCGTGAAGGACTCAAGGTGGCTTATTTAAAATAAATTCCAAAGGACCTGGAGGGATTGCCTGTTTGGGTGATGTTTGGAGCATCAGTTTCTTGAATCCAGAACCCAGCTTTTGTGTCAAAACAGAAGGTAAGACAATAAATAATTCCACTTCTTCAGCGTCATGCTTTTTGTGTCATAAATCTCTTATTTTTTTATGAAACCCAGGGATAACAAGCAAGTTGTAAAACTGCTGAAGTAACATTTTATTTTCAGGAGCAAGGCAATGTTTATATTCTTTCAAGTTATATATAAAAAACCCCAAATCTGCCTTTCTGAGAACAAAAATAATTTTAAAAAAACAGACTTGTAAATAAAACTACACCATTAAACTTCAATTCAAAATAATCATTACATTTTAAAGGTTATGATTATATTTTTAAAAAGCAATTTGAAAAAATACTTGAACATACAGAATGCATAAAATTAAAGCAGCTGTAAGTTGGCAGCCTAGTCATATATAATAGGTAAATAGCATATATGTGTATCTTATAAATATTCAGATTTCTGAAATGTTAAGCAGTGTACATCTTGCTAATGGCCAAGGCAGCAAGAGACAATTTAAAATTGGGCATCTTGCCTGCAGCTGCAGGCATTTTAAATCATAACTACCAAGCTGTCCAAAACAGAATATGCAGACAAAGATATGCCATCTTGAAGATTTTGGCTACTGCCCAAAGCACTGCCAGTTTTATCAAAAATGCATTGCAAATGATGCATAGATCATCATGAAACTGTTTAACCTTTTGAGAGAGGCTACAGTTATGATAAGTTAACCCAACCGAATACACTACAGGCAAATAAGCTATCAAAACAGAAAACAAATGGTTTGCTTTGGTTACAGAGAACTGGCCATCGATTCTTTCAGTCCTCTAAATCAAACTTTTTTTAACAGGGAACCAATTCGCGGTCCCTCAGACTGGTTGGGTGGGCATGGCTAGGAGGTCATGTGAGTAGGTGGGCATGGCCATTTTAGCAGTCCATTAAACAATCCATACATATTAAACTTTAATTTGTTTTGCTCCTGTGGGGGTGCTTTATCTGCTTTTGTTTCCAGCTTGATCCTTTGGTTGACTTTTCTTTTTACTAGAACATTTATTCAGTTGTTTAGGATTCAGGAAACTCAGTTTTGCAACAATTCTTTGTAATCCCAAGGAGACAGAGATAGACAAATCCCAAGGAGTTTACAATCAATAAGTCTCTCTCTGTTTGTCTATCTCTGTCTCTTTCTCTCTTGTGTCTCTTGCTTTCTCTCTATCTCTCTTCTCCTCCGTCTGTCTTTGTTTCTCTCTCTCTCTCTTTCTTTCTTTCTTAGTTTTTTTCTCTGTTTGTCTGTCTCTCTTTGTCTATCTTTCTGTCTCTGTCACTCTGTCTGTTTGTCTGTCTCTCTGTCTCTCTCTGTGTGTCTATATTCTGAAGGCAGAGGAGTTCAAAAATGGGTTACATGGAGACCCCATAAGGCCTCTGTGCACCTCAATTTTGGCCTGAAGAGTGTTACTGGAGTCAGAGGAGGCCAAATATGGTCCCATTTGTGGCTTTCTGGGGCATCTGTGTGCTCTGTTTTTCACTTCCCCACATTCAGGGGCATTCCGAAGGCCAAAAATGGGCTAAAACAGGGTTATTATTGGCCTCTTGGGGCATCTATGTGACCCATTTCTCTCTCTCTTGCCTTCAGAAGCACTCTGCGGGCCAAAAATGTTGGCCTTAGCTTCCAGTTCCAGCCTCAGGGCTTGTGAAAGCAAGTCCTGCTTTGGCCAAGGGGGTGGGGGTGATGGGGGCAGGGCAGCTTCATAGACCTGTGTGGGCTGGATTAATGGCTTCGGCAGGCCGTGTGCAGCTTGCGGGCCATAATTTGAGGTCCCCTACTCTAAATATTGAACACTGAACAATGTATTTTTCTGGGAAATAAAGAGCTTCTTTGTTTTTTCTTGATATATTCAGTAGAGGCATACATTGTGATTTGCACTTGTTTATGTGTTATTAAATCAGTGTATCTGCACACCTACTTTTTTCGTCCTTCATGCATTATCTATACTGATAGCCTTTAACACTGGCCGTTCATCTCTATGCCCCCATCTTCCAGGTCTCCACTCTCCTCCAGCTTCAGCACTGGGCATACAAACCTTATACCTAATCTCTAGCAAATGCACAGAGTGTATCTACCCTATTCTAATTATCCTGCAAAAAAATAACCCACCCACCGTGACCCTCATACAAGTAGTAGTATGTACATGGTATGCCATACAAACACACATACACATTTGAAGAAGCCAAGTTAGAGAACAGTGTCCTCCTACTTCAAACAAGGTGATAGAATGGAATATGGCTCACCTTTGGCCACCAAATGCAATTAACCATTTAAAAACAGGAGGAGGAGAAGGGAGCTTGATGACATTAAGGTACCACTGGTAATGTACTACAGAAGGAAGCTTATTTCTAGTCCTACAGTGCTGAGATTACAGGGGCACAAACTGGACGTAAAAGTTAGTAATTCAAGCAGGCTTTTTCCATTCTGCAGTTTGTCATTGGAAATTAATCTTTGATGCAGCAGGTCCCATAAATTCCTGCTGAAGATTTGAAACTTGAGCAATACTAAGGTTTTTATCTTCAAAATAATTATTGTGAAAGATGATCAAGGCTTTACTGCCAGAACTTTGATAGAAAGGTTTCTAAAGCTAATTAGAACAGGTGTTAAAACAAAAATAATGACTGTGAGTCTGATAAAACACAATAAAGAAATTACCAGTGAGGCACAATATAAAAATAATTTTTAGTGATTAGTGGCATGACCTAAAAGCAATAGAAGAGCAATTCCTATATTTTTTTACCTGTTAAAAAGGTGTATAATACAAATGATTTCACTAATAATTCTTACCACTAGCCATATTGGCGGAGGCTACGTTAATTTCTGGTAAGTTATAAGCTTTGGTTATAAAGTAATTAGGCATTGTTTTTAGAATAAAAAGGGGATATTATTGAATATCATAGAATTTATCTTATTAATTTTCTTTACTGTTGTGGTTCAGCCTGAGGCTGCTCAGGGACCGGCTGTGTCTCTGCTGGCTCCATGCCCGGAGGAGGATGACAGCGAAGAGGAGGGGGCTGAACAGTCGGACGGGGGAGAGGAAAATCAGGAATGGGATGAAGGAGAACAGCATGAGAGCCCCGGGGGGGGGGGGGGGGCTGTCCCCAGCCAGTAGTTTGGAGTCATTAGGTGATGGAGCTCAAGCCGTCATTGACATGCGACAGAGATGGTCAGATCAAAGAAAGGAGCAATTAAAGAAGTATTATCAGCACTGAATTAGGAATAGCTGGGTTTGGGTGTGGTCCTCCTTAGCAGGGTTTAAAAGGCAGGCAAGCCCTTGAAGCCATGTGGAGTGTTATCATTTTGGAGTTGCGTTATCCTGTCTTGTTTCTTGGCGTCTCTGTTCCTGGCTTGTGGCCCAGCAGCTTTGGAAGACCCGTGGGAGGTGTAGGTCTGCTATCTACAGCCTCGGCTTGGCAGTAAGAATTCTGTTTTGCTGCATGGACTTTTGCCTTCATGGATATATCTGAAGATACAGCATTTTCCTGTTTGTAAGGACATTTTCTGTTACCTGTGTTTTTCTTGAATTTTATAAAACCGCCTTTGCCTTTTACCAGTGTGTCTGGATTCTCTTTTTGGGTTTATTTATTTATTTTATTTATTCTTTGTCCAATATACAATACATATGAAAGGGAATAGACATTAAGTGATATATAAAAGATAGGAAGTGAAGAGGAAGAGAAGTAGGTGGGAAGGAAATAATATATATGATAAAATGGAAAGGAAAGACAATTGGACAGGAGACGAAAGGCACATCAGTGCACTTATGTACGCCCCTTACTGGCCTCTTAGGAACCTGGAGAGGTCAATCGAGGAGAGTCTGAGGGAGAAATGTTGGCGGTTGGGGGTTGACACTATTGAGTCAGGTAATGAGTTCCACGCTTCGACGACTCGATTGTTAAAGTCATATTTTTTACAGTCAAGTTTGGAGCGATTAACATTGAGTTTGAAGCTGTTGCATGCTCTTGTGTTGTTGCGGTTGAAGCTGAAGTAGTCGTTGACCGGAAGGACATTACAGCGAATGATTTTGTGGGCAATACTTAAATCTTGTTTTAGGTGCCGCAGTTCTAAGCTTTCAAGATCCAGGATAGTTAGTCTGTTTTCGTAGGGTATTCTGTTTCGGGTGGAGGAGTGGAGGGCTCTTCTGGTGAAGTATCTTTGGATGTTTTCGAGAGTGTTGATGTCTGAGATGTGGTGAGGGTTCCAGACAGATGAGCTATATTTGAGGATGGGCCTGGCATAGGTTTTGTAGGCTCTGGTCAGTAGTGTGAGATTGCCAGAGCAGAAGCTACGTAGAATCAGGTTTACAACTCTGGAAGCCTTTTTGGCAATATTGTTGCAGTGGGCTTTAGCACTTAGGTCATTTGAAATTAGTATTCCGAGGTCTTTTACTGAGTGTGGGTTTGCTGTGAGAATTTGTTTTTTCAGTTCATATATGAGGTTTGGGTTCTTTTTGCCGATGTGGAGGGTAGAGCATTTGTTGGATGAGATTCGAAGTTGCCAGATGTTAGACCAAGTCAAGGTCTTTTTGGAGAGTGAGTGTGTTGTCAGTGGTGTTGAAAAGTTTTACATCATCGGCAAAGAGCACACAGTTGCTTGCGATATTATCGCAGAGGTCGTTGATGTATAGGATGAAAAGAGTAGGACCTAGTACGCTGCCTTGGGGAACGCCGCTTTTGACAGGGACAGGGGAGGAAATGGCGCTTCCGATTTTGACAACTTGTTGCCTGTTTGACAGGAATGCAGTAATCCAGTTGTGGAGGAGTCCTGAGATGCCATAGGATTTGAGTTTTAGGAGAAGTTTGTCATGAACCACTGAGTCAAAGGCTTTGCAGAAGTCGATATAAATTGCATCTATGGATTTTCCTTGATCAAGGTGGGTAGTCCAGATGTTTTTGCAGTGAAGTAGTTGTAGGTTGCAGGATAGTTTCTTTCTGAATCCAAATTGGTTTTTTGATAGTAGGTTATTAGATTCTAGGTAAAGGGTGATTGATCGATTTATGATTGATTCCATGCTTCTGGAGTGACCCAGACAGAACATGTACTTAGCACTGAAAATGTTAAGGATGACATTTTTGCTAGAGATAGAACAATTCCTTTAAAATATACGGTACTTAAAAATTAACAAATTTAATTTAGTTATACAACTATGTTAATTTAAAGCCAAATAATGTTTGATAGGGTGTTGCCCCCCCTTCTCTTTATGGTTTACTCAAAAGCCAAGAGCAATCATCAGTATAAAAATATTGGGGTCCTTTTGGGATTAGTTTTCACAGTCTTTACAATAGAGACTTAGAATCTTACAATGGAAAATGCCTTATCAATTTCACAAGACTTCCAAAATGTAGACTATTGAGAGTGAGAGAGGCTTTTAGTAGAAGAACAGAACTGTCCTAATTATATTCTGCAGTATGTGTGACTCAGTTATATGATCTTCAGTCAGTAGTGGATGATGGTTAACTGAACACCAAAAATCAAACAATATGATTACAGATAAAGAATTTAAGCCTGGCAGAGAAAGCAACAAGTAATTATTTTTAATAGTTTTATATTTTGATATATAAGAAAAAGCAAAATTAGGGGGGAAATTATAAATTGATGAACAAAGTCAAACATAAACATTACACACATTACATATAAGAAATATTTTAATTATATGACCATTTCCTTATATTTTTTTCCCTGGTATTTGACTTAATTCAGGCACGAGGATTGACGGAATCCCATTTGCAGAATGGATGCTTTCAGTGCTAAGATTTCTCCTGCTCCATCTGTCACAGCAAGCATGATATGTTTGGCCCACTGATGAACAAACCGGGGTGGCCAAAAGAAGTTGAAGGAGAATCAGTTGAAATATTCAGAACTATTTCATATTCTATTCTAAAGATAAATATACAGTGATACCTTGTATCACAAACTTAATTGGTTCCGGGATGAGGTTCTTAAGGTGAAAGGTTTGTAAGACGAAACAATGTTTCCCATAGGAATCAATGGGAAAACTATTAATGTGTGCAAGCCCAAAATTCACCCCTTTTGCCAGCCGAAGTGCCTGATTCTCCTGAGGTTCCCCTCCATAGGAAACCCCACCTCCAGACTTCTGTGCTTTTGCGATGCTGCAATTTCACTGAGGCTCCCCTCGCTGGGAAACCCCACCTCCGGACTTCCATTGCCAGCGAAGCCTCCGTTTTTGCCCTGCTGGGATTCCCCTGCAGCATCACAAAAACACGGAAGTCCAGAGGTTGGGTTTCCCAGCGGTGGCGGTGGGTTTGTAAGATGAAAATAGTTTATAAGAAGAGGCAAAAAAATCTTAAACCCCGGATTTGTATCTCGAAAAGTTTGTATGACGAGGTGTTTGTAAGATGAGGTATCACTGTATCTCCTCCCAGCTACACTCTGGCTACCCTGCCATAGTTAATATCAATCTCAAATTCAGTCAAAAGTTTGAAATGAATACTGCTGGCTTTTTAATTGTTTTCATTATTTCTGCTGATTTTGCAATTATGAGAGTTCCACTAGAAGAGGATATGTGTAGTTTAGGGTTGAATTGGGGTGCCCTTGCAAACCTCTGAGCTTTGTTGTTTTTTGCAAACATGTCATTCATTACCCAACTATGTCATATCATCAATGCTGATAATGGTGGGAACTTTTCTATGAGAGTTCTAGCAATAATAAGCAGCATGGAAGAAGCACAATTAATATTTGGTTTCAGTGTCCAGCATACATTCAATTTCCAGCACAAACCAATCACATGCAAAACAACACAACACAACTTCTATAAAAAAGTCTACACTTGAAAGCACCCTGATTTTAGATCACACTGGTTTTGGAGATGATTGACCATCAAATCTATCTATAGAAACTCACTGCATCCTTGGACATTATATTATCAGATAGAAATTATGCCTTTCTCTTTCAGTTATGTGGCGAACATACTAAAAAAACTGAAAGAATCAACACAAGAATAAAAATGAAACAGAATCAGGAATGTCACTAGCAATTCCAGTGGAAAATTATTAACCAGAAATCAACACATCAGGAGAACACCAAATTTGAAAAGGTTGATTTAGAGACATCAGCAGGGCAAAGTCACTCCTTGGTTTTTCTATTGCCTTTTTTCTGGAGCTCCATAGTCTGATTATTAGATCAACCCCTCTGAAGTTCTTCTGCTCTTCCAAGATAGGTCTTGATAACCATCTATAGAAAATACTGCCTTTTGTAACAGGGGTTCCAAAAATACATTTTCTGTTCGTCTAGAACAGAAAAATTGGAGACAGAGTATGGATGTATTTAGATAAAGGGGAAAATGAGAAGAAAAAAGAAGCAAACAACAGCAAAAATAGGTGGTCTGATAAGTGCATCTGTATAATGTTTTTCAAACAATACAGGTGTATTGTTATTGAATATTTCCTGAATATTTATTTCCTTTTACTTGCTAGACTAACTGGCAACTCTAAAATTTCTTCATCCAAACCCATTTGTTTATTATTATTATTTTTGTGAGCAGACAAGCTTAGCCAAGGGTGGGTTCTAACTTACCTTGCAGGCCGGTTTGCTTCCTCCTGTGCTGCATGAATATGCTTCGTGGGTGTGTGTGCGCTTTGCAAACCCCCCCCAACAAAGATGGTGGCGCTCATGTACCGGCACTGACCAAACTGGTTCCATGATGTCATCATAACATCACCGGTGGGTTAGTACTGTTTGTTCTGCCGGCTCTCTGCACGAGCCTCTAATTAAATGCAAAGGTAGCAAAAACAGACACACACAAGTGAAAAGTCAAGAATACTTTCTTTATCCACAGAAAAATAGAAGCAAAGCCCACTTTTTGTAGTCAAAGGACTCACTTTCAAAGCAAACAGACTTGAATGCAGTGAAAAAACAAGCAAAACAAACTCAAAGCAATTAACAAGTAGCTGTGAAGTCGTCACAGCTACTCTCCTTCCAACTCACACGTTTTACTATGATTTAAGTTCAGAGTCCTGATATCAAAGCACAGAATCCTTGGAAAATCTCTAGAGTAAAGCCACATCCACTATCATGAACAGATAATCTTCCACACTGAGAGGCCGGCACGCTGCCCATTTAACAGCAGCCCTAATTAGTTGAACCACACCCAACCACAGGTGAACTCTCTTATCTCTTGTAATACCTACGTAGCTGCTCTCTTCTATTCATGGCCCTTCGCATGCGTGCGTCTATAACTGCTTCTTCATCAGAGTCCAGCGGAGATAAGGAGGAGGATGAATTGCTTCCTAATCGGTTGTCTGCCATGACCCCCTCTGAGGGTCCCATTTCACAGTCACTCCCTACTTCTGACGATACTTCGCTGTCCAAAGCAGTTGGCAGTAAAACAGGCCTTTGACACTGGGAGGATTCACCCACATCCACCCCCACAGTCCTTGGGGCAGGAGCTGGCCCAGAGCCAACCACAACATGGTTTGGGTAAAGCAGTCCAAACTGGGAGGAACCCACTTATGAGCTTAGCTATATTCTGACACCTGACTAGATACAGTGGACTTTGAAAATATATATGCAAATTCTAAGAGCTCACCAACCTATTCTCTGGCATGATAAAGGCTTTTCTGCCTGAGCTCCAAGGTCCCTTCCAACCCTGTTAGTTTGTATTCCAGTCAGCCAAGCAATGTGTACGCAACATGTTCCACATTTAGATCATTGCAGGTGAACAATTATGCAAAAATCTAGCAAGGAATGCAGAGTGGAGGATGCAGTGATAGCATGCAGTGAAGGAGTGAGAAAATGAAAATAGCTAATGCCTGTAAAATGGGAAAGAAGCAATGGATGAAAAAACTTCAAAATGGAGAAATCCCTGAGAAATTTCCCCCATGATGACAAATGTATGGCACATGTGCCAGAGGTAGCATGCAGCGCCTTCTCTGTGGGCCTGCAAGTGGTAGCCTCAGCTCAACTCTGCTGCACATGCACCTCCTGCTGGCCAGCTGCTCTTCTTTGCTGCGCATGTGCGGGGGGTGGGGGTGGGAGGCATGTGGCGAGCACACAGGCACAGGGCAGTGTGCATGCACAGGGATGCAGTTGCCTATGGGGGGATGGAGAACATGCAGGGGCTCATGCATGCAGGGGGCTCATGTGTACGGGTTGCACACACATTGCATTTTGGGGGTTTGGCCACACTTTGGCCACTCAGTCCGGAAAAGGTTAGCCATCACTGGTGTAGGTCTTCCTACATTAGCATGAGTTTGCCTGGAACAGTGTTTCCCAACCATGGCAACTTGAAGATATTTGGACTTCAACTCCCAGAATTCTCCCTGGCTGGGGAATTCTGGGAGTTGAAGTCCAGATATCTTCAAGTTGCCAAGGTTGGGAAACACTGGCCTAGAAGACCTCCACTCTTTCAACTTTGGTATTTCTCTTATTCAAAAGAAGATGCAGAAAATATAAAGGACGTAGTTCAAAGCACAAACTAAAGAAAATGAAGCAAAAGGTAAGTGTTACCCTTGGAACATGATGCAACATGCTATCACTTATCTTGCAAGGAGGATACCATAACTCTTTAAAACATCACAGTTATTCCCATTGTATGGAGAAGAGTGTTCTTATTTTAATTTTCTCGCAATAATGGTCCTGCATAATCTTACCTGCTTACTCTCAACACTCAGGAAGTGTGCATCTTGATGCTTGCAAAGATGTCTTTTCATAGTGAGAGATACTTGAGTAACAATATAGGATGTATGATTAATGTACCTCAAACTCTACACACTGTATACCACAAGCCCTGCCTAGGAACACAATATCCATTCCTGCTAAGTTCCCAGCACTGAATTGTTAGTCCACCGAAAGACTTCAGAAAGGGGCTCTTGTTATCTTCTCCCTCCCTGTTGATTGTCGTATCACAAAGCCTCGGCAAGATGCACTGATCATAATTTAATTAATTAGTAGTCAAGTCAGAATTTTATGTAAATGGTATTTAAATCCCAATCAGTGTTTTCATTTCCGTTGGGATGTCATATGGTTATTTATATCATGACTCTCAGGTCAGAATCCTCTGAGAAATTGCAGATTGATATGTGTAGCTTGGAAAGGCAAACAAATGGCAACAGACATATTAACACATCTTCAGGAAGAAGAGGAACAATGTCAACCGGGCAGTTTAATAATAAAATGAAGAACAAAGGTACTTGTCAAGGGCTGATCTAGCAAATTATTGGTTTTGAAAGAAATTAGGTTTTTGCTAGGTGTTAATTCAGTCTTTCTTAGCCTTTAGAAAGGGAGAATTACATTTAGTAGAACAAAACAGCACACAGTAAAAAAAATCTATTTGCATAGATTTTGATGAATAAACAAACATTTCATTTGTAGTGCATACTCTGAACGCCAGTTTGAAATCGTTGTAATTATAGGATAAAAAAATACCAGTTTAGTGTAAAAAAATGCTATTGTGAGCAATGCAGTTATAAAGATAGAATACTGATACAGGTAAAATATGATTTTTTGGGGGGGGGAGGGGGGGTACCATTTTGTACTTCCTGGCCTAGATTTCATAAGTCCACAGGTAAAATGTAGTTGTTTTAAACTGGGATTCAGATAAACACCTACAATTCCAGTATTGCTATATTTACCAATATCTATGGCAAAACTTGATACTGCTTTCATGGTATTTACAGGAAACTTGGGTTTATATCCCTTACAATATTGAGTAAAGTACTTGCCTATAGCTATAGAATATCCTAAACTAGCATGATACCTAATTTAATTAAGGCATCTGTTGGAACCTTGACAATTGACTTCATATTCAGTTCTACAGAGGAATCATTGAGTCTGTCATCTGCACCTCTATAACTGTCTGGTTTGGTGCTGCAACCCAACAGGACCGACACAGACTTCAGAGGACAATCAGAACTGCAGAAAAAACAATTGCTGCCAATCTGCCTTCCATTGAGGACCTGTATACTGCACGAGTCAAAAAGAGGGCGTGTAAAATATTTACTGACCCCTCACATCCTGGACACAAATTGTTTCAACTCCTAGCCTCAAAACGTCGCTACAGAGCACTGCACACCAAGACAACTAGACACAAGAACAGTTTTTTTCCCGAACGCCATCACTCTACTAAACAAATAATTCCCTCAACACTGTCAGACTTTCTACTAAATCTGCACTTCTATTCTACTAGTTTTTCTCATCATTCCTATCACCCATTTCCTCCCATGTTGACTGTATGACTGTAACTTGGTGCGTATATCCTAAGATTTTTATTAATATTGCTTCTTCATTGCTTATTTGACCCCTATGACAATCATTAAGTGTTGTACCACATGATTCTTGACAAATGTATATTTATTTTATGTACGTTGAGAGCATATGCACCAAGACAAATTCCTTGTGTGTCCAATCACACTTGGCCAATAAAAATTCTATTCTATTATATTCTATATCAGTTTCAAAGCTTTAAAATTTTGTTACAAAAAATGTTTTGTTTTTTTTAATCCCACAAGTTGCAAAGATTTCAAATTGGAGTTCAAAGTAAGATATTTTCCTTTATTCATCAAAATCTATGCAAATAGGTTTTATTATTTTGTGTTACCTTGTTCTACTAAATCTGGATTTTGTAACTTTTCCTCAAAAGGTTGGCAACTGACGTATGTAACCTACTGGGAACTACAAAGAACCTCAAAAATCACTATGACTCTGTTTACTTCAAAACGCAACCAAAGCCTTTTTTTTTTTCTGGGTTTTTGCTTTTTTTAAACTGTTGGTTCCACCAAGGTTGAATTTTAAATTTAGTTCAGTCATATTTGCACAAATATTCTGCACCAGTTTTGAAATAATTTGATATTGAATAAATAGGAAAAAAATAATGTTGGGGAGGGGATTTACACAGTTATGCGTAAATACATGGTAAACAGTGTATAGATAAGAATTATTACTAGAAGAAAGAAAATAAGTAAACGTTGACACTTAGATTTCCAAAATTATATCAATATAAAATCCAATCAGTTATATAGAATTTTCTTTTAAAGTTTTCATCACCAAGAACTGGAAGTATTCTTACAATCCAATATGGCTTATTGGTATGATACATCTATGGTACAACTCCTTGTTAAATGGAGCTTATTATTTGATTAAGAGAGAATGTAGTTCAAGAGCTGAAAACCTGCTGTAATGTGCAGAAGTAAGGAAGAAAGCACAAGGGGAGTCTTATCTCCAAAAATACATATCCTAATGGAAAATCAGGATATAGGATACAGATAGAAACATAGAAGACTGACGGCAGAAAAAGACCTCATGGTCCATCTAGTCTTCCCTTATACTATTTCCTGTGTTTTATCTTACAATGGATATATGTTTATCCCAGGCATGTTTAAATTCAGTTACTGTGGATTTACCAACCATGTCTGCAGGAAGTTTGTTCCAAGGATCTACTACTCTTTCAGTGAAATAATATTTTCTCACGTTGCCTTTGATCTTTCCCCCAACTAACTTCAGATTGTGTCCCCTTGTTCTTGTGTTCACTTTCCTATTAAAAACACTTCCCTCCTGAACCTTATTTAACCCTTTAACATATTTAAATGTTTCGATCATGATAATCTTCCACTTACAACTATTTGTTTAATGAATGTTCAACATTACAATGACACTTTTTAAAAAGTGACTTATGACAAGTTCTCACATATGACTATTGCAGCATCCCCATAGTCAGATGATCAAACTTTGGATTCTTTGGCAACTGGCATGTATTTAATTTGGTTGCAACATCCCAGGATGAGTACTAGGATTGTTATTTGCAACTTTCTGAGGGAGCTTTTGACCAGCAAAGTCAATGGGGAAAACCAGAGTTTGCTAACTGTTTGCTAACAGTTAACTGTAGAGAGTCACTTAACAACCATAGCAAAATAAAAGTTGCAAAGTGCAGCGCAACTCATATAACAAGTTCCTTGCTTAGTAATGAATATTTTGGGCTCAACTGTGGTCGTAAATTGAGGACTACCTGTATTGTACTTTTGCTCTTCAACTGGAAGATTCCCCCCCCCCCCCCCCCCCATGTATGTAACTTAAAATTCCGGTAATAGCTAGAGCTAAATGTCTGGGGAGTTAAAAATAATGGAGATTACAGAGCGATATTAAGGAAGACTGACCTAGAATGTATTTATATTCCCAAGTCGCCTCATCAGAGTAGTTGCCTGGTCCCTAGTCATTTATTTCAGATACAATCTTAATTAGTTTACTTATAACTGGTAATGGCTATGTTTTCTACAAAACACTTGATATATTAAATTTGTATTTTTTAAAAGATTTGCTTTATTTTCTGTGTTTATTTTTGCTAGCAACAATAACTGTTTATAAGGAACTTCCATATAAGAAAGTAGGGAAGTCTGTAATCCCAGAAGTTAAAAAACAGAACAAAACCAGAGGAGGGCATGGCCAAATGCCGTGGCAAAATGAATGTTCCCTCTGCTCCACTGGGAAACCCCAATATCTTTGCCGTTCGGAAGTCTGGCACAATTAGAACTGGACCATAACTGCTTTGTAAGGGGGGGGGGGAAGTGAGGCTTGGCAAACCCCCTAAAGTTTGCCAGGACAGTCCTCTCAGCCAGCGGCAATGGAAGATGACACTCAAAAATGCTGTCCCTGCTGTGGCAGCCACAAAGGGCTGGATTGCTTTTTTTTTTGGAGAGAGAAGTCACTTGGGAAAGAAGATACAAGATTTCTTATTGGGCATTTAGAAATGGTTGAAAATGAAAACAAAAGATTAGTTAAGATATTAAAGGAGAGGAAGGAATAAGGCCTAAGACTAAGAAGAATAAGAAACAGCAATCAACTTGTAAAACGTAGCTATAGCAATTAATCTGGAATAAAAATTGAGTTGTTTGGTGGTAGACCCTGGAGACAAAACTAGGTATAAAGGAGGTAGCACTAGTTAAAATACAACTACCAAAAGTTAAGATATAAATATAATAGATAGGAGATTAATAAATAAGAGGGATGATCATGAAGGGTAAGATTTAAGAAGCATTTTAGTCTGTCATGTAACTGTAATAGAACTATCCACTTAGGGAAGGATTTTGAGGGTGGATGTGAAGTGGGAAAGAATGACAGAAAGGGGAGAGAGTAGAGAAGAATAGGAGAAAGAAAGAAGAAGGACAGAGGCTCCTAAGGTGGAATGGTGATGTGTGATCACCCCAATGGCTCTGAGTGCTAGCACGTGTGCAGAAGAAAAAGAATATGCTGAAACATGGGCGCACCTGCGTGTCCGCATGCAATTTTGCTACCTGCCCAGGTGCAGTAGCATAATTGTGCTGGACTCTGCTAGCACTCAGAGCCACGGGGGTGAGCACACATCACCGTTCAACCTTACCAATCCACCTCTGAAAAGGGAGAAGGGAAAGGTAGAAGAAGGAAGGAGAAGAAGGAAGAAAGTAGGTAGTGGAGGTGGAATAGCTGCCTGAGATAGAAAGAGGGAAGTGGAGAGAAGAAAGACAGATACAGATGAAATAATAAAAAGCAAAAATGGAATGTGCTTTAGTTTATTGTAATTGAAAAATGATAAATGCATAATAAGTTGTATTGAAGGTATATGAAGATGTATGTTTTAATGTGGAGAATTTTTTTTAAAAAAATTGCCAAAAAATCTCCAGAACCAAACCACCCTTTAAAGCAATTCAGTTCAGCTCTTCGTGATGCAGAGGAGGAAGGATGAGAGGGACAGATGAAATTTTTATAAATAGTGCAAGTATTGATTAGCTGGTTAATAATTATTGTAGCTGAAGCAGAAATCTTATTGAATCATTTCAAGCAATAATTGATAAAGATAATAGCATGACCTAGACTCAAATTTCTTCTGAATAAATCTCTACCAATCCAACCTGTTTTGACTGAATATAGCAATTTTTTAACCGCATTGTCTCTGAACTTTAATTTGAAATATATGCATCCACTTTGTAGCTACAAAACCAAGATTTGCCAGTACAAAACATGTACAGAACCTGTTGTGATTCCGTCTGAGGCCCCTCCGGGAACGGCTGACCTTCTGTCGGTTTCCAGCTCAGATGGAGAGGCTGAGGAACAGGAGGTGCAGACAGACGAGGAGGAGGAATCCCAGGCTGAAGAAGAGGGAGGACAGCCAGAGTCCCACCAGGGGGAGCTCTCCCCAGCAAGCAGCCTGGATTCCTTAGAGGAAAATGCACAAGCCATAATTGATCTGCGACAACGAAGAGCTACTCAGAGACGGGGTCAATTGGCTAAGTACTTTCAGCATTAAAGTGGCAACAGCTGGGTTTGGGTGTGGTGCTCTTGGGAAAGGCTAAAAGGCAGACCCACCCTTCCTGGCTTGTGGAGTTTTATCTTTGAGAGTCGTGGGACCTGGCTGTGAACTTTGGCGTCTTGGAATCCTGGTTTGTGCCTTTGACTATTGAAACCTTGGGGGGGGGGGTGCCAGCAAGAAGCTTGCTGTATTGTCTGGACATCAGGACCCTGCTGTAACGTATTATAGCCTGTCTGTTGGGAAGAACAGGTTTTCCTCTGTGTTTATTTTTTCCAGCTATAAAATACTTTTGGCTTTTACCAGAGTGTCTGGCTGTTTTTTCCAGTTGGTGTTGAGGTCTGGGGGAACCCAGACAGAACAAGAACCATTGTAGGTTTTGGGTGGAACCCAAATACATCAAAATTGTATATTCCAATGGAATTTGTCTGAGATATAGTTGGAGGGAGAGAGGAGGAGGACTGGATCCCTCTAAAACAAATGGAAGACTATAATGTAGCTGATGCGATGCTGAACTAAGGGAGGAGTTCAGACTCTCCCTCAATCATTATGACTTTGGGCTAATAGCTCTTTTATTCTAGAAGAAAGTCACATATTTAATAAGAACCGTAGATAGATAGTTATTTTTTAAAAATTAACATATTTCTAGAATGTTTAGAACTTTTCACTTCTATAGAAAGAAAATAGTAAACATTAGTTGTCACTTATTGTAACAAACTAATCTTGAAATCAACAATTACAATGAGGGAGGGAACTCTATTAACAAAAATAGCAACACAGAACTAGTTAGTTTGCTATGCAATTCTCAGAGCTCCTTAGCAACTGCCTCTGAGGAACTGCTACATATGGCCATACTTCCTATTGTGAAGTTTCCCCAGCTGCGAGAGGGTTGCCTAGCTACTGTGCAAAACCTTTTTCTACCCAATATTTTCCTATACCAGCTAGATTGTATGGATGGCCAACCAGTTGCAGTAAGAGATTTTGTTGTTGTTGTTCTTGTTATTATTATTATTGTTTTGTGGTAGAAAACTGGTAGTTATTATTATTGTGGAAAACTTGTGGTTATTATTATTGTGGAAAACTTGTGGTTATTATTATTATTGTTTTGTGGTAGAATTTGTGGTAGAATGTTTGCAAGACAAATGGTTCTCTCATAGCTCCTCACTAAACTAAAGTGACCAGACGTCCCACCTTCAGCAGGACAGTCCCACTTTTGAATGATTTTTTCTGCATCCTGCAGCCGTTCAAAAATGTCCTGATTTTCGAGCTGGTTCCTCCCTCCCAGTCCGGAAGGCTGGCAAAATTTGTAAAAGGTTTGGAGCAAACATGCGCACAGCCCTTCCAGGGAAGGCTCTGAGCTTCTGCCCTTTGGCTATGGAGGCCTCTCCCACAGCTGCAGCACCCTGTCCGGTTTCCTTGGCGGTGGCGGCAGGTGAGCTTTAGGGCCCGGCAGTGGCAGGTGAGCTTTGCAGCTCTTGGGCAGCAGGAAGGGCGGGGCTGGGCAGCTCTGGTGGGCATGGGCCAGCGGGCCAGCACTGCCAAGCAGGGGTTCAAGTAGGAGCGGGAGGGCACCGGCAGCAGCGGCACCGGGCAGTAGCTGCGGGGTGGCGGCGGGGCAGTCAGCTGCGAGCAGGAGCTCCAGGGCAGAGGCACTGATGGTGGTGGCTGGATGTGTTGCTGGATGCTGTACATGCTGGTGCTGCACTGGGCATGGGCGGGGGGCTGGCACCTTCATCTCGGCCCAGCCAGTGGGCCAGTGCCAACCCCGCGCTTCAACCCCTGTACGTGGTGTACAAGAGAGAAAGAGAGAGAGAGGGATAGCAAGAGAGAGAGAGAAAGAGAGACAGAGACAGAGAAAGAGAGATAGCAAGAGAGGGGGAAAGAGAAAGAGAGAAAGGGAGGAAGGAAGGAAGAGAGAGAGAGAGAGTCAGAGAGAGAGAGAGCAAGAGAGAAAAAGATTTTTTTTGTGAATTTTTTTCCCCAAAATTTTTTGGAAATGATGATGGTTCACTAAAGGGGTAATTAGCTAATGAGCTGCCTGTAATTACCTACTCTGTTGATCCTACTTCACTAGAATCTTCCCCTGACACAGATGCTTCGCTGTCAGAAGCTGTTGGCAGTAAAACTGGCCTCTGATAATGTGAGGATTCTCCCACATCAACCCGCACATCCTTGGAGCAGGAGCTGGCCCAGAGCCAACCACAACAGAATTTAGATTTGCTTTTGTTTTAATTTATGAAAAGTGGCAACTGGAGACAGTGTGTATCCAAAAAAAAATCTATTCTCCACAATCACCTTGGTTGTTCATTTCTTTGCAACAGCCAATGAGAATAACCCCCTTCTCAGAAGAATAATGGTTCAAGATATGAGAGAATCTATCAAAACACATGAAACTATTAATTTGGAGAGGAAAAATAGAAGTGCCCCTTCCATATTAAAGCCCTTCATGGCATCGGACCAGAATACCTTCAGAACCGCCTTCTGCACACGAATCCCAGCGACCGATAAGGTCCCACAGAGTTAGCCTTCTCCAGGTCCCATCGACTAAGCAATGTCATCTGGCGGGCCCCAGGGGAAGAGCTTTCTCTGTGGCAGCCCCGGCCCTCTGGAATCAACTGCCCCCGGAGATTAGAATGGCCTCCACCCACCCTTGTCTTTCGCAAGTTACTTAAGACCCACCTTTGTCGCCAGGCATGGGGTAACCGAGATATCCTGAGCACATATAGTTTTATGAGTGGTATGATTGTATTGAATGGTTATTAATGATGGGCTTTTTAAATGCTTTGTTTCTTTTTAAATATTGGATTTGTATATTGTGATTGTTGTGAGCCGCTCCGAGTTTCCGGAGAGGGGTGGCATACAAATCTAATAAATTATTATTATTATTATTATTATTATTATTATTATTATTATTATTATTTTATCCCTCCTCTCCCAGCATTCTTTTAATATGCAGCGAGAGCCATTTCCAAAGTAGTTTAGCATTTTTGGTTTGATTTTTTTCAAAACTATACCGTTATGAAAAGATGAAGGTTCTCAACAGAACGTTATCATTATTTAATTCCTGTCTCCAGTACCCCTGCTAGGTTCATCCCCAAATATACTGTAATTGTATTCTAAGCAGCTGTTTCAAGAGCATTGGCTGTCTTGCCATGTCCCCAAAGCGCAAGGAATGCTTTAAAGAATTTCAGAGGCTGAGGGTTTTCACAAGTTGAGATCAGTCTATTGTTATCCAAGGACTCAGATTCATGGTTTACTGTCTGTCAGCAAAGCTAGAATCAGAGTTTTTAGAAATGTCAAAAAACTATTTAGGACCAGTCTTAGTATCAAGCAGGCATAGGGATTCTGAACATCAGGTACTATCAGCCTTAGTATAGATACAGTTAAAAACTAATGCTCGTAGGAACAGCATTTCTTGTAGAAGTAAAATGAGTAAGAATTAGACTCAATGTCTTGAGGGCTGTTATCCTGCCAAGGCTCAAACTTTGTTTATGTTTCTGTGTTCTAGCCATAGCCAATTTCCTTAGGGCTGAGGGTTGACAAACTTCCAGAATTCTCTGGTTGAAGATCTAATGATCCCTACCAGTGTTCCCTCTAATTTTTTTTGGGGGGGGCGGAAAAGTATAGTGTCTGAGCGAAATAATAAATAAATAAATAAACAAACAAACAAACAAATAAAAAACCCACCCTGTTTTGCCTCAGAGAATTTCAAAATAAAATACTGTACTGTGTGTCTATAACAGTGAGCTCATAATAGGGCAACTCTATCAATATCAAAATGCCACTTAAATAGTTGAGCTAGTTTCAAACTAGATTTTGATTTTCTTTCTCGCTTCCTTACTCCCATTCTTTTTCTTTCTCTTTTCCTTCCTCTCTTTTTTCTATCTGTTTCTCTCTCTTCCTCTCTTCCTCTCTCTCTCCTTCCCTCTCACTCTTTCCCTCTGGGCTTCTGGGCAGGTTTGGAAAACTCTGAGTTGATGATGATTTTTAAGTGAGCGATTGCTCACTGCTCAGCTTAGAGGGAACTATGATCTCTACTATTATCTTTAAGGACTTCTGTGCCATTCATACCTCTCTTGGCCTTTTATGTAACAGTAGGCAGATGACAAACCGAGCTGATGTTGCTGGGGACAATTCAGGTAATAAGAGCAAATTTGCTTTCCAGGAAAGTTGCAAGATTCTAACCCAGTGCCATTAATCCTATAACAAATTATATGGGAAGAAGAGGGATGGGGAGAAATAGACTTAATAAATATTTCTAAAAGAAAGTTTAAAAAAAACCTGAAAAGAGAAAACGTTAAAAAAAAAAAACCACCCTGTGTTGTCTTTTCTTTTTCCCATGGAACATGCAGTCCAGACTCAAGCAGATGGTGCTTCCCATCTGTTCTATTCTATGGACAGGAGGGCGGTTCTTGTTCCTGTATCCAGACTAATTATGCCTGAGAACCTCCCTCCCACTTCATCCTGAAGAATGCTTTCATTTATTCCATCTGGCAGATATATGGGAAACATTTCATGCACATGAAAGCTCCTACACTACCTTTATGGGGAAGTAATAAAGAGACTACAATAAATTATTGTGAAGCAATAATTCATAATTACTGGAAATGATATATCACTTCTAAGTGGATGGTGCGTCAATAAGGAACAGTATCGATCATGGGTATGGTATTAAAACAATGGAAAGAAAATTTAAAAAATTACCTTTCCTAGAATCCTCCCTCTTAGTACAACCTGTATTACAATCTCCTTCAGCAGTAGACTAGAATCTACATAATTCTATCAGCGGCCACTTCTGTCCAGGGGCGGATTGCCATTACCGCCGCTACCTATGCGCTGTGTGTGGTTTCAATTCTGTGGCATGCACATGTGTGCATCCCAGTGTGTTTTTGTTTTGTGTATGCGCAGGAAGCAAAAATGCACTGAAATCTCACAAGGGGACCCACGCGCGAGAGATTTTGATGATTTTTTTTGCTTTGACACATGTGCGGAAGCAAAAAAGTTGCCAACGTCATGTGCGTGTGCGTCCCGTCACAAGATTTTGCTTCCGCACATGCGCACCAAGCAAAAATGCACTGGGACATGTGCACACACACACAAGAGAGCTGAAGCTGGGCGCGCAGTGCACCATGCGCTACCGTCTGCCATCCTCTACCACAGTTTTTCCCAACCTTGGCAACTTGAAGATATCTGGACTTCAACTCCTAGAATTCCCCAGCTGGCTGGGGAATTCTGGGAATTGAAGTCCAAATATCTTCAAGTTGCCAAGGTTGGGAAACAGTGCTCTGCCATAGCGGTAGCAACTCACTACTGCTTCTGTCCTAAATTTCCTGAAGCTTCTCATTGACAAAAGGAGCACAAGGGGAGAATGCTCAGTGAGTAATTTGGTCAAATGATCTGGTTGCTCTGCATTCAATCAGGCAGTTAGCAGAGCTGCCTGCGAGGTCACTGGGAAAATTCCTAATGGAATGTATTCAGATCTCTAGTGCCATCGGGATGCATCAAATCCCAACAGCCGATTAGGTCCCACAGAGTTGGCCTTCTCCAGGTCCTGTCAACCAGACAATGTCGTCTGGCAGGACTTAGTGGAAGAGCCTTCTCTGTGGCGGTCCCGGCCCTCTGGAATCAGCTCCCTCTGGAGATTCGCACTGCCCCCACCCTCCTCGCCTTTCGCAAGAGCCTCAAGACCCATCTATGTTGCCAGGTATGGGGCAGTTAGATTATGCCCCCCCTTTCTGACCATTAAGCCGCTCCGAGTCCTCGGAGAGGGGCGGCATGCAAATCTAATAAATGATAATAATAAATAATAAAATGTTATGTGTGGATGTAATTGAGTTATTGACTGTTTTTTAATGTAATGGGGTTTTATTTTATGTTTTTTAATTATTAGATTTGTACACATATTGTTTTTGTATTGTGTTGTGTGATCCGCTCCGAGTCTTCGGAGAGAGGAGGCATACAAGTCTAATTAAATAATAATAATAATAATAATAATAATAATAATAATAATAATAGCGACTCTGGCATAAGCCAGGGCGCAGTGCCAAAGGATCTCAGCGGACATTTGAAAACTATCGGATTTGACAAAATCTCCATCTGTCAATTGCAAAAGGCCGCTTTATTGGGATCGGCAACCATAATTCGCCGCTACATCACGCAGTCCTAGGTGCTTGGGAAGCGCCCGACTGGTGATGAAATATGAAATTCAGCATAGTAATCTAATTTGCTGTGTTGCATTGACATAATAATAATAATAATAATAATAATAATAATAATAATAATAATAATAATAATAATAATAATACAAATTGGTCCTCTCCTCTTTTGAGATCCTGGGCAGCAGCAAATTTCATCAAGACCAAAAAGTGATTTCATGATGACAAAAGAACTCAAAACAATATCTTCCAACTTCATATCACACATGAATTGCTCTGAAGCAATGACAAGTTTCATCAATGACAGGTTTCTTGGGCTGGAAATATTGGGCAGAGGCCACAGATTCTAGCATTAGACACTTATTAATACATAGCAAGGACTCTAATGGAGACATGGGTTGTTTTCACATTTCGGCAGCTTCTGAAGCCCTTTGCCACACAGATTCCATAGCTGTAACGTCAAACATATACAAAAATAGAAGTGAAAGCTTTGGTTATTTGGAACATATAGTAAAAGGGCTTTTTATATATTAAAAGAAAGCATTTTGTTGTGACCCTCAACCTGAGAGAGCCATCTGCCTGATCCCACTAGCAAAAGGAAGATGTTTTCAATGCAATTTGTAATGGCTCAGAAGTGTGCAAGAAGCGTGTCTACTTTGCTTTGCAAATTACATTGCCAGTTGTTTCTCTTTCATAATCAAGTCCTGACACTCAACAGTGACTCATCATTTCCCTCGGCTGATGTTTGCAAAGGTTTGCAAATGTGATTATTAGTTGATCTCTGTTGTGGTTCAGCCTGGGACCCCTCCGGGAATGGCTGATTTGCTGTCGGTGTCCGGCTCAGAGGCTGAGGACCAGGAGGGGCAGACTGATGAAGAAGCTGAATCCCAGGCTGAAGATGAAGGACAGCCAGAGTTCCACCAGGGGGAGCTCTCCCCAGCAAGCAGCCTGGATTCCCTGGGGGAAGATGCTAGTGACTTCATAGATATGCGACAGAGGAGAGCTAACGAGAGAAGAACGCAATTGGCCAGATATTTCCAGCATTAGGGGTCGCAGCTGGGTTCGGGTGTGGTGCTTGGGAAAGGATAAAAGGCGGCCCCACCCTTCCTGGCTTGTGGAGTTTTATCTTGGAGATTCGTGAGACCTGTTTGTGAACTTTGGTGGCTACAATCCTGGTTTGTGCCTTGGACTCTTGAAACCTTGGGGGGGGGGGGTGCCAGCAAGAAGCTTTTGGAATTGACTGGACATCAGGACCCTGTTGTAAAGTATTGTAACCTGTCTGCTGTGAAGACAGGTTTTCCTTTGTGCTTATTTTTTCCTGCTATAAATTACTTTTGGATTTTACCAGAGTGTCTGGCTATTTTTCAGTGGGTGTGGAGGTCTGGGAAAACCCAGACAGAACAATCTCCGATTTGATCTGAACAAAAAAGGCACCTGGCAATGATCTGGAATGTCCCATTGTAGTTTATTCATAGATTTTTTTAAAAAATTAATCTGCTTGTGGATAGTCAGTATATCTTTCTGCATATGCTTCAGTGTCCATTGTTCCTTGGTGTTCTTAGCTTAACTTTGGCAGTAAAAGAGGGTTTGGTGCTGCCTGTAATAACAAGTAAGACTATAGAGAGCTATGCCAGCAATGCTGGTATACCTAAGATATTCCTGCATGTATTTCTTCCTTCTTCTTTTCTGAGGGATTGGAGAAGATTTTCTCCTTTGAAGTTACAGCATTTAAAAATATTTTTTCTCCAGATTTTTTTTAATCTCCAAATGTTCTTTGCGGTATTTTTTAAAAGCCTTTTGCAAAAGTCCAACAAATTGTCACCATGTAATATAGGGCTCAGAAGATGGGAGGGATCAGAGTACCAAAAAAATATAATTGACTATTCTTAAATCTAATTATGTGGAATACTTAAAACAAGAACATTCAGTAATGACTAATGGTTTAAAAAAAAAAAAATAATCTACAGCTAGGCATCCCAGAATGGAAAGTGTATGTTTGTGTCTCTTCATATGTTGCCGTAGGCCAGGGGTGTGAAACTGGGTTTCTTTGAGGGCAGAATCAGCATTGTACTTCTCCTCTGTGAATTGGCAGGGGGAGACAGGGTGACTGCCTCCTGTAGCACCCTGCTAGCCAAAATGGGGTGCGGGAGAGCAAAAGCATGGGTCCCTCTGCCCCATTTTCAGCCTGATCAGCCTCCTGAAGTACTTTGCCAACCAAAATTGGGAACGGGGGCTGCACGCATTTACCCTGTGCCTCATTTTTTCCCCTGCAGCACTCTGCCAGCTGAAAACTGTTATGTCCCTAGCAACAGTAGGGGGAGCTATTTGGCGGGAACAGCGTAACGTCCCCATTGGTTGAGTTCCGGGTATAAATATCCTGTCAAGCTGTTGAAAAAGTTACCCGAGTTTCTGTTAATAAAGTTGTGTTGTATCTGCTGCTGGCTGTCATGGTGAATTACCAACTAAAATGGGGAATGGGAGTTGCATGCATCTACCCTGTGCCTCATTTCCCCCCCTGCAGCACTCTGCCAGCTGAAAACCATCTGAAAACCACCCTCAAAATGGTAAAAACCGCCCCAAAACCACCCATGTGGAAACCCTGTGTGGCCCATTTTCAACCTCCCCGGCCTTCAGCAGCACTGTACTAGCCAAAATATGGCTTGTTTTAGCCAGCAGAGGCACTGAGGGCCAGCACTTTGATATCCCCCAGGCTGGCCCCGTTGGCTGGATTTAAGCACCCCTTGAGTTTGACACCCCTGCTATAGGTGTAAGGTATCATGGAATGCCAACTACACACGGAGAACATGCTTTGTTCAATTACACTGCTATCTTAATAGGCATTATCAATATCTTCCATACAAAAGAAACAGTGAGAGATAGGGGAGCAAAATGCATAAACTAATATATTTCCATTATAAAAGACTTCCGAGAGTGCAAATCTTACTGTTCATAAGCAGTATGAACATTTAGTTATAGTATTCAGCTGATTCATACTATTTATTGGTCAACATGTATGACACATTTTGTAGACAAGTCAGGAAGCTCATCTGGAATAGAAACAAAAAGTAGAGTAGCTAGAAACTGAATTCCCTTCACTAGATATGTGACTATATTATCAATGACTATATTATCACCACTAAAATATTTGTTTCTATCTATTCAATTCTAATTTTATGACACCAGCCTGCATGATATAACTGGTTTTCCACTCCTGATATAGAGTTCAACTATGATTTTCAGTTTGCTTCTTGACTCTGCCTCTTGGTTTGCCCTTCAGCTCTGATTTACTCTTAATTATCTTTGGAATTCACTCAGTGACTCCAATAGAACTCATGTCACACACTACAGGAACTATACAGTTATTAGTTAAACAACTAATTTGGATGGATATAACAGAACTGGGGTGGCACAGCAGGTAAAGTGCTGTACTGCAGGCCACTGAAGCTGACTGTAGATCTGTAGGTCAGCGGTTCAAATCTCATCACCGGCTCAAGGCTGACTCAGCCTTCCATCCTTCCGAGGTGGGTAAAATGAGGACCCAGATTGTGGGAGCAATATGCTGGCTCTATTAAAAATTGATATTTATTTATTTATTTATTTATTTATTTATTTATTTATTTATTTATTCATTCATTCATTCATTCATTCATTCATTTATTAGATTTGTATGCCGCCCCTCTCCGTAAACTCGGGGCGGCTCACGATACAATAAAACAGTTCATGACAAATCTAATAATTTACAATTTAAAATATTTTTTAAAACCCATTATTAAAAAGACATACATACAAACATACCATACATAAATTATATAGGCCCGGGGGAAATATCTCAGTTCCCCCATGCCTGACGACAAAGGTGGGTTTTGAGAAGTTTACGAAAGGCAAGGAGGGTAGGGGCAGTTCTAATCCCTGGGGGGAGCTGGTTTCAAAGGGCCGGGGCCACCACAGAGAAGTGTCTTCCCCTGGGGCCCGCCAACCAACATTGTTTAGTTGACGGGACCCGGAGAAGGCCCACTCTGTGGGACCTAATCAGTCACTGGGATTCGTGCAGCAGAAGGCAGTCTCGGAGATATTCTGGTCCGATGCCATGAAGGGCTTTATAGGTCATAACCAACACTTTGAATTGTGACCGGAAACTGATCGGCAACCAATGCAGACTGCGGAGTGTTGGTGTAACATGAGCATACTTGGGGAAGCCCATGACTGCTCTCGCAGCTGCATTCTGCACGATCTGAAATTTCCGAACACTTTTCAAAGGTAGCCCCATGTAGAGAGCGTTACAGTAGTCGAACCTCAAGGTGATGAGGGCATAAGTGACTGTAGATTGTTAACATGTTGTAAGTCGCCCTGAGACTAAGGAGAAGGGTGGCATAAAAACCAACCAACCAACCAACCAATCAATCGATGGATTAATCAATCAATCAATCAATCAATCAATCAGGCAGACAGACAGACAAATAAACAAATAAATAAATAGGATTTGTGATTTTAAGATTAAACTAGAGAAGACAACTGTCATTACTTCTTTCTCATCATATTCTCAGGAAAACTCTCACATACCATTACTCAGATGCCATAGTACCACCAAAGAGGTTTCTACATATAATTGCCTAGGTTCTCATAAAACCCTTGCCAAATCTGGGCTGCCTCTAGATCTTGACTTCAACACCTGGTATTCTCAGCAATGGCCACAGTAGTTTGAAACTCTGGGAGTTGAAAGTCATAAACCTGGAAGGAAAACAGGTCAGAGAACATACACTTGTAATGTCACAAAAATATGAATTATTAAATTCCTTGTTACTCATTCTTGTTATCTGTTTGTGTGTTGAATTCCAACCCCAGAATCCTTAACAGTATGCACCGCATTTATGCTGACTGGGTAGACATCAAATCTAATACATTTAAGCATGTAAGAGAAGGGCTGTGCATAACTATTGGCATTTGTTCAGAATGCAGAATGTACAATTAGTCCAGAATGCAGCCATGCAAGCTGTTTTGGGTGTGCCTAGGTCAGTGATGGTGAACCTATGGCACGGGTGCCTCAGGTGGCACGCGGAACCATATCTGCTGGCACGCAAACCATTGCCCTAGCTCAGCTCCAACATGCATGTGTATGCCAGCCATCTGATTTTGGGCTCAAATAAAGGCTCTGGGAGGGCATTTGTGGCTTACAGAGAGCCTCTGGGAGGATGGGAGAGGGTGTTTTACCCTCCCCCAGCTCCAAGTAAGCCTTTGGAGCCTGGAGAAGGTGAAACACGAGCCTACTGGGTCCACCAGAAGTTGGGAAACGGTCCGGTTCCGGCTTCCAGAGTGCTCATTCCTTCACTCGAAACAGAATACCCTACGAAACTAGACTTACAATCCTGGGTCTTGAAAGCTTAGAACTATGACGCCTTAAACATGATCTAAGTATTGCCCACAAGATCATATGCTGCAATGTCCTGTCTGTGAAAGACTACTTCAGCTTCAACCACAACAACACAAGATCACACAGCAGATTCAAGCTTAATATTAACCACTCCAAACTTGACTGTAAAAAACATGACTTTAGTAATTGAGTTGTCGAAGCATGGAACTCATTACCGGACTCTGTAGTATCATCCCCTAACACCCAACATTTTACCCTTAGACTATCCACGGTTGACCTCTCCAGATTCCTAAGAGGTCAGTAAGGGGCGTACATAAGCGCACTAGAGTGCCTTCCGTCCTCTGTCCTATAGTATCTCCTATATCTTGTATTTCTTCTCTACTATATCCTCTATAACCTTCATTGTGTATTATTGTGTATTGGACAAAATAGATAGATAGATAGATAGATAGATAGATAGATAGATAGATAGATAGATAGATAGATAGATAGATAAATAATAAAAATAAATTAGGGCCCACAGAGTTGGCCTTCTGCAGGCCCTGTCAACTACACAGTGTTGGCTGGTGGGGCCAGGGTGTAGAGCCCTCTCTGAGTAATTGATGGGCAGTTGATTCTCTGGAATCAACTGCCCATGGAGATCCACAATGCCCCCCCTCTCCTAGCCTTCCAGAAAGCAATGAAGACCTGGCTTTGCCAGCAGGTCTGAGGTCATTCAGCAATACCATCTAGCTTCAGCCAAGAAGAAAATAATGTTTTATTGTCTTTAATTGTTGTATGCCGCCCAGAGTCCAGAAGGAGTTGGGCAGCTTAGAAATCTAATAAAAGATTGAAATGAAATGAATATGGCCAGGCACAAAAGAAGAGATTAAAAACAAATGGGGGGGAGGGAGGGACAAAGATAAATTGTGAGAGTGATGATATGAATGTAATTCTGAATGTCAATAATTCAATTGTGTGTATCAGTGTGAATACAGAGAAAAGAATGTTACATAGGATATCTACTTATGTATAAGAATTTTAGGTGCCAAAATGTTCCTAAAAGTTGAGTTTGGTTTATCTGCATATGGGCTTATCCATGAGTATAAAAATACTTTTTAACTTTATCCATGTATATGTTCATGGATAAACCCATCAATAGATAAGTCATCTGACAAATTTTTAGCCAAAATACTGTGAAAAATGCAGATCAGCTTATCCACAGAAGACACACTTTTCATGGGGTTTTGGTTAAAAATTTAAGGGTTTGCTTATCCACAATGAGTTTATTCGTAAGTATGTATGTTATGTGAATGACATAAATTAATCAGAGAATGCTGAAGGTCATGTTGGGTAACTTGCAATACTGATGATACAGCTCTTATTGCATTGCCAAATGTAGCTTCCTGCCATTTTGCAATGAAAAACAAGGAAAATTGTAGCAGAAGCCTAAAACAGACTTAGCAAAGTTTTAAACCCTCAGCCACCCAAAAGGATTATAGCAGAGAAACGCTCAGCAAAAAAACATAATGTAGCCTCATCTATCTATATCTTTGCCTGTAGCCCTTGCTTTATCCAAAAGTAACTGATCCTTATGCTCAGTTACCAAAGGATAGCTCATCTTTAGTAAAGATATAGAAAAATATTCTCCCCCCTAAAGACAAAAAAGCATTCATGAATTCTGATAAATATCAAAATAAATCTGACACAAACAAATCATTCTTAATGTCACAGGGGCATATATTATCTTCAGTTTGCATATCTTTCCTGGGTGCTATGGGAAAGTCCATCATCAAGGTTATGAATATTTCCAACATATTTATTTCGAAGGAGAAGTGCAAATAAACAAGATAAGCTTAGGTAACAGCCCTCTTCCAGCAAATGTTATGCATTCTCTCTCTATGCTCCTAGCACTCTTTTTTCTCCTAGCATAAGCATAGAGTGAAAGAGATAATTTAGTGCAAAAGGGAGCTGAGTAGAAAGACATGGATGAATGGAAAAATTAACCATGAAATTTAGTGTCATATTCAGAATGGAGTGACTGTCTCTTCCTCTTTTCCACTGAGCTCTGAAGCTTTTGAATCTTTGTTAGATTTTTCTCATTTTAAAATGCCCATTGTTGCAATGTTGCATTTTGTACCATGGTTCACACTAGAGAGAAGTGGGAGAGCTGTAATAAACCTTTTTAGACAGTGAGTAGCATAATTACAAGACATAGAAACCGTGGTCTAAAGGGCTGTCCGTGATTGATTGCATTACTGTAGTTTCCCTGGACAATTCAGAGATTCTTATTTTTTGTTCTAGGTATGACTTGGAGCCAATGATCCTGCAACATAAGCAAAAGCTTTTATACTGGGAAGTTGTCAGTTCCTACCCTTATGTGAAGAGCTTTGTACCCTTCACCAATATACTCAAGAGGATCCCCAACCTTTGAAATCAGTTTTGAGAAATGAGTGTGTCAATTTTTTTTCTCGCACAGCAGAAATGCCTTCGAGGCATGCAGTAGAATGAAGATTTTGTTTTGTTTTTGTAGAGGTCTGCTTGAGGTATGACTTTGATCTTTATGGCCAATGCCAAAGCACAGAAGAGAAATTATGCTTCCTATTCCTGTAAGCAACTGATGTTTGAACGACAGCTATTATAAATAAATAAATGAATAAATGCTGCTGTTAAAATTCATTTTAGGAAAATAGTTGATAAGGGGAGCTGAAAACAATTTTTCCTTTTGGGAGAAATCTCTAGTTCTTGTATCATAGTAAATCAAGAAAACATTACTGTTCTGCCGGCGTGTCTCAACCGCCCGTAATTACAGGGTAATTAGTCCAGGAAGACACACACCACACGATAAAAGGAAAACCCAAAAGTTTTTATAAACAGAAAAACAGAAACAGCTCCCTTTTTAAATGTCAAAGGGATTTTCTGGTACACACAAGGCACAGGTTAAATGCAATCCAATTGCTCACCCAATAACTGGGTAATTGAGTCCAATTCTAAAGTCCAGAGAGGCCACACACACAATCCTGAACAGCAAAAACCACGATCTTGACGAAACAATGAATCAGATAAACTGCCATGAGGCTAAAACACCAGGCTGCACTTTTATCTGTAGCACTAATTACAGCAGCCCCACCCAACCACAGGTGGCCTCATTTTCTCTTGTAATAATCCTTCAGTTGTTGTCTCCTATGCATCACTCTACGCATGCGTGGATGTGTCATTAATTCTTGTTCAGAATCCAGGGATGATACAGATGACTGATCTTCTCCTGAGCTGTCTGCCAAACTCCCCTCTTCCCTGTCACTCACGCTTCCTTGGTCAGAGGAGACTTCATTGGCAGATTCTACTGGGAGCAAAACAGGCCTGCGGCATGTGGATGTCTCCCCCACATCCACCTCCACATTCCTTGGGGCAGGAGCTGGGCCAGAGCTAACCACAACACATTACAATGTTAGATAAGAATTGAACACTATCAAAAATGGCAGGTAGCAAGAGATTTGTAACAACTACACCAAAAGTATCAAATTAGGCATGAGAACCATGACTTTTCTCAACAACAACAACAAAAAAAAAGCAAAACAAAAAAAACCTAAAACCAAAACTCAGACATATAATTAGAAATTAACAACAAAATTATATTGAAGAATCTAAACCTGGTCCTTTGAAGAGGGCTAGTTCACCTGGTGCCAGCGTTACCCCTTCTCTTTTTGCAACTGTTGTTAGCCAGAATTAAACATATAGGTAGCTATATTAAGACCCAATAGTAGCATCTACCATCTCCAGTCAACTGCTTATCCATTTTCTGCATCCTTCTGGCTAGAATGTTGATGAGTAGCAGTTGGTGAATTGATATGGGGAAATTACCAGTGCCAGCATTGTAGAGTAACAATATTCCATTGATGCATGTGGCATATGACAACCAAAGGGGGTAACAAATAGCTTGGTCAATGGTGGAATCTATTCTGTGCTTCCAATAATAATAATAATAATAATAATAATAATAATAATTATTATTATTATTATTATTATTATTATTATTATTATTATTATTTATTAGATTTGTATGCCGCCCCTCTCTGAAGACGTCCTATGACTATGAGTAGCTGGGTAGTGGAAAGGGACATTTTGCTGAAGATCTAGACAAGTGGTACTCACATTTGGCTTTATGGAGGGAAGGTTTAAAGCTGATATAGGGCATGGGAAAAACATATATTGGAAGGATCCTTTCTACCTGCACTGCTTTTCCCACCCACTCTTTTTAAAGGGAGAAATCTTATATCAATGATGGCGAACCTATGGCATGGGTGCCACAGGTGGCACGTGGAGCCATTATTATTATTATTATTATTATTATTATTATTATTATTATTATTATTATTATTATCATCATCATCATCAACATCAACATCATCATCATCATCATCATTATTATTATTAATTAGATTTGTATGCCGCCCCTCTCCGTAGCCATATCTGTTGGCACGTGAGCTGTTTATTTATTTATTTATTTATTATTTGGATTTGTATGCCGCCCCTCTCCGAAGACTCATGCATGTGGGCGCCGACCAGCTGATTTTTGGCTCACACGGAGGCTCCGGGAGGGCATTTTCAATGTCTGGAGGGCCTCTGGGGGGTGAGAGAAGGCACTTTTGCCCTCCCCAGGCTCCTGGGAAGCCTCTGGAGCATGAGGAGGGTAAAAAACAGGCCTACTGGGCCCACAAGAAGTTGGGAAATTGGCAGTTTCTGGCCTCCAGAGGCCCTCCCGGGGTAGGGGAGGCAATTTTGCCCTCTCCAGGCATTGAATTATAGATGTGGACACTCACACAGTTGCGATAATGTGCGCACACCCACTTTTGGCACCCGAAGGGAAAAAGGTTTGTCATCACTGTCTTATATCATCATTAATATCTTCTTTGTTTTGGATTCTACATTTTTTTCTCACTCTGCATATAAAGAATATCATGAAAGAAAAGGAAAAGAGGGTTATTATAATAGCTCTGATGAATTATACTATTTCACTGAAGGAAAAAAATGCCGAACACATGGACAATTTCCCGGTATTTTCAATATTGGTCCTTCGGGTGCAAATTCATTTACAGAGTCCTTTTGTTGTTGCCCATCCTGTTCATCTTGTATGGTTTTGCTTAGAAAGCAAAAGTTGTTAAAGAAACTGAATAGAGAAGCTAGCATAACAAATCCTCACCTTTTGATGTAATCTTTACTTCAAAAACACACAATGTTCAAATATGCCTTGGGAGACAACCTTAACAAATCAGAAGGTTAGGAGGCTACAGTCCATTTCTCCCTTTAGATGTGTACACCTTTCTCCATTAAAACTCAAAAGATACACTGAAGTCGCAGTGTTCTGGGTCCAGGGGTTTGGGCAAGACACAATCCCATCCTTGTTTTACTTTATGATAAACTGGCAGTTATTAATAATATCTATAACATTAAAATTCTCATTGTTCTCATTCTTGTCAGTGGGCAGCCATGTTTTATTTCCTCCTAGCTAAGTTAATGGAGAGTCCTGAAAACTCTATATAATTCCAATTAAAAATTAGCCATTTAGTACATGTCAAAGAAATCTTACTAATTGTACAAGATCACTTGTAACACATTTTCTTTCTTTCCCCAGATTCCAATTCATTCCTTTCTTCACAAGCTTGGAATTCTGTTTTAAAAATCATTGAACTTCAAGGAGAAAGCACTGAAAAGTTCCTTGGGTCCTTTAAGAATCCAGCTTCAGTTGCACACTGACCTGGATGCTGATTAGTTATTTATTGCAGAGGAAAACAAGTCACAGGAGAAGTTGAAGGAGAGTTATTGACTTTTCTGTATGCAAATTGCAGAGCTGGTGTAATCAAAGCAAGTGAAGCAGCTGCAATCTGTCTTGCACTGAACAGCCTATCAGTCCAGGCGCCTTGGCTTTATCTGTGCTAGAAAAATACATCCTGCTTAAGGATGCAGCTAACACTTTGCAATCCGTGGCATGTAATGCCTCTATCTAAGTCCCCCTGAAAACTGTGCAACCTGAGCCTGCATCACAATTGCTCAAGCTCCGTCCCATAACCGGTCTTTGATTGCTTTTAACCAAAGATTCAGGAACAGGGGGAAGCTTAGAAAGAATCGGGGAGATAAATTTTGTCTGCATTTAGCTCTTATCTTTTCCTAGCCAACTGCCATTTTACACACATCATAGTTGCCCTATTTGATGCACCACTAAAAATCCTTTCATGCTTCCTCGCTTAGACCTCAATCCTTCTTGCCAATATTGTTTGCAGTAAAAACCACTGAGATTCTTCTCATCCAGTTTTCTAATGGTTTTTCTAGTGTATAGGTCAAGGGTAGTTTGACATGGTTTTAAACACCTTGATGTTTTGTTTTTTTCTGATGGGGCAGTGCTTCTATACCTATTTGAGTGATCTATTCTGAAAATGGTACTGATGGAATATTGTTCAGTTGCTGGCATTTATGCCATTACATGTGCTAAAGCCCACTGGAACAATATTGCCAAAAAAGCCTCTAGAGTTGTTAACCTGATCCTACGCAGCTTCTGCTCAGGCAATCTCACACTACTCACAAGAGCCTACAAAACTTTTGCCAGACCCATCCTAGACTACTGCTCATCTGTCTGGAACCCATACCACATCTCAGACATCAACACCCTTTAAAATGTCCAAAGATATTTCACCAGAAGAGCCCTTCACTCCTCCACTCGAAACAGAATATCCTACGAAAATAGACTAACAATCCTGGGCCTAGAAAGCCTAGAACTATGGCGCCTAAAACACGATTTGAGTATTGCCCATAAGATCATATGCTGCAATGTCCTACCAGTCAATGACTACTTCAGCTTCAACCGCAATAACACAAGAGCACGCAACAGATTCAAACTTAATACGAACCGCTCCAAACTTGACTGTAAAAAATATGATTTCAACAATCGAGTTATCGAAGCGTGGAACTCATTACCGGACTCAATTATGTCAACCCCTAACCCCCAACACTTCTCCCTTAGACTCTCCACGATTGACCTCTCCAGGTTCCTAAGAGGCCAGTAAGGGGCGTACATAAGTGCACTGGTGTGCCTTTCGTCCCCTGTCCAATTGTCTTTCCTTTCTTTCACCTATCTTATATATTCTCTTCCTTTCATACATCCTCTCCTCTAAGTTCACTTTCACCCTCTTTTATATTATCACATGTCTATTTTTCTTCCTATGTATTTGTGTATTGGACAAATGAATAAATAAATAGAAATAAAAATAAAATAAAACATCCCAGGGTTGTTATATTTTGCATGCTTTTAATAAATGAAATAATTAGGGGAAGTCTTTTGGAGACCTGGGTGAAGAGCAATCAGTTAGCGTTGCTTCAGTGTTGTTTTGAGCCAATGCCCAGACACAAAGAATAATAAATAGACTGAAGTTACAACCAGGGAAACAGGGACAAGGGGTATAGAAATCGTAGTCAGATATTAATTATGAAGGAAAAGGTGGGGAGAGGAAGATGATAATGCAGACAATTCCATAGACTGGGAGGAAAAAAACTGCAGAAATATGGTGGAAAATCTTTGTATAAATTTCGACCAGTCCTAACTACTGAATTGCAAGAACTAAATAATGAAAACTCTTTTCACAGATCTGATCTTACTGAAAAGTAATTTGCTCTGACTGTACTGCTGTCACCTTTCACGTCTGTTGACTGTGAGCATCTGAGTAGTTGAGTTCTCCACGCACTAAGGTTCAACAAAAGCACAGTACATACTGGAGCATTTATTAACGGAAGCAGCATATTTCCACAGAGATGGAAAAGCTGCTTAACACAGCAGGGGGCACAATTCACAGAACCTCTTGCCAGCCCCCTTGAAAAGAGGCAATTAGGCACAGCAAACAACATTTGGATATGCCTCTCACGATGATGGCTTTGTAAGGATCTATGATTACCTAGTGAGTTACCTAGGAAAAGTGTTTGAAGAGCCATTAAATTCTAGAGCTAAATTGCATGTGTGTATATGAGCGCCAACGTCCGATGACGGATATGGCACAAGAAGAAGAATTCAGTCAGTCAGTCTTAAAGATTAGGTACATTCTTTATATTGGTATTAATTATTATACGTACATGAGTGATTGAGGAAGCTCAAATGGTCCAAAGAGCTGCTGACATAGTTCTATAGAGGAATCATTGAGTCAATCATCTCTATAACTCTCTGGTTCGGTTCTGCAACCCAACAAGACAGACACAGACTTCAGAGGATAATCAGAAAAAACTATTACTGCCAACCACTGAGGACCTGTATACTGCACGAGTCAAAAAGAGGGCCGTGAAAATATTTACGGACCCCTCACATCCTGGATATAAATTGTTTCAACTACCCTCAAAATGATGCTATAGAGCACTCCACACCAAGACAACTGGACACAAGAACAGTTTTTCCTGGACGCCATCACTCTGCTAAACAAATAATTCCCTCACCACTGACAAACTATGCACTAAGGCTACATTACTATTACTATTAGTCTTCTCATTGTTCCTATTACCCATTTCCTCCCACTTATGACTGTATTACTGTAATTTGTTGCTTGTATCCTTATAATTTATATTAATATTGATTGTTTCATGATTGCTTATTTGTACTCTATGACAATTCTTAAGTACTTGACAAATGTATCCTTTCTTTTATGTATACTGAGAACATATGCACCAATGATGATCTACCTATCTATGTATCTATGTATCTATGTATCTATGTATCTATCATCCATCCATCCATCCATCCATCCATCCATCCATCCATCCATCCATCCATCCATCTATCTATCTATCTATCTATCTATCTATCTATCATTTATCTATTTATTTAATTTGACTTCTATGCTGCCCAATCCCGAAGTTCACAGGGAGGCTTTTAACAACAATATAAATACAAAATGATAAAAAAGAAGTCAAATTTAAAATCTAAAAAATTATAAAACCCTAATTAAAAAACCCATAAATTAACCAATCACAACATGCTAAACATTCATATGATTTGGCGATGATAGTTGTTAATTCATGGCCCCCAGGCCAGCCGGCAAAGCCAGATCTTAGTGGCTTTGTGGAAGGTCAGTAGGGTGGCAGCAGTACGGACATTGTGGGGGAGGAGTTGATTCCATGTCCAACCATACTTGGCCAATAAAGAATTCCATTCTATTCTGTTCGATTCTACATTAAATACAGGCAGAAATCAAGGGTGGGTTCCGGTTTTCTTTGCTGCTGGTTTGCTCAGGGATGTGCTCACGGGGAGGGCGTTCTGCATGTGTGTGCATACACACTACTTAAAAAGCTAAAAACAAGATGGCCCTGCTGATGGTGCCGCCTATGGCGCCACTGGGAGAACTGGCTCAGGGGCGTGGCAGGTTTGGGTTGCTGCTGGTTCTAGCGACCCGGGCCACCAAGTTACTAGCGGTTCTATAGAATCGGTCCAAACCAGGAGGAACCCAGCTCTGGCAGAAGTCAAATAATTAAAGGCATTCAAATTACTGGCTCCCTCCCCTTTTAAAAGAGTTAAGAATCCTCCCTCCCTCCCTCTCTTCCTTCTAAAGCAAAGCTATCACTCTGTTTAAAGCTCTAGGGCTACCTTTACTAGAGATGAAAACCTATGAATACCTTTACAATATTCCTGTTAATTGAAAAGAAATTTGCATATTTTACTAGAGGATGAAATTTGCAAGTATTAAAATTAGCCAAGCAACAAACTTATTCATAAATAGATAAAAGTACTCAACATAGCATTAGCAAATGGCTGATGATCAAAGCTGTCAAAAATAATTTGCTAATGAAGTGCTTGCTTACATAATCAACTTTAAGGAATTGTTGTGTGGAGAAAATAAGACTTGATTCTGCAGCCTAATATCTCAGCCAAATGTGCTCAATCACAGCACATTCTACTTTGTATAGATGTCATTGGTCCGTGAAAATCTCCACATGCATGTGAAACAATACAATCTATGTATATGTGGATACATAGATGTGTTCGTGTGTGTGTGTGTGTGTGTGTGTGAGAGAGAGAGAGAGAGAGAGAGAGGGTTCTAGTGCTACTTTAGGCATAACAATAACAGTTGGCTGGATAATTTTCAACCAGTTCTCTCCCTCAGTCCAACTCACCTCAAAGTGTTGTGGAGAAAAAGCATGTGAGGAAGTGGTATTAAATAAGGTCATCACTTTGAGTTATTTATAGAAATAATAAAGGGGATAAACAAAAATAAAATATTTTAAAATTTGATTAAATTGGAAGGTTATATTTTCCTTGACTCATGCTTAATTTCTGGTGATTTCGTGGACACAACATGTAATATGGAAGTGGTTTTGAGAATATATATATTTTAAATTTTTTAATGAAACCTACAACCCTGGAAATTCCCGATTGTCTCCCATTTAAGTACTAATCAAGCACAGCTGTGCTTAGGTTTTTGAGGCATTCAACATTAAAAAAAAATAGAAATAACTCAAACTCAACCCAAACAAAGGCATTTACAAACTGACCACAGATAGACAGAAGGAATCATTTTTTCAAGTATTGCCTTGAGCCTACCTCCACTGTGGTGATTAATTATTTTCACTAACAAGGGAGCTGTAATTGGGTTTTTTCCCATTCTGTTGCTTTTTCTTTTATCTGTTCAACTCCCTGTTCCCCCCCTCCTTTTAATATTTTATTTTCAGCATCCTAAAACCTATCTGCTAATTTCCCATAATCTTTTCTTAAAATACGATTTGTGCATGAGTCTTTATTGATCAGCCCTTGGGCCATATCAAAGTGCAAAGGTCCAGAAACAAATTATTACTAAAATTTGATAAAAACAATTAAAAATGGAATTCGACAAAATACAATTTAAAATAAAATTGGAATAAAATACGATTTAAATAAAGTTGGACTAAAATACCCTATTTGCAGTCAAGCGGTAGGGAAAGCAAGTAAGATGCTTGGCTGCATAGCTAGAGGTATAACAAGCAGGAAGAGGGGGATTTTGATCCCGCTATATAGAATGCTGGTGAGACCACATTTGGAATACTGTGTTCAGTTCTGGAGACCTCACCTACAAAAAGATATTGACAAAATTGAACAGGTCCAAAGACGGGCTACAAGAATGGTGGAAGGTCTTAAGCATAAAACGTATCAGGAAAGACTTAATGAACTCAATCTGTATAGTCTGGAGGACAGAAGGAAAAGGGGGGGATATGATCGAAACATTTAAATATATTAAAGGGTTAAATAAGGTCCAGGAGGGAAGTGTTTTTAATAGGAAAGTGAACACAAGAACAAGGGGACACAATCTGAAGTTAGTTGGGGGAAAGATCAAAAGCAACATGAGAAAATATTATTTTACTGAAAGAGTAGTAGATCCTTGGAACAAACTTCCAACAGATGTGGTTGGTAAATCCACAGTAAATGAATTTAAACATGCCTGGGATAAACATATATCCATCCTAAGATAAAATACAGAAAATAGTATAAGGGCAGACTAGATGGACCATGAGGTCTTTTTCTGCCGTCAGACTTCTATGTTTCTATGTTTCTATTTGTGTTTGCCTTCCATTCTAGGCCATAATCATAATCCTAGTTTCTTAGGAGCAGGCATAATAAATGTTCTCAGTTTCTATGTATAATTTTACAGAGAATTTGCAGCTATTACACTCATGGTAAGAATGTAAATTTAATCCCAACTTGTTGTGGTTAGCTCTGGCCCAGCTCCTGCCCCAAGGACTGTGGGTGTGGGGGAGACATCCACATGCTGCAGACCTGTTTTGCCCCCAGTGGAATCTGATGATGAAGGCTCCTCTGACCAAGAAGACATGAGTGACAGAGAGGAGGAGAGTGTGGCAGACAGCTCAGAAGGAGATCAATTATCTAACTCCTCCTTGGATTCAGAACAAGAGTTAATGATACAGCCACGCATGTGGAGAGCGATGCATAGGCAACAACAACTGAGAGATTATTATCAAAGAAAATGAGGCCACCTGTGGTTGGGTGGGGCTGTGGTAATTAGTGAGGCTGCTATAAATAGCAGCCTGTGGGTTTGGCCATTGTGGAGGATTATCTGATCGTTGTGTTTCATGACTGCTTTACTGACTTTGACTTTTTGTGTGCTGATTTCCCACCCACCCACCCACCCCCGCTTTGAAACTAAACCAGAGCAAAGTGTGTTTCACTTTGTGAAAGAAGAAGGACTGTGAATTGCCTCACAACTGCAAGCTAAGTATCACAGGACTGATAAGGGACTTGTATAAATTACCAGTTTGTTTGGAGACGAGTGCTCTTTGCTATACCAAAAGAGGGCTTAGTTTAAGTGAATTTTCATTATAAAGAACATTGTTTTGAATTTTCAAACGTGTGTGTGTCTGAAATTTGTACCTGTGAATTTTTGGGAGGATTCTACCAGAGAGCACGACAGAACACAACTTACTATCCAAAGTTTCTATTCCAATCTCAGAAGGACCGCAATATTAGATTATACCAGGAAAATTGGCCGAAAATATTATTTTTCAGTTAAATAAATTAATACTTGCAGGAAATCAAATATGCCAAAGTCATCCTGCGCATTATACCAGAAGTCCTCATCCTTCACCTCACACATCAAAGGAGAAGCCAAAGGAGTGCAAGGCTTTTAATTTCCAGGCCAATGCTTTTACAAACAGAAATTCTTTTTCAGACTTTTGAATATTTTAGCATTATGACCACATTTCCTACTGATGAACATAAGATAGGAGTAAATGCACAGAATGAAGAATGGATGGGAACGATGCAGGAATATGGTTAAGTGAACTACGAGGAAGTTTTCCTTAACTTTGAACTGCTGGTATGCCCTGTGTCCCCATGTTGTGATATGACAGCAGACAAAGTAGCATCTGTGTCCCTTGACCTGCTGCTCGGAAGAAGTGGGAGTTAAGAAGACACTTGGAAGCCATCTGCCACCAGTCAGCAACCAGCCTGTTTGATTCTATTTATGGGCCTAGCTTCTCTCTCTCTTTCCTCTATGTGCTTCAATTAATAAAACAGAAAATTTAATTTGCAAGAAAAATACATTATAACTATTTCCACTTTTCCCACTTTTAAATGCATTGGTTTTTAGGTAGGTCCTGCTTGACTCCTTGTAATGAAATGTGGCTGGATAGAGCTGTAAAATCCAAGAAAAAGTTACTGAATCTTTGTTGAAAAGGTTGTAGTTGTAATCAGCTCAAGAGATCAGCGGGAGGGTTGTTCCACTTTAAACTTTCTAGTTTATTTCTCTTATTTATTTATTTTTATTTATTTATTCATTTGTCCAATACATAAATACATAGGAAGAAAATAGACATGTGATAATATAAAAGAGGGTGAAAGTGAACTTAGAGGACAGGATATATGAAAGGAAGAGAATATATAAGATAGGAGAAAGAAAGGAAAGACACTTGGACAGGGGACGAAAGGCACACCAGTGCACTTATGTACGCCCCTTACTGGCCTCTTAGGAACCTGGAGAGGTCAATCGTGGAGAGTCTAAGGGAGAAATGTTGGGGGTTAGGGGTTGACACAATTGAGTCCGGTAATGAGTTCCACGCTTCGATAACTCAATTGTTGAAATCATATTTTTTACAGTCAAGTTTGGCGCGGTTCATATTAAGTTTGAATCTGTTGCATGCTCTTGTGTTATTGCGGTTGAAGCTGAAGTAGTCATTGACTGGTAAGACATTGCAGCATATGATCTTGTGGGCAATACTCAGATCGTGTTTTAGGCGTCGTAGTTCTAGGCTTTCTAGGCCTAGGATTATTAGTCTAGCTTCATAGGATATTCTGTTTCGAGTGGAGGAGTGAAGGGCTCTTCTGGTGAAATATCTTTGAACATTTTCAAGGGTGTTGATGTCTGAGATGTGGTATGGGCTCCAGACAGATGAGCAGTAGTCTAGGATGAGGGCATTTGTTTATTCCTTTTTAACTTGAAGAAGAAGAGTTTAGCTACATAGTTTTGTTGGATATATAGATCAGTAGTCAAGAGTTAACCAATTCAGAAACTTTTGAATCAAAATACAATTGGCACCTATCTCAAATGATTAAACGTCCCTCCTCTTATCTTGCTGGGGAGGGGGGGCAATCCTATTTGCAAGACCTCCAAAAGAACACAGCCTGAAAAAGAGAAAATATAATAAAGCTTTGCTTTACCTGAAAATCAGAAGTATCATTCCTGACTTAAGAAATTGAATATAGTCACAAAACCTTGAAGTGTAGAAGAAATGCTATTGATGGCTGTTGTGATGCACAGCAAACCTGAAAGTTTTGCAGGTAGGTTGGGAATTATTCAAAATATTCCTAGGGGTTGTACAGTCTGTTTTCAAAACTTAATGGCATTAAATGTGATGGATAACTTGAGTATGAAATGTTCTTAGCCATATGGAGGAGGATTGCTGGCATAACAGACTATTAAGGATGACTAAGGAAGTACATATTTCATGTCTTCATATAATCATACAGCATATCCAGGATGGCAAAAATTTCCATTGAAAGAAAGCTTGGGGAAAAAGATGCTTAAGAACTGTGTATATAAAATTAGTAACAGTATGTAGGAAGCCATTTCATTTAGAAGTCCTTTAAAAAAAATACAGCCTGAGAAGAGGGAACACCCAGGGTTATCAAAAAGAGAAAATAACATCTAGTTCTTCCACAAAAGAAGGAAGGAAGTAAAATGAAGAAAGAATAGCTAAATTAGTTGATGGCGATTTACCTCTGTTAATTTATAAACTTGTTCCATCTTGGCCTTCTATCTCTAATCCATTTAGCTCTATCCTGAGTTTGGTTGTCATCCTCAACTCTCCCCTTTTGACTGTATTCTCAAGCACTTTTGACTGTAGATCTGGTTGAAACATTCACAGGCTGTGAAAAAAATGCTGTGTATCTGGCTTGCTGGTTTAAAGCTCAAACAAGAGAAATATAGGAAGAAGGAAGGAAGGAAGGAAGGAAGGAAGGAAGGAAGGAAGGAAGGAAGGAAGGAAGGCTTTTGCCACAGATGATGAGACAGGAAGAAAGAAAATGCTGGTTTTGTGAATACAGTATAAACAATTTTCTCTGTTGTCTTAAGGAAAGGATAAAGAATTGTGAAGATAAATACAAGAAATGCTTATATTGCTGTTGGATGAAAAGCCTAATTAATAACAGCAAATTAAATTATCATAATACTAAAATAGTCAATGGGGAAAGTGTAATGAACAATTATAAGTTATATATGTAGGGTAAAAACCTAAAGCAAGTAGATGAACTTATGAAGTCTGTTAGAATCTTTTTCAGCATATATTTTTAAAAACAAATCATAGCAGAAATAGTTCATGGGGATACATATGTATCTAGTAAATTATGTTGGTGTAAACCAGATGCAGCTATATTTCAATTTTTTATGCTTTTACTTTATTATTGCTTATGCTTTTTCTGCATTTTATATAGTGCTATTTGTATCAAAAAGGAATACTGTGATATACATATGCTGTACTGGAGGTGGGTCCCTCCCAGTTTGTATATTAATAGTGGATTATTCTGTCAGTGTTTTATGGAACCGGTAGTAACTTGGCGCCTTGGTTGCTGAAACCAGCAGTGACCCAGGCCTTCTATACACCCCCTCCCAAACAGTCTCTCTCGGCGGCGCCATAGGCGGCACCATCTTGTTTTTTGCTTCTGCACACATGCAGAAGCTGGGTTTTTAGCTCTGCACATGCGTGTGTGCGCCCCCCCCTTCCCAAGGCACATCAAGGAACAAACCAGCAGTGAAGAAAACCAGAATCAACCTCTGCGCTGTACATATGTAATTGTTTAAAGGGAGATGAGAGTTTTGCTGAAATTCTTATGATTGTGGTATGGTGCTGTTGTTCATATTTAGTCATTTAGATTCCTTGGAGGGGGCGGCATACAAACAAACAAACAAACAAACAAATAAAATTACCATGAAGTGTGTTCATATGTGCTTTTTATTTCATCGAATAATCAGTTTACTTGCAACCTTCCTAGCTTCCACTCAATCCCAAGAGATGAAATCACCAGGGGACACTTCCTATGCAGCTTTTTATTATCAGTGATGCTACTGCTACTGCTATGGAGAATTCTGTCATGGAGAAATGATTGAAGGAATTTCTTCTTCCTTGGAGAAAACTGAAGACCAGAAATAGGCCAATGACTTTGGGAGACAGTATGATGGAACATGCTAACAATATAACACCACCATCATCAACAAAAACAGATGCAAACTAGATGTTATCTTCATGCATGAACACAGTTTATGCATTTTAAAAATAAAGCAATAACAGCTGGTGGGGAGGGGCTGTAGAGCAACACTATGATAGCAGGAAGAAGAGAGATTTCCTTTCTCTTCCTTGCTATAGTCTAACCAAAATAGCACTCCCTACAGCTGATATATTCACAGAGATTGAAACAAGACAGCCTGTGTCCAAGAAATGGCTTTGCCTAAAACAAAGCTAACTCCAATGTTGGCGCAAAAGTCTCAAAATAATATTGTACTGTCTGAGACTCTCTAGGGAACGTGAAAGAAAATAAGAACCAGCACAAAACTAGAAGATCTCTTCATTTTAATATGATATTCTGAATCAGTCACCTGATTTAAGCCCACTGGCTGGGAATGTTACAGTTTAGTAATAGTGGAAAGTTGTTCTGAATATTCTGTCTGATAAGATCTCAAGACGCCTTATAGCAGGGTGTCAAATTTGCAGCCAGAGGGCCAGATCCATCATGCCCCCGCAACGGCTATCCCTATTTTAGCAAAGGAGAAAAAAAGTTGCAATATGTCTCCTGACAACACAAGTTTGACACCCCTGCTCTATAGAAATAACATCAAGTGTCTTGATGAAGAAAGTCACCTCAAATATCTAGATACCCTCCAGGCTGACAACATCAAGCACACTGAAGTTAAGAGAATTAGTGAATATTTCAGAAGAGTGAAGGAGATCTTAAAGTCCAAACTTAGTGGTGGAAATATATAATCAAGTGTGAGAAAATGGAGTAAAGGGAAGAACATAAATGCAGCCATGTTCTGTTCTGTTATATATCCATATTATATAGCCATATTGTATTTCATAGCTAAACGGACTTCTGTAAACTTTTGTAATCTTGTATGCTTGAAGAAATGAATTCTTACCTGTCAAATAAAATACATTCTGTAAAAAACAGGATATGCGTTTGGGGGATTTTTTTTTGCTGAGGGGGAATTTTCAGAAGAAGTGTTTAGCAAGAGAGATGTGAGAAGGAGCAAGATGAGGAAGTGTGTGATGGCGTCATGACGGGAGGGGAATTTTCCAGCGATGTAAGGAGAAAAACATGTTTGCTTGCATCTGTAATTTTGCCTTCTTGGGCTGTGTTCTGCCGGGCTCTCGGCAGGAGCCCCTAATTAAATGCAAATGTAGAAAAAACAGACACAAACACGTGAAAAGTCAAGAACCCTGTCTTTATCCAAAGGAAAATAGAAGCCAAACACCCTTTTGGTAGTCAAAGGGCTCACCTTCAAAACGAACAGACTTGAATGCGGTGAAAAAACAAGAAACAAATGCACAGCAATTAACAAGTAGCTGTGAAGACGTCACAGCTACTCTCCTTCAAATGTTTTCCAACTTACACGCTTGACTATGGTTTCAGTTCGGAATCCTGATAGAAAAGCACAGAGAGTTCTTGGAGAATCGAGAGAGTAAAGCCACTTCCACTGTCACGAATGGATAATCTTCCACACTGAAAGGCCGGCACACTGCCCATTTAACAGCATTAGTTGAATTAGTTGAACCACACCCAACCACAGGTGAACTCTCTTATCTTTTGTAATACCTACGTAGCTGCTCTTTTCTATTCATGGCCCTTCGTCTGCGTACGTCAATGAATGCTTCTTCATCAGAGTCCAGCAAAGATAAGGAGGAGGATGAATTGCTTCCTAATGGGCTGCCTGCCATGACCCCCTCTGAGGGTCCCATTTCACAGTCATTCCCTGCTTACGATGCTGCTTTGCTCTCCGAAGCAGTTGTCAGTAAAACAGGCCTCTGACACTAGGAGGATTCACCCACATCCACCCCCACAGTCCTTGGGGCAGGAGCTGACCCAGAGCCAACCACAACAGGCTGAAGAGTGTTTTCTTCACTCATGGAGGTCCTTGATCAATAAATCCTGCTGCTGTTCATATAGTCTCCTGTGGAATTACTTGGTGAATTTTTCTCACATCAAGGCAGTGGTGAAATTCAAAAATGTTTCCTACTGGTTCAGTGAGCGTGGCTTGGTGGGCATGGCTTGGTGGGGGTCACATAACTGGGTGGGCATGGCCAACTTTAAAAAACTTTTTAAAGCATTTTTAAACTACTGGTAGTTAAAAATGCTTAAAAACAGTTTTTTAAATGTTCCAATGAACAGTTTGACAATCAGCTGTGCCCATCAATTTTTTTTTAATTTTTAGAAAGCATTTTTCTACCTATTCCCTGGAACAAGTAGTACAAATGCTTTTAAAAGTTTTTTAAAAGGTTCTGAGGTTTGCGCGGCATGCCTAATTGTCACAGCTGATTGTTGGAACTTTTTTAAAGCATTTTTTACAACCAGTTTGGGCGAACAAGTAGCATTTTTTATTACCAATAAAAGAACCAGCCCAAACTGGTAGCATTTCACTCCTGCATTAAATTCATTAACACCTAAGCAATTCCAGTCATTAGATTACAACTAGCCATTACAATTGGAATCGTGAATTGGACCTGAACAGAACTAAAATCCCTGGATAGAAAGACTAGAAAAATAATAACAATGATTCATGCTCTTCATTCACACAACAATGTTGACAAACTCTGTTTACCAAAGAGCATAAGTTGGTATGAAATGTTACAGTATACCAGGTAGCTGAAGAATTAAAAATGGCATTGGAAGAATATTGAAAGGATAGTGAAAAAGATGCACTGAAGCAAGTTTACCATGAAGGCTTTAAAAAAGACCAAATTAGCCTATAAGAAAGACCAAATAATGAATAGAAAAGAGACGAGACAAGACAAACTATTACAGGGTCAGTAGATAAAAATGTAACAGGCAAAAGAGATGAAAAGGCATCATTAATCTTGGTGTTGATCTTTGCTCACCTGGGTGTTGATTGCTGTTGAGGAGATATTTAAGTCTTTTTCTTTCATTTTTGGTTTTTGATTGTCTCTTTTTAATAGTATGCAGATGATAAACAACATCTACATATGTTTATATCACCAGCAATCAGCACCCAGAGGAACAAAGATTAACACCAAGATTAACATGGACAAAAATCAAGAAGCAAACAATACCCTAATCAAAAAATTCAAAAATCTACCATCTCAGACAAACAATAGCAGTAAACAACACTGACAAGATAATCCACTAGTAATATATAAACTGAGAACAAACATTACTTCCTTACCAGAACTGCTGATATTATCTAGTTTGATAATGAAATGTCTGCAGGAAAGCAACCTAGTTCAGAAGCTCCAAGGACCCCAACAACTTGACAAAAATTCTAAGTCTGTCTAAACATTGGACTCTGTGCAACCAATCAAAATATAATAATAAAGAGCTTATTTCATAAATTCCATCAAAATTGTGGTATTTTTGCAATACAATAATAAATGCTTCCATTTATTATTGTATTTGCATGGTTCCGTGGTAACTTGACGAGAAAATACTAGCAGTTGCTACACTATGCTTTGTATTTTTGAACATGATAGTTCTTAAGTTTTTAAGTTTTTACATACAAAAAAATTCTAGTTAAAACACCTCACTTTGCACATACAGTATATACTCTGTAAATTTTTCCAATGGTCAGATCCCCATAAAGGAAAAATCTGTATGACTGTCTTCTTTTTAATAAGGGCATAGGGAAATTACATTGGAAATTATATAGGAAATAGGAAATTACATAGGAAATAAGGGCATAGGGAAATTACATAGGGAAATTTATTTAGCTAAACCCATGCAAGCCAAAAGAGATGCCCAAACATTTGCCAAATTTTCTTTTTCTTAAAAAATAAAATTTTACCATTTTTTTTCATTTAACCAATCTCATGATTTATACATAACTGCACAATTACCTGTTATTTACATATCTATTACAGTATATACATATTATTGTATTCTAATCCAAGCATATTCCATACTTACTATTTACATTTCTTTTTGTTTCAAAATATGTTCTATACGTTCCAAATATATATTTTACTCCTATTTGTATTTTACTTCTCTTTTTCTCATTCTCTATGTTCAATCCAATCATACCATTTCTTCCATATGGCATAATATTCTGAATCCATTTGTCCTTTCAGTTCAATTGTTAATTTATCCATTTTGGCACAATATTTTTTTAAAATTAAACTTACATTTTTTTTGTCTCCAACATTGCACAAATGTTAGTTAATACTAGTTCTTTTGATCTCTTTGTTTGCTCTGATCTTCAATATGAAAATAAAAGCAGAGGTGACAAAGGACACCTCTGTTATTTCAAATGATCTTGTGGTGCTTCCATTTATTATTGTATTTCCTTTTTGGATTGAGTATACAGTTTCTGCCATTCTTTCAAATCTCTCTCCAAATTTCATTCTTTTAATCTGTCCAATCATATATTCCCAATTTAAATTGTCAAAAGCTTCACATCCAGAAAAACAAGTGCAGCAGAAGGCACGAATCCCAGAGGCCGGTTAGGTCCCACAGAGTTGGCTTTCTCCGGGTCCCATCGACTAAACAATGTCATCTGGTGGGACCCAGGGGAAGAGCCTTCTCAGTGGCGGCCCCAACCCTCTGGAACCAGCTCCCCCCAGGGATCAGGACTGCCCCCACCCTCCTTACCTTTCGTAAACTTCTTAAAACCCACCTCTGCCATCAGGCATGGGGGAACTGAGACATCCCCCCTTGCCTATGTAGCTGGATGTATGATATGTTTGTGTGTATGCTTTTTTATATACTGGGGTTTTTAGGCTTTCTAATGTAAAATTGTTATTTTAAACTTTAATATTAGATTTGTTACTGTATATTGTTTTTATTATTGCTGTGACCCGCCCTGAGTCTGCGGAGAGGGGCGGCATACAAATCTAATAAATAATAATAATAATAATAATAATAATAATAATAATAATAATAATTTGTGATGCATTTTTAAATGTTCAGTGGACTGAGTTTCATATTTAATGGATAAAATATGAGGAAGAGGATGATGGTGATGATGATGGTGGTGGTGGTGGTAGTAGTAAGTAGTAGTAGTAGTAGTAGTAGTAGTAGTAGTAGTAAACTTCCTGGGTACAATCCCAAAACAGGTAAAGCACCACTCCACAGTTCACCATCAGTCAATTGCAAATGGTAGCATTCATGGAAGCAGCTGACATTCTGTAACGATACAATCAATCAGAACAGAGCTGGAAGAACTTCCAGTTGATGTCACAGTGAGATCGGGCGCATGGGGCAGGTATCCATGCTCCCATGGTGAGTTCTCTCCATCGATGGGCTCCAAATGGAAAGAAAAGATGCAAAAAGAGAAAAAACAATTAATCTTTAAAAATACAGAAATTTGGACCCTTAAACTGGGAAGATGTGGTAATGGGAAGGCATTTTAAAATATTATTATCTATTTAAAATCTTATCCTACTTCTACAATTGAACTACAATTGAAATTACAATTGAAAGAGTAAAATTAGATTGATTAGTGGTAAGTTTAAGTTAAGGTGCCACATGCTGATAAACGGAAATTATACAAGTCTGGGAATACTTATATGAAGGATTGTGAAAATATTTATTGGATTATATCTGAGAACCCCATGGCTACAGGAGATTCAAATATGTGACCAAGGAAGTTATTTAATTAAAATTACTCCTAAATATTGAAGTTGTAAAGGGGATGTAAAGAGGCTTTTGACAACTTCTGGGACTATTTAAATGGAACTGATTGATTACGTATGGGATAGTTCCCATATCTAGGATCCTTGGGGAGGACTCAATAGATGAGTCTTTTTAGGTGTCTAAAAATGCTTAAACATCTGGTTGTTTTTGTGACAAACCATAATAATATTATAAGATTTTTAGGAAGAACTCAGTGTGTCTGAAAGCTAATACTAGCTAAAAAAAGAACTGACCACATGTTTTTGTATACTATATAATAATAATTTATGAAACTTTTATGCTGCCTGCCAATGAATCTGGGCAGCTCATAATAATCAAAGAATGTACAATAAAATCAATAAAATAAAATAAAAATAAAAGATGTCAGGTGTAATGAAGAGCAGTATCTCACTTGGGCTATAGGCAAAGACTTAAAAAAAACACTGAAGCTTTAAATATTTATTAAGAATGTTTAATTCCGACTTTTCATTGATTTTATGCAAATTATGGGTAAACAACCTTGACAGATTTGAAGTGAAATTTCATTGCAAGGTTGTGTAAGCTACCTTGACAAATTTGAATTGGTAAAGAAGAGAAAATATAATCCTGATATCCTGGGATCCTGATTTTTTTATTCCAACTCTCAGTTCTTTCAAAGCACAGATATTTTCTGTTCTCCTGGTATATAAGTCCATGCAACTCAGCTGATTAGGCTCCCTGAAGAGTGAAATCTCCTCTGTCCATTCACCATCATAGATTCACAGTAGGGCAAATAATGTTGCACATCTGATCTTATCTGCCCAGTCACCTCCAACAGCTGTCTACAGCCCAATTTTGGATGAAATCCATCCATGGCAGCTGTTCATCTCATCCATGTCCTCTTACTGGGCTCCCTGTGAATCAGAGAAAAGATCCTGCTGTTTCTCTTTTTTGTCTAGACTTTAAATGTCTCAATCATTCTGATGACTTATTCCTTGAAAATCCAATATTAGGTTTAGCTAAAGAAAGAGACTTGTAAAAGGCAATGCACATCTGTAAAGAATACAAGTTGTTTTTTTCCAAAATGCCACAGCGTATGTCAATCTGTTGGCAACCAAAAATATTTTTTCAAGGGCACAACATACTCCAAAATAATATAAATCTTGTTATTGGTTACATTACAAGCTGTATAATCAATCAATCAATTAATCAATCAATCACTAATCAATTTATTGTTTTGACCACAAGTAAAATAGGGGACAAATATTACTAAAATCATTAAAGTGTACAAAAATTGTAAAACATTAAAACAGTGTTATTACAGCAAACAAAATACTAGAAAACATTTTAAACATTTGATAACGTATTCTCTCTATTTAGCAGCAATCTGTACAAAACTTGCTAATTTCCATTACAATGCCTCCTTCTCTAAAATAATTAGATATTCAATGTTATATGAATCAGGCCAAATGAGTTTCTTATCCAAAGGGGCTCAGAAAATGTTCATGTACTAAAATGGAAATAGAGCACTAGAATAAATCACAGGTAAACTCTTCAATAATTTCCTTAGAGCGAGGCAGAAGCACGCATTATATGGAATGTTGAGAAATCAGACCTAATTGCTGATACCATTTGCTGTTAAGTGAGCTTTGTTCCATTTTATGACTTTTCTCGCCACATTTGTTAAGCCAATCCCTGCAATTTGTAATATGGTTAAATGAATCTGGTTTCCCCATTTTCTCTCTCTTTTTTTCAGGGCCATTGTAACTTTGAACAGTACTAAGCAAACTTTGAAAGTCGAGGACTTGCTGTAGTCCTATAAGGGCCTCTCTGAGAGATGACACTGTTACAAACCTTGGATAATGATCACATTTGATTTTGTTTTATTAAGTGCTTTCTAAGAAGCGACTTCATTTTGGCACGTTTCTTTGGGCAAAGACATTCAGCACCCTGTTTTTAAATTCAAATGCTTGAATTTAAAAAGAATTTTAGAGAGAACGCAAAGGTATGCTTATGATTGGATAAAAATATAAACCAACTGGTGCAAGAAGTGGAGAAATTCATTTGCCGTAGGAGGCACCGCTTGATAAGTCAAGGATTGAATTCTGAGAAGAGTCTAGCTCAATAGTTAAATGCCCTAAGAATTATTGTAGCTATAATTGTGTATGTACGTGCTTCTTTATAGACAAAGAGAATAGGAATACCATTAGGTATGCAAGCTCCATTACATTTCAGTTCAATGTGTCATGATGCCACCAGGGGTACATAAAAAAAAATAATACAAGCCTCTATATCTTATACCACAGTTGTTTTATTAAATGCAATGGTGGCTATATTTGTAGGGCCCTACCACTGGGCACCATGAGGTGCTTCTCTCAGTTATGATATATTAATAAGAGAGGCCAGCGCCTCCCACTCGAACATTCCTTCAAATATCCTTGCTTGTTCTCATAATCCAAATCTTTCACTCACTATGGTGCTAATTTAATACTGGCCTGGACTCAGGTACCTAACCTATTAGCTTTCCTAAGAGATATATAATCTGAATGCCCAGGACTGCCTGCAGCTAAGAACACCTTGGTTATTCCTAACAAAGTCCCTTCAAATATTGCTTCTAACTGTAATGTTTAAGGAGAGATGATTAACTATATGGGGAACTAATCATAGTAACTTTAATTCTGATAACATTTAAATGAAATTTAATGAAATTTAATTTGCTTTTATGTGCTGCTGAGACACAAGTTTTTTATTCTGACACTTTGCAGCCCTAAATGATTATATTGAGCTAAGGCAATGATGGCAAACCTTTTTTTCCTTGGGTGCTGAAAGAGCGTGTGTGCACTATTATACATGCACCAGTGCCCACACTCATAATTCAATGCCTGGGGAGGTTGAAAACAGCTTTCCCCCACCCCTTGAAGGCCCTCTGGAGGCTGGAAACGGCCTGCTTCCCAACTTCTGGTGGACCCAGTAGGCTCATGTTTCACCCTCCCCAGGCTCCAAAGGATTCCCTGGATCCAGGGAAGGGTAAAAACATCCTCCCCCATCGTCCCGGAGGCTCTCTGGAAGCCAAAAATGCCCTCCTAGAGCCTCTGTGTAAGCCAAAAATCAGCTGGCCAGCACACACATGCATGTTGGAGCTGAGCGAGGGCAACAGCTCGTGTGCCAGCAGATATGGCTCCGCGTGCCACCTGTGGTACTCGTGTCACAGGTTCACCATCACTGAGTTAAGGCATAATACACAACACTATTACACTGGTCCTTGATTGCGCATTTAGACAGAGAATGGTCAGTCTAGACCAAGGGTGTCAAACTCAAGGCTGGTGCATGGATCCAGCCCCATGAGGTCACCCTACAAACAACAAAGGACTGGGCTGCAGTGCTTCTGCCTGTGAAAATGGGCTCCTGAGGGCCACATACACCCTGGCCATGTCCACCCAAGCCCCCTGAGGTCAAACACAATCCTGATGTGGCCCTCAATGAAATATTTGACACCCCTGGTCTAGACAATAAACTTTTGGAAATATCATAAGAACCTATGTGTTGGGATAAGATGTTGGATAACAGAGACAATCTTGGAGATCTGCCCTGTATTTTTCAGATAAAATCTCATTAATGATATTAAAGTAAAACTGAGCCACAGATTACTTTGTGACTTACTCAGAAAAGAGAAACAAGAAATAGATTACATTTGTTTGTTTGTTTATTTACTTACTTACTTACTTACTTACTTACTTACTTACTTACTTACTTACTTACTTACTTACTTACTTACTTACTGTTCGGCCGGGCTCTATGGTATGAGTCTCCCGAAAATTCAAGGGTACAAATTTCAGACACACACACATTTGAAAGTTCAAAAACAATGTTCTTTATCCCAAAAATTCAAAAGAAACAAAGCACCCTTTTTGTATTGCAAAGAGCACTCTTCCCAAAACAACCTGGTAGTCTGTACAATCCCCTTAATAAGTCCTTAAGTACTTAGCTAGCAGCTGTGAAGGAACGTCACAGCCCTCCTTCTTCCACAAAGTGAAACACACACACTTTGCTCTGCTTTGGTTTCAAAATCGTGAAAAATTAACGAAGTCCGGAAACAGCAAGACACAGTCCTGAAGAACAACGATCAGATAATCTTCCACAATGGCCCAAGCCAGCACGCTGCTATTTATACCAGCAGCTCTAATTACTGGAGCCCCACCCAAACACAGGTGGCCTCTCTTATCTCCTGTAATATTTCCTCAGTTGGTCTCTTCTGTGCATAAATCTGCGCCTGCGTGGGTCTAACACTTCCTCATCCGAATCAACCGAAGATAATGGAGATTGGCTTCCTGGGCTCCCTCTTCCAAGTCACCCCCACCTTCTTCTTCGTCCGAGGAAACTGCACTCCCTGACTCTGTCAGCAATAAAACAGGCCTATGACATGTTGATGTTTCCCCTGCATCCACCTCCACATTCCCTGGAGCAGGAGCTGAGCCAGAGCCAACCACAACACCTACTTACTTACTTACTTACTTACTTACTTACTTACTTACTTACTTACTTACTTACTTACTTACTTACTTACTTATTTTGACTTCTATGCCACCCAATCCCGAAGGACTCAAGGCGGCTTACAACAATATAAAATTACAACAGCAATAAAAAGAAGTCAAGAAAGAAAACATTCTGAGTACTAAAACCCTAATTAAAACTCATAGTGTAACAACTCAACAACACACAAACATACCATTCATACACATTCATGCATGTGATCAAGCTAGTTGTTGAATTAGGGCCCCCAGGTCTGCCGGCATAGTCAGGTCTTCGTGGCCTTATGAAAAGCCAGTAGAGTGGGGCAATACAGACACCGGGGGGGGGAGTTGATTCCATAGAGCCGGGGCGGCAACCAAGAAGGCCCTCCCCTGCAGTCCCACCAATCTGCATTGCTTAGCTGATGGGACCTGGAGGAGGCCGACTCTGTGTGCTCTAATTGGTCTCTGGGAGGTATGTGGCAAGAGACAGTCCTGTAAATAATCTGGCCCTGAACCATATAGGACTTTAAAGGTAATAACCAACACCTTGAATTGTGCCCGGAGACTAATAGGAAGCCAGTGTAGCTCACAGAGTATAGGTGTATATGGGTGTACCGAGGTGCACCCAAGAAAACTTGTGCAGCTGCATTCTGGACAATTTGGAGTCTCCGAACACTCTTTAAGGGTAGCCCCATGTAGAGCTCATTGCAATAATAATAAATTTCTAAATATCTAGTGTTGGAAGAAATGTCCATCTGGGTTCTATTCCAAGTGGAGAGAAAGACCCTGGAAACATGGAGGCTGCTTGGAAGGGTGGTTTTATGGTGAAGAAGAACCATCAAGCATGTGTGATTCTGGATAGCTGACCATATGGAGTGGAGAGTCTGCGGAGAGGGGCGGCATACAAATCAAATAAAAATAAATAAAAATAAAATAAAATAATATTAATAAATAAATAAATAAATAAATAAATAATAAAAATAATAAATACATTAATAATAATAATAATAATAATAATAATAATAATAATAATAGTGTGTGTTATTTGAACCCTCTTGTGGGCTTGAGCTTCCTGTTCCTGTGGCAAGGGCATGTATTAGTCAGACTCCCAGGTGGAATCATGTTTGTCTGAATTGAGGTTGTTTGAACCTTGGGCTGATGTAATGAAGGGGCTTGGTTGTGCCATGTGGTGAGCTCTGCTGATATATAATCCTATTATGTCCTGGAGGGTCATGTCTTAATCCCATCATCCTGGAGCAGAGGTCTTTTGCTTTGTAGATAGGCTAGCCCAAATGGGCACCAAATATCCGCTAGGGAAGGGAGCTGAGTTTCTGTCTCCCTTAAGATTTTTCTTTCTCTTTTAGGGGAAATATTCTGCCTTTTTAATATTTCCTAAAATATTTCATCCCTGTAGGTGGGGTAGGTGCTAACTTTCTTCGCTGGAATAGGTTGGTTTGATAGTCTTAGCCTATCTTTGATAATAATGATTTAATATCCCAACCCAAACACTGCTAACAGACATCAGCACCATTAAATTCAACATGTGTCTTTGTAGATGTGTCTATGTTGAGAACCACAGACTTGGTTCTGAAAGTCTGTTATTTGGAAAAAAACTTTTCATTACCTTTAAATAATTGGTGTGGTGGTGGTGGTGGTGGAGAATAGATACAGATAAGAATAATATTGCATTCCACCATAGCTGGAGGGGACCAGATAATGGAAAGCACAGTTTGTGAATCACAGGTGCTAATAATAAACTCTGGAAGGAGAAAAACAATAGCTGTGAGTTATTCAAAAAAGAATTGGAAAGAAATTCAGGAAAGGAACCATTGGAGAGATATATGGCTAAGGAAAGCAGAGGTAAACGTAACAGTATAATGGCCAGGAATGGACAGTTTTCTTGCCACTGTATCTATTTTCTCCAAATCTAAGACACCAAAGCTTCCGGGTATATGTTAAATGTAATGGCTTTGCTAAATAAATATTTGCCCTTTGCCAATTTTCTTTCCTATAAAGAAAATTATTTCTGTAATTTAGTAGAAACACTTACTTGCATTTCTCTTCTCTCTTGCCATTTCTTATCTAATAATCTCTCCTATTCCCTGTAACAGCAAAAACAGAGAAAAGAAATGCCCTTGTTCTTTAGGTTTTGATTCTGCAAACAATTATTTTGCTTTTGCTCCTCACAAGTCAATTTTGGAGTAAAATCTGGAAAGAAAGGAAGGGGATATTAACATATTTTTGTTCAAGATTCATCCTTCTTACCCTCCCCCTAAGGCTTTGCATTTGCATTTGAATGCCCTCCTGTTTTTTTTTATTATAAGTAAGAATTAAAAGAACAAAGAGGATAGGAAGTGGGGAGTAGCAAAAAGAGACAGAAGCTGGAGGTGGTGACTGACACACAGAAGAAGAGCTGGTGCTCTAAGTCCCTGGTTGTCTAGATTCCAGCTGACAAGTCCCAGAGGTGTAATTTTGTAGAAATGCTTCCTTGTATTTCTCTTCTCTCTTGCCATTTCTTTTAAAACAAATGAATACACATCCAGACCATGAACATTCCTCTCTTTTTTTGCTGTACTGGTGCTGCAGAGGAATTGTATGAAATATGAATACTTATCTTGTTTTTTCTTTCTCTGAACATAGGTATTTATAATCCTGTTAATAGTTCTGCATTGTGAAACATACCTGCAGTGGTACCTCTACTTAAGAACACTTCTACTTAAGAACTTTTCTAGATAAGAACTGGGTGTTCAAGATTTTTTTGCCTCTTCTTAAGAACCATTTTCTACTTAAAAACCCGAGCCCAGAAAAATTTCCCAGGAAATTTGAGAATGGCACAAAGGCCCGGCCAGTTTCTTACCATTCCCCCTTTAATCCCGGCCATCTCAGGCTTTTCTGGGCTGCCAGAGGAGCCTTTCGGTGGCGCTCCCCCTCTCGCCCGCCTGGGTTTCTCTCTGGCGCAGTGTATGGAAGGCAGCCTCACACTGGGTGTATGGGAGGCGTGTGCTCCTCCTTGCCGCCTCAGTGTCCCTTTTTTTTTAAGCCTTAAAGTTTTGGATTTTTTGGACTCCCCTCACCTCACCTTCTTCCTTCTGCAATGACTGTCCTCCTCCTCCTCTTCCTCCTCCTCCTCCCATCCAAATTCCGAGCTTTTATTTCTTTCCTAATGGGTTTACACGCATTATTTCTGTTTCTTCCTCTTTTTAAGCCCATTGCTGAAACTATTTCCTGCACTTAGTTACTCTTACCACTTTTAAATTTTTTTAAGGTACACGCATAACCCTTTTAATGTAAAAATGATGAGATTTCATTTCCAGCAAAATAGACAACTTTTGCTTTCCTCAGCTGCAGCAGATTCTCCCAGTTATTTTACAAATTCCAATTTGAACGGTTATCAACATGCTGTGGTATCAATGAGGTTCAGCAAATTATTATCAAAGTAATATAAAATATAAAATGTTGATAATTTGACAAATGTATTTATTTTTATTTATTTATAACTCACCTTTATTATTTATATAAGTAACTCAAGGTGGTGAACATATTTAATACTCCTTCCTTCTCCTATTTTCCCCTAACCTCACAACAACCTTTGCCCTGGTTCGCCTGGTGCACCAGTTGCGGCCCTATCTGGACCGGGACTCACTGCTCACAGTCACTCATGCCCTCATCACCTCGAGGCTTGACTACTGTAACGCTCTCTACATGGGGCTACCTCTGAAAAGCGTTTGGAAACTTCAGATCGTGCAGAATGCAGCTGCGAGAGCAATCATGGGCTTTCCCAAGTATGCCCATGTTTCATCAACACTCCGCAGTCTGCATTGGTTGCCGATCAGTTTCCGGTCACAATTCAAAGTGTTGGTTATGACCTATAAAGCCCTTCATGGCATCGGACCAGAATATCTCCGGGACTGCCTTCTGCCGCACGAATCCCAGCGACCGGTTAGGTCCCACAGAGTTGGCCTTCTCTGGGTCCCGTCGACTAAACAATGTCATTTGACGGGACCCAGTGGAAGAGCCTTCTCTGTGGTGGCCCTGGCCCTCTGGAACCAACTCCCCCCAGAGATCAGAATTGCCCCCACCCTCCTTGCCTTTCTTAAACTTCTCAAAACCCACCTCTGCCATCAGGCATGGGGGAATTGAAATATCTTCCCCAGGCCTATATAATTTATGTATGGTGTGTTGTGTGCATGTTTTTTAAATTATGGGTTTTTAACTTCGTATTATTAGATTTGTATTGTACATTGTTTCTATCACTGCTGTGAGCCGCCCCGAGTCTACGGAGAGGGGCGGCATACAAATTTAATTAATAAATGAAACAAATAAATAAATAAACCTTGGGAGGTGGACTGGGCTGGGAGAGAGTTACTAGCCCAAATCACTCAATTAGCTTTCATGGTTAAGGCAGGACTCACAATCTCTTGCTTTCCAGCTTGACACCTTCACTCACAAAATCCCTTTTTGAATGATATTATGAAACTTCCGTGTGGGAATTCCAGTCAGTCTTTCTTGATGCCCAAGCTAAGCAGATGACTTTACCAGACCTCTGACATGATTTTCAGGCAAGACTTTCCATTCTATAGCACTCGAAAACAAGGAAAAGGGGGGATGGTTCTGCTTCTAGCACAAACCTCTCTAAGCAGTCTACATAATCCCTACTTTGAATGTTATCATTATTGTAGTTTACAATGGCTTTATCAGAGGATTAATTGAATTGCCCCTGTTCTGGCTGTTCTTTGCTAAAATTAACAGTTCTAATCAGAAAATCCAGAAGACTTTTATATCAATTACAAGTTTTGGCTTGAATTGCGGAAGCTGCCAGCAACAAGAACTTATGCAATCTAGAGGACAGTGCAGGAAAGAGAGAGCTTGGAAGACATAGGTTTATTCATGTTCAGAAATGCATGCAACACACATGTGGCAAAGGAACAGAAGCAGCGATGGGTTGCTCTTGGCTCAGCTCTAAACTGGTAGCGCCAGCAGCAGGAGGCTCCACCCACCAGCCTGGTACCCTTCTGTGCAGGAGCAGGCTGCTACCAAAAGGGTTGGGATTGCCGATCCAATAGCAGAAATGGGAATGCGTGCACATCTGCTTGTCCACGAGGTGCACACATGTGCCCCTGTGTGAGAGTCAGCTTTTGCACATGTGCAGCAAGCAAAATCTCATGCAAAGATGCTTGCGCATGTGGGATTCTGGCAATCGCTGAAATCTCGCATATGCGAGCGTCCTCACGTGAGATTTCACTTCTGTGTGCATGGGTAGAAGCCAATCCTCACGCCAGGCACACGCGCCCACACTGGACATGCACCGGCCACCGGGAGCATACCGGAAGTGCCAGCGTTGGGTGTCCCCTCACTGTTCTCTGCATGCGTGAAACGGTAGCAAAGTCATTTAGAACCCACTACTGAGCAGAAGCACTATAAGACAATGGTGTGGCCAAAGCTTCTGCTACTCCTCCATTCTCTATTATGAGGTGGCAACATGGATGAGAGTTTTTTAATAGACTGTGGTACCTCTACTTAAGAACTTTTCTAGATAAGAATCGGGTGTTCAAGGGTTTTTTGCCACTTCTTAAGAACCATTTTCTACTTAAGAACCTGAGCCCAGAAAAATTTCCAAGGAAATTTGAGAGCAGCACGAAAATCCGGCCACTTTCCTGCCACTTCCCCTTTAATTTCAGACATCTCGGGCTTTTCTGGGCTACCAGAGGAGCCTTTCGGTGGTGCTTAATGAGGCTTTGGCAGTCCAGAGTGAACAGAGCATTTTCCTTTCTCTGAGCTCTTGGAGAAGAAATAAACCACTTCGCTGTGGCAACCCCCTTGCGCTGCCTCCCACAAACCCAGCGCGAGGTTGCCTCCTGGACCGTCAGGGTGCAGAAAGGCAAAAGTGGGCGCTTCGTCCTGGCTGAATCAACTCAGCTTCAGCCAAACCAAAGAGTTGCCACAGTTAAGGAAAGGCTCTGGCTACAAAGCAAGCGAGTGAGAGGAGAGGGGAGCCCTTCAGCATGGGAAGGAAGGGGAAGCAGGTAGCAGCAGCAGCAGCAGTAGCAGCCTTTCGGTCAAAGGAGCTGGAGGTTCCCCCTCTCGCCGGCCTGGGCTTCTCTCTCTGGCACAGTGTATAGGAGGCAGCCTCGTACCGGGTGTATGGGAGGTGTATGCTCCTCCTCGCCACCTCAGAGTCCCTCTTTTTTTTAAGCCTTAAAGTTTTGGATTTTTTTGGTTCCTCTCACCTCGCCTTCTTCCTTCGCCAGTGACTGTCCTCCTCCTCCTCCTCTTCTTCCTCCTCCTCCTCCCACCCAAATTCCAAGCTTTTATCTCTTTCCTAATGGGTTTGCACACATTATTTGCTTTTACATTGATTCCTATGGGAAAAATTGCTTCTACTTACAAACGTTTCTACTTAAAAACCTGGTCACGGAACGAATTAAGTTCTTAAGTAGAGGTACCACTGTATGTTCATTTTTCTATTTTTCTTAATGGGGGACCAAGGGTAAGCAACCTTGGACTTTGGTTAAGAATGATTTGATAACTGAGTACTCATTGTGGTGTTGTACAGTACATCAACCAATGCAATTTGCTGCATATCTCACTATGTCACCATTCCCTGTTAGAATTTCTCAGCCATTCTCTTCTCTTGAGTTCTGCATTCTCTCACATTTGATTCATTGTGAATGTTGGGGGACTTTGCACATGCAGAGGTTAACCCACCAAGGAGCCACAGTTAACCGTTATACCTAATTGAAGTCTTCAATGAAAAACACTACAGCAGGCTTTCTTGTAAAAATATATTTTACTTTTTTTCTTATCAAAATACTTCTCTAACTCTTAAGACATTTCTAAACATGAGCCTACTGGGCCCAGCAGAAGTTGGGAAACAGGCCTTCAGAGGGCCTCTGGATGGTGGGAGAAGCTGTTTTTTCCCCTTGCCAGGCATTGAATTATGGGTGTGGGCACTTGTGCATGTGCAATAGTGTGCACCCACACTTTTTCGGCATCTGAGGAAAAAAAGGTTCACCATCACTGGTATAGGGTTTCCTGCCTAAGCAGGGGGTTGGACTTGAAGACCTCCAATGTCCCTTTCAACTCTGTTATTCTATACGCTCTCACAATCCTAGTGCTGATGTAAGCAAAAAATATCTTGGATAATGTAACACGCAAGAAATATATATATTAAAAAAACACAAAATCATTCCAAAGTAAAGTTCATTGATACATGGGTCAATTTTTGAGCTGACATTTGTTTTCTTCGTCGGTATTAACAGCTTGAAGAATTATTTATTGTGTCCTTTCTTTTACTCCTCTTGATATTGGAAGTGCTTTAAAAATTGTGACCACAATATTAACTAAGGTGTATAGATTTCTCTGCAGAGACCAAGGTATGTATGACTATCTCAAATGACTGATTACACATGTAAGAGGTTCAGAGATACTTTACAAGAAGAGTCCTCCACTCCTCTACTCACAACAATATACCATATGCAACCAGACTTGAAATCCTAAGCTTAGAAAGCTTGGAGCTTCATCGCCTTAAACACGACCTAAGCATAACCCATAAAACCATCTACTACAATGTCCTTCCTGTCAATGACTAGTTCAGCTTCAACCACAACAATACACAAGCATATAACAGATACAAACTCAAAGTAAACCGCTCCAAACTCAACTGTAGAAAATATGATTTCAGCAATCTAGTTGTTAATGCATGGCACTCAATACTAGACTCTATTGTTTTTTACTCACCAAACCACAAAACTTTACCCTTAGACTATTACCTGTTGACCTCACCCGATTCCTATGATGTCAGTCAGGGGCGTGCATAAGTGCACTAGCGTGCTACCATCCCTGTCCTAATATTTCTCTTTTATTAGTACCAATATCATGTATATAAGCAGTCATATTTTTTTGTACACCACCAATACGTACTTGACAAATAAAATAAACTCATATTGGATGGACTAACACTGCAGACGTTCAGGCCCAAGGCTTGCCTTTTGTTCCCTCCACATGCTGAAAACTTTAAGGATAACTCAACCTGCTTTAGTTTCCATTGGGTAAGAAATCACCAGAGACCTAATATGCCTTATGGTTACTTCACTTATAGAAATAAAAGCAAAGCACAAAGAGAGACAAGGAGATAATCCTGTAAGGGAATTGATCTCCACTCTGAGGTTCCCATTATGTATTCCTTTTGTCTATTGAGCTCTTTCTTAAGTCTATCTTCCAGTTCAAAACTTGAAAATGTTTTTTTTCGAAAGGTCTGTGTTCTGACTCACTATAAACCTTGAGCCTAATGCAGAATGCTTTGATTCAAGCTAGGTTTTAACTCACTTGATGCAGGATGGTGAAATCTCATTCCTCCTGTCTCTGGTTCTTAATCCTCTGTAGGGCTTAGCTTTTAAATGGAAATTGTCAGAACCATATAAGAAGTCCTGTGATAAATGGTTTGTAAGTCAATGATGGCAGCAGAGGGGAAAATCATGAATTAATAAGAACTGAATAAATTGGGCATCAATTAAATAAATCGCAATAGGTGTCAACCTTGCTGTAGACAGTTCAAATAACTTTGGGACACAATACCTAAAGCTTGGGAGTTGCATAGATTATCATCATGTAAACAAAATGAATCCTTGAATTATACAGAGAATTTAATAATTTAAAGAAAGTTACACACACACACACACACACACACACAATATTATATGATAGATATATCTGCCATTTCTCCCCCGTTATGCAGTATGTTTATTTTTACGTGAAAGGACCACCCTTTGCTTTCAGCGCCACTGCGGTGTCCTTTCACGTAAAAATAACAATGTTTATTTTTACGTGAAGACCTCCCTTTGAAGGAGCTGGGGAATCCCTCCCATGAAGAGATTCCGGGGGCGGAGCCTTGACATCACTGGCAGTTGCTAAGGATGCCAAGGTGATCACTTCCTGGATTCCATGGAATCCAGGAAGTGATCACCTTGGTGTCCTTAGCAACCTGCTGGTGACGTCAAAGCTCCGAACACCAAACGCAACCCCGAACTTTGCCCGAAGTTTCAAAAAATTTCGGATTCGGGTTCGGCATACCGAACACCGCAAAATTCAGTACGGACCCGAATTGTGCAGGTTTGGTTCATCCATCAGTAGCTAAGATGCTACCTCTGCTAATTATGCTCTGATATCTATAATAAAACCCGAAGAAGAAACCAAGAGTATAGGTTGGAAAAACAATATGTCATGATTTTGGGTTAGAAGAAAAGGATAGATTAAACGTTGCTCCTGATTAAAATTGATATTGACAAATGGAAAACAATATTCTTTGAGCCACATCTCGCGACAGAAAGCAAAAACATCAGGTTAGCATGTGGGAAAGTCTATGGGATAGACATTAACATTCCAAAGTAGAAAAGGACAAAGTCTAAAGAAACCTATTCTGGTGGAATGATTATACCCCCGTATAACCTGACAAACTGACAAATGTGGCTATTTCTATTTCAAATAGGAAACTGAGATGAGATCAAATGCATTTCACAGTAATGAATCAGAACTTCTTTCCGCACATCGAGCCTTGCAAACACTCAGCATAATTGAAGGTCCACAGAGCCAAAACAAAAAACAAAACAAACCCCAGGATATATAAAATCTGCTCAAGGGGTTTGACAAAATGCCAAATAAAAAAACCGCCTCAGCTAAAGATCATTAATGCAGCATGAAAGCATCGAGATCATTTTTGGTTTGGAGTTCTACTCGCTTGAAGAATCTATGCCAAACGTTGTATGGTAAGTTTTAATGGAGCATATTAACTTCCCCCCTGTAATGCTCATCAGTTGTGCTGGAGCTTTCCTTCTGGCTTGGAATTTTGGGAATCCCAGCATTTCTGGACTGTAGGAGATTGGGAAGGGGAGTTGTTATGTAGCAAAAAACTTCCTTGAGTCACCAACAGGCAAAGAGCCAGTATTGCCAAAGGAACCAGCTGGAGCTACAATTTATTGGTGATCCAAATTACTAATAGCTTTAACTATGAGTATTACAGGTGCTGGTAGACAGCAGGTGTCTGGCAATACATTTACACGTCATTCTTAAAGAAGACAACTTAAACTCACTAAGAGATGGGTAACCTTTTTATAGCTGAAGACTTGAGATTTTAACCTGTTGGTTCAACTAATCGAAAATCTTTGCAAACATGTCTTAATATTTAAAAAGGTAATGAGGGCGTAATACATTTTACCCACTACATTTCACATCATATGTAAGTCTTCATTAAAGAACACTTGCATATGAGAAAATTCATTGAATGTCAATTTAGAGGATGCCTACCATAATATGAACAGGTTTGATTATGGCATTGTTGGACACAAGTATAAAAAAATGACGGTTTGGTGCCACAAAAAATAAGGATGATACAACATGGAAATCACAATGTATGAAAATAAATTGAATGCTTAGCAAATAGTTTAATGCTGAGCAGAAAGTAAGGAAAAGATGTGCATTGGTCCCTTGGTTGATTAATATATTTATGAATAAATTATTTTGGCTTCCAAGGAAAGCCAGGAATAGGATAAGGATATAGTGACCAAACAAAAAAGGGTAAAACTTAGGCTTAGGTAAAACATGGATATTGGAGGAGAGTAAGGTGAAGATATATGAAGGAAAATAGACTGATAAAAAATAAATAAAGGGAGCACTTAAACAACACAATATAACTCCAAGTAAATCAAACTTCTGTGAAATCACACTGTCCACTTAGGAAACAATCCTGATTGACAATCAATTCCACATGCTGTTGTGCACATTCAACTTTGTACAGAACAAAGTATTCAATGAGAATATTTCATTCATTCAGATCTAGGATGTGTTATTTGAGTATTCCCTTTATTTTTTTTGAGCAGTATATATTCTGTTCATTCAACCTTTCTTCTATGAGTTCATGTTTGTGTACAGAGGAATGGCTCTTCATTTTGGGGCCAAGTAGAGTTTTATCCACTTCACAGGAGTTGAAAGAGAAGGATTGGTCCAATGAGCTGGTTGAGGCCTTCAACCTGGGTTTATCTTATCCTCATCTAATATTTTATTTAGTATACAACATTATTTCAACATCCATTTTTGTTATTATTTTTCCATTAAATATAACAAATCACATTCCTGAAAACCATCGATTTGCAGCAAATTTCAGCCACATGATATCAGGGCATTGCGGGAGATACCAAAATGGGTCTTGGTTCTGCATGTGACCTGGGAAAGAAAACATGGGGTGCAAGGGGAAAAGGGAAAAAGTGTTGACTTCCACTTCTTTTTAGCACAGTAGAAGATAGCAACATTACAGTCTCAACTTTTTACTTTTACATATTAGTATATACTAGCCATTTCTATAACAACAAGTCTATCTAACTGACAAAACTAAAGTCAAAGTTTCATTTTTTTATCATGAGCATAAAATCCACAAGTGATTTCCAAATAGAAAATATAATTATATTCTCCTTTTGAATAAAGCAATCACTTTAACCATTTCTGATTTTGCTTCCTTGCTGTGGAAATAATATTGGTTTCTGCACGTAATAATTTTAATAAACTATCACCATTTATATTAATAAAATTCATTATATTCTTTCAGATTTTTTTTACCGTAAAGGGGAAGATACTTTTTTTCATCTATTTCAAAACATTAAACTTTTCTTTTAAAACATTTCTAAGATCAAGAAGTTCTAATATATATTTTTAAACTTCATTGTAACAATGAAGAAATCCCCAAAATGGTACAAAACTTCAAAAAGGGATAACAGGCTTTGACTAAAGAGAGTCTCTCTAAGTTTAATAAAGATTAATAGTCATTTAAAATGATGAAGAAATGTAAGGCACAATTAACTGTACATTTGAAAAATAAATTTTAAAAAGACTGTTTCTTCAACAACAAACTAATTGCAGCTCCTCTCCCTGTGCCCAACTGACAGCACGCAGGGTCTGAGATGGGTTCCTAACAGTTCGGACTTATCCTATGGAACCAATAGTAACTTGGTGGCCTGGGTCACCGGAACCGGCAGCAAACCATGCCTGCCATGCCCTGAACTGGCTTTCTCTGCAGTGCCATAAGCACCGCCATCTTGTTTTTTTGCTTCTGCGCACATTCAGAAGTTGTTTTTTGCTTCTGTGCAAAAGCTGTTCATGGGGAGCGCATAATACATGCACACCCGTGGAAAAAATCAAGGAGCGAACCGGCAGTGAACAAAACCAGAACCCACCCCTGTGCAGAGTGCTTCGAAGCACAGCTCCTGAAAATACCTGCAGACTTTTCGTTATATGGAGGATCTCAGGAGAGTCATGTAAATTAAAGGAATTATTATTATTTATTATTATTTATTGGATTTGTATGCCACCCCTCTCCGTAGACTCGGGGTGGCTAACAACAATGATAAAAAACAGCATGTAACAATCCAATTAATAAAACAACTAAAAACCCTTATTATAAAACCAAACATACACACAAACATACCATGCATAACTTGTAATGGCCTAGGGGGAAGGAATATCTTAACTCCCCCATGCCTAGCGGCATAAGTGAGTCTTGAGTAGTTTACGAAAGACAGGGAGGGTGGGGGCAGTTCTAATCTCCGGAGGGAGTTGGTTCCAGAGGGCTGGGGTTGCCACAGAGAAGGCTCTTCCCCTGGGGCCCGCCAAAAGACATTGTTTAGTCGACGGGACCTGGAGAAGGCCAACTCTGTGGGACCTTATCGGTCATTGGGATTCGTGCGGTAGCAGGCGGTTCCGGAGGTAATCTGGTCCAATGCCATGTAGGGCTTTAAAGGTCATGACCAACACTTTGAATTGTGACCAGAAACTGATAGGCAGCCAATGCAAGCCATGGAGTGTTGAAGAAACGTGGGCGAATCTTGGAAGCCCCACGACGGCTCTCGCGGCTGCATTCTGCACGATCTGAAGTTTCCGAACACTTTTCACTTTTCAAAGGAATGCTGGTTCTTTCTGTTAGTAAGTTGAAAAAGCAACAGCCAGGAGAAAAACTCTTCAGGGATCTTTCCCTGGGCATGTCGTTCAGTTGGCTATCATCACTAGAAGTCACTACTGACTCTAATTTGATGTCTCCGGATACATTGGGAATATAGCAGAGATGGGTTGCGGCCACCAGTTTGCACAATTTGCGTGTGACTGCTCCAGTGCCAATCCTGCGTGTGCCACCATCTTTTTTCTTTAATGTTTTTGTACTTTTTGCTTCCTGTGAATGCGCAGTAGCAAAATCTCATGAGAGGATGCTCATGCGTGAGAGATTTTGGTGATTTATTGCTTAAGCGCATGCCAAAATCTCACATGCATGCGCATCCCCCATGAGATTTTGGTGTGTTTTTGCTTCCTGTGCATGCATGGAAGCAAAATCATGCTGGGGATGTGCACACACCTATAGCGTGCATGCATAGTGTGTGTGTGTGTGTGTGTGTGTTCCCCCATGCTGCAAACACAGCACACCGGTAGCAGGAGGTAGGAGCAATCCGCCCTGAAATATAGCTTCTACTGTAATGATAATTCTGGGTAATTCAATGTCTTACTATATAAAACTATTACCTTAAAGGTAGCTTAAAGGAAGAATTTGGTGGGGGGAGTGAGGTTTTAATTTAAGTGGGCTTAAATCAATGGACTTAAATCAAAAGTAAACAATGCCATTTTACAGCAGGAGGAGAATGTATACGTGGCTTAATGCAAGTAAAATATTAAAAATATTTTAAAAATAAGCAGTGACAAAAAAAACCCAACAAACCCATATCACCTCCTCCCAGGTCATCATCTCATCACCCCCTTGTGTGCCTGGATTGCTAAAAAGGGAACAAAAATAAATGAAAGGGCAGCCTACAGTAAAGATCAGTCAATGTGACCTTTTGAAAATTTCCATTAAATTTAGTAGACAAACTATTGGACAGTCTCTGAAAATGCTGCCCTGTTAGTGTATTGGTCCTGCTACTAAGAAAGGCCAGTGGGAGGGATTACCTGGTGATGCCTTTCCTTGAGAAATCTGGGAAACCAAGGAGGTTGCATGTTGCTGGAGAGAAAAGACCTCCACATAGGCTGATTAGAGCTAGTCTGAAATTTATTAATGCAATAGATCCCAGTTTTTCTGTTACTAAGTGAGAAAATTGTTAAGTGAGTTTTTCCCCATTTTATGACCTTTCTTGCTACAGCTGTTCAATTAATCACCACAGTTGTTAAGTCAGGAATATAGTTGTTAAGTGAATCTGGCTTCCTCATTGACTTTGCTTATCAGAAGTTCACAAAGGGGTCGCATGAACCAGGGACACTGCAACAGTCATAAATATCAACCAGTTGCCAATCATCTGAATTTTGATCACATAACCACAGGGATGTGGCAATGGTTGTAAGCAGAGGTAGGATTCAGCTGGTTCGGACTAGTTCGGACAACCCGGAGGCTAATTTTACATCTGGTTCACAGAACCGGTAGTTACAAGGACTGGTTAGCCCTGCCCACTCCTCCCTTCCCCTCCTCTGCCCTCCAGGAGTCTCCATGTGGCCCATTTTGGATGCCAGGTAAGTACAAAGCCAATGTAAAGGCTCTGGAAGGATGAAAAAGGGGCTTCGGGAAATAGGTCCATTTCCAACCTCCGGAAGGCCTCCACAGTTCGGGGAGGCTGTTTTCACCCTGCTGGAGACTTAAGGAAGGCCTCCAGAGCCTGGGGAGGGTGAAAACGTCCCCCCCTGTACCACAGTGCAGGAGGCTGAGAAGTCCACACCCCTCATGGCCACGATCACCCAGCAACTAGGCAGAGAACCGGGTGCTAAATTTTTTGAATCCCACCCCTGTGGGATTTTTTTCAGTGCTGTTGTAACATTGAGTGGGCAGTAAATGAATGATTGTAAATCAATGGCTACAGTAATACTTCTACCTATAAACGCCTCTACTTACGAACTTTTCTAGATAAGAACCAGGTGTTCAAGATATTTTTGCCTCTTCTCAAGAACCATTTTCCACTTACAAACCTGAGCCTCTGAAACTGTAACCAGAAAAGGCAGGGAGAAGCCTCTATGGGGCCTCTCTAGGAATATCCTGGGAGGAAACAGGACCAGGAAAGGCAGGGAGAAGCCTCCGTGGGCCTCCCTAGGAATATCCTGGAAGGAAACAGGGCTGGAAAAGGCAGGGAGAAGCCTCTATGGGGCTTCTCTAGGAATCTCCTGGAAGGAAACAGGGCCTCCACCCTCCCTGTGGTTTCCCAAATCGCACACATTATTTACTTTTAAATTGATTCCTGTGGGGAAAATTGCTTCTTCTTACAAACATTTCTACTTAAGAACCTGGTCACAGAACAAATTAAGTTCGTAAGTAGAGGTACCACTATATTTGCATAACGAACTGGCTGAGCTAAAAGAGTGCAAGGCTGGAAATCTAAAACCTTTCTTAGACTCTTGAATGTTTACATCGTTGCCCTGCCTTTTGCATTGGGTTTGCAGTTGTTACCTATCTTGCAGGGGGCACCTTAGCCCTGGTATGTGTAAAAGAGTGGGAGCTCACTATCTGTGCTGTCATTCTGTCAATTAAAATATCCTTTTTTTGTCTTTAATAAAAAATGACATATATGTCCAAGCAGCTAGGATATCTCTCTATGTATGGGACAAACAGCAGTTTTCTCTTATGAATATATTAATCCTATCAAAGAGCCTGGCTGGACTGGAACCAAGAAGGATCGACTTGTAGTCTGTCATTAAAGCATCTTGCTTGGAAACTATTTAACTAAATAAGTGCAAGAAGGCTATTCTATAACAAAACATTTGCAAACAAACAACCAAGCTCAGAGAGCACCAGGGACCCCACAAAACTGGTGGGGAAACTCACCAAGAAAGCATGCAAGATAATTTTTCTGCTTGGTGCTATTTCTCAGTAACAAAAATCCCCTGCTCTTCCCTTTGGTGAAGCTATTGATTATTCAGTCTCAGTCTTTCATTGGTAACATTAATAATAATCCACTTAATCGACCTACCATATTTAATTATGAAGATGGCTAAAAGACTGCATGGATGTGAAAGACTGAAGATATGAAATATGATAGAACTTCCTGTTTGGGAGTCAAACTGGAGTGTAAGCTGGCTCTCAGACTATTCAATATCTCTGAAAGGTACAGGATTTCCTGGGAATGGAAAGCTTAAGTACATAAGCAAATAAGGATTTGTACAGAAATGAAAGGCAAAACATTATTCTTTTCTTGCAAACTACCTGCTGTGGGGAAAAATACCAGAGCTTTTCAGAAAACTCAAGCTTAAAGGTTTGTGGGTATGTCACTGCATCTTGCAAATGAGCTTGAAATGTCATGTGCACTAAAGCACTTCGTACAATGACTAATTCACAGCTGCTTTAAGGCAACATTAAACTGCCATAGTTATGTAGCGAAGACCCTCATTATCAGGGAATTTAAGTTGTAATTCTGCCCAATGCCTGAACGGAAGGTTCATTTTACTGGTGCTGAATTTCAAACATATGAATTTGTGTATCTCAAGAACTAAATTTTAGCTGGAGAATTAGGCTCTAGAGGATGCCGTGTTGGCAGACTCCTAGCTTTACATCTTATTGAGATTATATATCAATTGCTTGCTGTTTTGCAAGGACATGAAAGAGGTGAATGAAAACTATGGGTTTTACAACAATATCTGTCCCATAAGTGCATTTAGAAGATTCATGCTCACATTTGTCGCTGTTAGCCAAGGTGTTCAAGAAAGCCTCTTTGTATAGGCACCTGGCAGAATCTCCACATTATAAAGGTCCCTGGCAAGATTCTCACCTGTATGGAAACCACACTGCATAACAGACATCCATACAATCGAAGGAGTCCAGAAATACTTCACAAGAAGAGTCCTCCACTCCTCCTCATGCAACAAATTACCTTACTCCTCCAGACTTCAATTACTACGTTTAGAAAATTTACAGCTATGCCGCCTCCGAATTGATTTAACTGTTGTTCATAAAATCATACATCACAATGTACTCCCTGTTAGCGACTACTTCACCTTTAACAACAATAACAACACAAGAGCACACAATAGATACAAACTAAATGTAAATCGCTCCAAACTAGACTGCAGAAAATACGATTTCAGCAATAGAGTGGTCAACGCCTGGACTCTGTTGTTTCTTCCCCCAATCCCAAAATCTTCAACCTTACATTATCTACAATCGACCTCTCCCCTTTTTTAAGAGGTCTGTAAGGGGCGCGCATAAGTGCACCTTTGTGCCTACTGTCCCTATCCTAATGTTTTTTTTGTCTTTTCTATCTCTTCTTTATACAGTGATACCTTGTCTTACAAACTTAATTGGTTCCGGGATGAGGTTCTTAAGATGAAAAGTTTGTAAGACGAAACAATATTTCCCATAGGAATCAATGGAAAAGCAATTAATGCGTGCAAGCCCAAAATTCACCCCTTTTGCCAGCTGAAGCACCCATTTTTGCGCTGTTGGGATTCCCCTGAGGAAACCCCACCTCTGGACTTCTGTTTTTTTTTGTGATGCTGCAGGGGAATCCCAGGAGGGGAATCCCAGCATCGCAAAAACGAGCACTTCGCTGACAACGAAAGTCCGGAGTTGGGGTTTCCAAGCGAAGGGAGCACCAGTGAAATCGCAGCATCGCAAAAACACCAAAGTCCTCAAAACCCTACCTCCAGACCTCTGTGTTTTTGCGATGCTGCGATTTCACTGAAGCTCCCCTCGCTGGGGAACCTCACCTCCGGACTTCCGTTGCCAGTGAAGTGCCCGTCACTTCACTGAAGTGCAGCATCACAAAAATACGGAAGTCCGGAGATCCGGTTTCCCATGGAGGAGAGCCTCAGGGGAATCCCAGCAGCGCAAAAATGGGTGCTTCGCTGGCAACGGAAGTCTGGAGGTGGGGTATCCCCACGGCAGCGGTGGGTTTGTAAGGCGAAAATAGTTTGTAAGAAGAGGCAAAAAAAATCTTAAACCCCGGGTTTGTATCTCGAAAAGTTTGTAGGACAAGGTATCACTGTACTTATATTATGTTAGACATACTACAATACTATATTTGTATAACAAATAAAATAAAATAAAATAAAATAAATAAATAAATAAAGATTCTCTCCAAGCAACCCCAATAATGAGATTCATTGTCAGGATTTAAACATGCCTTGTACCTGACAACTTTATAACACATTTAACTTTAGAGCTCTTCTGATCATTGTCATTGTCACTATTCTTGATTTCACTAGCTTGGCCTCTGTTGAACATAGCTCAAAAGGAAAAAAAACCCAGCTCCATTTATTCATTCTAGCCCTATCATGGCTATTGATTTAAAGAGGGAAAATGAACCAGGCACGATCAATAAAACTCTGAAAGTTATCATTTGACTTTTGCCTGAGGGTGGGCCTTGGCAATTGCCCGTTGGTGCCAATCTTGATTGTTAGGTGTTCACGTATATTACGCTACAGGATATTCATAGATAACAAAGGAGACAATATTATCTTTTTTTAAAAAAAAAAAGAGGAAGCAGTTAGAATCACTTTGATATTTGAGCAAGTTGATTTCTCAAGTTAATTTGTGAGGTCATTCGGGAACTTTGGAACCCTATTGTAGCTGACAATGTAGTCCAGAGAGAAGAGAGCTATTTTCTTCATTGCAGCTCCATATATTTTTCACAGTGGCTTCTACTGACCCGTGCAGAAGAAGGGAAGTGCTTGTAAGCATTGCAATTAAATTGAAGGAGAAGGGAAGGAAATAAGCTTCTAACCCAATATTTCAATAATGTCCTCTGTTCTTTAGAACTTTATATAGTATATTCTGATCATTTTTTCAGTTCACTTCTCTTGTAAAAGTTATGTTAGTATGCCTCCCTTTTTCTATATGCTTGCATACTAGACAATTTTGCGGTTTTTATTTATCTAAGCCTTATGCTAGAGCCTTCCCATTCTTTCTTCTCAAGGGTTGCTTATATATCTTTGATGGGATCCCTGCATAGAAAACTTCCCTTCCTGCAAGATACTGACAGTCAGGTCAGAATAACTTTAAAGTTAAATGTATTATAAAGTCATCAGGTTCAAGGCATGTTTTAAATCCTGTTAAAAGTTGGACATAGAACATCCAATAAAGAAGATACCTATACCTGAAGAATCTTGATAGGGTCAAAACTTTATGTTGTGCCTTCTATTGCTCATAGCGAATATAATTCTTTACTCTTACTAGTATACTATAAATTTACAGGTCTATTTACTTACTACTTAACCAAGTCAATAGAAAGTATAGAGGGAGCAGCAACTGTCTGTTTTACCTCAAGTCCCATGCAAAATTATTATTATTATTATTATTATTATTATTATTATTATTATTATTATTATTATTATTATTTATTACATTTGTATGCCGCCCCTCTCCGTAGAATATCTGGCACATAGATAGCTTTGCACATAATATGAGGCATATTTATTTATTTATTTATTGATTGATTGATTGATTTGATTTGTATGCTTCCCTCTCCTTAGACTCGGGGCGGCTAACAACAGTAGTAAACAGCATATAACAAATCTAATGTTTAAAATAATTAAAATAAAATAATTCAATAAAATTTGAAAGAAAGAGGCATCATACTTAATGCAACTAAGGCTGGAATTTTCATTGGGAGGCTGTGGGTTCTGCCTCCCAAGGACAGTCCCACATGTACATCCATCAGTCTGGTCTGCAACTTGGGAGTCCTGTTAGATCCACAGCTGGCTAAAACAACATCTCTCGGCTGTGGCTAGGGGGACATTCGCACAGGTTCTCCTGGTGTGCCAGTTGCAGGCCTATTTGGACAGGGAGTCTCTTCTCACAGTCACTCACACCCTCATTACCCGTAGGCTCGATTACTGTAATGCGCTCTACTTGGGGCTACCCCTGAAGAACGTTCGGAGACTACAGCTAGTCCAGCATGCAGCCTCAAGAGACGTGTTGGGCATACCTAGATACTCCCACATTACTCCTGGCTGGCCCCGCCCACCACACCCTTCTCACCCCATCCTCCCAGCAGTCCCCACGTGGCCCATTTTGGATGCAGGTAAGTGCAGGGCACACGTGGAGGCTCTATGAGGGGGAAATGCAGGCCTACCTCAGAACTTTGGGAAGGCTGGAAATGGGCCTGTTTCTGGCCTCCAGAGAACCTTCTTGTTTTGCCTTCTGGTGCTTTGGAAAATACATTGTCTCCCCCCCCCCCTCCTTCATTCTGACAGCCCCTTAAAAGCCTGTTGCCTATCACTGGGCAAAGCATGTGAGACATTTCCTCCTTTCAGTGGTCCATGGAAGTACATCTATAGTATGTAGATAATAAAGTTGAAAAAAGGTGAACAACATTTTCACAGAACCATAGATACATTGAGGCTGGGTATAACAAGGAATGGCTGGGAGGGGAGGGGCCAGGCGAGGCACCCCGTGACGTGAGTGATATTGAGTTGGCCAGGCCCGCTCAGTCACATGATCACAAAAACAGGCCCGGTCAGTCACATGAGTTGGTCTTCGAGTCTTTGGAGAGGGGCGGCATATAAATTTAATAATAATAATAATAATAATAATAATAATAATAATAATAATAATAACCATGAAGCTGCACCCATCATCACATGACCATCAAGCCACACCCACAAAATAAGCCACGCCCACAGAACTGATAGTAAAAAAATATTAGAATCCACCCTGTATGGGTGGTGGTGGGTGTGAGTGTGTGTGTTGTGGGTGTTAAGTAAAAAAAGGAAGCTAGCAAGATGCATTGTAGCTCTCGATTGATTCTTTTTTTAGCAGCATGACTAAATAATGCCTTATGTTTGCTGCATGATTTATTTTATTGATTCATTCCATGAGTGCTTTATAGAAAACAATCAGAGAAGCTGATGACCATCATTTATAATCAACATGATCAAATAAAGCCAATATCTTTAGGGAACTATAATGAAACTTGAAGGAGGTTGTAGGAATCTGGGGGATAGTAGTCCTCTTTCTTTAAGAGACTGAGATACCTGCCATTCCACCTTTTGGAAACAGTGGAATCTGCTTTGCACTGAGTCAGATTCTGTCCATAGGTTGGTGATCAATGTCACCAGTTTTGACTGAAAATGTCTGTTAGATCAGGTACACCAGGCTGGACATGTTGTATTTGAATTGGTTTTATTAGCAATTAACTGGAACTGCAGCAAGTGAACACTAACAGATTAAGTAACAAAAAACGCACCTAAAATAATGGCACTCTATTTATATACAGTTCAACAGGGTAGGCGCCATAGTTCCCTATAAGCTGAGCAGTGAGCAATCGCTCACTTAAAAATCATCATCAACTCAGAGTTTTCCAAACCTGCCCAGAAGCCGAGAGGGAAAGAGTGAGAGGGAAGGAGAGAGAGAGGAAGAGAGGAAGAGAGAGAAACAGATAGAAAAAAGAGAGGAAGGAAAAGAGAAAGACAAAGAATGGGAGTAAGGAAGAGAGAAAGAAAATCAAAATCTAGTTTGAAACTAGCTCAACTATTTAAGTGGCATTTTGATATTGATAGAGTTGCCCTATTATGAGCTCACTGTTATAGACACACAGCACAGTATTTTATTTTGAAATTATCTGAGGCAAAACAGGGTGGGTTTTTTATTTGTTTGTTTGTTTGTTTGTTTGTTTATTTATTTATTATTTCTGTGCCACCCAGTCCCAAAGGGACTGCCGCTCAGACACTATACTTTTCCGCCCCCCCCCAAAAAAAATTAGAGGGAACACTGGTAGGCGCGGCTTTGACAGCTGTTTAAAATTGGCGGCAACCGCCAATCAGTGGCCGGCATTCAAATGGCCACTGTTATCCAATCAGCGGCCACTATGCAAATTCCTCAGACAGAACAATGTCCTTTAAGACATATAACATGTATAAGTCTTCAAAAGAAAGAAATTGATATTATCTTAGAAGAAAATGTGAAAAAAAACATTAAAGCTGAGAGGAGGGCAGAATATAATTTCATTTACATATTTAATTGAGATTCTCCAAACCAAGGGTGTCAAACAAGGTCTGTGGGCCAGATCCATCCCATGGGGTACTTAGTTCTGGCCTGTGGGGCTGCCCTAGAAACAGCAAAGGACCAGCTGATCATGCCTCTGCCAATAAAAACTGAACTTGGGAGGGCCTTGTGTGTCCCCCACACCCCATTTTCAGCCGCAATGACCTCCTGCAGCCCCCTGCCAGTGAAAATAGGGCTCTGTTTTTGCTGGCAGATGACTAGCAAAATGAACTAAAAGCAAAACAAAAGGAAAAACATTTCTCCTTTTGCATTTTAACATTCAAGAAGGGTCAGGAAAGGCGAAAGGGAAAGAGGAAAGACAAAGAAAAAGAAGAAACATTAGTAGAGAGCAAGGAAGGAAAAGAAGGAAAGAGGGAAAGGAAGAATAAAGGACAAGGAAAAGGGAAGGGAAAAGAAGATAGGTAAGTAAGTAAGTAAGTAAGTAAGTAAGTAAGGAAGGAAGGAAGGAAGGAAGGAAGGAAGGAAGGAAGGAAGGAAGGAAGGAAGGAAGGAAGAAGATTACAATGAGAGGGAGGGTCTGAAGGAACCAAATGATGTCAAGTGACGTCAAGCTGTCCACGTCCACCCCAGCCACACCCACCCTGGCCCCTTGAAGTCAAACACAGCCCTGATGGGGCCCTCAATGAAACCAAGTTTGACACCTCTGCTTAAACAGAGTCAATTTTTTTAATGTCTAATGGTAATCAATAAAACATAAACATGATTTTAGAGCAAAATGAAATAAATTAAATTAGTGAATTGGATGCAGAGGTGGGCTGCTAAGGTGGAACCGTGATGTGTGCTCGCCCCCGTGGCTCTGAGTGCTAGTGGAGTCCAGCCGTCTGCTTCTGTAAGGTCTCTACCACTTCCCCCCTTTATTGCACCCCTCTTTATACAAAAACATTTCTTTGGTATCTCCAATTTTCTTGAAAATATCTCTTGCTTTTTCCATGCAGTTGCAAAGAATCGGACACAACTTAGCAACTGACTTTGACTTTCAATGAAATTACATTCTCCTCTTCCCCAATCCCAGAGAGGGCAGGATTGCAATGTGAAGTTGTCCTAGATTTATGATTCCTGTTGGAAGCTTGTAGGAATAGGCCTTCACCCCATTTTATCGGGCAAACCAGTTGCAGCCTAACAAGCAACGTGATGCACTGAGGATGGATCATTCACGTCCTTGTCATCCCTTGTCTAGATTGCAGTAAATCACAACACATAAGGCTGTTTTGAAAATTATAATTCAATGCTTTAAAGAAGTTAAAGCATTAAAGAGAATAAAAGAATATAATACAGATGAATAAACCAGGAATTTAAAACTATCATGGAGATTATTGCTTTCTCATACAGTATTAAACTTACGCTATGAATGAGCATCAAGAAATATATTGAGCATGATATAAATCATCTAATGGAATTATATACTGTCCATATTCAGTTATGCTGGAAAACTGAAATATAGATTCTATGCCTAGATAAATCTAAATTTAGGATGAGATAGCTATCTATGTTTAATAAGATTACCAGTATTTAGGTTAGAAACATAGAAACATAGTATTTTAGGGAATTCAATTTTTAAGTTTTTACCAGAGATAGCAGAGGTTTAACGCAAATGAGGAAAAATACAAACTGTTTTATGCAAATTAGAATATGCATCTGAGTGGATATAGCCTAGTAATTGATCGTTTTTTCAAAAATATTAATTAAAAAATACTTTGCGGGTTTTTTCCCTATACCACAGTTTTTCCCACCTGATGACATCATATGTCATCACCAAACTTTCATCTGCCTTTAATAAAAAAATTTTTTAACAAACTTTAATAAATAAACATGGTGATCAATAATCTGAATGGTTGCTAAGGGAATGGAAAATTGCAATTTAGGGGTTTAAAGTGTTAAGAGAAGGCTTGTGATATTGTTCATAGCCAAAAATAGTGTATTTACTTCCGCATCTCTACTTCGCGGAAATACGACTTTCGCGGGCGGTCCCGGAACGCATCCCCCGCGATAAGCGAGGGAACACTGTATTGCGGTTTTAACTATTAATTTTAGTGCTAGGTTGAGTTTCACTCATCTGCCCTGAGTCCTTTGAGATTGGGCAGCATAGAAGTTGAATTAAATAAATAAATACATACATACATACATACATACATACATACATACATACATACATAATATTGTATTGTATTCCTTTCTGTAAGCCGCCCTGAGTCTAGAGAGAAGGGCAGCATAGAAATATTTGCTTATTTGACCCCTATGACAATCATTATGTGTCGTACCACATGATTCTTGACAAATGTATATTTTATTTTATGTACACTGAGAGTATATACACCAAGACAAATTCCTTGTGTGTCCAATCACACTTGGCCAATAAAATTCTATTCTATTCTATTCTAAATCTGGCCCGATAAATAAGTAAATAAGCTTGTTGGAATGTGCTCTTCATTGCTGCGTCTGTGATAAAGGAATCGTATTTATTCAAGTCAAGTTCTAGTTTTCCTCTTAATGCACTTGAGTTCAGCAAGAATTACAGCAGGCATTTGAGGGCAACCTGAACACTTTCCAACATCAAAGAATAGTCTTTTGTGCTTTACCACATGCTTAATAAATAATAATTCTTCAAGTAATAAATTCCACATTTACATTCACTTCATTAAGACTTAATGAAACATATGGATATTAAACCAAAACTGAGCAACAGTGAGATAAGCTCATATCATGTGGGAAGTGTCGTCTCACCCATTTTACACTTCCAACACTAGATTGCTCTCTAGTTGTCATTCTGATGTTTAAACAAGTCCAAGTGTCTCATCCCAGCTAATATCTTTGTCCATGGAGAAGCAACATAGCTATAATTGACCGATAAATTTGATGTCCTTGACTTTAAGAAAAAAACACAAAACAGTGTAGAAATTGTGCAAAACATGTTACAAAATCTAGCAGGCAGGCTGGCTAATCCAGCAAGCACACAATTCTAAGGAAACAAACTTGGAAGCCCAGGTCGCTGGAACCGGCAGGCCTGCTATGCCCCTGAACCGGTTTTCTTGGTTTTGCCATAGACACCGCCATCTTGGTTTTTTGCTTCTGTCATGTGCAGAGGGTGGAGGTGTTTTTTTTGCTTCTGTGCATGCACAGAAGCTGTTTTTTTTAGCACTGTGCATGTGCGCGCAATGTGCAAGGAGTGAACCACCCTCAAAGGAAACCAGAACCTACCCTGACTGTGTGCACATACAGTATATGCACAAGCATACACACTATAATATGAGCAGGATAATCTGTTTGCACTCCACCCATACTATCTGGTATATCAGTTCGCATATTTGCTATTTTTCCTGGTTGCTATGACATACTTTGCTCGGTGTATGTGTATGTGTGTGTGTTCCAGCCATTTCACAGAACTGTCTTTGCCAGACATCTAAGGAAACAACAGGTACGTCACTGTAAATTTACTGTTATTGCTATTATCGTAATCACCGTAGCTGAATATTCAGTGTCACCTGAGTAATGTAAATGGATGTGGAGCCTTTTTGGCTGCAGGATGTTTTCTGCCCTGTGTCCCTTCACTGTTGAAGACAGGCATGGGTCGCCAGGGATGAGCCTCTGCTGTCTGCATCCCAAACTAGTGCAAATACATCTCAGACTGAAGTGCAGTCTGAGATGTATACAGACAACCAGTCCCATCCCCAACAGTCGGTGCCTGTCTTCAATTGGGAAGGGACCAGCAAATGACCAGCTGTCTGCTAGGAATATAAATCTTTCCATTGCCCAATATCCAATCAGAGCTGAAGAAACTTCTTCGATGAAAAGCAAAACATCTTCAAAGAAAAATAAAAAAAGTTGAGTTGCCTCCTGAAAAAAACTGAGAATCCCTATAGACAAGGAAGGGGAATAATAATAGCAGAGTAACTGCTTTTCCCTTTTGGGTTTTTGCAAAATACCAAACATGGTTCTTCAGAGACTAAGCTGCAACAATTTTATTATCGGACTTCTTTTTCTCAGGATCTACTCGGTCGTGTTATTACATGTAATTTCTATGTACTTTTTTAAAATGTAAGAAACATATTAAAACAGTCTTGCTTCACTTTAAAATATGTATAATATTTTCAGTTTTGTTTTCTACTTCCAGTTTATTATTTCATTGAGGGATGGAAGAAAGTTCAAGCAACACCTGAATTTTGTATCTATAAAATATTGCATTAGCAGCTATTTAATTCCTCATTCTAGCAGTTCTTGGAAAACCAACATTCATTATAGCACCAATGGACTACACTAGAATATCTGCAGGCTTCTTCCACATTCAATCTTAATAGCCTGACCCTGCAAAGTTAATTATATTACTACGAATACAGCCTTTTCCTCTTTCTCTCTATCCTCCAATTCCTTTTTTTCTTTATGAAGAAAATATGTATGTTTTGTAACCTTTGAAAATAGTTCAGATAGTACTGAGAGTATTAAGTATTAAGTCATAAAAACTTCCTTGGGGCTAAATGTTAGAACAGCATGTACAATCAATTTTAAAAGAGAGGTACGTTTGGGGAGGTACATTTTCTTTTTTTAGAACTCTATCACAAGGTCTTTTTATTCAAACTGTATTTTTAGAATAAATGTAATTCCATGTTTCTGTTTGTGGTTCCACTCACCCTAGCATGACATTCTCACCAAAAACACTTTTTCTATAAAAGACATTTAGTTCAATGTTCAAAATCCAGATGTTGAACAAGGATGTCCCTTTTTTTCATGACTGAAAGAAAACTTCTGGAAGAAGAAAATTTATATTGCTTCTCCACTGTCATGAAATTAAAAGGAAAACAGAAAATAGAATAACAGAGTTGGAAGGCACCTTGTAGGTCTTCTAGTCTAACCCCCGGTTAGGCAGGAAGGACACCCTACACCACTTCAGACAAATGGTTATCCAATATCTTCTTTAAAATTTCCAGTGTTGGAGCATTCACAACTTCTAGAGGCAAGTTGTTCCACTGGTTAATTGTTCTGTCAGGAAATTTCTAGGTTGCTTCACTCATTGATTAGCTTCCATCCATTGCTTCATGTCCTGCACTCAGGTGCTTTGGTGCATGTCCTGCCCTCAGGTGCTTGACTTCCTCTTTGCGGTAGCCCTGAGGTATTGGAACACTGCTATCATGTCAATCAACCCTAGTCCTTATTTTCATAAGGCTGGACATATCCAGTTCCAGCAACTGTTCTTTACATGTTTTATTCTCAAGTCCCCTATGATTATCTTTGTTGCTTTTCTCTGCAACCAAAACTGGATGGAGTTATTCCTTACCAAGGCCTTATAAAGTGGTTACTAACACTTCACGTGATCTTGATTCTATGCAGCCTAGAACTTGTTGTGGTTGGCCCTAGGCCAGCTTCTGCTCCAAGGACTGTGGGGGTTGATGTGGGAGAATCCTCACATTATCAGAGGCTGGTTTTACTGCCAACAGCTTCCTGCAGCGAAGCGTCTGTGTCAGGGGAAGATTCTGGAAGTGAAGTAGGATCGATGGAGGAGGTAATTACAGGCAGATCATTAGCTAATTACCCCATTAGTGAACCATCATCATCATTATCATCGTTAGATTCAGAAGAGGAGGGATTCATAGATGTTCGCAGATGCAGGTTGATGTCAAGGAAGGAACAACTGCGCAAGTATTATAGGAAATAAGGGAGAACACCTGTGGCTGGGGCAATTAGGCTAATGGGGCTGCTGATAAATTGCCAGCGTTGTTGCATCTCGGTGTGGGAGTTTATCCGTTTGGAGAGAGAGAGAGAACTGTGTTTTATGTCTGGTTTGTACAAGGACTCTTTGAACTGTTTTAGAATTTTACAGGACTCTTGGACTAATTTACAGTTAAGTTTGGCTTGAGGACTCTTGAAGAGGGGGTGGCTGTGACATCCTCACAGCTGCCTTTATCTGTTTTGCTTTTGTTTTGGCTTATCACAGCCTTCAAAGTTTGTGGTTTGTGGGAGAGCACTTTGATTAAAAGTGCGTTTTTGGACAGTATTTTCCTTTTGATAAACCAACTTTGTTTACTTTACAAACGTGTGTGTTTGAATTTCTCCTTTGGACTTAATTGGGGGCTTATAATCTGAAGCCCGGCATAACAGAACTGTATTGGCTTTTTTGGCAGTTGCTGCACACTGCTGGCTCATATTTAAATGGTTGTCCACTGGGACTCCAAGATCCCTCTCACAGTTACTACACATATACAATACCTGTGCATTTTGTTTTTCTTGCCTAAATGTAGAACCTGACATTTTTCACCATTAAATTTAATCTTGTTAAATAGTGCCTAATGTTGATGTCTGTCAAGATCCTTGTGTACCTGAAACCTATCTTCTGCAATAGAAGACAAATGGGCGGCACACAAATCTAAATAATAATAATAATAATAATAATAATAATAATAATAATAATAATAATAATATATTTAGCAAGATGGAGATGAAATAATAAAATAATTGAAATAATGGTGATAAAAATGATTAACTTGGTGCTCTATATTCTTCTATTGATCAACCTTCTGCACAATTTGTATGCAGTTTTCCATCATGCAAGCTTTGTTTACCAACATTAAGAAGTTTCTTGCCCCACTATGAGCAAGTGGAATACATCCTTCGAAGAAGTGTATGAGTTTAGATTCTTCCGAGAGCCTGTTTCCTTCTTTCTGTTCCAACTGCCATTCTACCATTGAACATTATTTGGGCTTGCCTCATCACTTTTGAAACTTCACCATTGTCCAAAATTATTTTTGATAAGCTCTTCTGTTCTTTTTTCCTCTCATTAATACCTCTCTTCTTGTTCAGTTACTTGTATGTACATGATTTTTCATTTGTTTTTAATGGATTGTTGCTTCTTCCTGGGCAGAAAATTCAATACCTTTCTTGAGAAAAAAGAAGAAAATGTGAGGGTGGCAGATTAAGAGACAGAAACAATACAGACCTGGGGTCTCCAACCTTGGCAGCTTTCAGACTTATGGACTTCAACTCCCAGAATTCCTCAGCCAGGAATTCTGGGAGTTGAAGTCCATAAGTCTTAAGTTGCCAAAGTTGGAGACTCCTGATACTGACTGTAGCAGAAATGGTCTCCTGAAAAACTTCATAATTTTTGATCCTACTCCCGCTCTTCAGTGTACATTTCACAAGTTTGGGAAGACAACTTTCACAATTCAGATACAGAAGAGGCTCCCCCACCCCCAATAGGTTGAACGTCAGTCATTCCTCTCCAATGTGACAATTCAAAGTGTTGGTTATGACCTATAAAGCCCTTCATGGCACCGGACCAGGATATCTGCAAGACCGCCTTCTGCCGCACGAATCCCAGCAGCCAGTTAGGTCCCACAGAGATGGCCTTATCCGGATCCCGTCGACTAAACAATGTGGTTAAAAATGAAATTGGAGATTGTTTATTTATTTATTTTTAATAAATGAGGGTGTTCCTCAAAATGTGATGTGTGATGTTAGGAATTGTGACAGCTGTGGTGATCCATATGGAGAAGGGGAAAAACTTTCCCCTAATGCAGAGCAATCAAAATTGATGGCCTTTGTGTTGGCTTCTCTTCATCTTCCCCATTATGATAACTCCATGATCCTCTGGGTGTCTCTACCTATACTTGCCAAATCAAGGCAGTACATCATTAACCTTTGTTTTTCGGAGTGCACATCTGCTGCCTACTAAGTTTATGATATGACCAATTTCTCTTTGTAATTAAAAGGAAAACTTCTAAGAAACACCAACTATATTGTTCTGTCGGGCTCTCTGATAGGAGCCTCCTGAAAATTCAAGGATACAAATTTCAGACACACACATGTTTGAAAATTCAAAACAATGTTCTTTATCCCAAAAGTCAAAATAAACTAAGCACTCTTTTTGTATTGCAAAGAGCACTCTTCCCAAAACACCGGGTAATCTGTACAATGTCCCTTAAGCAGTCATTAAGTACTTAGCCAGCAGCTGTGGAGAAACTTCACACCCCTTCTTCTTCCAACGAAGGGAGACACACACACACACGCTGCTCTGCTTTGGTTTCAAAGGCATGAAAAAGCAACAAAGTCCAGCACACAAGATTCCTGACGAAACTGCAACAGATATTCTTCCACAAGGGCCAAACCCACATGCTGCTATTTATAGCAGCAGCCCTAATTACTGGAGCCCCACCTAAACACAGGTGGCCTCCCTTATTTCCTGTAATATGTTCTTACTTGGTCTCTTCTACGCATAATTCTGCGCTTCCGTGTGTTCTGTTGAGCTCTCTGGTAGAATCATCCCAAAAATGCACAGATACAATTTCAGACACACACACACGTTTGAAAATTCAAAACAATGTTCTTTATACCAAAAATGCAAATAAACAGAGCACTCTTGTTGTATAGCAAAGAGCACTTGTTTCCAAACAAATTGGTAATTTGTACAAGTCCCTTATCATTTCTGTGATACTTAGCTTGCAGCTGTGAGGCAATTCAGAGTCCTTCTTCTTTCACAAAGTGAAACACACTTTGCTCTGGCTTAGTTTCAAAGCGGGAGAAAATCAGCACACAAAAATCAAAGTCAACAAAGCAGTCAAGAAACACAATGATCAGATAATCCTCCACAATGGCCAAACCCACAGGCTGCTATTTATAGCAGCCTCACTAATTACCACAGCCCCACCCAATCACAGGTGGCCTCATTTTCTTTGATAATAATCTCTCAGTTGTTGTTGCCTATGCATCGCTCTCCGCATGCGTGGCTGTATCATTAACTCTTGTTCTGAATCCAAGGAGGAGCTAGATAATTGATCTCCTTCTGAGCTGTCTGCCACACTCTCCTCCTCCCTGTCACTCATGTCTTCTTGGTCAGGGGAGCCTTCATCAGCAGATTCCACTGGGGGCAAAACAGGCCTGCAGCATGTGGATGTCTCCCCCACATCCACAGTCCTTGGGGCAGGAGCTGGGCCAGAGCTAACCATAACATCGTGGATCCAAAATGTCATAATCTGAAGCTATAGAAGATAAGGAAGATTGACTGCCTGGGCTGTGTGCCAAGCCCTCCTCTGCCGAGTCACTCCCACCTTCTTCTTCGTCTGAGAAAACTAAACTCTGAACTGACTCTGTCGGCAATAACACAGGCCTGTGACATGTTGAATTTTCCCCTGCATCCACCTCCCCATTCCCTGGGGCAGGAGCTGGGCCAGAGCCAACCACAACATATATAAAAGTGGGAAAGGCAATAAAGGTTAAAAGGATACAAGGGTCTATTTAAGAGGATCCTTTATATATATATTGTTTTATATAAAGTCGGGAGGCAGGGACAGATTGGTGCTAGTGTCTGCTGCTGCTACCATTAGAGCTTCTTCTTGTCTCATTTTTCCCTATGTTGTTCATATTAATCCAAAGGTTGCCTGATATATGTTTGGGGAGAATGAACAGTGAGAATTTATTCCCTTTTAGAACAATAAAACTCAACGGCATCCTATACAGCATGTTGACAGTAAAATACAAGCAAACAAAGGAAGTGCTGCACTATAATATTAATGTCTATTGTTTAATTGATTGCACTTTTTATTTTAAAGAAAAGGCTGAGTGTAAGGAAGTTTGAAAAGAATTAGAAAAGTCATAGAAAGTTTCTCTTCTGAAGTTTAAGAACAGTAGGCAAAATAGCAGGTTTGTCTCTAGTATTCGATCAATATACCTTATTGGTTGGTGTCATTGTACCACTAATGATACATCTATTCCCTCTGTCTAGATGCTAATCTTGATCAATTGGCATCCATCCACGTGGGATGAGCCAACTGGTGTAGAACAGATGATTAGATTATTGAGACCAAATGCAATATGAAAGCACAGATCTGAAACCAGGTTGTTGGAGGCAGGGGAGACTGGGTGAGAGATAGGAAGCCACAAAGCTTTCTCCTCTTTCACAGTGAGACTATTTCAGATTGAAACATCGCAAGGAATAAATAATTGTTGTGTCTTCCCTTTTCATCCCAACAACCCTTCTGAGGAATGCTAGGTTCCCATTGCATTTTATACAGTGGTACCTTTAAGAATGCCTCTACTTATGAACTTTTCTAGATAAGAACCGGGTGTTCAAGATTTTTTTGCCTCTTCTCAAGAACCATTTTCCACTTACAAACTCAAGCCTCCAAAACTGTAACTGGAAAAGGCAGGGAGAAGCCTCGGTGGGGCCTCTCTAGGAATCTCCTGGGAGGAAACAGGGCCGGAAAAGGTGGGGAGAGGTTTCTGTGGGGCATCTCTAGGAATCTCCTGGGAGGAAACAGGGCCGGAAAAGGCAGGGAGAAGCCTCCATGGGGCCTCTCTAGGAATCTCCTAGGAGGAAACTGGGCCTCCACCCTCCCTGTGGTTTCCCCAATCACATGCATAATTTGCTTTTATATTGATTCCTATGGGAAAAATTGCTTCTTCTTACAAACTTTTCTACTTAAGAACTTGGTCACGAAACAAATTAAGTCCGTAAGTAGAGGTACCACTGTACTCGTATGTTTGGGTGGAATAGCTTGTTCACAAGGGCTTTATGGGGGGGAAATCCATATTCACATGTGGTTTTTAAGAGGTCAATGTCTTATAATTGGGCTTAAGAGTTGCTGAAATAAATTTGCCTAAAATAAGATTTTGAAATCTGTGTACACAGGTTCTTCGGAACAGTGGTGTTGGCCAGAAAATCTGGTTGACCTGTTGTGCGATAGCCAAAAGACTCATTGAGTCAGCGAAGGCATTTGAAAACTCTTTACAGTATATCTCTGCAGGAGTAAAAAAAAGGTACCTCACTGATCTCTTGATCAATAAGGATAGTTGTGTATTGTCTCTGCATAATTTCTATACCTTCTTACAATAAGAAAAATTATACAAAAAAATCATCCATCGGTTAATGCTAACTCACAAATCAAGCACTTCTGCACAAGTTTTGTCTATCCCATTATATTTTTAGCTTGTAACATGTTTACCTCATATTACCAAGGGATGGGTTTTTTATTTTATTTATAATGAATAGTGATGGGTGAACCCAACGGTGTTCGGGTCCGGCAAGTTCGCAAGAACTATACGCAAAATTCGGCAGAACCCAAACCGAACCCGAACCCGAAAGGGAAATACCACCAAGAGATTCAGGGGCGGAGCTTTGATGTCACGTATACCGGCAGGTTGCTAAGGATGCCAAGGTGATCACTTCCTGAATTCCATCGAATCCAGGAAGTGATTACCTTGGCGTCCTTAGCAACCTGCCGGTGACGTCAAAGCTCCAAACGCCGAACGCGACCGCGAACTTTGCCCAAAGTTTAAAAAAAATTCAGGTTCGTATTCGGCATACCGAACACTGAAAAATTCGGTATGGAGCCGAATTGTGCGGGTTCAGTTCACCCATCACTAATAATAAAGCAAAAAAGTGTAAAAATTCACAAAATAAAAAAGACTAATTGCTGGTCTTCCTCAAGACCATGAATACTGCTGTTACTAATTGTAGCACCAACAACCCGCTAGAATGGATAGATCCAGCCCATTCAGGCCTTTTTGTGATCTGGAGAATGCATTAAAGGCCATAAGTAGTACATTAATCCTTAAGAATGCTATGCCCTCAAAACTGGACCAATCCTTCCCACTTTAAATTACACCAGGAACAAAATCTTGTGGCATTAGTTGTTACTATAAAAATCTTCCCAAAACCTACAAAACTTTTTAGCTTGTCCACTCCTTTAACATCACACTATCACTGGCTATGGTGTCTATGAGCAGAGTGAAAGATAGTTACTTGTCCTTCCTGAAAAGGATTGGGTGAATTTTTTTTTTCTAACAACAACAAAAATCAGTGCAACAGACCCTAGAACTCTTTATTAAGCCTTTCACATCCCAGCTATGATTTGCATTAAAAATACATTAACCAATGTAATGTTTGACTGAACATTTGGACTTTGAGTAGCTGTCCAGAGACAGAGATTTGGGGAGGAAATGTCACACTTACTGAAATTATCTCTCATTACAACTGTAAGAGACAAATATTCTGTTTTCATTTGAACTGAAAAACCCCAAAAAGAATTTGGACCCTCCCTATTTCCTTTTTTTTTTTTAATCTTTATTAAGTTTCTATATAAAAAAAAATCTAAACAAACAAAACATACAAAAGACAAAGAAAAAAAGAAGAAAAATGAAGGAAAGCAGATAGACAAATCAGCTTATAAACCTATAGACATATAGAGCATTCAATTTCAGTGATGTTCAATATATGCACATAGATAGTTATTTGCTTATCATCAGTTAATATTTTCTTTCACTACATACATATATTTATTTGTTGTATAAAAGACATAATTTGTCAACCGTATCATTTACTATCTCTATCAAGCGACCTAATATTAAGTATTTGTATCTAGTATGTGGATTTGTGTGTTTATTTTCTTTAGTTCTGTACACTCTCCTAATTTCCTTATTTTCAAGCCTTTTTATTTAATTGCTCTTTGTCCCTTTCCTCCTAAAGCAAAATTTCTATTGGGTACCGTTTAGTATTCAAAAGTTGGGGTTTTTTTCACTCCTCTCCATGATAATAAACATTAGAGCTTTGCAAACGCAGTGAAAATCGCAAAGGACAGAAGGTAGAAAATAGCCTGGCAGGAAGCAAATGGGAGGAGTACAAGCATGTACAGATGTTTGGGAGAAGACAGAAAGCACATGCTGAAGAAAACAAAACTGAGCAGATCAAGATTGAGGAAGAGTAAAACGGCAGATAGCTTAAGAAGGAAAAGGACAACACACACACACACACACACATACACACACACACTGAGAAGAATTATATTCCAGTCCTCACCCCCAGTAGTTCTATATACATTTGGAAAGAACCAGAGCAGAGGCAGAACTATGTGAATATTGTGCAAAGACTTTTTTTCCTCTTAATAACATCTATCTATTTATAGCTTCTAAATTATACACCACCAACATTGCTCAGAGACAAGATGTGTTATTTGAATGCCATCAAGGGAAAAGGCAGAGAGTGGGGGCTTGAGTATCGCCCTGCCTGTCCCTCGGATACAGAAATGTGCACACTTTGTGTAAGAGGACTGTAACTGCTCAGAGACAAATGCTTTCAGGGTCAAAGAAAGGCAACACACCTTCCTATAACGTCCCTCCTTAAGAGCCAAGGTTATAAAGGCTGGCTTTGAGTAAATATTTTTCAGCATTTTTGTGTACTGTAGATGGCAGTCAGTAAATATTAGAGATGAACCTCAGTACTGTAAAAGAATCAAAGATTTGTCCAATCTTTCTCCATCTACCACACGTATTTATATACAGTGCATTCAGAAAATATTCAGACCCTTTTCACTTTGGTCAATTTTGTTATGCTACAGCATGATTCTACAGTTCTTGAAATTCATTTTTGCTCATTTATCTACATTCAGTACTCCATAATGACTAGAAATTTAGAAAACCAGAATTTTAGAAATGTCTGTAAATTTATTTAAAAGGAAATTGAAAGATCACATTGGCAGACCCTTTGCAACAGCATGGGAAATGTAGCCCTAGTGCCTCCCATTTCTCTTGATCATTGCCGACATGTTCCTACACCTTGAATGGAGTCAACCGGTGGTAAATTAAATTGATTGGACATGATTTGGAAAGGTCCACACCTCTCTATAGAAGATGTCACAGCTGGCGATGCAGACTGCAAAAGCTAAGAGATCAAAGGAACTGCCTGCAGAGCTCAGAGACAGGATTATTGCAAGGTACAGATCTGGGGAAGGCTATAATAAAATTTCTGCTGCATTGAAGCTCCCTGAACACACAGTGGCCTCCATAATTCTACAATGGAAGTTGTTTGGCACAACCATGATTCTTCCAAGAGCTGGTTGCCCAGTCAAACTGAGCATCTGGCAAGAAAGGTCTTAGTAAGAGAAGTGACCAAGAACTTGATGGTCATTTTGACTGAGCTCCAGAGAACCTGTGTGGCAATGCGACAGAGTTCCAGAAGGTCAACCATTAGGGCAGCCCTCCACTGATCTGGGCTTTATGGAAGAGTGGCTAGATCAGTGACAGTGAACCTTTTTTTCCTCGGGTGCCAAAAGAGTGTGGATGTACACTATCGTGAATGTGCAAGTGCCCACATCCATAATTCAATGCCTAGGGAGAGAGAAAACAGCTTCCCCCGCTCCCCGGAGGCACTTTGGAGGCCAAAAATGGCCTGTTTCCCAACTTCTCGTGGGCCCAGGAGGCTCATGTTTCACCCTCCCCAGGCTCCAAAGACTTCTCTGGAGCTGGGTGATGGTAAAAATGCCCTCCTCCATCCACCCAGAGGCTCTCTGGAAGCCAAAAACACCCTCCCAGAGCATCTGTGCAAGCCAAAAATCAGCTGGCCGGCACACACATGCACGTTAGGTCTGAGCTAGGGCAACAGCTCGTGTGCCATCACTGGGCTAGATGGAAGCCTCTCCTCAGTGCAAAACACATGAAATCCTGCTTTGAGTTTGTTCCTCACAGTCTCGGAGTCCTTCAGGTGCTTTTTTGCAAACTCCAAGTGGGCTTTCAATTGATTTGCACTGAGGAGAGGCTTAGCAACCCTTTGAAGATATGATGGATCTCTCCAGAGCTATTTACACTCCAGTTTTGAAGTTCCATTGACTGCCTCCCTCCTCCTGAGAGGTCATGTGATTGCATATTGGTTACTTGGCAAACAATCCATATTTATAGATTCCCACAGTCACGTGACTGCAGTTTTTGGCCAGAAACAAGTCCTTACTTCTGGTTTTAAAAAATGGCCATTGGCTAAAATGGATTTGTTTAACTACAGCTGTTTACCAAAACCCAAAATCTGGCACAGTCACATGGTGACCTACTTAAAAACCACCTTAACATATGACCATAATTCCAAGCTTAATTACAGTCATAAATCAAAAACCACATACAACGAATAATTGCAGACAATTCTAGAGGTGCCCCAAGGTGTTCATTTAATGCTATTATACATGTGGGTATTTAAGCAGAAACTATTGCTGATTTGCTTCCTGGTCCAATGCAATATGTTGGTTTTTGCCTTTCATGATATGGGATCAGTTTATCTGAGGAACCATCTCACCTTAATGGGATTGACTTGTCCCACTTACTCCAGCAGAAAGGGTGTGCTGCAAACCCCATTGTTTAAGTAATTTTACTTGGTGGTGTCTAGGAGAAGAGCCTTTTCCGCTGTTCTCCCTGCCCTTTGGAGCACCTTGACCCCAGAAGTGAGATCTGTCACCATCCACCCTTTTAGCCTTTTGGAAATAATAATAATAATAATAATAATAATAATAATAATAATAATAATAATAATAATAATTATTATTATTATTATTATTATTATTATTATTATTATTATTATTTGTTAGATTTGTATGCCGCCCCTCTCCGAAGACTCAAAACTTGGTTTTGCCTGTTGGTTTGGGGTTACATAAACATTACAGAAGATTATACCTCTGTAATGCTACCTCTATGCTCTTGGTTTGTAGCTATTATCTGATCCTTGTTAATGTTCTTTTATTTATGTTTTACTTATACAGTGATACCTTGTCTTAAAAACTTAATTGGTTCTGGGACCAATTCTTAAGGTGAAAAGTTTATAAGATGAAACAATGTTTCCCATTGGAATCAATGGAAAAGCAATTAATGCATGCAAGCCCAAAATTCACCCCTTTTGCCAGCCGAAGCGCCTGTTTTTGTGCTGCTGGGATGCCCCTGAGGCTCCCCTCCATGGGAAACCCCACCTCTGGACTTCTGTGTTTTTGCGATGCTGCAGAGGAATCCCAGCATCACAAAAATGAGCGCTTCGCTGGCAACGGAAGTCCAGAGGTGGGGTTTCCCAGTGAAAGGAGCATCAGTGAAACCGCAGCATCGCTAAAACACTGAAGTCCTCAAAACCCCACCTCCAGACTTTGTGTTTTTGAGAATCTGCGATTTCACTGAGGCTCCCCTCGCTGGGAAACCGCACCTCCGGACTTCCGTTGCCAGTGAAGCACCCATTTTTGCGCTGCTGGGATTCTCCTACTGAGATTCCCCTGCAGCATCACAAAAACATGGAAGTCCAGAGGTAGGGTTTCCCATGGAGGGGAGCCTCAGGGGAATCCCAGCAGCGCAAAAACGGGTGCTTCACTGGCAACGGAAGTCCAGAGGCGGGGCATCCCAGTGGTGGCGGTGGGTTTGTAAAGTGAAAATAGTTTGTAAGAAGAGGCAAAAAAATCTTAAACCCAGGGTTTGTATCTCGAAAAGTTTGTATGACGAGGCGTTTGTAAGACGAGGTATCACTGTATTACAACCAGTAATGGGCAGCCAAAATTTTTACTGCCACACTGTGTGTGTGGCTTATTTTGTGAGTGTGGCTTAATGGTCATGTGACTGGGTAGGAGTGCCTTGCTGGCCATGTGACCAGGTGGGAGTGGCTTGAACGATCATCATTGTTGAAGTGAACTGTTAAGTCCTAAACTTACAACCTTACCAGTGTCGCTCACTGGGGTGACAATTTGCTTTGTGTTTCCCACGCTCTCCTTCCTGGGTCGCCCCCCCCCCCGGCCTCAAGCTGGGTAGCTAGGTGAATGGATGCTGCCAGAACCATAAATGCTGCCAGCACTGCTTTCACCCATGCCTTCTGCTTGCACCTCAGGCGGGAGGTGGCCGAGGGAGGCTGGAGGGGAGCTGGGCAGGAGAGAGGGAAGCTCGTCCGAGGTCAGGAAGGAGGAAAGAGGAAAAAAGCAAGGAGCACAGATGAAGCAGCAGCAGCAGGGGGGAAAAGGAGAGCCGAGCCGAGACTAGTAATCCAGGAAGTGACAGACGCCGATCAGCTGGAGCTGCGCACACATCTTCATTTCCGCCGGTGGAACTGCGTTCCACCCTATCCTGCCTGCTGCCCACTCCTGATTACAACCTCCCCTGTGTTGCTTTGGACAGTGAGATGGGAAGTAAACAAATTTAAGAAATAATTAAACTGAGAGTTTATGTATAAAATGACATAACATATAACAAGTGTAACATTAAATATTTTAATTGCCTTACTCACACAGCCCTATTCAACAACCTAGGGTGATCTTTGGCAGGTTTTATCTCCCCATCTCTTTAAAAGGAGCCATTAAATGTGCTGTCTTGTCTGATTGGGGCAATATATGAGGACAGATGTTAATTTTATAGGCTTTTGAGCTATGCCAAAACCTATGCCAAAACCTTGAATAAGCCAGTTGTCCCAGCAAAGTGGAAAGAAAAGCCTAGTACTAAGTCCAACACATACTAAGTAAGTGTGCATGGGCAGGTGTACAATACAGATTTTGGTGTCACTTGGCTTCTCGAAGCAAGAGAAAATGTAAGGTTTGGCTTTATGGAAAATATTAAGACTTAAGTATCTAGTGAAACATTTGACTTCTGTTGATTCCTTTTAATAGAACTTAATGGACATCAATATATTTTATGAACAACGTTTTAACTAGTTTTCACCTATGCATTTGTCTATTTAGTAGAATGTGGGGCATAAATCTATATTACGTCTAAGGAGAAATGTTGTTAGTTAGGACTACAGCCAATAACTCTCAGCTAGCAAAGCTTTTAAAATTGTTTCATCTAGGTAACAATTTTTATTTTTTTATCTATGTACTGTATTAATAGGATGGTGATGTGGAGAATTAAATAAGGTACTTTCCTCATCCATATTCAAAAGAGATATCAGGCTATGTCTTCTTATGTCTTGAAATCTTTTACTAAAGCTAATTTTCTTATTTTTTAATAATCAAAAGGTACGATTTGGCTCAAAGAAAATTCTTTATTTAAAACATTATCTTTCTACCAAGTCTTTAAAACAAAACAAACAGATGAAGTGGAATGTAGTCTGGATTCCCAGGACAGAAGGGCTACATTCCAAGGTGAGGCAACAAATTCAGAAAGTTGGTCAAGAGAAAAATAGTTGCCTGTAAGTAGATTCCTCCCTAGTAATTCTCAAAATACATCTATAGTGAGGCAAATTACTTTAATTTAATTTATTTCTGTCTACCAGTGAGAAATAATAAAGGGAAATGTGGAGTAGTAACTCTATTTGTCTTTCTTGATTCTTAGGGGCCTGACATAAATGTATTTCTCAAAGATTCAACTTTAATCAATTAGTTAACTAGTTAAATGAATTTTAGTTGAATTGGTGAAATCATAGTGTTGATTTTTGAATTGGAATTCCCATATGAAAGGATGACTCCACTTGCTTCAGAATTCAGTCACTCAGAGAACTGCCCTCTAATTAAATGTAGGGCCAAAATGCAATTTTTGTCATTTCTGATTTATTACTGATTCTCATTAAATTCAATACATGATCATAATTTGCTTTGTTTGATAAAAATCATATGTCTTTTCAGAGATACTATTTTTTCATCCTCTAGAAAAAGAAATCACTAAAAATATAAAAGGTAGACAACAAACTAAGAACAAGCTAAAAGAAATGGTAAAACACAAAATTGTTACTGTCCTCAACATATGTGAAAGTGAAAGCCATAGTATATTTAAGGTGCTGTACTAAAAGCGGGGAAAGATGGCTTGCAGTCTTTAGATCAGTCAGCTTCTGTTAACCCTAGATTTGGGTGTGTGTTTGTGTGTGTGTGTTAAGAATCTGCCAAGCCACCCTGGATCACTGTAGATTACATTTCATTACTTTCAATGAAAAGTTTCCAGTGAATTGATTTTGCATATTACTGGTAATCACAGCAACCTGAAAGGTAGTTATAGAGAGGTATTCTATAGAAGCAAAGTTGTTTCTCAATGTGATCACCCTGAGTAGATCTGCTAATGAGTTGTCAACAATGCTATATTCACTTTCCTGGAAACAAACTCATGAAACTCAACTGAACTTAATTCTGAATAGAAGTATATAAAATTGTTCTGTTAATCAGTTTTGTATCTAAGTGCCGGTTAATCTAATTTGTAGGATTGTGCTATTAAATTATAGGCCTGAAACTTATAGAAAATTTACATCAATAAAAGGGCCACCCTACAAAAATATAAATATTATACATAAAATAAGAATAGAATAGACAAGAAAAGAAAAGAAAAGAAGAGAGCAGAACAGAACAGAATAGTATTCTTTATTAGCCAAGTGTGATTGGACACACAAGGAATTTGTCTTTGGTGCATGTGCTCTCAGTGTACATTAAAGACAAGGTACTTTTGTCAAGAATCATAAGGTACAACACATAATGATGGTCAGATGGTACGAATAAGCAATAATGAGACAATTAGTATCAATATAAATCCTAAGGATACAAGCAACAAGTCACAGTCCTACAGTCATAAGCGGGAGGAGATGGATGATAGGAACAATGAGAAGACTAATAGTAATAGTTATGCAGCCTTACTGAATAGTTTGAGGGTGGTGGTGTAGATTTAGTGAATAATATGGGGGGATTATTGGTTTAGCAGAGCGATGGTGTTTGGGGAAAAACTGTTCTTGTGTCTAGTTTATTTATTTTATTTATTTATTACTTAGATTTGTATGCCGCCCCTCTCCGAAGACTCGGGGCGGCTCACAACACGTGGAAACAAATCATAAATAATCTGACAATTTAAAAATATTAAAGATTTTAAAAAGACCCCATATACTAACAGACATACACACAAGCATACCATACATAAATTAGACATGCCCAGGGGAAGATGTTTCAGTTCCCCCATGCCTGATGGCAAAGGTGGGTTTTAAGGAGTTTACGGAAGGCAGGAAGAGTAGGGGCAGTTCTAATCTCCGGGGGGAGTTGGTTCCAGAGGGCCGGTGCCACCACAGAGAAGGCTCTTCCCCTGGGGCCCGCCAACCGACATTGTTTAGTTGACGGGACCCGGAGAAGGCCCACTCTTTGGGACCTAATCGGTCGCTGGGATTCGTGCGGCAGGAGGCGGTCTCGGAGATATTCTGGTCCAATGCCATGAAGTTGTCTTGGTATGTAGTGCACTATAACATATACATACCAAACATGAAATATAAAAAGCCTGGGGGAGATGTCTTAGTTCCCCCATGTCTGGCGATACAGGTGGGTCTTGAGTAACTTGCGAAAGACAAGGAGGGTGGGGGCCGTTCTAATCTCTGGGGGGAGTTGGTTCCACAGGGCCGCCACAGAGAAGGCTCTTCCCCTGGGGCCCGCCAAATGACATTGTTTGGTCGACGGGACCCGGAGAAGGCCAACTCTGTGGGACCTTATCGGCCGCAGCTGCAGGAGATTTGGCTGCTGTTGGTGTGTATGGGATGTGGAGATAGCTGGCTGTAGTTTCCTTTCAAACCTGCAGTAGAAGATATTTGGGTCCTCTGCCACTTGTTGATTTCCTTTAACTTGGAAAGGAGATTTGATGTAACCGGTAATATTTTAAAGAATTTTCCACATGTTTGCTGGTTCATTTGTTGAGAACTGATTCCTTAGTTTTCAAAATAGCTGAAACGTTAACCTTTACTTTAATCATATGAACAACTGGATTTTTTTCCAGCCAATATGAGAGCACTAGATAACACACTAGATAACACACATATGCATATGTATATATATACATCCATCCATCTACAAATGCAAACCATACCCATTTACAAATGGATTTATGGATTTCAAAACTATAGGAATAATACCATAGGGTTTTTTTCCCCTTTACATATGCTTACACACAAGCAGTGAAATAATTCTTGTTTTGTGAGAGTTATAGGAAATTTATGTGTGGGGGATGAGCTGGTTTCTACGTGGGTGACACTGCTGTTGTGAGGACTCAAGAGAAAGAAGAAAAATTGCTTGTTACTAAGCAAGAATCTGAGGGCTGTTGTCATGGGAGAAGCCAAAAAAATCTGTACAAGAAAGAATTATTTTGCCTGCAACAGCGAAGCCACCTCTGCTGTAGCCTTACCACATATTGTGAAATAACAAACAGAATCCTGGTCAGTATTTAAATATAATTTTCCTTCAGGGGACATAAATCATAATATTGAGGGAATCCGGTGATCAATCTAGATTCAAATGTACAGCATCTCTTCTATTTAGAATATTGATATGATCTCTCACTAGGGAAATACAGATGATGCTGGGAAATTATAAACATTCTTAATGTTGAATCAGAATGTATCTTGAGGTGATGAGATGTACTCCTTGCATTTAAATTAAATTCCATTGTCATATTGGTTAGGAATGTTGATAGGTATAATCCAGAGATTTCAGTGGCGTCATAAAATTTGAGATAAGGATGAAATGTGGGAGAGAGAAATAGATAGATGAGAGACAGGGAGAATGAATTCCTTCTCAGTGTTATATCTATCTATCTATCTATCTATCTATCTATCTATCTATCTATCTATCTATCTATCTATTTATTTATTTTGTCCAATACACAATGAGGGTTTTAGTGGGTATATATCTATATACACATAGTAAAATACATGATGAAGGGTATAGAGGAGATACTCATAATAAAATATATCTAAGAAATAATAGAAAAGAAGGTATAGTAATAGAACATATCAATGAAAGAATAGAAGAAGAGATATAGGAATAGAAGAAAGGTATAGGAGATATAGGAGAGCAATAGGACAGGGGACAGAAGCCACTCTAGTGCACTTGTACTCGCCCCTTACTGACCTCTTAGGAATCTGGATAGGTCAACCGTAGATAATCTAAGGGTAAAGTGTTGGGGGTTTGGGGATGACACTATGGAGTTCGGTAATGAGTTCCACGCTTCGACAACTCGGTTACTGAAGTCATCTTTTTTACAGTCAAGTTTGGAGCGGTTAATATTAAGTTTAAAACTGTTGTGTGCTCTTGTGTTGCGGCGCAGGCGGAGTAACAGTCGGACACAAAGGTGTGGGTATAAATAGGGTCACTTTTATTAAACCAAACTCAAATTAACTATTTAACCAATTAAACCACGTGACCTGCAGGGGTGCATAAATCAAATGGGGGCGGAGTTAACTTTCCAACAAACTCAACTGAGCAACTCTAGGGCGAAAGCTCCTTGCCTGGGTGCAGGGTCATGGTAAAATTACACCTGCCCCCTGCCCAATGCCATGCCCCCACGGCGCGTGGGATGGCTCGCCACTGGTCTCTGATAAACCCCAGTCAGCGAGCCACAGGAGCGACCCCCTCCCCAAACCCAAGCCGGTCGAGCCCTGTAATCTGAGAAGGAGATCGCCCGTCACCTCAGTAGAGGTGCCCCTAAAGGAGATCACACAGTTGCTGCTTACGCCCATTTCCGCCCCCTATCGGCCACAGCAGGGGGTGAAATTATAAATTTATTCCCCCTGCTCCCCCCCCCCTGCACATGAATGTGCAGGCACCTCTGCAGGTCCGCTATGAATTTGTCATTCCCCTCTTCTGTCAAATGTACCCCGTCCCATCTGAATAAAGCTAACTGGGATGCTCTGATGTCGGGGTGATCTACCACTCCACCCCCCGTCTGGAGTACCCATTTCTTCGCTGCTCTGTTGACTCTCCACCTGGCATCATCCACCGCCTTGGGGTGTTTGGCATGCCTCCAGCACCTCCGTGGTAATATATTGTACCACGACACGCGTGTGTCAGGCCACCTTTCCCAATTCACCAGCACCAGGTGGTTGCCACCAGTGTGCTACACCAAACAATCTGGGTCCAGCCCCTCACTGCTCCCAACTTCTCACAACGGAAGAGGCCCGTCTCAAACGGAGACCTCCAAGCTCAAGCCTTTCCACTGAAGCCCCAGTGACTCAGCAACCTCCACATTCCTGAAGATCATGTTGCAGCTGTACATCCAGCCGCCATGCCACGCTGTGGCCGCAGTTCGCTACTGTGGGCAACGGAAGGGCAGCTCCTTCACGCTTTGGGTGTAATAAAGTGGAGCAGGGCCACGACCTAGAGAAATGATAAGAATAACAAGACAGTGTTAGCCACCTGCTCCCAAAAACGCTTGTACTCGGGGGCTCGAATCTACGTCATGAAAACCCACTGACTTCCATCCGCCAGCGGATTCATTACTTTGCTGAGAACTTGTTGAAAACCGCATTCAGTATTGCTGAGGGAATACCACCCGATATCCTGCCAATCCTCCTGTAACGGCCCCTAACTGTTATTTGCTCGGTGGAGGCCTGTCTTATGGTACAAAGGGCACCATTCCCTGGCTTCCTCACTTTACAGTGGACTGAGTTGATCACACCCAGGCCTATGCCTTGTTTGATACGCCTGGCCGGTGATCAATCCACCCTCTGCGTTACTGGTCAGTCGCCATGCCCAACCAACGTGGCTGCCACAGCCCCCAATTTAACTTGGTTTGCTGGCCCAGGGAACCTTACATGATCCACTACCATGCGATCATGACAGCACCTTGCATACATACCATGTCCCAAAGGCCGGTTGTTTTTTTTTGGCTGTCGAGTGAAACGGCCTCGCCTCGTTGGGTGAGAATCTGGGTCCCATCCAATACCCGCTGCCCCTGAGACTGGGCAATGTATAGCGGCTTACTAATTTCTCCCCAATCTGAGTCCTTTCCTTGGCCCATCTCTTGATCATTACCCCTATCCTCAAATAGTTAGCCACCGGGGTCCTTTGGTAGGAGAGCTAAGCCCCCCTGTTGCCCCTATACGGTGGCATGTAACCGTGTGGTCCCACCTGCACACCTTTGCTTGAGCGATGGTGCCGTCCACCAATTCTGGGTACCCCCGTGCCCCAGCCTATGCCATGTGGCTGCCAACCACCTGCCCATGCACACATACTCCCTGTTAACAGACTGGGCCTCCTGTTGCTGTCCGCCTCCCTCCACCGTTGGACCAGCTGTACCCCAGTCGCAGACCCATGTTCCTGTATTCCTCTCAGGAAGTCATAGTACTCTTCTTCCAGCCTTAAAAATGCCAGGGAGATGAGCCAATATGCTCCGTGGCCCTGCTCGCTCCCCCAGGGAGTAGAATAGTTGCGAGAAATTTATGCAGATAAGCAAAGGCCCCTGCAAATGCCTTCTTTACCGTTAGCGCATGAATTAGCTTTACCAACATGACTTAATCAATATAACCATAATATTAATGGTAACATCCTGGCACCCCGACTTCAATATTGCTTACGATAATAACATTTTATAAATTATTATTCACTGAAACAATTAATATAACGCTTAATAACTCATCTTAAGTCAAAATCAACTCAAGCGTGAATTTGATTCAGACGACCGCAAAACTTAGCGTTCGTGCAAGCCCCCCATTCCAGTAAAGGACTACACCATTTCTCTGAACAACTAAAGGGGCTGCGAAAAACTGACTAATTTATTTATGTATTTATTCAAATATCTTGCCGCCCTTTTCCCCAGACCCATGGCGGCTCACAACATGTCAGCCACAGCACTTTTCACACAGAGCCAGGCTATTGCCCCCACAATCCGGTTTCTCATTGTTTACTCCAGAGGGGATTAACCAGAGCTTAGGAGATTTCCAACCTTCAGCATGGTAATGACATGGGGATCTGCAGGCTGTAGTTATGATATTAATAGTATCTTTCAGTTTTGTTGGTACAGAAAAAGGCCTGCTACCAACTGCACACATACTGTTATAGTCCTCAGTACCACTCGACATTTGGAAATGTGGAAAAATTCAGAATATTAATAGTGAGGAGCAACCAACAGTCATGCCTATAGTGGTAGAGACCTACCTCAGTGTCGAGGGCAATATTAGTGCTTTACCCCTGAAACATCCTATAAGGGAAGAAATGCTTCCCTGGTGTAATGTCCCTCTTACCCCTGTCTGGTTCCCCTCATGGTTCTTGTCCCAAATGGAACTGCCATAGCATACAACAGGTTCAGAGTATCCTGAATTATTTGCCCCATTGCCTAAATGGCCATTGCCAATTTTACTAACTCCCCATGTAATAAGGTCAACAGGTACCTCGTATGGACCATGTGCCCTGGCCAAATTGGCCAATGATAGAAACATAGGAGACTGATGGCAGGAAAAAGACCCCATGGTCCATCCAGTCTGCCCCCACACTATGTCCCTTACTTTATCCTACAATGGATATGTTTATCCCAGGCATGTTTAAATTCAGCCACTGTGGATCCACTGCCCATGTCTGCTGGACGTTTGTTCCAGGATCAACCACTCTTTCAATAAAACCATAAAATAATAAATGATAATGATAACGAATAACATACAAGGCACCCAAGCAGACAGTGCTCACAGATATCTTCCAATCTGCTAGAGACATAAGCCTTTACAGTGAGCGACTGTGCCTGGCCTGCTTACTGCCAGGGTGTGTATGTGTATGTTCCAAGCTTTGCCCTAAACTGGGGAAGGGTGGGAACTGCCACGTGGGTAATTCCCTTCCTCGCAATGAGGGCATAGTAATGCTGTTGTCCAGATAAATTACTGGTATCTAGCTCGCAAATCCAATAAAATTAAATTAAAATATATCCTTTATAATAATAGTAATAGTAATCATAATAACAATTCATTAAGGTTGTATGTCCCCCCTCTGCCGACAATATATATATATCATTGCAGTGTTGATTAACTCTTTATGCATCCACTAAGCTGAGAAACCCAGCATTTGGCCTATACCCGACCATTAGCTTGCAGACACGAGCCTTGTTTCTCTCATTTTGTATACACTAAACCCACTGCTAGTATTAAACTAATAGCATTAATTAATAGTATATTAAATAAAACTGAAACCCAGTGGATCAATTAATCCAACCACTTAATCAGCTGAAGCTTCCTAAAAGGTGAGGAAATAGATCCATCAACCACTGTATTAATCCAATCTCCAGTGTAAGTTCCTCGTGATTCTAGTGGATTAATAATAATTATTACTTTAATTATTTGTTTTTATAATTCATTGTTCAATAAATCAGTCAAGATTGAAATGCATCATATCTAATAACTGGGGTCGCATATTATCCATATGCAAGAATAGATCGGGGAATAAATAGCTCAATATTGGCACTGTAATCGATAAACTACTCATTTGTCACGAAATGGGGGGGGGACAATCCAATTGTAATTTTACGACCAATTAATAAATCCCCCGCCCTCAATCCAGGCTGCCGTGACTCTACCAAATTAATCCTGTGGGTTTCAGTGAACCAAACAACTACTGCCCACAGCTGGAACTATTCTCCTTACTGATTACTATCATTATGAACTGATTTATATGTAATAATAATAATAATAATAATAATTATTATTATTATTATTATTATTATTATTATTATTATTATTTATTAGAATTGTATGCCGCCCCTCTCCGAAGACTCGGGGCGGCTCACAGCAAATGCTGTGTACTAAATGTATATTGGCAAGAGGCAACAAACATGTAAACCTCTCCTCCACCAGGGGAAACGGGGCCCCAAGCAGTGTCTGCCTGGTTAGTGTTAAGGGGGAGGGGCCGCCGGGAGGCAAGAAAAAAACCCCCAGCGCCGCGCAGAGTCATGACCCCGAAATTGGCGGCAAAAATTAACCACGTGGAGGAAGGGAGAACGGCCTCTCCGCTGCTGTCGCCCACTCCCTAGCGCTCGCCCCGGCCTCCCCGCACCGAAACGCTCCAGGCGGGTAGCCAGCAGGGCCGTAAGAGCCCTGGATCAACTTGCCCGGGCGAACCACAAATCCAGCCAGCAAGCCATCGAAGCCCCCCGCGCGCCCTGCCGCCATATACACAAGGTTGGGGGGGGCGGCCCACGGCAGCCATCTGACCCCCTCCCCCCTTTCCCAAGTAAGCAAACCAGGCGAATCCTCCAAGCTCCCGCCGGCGCCGTCCTGCGCGCTGCCGGCAACGAAGAAGGAGAGGCGACGTCGCCATCCTGCCGGGCGCCCGGCGAACAGCATGTTCACAGGCGCTGGATGCCGCCGCCCCCGCCCCCCGCAAACCCGAGCTGCCCCCGGCGATCGCCATCGATCCCAGGGGCTTCGCAAGGCACCATCCTCAGCTTCCTCATTCCTCCCAACTGGGAGAAAAGGCTCACTGGTTCCCCCTCGCCGGTCCATCCTGCGGCGAGATCAGGGGCAAGAGACGTCCCGCGACGCCGGGCAAGAGGCACTGCACCATGAGGCAGCCCCTTTTATAGGGCTGCCTCCCTCCTGCCCGGTCCAGTGGGTGCCCAGCGCACCCAAACGCCGTCACTGCGGCCCCCCGGGGATGATGTGGGGGCCGCAGGCTCCGCCCTAACATGGTGGCCTCCTTCCCCGGCCATGCCGCAACCCTCGCCGGCTGGTAAGTCGCCAGCGGCATTGTTGTGGCTGGACGTTGCAGCATATGATCTTGTGAGCAATACTTAGATCTTGTTTAAGGCATCTTAGTTCTAAACTTTCTAGGCCCAGGATTGAAAGTCTAGTCTCGGATATAATGGAACTGGAAAAGGTGCAAAAAAGAGTGGAGGAGTGAAGGGCTCTTCTGGTGAAGTATCTTTGGACATTTTCAAGGGTGTTAATGTCTGAGATGCGATATGGGTTCCAAACAGATGAGCTGTATTCGAGAAAGAGTCTGGCAAAAGTTTTGTAAGTTCTGGTAAGTAGTGTGAGATTGCCAGAGCAGAAGCTACGCATGATTAGGTTTACAACTCTTGAAGCCTTCTTGGCTATATTGTTGCAGTGGGCTTTGGCACTTAAATCTTTTGTTATTAGTATACCAAAGTCTTTAACCGAGTGGAGATTATCTGTGATAATTTGATTATTCAGTTCGTATTTGGAGTTCAGATTCTTCTTCCCAATGTGTAGGACAGAGCATTTGCTAGTTGAGATTTGTCAATTGTCCTACCATAGCAATAGCTTTAGCTTTTTTAAAAATTTTGCATTGCTTGAAATATTAATCCTCTACAAGCTACAAACCAGAACAAGGGGTGCTGACACTGCATGGCATGACTAACAGAGGAAAGCAACGGTAGCAAAAGAAGCCATCCTATTCCTTCTAAACAATGCTGGTGTCACCTGCATTTTTGGAACTATGTGGGATTGGTCTATGCAGAAGTGGCTCCCACATAACCAAGACACCATTTAATTTGGGCAGTGCTATTATTAAACTGAGCACTTCATCCCCCTTTAAGTGCATGTTTGATCCAGCAAAGTTGGAGATTGCACATGGCACAGCCCACATGACTCCCTCGTTTAGGCTCCCTACTGTACAGACTTCTTAACCTTGCCAACCTGGACTGTCATTCAGTTTGAGACTGGGAAATGATTCATGCTGGATGCTGCTAAGTAGTATCTTAATTCAAGCCTCCTGTGAAGCAGCTTGAAATGGATGCGCATTCATTTGGAGTTTCTTTTGAGATTAAATGTGCAGTAGCAGAGAGAAATCCTTGGCAGAAAAAAATTCTGATTTTCTTTTCAGGGTGAAGATTAAACATTGCCCAGAATTAAATACAAGTAAGATTTTCTTCCCTGCCCAGGGATGGCCCAGTGTATCCTTTTAAAAAAAAAAAGTAGCAATGACTACAAAAAAAGTGGTATTGAAGCTTCACCTTTTTTTCTTTTCTTTTTTAAATGGGCATCAGATCTCCAAGGCATTTTGTGGCTTCCATCTTGCCTTTTTCTTTAGCAACATCTTGCAAGAACCCCTTGATCTCAGTGTGTAATTCTGTCAAAACCTGCTACTGAACCTTAGCTGAGTTCTTGAAAGAAACAATACCATTATAACGTAAGAATCTGAATGAAAATAAAGTTTGAACTGCAAATCTAATTTCGAGACTTGAGGCTGTGTTCTTGAAATGAATAACATGGTTATAACACAAGGATCTGAAGAAAAATAAAGTTTCAACTTTGATAGATAAATTAGTGAAGATTGGACTTAATCCCTGGATAGTTCAGTGGATTTCAAGCTGGCTGAAGCGTAGACATCAGAGAGTTATTGTTAATGGCGAGTATTCTGAGCAGAGACAGGTTACAAGCGGTGTGCCACAAGGGTCTGTTCTGGGTCCTATTCTTTTTAATATGTTTGTGAGTGACATAGGGGAAAGTTTGGTAGGGAACGTTTGCCTATTTGCCGATGACTCTAAAGTGTGCAATAGGGTTGATATTCCTGGAGGGGGTCTGTAATATGGTAAATGATTTAGCTTTACTAGATAAATGGTCAAAGCAATGGAAACTGCCATTTAATGTTTCCAAATGTAAAATAATGCACTTGGGGAAAAGGAATCCTCAATCTGAGTATTGCATTGGCAGTTCGGTGTTAGCAAAAACTTCAGAAGAGAAGGATTTAGGGGTAGTGATTTCTGACAGTCTCAAAATGGGTGAGCAGTGTGGTTGGGTGGTAGGAAAAGCAAGTAGGGTGCTTGGCTGCATAGCTAGAGGTATAACAAGCAGGAAGAAGGAGATTGTGATCCCCTTATATAGAGCGCTGGTGAGACCACATTTGGAATACTGTGTTCAGTTCTGGAGACCTCACCTACAAAAAGATATTGACAAAATTGAACGGGTCCAAAGACGGGCTACAAGAATGGTGGAAGGTCTTAAGCATAAACGTATCAGGAAAGACTTCATGAACTCAATCTGTATAGTCTGGAGGACAGAAGGAAAAGGGGGGACATGATCGAAACATTTAAATATGTTAAAGGGTTAAATAAGGTTCAGGAGGGAAGTGTTTTTAATAGGAAAGTGAACACAAGAACAAGGGGACACAACCTGAAGTTAGTTGGGGGAAAGATCAAAAGCAACATGAGAAAATATTATTTTACTGAAAGAGTAGTAGATCCTTGGAACAAACTTCCAGCAGACGTGGTTGGTAAATCCACAGTAACTGAATTTAAACATGCCTGGGATAAACATATATCCATTGTAAGATAAAATACAGGAAATAGTATAAGGGCAGACTAGATGGACCATGAGGTCTTTTTTTGCCATCATTCTTCTATGTTTCTATGTTTCTAACTGCAAATCTAACTTAGAGACTTCACCTAACCACCAAACTAAACATTCTGTTTATATATAACACACTACAAATTATATAATTTGTATAATATATAATAAAAATAAGGATTCCTGATTTCAGGTATAAGGAAAATATCAATTCAACTGGAAAATAACATTTACAACATTTCAAAATGTGTGCATTTTCCCTCAGGTCACATGTTAATGTCACTTTAACTTATAGGATGCTTTAACTTATAGGATGGGCACAGCTAATACGTCAGCTGCGTTTCACTTGTTCTTTTAGCTACTGTCAGATATCAACTGTTATTGCATGTCAGTTATCAGAAACCATCTTATAAGCATAACTATTTTCAGTTTTTGTCAGATGTTGACATGGATAGCATGTCACCTATCAAGTCTTGTCAAACTGATAACTATGTCAAATAATGTCTGTGGTTGATTGGTAGTCTAAGATACTGATATTGGAAATAAAATACTTGGAATTTGGCAGATAGTGAAACAAGTACATTAAGAGTTGCGGAGGAAAATTTTGAGAAATATATTTTATACTGATGATGATGGTGGTGGTGATCCTATCTTTATTCATATATTTATGCATTTTAATATTTTATGCTGTCCAATCAAGAAATTTGAGAGACTTCCGCTACATTAAAAAGAACCTCAGGATAGTATCTTCATAAATAAAATAAAATAACCAGAATATAAAATAAAATAAACAACCAAAGTGAGATGTTAAAATGTCAGCACTCTTTCTTTCCCAAAGGAGGTTAATAGATAAACTTCCTGACTCTTTTCTGAAGACTTTGCAAAAAGATTATCTTAATCTTTCCATTTAGCAAGGATACTCAAGGAAGGGGATAACAAAAATACACAATAAATTAATACAGATACAATTTATCTATGACTTTCTAATAAAATGAAATGGCTTGTCCAGAAGGCCAAGTTTCATAGGTGTGATCTCTTTGTAAAGTGGACAGCGAAGACTAAATGCAATTTTCTTGGGATTACATCAGGGGTGAAACTCAGCAGGTTCTGGAGAACCGGTAGTGGATATTTTGAGTAGTTTGGAGAACTGGCAAATACCATCTCTGGCTGGCCCCAGAATGGGGTGGAAATTGAGATTTTGCAATATCCTTCCCCCAGGAGTGAGGAGGGCATGGGGATTTTGCAGTATTTATTTTATTTTATTTTATTTTATTTTATTTTATTTTATTTTATTTTATTTTATTTTATTTTATTTTATTTTATTTTATTTTATTTTATTTTATTTTATTTTATTTTATTTTATTTTATTTTATTTTATTTTATTTTATTTTATTTTATTTTATTTTATTTTATTTTATTTTATTTTATTTTATTTTATTTTATTTTATTTTATTTTATTTTATTTTATTTTATTTTATTTTTTTAAATTTAATTTAATTTTATTTTATTTTATTTTATTTTATTTTATTGTTTGTGTATTTCTTTATTTACTTATTTATTTATTTATTGGATTTGTATGCCGCCCCTCTCCGTAGACTCGGGGCGGCTAACAACAGTGGTAAAAACAACATGTGACAATCCAATTCTAAAACAGCTAAAAACCCTTATTTTAAAACCAATCATACATACAAATATACCATACATAAATTGTACAAGCCTAGGGGGAAAGAATATCTCAGTTCCCCCATGCCTGACGACAGAGTTGGGTTTTAAGAAGCTTACGAAAGGCAAGAAGGGTGGGGGCTATTCTAATCTCTGGGGGGAGTTGGTTCCAGAGGGCCGGGGCCGCCACAGAGAAGGCTCTTCCCCTGGGTCCCGCCAAATGACATTGTTCAGTTGACGGAACCCGGAGAAGGCCCACTCTGTGGGACCTAACTGGTCGCTGGGATTCGTGCGGCAGAAGGTGGTCCCGGAGATAATCTGGTCCGATGCCATGAAGGGCTTTATAGGTCATAACCAACACTTTGAATTGTGACCAGAAACTGATCGGCAACCAATACAGAGTGTTGGTGTAACATGGGCATATTTAGGGAAGCCCATGATTGCTCTCGCAGCTGCATTTTGCACAATCTGAAGTTTCCGAACACTTTTCAGAGGTATCCCCATGTAGAGAGCATTACAGTAGTCGAGCCTCGAGGTGATGAGGGCATGAGTGACTGTGAGCAGTGACTCCCGATCCAGATAGGGCCGCAACTGGTGCACCAGGCGAACCTGGGCAAACGCCACCCTCGCCACAGCTGAAAGATGTTTCTCTAATGTGAGCTGTGGATCAAGGAGGATGCCCAAGTTGCGGACCCTCTCTGAGGGGGTTAGTAATTCCCCCCCCCCAGGGTAATGGATGGACAGATGGAATTGTCCTTGGGAGGCAAAACCCACAGCCACTCCATCTTATCAGGGTTGAGTTTGAGTCTGTTGACACCCATCCAGACCCCAACAGCCTCCAGACACCTGCCATGCCCACAGAACCTGTAGGGAAAAAATTTGAATTTCACCCCTGGAGTACATTGCACAGTATCCACTTTTAACCCTGCACACTACTCTTTAATGTACAAGATCAACATTATGTTTCTCAAATAGGAGACCTTCTGTGAATGCTTTTTGCATCGACCTGGATCTCTGCTTGAAGTCATTAAGGCAAAGGCCATCTCTAACTATCCTTCTGAGATTCAACAAGAGTGCAGATGACAGCCTGGAACTTCGTGGTTAAAAGCAATGAAGAAGCAATAAAGGGGAGAGCTGTTCTAAGCCTGCAAAGCTGTTTGCATAATATAACTTCCAAAAACGCAGTCTGGAAGATGTTAGGTTTGAAGAGGCATAATAGACTTTCGCTCGAATTATCCTTCCCTTGGATGAGACTATCACAGTCTCTCTCCTTTTGCCTAAAAAAGTGTGATACAACAATGGCTGACAGTGAAAATGGAAGGCTATCTATCCTCATCAGCTGGTGGAACATTAACAAGCTGAAGGAAAGAACATTTCTTCTGCACAAAGACGCTATAAGCCGAACAGCATATGGAGCGTTTTTTTTAAAAAAGCATAAATTATTGATAAGAGATATCAAACCACAGCTCCATTGACCAAAGTATTAAAATTTGGGGGATAATTAAATAACAATAGCTTGAAGCAGGCAGAATTTGTCAGGAAAATAATTTGGCAGAAACAGATATTGTCAAAGGCAGCCTGAACCTAGACATTATATAATCAGAAACCATTGACTGAGAAGTTGGCCTTATAAAAAGCCTTATAAAATTGAGATTTTGTCATTCAGAGTACTGTATGTGCCAGAGCAGTATACTTGGTAAATAGGGCAGAGAGATCTATTCTCTCTGTTTGATTCCTCAATGTATTAGTGGCTCAGGATTAAAGGGTTAGTTTTTAAACCATAAGGTAGCATAATCTTGCCATGTAGGGACCAGGGAAAGCATCATTATTAGAACATTAATGGAAACTCTTAGTTGAGCATGGATAACACCAATATTATGCCTCGTCAATATGACAGCTATACAAAGAGAGCAACATTTAATCCAGTCTGACTACTATATGCTGAAATACTTCTTACTACCTGTATCTTACTCATTTACTGAATGCTTTGTGTCCCTAAAATGCAGAACAACATAAGATTTAAGGCAAATAATATACAAGGCAAATCTCATGAAAGGAGCAGAAATAGAATCTTCCTAGCCTCATGTCTTATTCTTCTTCTCTGGGTTAAGCTTCTTTCTCCAATTTTTCTGGCAGAAGGACTCCAAAGAATTTAGAAATTGATGGTTTGCAAATTGCATTACCTTTCTAAATATGTAGGAGGAGAGGTTGCTTTTTTAAATGACTTCCTTCCTTCCTTCCTTCCTTCCTTCCTTCCTTCCTTCCTTCCTTCCTTCCTGTTCTGTCTGGGTCACTCCGGAAGCCAAGACCAACCCAAAAGAGAAGCCAGACACACTGGTAAAAGGCAAAGGCAGTTTATAAAATTCAAGAAAAACACAGGTAACAGAAAATGTCCTTACAAACAGGAAAACGCTGTATCTTCAGTTATATCCACGAAGGCAAAAGTCCATGCAGCAATACAGGATTCTTGCTGCCAAGACGAGGCTGTAGATAGCAGACCTACCCCTCCCACGGGTCTTCCAAACTGCTGGACCACAAGCCAGGAACAGAGACGCCGAGAACAAAACAGGACACCAGGACACCGTAACTCCAATTGATAACACTCCACATGGCTTCAAGGGCTTGCCTGCCTTTTAAACCCTGCTAAGGAGGACCACACCCAAGCCCAGCTGTTCCTAATTCAGTGCTGATAATACTTCTTTAATTTCTCCTTTCTTTGATCTGAACGTCTCTGTCGCATGTCAATGACGGCTTGTGCGTCATCACCTAATGACTCCAAACTACTGGCTGGGGAGAGCCTCCCCCCCGGGGCTCTCATGCTGTTCTCCTTTGTCCCATTCCTGATTTTCCTCTCCCCCGTCCGACTGTTCAGCCCCCTCCTCTTCGCTGTCCTCCTCCTCTGGGCATGGAGCCAGCAGAGTCACAGCTGGTCCCTGAGCAACCTCAGGCTGAATCACAACACTTCCTTCCTTCCTTCCTTCCTTCCTTCCTTCCTTCCTTCCTTCCTTTCCTTGCAAATGATTCCTAATCTTTAAATCTTTAATTCTTCCAGGAAATTTATTGTCTTCACCAATACAGAAACTTGCTCTCCAAAGACAGGAACTCCTATACTAAAAATTAATTACTTGTTAGTCCCAACTTTCTCTCTCTGGAAGTGTAGGAAATACATTTTGACAATAGAGAAATAGATATAGGTAGTCCTCAACGTATGACCGCAACTGAGCCAAAAAAATTATGTTGCTAAACAACACAGACGTTAAATGAGTTTTGCCCTATTGTTTTATAGTTTTTATTGAATTTTGCCCTATTTACGACCTTGCTTGTCACAAGTTGTTAAGTGGCTAAGTTAGTAACATGGTCTTTAAAACGTTAAGTTAGTAACATGGTTACTAACGTTAAATTAGTGTTAAGTTAGTAACATGGTTTTTAAATGAATCTGGCTTCCCCATTGACTTTGCTTGTCAGAAAGATGATCACATGATCAAGGACACTGCAAATGTCATAAACAAATCAGTTGCCAAGCATCTGAATTTTGGTCACATGACATAGGGATGCTGTAACCATCGTAATTGTGAAAAATGGTCACATGTCACTTTGTTCGGTGATCTTGTAACTTTGAATGGTCACTAAATAAACTGTTGTAGGGCAAGGACTACTTCTACTGTAGGATGTGTCTTAGAAACATAGAAACATAGAAGACTGATGGCAGAAAAAGACCTCATGGTCCATCTAGTCTGCCCTTATACTATTTTCTGTATTTTATCTTAGGATGGATATATGTTTATCCCAGGCATGTTTAAATTCAGTTACTGTGGATTTATCTACCACGTCTGCTGGAAGTTTGTTCCAAGGATCTACTACTCTTTCAGTGAAATAATATTTTCTCATGTTGCTTTTGATCTTTCCCCCAACTAACTTCAGATTGTGTCCCCTTGTTCTTGTGTTCACTTTCCTATTAAAATCACTTCCCTCCTGGACCTTATTTAACCCTTTAAATGTTTCGATCATGTCCCCCCTTTTCCTTCTGTCCTCCAGACTATACAGATTGAGTTCATTAAGTCTTTCCTGATACGTTGTATGCTTAAGACCTTCCACCATTCTTGTAGCCCGTCTTTGGACCCGTTCAATTTTGTCAATATCTTTTTATAGGTAAGGTCTCCAGAACTGAATACAGTATTCCAAATGTGGTCTCACCAGCACTCTATATAGTGGGATCATAATCTCCCTCTTCCTGCTGGTTATACATCTAGCTATGCAGCCAAGCATCCTACTTGCTTTCCCTACTGCCTAACTGCACTGTTCACCCATTTTGAGACTGTCAGAAATCACTATCCCTTTCTTATTCTAGAAAGGAAAACCATACCATACCACCTTAGCATACTTTTTCTTCCAGCCTGTACTATGCATCTGTTTGGTTTTTTAAAAAACTATAAAAAGAGAACAGATGAAGTATGGAAGGAACTATGGTTAAGAACAAGGAAAGATTTTTTGAAATATATAAAAAAAACATTGTTGAGTTAGTGAAGCAGTGGAGTTGATGTGCCAGTGCCTGGAACTTGTGAGGGTCTGGATGGGTGTTAACAGGCTCAAGCTCAACCCCAAGAAGAAGGAGTGGCTGTGGGTTTTGCCTCCTGGTGACAACTCCATCTGCCCTTTCATCAGCCTGGAGGGGGGGAAATCTTTAATCCCTTCAGAGAGGGCCCACAACTTGAGAGTCCTCCTTGATCCACAGCTGAGCCTAGAACAACACCTCTCAGGTGTGGCAAGGGGGGCATTTGCATAGGTTCACCTAGTGGACCAGTTACGGCCCTATTTGGACAGGGAGTCTCTTCTCATAGTCACTCACGCTCTCATCACCTTGCAGTTTGATTACTGCAATGCTCTCTACATGGAGCTACCTTTAAAGAGCGTTCAGAGACTGCAGCTAGTCCAAAACGCAGTCACACCAGCCATCATGGGACTTCAGAGGTGTCACCATGTGTCACCATCACTACGTGAGCTGCATTGGCTACTGATTGGTCTCTGAATGCAAGTTAACGTGTTGGTTATTACCTATAAAGTCCTACATGGCTTAGGATCAAATTACTTACGGGACCGTCTACTGCCTCATATATCCCAATAGCTGGATAGAGCCTGCAGAGTCGGCCTTTTCCAGGTCCCACCAGCCAGACAATTTCGCCTGGTAGGACCTAGGGGAAGGGCCTTCTCTGTGGCAGCTCCAGCCCTTTGGAACCAACTCCCTCCAACGATTCGTACCACCTTCACCCTCCTGGCCTTTCATAAGGCTCTAAAAAGACACATCTGCCGGCAGGCGTGGAGCCATTGAGCATTGCTGACAGTATGAGTGAATTAGTGTGACTGGTTTCTTTTGAGTTGAATGGTTTTAATTCTTGGGGTTTTATTTTAAATTTTATATTGGGTTTCTTATATATTGTATTTTTGCACTGGTTTTATTATGTAAGCCGTCCTGAGTCCATTGGAGAAGGGCGGCCAAGAAATCCAAATAAATGAATAAATACATAAATAATTTTAAAAATGCTCTTGCTGGCATTTTAATTCTTATCTATTCCTCGGACGAAGAAGAAGGTGGGGGTGACTTGGAAGAGGGGGGGCTTGGCACACAGCCCAGGAAGCCAATCACCATTATCTTCGGTCGATTCGGATGATGAAGTGTTAGACCCACGCAGACGCAGACTTATGCATCGAAGAGACCAATTGAGGAAATATTACAGGAGATATAAATAGCAGTCTGCTAGTTTGGCCGTTGTGGAAGATTATCTGATCGCAGTTCTTCAGGATCGTGCCTCGCTGTTTCTGAGCTTTGTTTGTGGATTTTTCACGCCTTTGACACCAAAGCAGAGTAAAGTGTGTGTGTGTTTCACTTCGTGGGAAGAAGGAGGGCTGTGACGTTTCTTCACAGCTACTAGCTAAGTACTTAACACTGCTTAAGGGAAATTGTACAGACTACCCGGTTGTTTTGGGAAGAGTGCTCTTTGCTATACAAAAAGGGTGCTTTGTTCCTTTTGAATTTTGTGATAAAGGACATTGTTTTGAATTTTCAAACGTGTGTGTGTCTGAAATTTGTACCTGTGAATTTTTGGGAGGCTTCTACCAGAGGCCTAACATTTTTGCTAACATTTTTTTTTTGAGCCAGTTAAGAACATAGATTTTTTCTTTTCAGGGAAGATTTAAACTCAAATTACACATATATAAAAAAAGATTGTATATGGGTGTAATGGGACCATGATTTATGTGAGAATAAAATGATCAGGATAGAAATCTGTACAGCACCAAATTTTATTTTGAAATCATTGTTATTTTATATATCTCCCAGGGATCAAACTGGATATGCTTCCCTGCTTGCTTCATATAGTTCCCTCACCTACTGTAGAGATCTGCATATTTTTTATGATTATTCTGATAACTGGCTTTTTAAATGTTACCTACTGTAGGTAAGCAAGCTGTAAGAGCCCTCTCATATTGTTTTGAAATAATATGTTTATATGCACAGCAAGTGCAATCTCACAAGTAGCTTTCTATCCAATCTGAAAATAGAGGGAAAATGCTTCTAATCTTCAATGTTTACTAGTATTTATATTAAAAATAATCAGCATGTGTGCCCAGTTCATAACGGATGATTTTTTTAGTTGATGCAAAATGCATGTTGGAAAAATTTATAAGACTTGCTAGTTTAACTCTGTGATATAGAAAATGAAATATCACTCTGGTCTTCCTTTTCTTTCTTTTTTCTGGAGATTTTCTTTTTCTTTCTCTCAACAAAGACCCCCTACTAAGAATTCTGTTTTCTCTTCCATTCAGACAGTTCCAATAAACAGAAGAAAAATAAATACATATACCAAAACAGGGCAAGCATACTTTCTTTTTATTGTGCAAAGGTCAGAAATACAATATCTCTTATTTTAACTACCTACCTTTTTCTGTTTACTCAACCCATTTGTCCTGACATCTACAGACTATATATATAAAAAAAGCATAGTTAATAGATAAAATCAACAGCAGAGTTATATTTCAAATTTCAGAGCCCTCTCTTAACAATCTCCATGCAAAAAGTCCACAATGGCTTCTTAATCCACCATAAACAACCATAATCACTGTCTTTGGTCCAGGACCAAATATCTTTGACTAATTCTTTAAAATAAGGCTCTTCCTTAAAAAGTTTACTTAATTTTAAAGTTAAAATTTTTAAGGGAGAGCCTTATTTTTAAAATTAATTTTTAATTTAAATTTTAAACTAAATCTGATTAAGCTTGTTGAGAAGAAAGTTGGAATCCTTTTAATGATAATGCTTCAAACTTTTGCATACCTAAATCAAAAATCCAATTTGTTTGTTTGTTTGTTTATTATTAAAGGAATGTATTCTTTTACCAATCTTAGAGCTAAATCTGGCATGGAACATTAGCTATTAGGTATTTTATTTTTTCCACAATTGTTTTAATCTCTGAGATACTTAGCATAAAGTAGAAAATATTTTTTGTCATCTGGTCACTTTGGTGGGTAGGGGCAAAAAAGGGGCATTAGCAGCAATTGTGTGATCTCCTTTTGGGCACCATTTGGATGTTGAAAGGCTACCCCTCGCCAAGACCTCCGGGCAGATTCCGCCTGAGTAATGAAGGGGGGATGCCTTTGAGGCTCGCTGGCCAGGACCTCCCAGGGACTGGGGGAGAGCCTTCCCACATTCCAACGCTGGTGTGGCAAAGGGGCAAGGGAACGGTGGGGACCATCCCCTTGCCCTGCAAGGAGCTTTCACCCATTAGTTGTGAAGAAATTTTATTGATGGGAATTTCCGCCCCTCTGGCTTCACTTCTGCAGGTGTTTGTTATTTAATTAAATTAATAAAGTGACCCATATAACCAGTGATGGGCTACCAAAATTTTTACTATCACGCTATGGGCGTGGCTTATGCATTTTGTTTCAACATCTTTCAGTGCAAATTGGGTGCTCTGGGGTGGAGCCCCAAATTTTGCTACCATTCCTCTAAGAGCCCATCACTGCATATAACCCTTGTATGCTGCCCCGAGTCTTCGGAGAGGGGCGGCATACAAATCCAAATAATAAATAAATAAATAAATAAATAAAACCCACAACTCTTGTCCATGTGTCATTCCGTCTTCACTGCAACAACTGGATGACTCCCGAAATCAACATTTAAATTTATTTATTTGTATCCCACCTTGATTATTTTTAAATAACTCAGTGAACATATCAAGCACATCTTCATCCCCATATTTTCCCCACAACAATATTCTATAGCCCACGCCTATCCCAGAGCTTCATGTTCAGTTTGTGGATCCTTTTGTATCAATTTAAAAAAATGAACAGTTTGGTTGAGTTCTGTAGCATGATGGAATCTTAAGATCCTTAATTAATGTACCCTGAAGTTGATGAAATATGGAGTCTGCTGCTGCAGGCCAGTGTCAAGCAATTCCATTTTTAATCAGCAGGTAGAGCAGTTGTTATAAATCTGCATTATTAGAAATACTTTTAACAAGATGCTCACAGGTGGTTAGAAGAAAGCAACAAATCCAAATTCTCAGGATCAGTGTTCCCTCTAATTTTTGGAGGGGGTGGGCGAAAAAGTATAGTGTCTGAGCGGCAGTGCCTTCGGGACTGGGCGGCCCAGAAATAATAGATAGATAGATAGATAGATAGATAGATAGATAGATAGATAGATAGATAGATAGATAGATAGATAGATAGATAGACAGACAGACAGACAGACAGACAGACAGACAGACAGACAGACAGACAGACAGACAGACAGACAGACAGACAGACAGACAGACGATGATAGATAGATAGATAGATAGACAGACAGACAGACAGACAGACAGACAGATAGATAGACAGATAGACAGACAAACAAACAAACAAACAAATAAAAAACCCACCCTGTTTTGCCTCAGAGAATTTCAAAATAAAATACTGTACTGTGTGTCTATAACAGTGAGCTCATAATAGGGCAACTCTGTCAATATCAAAATGCCACTTAAATAGGTGAGCTAGTTTCAAACTAGATTTTGATTTTCTTTCTCTCTTCCTTACTCCCATTATTTTTCTTTCTCTTTTCCTTCCTCTCTTTTTTCTATCTGTTTCTCTCTCTTCCTCTCTTCCTCTCTCTCTCCTTCCCTCTCACTCTTTCCCTCTCGGCTTCTGGGCAGGTTTGGAAAACTCTGAGTTGATGATGATTTTTAAGTGAGCGATTGCTCACTGCTCAGCTTAGAGGGAACTATGCTCAGGATGTGAGTTTCAGTCCTCTTTTATGGAACTTCTCTAAAACTGCAGTCATGGTATCAGAGAGCTCTTCAATGGTCACATACTAGAAAATAAAGAAGAATTCCCTTCAAGATAGAGTCCCTAACTTTTGGCCAAGAAGAGGCTCCGGGTCACCTTTGATAACATATATCAACCACTTTTTTTTTTGCTTTTGTTTTCCTCTGTGAAATAACCCAAGCGTATTTGGATTGGGAGTCTTATTGCAGATTAAAGTTGGCAGATTTACTGTAACTTAGAGGTAGGGATAAGAGCAGGTAACTATTTTAATTCATTGTTTGCAAACATTGTTGTAATCGTTGCTGTAAAGTTCTTGGCACACACTATCAATAATTATTTCTAGCTGATTTATATGCTAGCTGATTCTTTGCATTTTTTGTATAATCTAGCCATGGAAACTGCTTTATCCAATGTCAGATCTCTCTGTTGCAAATATTTATCATACAATGTTTTGTCGATATACTTTCACAGCATTTGATCCCAATCATACCTGCTTCTAAGTCTTCACATTCACACAATTTAGCTTAAGTCCCTAAGTCCATTTTTCTATCAAAATTTAAACTCAGGAACTTTAAAACACTAGCTGGCAAATTCTGGGAATTAAAGTCCACACATCATAAAGCTGCTGAGATTGAACACGCGTTTAAACATTTTTGCATGGAGTGAAATATTTATTAAAAGCAGCTTTAGTATATGAAAAGTTACCATTTGTTCCTAGTAAACTGAAACTCCGAAGGAACATCATTTTCAAATATACTATTTTGATAGCTATTTCACAGATTGTAAAGGTGCCAGTTCTCAGCTTTCACATCTGCATCAGTAATGGGTTTCACTTACCTTTGTTACTGGTTCGGAGATGTGTGCAAGTCCGTGTACTGCTTCTGTGCATGCACAGAGCATCCATGATAATGTCTGGCTGGGTGGGCGGAGTCTCCCACCCAGTGAAAGGCTACCAACATTTTTATTATCACACTGTGGGCGTGGCTTATGCAGGACGTCCTGCATTTTCTTTCAACATCTTTCAGTGCAAATTGGGCGCTCTGGGGTGGAGCTCGATTTTCACTACCCCACTGTGTCCCCCCCCCCCATCTCCCCTGGTCCCACTGCCACTGCTGGCTCTCCTGAACTGAGGCAAACTAGAAACATAGAAACACAGAAGATTGACGGCAGAAAAAGACCTCATGGTCCATCTAGTCTGCCCTTATACTACCTCCTGTATTTTATCTTAGGATGGATATATGTTTATCCCAGGCATGTTTAAATTCAGTTACTGTGGATTTATCAACCACGTCTGCTGGAAGTTTGTTCCAAGCATCTACTACTCTTTCAGTAAAATAATATTTTCTCATGTTGCGTCTGATCTTTCCCCCAACTCACCTCAGATTGTGCCAATATCCTGTCATTCCCCTTGGGTTTCTCTCTCTGGCGCAGTATATGGGAGGCAGCCTCACCCCGGTGTATGGGAGGCGCATGCTCCTCCTAGCCACCTCAGAGTCCCTCTTTTTCTTTTTAAGCCTTAAAGTTTTGGATTTTTTTTTATTCCCCTCACCTTCTTCCTTCGGCAGCAACTGTCCTCTTCTTCTTCCTCCTCCTCCTCCCACCCAAATTCCAAGCTTTTATTTCTTTCTTAATGGGTTTGCATGCATTATTTGCCTTTACATTGATTTCTATGGGAAAAATTGCTTCTACTTAAGACCTTTTCTACTTAAGAACCTAGTCAAGGAACGAATTAAGTTCTTAAATCAAGGTACCACTGTATATCCCCCCCCCCATCCTGTTTGGTTGAGTGAACCTTGATCTGATAGTATTATGAAAAGAATCAGAGTCACCAATTCACTATTGTAGCCCTCTAAGAATTATTTTTAAAAAGTTATTCCACCTAGATTTGTAGTATTATGAAAACAGTAGTAATATGAAAAGGAACAGAGTCATCAATTCACTTTTGTAGAGCTGCGAGAATTATTTCTCAAAACTTATTCCACCTAGAATTTAAATCTTAAGGTAATAAATGCTGTCAGATTGCCAGCCCAGAATCAGCTCCTCAGCTGTTCATTTCCCCCCTCTAGAATTTATCTCTAGGCATAAAATGCCCTTGCTCTGTTCTTCCTTCATCTTCATCTGATGATTAGTACTCTAAATAAATGGGCAGGTACTTAGCTTTTCCTCACCCAGGTGTTTAATTAAATTGTCAGTTTAACTTTTTACCTGGATGCATTGTCCAGTGGGTTCATCAGAGAGGCTCCCTCATGCTTGCAGGGCTGCATCAATATTTCATTTCACAAAAATGAATCACGGGGAGCCCAATGCAACTTCTGAAGACATTCATTCCATAGTCAGTGCAGGGAAAAAAAACACCTTCTTAAATGCTAGAAAAACAGTTCTCCCATAGCCAGAGTCTCTTTGAAAAGGTATTATTTGAAAACTGTAGCATACAACAAGGGACAGTTCTTGGGGTTCCCTAGGGAGGTGATGGTGAACCTATTGCACAACTGCCACAGAGGGCTTGAAGAGCCATATCTGCTGGCACACGAGCCATTGCCCTAGCTCAGCTCCAACATACATGGGTGTGGCAGCCAGCTGGGGGTTTTGGCTCACACAGAGGCTCTGGGAGGGTGTTTTTTTATTTTTTATGTTATTTATTTATTCTTTGTCCAATAAACAATACATATGGAAGAGAATAGACATTGAGTAATATATATAAAGATAGTATGTAAAAAAGAAGATAAATATATGAGAGGGAGAGAGTATATATGATACATGAGATAAGGAAAGACAATTGGATAGGGGACGTTAGGCACACCAGTGCACTTATGTACGCCCCTTACTGGCCTCTTAGGAACTTGGAGAGGTCAATCGTGGATAGTCTAAGGCAGAGGTCCCCAACCTTTTTTGCACCAGGGACCGGCTTTAAGCTAGACCAGTTTTCCATGGCCCGGTGGGGGGGGGGGAGCTAGCTGTCAGCGGCGCCGTAAAAGGGGCGATCAAGAGAGGAATGGGTGAATGAATGGACGGAGGGTGGGAAGGAAGGAAGGAAAGAGGGAAGGGACAGGAACAGAAGAAGGGTGCAAAGGAAGCAAGGAAAGGTGTGAAAGGGGAGAGTAAGAGAGGAAGGAGTGAAAGAAGGGAATGAGGGAGGAAAGAAGGGAGGAAGGAAAAGGAAAGCAAGAAATGGAGGGAGGAAAGGAAGGAAGGAAAGAAAGAAAGAAGGGGGAAGGGACAGGAACAGAGGAAGGAAGCAAGGAAACTTATGAAAGGGGAGAGTAAGGGAAGAAGGTAGGAAGGAGAAAGAAAAGAAGAAATAGAGGAAGGGAAGGTAAAAGAGAGAAAGAAAAAGAGCAAGAAAGAAAGCAAGAAAGAGAAAGAAAGAAAGAAAGAAAGAAAGAAAGAAAGGCAACTTCAAAGAAAGGCTCACTGAGCATCTCTCACTCTCTCTCTCTTTCTATCCCTCTTTCTTTCTTTCTCTTCCTTTCTCTCTCTCCTCTTCCTTTATCTCCTCTCTCTCTCCCTCTCTCTTTCTCTCCCCCCTCTCTCCCCTTTCCCTCTCTCTTTCTCTCTCTCCCTCTCTTGCTATCTCTCCCCCCTTTCCCTCTCTCTTTCTCTCTCTCCCTCTCGCTATCTCTCCCCCCTCTCCCTCTCTCTTTCTCCCTCTCCCTCTCTTTCTCTTTCTCTCCCCCTCTTTCTCTCTCTTCTTCTCACTTTCTCTCTCTTGTTTTCTTTCTGTCTCTTTTGCTTTCTCTCTCTCTCACTCTTTCTTGTTTTCTTTCTCACGCTCTTTCTCTTGTTCTCTCTCTTGCTATCTCTTTCTCCCCCCCTTTCTCTCACTCTCTCTTTCTCACTTTCTCTCTATCTTGCTGTCTGTTGCTCTCACTCACTCTCGTTCTCCGTTCTTCTCAGCGGTGACGCGCGCACGCCCTGCCCGCCTCACCTTTGCGAGAGCACTTTCGCCCCGGGCTCTCAGCAAGGGGGTTTGCAGGAGAGGTGGGGCCGGCGAAGGTGATATTCAATGTCGGGGGCGCACAGGCGCCCCCGACATTGAAGACCTCCGCTGAGAAAAGCCTTTGCCGGCATTTCCTCTCGGCGTCAAGGAGGCGCAGCGGCGGGCGGAGAGAGGGAAGGGGGGGCAGCGGCGTCGCTCCTGGCCTTGGCGGGCCGCCCGACCCTCCCCACCTCCTGCAAACGCGGCGGGCGGCGGGGGGAGAGCGAGGAGCCGGTTCCGGCGGGCGCGGGGCTTGGCTGGCTGGCGGGGGGGGAGCGCCGCTGGTGGTGCGGAAAGGCCGAGGGGGCCCTGGCGCCGCGGACCGGCTGAAAACCCCCAACGGCCCGGTGCCGGTCCGCGGACCGGCGGTTGGGGACCTCTGGTCTAAGGGAGAAATGATGGGGGTTGGGGGTTGACACTATTGAGTCCAATAATGAGTTCCACGCTTCGACAACTCGATTGTTAAAGTCATGTTTTTTACAGTCAAGTTTAGAGCGGTTAATATTAAGTTTGAATCTGTTGCGTGCTCTTGTGTTGTTGCGGTTGAAGCTGAAGTAGTCGTTGACCGGAAGGACGTTGCAGCATATGATCTTGTGGACAATACTTAAATCGTGTTTTAGGCTTCGTAATTCTAGGCTTTCTAGGCCCAGGATTGTTAGTCTATTTTTGTAGGATATTCTGTTTCGAATGGAGGAGTGAAGGGCTCTTCTGGTGAAATATCTTTGGACATTTTCAAGGGTGTTGATGTCTGAGATGTGGTATGGATTCCAGACAGATGAGCAGTAGTCTAGGATGGGTCTGGCAAAAGTTAGGGAGGATGGGGAAGGCATTTTTACCCTTCCCCAGTTCCAGGGAAGCCTTTGGAGCCTGAGGAGGGTGAAACACAAGCCTACTGGGCCCACCAGAAGTTAGGAAACAGGCCATTTCTGGCCTACAGAGGGCCTCCAGGGGGTAGGGGAAGCTGTTTTCACCCTCCCCAGGCACTCACGCATGTGCACCTTCGTTCAGTACCCGAGGGGGAAAAGGTTCACCATCACTAGGACCCATGTTACACCACTGCTCCACAAGCTGCACTGGCTACTGATCTTCTTCTGGGTACAATTCAAGGTTTTGTTTATTAGCTTTAAAGCCCTGCACGACATGGGTTCAGATTACTTGAGGAAACATCTCACCAGGGCTGGCATCAGTCAAGGTATTCTACCCATGAGAAGGGCTTTGTCTGCTGTGGTTTCTGCTCTTTGGAACATTTTATCAATCTTACCATCTTACCCACCCTTCTGATTTTCTGTAAGAGTCTGAGGACTCTGCCAGATTGTTTGGGGCCCCAAGGACCATCACACTGGAGGAATGTTGACAAATTAAGAGGCAATCCCACCTCTGCTTATTCTGTTTCCTCTCTTCCCATCTTTTAACTATAATTTTATTTTGATTGTGATTTAGAATATTAGAAATATTTCAGAAACGTTTATCTGTTTTAATGCTGTAAGCCACCTAGAGTCATTTGGATACAAGATGGGCTGCAAATAAATTTAAACCAAAAAAAAGTATGAAATTACATAGTATTTGTGGCAAGGCAGATTGGCCATCACTTTTAAAAAAATATTTTTCTATCGTCTTTCATATTTCTTTTTTCTTTTCGCTTTTGCACTTTGCATTTTTTTGGGTGTGATTTCCATTTTGTAGATCTCAGTGGTGGGATCCAAATAATTTAACAACAGACTCTGTGGTAGTGGCTAGGTTAAGGTGACCAGACGTCCCGCTTTCCGCAGGACAGTCCTGCTTTTTCATAATCTGTCCCACGTCCTGCACCATTTCAAAAATGTCCCAATTTTTTTCCTTCCTTCCTTCCTTCCTTCCTTCCTTCCTTCCTTCCTTCCTTCCTTCCTCTCTCTCTCTCTCTCCCCTCTATGGTGACGGTGGAAGGAAATGGTGAAGCCTCTTGGGGTCATCCTGGGCGGGTTGTACTTCCTGTGTCTCCCAGCTCAGGATAGGCCTCGTGCTCACAATGAGCTTCCTGAAGAATTCTTCTTGGGAACTGAGTGAGGGGATCCTACTGCGGCAACCTGTTACTGAGGCCATGCTTGCAGGACACGTCTTGGGCACTGGCAGCCAGTACATCGCCGAGAGGTGAGGGCATGAGAGAGAGAGAAAAAATAAAGAGGTGGGTTTTTTGCGTCCGCCCCCAGCCAATGGTAACCTTGAGCCAGTGATGAGATTTGAACTGCTGACCTATAGATCCACAGTCAGCTTCAGTGGCCTGCAGTACAGCACTCTACCTGTTGCGCCACCCTGGCTAATTTCCAATTTTGGTCATAAATTGAAGGCTATCTGTATTGTTTTGATGTTTCTTCTGCCTCATTTGATTTCTTCATTAGAATCGTTTGTAATTGTGCCTTAATATTTTCTTTTCAGAAATCTCACCCACTTGAGCTTTCATTATTTTTTGGCTTCTCCTGTTTCTGTAAAATGTGTTTAAATCTATACTGGTGAACATTTACATTTCTATATTTACTTGTTGATTTATGTCACATCTTCTTCAGGAGCTGAAAGAGCTTTTAAGCACGGCTCCCTTGAGACTTCCTCACTCCACAACAGCAACCCTATTAACTTGGTTGGACTGAGAGATAACAAAATAACCCTAGTATGAGGGTTATCCAGAAAGTGAGGTTACAGGGCACGTAGCTCTTGCAGGGGATGTTCGTGGGGGAAGTTAGTATGACCCTTGAAAATGTCCAAAAATACTTCACCAGAAGAGCACTTCACTCCTCCACTCGAAATAGAATACCCTACGAGACTAGACTTTCAATCCTGGGCCTAGAAAGCCTAGAACTAAGACTCCTTAAACAAGATCTAAGTATTGTCCACAAGGTCATATGCTGCAACGTCCTGACTGTCGGCAACTACTTCAGCTTCAACCACAACAACACAAGAGCACACAACAGATTTAAACTTAATATTAACCGCTCCAAACTTGACTGTAACAAATATAACTTCAGTAACCGAGTTGTTGAAGCGTGGAACTCATTACCGGATTCCATAGTGTCATCCCCAAACTCCCAACACTTTACCCTTAGATTATCTATGGTTGACCTATCCAGATTCCTAGGAGGTCAGTAAGGGGCGAGTACAAGTGCACTAGAGTGCCTTCCGTCCACTGTCCTATTGCTCTCCTATATCTCCTATACCTTTCTTCTATTCCTGTATCTTCTCTTCTATTCTTTCATTGATATGTTCTACTACTATATCTTCTTTTCTATTCTTTCTTAGATATATTTTACTATGAGTATCTCCTCTATAACCTTCATCATGTATTTTACTATGCGTATATATATATATACCCACTAAAACTCTCTATTGGACAAAATAAATAAATAAATAAATAAAAATTTAAAAAACTATCGTGTAGCTGGAAGCATCGGAAGAGAACGAGCAGAGCCAATGGTCAGTAGATCATCCACTGGCATTGTGGTGAAGGTTAGAGATGAGCGCCCTCATTCCGTTTCCCTCCAAGTGTGAAGTGCACGCTGTCATACGCTAAACGAATGCTGAGGGCAGGAACACTCATGTCTAGTGTAATAGTTTGTTTAGGTGTTCTGTAATATAGTATAGAATTAATAATTTTTGATACTGCAAAGAAGTAAAAGCCTGCTGACGAAAGAACTCCTGCTGTAGTGTCCTTATTAAGGAAACTGTCCAGTGCCTGGTATCCTCCACGTTCCCAAAGCAAGTTCAAAATTAACTCTGACAATCTTATTATTTTGTCACTCAACATGTAGTACCTTTCTCCTTCCAGACTTAGGACAGCAACTGCTGGTTAGTTTTCTCCAACGTAAAGCTTACCAGATATGTTAAACTGAAATTCTCATTGTACTCATCACAAACATGATGATAGTTGCAATTCTACATATAAGGGAGGTACCAGCTTGAAAAAACCTGCCCTAGCTAAAACAAAAATGATTTTAAAATAAAAGCACCTTTAATATCTAACATTAACAAAATTATCAGAGATGCGGAAGTAGAGATGGAGAAGGAGCAAATTTTTAGTTAATAATGATTCAAAGAGTGGCTGATAATTGCGATGTTGGTGACAAAATAAAAGTAGAGTTGAAGAGTGAGTGATTTTTTTCCCGATGTTTTGAGAAAGTGCGTAAAACTATTATTATTTTCCTTCTCCTTCAATTTATGTCATCTGCATAATGGGGTGGCATAAGGTTCCTGCTTGGCATTAATAAACATCACTTCAAATTATGCTTGGCAACCCAAGAGTCTCTTATCAGGCTGAGGTCAGGCGGGATGGAAACTCTGTCCTGTTCCAGTCATGAGTCTGCTTTTACTATCATTCCTTTGCATGAATGAATGTGCACTGCTCTGAAAGACCAGAGCCAGCTGTTCTGAAGGACTTGGCATTCTTGGCATTGATCTCTCATCATTCAGATCATGCATCTCAATAAAAGATGAGCAATAAAAGAAGAGCAGCAGCAAACCCCTTTTCACTTTCTCTTTATTGTCACCTTCTATGGTCAGCAGAAACATTGCCAAGGCGTCAGTATCTATTGCCTCAGTTGGAATGGGTTGACTTCATATCAGTCTGTGGATAACCTCCCTTTTTTATATACAGTACATTGCTGGACAGAAGGACATATTCTGTTCTTTTGCAAATCTCAAAGATATTATTTGCTATACAATACATGAGGCAATGCTGTGTGATGGTTGTTGGAATTGGATACAGAAGATCCAGGTTCATCCATGAGGGTTATCCGGAAAGTAAGGTTACAAGGCACGTAGCTCTCGCTGAGAACAGAACGAGCAGTGCCAGTGGTCAGTAGATCATTGACTGGAGTTGTGGTGAAGGTTATTGATTTGATTTGATTTGATTTGATTTGATTTGATTTGATTTGATTTGATTTGATTTGATTTGATTTGATTTGATTTGATTTGATTTGATTTGATTTGATTTGATTTGATTTGATTTGATTTGATTTGATTTGATTTGAATGCCGTCCCTCTCCGCAGACTCGGGCGGCTCACAGCAGTGATAAAACAGTATACAATGACAAATCTAATATTAAGTCTAAAATAACAATTTTACATTAAAAACCTAAAAAAAAACTTATATAAAAACAGCAGGTAGAGTGCTGTACTGCAGGCCACTGAAGCTGACTTGTAGATCTGAAGGTCAGCGGTTCAAATCTCATCACCGGCTCAAGGTTGACTCAGCCTTCCATCCTTCCGAGGTGGGTAAAATGAGGACCCAGATTGTGGGGGGAAATAGCCTAGCTCTGTTACAAAAGTGCTATTGCTAACATGTTGTAAGCCACCCTGAGTCTAAGGAGAAGGGCGGCATAAAAATTGAATAAATAAATAAATAAATACACACAAACATTCCATACATAAAACTACATAGGCAAGGGGAGATGTCTCAGTTCCCCCATGCCTGATGGCAGAGGTGGATTTTAAGAAGTTTACGAAAGGCAAGGAGGGTGGGGGCAGTCCTGATCTCCAGGGGGAGCTGGTTCCAGAGGGTTGGGGCCACCACAGAGAAGGTTCTTCCCCTGGGTCCCGCCAGCCGACATTGTTTAGTCGACGGGACCCAGAGAAGGCCAACTCTCTGGGACCTAACCGGCCGCTGGGATTTGTGCGGCAGAAGCCGGTCTCGCAGATATGCTGGTCCGATGCCATGAAGGGCTTTATAGCTCATAACCAACACTTTGAATTGTGACCAGAAACTGATCAGCAACAATGCAGATTGCGGAGTGTTGGTGTAACATGGACATACCTAGGGAAACCCATGATTGCTCTCGCAGCTTAGAGGTTAGAGATGAACGTCCTCATTCCATTTCACTCCAAGTGTGAAGTCTATGCTGTAATTTGCTATCTGAATGCTGAGGGCATCAACGCTCCTGGTAATGGGTGCCCAAGATTTGTGTACGATGGGTGCCCAAGATTTTTCTTGCTGATTTCTGAGTTTTGAATTATTTGGCTGAAGGAGAATGGATATGGCACCACTGCATTGATTGACGTTTACTTTATGGAGTATGGTGATAAGCCCAAGTTTCATATCCTGTCACTATACAGTTGAGAAAAGCCTCACCTTCAATCTTTAAACAGTCAAGAAATTCTCAGACGGCACTGACTCTGTCAATTTTGTGCACTTAGACAACACTTAGACCAACCAACCAACCACTAGACCACTACTGAACCACACTAAACCACAGAACTAATATCAGCCCACCAAAACCACAGAACCACACCTATGCAAAGGTGCATTACTATATATACAAGTATTGACCAATCATGTTGTAGAACAGATTGCATCATTCTGCTGATGCACCATTCTGCTGATGCACCATCTAAAAACAAAGCTGCCATTAGTTACTTGGAAGACTCATTGAATTATGCCTGATACAATCCCCAGTGGGGGTGTTAAAAAACCTCACATGATATTGTCATAGATCAGCATGTCTTATTACAAGAACCACCAGCACAGGAAGGCACTGACATTCAGATAACAGCTGGTATTTAATGCTCTTTTTCAAAGACATGCATAGCAATTGCCAAGTATTAATTAATTTCCCCAATGCCCTTGAGAGCTCAGATTGGAAGGTAGATATTGTTAAACATATTTTAAAGATGGTGAAAGGAAATGAGAAAAACTTCACTATTTGCCCAAAGCCATTCAGTATATTTGAGAGAGAATTACAGCAGGACTGCAAGGCTTCCTGATGCCAAATCTTGTACTAATTTGTATAAAGAACAATAACATTTGTTCTTATTTAATGTTAGCCATCACTGCTCTTTACAAGAATTTTAAATTCATCACACTCCTTATCACAGGTCGGGACTTTTTCAGGTATTTATAGTGCACGTTGCAGGAAGATAGAAACGGAATATACTTATGAAGGTGAATTCACGTCCAATGTAAACTCACCTTCTCAATATGTCTCTGGTTAATTAGCATTCCCATTAGAGGTGGGCTGCTGAGGTGGAGCAGTGAAGTGTGTTTGCCCCTATGGCTCTGAGTGCTAGCAGAGTAATTCTGCTACAGCACCTGGGCAGGTAGCGAAATCGCACACAGAAACACAGGTGCACCACCATCTGCGCCTTTGTGCGTAACCCCCTGCTCCTGGCACACAATGGCATGTGTATTTTTTGCTCTTCCCAGGCTTCAGAGCCTTTATAGGAGTATGGGGAGGGCAAGAACAGCCTCCTCTCCCCCACCCCCCGGAGGCCTTCCAGAGGCAGAAAATAGCCAATTTGCCAACTTCTGATTAAACCAGAAGGCCCATTTTTTTAAACTCTCCCCAAGTTCCAGAGCCTTTCTAGGAGCCTGTGGAGGGCAAAAACGGCCTTCTCCCTCCGCAGAGATCCTCTGGAGGCTGGAAACATTCCATTTGCCAACTTCCAGTTGGACCAGAGGTTCTGGGGTTTTTTTTTGCTCTTCCCAGGCTTTAGAGCCTGTCCAGGTAGAATGAAAACACCCTGTGGAGGTCAGAAATGGCCCATTTCCCAACTTGAAACCCGGCCATTTCTGGTCTCTGGAGGGCCTCTTTGGGGGGAAGGCCATTTTCACCTCTGGAGGTTGCAAACAGCCTGTTTTCCTACTCCTAGTGGGCCCATGTTGTTTCATTATTGTTGTTAGCCGCCCCGAGTCTACGGAGAGGGGTGGCATTCAAATCAAATCAAATCAAATCAAATCAAATCAAATCAGCTGGCCAGAGCACACTTTCACAATGGACCTGAGCTCGCGTGCCCACCGAGGTGGCTCTGCATGGCACTTGTGGCACACATGCCATAGTTTCACCGTCACAGATAATATAAATTCTTCTTCCTCTCCTCTAAAATTACTTGCAGATGGGGACTGGGATTGTCATCTTACATTTGCTAAGAACAGAGCAACAGAAGAGGACTTGATGGTACAAATAGCTGTAAGGAGACAAGAGAATGCAAAAGATGCTATTTCAAGGGAAATGAAGATCTCTCTACTCAACCTTCCCACTTCTTCTAGTCTGCATAATATAGAGGCAAACATTTGTAGATGAGACCTTGCTTACTCCATAGTAGGAGTTAAATGAGGGTTCCAAAAGGAGGATACTTCATACAAGTGAGGGCTCAAGATCTTCAATCAGTAGAGAGGCATTGATGTTGATGTTGCTTTACCCTTATTATATAGGAGGCAGGGAATAAGGTTAATATTCTGTCTGAAAGGGACAAATCCTGAGGATACTTGGGAGTAAAATTCATGGACTCAATAGGGGAAAATACCTAGCTGACCTTTGCTCATCTTAAAAATGCTAAGCAGGATCAGACCACCAGGATATACCATGGGAAGTCAAAGCAAAAATTTTAGCAGATGGAAATGTCAAAGCTCTTTCATATTGTTGCCGGGCAGGTGTTTTATTCTGTTTTGTTTTTTACATGTAATATCCAGGAGGTGAGCTCAACTTGAGGGACTCCACCTAAAGTAGAATCCTTGGATTCTATTCTAGATTAATTTTTCTGGCAGTCACAGCCTACACTAAGATCGGTCTCAATACATTTCGTTTGTGGAAAAGGAGGAAAAATGCCATGCTTCCCCCTCCCCCTTTTGGGGTTCCTTCTCCTGCCGTTTTCCCTGCAGCTCCCGTGGAATAATTGAGGTGGAAGAACTGAGTCCTCAGCACTGCACCAGCACTAGGCAGCCTCCCCATGACGGTTGAGCCCAGCGGCAGCGGCCACCTCTTTTCCCTGGGTGAATATGTGCCTGAAAAGGGATTCACAGGAGAGTGAGACTGAGATTTCCCTGAATGCGAAAATGGGACACCTCTTTTACTAATAATTTATTACTATTTCCTAGTTCTATCTTTTGGGAAAGAAAGCCACACATGCACACCTCTCTTTGAAGTGGGGAGGAAATCTCTAGGTCTTTTTTTTCAATGCAACGTAGCAATTCTAGATGACAGTTGGCAGCATATAAGATTGGTGTTTATACAAAACTTTTTTCTCTCTCTAATCTTCATTTCTCCCCTGCAAATTAATCTTAAAACGGGCTCATATCTTGCAGCTAGGCATGGTGCTGATTTAGCCTTACTGTAGTTAATACCTAACCTAATGCTTTAGATGACAATAACTAAATAGCTACAAGACACAGAGAAGCTGTCAAATGCTAGTAGCTGCCAAGGAATCAATTTATAAAATTTATACAATTTATATACAATTTATGTATGGTATGCTTGTATGTATGTCTGTTTAATAATAGGTTTTTTAAAATATTTTTAAATTGTAAAGTATTAGATTTGTTATGAACTGTTTTTATTGTGTTGTGAGCCGCCCCGAGTCTACGGAGAGGGGCAGCATACAAATCTAATTAATAATAATGATAATAATAATAATAATAATAATAATAATAATAATAATAATAATCTCTGAGTGGCAAATATTGATGCTGATTGTGACAAGAAAATTTAAATGCCACCAGTTGATTTGAAAATCGGGTTAGAAACTACGAGATGCTGAAAGGGTCTAGAGGTCTGTGGTTGTCACATTTCCACTGTCTTTTATTCTGTCTAGCTCAAAAATGTTCCATCTGCTTTATGCTCCATCAACCACATAGTGTCCCATAGGTTTTGGAAAGATCAGGGCAGAGCAAGAAAGAGGCCTGGGCGGAAGCCAATTCAGGAAGAAGCCGATGGAAAGAGGTTGCTTTTATCCACGCTTGAATGCAGCACTGCTACTTCAACCACAAAAGAAAGCCGGCCTGTCAGTCATTTTATTCCTCACTTCTTTAAAAAAAAAAATCAGCAAAATTGAGACTTGAAGGGTGTAGGGTATTTGGGATAAACTCCCATTTCTTCCTACCATCCTAGATTGGATAAGAATCCCTCCAAGTAAAAGAACTTCAAAATCAAATACAGCGGTACCTCTACTTACGAACCTAATTCGTTCTGTGACCAGGTTCTTAAGTAGAAATGTTTGTAAGAAGAAGCAATTTTTCCCATAGGAATCAATGTAAAAAGCAAATAATGTGTGTGATTGGGGAAACCACAAGGAGGGTGGAGGCCCTGTTTCCTCCCAGGAGATTCCTAGAGAGGCCCCACAGAGGCTTCTCCCCACCTTTTCTGGCCCTCTTTCCTCTCAGGAGATTCCTAGAGGGGCCCCATGGAGGTTTCTCCCTGCCTTTTCCAGTTACAGTTTCGGAGGCTCAGGTTTGTAAGTGGAAAATGGTTCTTGAGAAGAGTTTAAAAAATCTTGAACACCCGGTTCTTATCTAGAAAAGTTCTTAAGTAGAGGCGTTTGTAGGTAGAGGTACCACTGTAAGTTGCTTCTTAATTTTCTCTCTCTGGGTATGTGTGACATTGAACCTTTAAGCTGACTAAAGCCTGCCTCTCTTCAGTGGAGTGGTCCACATGTGCCTGCTCAGGTAATTCAGACTCATGTAGAATTCAACCCAGGAGGATCACTGAGCGATGTTCATGCACAATTCTAGTAAAGCGTTTGTCTGTAGTCATTCCTTCTGCTGAGACAACTGCGCTGTAAAGTGGGCCATCAGGGTATGTGGGCAGTCAAAGTAAAATTGTACTGATGCTGCTGTACACAAGATAGAACACAGCTGATGACTGGGGGAGAAGACACATTGCTTAGGGAGAGACTCTGCTAAGCTAAACTCATGAGTCAGAAAAGTCTTCCTATCCCTCTCCTAAGAATCCAGGGAAATTATGCAGTACAAACCTCACTGTGGAAGCTGTAGTCAGCATATATTCCATCCAGTGATTCCATCCGGGTGTATTCCCGGAGGCAGGCGCAGGCACATCTGGCACCTATGGGAGTGTGCATAAGTGTGCGATTTGCCTTTCTGAACATGCACAGAAGCCAAATTTCACATGAGGACACTCGTGCATGAGAGATTTCGCCAATTTTCAGTGATTTCTTTGCTTTCGCATATGCGCAGAAGATTTTTTTTTTGAAAATCAGTGAAATCTCACATGCACAAGAAGTCAAATCTCATGCAGACATGTGCGGGCATGTGCCAAGGACACTGAGATGTGTGTGCATCTCCATTTTTCCAACCGGGACTGCATATAGAACTGTCCATGCAGCAACTCACTACTAATTCCATCAATTTTCTTACTATACCATTGTGGTTTCTTGTTTGCAGTAAGTGAACTGAAGATAAAGCATTGCATTCTGGATTACAGAATATCAGAGTTGGAAGGGATCTTGGAGGTCTTCTAGTCCAAACCCTGCTCAAGCAGGAAACTGTACTATTTTAGACAAATGGTTGTCCAATTTCTTCTTAAAAACTTCCAGTGATGGAGAAACCACAACTTCTGAAGGCAAGACTGTTCCATGGATTGATTGCTCTAACTATTAAGAAAATTATCCTAATTTATTCTTCTTAAGAAAACACTAGGACCTTTACCAAAAGAATTGGCCAGCTTCATAAGCAAGAATTTATTCCATTTTCCAAGCTCAGAATAACTCAGCAGAGTTTACAAAATGTAAAAAAAGTATTTAAATAGTAACTTTTACTTTATAACTATATTCTAGTTACTAAAACATAGTGAAAAATAACAGAAAATGGTAATTTAAATTAAAAACCCAAAGAAGAAAAACAAATCACCATTACAAAATTCATGTAGTAACTACAGAAGCAGTAAACTACCAAATATTTCAGAAAGCCCATTTCAGATTGTGGAGCTGGGTAGCCAGTAAAAAGAGACCTGCTTTACTGAAGCAATTTTGAACCAATTAAACTATGGAACAAGGGGATAGAAGCCCTATCAGCTTATAGAAAGACTAAATGAGAAAAACCTGGAAATTCTTCAATAGTGTGTGTTGAAATCAAAGCATGAAATCAAACTGATTGATGTTATAGTTCATACAATAACTTTGTTTTAATTAACCAGATTCAATACACAGCCTTGAAGCTAGGCATGGTTTACTCCAACCCATTCATTTCCATACCTGTGAGATTACCAAATTGTGGGTGAAGGAATATAAAGTGGCAGTGCATTGGTCACAGACCAAAAAGGTTATCTTGAAGCATTCATAGGCACACAGGTGTTAAGGTATTTGATTCCTTAAATTAATGCATCTTCTCCTGATCCATGCTGAAAAAATGATTGCATTGGTATTTTTTAACCCCCGTAAATTATTGGTTTTCAAAACCAAAATGATGTATACCCATAGTTAGACTTGATTGTGCACAGTTTAATTAAATATGTAAAGTTATTAGGTTCACTTTGACCAGGCATTATTTGCTACTAGTTTTGAAGGACAAGGACACATTGATGGATATTTGCAACAACATGTCATAATGTCAGCTTGTTTGGGGGGATAACATAAAACAATCTGTTCCACACAAGATGGAAGCTGTTAGTGGGACATATAAAAAGGTATTCCTAATGCTGTATGCCCGAGGCAGATTCACTTGTCACAGCTTACTATGGAAAAAGCACCATAGTGGTGCATGAAGCTTGGGTATTTCAAGAATAGATAATCCTTCTTTGGTTATCTATGTTTTTCATATTACCATCTTGTCTCTTGCAAATAAACCAAATTCCAATATAGTGCTTTCAGTCCTGGATTGTTATAAAATACAGTTTGGTACAGATAATGTGATTGGTTACATGCTTTTATTTACCCATTCTCATTTGCAGAATGAGACAATGAACAATACATACCAGCATGTTGGTTCCCATAAATTTTAGACTATCACTCTGTGCAAACAAGCTCCTGAATCCATAGTTCATACTAAACATAATTCATCTTAAATAATGAATTCAATTCCAACCTTCAGAACTATTTGGGACTAATTGACTCCTTAAAAGGTGGGTGTTACAACCCTGGAAAGTGAAATAATTTAATCCTTTCTTCCACGGAGTCCCAATAAAAGATAATTACAATAGGATGCCAAAATCAAATTGAAATACCAGACACATCTGCCTGTCCAGTAGAGTTTTTTAGCAGTTCTGTTAAGAACTTTTACCTCTAGGCCAGCTTTAGAAAACAGAAAGCATTTTTGGTCTTGTTGCCTAAAACACATTAACAAAGAAGTCGACAAACTTGTTTTGATTCTGAGGAACAAGAAGTAGTTTGGTGTTTTGCACTTAGGGAAATGCAATGAAAAATGTATTTATTAAACCAACCAAGCTAAATTTCTAGGCATAAAAGGAGGTTATTGAGAAAAAGAAAATATAGGGAAGGCACAACAAAGCAACATCATTCATGCAGAGTTTCAAATAAAATCAGTACAATCAGCCTAGCCGAATTACTTTCTTATTAACTACTTGCCTGAGGTGTAAATCTGGCTTTCAATGCATGTTCAAAGCACATTGTAAAAAATGATTTAAAACATGAGCAGGTTCTCCCCCTTAGATGTGGGCAGGTATCTCCTGTTCTTCATTTCCTCCCCTGTTCTTGAGTACTATCTTCAGTTATATAGAATGTAGAAAATAATTAAAAGCCAACCTCGGATTTATTGCTTTTATTCGATCAAGGAAGATGTTTCTCTACGACAGTGATGGCTAAACTTTTCAGCACAGTGCCAAAAATGTGCTTGTGCACCTCTATAATGCATTGCGTGCATGACCCCCATAAATGCATGTACTTAACCTGCATGTGCCCTGCTCCTGTGCATGTGTGGCAAAGACCCCAAAACCAGCTGACTAGCAAGAGGTACACACGCATGTACAGCAGAGTTGAACTGGGGAGACAGCTCACATGTGCACAGAGAGGGTTCTGTGTGCCACCTGTGGTATACATACCATAATTTCATCATCATTGCTCTAGGGTGTCGTGGCCCTAGTTGATAAATCAGAAATTATCTAGTTACCAAACTTTTCTTCCTAATCCCTTTATAATGGGATTACAGCACTAGCACTAGCAACAGCACTTAGACTTACTGTATATACTGCTTTACAGCCCTCTCTAAGCAGTTTACAGAATCAAGCATATTGCCCCCAACAATTTGGATCCTCATTGACCCATCTTGGAAGGATGGAAGGCTCAGTCAACTGTACTGCACTCTAACCACTGCACCATTGTGGATCATTATAAAGTTGCAATCTGGTTTTCACCAATTGAGACATTCTCTGAATGGGATTGAATGACAGAAGCTTGGGTGGGAGGGGAGGGGAATTCCTTTAATTCACAGATCTTAGGATGGGAGTCATTTTATTAGATGCTATAGGAGGCAGTGTTGTGTCATACCAAAATTAGGCTTTGGCACAACAGGAAATAATATGTCGTGATAATAAGGTTGTTGAATTGCCAAAGTATTGAACGTATATTTGAGAGAAAGCCAAATGAATGATTCACTTCCATATGTACTGAAGGCATGCCTTTGCCCAAGAGATTTTCTCACAATTTCAATGCAAGATTTTTGCTTAGTTTTTGAAATATATTTAGAAATGAATATGTCATACTGCCTTTGACTTCCAACTTACCCATATGTGTAGAATTTTACAAGATAATAGGACTCATCGCTCACAAGCATAGTTCCCTCTAAGCTGAGCAGTGAGCAATCACTCACTTAAAAATCATCATCAACTCAGAGTTTTTCAAACCTGCCCAGAAGCCGAGAGGGAAAGAGTGAGAGGGAAGGAGAGAGAGAGGAAGAGAGAGAAACAGATAGAAAAAAGAGAGGAAGGAAAAGAGAAAGAAAAAGAAAAAGAATGGGAGTAAGGAAGAGAGAAAGAAAATCAAAATCTAGTTTGAAACTGGCTCAACTATTTAAGTGGCATTTTGATATTGGTAGAGTTGCCCTATTATGAGCTCACTGTTATAGACACACAGTACAGTATTTTATTTTGAAATTCTCTGAGGCAAAACAGGGTGGGTTTTTTGTTTGTTTGTTTGTTTATTTGTTTAATATTTCTGTGCCGCCCAGTCCCGAAGGGACTGCCGCTCAGACACTATACTTTTCCGCCCCCCCCCCAAAAAAATTAGAGGGAACACTGCTCACAAGCATTTGACAGGCAGATTTTAATGAATTACACAAATCTTGTTACAATTGCAGAAGATGATTATATATATGTGTGTGTGTGTGTGTGTGTGTGTGTGTGTGTGTGTGTGTGTGAGACATTTTTTTTGTGCTGAATTTGAAAATTAAGGGAGACTATGATAGATCTACTTCGACCTTATTTTGGCCTCATCAACTAGCCATACCCACTGGGACTAGAACCTGCAACCTTTGCCTTGTAAGGCAGAGAATTATGCTCTAGGCTACAGTATCCAATCCCTTCAGCTCTGCACCAGGGAAGGGTTACATATTTTTGTGTTGAATCACAAAATTATATATATAATTCCTTCAGCTTTGTACCCTCTCCCTGATACAAGACTGAAGGGATCAGATCCTGTGCCCTAGAGGTTAATTCTCTGCCTTATAAGGCAGATAGGATCAAATCCCAGTAATGGTATGGCTAGCTGATGAGGCCAGAACAAGGCCAAAATAGTGCTATCCTAGTCTCCCTTAATTTTAAAAAAAATGCAGCAAAAACATGTAGATTTTCATGGGTACAGGTATGGAGGTCTTGGCATATTCAGGTTTCTTCCCATGTAAGTTTCAGAGATTTCTGGCGACACTTGTCCTTGTTCGCTCCAACACAAGGACAAAAGCACCAGCCTGAAGATGACGAGTGGGACCTCGTTGAAACATCACCAGAAATCTCTGAAATTTACATGGGAAGAAACCCGAATATGCCATATATATATTCATTGTGAAATACCAAAAGTTTTTCCCAGTTTAAAACATTTATATTTCAGCTTCAGAGGAAAATGTGGGAAATTGCAAAAATTTGGCTGTGTAATTTAGGTTCCTGTTGGTGTAGGTCAAGGGAAGGTTTCAGGTAGAACTGACTGACAAAATGTCCAGACAAATAACTACTCATTTATGGTTTTTCCTTGGGCTTGGCTGGATGCATTTGTCTTGTAAGTAAGCTGAAGGGCTGAACAAGCATTTGGGTAAAAAAGGAATGGCCTAATAGTTTGCCAAAAAAACGCCATATCCAAGTAATTGTTTTTTCCAGTTTAAAAAGCAGGCTAAATGCCATTGCCATTCTTTTTATGTATGGACAATATCAATAATTTAGCCATTTATAGTGCCAGAATCTGGGCAGTGTAGTATAGTGAACTCTATCAGCAGAAGATGTCAAAGTCTGAATGATCTTTCCAAGATCTTAGACCTTGAGTTATGCTGCATTTGTTGGAACATTTTAGCTTAGCAGATTCTTTTCTGATGTGGATATTAGTCCTCAGAGATACTGGGCTATTCTGGTGGAGGGGATGGGAATTAGTATTTCTTAAATATGTTGTGACTGGTCCACGTCCGGCTCAGCTAGTCACAGATTTCGAGGGTCAACAGATGGATGGGTATTGATATCCTAGACCAGTGTTCATGACACCTGAGTCTGAGAGGGAGAGGGAGAAAGCGTTAAGGACTGAGAACCAACCAGAGATTGTAGCAACCCCACTTATGGTATTGAGTGAATCAGCGGAGGAAGAGGAAATAGATGAGGGGTCCATGTTAGAGGCAAGAATGAGGAGAACTTTGTCTAGAAATGAGTATCTGAGAAGGAAGGGATCTATGCGTTAGTAGCTCTATGGAGCACTTGGCCACACCTTGTCACTTTTTAAGGATGGCATCGGGAGATGTGGGCATGACGAACAACGTTCATAAATCATGGCCATGTGTGATCTGGAGTTAAAAGAACATTCCTGCTCCCAGATCACTCTGAACCATGTAACCTGCATCATCTGAAGGGCTATGGAGTAAAGTAAGTCTAGTTGGTGGACAGAATCACTTCAAAGGAAATCTCTAATGAGTCTTTGGCTGCTGGCCTAGACCTGCTCTTGTCTCAGAGATATTAATCTGAAAACCCTGCCAGAATGGAGTAATATAGAGTTTGGATCACTATTTTTTACCTGAATGTTTTGTAACCAATATACTCTTTATATATTGTTCTTGAGTGTGTGTGTACAGTATTTTTAATTCTGATCGGTGACCCATCTAGACAGAACAATATACAGTTCTTTGCAAAAGTGTTAGACAGTTGTACAAAAATGCTATACATTAAGAATGCTTTCAGAAATAGAAGTGTTAATAGTTTGGGGTTTTTTAATCAATTTTAAAAAGGAAAATAAATGAACAGGAGAGAAATCCAAATCAAATCAATATTTCATGTGACCACCCTTTACTTTCAAAACAGCATCAATTCTTATGCTTGCACAAAATCAGGGATTTTGTAGGATTAGAGTCATGTATATTATTAACCAATTATACCAAGCAGGTGTTGATGATCATCAATTTCATATGTAGCTTGAAACATATAGGAGGCTTAAAACTGGATGAGGAACAGCCAAAGAGCCTCAGTGGTGCAGTAGTTAGAGTACAGTATTGCAAGCTACTTCTGCTGATTACCAACTGCCAGAAGTTTGGCAGATAGAATCTCAATAGGCTCAAGGTTGACTCATCCTTCCATCCTTCCAAGGCCAATAAAATGAGGACCCAGATTGTTGGGGGCAATATGCTTACTCTCTGTAAACCACTTAGAGGGGGCTGTAAAGCATTGTGAAGCGATTAAGTCTAAATGGTATTGCTATTGCTAATTTCTTCTACTAAAGTGAGATTGAGGAAGAGTGTTTCAGGTCACAGATAATATACTATGACAAAACTAAGTACAGATGCTCTGGACTGAGAGTCAAAATTTGAAATATTTGACTGTAGCAGAAGACAGTTTGTTCACCAAAGATCTGGAAAGAGTACAACAATGAGTATCTGCAAGCAAGAGTGAAGCACGGTAAAGTTTCTTTGCAAGTTTGGAGCTTTATTTCTGCAAATGGAGTTGGAGATTTGGTAAGAATCATTGGAGTCCTCAATGCTAAAAAATACAGGCAGATAATTATCCATCGTGCCATACTATAAGGTGTTGTGGTTGGCTCTGGCCCAGCTCCTGCCCCAGGGAATGTAGAGGTGGATGCAGAGGAAACTTCAACATGTCATAGGCCTGTGTTATTGCCGACAGAGTCAGTTCAGAGTTTAGTTTCCTCGGACGAAGAAGAAGGTGGGAGTGACTTGGAAGAGGGGGGGCTTGGCACACAGTCCAGGCAGTCAATCTCCATTATCTTCCATTGATTCGGATGAAGACGTCTTGGACCCACGCAAGCGCAGAATTATGCGTAGAAGAGACCAAGTAAGGGCATATTACTGGAGATAAGAGAGGCCACCTGTGTTTGGGTGGGGCTCCAGTAATTAGGGCTGCTGCTATAAATAGCAGCGTGTGGGTTTGGCCATTGTGGAAGAGTATCTGATCGCAATTCTTCAGGAATCCTGTGTTGCTGCTTTCTTGACTTTGTTTGTTGATTTTTCACGCCTTTGAAACCAAAGCAGAGCAACATGTGTGTGGGTCTCCCTTCGTTGGAAGAAGAAGGGGTGTGAAGTTTCTTCACAGCTGCTAGCTAAGTACTTAATGACTGCTTAAGGGAAATTGCACAGACTACCCGGTTGTTTTGGGACCAGTGCTCTTTGCAATACAAAAAGAGTGCTTAGTTTATTTTGAATTTTGTGATAAAGAACATTGTTTTGAATTATCAAACGTGTGTTTGTCTGAAATTTATACCCTTGAATTTTCAGGAGGCTCCTACCAGAGAGCCCGGCAGAATATAAGGGAGACATGTGATTGGCCCCAAATTTATTCTGCAGCAGGACAGTGGCCCCAAACATACAGCCCATGTCATTAAGAACTATCTTCAGCATAAAGAAGAACAAGCCGCCCTGAGTCCACAAGAGAAAGGCGGCCTAGATATCCAATAAAATAAATAAAAATAAATAAATAAGACATCCTGGAATGGATGGTTTGGCTCCCGCTGTGCCTTGATCTCAACATCATGAGTTCTGCTTGGGATTACATAAAGAGAGGGAAGGATTTGAGACTGTGGATGGACCACAGACATTCTGTGGTTAGTTCTCCAGGATGTTTGGAATAGCTTTGAAGGAACTTTGCTGAGTTGTTTTAAAAAAATATGTGCAAGTGTACCTAGAAGAAGTGATGCAGTTTTGAAGGGAAAGGTTGGTCACATCAAATATTGATTTTGTTTGGATTTCTCTTCTGTTCATTTACTTTCCAGTTTGTTGACTGATAAAAAATAAACAATTGACACTTCTATTTCTGAAAATATTCTTAATGTACAGCATTTTTGCACAACTGCCTGACCCTTTTGAACATGATTCCATGTGTATGTGAGTGTGTGTACTGTGTACTGTGTACATATCTACGTGTATGTATAATTTAGAACATAGGAACATTCCATGCTATTTTTAAACAGAAATGCCGTATATTCTGGATAGATTTTTGGCTTTTATTTCAACCCAATGAGAAACGGGCGTTAGGAAGTTCCAAGTACAACTCCTTGGAGGCAAATACACTTCTTAACCTCACCAACATTCAGTTTTCACCATCCATATTACTAGAATACAGACCAAATGGTTTTTTTTTCTTGAGATCTGAAAAACATTTTGTAGATGAACCACTTCAGTGTTGAAATACACCAATCAGAATAGAGTGGAAGTCACCTTAAAGGTCATCTAATCCCACCCCTGCTTAAGCAGGACACCTTACATCCTTGATGGTAAACCTGTGGCATGTGGCACTCAGAGCCATCTCTCCAGGCACAGCAGCCATTACTCATTGCTCTTCTGGTTTCCGGCACCAGACAGCTGGTCCTTGTGTGCACATAGAAATCAGAAGAACAGATGACCAGTGCTCCTGCGCATGTGCACAGGGAAGCTTCTCTTCTGGGCTTCTGGTGCTCCACCCCATGTGTGTGTGTGTGTGTGTGTGTGTGTGTGTATGTGTGTCACTCCAGTTTCAGTACACCAACGCTGCCCTACACCATTTCAGACTGGTGGCTGACCAGTTTTTTTATTAAAATCCTCCAGCGGTGAAGCATGCTACAATTTCTGAAGGGAAGTTGTCCCATTGGTTAATTGTTCAGTGTTAGGAAGTTCTTCCATAATTCCAGGTTACTTCTCTCCTTGATTAGTTTCCATCCATTGTCACGCTGAATAATTGCCAGCTCCCAAAGACATTTAGTAATGAAAGAGTTAACTGTGTGTGCCTTACTAAGATCCGCCTATTATGATGTAATATCCTGCCAAATCTCACATCACTTCCTTCTTCTTCCCATCATTCTCCATTCTCTTTTCTATCCACCATCATGTAAGACATATTTGTTATGTTGTCCCTCAAGACATGTTTTATTTCTGTTTTTTATAATAAAGAAATCTTGTTTTTGAACAAATGACCAGGCTTCTATCTATCACCTCCATGGGGTTAAAGTTTTAACAGACTTTAATCACTCACAAACTGGGACAGTCTTAACTTCTAGTACTTTGGAAAATAAATTCACCACCTCTGCTTTGTGGCAGCCCTTCAAATACTTAAATAGCCATTCTGAGTATTTTGTGTTTGGGAAAAAAATATAATTTGATTTTTTTTTCTGCATGGGATGAAAATATGCTGGCCTTTTGCATCTGGAGTAAAGCAGCATAGTTTTGAATGCTTCGTATCATCCTGAGCAATATAATTTGAGAGCTCTCCTGCCTCTGGAATCTCAGACTGTTAGGTTTCATCCCCCCTGTTGGGGTCAGTACAAACAGGGACCAGCAGGGGTGGGCTACTGCCCAGATTGGAGGGGGGAGAATGCAGTGGGGTAGCGAAAATGGAGCACCCAATTTGCCCTAAAAGATGCAGGGTGTCCTGCATAAGCTACGGCCACAGTGTGGTAGTAAAATTTTTGGTAGCCCTTCACTAGGGACCAACCATGCTCTTGTTTCAGTTAAAGGTTAGGTGGGATTATCTGGATGCTGGAGGTCTGGAGCCAAGCAGCAGGTTTTTCAACAACCAATGAGGTATGGAGAGATCCATCCTGCAACTTGCTGATATTGATGAAAAATCATGAGACAATAATCAACAATTGCTTAAAAGGACTGGAAACTAGAGTGGATTTACTGTAGTGTTTTTATTTTATTTTATTTTATTATTATTTTATTATTTTATTTTATTTTATTTTATTTTATTTTATTTTATTTTATTTTATTTTATTTTATTTTATTTTATTTTATTTTATTTTATTTTATTTTATTTTATTTTATTTTATTTTATTTTATTTTATTTTATTTTATTTTATTTTATTTTATTTTATTTTATTTTATTTTATTTTATTTTATTATTTATTTATTTATTTATTTCTATTTTTATGCCGCCCTTCTCCTTAGACTCAGGGCGGCTTACAACATGTTAGCAATAGCACCTTTTAACAGAGCCAGCCTATTGCCCCCACAATCCGGGTCCTCATTTTACCCACCTCAGAAGGATGGAAGGCTGAGTCAACCTTGAGCCGGTGATGAGATTTGAACCGCTCACCTACAGATCTACAGTCAGCTTCAGTGGCCTGCAATACAGCACCCTACCTGCTGCGCCACCCCGGCTCTATGTTATTCAGTTATTCCTGCTGAACTTGATTGGAAATTCAGATACTTGCCTCAGAAGCAATTTGCACACCCCTAATTAAATTTTGGTTCTAATGTGCTTTTTTTCCTTGTTAGTTTTGATTTTAAATCAATATAATGGCTGTGGAAAAATAAGAAGAATTCCCTACTCCTTTAGGGAATAAATTGGAACTTTGAAGAAGGTGAAGCCCTGGACTCTAATTTATTTTTCAGATGTCTATTTGGAACAATGACACCCTTCTTGTTTTTCAAATCAGTATTTCTTTTTAATTTAAAAGGATGTGTCCTCACTTCACAAATCCATCTCTCTCTCAAGTAAGACCTGCTTGCTTATTGATCGAAATACTTTTAAGGCAACTACTGTATACACATCTTGAAAACAATGCAGCAATTACTGGAAGTCAGTATATATTGGTCTAGCCCAAATTCTATGCTAACAAATGCTAATTCTAAATCTTTCTTTTAAAAAATGGTGTCATTTTTGAGGGTATACCTGTTTTGGTTTGAAAGTCCTACTCAGAGAGTTCTCATCCATGGTTTTTTACTAAACTAAAGAGGTTTGAAAGGGGTGCCAGAGCAATTATTCCTTCGCCCTCTTCAATATTTTTTATCAAAATAGTGTTGAGCAGATTTTCACATGATACAAGACTGAGGCTAATACTGTACCTAATAAATTAGAAGGCAGAAATAAAATTCAAAATATTTGAGAAATAGGCTAAATAGAATAAAATTACAGAGACTTGTCCAGAATCTTAAAAGGTTGTATTTGATGGCCCAAATGGTCCCTTCTGTCTCTGACATCCCATGAAAAACCTCACTGATAAACCTGCAAAGTAAGGATGCTTGATGGGCAGTGAAAGAGAAGATAACTTCTTTATCTAGTGAGACTTTTAAACAACATCTCTATTAAACAACATCTCTTTGACTGATTTTTTAGTAAGTTAGCTAGCTGCTATCAGTCAGAACATACTGTCATCTTAACTGTTCTTGTGACCTAGCAGGTTCTGAGCATTTGTTGTTTCCTGTAGTCAGAACACTTAAGCATATTAAATTATATTGTAATTGAACAATAGGATAATTGCAGTTATTGAATTATGTTCAGTCAAAATGCATCTAAATCAGAATGTAATTTTTTGTGATCTCAAATACATTTTCATTTGTTGAATTTTTAATAGAGTTATGATACCACACTAATGCTAATTTCAGTAGGAAAATGAAGTTATCCCTGCTATATTTTCTACCCCTTCCCTCAGTAGAGAATGTGAGAAGAAGAAAAAAACATGCTGCAAATCTAAACATTTACAGACAAAGTATGGGGGAAATGTAGATTTGTAATGCAATCAGGTCAAAACAATCTTCTTGTAAACAAAAGGATTTAGCCTTCAAAGTACAGCAAATATTTGCAGACATAGACATAGTGAAAAGTGTCTTTCTCATATAGAGGCAATGAAAGAACTGAGGCGCAGCTAATTAAAATGGCACATCAAGGCATAAAGAGACAATATAATGGTAAAGAAGCAATGGAGAATAGACTTGCTTTCAATAAATGTGGAGGCCATCTTAATGTAATGTAACTATTCAGTGCAAAGATTGTGATGTACAATTAAAGGCAGAATTTTATGAGAGTGTTGCTTTCCATGAAACTGCAAAGAAACATTTCTGAGCATTGCGCTTTCTTGCAAAGACAGTGCTTTGGACAATGATACAGTAAGGTGATATTTAGAAAATGTGCTTGTATAAACCAGCTTAGCCTAATCAGCACTGAGATATTTCTAACTTAACTAACTTAACCCTGGACACTCCGCGCCCCCACTGTTCTGCCAGGCTCTCTGATAGGAGCCTCCCAAAAATTCAAGGGTACAAATTTCAGACACACACATGTTTGATCATTCAAAACAATGTTCTTTATCAAAAAATTCAAAATAAACAAAGCACTCTTTTTGTATTGCAAAGAGCACTCTTCCCCAAAATAACTGGGTAGTCTGTACAATGTCCCTTAAGCAGTCATTAAGTACTTAGCTAGCAGCTGTGAAGAAACTTCACACCCCTTCTTCTTCCAACGAAGTAAGACACACACGTACACGTTGCTCTGCTTTGGTTTCAAAGGCGTGAAAAAGCAACAAAGTGCAGCAACACAAGATTCCTGACAACTCCGATCAGATATTCTTTTACAACGGCCAAACCCACATGCTGCTATTTATAGCAGGAGCCCTAATTACTGGAGCCCCACCCAAACACAGGTGGCCTCCCTTATTTCCTGTAATATGTTCTTACTTGGTCTCTTCTATGCATGATTCTGTGCTTGCGTGGGTCCAAAACGTCATCATATGAATCAAAGGGAGATAAGGGAGATAAGGGAGATTGACTGCCTGGGCTGTGTGCCAAACCCTCCTCTGCTGAGTCACCCCCCTTTCTTCTTCGTCCGAGGAAACTAAACTCTGAACTGATTCTGTCGGCAATAACAGAGGCCTGTGACATATTGAATTTTCCCCTGCATCCACCTCCCCATTCCCTGAGGCAGGAGCTGGGCCAGAGCCAACCACAACACCCACACACGGAGAAAGAGAGGGGGAGGGAGGGAGGGAGGAAGGAAGGAAGAGATAGAAAGAGAATACCTATTTGTTTCACAGCAGCTCGGTGAGTGTCAAAGCCACTGTCCTGGACAAAAACCAGAACAGCCAGGAAAAATTCAGTAAAAAGGGCATCCAAAGATGAAATGCTGAGAGAATGCTTGAGGTAGCAGCAGACATGGGAGAAAGATCAAGCAGAGGACGTGCCATGGCAAGACGGAATGAACAATTGACAGATAGCTCAGCGGGGTGACATTGAGAAACCCTATCAATGATTGCAAAGGGCTGGAGTAAAAGGCAGCATAGAGGCACCGATCATAGCAATACAAGAACAGGTACTAAATACTAGATCTGTAGAAGCAGGTTCACCACACTAGAGCAGATCCAAAATGCCGACTATGCAGAGATGCCTCAGACATATCCAACACATAACAGCAGAGATTAAGAGGCAGCAGAGGCAACATACGCTGAATGGCATAGCCAAGTAGCTACCGTAGCACTGTGTACAAGAGCCTCTGCACAGAATAAGGGACGCACCCTCCTACATCCACATGGAAAATCCCGTAGAAGATTGCGGAGAATGTGGACTTCCAAAAGTACACAGAAAGGCAAGTATCAGTTGTAGGCAAAGGACAAAGTGGTCCCAGTGACATTTAGGGTCCTTGAAGCTGTGACTCCTAAGATGAGAGAGTGGGTTCTGCAAATTCCATGAATAACATGAGCTCTCTGTTCAGAAAAGAGCAATGCTAGAAGCAGCTAAGATACTGCACAGAACATTCAAACTCCCAGGCCTCTGATAGAGGGCTTGAGATTGAGGGAAACATACCACCCATAGAGTTGAGAAGGGATTTTTTAAAAAACAATAATCAGTGTTATGTTGTGTAACTAGGCTACGTATTTGTTTCATACCAGCTAGCATTTAAGTATGTGCAAAGAAGTACAACAGAACGTTTTGATCTAAAAAAAAAAGGTCCCCAACTAAAAAAAATCAGTTCTTGTCTTGATATAAAACCAATTTTAGTGAAAACTAATTGCAATACAACCCTTCAAATTATTTTTCCTTTCACACTAAATCCAAGCCACCCATGAACTTAACTTCTCCTTAGAATGTACATTTCTATATCAGCTGACATGCTGCAATTAGAGTTTTAATTTTTGTAATTAGCTTAGGCTCCAGATAGCCATCACTTTGGGAAATAGATACTTCTCAACAGGACTGAAAAGATAAATATTCAATTGTCAATGATGTCTCTTAGGATCTGAAGAGATTCAGAATTGAAATGGCCATTTTGAAGCTTATACATTCCTCCAGATTTGGTGGCAGCAGTAGAAAAGAAGTATTCGGGGTTTGTTTCTTTCAAATATTGAAACAAATCTGCCCATTTTAGACTTGCTGAATAAATAGGAGAGTCACAAATGTACAAGTGCACTAGAGTGCCTTCCGTCCCCTGTCCTATTGCTCTCCTATATCTCCTATACCTTTCTTCTATTCCTATATCTCTTCTTCTATTCTTTAATTGATATGTTCTATTACTATATCTTCTTTTCTATTCTTTCTTAGATATATTTTACTATGAGTATCTCCTCTATAACCTTCATCATGTATTTTACTATGTATGTGTGTATGTGTGGCTAGCTGATGAGGCCAGAACAAGGCCGAAATGGTACCATCCTAATCTCCCTTAATTTTAAAATTTCAGCTAAAAACATTTGATACATACAGAATATAGTTGTCGGCTATGAATAAATTAACTGCCTTGAAATGGTCCTGGGTTGGGCCTAGAGGCAAAAAGGAGCTGTGACGTTCCTTCAATATACCAGGGTGATCCGACATAGAAAAACATATAGCCCCTCCCTGGTACAGAGCTGGAAGGATCAGGTCTGGTGGCTCAACTGCTAATTCTCTGCCTTACAAGGCAGAGGCTGCCAGATCGAATCCCAGTAAGGAAGGGTATATATATATATATATTGTTCTGAGTTCGGGTTTTGCCCTGTGTAATATTTTGCATGTCTATGCGACGTTTCGGTGAAATCACATTCACCATCATCAGGCTGAAGTTCCAAGCTTCGTGCTGTTGTAAAATGGAATGTTTGCAACTGTCATTTCTTCCTAGTATATACACTAGTATATACACTATATACTAGGAAGAAATGACAGTTGCAAACATTCCATTTTACAACAGCACGAAGCTTGGAACTTCAGCCTGATGATGGTGAATGTGATTTCACCGAAACGTCGCATAGACATGCAAAATATTACACAGGGCAAAACCCGAACTCAGAACTATCTACATACATATACCCGTGAAAATTTACGAAAACATACTAAAACCCTCATTGTGTATTGGACAAAATAAATAAATAAATAAATAAATAAATAAATAAATAAATAAATAAATAAATAAATAAATAAATGAATGAATGAATGAATGAATGAATGAATGAATAAATAAATAAATAAATAAATAAATAAATGCTACATGCTTAAACCTATATTCCAGAATGTCGTGCTGCAGTTTAAAAAGCACACACAGAGAGAAATAAAAATGAAAAACTATGAAAAACTATGTTTTCTAAGGAAAATACATACAGTATATATCCCTTATAGAAAAATATACAATAAAACAAAGTTCAATAGGAAAAAAGTACGATTGGTGCACACCTTGCACATGCTAATAAAATGTTTATAAAACACCTTCCCACCCATTTTAATGAAAGTGTTACAGCACAGGGATTTCTGAGGAGGAATGATGAACAGAAGATGGTCCGCTGAGAGTGGAGTCGATGACTGAAGCCCAATGAAGAGCCAGAATGAAAAGCAAATCTTCATGAGCTCTATCCCAACAAGGATTGGAATCACCTACAATATCCTTTTGAGGAGACTGCATAATAGCAATGTCTTAAGCCAATACTGTGGGAACGATGTGGAGTGGAGTGTTACACTGATTCTACAGAGTACTGGGAGATGAGTAGGGGTGAGCTACTGCCTGGATGTTGTACGTGGGAGTGCAAGGGGTTGTGAAAATGGAGCTCCGCCGCAGAACACCCAGATGTTGATGAAAGATGTTGAAGGAAAATGCAGGGCATCCTGCATAAGCCCCGCCCACAGTGTGGTAGTAAAAAAAAATTGATAGCCCTTCACTGGAGATGAGGCATTGCTATCTTTGTCTAACTTGCAATCAGCACCTTTATGAACATAGGGTTCACATGCTTCCTTTCTTATCTCTGGAAATTGCTTGTTAACTGTTTTTCAGACATTAAGAACTTTCATAACAGCAAGTTTTATTGCAGTGGGTCTTGCAATCTCCAGCAAAACAAGTTTTATATAAGTATAAGGACTTTTTTAAAAGTCTCTTTATAGTAAAAGGGCAATTTGAGTGTTGATTCTGGAAAATTATAAATGGACTGAAGTCCAGATGGATTTGAAATAAGATACTGAAGCTAATTATAAGAATCCTTCCTATGGGAAAAGGCTGATGTTTTGAATACTTAAAAATGTGTGGTAAGATAAAATTTTAAAAGTAGAGAGAATGAGAAGGAATTAAAGAATAAACTAACAAACTACATTGATGTTAGGTCACTTGAAAGATATTTGAGGAGAGTCTTACCCAGTTATCAGAGAATGGGTTGAACCTGTTAGATCTAAGGAGGTCCACAGAATCCTTAAGACACTGAGTTAGCTCTTTAAATTCCTCTTGGTTTGTTAAAGTGGACCAAAGAGTTGATTTTAACCATGGTTAATTCTTCTTTAAGTGAGATGGTTGTTTCCTTGCTTCTTAAAGGGGTTTTGGTTCAGCCCTTCTCAAATCACCATTGGATCCCTAATCTCCCTTTTGGGAGGAAGATGATTTAGATGGTAGTGCCAAACAATTTTAAAGGACCTTGAAAGAAGTGGAATATTAGGATCCTTTTCAGTCAGTAATCAGACCTAGATATAGGAGAGAAATGACATTGTTTGTGCTTTTAGATAACCTCTGGCAAGAATGGGATGGGGATTGTCTATCTATCCTTGCCCTTCTTCAACTCTCATTGGCTTTCATTGCCATTGATCAGGACATCCTTCTGGCTTATTTTGCAGATTGGGGATGGCTAGCTCATGCTGGTGCTGGTTCCCCTCCTTTCTTCAGGATCAATTCCAATTGGTGGTTACTGGAGAAGATCCCACCATTGGGCCCATACTATGGGAATGATGTGGAAGGAGGTGCTATACTGAATTCACAGATGAAATCTGTTGATGTTTTACCAAACTAAAAATGTTTTGATGTTTTACCAAACTTGAATAATATGCTTATACTGAATTTACAAAACAGAACTGTTAAAGTTTTGGAGAATTTTGTGAGAAGGGACAAGAAAGTAAAAATGAGAAGAAATCAAATTCCAGGGCTTCATTTGATAGGATTAAGGATTAATATTATTGAAGGTACAAAGAAGGAATATAAAGTTGGTTTATTTGGTTAAGATTAAGATAGATATGTTATCTCTGGAAAGTCTTAATAAACTTTTGCTGAGTAAGACCGAATGATAAGGCTTTTAAGGATTTGTTTATCAATAAGAAATGTGTTGAACTCTTCTGATAAATAAATTCTCAATATGTGCATCAAAGTGTATTTTGTGATTTAATGCTTGCAACGTAGAAATACTGTATCTGGTCTAACAATTTCAGACAATCAGAGCAGCAAAAAAATGTATCTCCTTGCTGCAATCTGTTGGTAGTACAATAACCTCCAATAACCTAAATAACCTTTACAGTCCAATAACCAATAGGATGACAACCATCAGATGATTCTATTCTAAGCAAGTCCGTGGCTTCAGGGATGAAGTGATCAATAAGGAAAGTTAAACAAATTACATCATACTTTTTAGGGAGACTTCCCCCCGCAAAAAATAGATACAGGAACTGCCCCCCCGCCCATCATCAGCAATTAATGAAATGTATGTTTAGGATACCATTTCTTTGTCCCTCAGTCAGGAATACAACAATGAGAATGTACTTCTAGGATGACACTTCACACTCTAACCCCAATAGGAGCTTTTTTACTGCCCCCTTAATAGTCCCCAAAATTGAGATTTAGATATTCAGATGTCCAAATGTCCTTAAGTGCTTGTGTTGGAGAATGGACAAGGTGGATTTCATATTCTATAAGTTCTATAACTTTCCTTCACAACCTCCTATATCATAGAAATGTAGGCAGGCTTAAGAGCTCATCTATCTTTATTTTTATTTTATTTTTATTTATGTTTTGGTACAGCCTGATTCCAGAGTGACTCTAGATTGTTCACAATACAAAAAGCAAATATAACAAATTAAATAAGAATACAGTACAGGATTGTAATAATTTATAAATTATTCTCCACTTTTACTTCCACAGAAGAGAAAAAGTAAGCAAAAAAGAGCCAGACACCTGGCTAAAAAAATATAGAGATGCATTTCCACTTTTCCAAGATTTAGGATTATCGAAAATCTCTCATACCAGAGCACTTAATTTCAGTCTTAAAATCGCTCAGCCTATGTTACCAGTTTTGAATATATCCATGTCCTCTTTCAAAATGAGTCACGTCTTGACACAACGTATCTCTATGGCCACCACAAACACATTATTATTTTTTGCTGCTGAATGGCACTCATGTGTCAACTGTTCCTTCTAGAAAACTCTAATTGTTCCCGAATAGCATGGGCCAAGAACCTCAAGGAAATATGTCATAATTTCCCTGTCCATTTTTTAATATAATATATACACAATAGTGTAGTTCTATAATAGGAAAAAAAATGCCAACAATCCCCAGTCAGTAATCAGCAGTAATAACAAGCAATGGTCATTGCTCCATTGCTCAGCTTACTGAAAGCTGTATTGCAACACTGAATCTTAACAATTGAATGCAGGGTGTATATAGTGATAGTAGCTTCTGAACAAAAGGAAATTTAGAAAATTGACTTTTTTTTCATGGGGGTTGAGAAAGGCAAAAATCCTAGATGCTTCAACCACTGTGTAATATATTAGTAAAACATCAGTTCCAACAAAGCTGTTATGAATGAAAACCTTGAACGTGATTCTTGGTATGCTATTGCCTACCTTACCTATTTGCAATCATTTTCCCCACTGTTTCTATCCTCTAACTCAGTGTTTCCCAACCTTGGCAACTTGTAGATATCTGGACTTCAACTCCCAGAATTTCCCAGCCAGCATTTGCTGGGGAATTCTAGGAGTTGAAGTCCAAATATCTTCAAGTTGCCAAGGTTGGGAAACACTGCTCTAACTGGCAAAATGTATGAACACATTAATATAACAAAGGACTGAGCTTTTCAGATTTAAACATATTACGTTTGCTTTCATAAATCCCCAAACCTTGAGAATGAGCAATGCTGACAGTTGTCTTTTGCTCTATTTTTAATCAAGTTTTTTTTCTATGCAATATACAAAAAATACAAATATTCCAGTAAACTATTTTTTAAAATTCTAAATGAAATTCTTTGCTATCATCTGCGTAAAGCAGTTCAGCAAGTGTAGCTATATTAAACATAAAAAGAGCATAGTTTTATCTGTCAACAATAGAAAAAAGCAGAGGCAACTCTCATTGAGCAACAGAAATATTTGAATGAACAGTAATTCAAATCTGGGCCTTCAAAAATAAAGTGTACTTCGAAGGGACATATATGTGTGTGTGTGTGTGCCATTGTTAAGACTTTTTATTTAGTTAGTTGATGCTCCCAATTGTCATAGCAGTTTATTACAACTAGTCCTCAATTTACAACTGTATAATGAAGTTACAATGACACTGAAAAATGTGATTTATGACCTGTCCTCACACTTACAGCCATTGTATCAACTCCACAGTCAAAAAATGGGACTTTTGGCAATCAGCATGTATTTTCAATGGTTATAGTGACCTGGGGTCACTATTTGTGACATTTCCCAGCTGACGTCCAACAAAGCAAGGTCGAAGGGGGAATCCAGATTTGGTTAGTTAATTACTGTGACTCAGTTAGCAACCGTGGCAAAAAAGTCATAAAATCAAGTGCAACTCACTTAACAACCACATTGCTTAACAATGAAAACTCTGATCCCAGTTGTGGTTGTAAGTCAAGGACTAGCCTATAAATTAGCGATATTAAACCAAATCCATTATTGACTTAGTTACTCATTACTGTTTTATTGCTGTTGTTTCTCATACAACTTTGTGCCTGGCTTCCATATTTGGGCAGCATTTTGATTCCCCAAAGCAGGGGTCGCCAACCTTGGCAACTGGACTTCAACTCCTAGAATTCCTCAGAGGACCCCCAGAGGAATTCTGGGAGTTGAAGTCCACAAGTCTTAAAGTTGCCAAGGTTGGAGAGCCCTGCCCCAAAGGAACTCTCGTCCTCACCAACTCCATCCCACCTCCGTGAACTTCTGGAAATTTGTGGCATCGTTATTTTTGCATCTGAGCTTCCCTTACTGTGGGAATGAGTAGCCCTTAGATATTTTAAGGAACACTGACTTTTTCACTTTTTTTTAATACAGTTTCCACTTTTGTGAAGTTCTTTCTTCTGAAGTGAAATACAATGCTCAACTTCTGTAAATTTGCTATTCATACATACATTAAATCTAACCACACTATGCCTCTCATCAGTTCAAACAGCCCCCAAATTTTGCATGAGGTGCTGCCTGATCCAGTTCTGGGTTATTTCCATTAGAGCAAGGGTCAGCACTAGGTGCGGCCCACCATCTGAAATCATTAGACCCAAATAGAAATATGTTCCCCAAGCCAGCAAACAGAAGGTGAGGACACTTCCTATCTACCCAAGCCGCCATTTTAGTGTAGGCTTCATCTGTCACTTCAGGACGAGTGGAGCAACAGGATCCTGAAATGGCAGCAGCAACCTGGCCTGAACTGGAATGATTATTTAGGATTTATTTCAGTTTTATGTTATTTCTAATCACTTTTATCTACTTTATTCAGTTTGACAGAAGGGATTGAATGTTATTGTATGAGTCTCTTTCAGATATGTGTTTCCTTCATCCTTTGTGATCAGCTGAGCTTGATCACCCACAAGGATTTGGCAGATTTGAATATCAGCTACAGCTGTCTGCTTCTGGCCTGTTTCTGTTATATCTCCACTTGGCAATCAAAAATGTCCTCTCACATATTTCCTAGGCCAGACCCAGGCAATCTGTGCTGTCTGGATTATCTGGATTTCAACTCCTATCAATCAGTTCAGGAAAGTGTCCATCATGAGAGATCTTCAGGCCCAAAGAAGATGGTAGAATACATCGTTAGCCCCTTAGAAAGGAAAAAAGAAAGAAAAAGGAATTATCATTACAGAAAAGAAAGAAACACCTCAATGACTCTCTTTATTGATTCAGATTCTACTCCCTCCCTGCCTTCCAAGATGCAAATATCATGTGAAATATATGTATGTATATATATGTGTGTGTGTATATATGTACGCTTCAACCGCAATAACACAAGAGCACGCAACAGATTCAAACTTAATATGAACCGCTCCAAACTTGACTGTAAAAAATATGATTTCAACAATCGAGTTATCGAAGCATGGAACTCATTACTGGACTCAATTGTGTCAACCCCTAACCCCCAACACTTCTCCCTTAGACTCTCCACGATTGACCTCTCCTGGTTCCTAAGAGGCCAGTAAGGGGTGTACATAAGTGCACTGGTGTGCCTTTCGTCCCCTGTCCAATTGTCTTTCTTTTCTTTCACCTATGTCATATATTCTCTTCCTTTCATATATCCTCTCCTCTAAGTTCACTTTCACCCTCATATATATTACCATATGTCTATTTTTCGTCCTATGTATTTGTGTATTGGACAAATGAATAAATAAATAAAATAAAAAATATACAATATGTACTGTATATACCGTGTTTCCCCGAAAGTAAGACAGTGTCTTACTTTCTTTTTATCCCCAAAAGCCCCACTATGTCTTACTTTCGGGGTATGTCTTATATTGGAAAAAAATTGTCGAATTTTTTGTTTTAACCATAAAATTAACATTTATTAACAACCTGAACAGTATGGCGTGGGCAGGAGGCGGTGCTCATTAAGATCAGAGGGAGGTGGCAGACGCGGCGACGTATGGAGAGGGGGACGGTGCGGACGTGGGCAGGAGGCGGCGCGCAGCTAGATGAGAGGGAGGCGGCAATACCCCCGTGTTTCCCCGAAAGTAAGACATATGTCTTACTTTCGGGGTACGGCTTATATTAGCCGACCTCCCTGAAACCCCCGATACGTCTTACAATCGGGGGTGTCTTACTATCGGGGAAACAGGGTATGTGTGCGTGTATACCTCTAGGTGTGGAGAAAGAGAAGACTGCATGCACAGAGTATATCTGATTTTATATCAGACAGTATATTCCCTTGTATCAGGGCTGGTATGCCTTCCAGCTCAGAGACCTGTAGGTTACACCAAACAAGGTGCCATATCTGATAGCCCTGAATGCCTTAGCGGGGGTGTTCCTCATCCTTTTTCCATGGAAACTTTCCGTGGGCTTGCAGTTTAATGCAAAAGGTGTGTGTAATTAAACTTCTCCTCTGGGAGCATTTACTTAGGCATTGATTATTCTACACAGCTTTGCCTAAAGCCTTCTCTCCCCCTGCCTCCCCCCAAATTTTCTTTCAGCAATTTGGAGCTATTCCCATTTGAGCTAGTTCCTAAGACACCTCGTGGGAGGAGAATTCTCATTCTTTGTTATTTGTAAACCACTAACTGTAACAATTCTACACCTGCACTTTTTCTTTCTTAAAAATACTGCACTGGACTGTATCAGTTCGTTAGTTTTATTTTGTTTTGTCTTGTTTTTTTTTAAAAAAAAAAGTCTGATTATTGTGATGCATTGGATGAGCTGTAGATTTTTTTTGTGTGGGCTATGAGATGCATGCAGGAATGGGCTGCTGCCCCCCACAGTGGTGGTGGGGACAGTGTTTATGCACTATTTATTGAACTTACCAGTTTTTTTTAATTATCCTTCCTTCTCTAGTACCTTAGTATGATCATTAATTACTTTCAAAATAGGAAATAATTGGAATAGTATGTTTTTACCCATAAACGCTTTCATCATTTGAATCATTATCTAAAACTGAACTTTTATAGCAATTAAATAAAATTGAGCTACTTGCCTAATATGTTATCCCACTGAACCTTGTGGGTTCAGAACAAAACCTTAAAATGTTACTGTGCTCCTCAACAAATAATGCTGTCTATCATTTGTCCTTTTTGTGGCTATTCAAATAATGTGACTTAATCAACTGAAAAAGAGTCCAAGCATCTATTTGAAAACTTATCTTGGTTGGTAAGCCACTCCCACCCAGTCACATGACCTTAAGCCACCCCTCAGTCACATGATTGTCAAGCCACTCCCACCTGATCACATGGCCAGCGAGCCACTCCTGCCAAGTCACATGACCATCAAACTTGAGCCGCCCCGAGTCTTCAGAGAGGGGCGGCATACAAATCTAAATTATTATTATTATTATTATTATTATTATTATTATTATTATTAAACCACACCCACAAAATAAGCCACGCCCATAGTGTGACAGTAAAAATTTGGCAGCCCATCACTGGATGTATGTGAATAGGCAACTAGTCATGAATCCCTCTTTTCAAAGATTCAGACAATGTCTGTTGGAACATTGGTTTGTGTGTTTCAGTCCCATGTGCCAGTGGTTTTCTATGGACTCCATTAACAAGGGGCAATAGAACCACTGTGGATTGAAGTTCTGAAGCTCCACAAAACCAAAGAGAAGACAATCATAGCTTTCTTTCTTTTTGTCCAAGAGCAGTGTTTCCCAATCTTGGCCACTTGAGTCTGGGGAGAGGGGCGGCATACAAATCCAATAAATCAATAAATAATAAATAAATATTTGGACTTCAACTCCCAGAATTCCCCAGCCAGCGAATGCTGGCTGGGGAATTCTGGGAGTTGAAGTCCAAATATCTTCAAGCGGCCAAGGTTGGGAAACACTGTCCTAGAGGATCTATATTGGATGCAAAACTAAAGTAATATCCCATCATCACCACTTTTAATAATAATTAGAGGAAATGAGAGCTTATTAGATGAAACTTTCTCCCCATATTGAAACTGATGTTTTTGTAGAATGTCAAATGGGCACAACATGTAGTGAAAAAACAGAATCGGTGTTAGCAATTCCATCTTTCTGCGGTGAATAGGAGAGAATTGGTTTCCGTTGCTCCATTGAGAGATGTTGTTTGCAATTGGTAGATCAGTTGATTGGAGGGAGCTCTGGTTGGCTTGTTATGTTCTCTGCTTGTTCCCAGAGTTCCAAGAATGGCAAGAGTCAAAATCACATACTGTAGCTGGCTTCAAACAGAGATATTTGGGAGTGGAAACAGTGCCACTTGGAAGTGTTTGAAATTGATCCAAAATATATGTACTCATTGATTGTAGTGCATCTCATTTTCTGGTTATTTGATCAGACCTTCACAACTAACCCTCCCAGTTTTTCTCAATTTCTGAATTTTAAATTGTTCTTGGAAATATCCCCCAGCTTTTTCCTATACTACAGATAAATGCCCAGACCATTTTCTTTGATTCTAATAAACTAAATTGTAGGGACTCAATCGTAGTTGGAAAAAAAGATGTGCTGAGCCATCTGTTTTTATTTGTACATCTCTATTCTTTTACTATTGACTGAAAATACATGGGGACAAGATACAGAAGCAATTTTACTAAAGAAGACTAGTTCACAAACAAAATGTCTTGTTTGTTACCCAGATACTGCTGATTAATGGCTTAGATATCTTACCTCTTACAACAGCACACCTTCTGATTGTAACATTGCTGATTGTTCTGCTAAATGAGCTGGGAGAAATGGAGAGTGGATGTGTTGGATTCACATGTAAATGAAGAGGCAAGTCGCAGGAACGTTCAGCACCTTTATTGTCAATTAGCTAGAACTAATACAGACTGCTGGCAGACTGCAGGGAAGTCACTTTTAAGGGCTTCCCTGAAGCTTGCTAGCCGCTGACTGGAGTTTATTTCTCCTGTCGCTAGATTAGCCAATCAGCGGCAGCTATGCAAATAATCCCCTTCTGTACATAACACCCCTCCCCTCTTAGTTTCTGGAGTGTCCAATCAGAAGTTCATGAAGGTTACATAGTCCCATAAGTAAACAGGTCGCCTGACATTCCTACTGGGCCTGTGTGATTCAGCTCCTCGGTAGTCTTCGACTGGAGCAGATCTGCCTGTTGCTGCTTGTCCATCATTCTGCGGAAAGATATGGAAACGGTTTCCTGGTGTAGCAGCTGAAATCTCTACTCCATTGTTCTCTGATCCCGTGTGACTTCACTGGTCTGTGGGGCAGAGACTGTGTTGTTCTTGGCTGTCAGCTGATGCTTTGTTTGCCACCGTGGCCTCCAGCTGACGAAGCCAGGAGTCTCCCAACCTGTTTCTGAATTGCTGGGTGTGTCTCTACCACTCTCGACCATCTTCTAGTCTCACTTTGTATGATTTGAGGCCCGTGATTTCTATTACTGTGGCACTCACCCATTTGGGTTCTCCTGCATAATTTTGGGTGAACACCGAGTTTTCTGAGGATTCTGCGGCTCTTGCTTCCTTGACCACAGCTTTAAAAGTTGCTGCTCTCTGAATCAGCAACTTCTTTTGTAAATTCAGGTCCCTCGTTCCAAGGATGATTCTGTCCTTTATTCATTTCCTCTAGGTTGATAAACTTGCATTTGGATGTGATTTCCCAGAGTTTCACCCTGAAGTCATTGATTGATTCGCCTTCGTGCTGGTGCCAATGGTAAAATTGGATAAGAACATAAAAACAGTGAAATAATTTTTCTATGCATAATGGTAGAAACATTTAGACATCACACACAATGGAATAGTGGATGGTGAAGATGATGGTACTTACAGGGATGGTGAAATTGAAAGCTTTGGTTAGAGAAAAACACTGATAAATTTTAATGCTTAGAACCTCGTGTTGGATATTTTTTTTGCATAAAATAGAAAAAATGAAATTATGATAATGATACTTTATATCAGTTTAATGATTAAGAAAAAAGTAAATCATAGAAAAATTGAAAGTTATATTACAACCTTGGAGTAAGAGATGTTTAAATTTATATAACAGTTGTACAATAAAAGAAAATTGGACATAATTTCCTTATATTTCTTTTATCTTCCTTTTCTTTCACCACCTTTGGTTTTGTTTGCTATTTCATCTTTTGCTCTTTCTCCTTCTGTTATCTTAATTATTAATTCTTGCTAGGTTTTTTTCCTTGTTTAAATTGTAATAAAGTTATAAAACAGGGACAGGTTGCGTATTTTAGGAAATGAGGCATTCCTGGGTGAGGATTAATTATTATAATCAGAAGAATGGAGAAACCTATAAAAAAAAGACCATTGTTTATTAACAGAATGAACTTGAACGCATGGCCTCTCAAAATTTTTCTGCCCCTATTTCAAGGAACTCTATAATTGGAACAATTTGGCTATCCTAAAAGTTATGGAATTACTCTGGACATAGAAACCAACCTACCAGTAATTAAATGCCAGAACAATCAAAAATCAGATTTGTCCATTTAGAACCAGTAGTGTCAACAAGGTTAAGCACCTTGACATCCTGTTAACATTTTAAGATAACTGTTCAAAACCACTATACACTTGTACTGTTTTCGAGGCTGTGTGACACGAACTGAAAATTGTTTATTTTAAGTGCTTATATTTGGTCAATTTGAAAACTTCTTTCCCTTGGAAACTAGGTTGAACATTTCAGCACACAATGAAATGAAAATTAAAATAAAAAAATAGTGTGTATTGGTTTATTTTGCTCATAAAAGCCCCCACTCCTTTTGTGAATTTTTTTCAATTTATAGATAGTTTTGCCTGAAAACAATGTACATTTTACTAAATGTGGTGTGGAATTACTAGTTTGAAATTTTCTGAACATAATGATATGAAAATTGAACTGAAAAAAAAAGATGCTTGCTTATTTTTCTCCCCCCATTTTTTCAAGCATGTCATTTTATAATTTTTTCTAGGCCTCTAATTCCAAATATTTTCAATAACTTTGGCATTCAATTACCAGTTTAAACATTTCTGAACATAATGAAATGAAAATTGAATGGAAAACATTGATGCTTATTTGTTTATTTTGCACATAAAAGCCCCCCCACTGTGTTCAATTATTTCAATTTATATAAAAAATATGCTGTTAATTTCAAAATTACATACTTGTTTTTAATAAAATGGATTTATTTCATAAAATTATTTGTCTGGCTATCATGTGCTTGCTTTTCTAAAGGATATTTACAATATTTCTAGCCAAATCTATATAAAAAGTAAAAATAATGGCACAAAGCAAGGCCGAGAGGTATGGCCCTTTTGTGAGCAAAATAAACAAATAAGCAACATTTTTTTTCAGTTCATTTCTATTTTTCTTATGATCAGGTATGTTCAATTTAGTATATCAAAACTTTTGGGGGGAAATTCCTTAGAGATTTGTAGCCTAAAAAAATATAAACTGACACGAAATGGTCAAAAAATGGGGGGGGGGGTTGATCAAAATAAAAATGTAAGCATCATTTCTTGCAGTTCAATTTTCATATCATTATGTTCAGAAATGTTCAAACTAGTTTCCCAGTGAAAAAAGTTTTCAAAAAGACCAAATTTAAGTAACTAAAAAAATATTTTTGGTCCAGGTCGTATACGACCCAAAACAGACTCAATGTGAGTTTTTTTGCCCAGAAAAAAGTAGCCCCCACCCACGAAAAATATTTTTATGATGATCAGCAATGTTAAATTTAGTAAATCAATGCCTAAGATGTTAAAAATATTTCGGATTTGGAGCCTAAAAAAAAATTAAAGTGAAAATGGTTGCAAGCAGCCGGGGGGGGGGGGTTATTTCTGATTTAAAAATACCAATAAGCATCATTTTTTTCAGTTCATTTATATTTTTCTTATGATCAGGAATGTTCAAACTAGTAATCCCACACCAAATTTAGTAAAATCGTATGCATTTTACAGGCTAAACTATCTATAAATTGAAAAAAAAATCCACAAAAAGGGGGTCGGGCTTTTATGAGCAAAATGAACCAATAAGCATTATTTTTTTATTTCAATTTTAATTTCATTGTGTGCAGAAATGTTCAACCTAGTTTCCAAGGGAAAGAAGTTTTCAAATTGACCAAATATAAGCACTTAAAATAAAGAATTTTCTGTTCGAGTCACATAGACTCAAAAACAGTAAAAGTGTGACTTTTTTTGCCCAGAAAAAACTAAGCCCCCCACCCCACCCAAAAAAATTGTCAGAGAGAGAACCCATGAAATGATGAAAAGTCATAAAATTTCAAGTTTCAGAAATGCAGGGAAAAATTTTTAAAGGGTCTCAAACCTCGATTTCGAGTCTCACAGACTCGGAACATAACAGCAGGGTTAATGATAGTTGCTGGAGTGTAACTTAGAAAAGCAGATGACAAAGCGAACAATATTGCCTGCAGTGTGATATCTCAGTAGAAATATGGCGAGGAACAGCAGCCTGTCTGTTTACATTCTGTCTCTTATGTTAGATGGTCCTTAATCAGTTGGTTGCTTTCCAGCTTGTAAGCATTCAAAAGTATACCTTGTTTGCAAAGCTGCTTTTTACCATGTCAGGTCAAAGATTGACCTGTCTTTATACATTTGTCTTTTTAAACTGATATAAGTTTTGTGAGGATTCATAAAAGACTTTCCCCCTGTTCTACCTGAAAGTATCTGGGACTGAATTATCCATCCATCCATCCATCCATCCATCCATCCATCCATCCATCCATCCATCCATCCATCCATCCAATTTTTATATTATCAAAATAATTAGGCTCTCTTTCATATATTAAAGCAAATGCTGCTCAATTGTGTTAATAATGATGAGTCTACAGCAAGTTGTTGCTTGGCATGTCAAAGCTTTCTTGGACCCAAGATCAGTCAAACGTCCCTCAAATAAACTATATAATCTTAGCTAGTTAGAGTAGTAGATGCTTGGAACAAACTTCCAGCAGACACAGTTTGTAAATCCACAGTAACTGAATTTAAACATGCCTGGGATATATATCCATCCTAAGATAAAATACAGGAAATAGTATAAGGGCAGTCTAGATGGACCATGAGGTCTTTTTCTGCTGTCAATCTCCTATGTTTCTACTTGTTCTAAGAGTACTGTTTTTACTACTTCCCTTCCTTTTTAACCTGCCTCTGCTTCGTTTTTGCTGATTTCCTTCTCTGCCGTGTGAGCAGGAATGCTGCACTGGGTGGTCAGTAGAGGCTATAGCCAATTACATACCATCTAACATACAATGTATTCTTTAGCCTAGTAGCAGCTGCTCTCTCCCTTAACCTTCAGAACAAATGAGGTCTTTGAAAGAAAACCGGCCTGAACTTTCAATATTCCAGTATCCTCCCACACACAATAGATTGGTTGCTAGGAAAACTGAAGTCCTTATAGCTACAGTCACAGCTAGGGGGCTGGCACAATCCTTGATAAGCATAACCAGTCCAGGAAACCTTTGTGTGTCAGGGGAAATTTCTGGACACTGTGATCCTAGTGGAGCCAGGGGGAAAGCAAACGGAGTCATATCATGCTCAATTTCCCATTTTCATGTTGCCTTATACCCAGTAATTGCCTAAGGGTTTGGAAAAAGCTCTGAGGATTGAACAGACCGGCACTCTGCATCTAAGAGTCATGGGTTAGATTTCCAACTCATCCCAAATTTATATTTAGCCTCCTCTCTTCTTCTGATTCAGATCAGAAGAGGCTTTGGCAAACAAAGCTATGTATCAGAGAACACAGTACATAGTTTAATTTAAAAGCCAAAGCAAATGTCCTCAATTCTTTGTGACATCCTCACAGGTACAACCAGTTCCAAATCCCATGAATGCCATCATAACTTTATTTGATAGCTGCGGTGATAGGTTGAAGCAGAACTCCTAGCAAACTGGACGGGAATTCCAGTTATTTACTTATTTGTTTAGATTTAAATTTTTCTAATCCACTCAAATCTAACAGTTCTGAGTATTTAATATTTAAAAGCAGATATCTAAATTTCTACTTAGATTTCTGGGATAAACATATATCCATCCTAAGATAAAATACAGGAAATAGTATAAGGGCAGGCTAGATGGACCATGAGGTCTTTTTCTGCCGTCAATCTTCTATGTTTCTATGTTAAATGAACTCCAAAAGATGGTGTCATCCAGAAGTAACAAAAGTCTTCTCTGTCCTCCATCCATGAAGAAAAAATAAATAAACCAGAGATCCACCAACCACAGTTACTGAAGGCCTGGAGGAAAAGCCATGTTTTAATGCTTTTGTAATGACTACTAAGACTGGAACCACGCAAGGGTGCCATTTCAGAAGACAGGTAGATGAAACTGTTAGATGATACTGTTTTATCAGGAAAGAGACAACTCTGCCAGATGTTATTGGACAGGCATAAGCCAATGGTCCTTCAAATCGTTCAGTTCTACAGGATACCATATGGGGTTTTAAAGAGAGCAACCAGTACCTTGAATCAATCTAGAAGCCGACAGGTAATCAGTGCTGACTGGACATGATATAGCGCATTCATCACTGCTGATGCTGCTCCATTGTATACACCTGTACAGAGGTGGGCTGCCCTCCCCCGTGGCTCTGAATGCTAGCGCCAAGGTGCAGTAGCATAATTGCACTGGACTCCACTAGCACTCAGAGCCAGGGGGTGGGCACACGTCACCATTCCATCTTAGCAGCCCACTTCTACCACTATAGCTTTTAAATGGTTTTCTAGGGCAGTCCTGTGAGGAACAGATTTCAATAATCCATTGCGGTTCCGACTGACATACTTAAGAGGTCTTGATTTGGAAGAAGCTGTATCTGCTCATACAGTCATTTTTCCCCCTTTCAGTTGCTCAAAAGGATTTTATTTAGAAACCTTCAGTGTACTTCTTACAATGGGGAATTGAAACCGAGCATTTCCATGCAATTGAAAGATCTAGTGTTGTCTCTGGCAAAAAAATAATGGGTTCTAGTTTTAAGAAGGAAATGTGTTCTCACAATTTTGTAAACAGAACTGCCTGAAGGTTGAAAGTTGCTTCACTAATTTTTTCAATATAATATTGCCAATATAAGTCACCGGTGAGCAATTGAATCAGATTATTATTACAAATAAATGTAAATATTATTATTCATGAAGGGTAAAGCCTCATCATATGGGTTTCCATCCTTTTTTTGTGCAAATGTCAGTGTCTGATATTAAGAGCTAAGAAGGTGCCATCTGATTTCATTTTAGAGGTAGATGATGGGATATCATTATTCATTTAGACACCACTTTACATTTCTGTCCGTCTTCTGGATAGGGAGATGAAGAACTGCTATTTTAGAGTTTTCTAAGTACAGTGATACCTCGTCTTACGAACTTAATTGGTTCCAGGACGAGGTTTGTAAGGTGAAAAGTTTGTAAGACGAAACAATGTTTCCCATAGGAATAAATGAAAAAGCGATTAATGCGTGCAAGCCCAAAACTCACCCCTTTTGCCAGCCGAAGACTTCCGTGGTTTTGCAATGCTGCAATTTCGCTGAGGCTCCCCTCACTGGGAAACCCCACCTCCGGACTTCCGTTGCCAGCAAAGCGCCCGTTTTTGCGCTGCTGGGATTCCCCTGCTGGGATTCCCCTGCAGCATCGCAAAAACACGGAAGTCCGGAGGAGCCTCAGGGGAATTCCAGCAGCACAAAAATGGGTGCTTCGCTGGCAACAGAAGTCCGGAGGCGGGGCATCCCAGTGGCGGAGGCTTGGGTTTGTAAGGTGAAAATAGTTTGGAAGAAGAGGCAAAAAAAATCTTAAACCCTGGGTTTGTATCTCAAAAAGTTTGTATGACGAGGGGTTTGTAAGACAAGGTATCACTGTATTGTCATTTCAAGTAAGTTAAAATGGAAGCTGCAGTTGCAGGCAAACCTGGTAGGTGGCATGACAGGACACAAAGAATCCAAACCTCAGACTAGAATTCTTCAGGCTTTTTCAAAATATGTGCAGGGTATCTGCTTCTACATTAAAAAAGATTGTGAGAAGTGGTTTTCAAAACTTATAAAATTTATATACAGTACGTGCCAACAAATCCCTCCTGTTTAAGAATACGACGGAATCTCTCTCTCTCTGACAGCACTATAGAAAGGTATTTACTGAACTAAATTCATATTGTAATAGAGCATGACACTTAATGATGTTTTCTCAAGAGAGAGAAATGGCTGCCACAATTAGAAAAATGAAATAATTCCCATTTTGGAGTGGGTGTTTTGGTTTGTTTGTTTTTTACTGACAACTTTATGGATCTGGGTGTCTTTCCTATACATTGGCTTTCACTGCAGCAACCTGGTAACGCTCATCCTCAGGTCAAAGTATCTGCAAAGATATCAGTTTGGGAAGGCTGTTTTCTGTCATGTCATGTCAATAGCAGTAGCAGCAACAACCCACTCACCCATTATTTTCCTTATTGAAATGTTGGTCACAATATTTGCTGATCTGCAATTCTTAGTAAGTCCTTGCTTCAAGACATGCAGAAATCCCAGAAAAGACTGCACAAGAATTGCACACTGTGTCAGTTGGGGTAATTGCTGAGCAAATGTACAATTGAGGGGAAAGTCCAAATATTTTGCTGAAGCCAAAATGTAACCAGTTTTCTTTTGTTCACAATTTGATCCTTGTGCTTTGAGAAATCACTTATTCACCTTTCTTCAACAAAACTCTAAAAATCTGTCCAGGCTTAACTGGATTTGCTATAATTGTTAGTCCGAGAAACCAACACCAGTCTAGATTGACTAGATTTCTGCTAATTACAGTGATACCTTGTCTTACAAACTTAATTGGTTCCGGGACGAGGTTCTTAAGGTGAAAGGTTTGTAAGATGAAACAATGTTTCCCATAGGAATCAATGGAAAAGCAATTAATGTGTGCAAGCCCAAAATTTACCCCTTTTGCCAGCCGAAGTGCCCATTTTTGCACTGCTGGGATTTCCCTGAGGTTCCCCTCCATGGGAAACCCCTCCGGACTTCTGTGTTTTTTTGAAGCTGCAGGGGAATCCCAGCATCACAAAAATGAGCACTTCCCTGGCTACGGAGGTTCAGAGGTGGGGTTTCCCAGCGAAGGGAGCATCAGTGAAATCGCAGCATCGCAAAAACACCGAAGTCCTCGAAACCCCACCTCCGGACCTCTGTGTTTTTGCAATGCTGCGATTTCATTGAGGCTCCCCTCCCTGGGAAACTCCACCTTTGGACTGTGCTTATTAAAGCACAGGTGCTTCGCTGGCAACAGAAGTCCGGAGGCGGGCCATCCCAGCGGCAGCAGTGGGTTTGTAAGGTGAAAATAGTTTGTAAGAAGAGGCAAAAAAATCTTAAACCCCAGGTTTGTATCTCGAAAAGTTTGTATGATGAGGCGTTTGTAAGACGAGGTATCACTGTACTTCACGGATCTCAAAGGAACATGAACTACCAATGTATTTCTCTTTCTATTTGCACTAGGTTTTTTTTTTAAAACCCTCTGCACTAAAAGATATCTACATTAATGTGACTCAGGCTTAATTGTGACACTTCAGCTCTTGAAAAATAGTCATTTGAGGACAGTACATTTTGTATGAGAGTGGCAAGCTCTAAAACTTTGATTCGCCTAAAATAGCGCCAGTTGAGATTGACCTGACTTGATTATTGATTGTCTTCTACAAAAAGATAGGCATAACCTACTTGTAACCATATGGCAAGTTTCTTCAGTGGAAAAAAATGGCAAGTGATAAGGATGATGTTAACATATACTGAACCCAAGCAAATCCTGGGAGTGAACGAATACTTCCTGTAATATGGGAACTTGCTGGTTGGGCAAATGTTGGCTGATATAACAAAGACACAATTGAAATCTGATGCAGAGGAATATTAACAAATAATTGCATTGTTTTCTCGGCATTATAACAGCAAATGCAGATGAGATAAAAGAGAGCTTTGGCCACAATCATGGAAGTATTTGCTACTTTGAAATAGCTGCAAAAATAGCAGATACAGTTACTTAGTTACTTACCCATTACTTGCTTATCCATTGATTTAAAAATACTGTTTGTGCTCATGTGTTCAGATTATATATTCTCAGAATTCCAAGTTAGCATAGACTGATTTAAAAAGGCTGGACTAAAAACTAATAAATATAAATCTAATTCCAGTAAGGTCTTTGCTGTTGTTATTAAATCACCTAGTTTGTCCTTATTTTTAACTTTCTCAGGATGACCCACCTACTCCATCCATCTCTACGTCATCTTCCACATTCATTCCCATACATGTAACATCATATAATCACCATTCAAGTCACATATGCACATACACACTCAGTCACTCATTGCCCCCTCCCTTTCTCACACAGACTAAGAGGTTTTACTAAGCATGTACACCATTTGGGGTACATGCTTAGGGGTGGGGAACCATGGCCTTTGACAAAGAAAACCATTTTAATAATTGGTCCCACTCTTCCTCCTTCCCACTATAGAATTGTATCCCAAATGGTGTACAAATATTTGATGTAAAGAGAAAGAAGTTCGCTCAAGCAATATTAAACTATGCTATAATGGCAATAGCACTCAGACTTATATACCACTTCACAGTGTTTTACAGCCAGCTCTCTAAGTGGTTTGCAGTCAGCATATTGGCCCCAACAATCTGGGTCCTCATATTACTGACCTCAAAAAGATGGAAGGATAAGAACATAAGAACATAAGAAGAGCCATGCTGAATCAAGCCAAAGCCCATCGAGTCCAGCATTCTGTGTCACACAGTGGCCCATCAATTGTGCATGGGGATCTTGAGTAGAAAGAGAAGACAAAACCCTCCGTTTCACTTGACCCCCGACAATGGTACTCAAGGGAATCCTGCCTGCCTCAACCAACATAGAGGTGGCACATGGACGAGGCTGAGTCAACCTTGAGCCGATAATGCTTAAGATGTTAGACTGGTGGTGGGGAGATCCAGGTTTTAGCACATCCCCAACTACAAACTCACTGGGTGACTTTGGACCACTATTTCTCTGTCAGCCCAGACTACTCCATAGAACTGTTGTGGCCAGGAAAATGAGAAGAGAGAGTGATATGCTACCTTTAGTTCTGAACAGAAGGTATGATATTCATTTAATAAACAATGAATTCTTGCAATTCCACTGAAATGTTGATTTGTATCAGAAACCCAGCACATTTTTTCTGGATAAAAGAAATAGATATTTTATCTTTTAATATCACCATTGGTTGACTGAGATATAATTCTTTGGACTTCTAGCCACAGGTACAACTTGGTTTTATTTCCTTTAGTAAACGAAACTGTTGCCCTGATAGTCCCTTAATCATAGGCAGCCAATTTGTTTCTGGTTTTTCTTAATACTGTGAAATAGATTGGTGCAGGGACAAGTAGATGGAAGCTTGCGAGCCAGAGGTGGTTTTTAATTTTATCTGGATCTTTAAGAACATTACCTCACTATATTTGTAAAAGAGAGGGGGGAGAGAGAGAGATTTTCTTTCAGGCTAAATGGCTGGGTAATGCATATTAAATATGATGACTCTTTGGCTTGTGTGTACCATTGTTCTTAACCTGGTGCCTCCAGATTATTCATAGTATGTCATTTAGCATGGCCATTGGTCCTGCTGCTTAGAAATAATGGAACTGAAGTGCAGGCTGAGAAATTGTGTGCGATGCTCCAGTTATGCCTGAAGCATCTTCTACTTCTTGCTAGTCTGCCTTCCCCGGAAGGCCATGATCGCTAACTGCCCTCTGGGAAGCGTCTCTAAAGACTGAGAAAAGAAGATGATAGCCAATATCAACACCCATTAAATTAGTTTCTCTTCCCTTGACAAATTATCCTGTTGGAAGAGCCCTAGGGTTCCTAATATTATTTTTAAATAAGATATAGTGTATTACGAATTGTGAGGTGCTTTATTTCGCTGAAAGGCAGGATATAAATAATTGTAATAAACAAACTTTTTCTGTTGCCGCACACTTTTGTCTTCCATATTACTTGCTGAGAACTCAGATAGGCTCAAGTACATGTAAGCTGGCTAAATAGACATTTAGGAAATAGACATGGAGATTGGTTGTCCCAAAGCTAAACTGGATATATTGCACTAGATTATTGGGGGGGGGGGGATGTTTCTCAAAGCAGAGGGAGATAACTACAGAAGACCTTCCCAAAAATCTTCACTGGGTTTAAATTTCTTTTGATCCCATGAATTTGTGAAGCTCTTAGGAGAAGAGATAATGTGAGCAAATATTGCAATATTTGCTCTGCCTTTCCATCTTTCCTTAGTCTTCTAATAGTTTCAGCTATTGCCCTCTATTTTGAAACAAACAGACAAGAAAACAAAGATTAAAACAATCCTTGGATGAGAAAGGCTCTTTACAGGCAGCCCCAATGTTACAAAACAGTTTTTCCTGTATTGCACAACTATGGACTTTATTTTATTTTCCTCATAGCCTTGTGGCAATGCTCCTTTCATTTTAATGCTTCTTGATAGTATGATGAAAGGGGGCATACTATAATGTTGTGCTCATTTTCTGAGTATCTCAGCATTATTTTACATTTTAAAATCTGTTTTAGGTTCAAAAAAAATCTCATAGTACACGTTGTTGAAAAGAAAAAAATAAATAATAAAGTATAATAAAATTTCAATAAATTAAAAAATATCCAGTCAATCAAAACTAAACATTGGGAAGGGAATTATTCTTATTCACATACCAAGCCTGCCATACATACCTTGATATCAGGTAAAACCCACTTCAACTCTCTTTTCAGGATAGCATCCCAGACAAAACACATTTGCACTCAGCATATGGAAAAGACCAAGAAAAGACTCTGATTCTAAGTTTTTTTTATAATTTTTTACCCTGATATTTTGTGGTAGGTTTCTTTATTTTTGAATATAAAGTGACAGAAATAATTTGTTGTTAGAAAAGAGAAAGAATCTTTTGACTATTTACAGATTCTGTACATCACAAAGTTTTCTCATTTTGTTTTATTTTTGTTGTTGTTCCTTCCTCAGCCTTCCCCCTGTCTACATTTGTCCTGCATGGTGGGAGCAATGCTATACTAGAAATCTACATATTCCATCCCTCCCCCCACCCTCCAAAACCATCTGCTCCCAAAATAAGTCCCAGTGAGAAACAAGAAAACTCATGGGGAAAAATAACTACTTTCTTTTTTCCAGGATCAATGTGTGTGTTTATGTATGTTTCAGTGTGTATGTTGATGTTTGTGTTTGTGTGTGTGTGTGTGTGCATACATATATACATACACACATTTATATATCATAGTTTTCAAATTCAAACACCAAAAAATCATTAAAAGAAAGGGAAAAGTAAACAATTGTCCTCCCCCCTCCAGAGTCTATAGATCCCTGCTTGTCCGAAATAAGTATTTACAGAAAAAGGAATTGGAGAGGAGGGTGAGGAAAGGGGAATTGGGAGAAAGAAGAGGAGTGAGCAGTGGGAGTGGTAGGATTGGGGCCTCAGAGAGATGAGGCGAGCCTGAGTTTGACTGCGCTTTCCCATAGAAAGACGCTACACTGGGGAAATATCACAACGGTCTCCTCCTTTTTTTTAATAGTGAGGAAATTGCGTTTTCCGGCCTCTGACTCAAGTTCACACTGGGGATCTTTTATCATCAAGCTTGCAGTCAGTACGCTGCCGTGTTCTTTAATCTTACCCTTAACTAGGAAACATAACAGTGTCCACATAATATACCCCAATAGCACCAATGGCCATGCTGAAAGTCATAGAGGCCAAGGCGGCCATTTTAACCACAAAGCTGTGATGGGACACCTTCCTAGAAAAACCTTCCTCTGTCCCACTCGCAACCCTCCCCAGCTCACCCCCCAGGCCCCTTTGCTTCGGACTAAAAAATTCAAGAGCAACTAACCAAGAAGTAAGATATTAGATTAACATCATCCCAGCCCCCATCCACTTCTTCTTCGTTTTGGCACAGGCAATGAATTTAGAGTTGTCACTGACTGATCCAGAGGCCTTAAAACCTCCAAAGCAGCACCACATAAACATACAAGTATGCAGCCAGTGAGGCATCTTTAATTCTTCTATGAATTGCATTGCTCATTCTAAGCTTCCATCACCAAAGTGTGACATGACATTTGCCTTATGAAAGCAACCAGGCAAAGAGGTGGAATGGAGAAATGGATGGAGGAACAGGGCCAAGGCATTTCAACGGCATTCATTTTCTAGGTTTCAAGGAAAATGTATGGCCTCGTGGTTAATAGCTAACAACTATAACTGACTTTCCAAAGTTCAGCAGGCATCAAAATGCAATGTGCTATTTTCCATTAAAGGAACCAGTCCCTTATGCCAAAGATTCCCGAGCACATTGGGAGACACCAAAGTATTTAGTTTGAACATATTAGTCCCTTGATGTGAATCACTCTTTTACATTTCATTGCGATGATTTACCCCAGCACTCAATGGTAACAATCTGTCAGGCAAGCCATATGGCTTTTAAAATATAACAGCAGGTCCTTTGATACATTTAGGAATCTCTGTCCAGAATTCAGCCCCTTCTTTTCTCACCAGTCTCCTAAATAAAGACATTTTATTCACCATATTAGATATGTCACATCAATAAAATGGAGGATACAATTGTGCTGATATGATAATGAGGAACTATGCATTTTACCCCACCAAGCTGAATAAAATTCTTTTAAAATTCTGTATTTGACATGTATATTAAGGATTGCCAGAAGTTTGCTAATAGATTTTAATAGATTTGACTCATTGTAGTGAAAAAGGGGCTGGAAAGCAGTAATAGGTTGCAGATCCCGTCACTACCAGTTTGTGCACACAATCTTCTGCACATGCACAGAAGCATCCAGATGGGTTGGCGGAGCCTTCCGCCACTGACGCTACTGGCTCGTAAATCCAGGATGTATCGGTAGCAACCCACCACTGCTGGAAAGGGTTATTTCAACCATAAAAACTCTTGTAGAAAATTAGATACTTAAGTTTTCATAAAATAACTAAATTTAGCTCAGGAACACTGAATAGCACTGAGCATCTGTGTAGTGTCATAGACACTTTACTTCCTAATACAAGGACATATTTGCCTGTCCTTTTATATATGTGATTGCTCAATCATTGTTTCCCTATGGCATTGTATGATCCTGGAATTCTAGTAAAAATCAAAAAGTACTCCTAAGTTTTGTAGATGGTCACTGTTGATATATGCTATGATTTCTATGCACTTAGAGATGCTAAAATCAAAGTTGAAATTACTGCATTATGGGAAAAATATAATTTATATAAAGCTAGCTTAATTCACAATTCCTTAAAATAATACAAAGATATCTCATTTTTTCTTTTATCTGTCCCTTTTTTGTTAGACAGTTACATTATTTCTTACTAGTATTACAATATTTTATAGCATAAGCTCATTTCCTCTTCATTCAGTAAATATTTTTGAAGACACTGCTATTAATGCTTTGGATCATAATATCTGTATCAAATTTACAGAGCAACTGAAGGTGTCCAGAAAAATTATGCTGAGCAAAATATTTCTGGTTGATAAACTAGGAAAAACCTTCAAGCGTTTTAAAGTATATAACCAACTAAATTAGTTAATTTCATAGAGTTAGGTAAATTTGATACTACCAAAATTTGCAGTGAAAATGAAACAATTTGTCAAAAGCCAATTCTTAGGTTAACTGTGGCTTACTGAACACATCACAAGTGGCTGAGCCCACACAATGTTCAAAGCTATAAACCATGGTTCAGAAACTGTAATGGCAGAGTTATCATAGCCTCAGGCAAGTACATTATGACTTAATGTATGCAATGCATGAAATCAGCATCAACGTGAAGATGTGTAAAATCAGTGATTGCATTTGATTTGAAACTAAAATGTTTTCCCTCCCCAATTTTGAATTCAAATTGCTTAAAAAGAAAAAAAGAAAGAAAAGAGCTCAATCTTCCTGCCCTGAAAAAGCATAGGCAAAGTATAATCTGATTTTAACCACTTAAATTTCTCGCTGAAACTGATTAATAAAAGCTCAGGAAAAGAATATGAGGTAAAAAGTATGGATTCTATCCTGAAGATTACATAAATGAATTTTGAGGGAAGTAAAGTTAAAAATAAAGTATTATGCCAACATCTTTGTTTTGAAACCAAAAGACAGCATCTTTCTATATATATGATAGAAAAGATTTTTCTTAAATACCACATACCAATAGCATTGCTAGCATTGAAGATATTATCTAGATAGGTAATGAAATGCCTGCACAAAACAATCAAGTTCAGAGAGCACTGAGGACTCCTCAAAATATGTTTACAGAGCAATCTTCATCTCAAAGTCTACTTCAGCCATTTCATAGATACCTATTAGGTTTGAGCTAAAACAGATTTCCTTCACTAGGAATGGCACCAATGACCTGGTTTTTATAACAAAGTACAGTTTCATTTGGTTAAAGAGGCTAGACTAATTATTCTTTTCCATATAATTTTGGTAAATAGTAAAATCCAACAAGGATACCCATGAACTGAATGTTTTCTGCCTGCCCTGTTGCTTAAGACAATGTTTCCCAACCTTGGCAACTTGAAGATATCTGGACTTCAACTCCCAGAAGTCCCCAGCCAGCATTCGCTGGCTGGGGAATTCTGGGAGTTGAAGTCCAAGTATCTTCAAGTTGCCAAGGTTGGGAAACACTGGCTTAAGACTATAATTTCCAGAAAGGAAATTCCATGTGGATGCCAAAGAAGAAAGCATATGATGAAATCACAGAAACCAGCTTTTATAAATAATGCATTTTCTTTTTCATCAGTGGGAAAAAATTAAGTTCCAACACAGAATTATGTTACCCTTAGGGAAGATACAAGCCAGTTGTTTTAGAAAATCAAATGTTGGGTTTTTCAATATCCCTTTCAGAAATGATTTCTGAAAACTTAGGTGGAGATACAGAGCTCATTCAAATCATTGAACATCAGATCTCAAAAATGGATGAATACATTTTTTAAAAATGGTATTAAATATTCAAATTATCTGAAGACACAGACTTTTTTACTTGGACATTTCAACTTATACTTTTTATTTTGGGAAAATAAAGTCGTGAAGATTCTCGCCTTCATGATCCCTTTGGGTAAGGAGGAATGACTCAATTCTGAAACATACACTGAGAATTACAGATTCAAAATCTACTGAAGTAAATAGATATAAACATGCAGAACTGTGTTGGAAAATAGCCATTATCTGATTATTCCATTGTTATGGCTGATAAATGAGCATTGTTCATCTTAGCTTTCCTAATATATCCCTGATCAACTATAATTCGCCTCAGCCAACTTGCTGCAGCCTAATCTATAAGGCTTTTGATACAGTAGGATATGATAAACTGCTGTTAAAATTAAAAGTCTTACGGAATTTCTGGACCTTTGCACAAATGGATTGCTGCTTTCCTATCTAATAGACTGCAGAAAGTCAAAATAGGGAACTCACTATCTAATCCTGCATCAATTAACTGGTGTTACACAACACAACATTCTAGATCCCACATTTTTTTTGTTTTATATCAATGATATATGTGATCAACTTAAAAGCAATTGTGTTCTCTTGAGGATGATGTAAAATTACTCAATTCTACATATAATTCTGTTGTTTTGCAAAATAATCTCGACTATGTGTCCGAATAGTCATTTCTTTGGCAACTTCAAATTTTGAGTCTTCGGAGAGGGACGGCATACAAATCTAATAAATAATAATTAATAAATGCTCTGTCTTACATATTGGTACACATAATCAGAATGTCAAGTATAAGCTAGGTGGCATTGATCTAGCAGATGAACCTCACTTTGTTAAGGACCTAGGAGTACTTATTTCTAATGATTTATGCTCCAAAGCACACTGTAACACTGTTGCTAAAAAAGCATTAAAAATTATAAACTTAATTTTGCTAAACTTTTATTCTGGAAACATTGTATGGGTAATTGGAGCTTGTAAAACATAGACCAATTTTAGAGTATTGTTCAACTGTTTGGAATCCCCACCATATATCTGACATCAGTATGATTGAGTGGGTTCAGAAGTACTTCACGAGAAAAGTCTTGCACTTTTCTGAACACAATAGAATTCCTTATGCTACTCAGCTCAAAATTCTCGGTTTGGGTAACTTAAAACTATGTTGCTTGCAGTCAGATCTAGGTATTCCCCACAAAATTGTACATAGTAATGTTTTACCTGTAAATGACTTCTTCTGTAATATAATATTACGCGTGCAAACAACCACTTTAATCTCAATGTAAATTGTTCTAAACTTGACTGTAAAAATATGATTTCTGTAATAGAGTTGTCAAAGTCTGGAATGCCCTACCTGATTCAGTTGTTTCAGCTACAAATTTTCATAGTTTCAGTTAAAAAATTGACTTCATACTTAAGTAGTCAGTAGAGGGGGCCTATTATTTCTGTCATTGTATTTTTATTCTCTTACTCTTGTTCTTGTTTTTGTTTGACAAGTTCCAATAAATCAATATTTTAAAAATCTCCATGGGACAATTTGCTATAGCCAAATTGCCACAGGACAAGAGTTATGCTAATAGCAAAGAAATAGTGGAATAGAATCATTAAAGAAATGATGACAAGGAGGAACAAAACAAAATGTGAATGACAAAAAATAAAGTAATTTTTAAAACTGTTTAAAAAAATTAAATGAATTGTTCAGTTGAGTTGTCCTGTGGCAAGTTGGCCGTGGTGAGTTGGCAGTGGAGAGTTGTCCCATTCTGGACTGAGAAACAAATTAAAATCTAGCACACCAGGAAGAAACCATTTTATGGAAAAGCATGTTTAGTTGTCTATCTCAGTGTTTCCCAACCTTGGCAACTTGGAGATATTTGGACTTCAACTCCCAGAATTCCCCAGCCAGCGAATGCTGGCTGGGGAATTCTGGGAGTTAAAGTCCAGATATCTTCAAGTTGCCAAGGTTGGGAAACACTGGTCTATCTGATAACAGAATGTAGATATTTTCAATGGCAGCTAACAATCAGGAGATAAAACTTAAAGAGTTTAAACGCCAGTAAATGTTTATATCTGTGTTATCCAGAGATCTGGAGATGGAGTTTATTAAGAACACTATATCTGAGTTTGAGGCAGCTAAGGGAATAAAGGAAGCTGTATCTGAGAACTGAATCCAGTTAGAGAAATGAGGAGAAAAAAATTACATAAGTGGTATCATACACCTGCACAACTTGCGTATATTTATCGTGCCTGGAGATAGGTGTGTTCATGCATATGTTTTGGGAGTGTCTGGGAGTGCAGAAATTCTGGAAAGAGGTGCAAGAGGAAATTAATAGGATGTTAAACATAAAATGGGTGATTACAAAGGACACGGCAGTATTAGTAATAAGGAGTAATAGGAGTGAATTCAGAGGAATTAAAGAAGCAGTTATAGAAAGTGCCCAAGTGGTAATAGTTTTGGGTTGGAAGGATGCAACAAAATGGGCAATACAAAATTGGTACGTGGTGGAACACATTCAGTTTGAAATTATAGATACAAAGATGAATATGATTAATGAAAATAAATTGCGGGAACTGATGGGATTATGGGACAGGGCTAGAGGTTATACGGTTAGTAGAATTTGAGACCAAGATATAAAGAATAAATTGGAATCACTCTATAACTTGTAAATATGGTAATGTTCTTGGTTTAAAATGATATTAAAAAGTCCACCCTCATTTTGGTGGAGGGGTCTGAATGAATGATGTTGGGCGGTAGGAGCACACATCACTGTGCAGTGTCTTTTATGTAGTGTGTATCTGTTATTATTAAAAAGTAATAAAAATTATTTTTTTTTGAAAAAGAGAACTGAATCCAGAATTTTAATACATGGGCGTTTGGCGTTTAAAAAATATTTTTAAAGAAAAGATCGCCATCATGTGATACATATCCAGTATTCTTTCTTTATAATTATTCCAAAGGAAACTACGTTGAGTAGTATTCCAGTCCTATAGATCAGTGGTTCCCAACCTTGGCAACCTGAAGATATCTGGACTTCAACTCCCAGAATTCCCCAGCCAGCATTTGCTGGCTGGGGAATTCTGGGAGGTGAAGTCCAGATATCTTCAAGTTGCCAAGGTTGGGAAACACTGCTATAGATGGCCCTGTACAAATAGTCCTCAACTTCTTTTGTTAAGTGAGACAGTTATTAAGTGAATTTGCCCCAAGTTTACAATCTCTCTTGCTATAGTTGTTAAGTGAATCACTGCAGTTGTTAGAAAGTTAATAATATACGGTGTTAAATGAATCTGGCTTCCCCACTTACTTTCGTCTGTCAGAAGGTCGCTAAAGAAAATTCTCTTGTGTGACCCAGGATACTGCGACTGTCATATATATGAATCTGAATTTTTGATCATGTGACTATGAGGATGCTGCAAAGGTCATAACTGTGAAAAACAATCATAAGTCACATTTTCCATGCCTTTGTAACTTCAAAAATCACTAACCGAATGGTTGGAAGTTGAGGACTACCTGTGCTTCCTGTAAGAACTTACAGGAAGTTCTTAATATCAGTAAGAACAATGAGTTGCTTTCCCATCAGTGCTGCAGGACAGTCTAATAGTTCTCAGGAAATAAACGGCTTACTTCAATCAGCAGTTCCTAGCAGCTGAGATGCAAAACTAGTCCTGACGTCTTAAAAATGAACTCACAGTATAAGACTTTATATACACTGCTCAAAAAATAAATAAATAAAGGGAACACTTAAACAACACAATATAACTCCAAGTAAATCAAAGTTCTGTGAAATCAAACTGTCCACTTAGGAAGCAACTCAGATTGACAATCAATTTCACATGCTGTTGTGCACATTTAACTTTGTACAGAACAAAGTATTCAATGAATATTTCATTCATTCAGATCTTTGAGTGTTCCCTTTATTTTTTTGAGCAGTGTATTAGAGTTGCATTTTGCGCTGTTTAATTCCCTCATGTTGATTCCCTAATGCTAACCAGTAGTATCACACAAGCAATCTGCAAAGGTTTAAAGACACTTGTTTTAAATATTGATAACCCCCAAATCATTTTATAATCCACTAGAAGCAAGCATTTGCTCGCATGCTATATTGTTAAACATCACCCACTTTCCTAAATAATCAGGATTTTATTTTCTTTAGATTACTGAGGTCATATAGTGACTTTATAATACAGTATTTTATTTACAAATATGTAGGGAAACTTTGTGGAATCAAAACTGCTGATCTTGCAACAGCTTGGTGGAAAATCAAGCAGTGATGAGCTTTCGGGCCAAATGGCCATGGTCTAGTTTTATTTTGGTCTCACATTTTGCCAACAGCAGTGGCTGGCATCTTCAGAGACAGAGAGAACTGCTTTGTGGTATATCTTTCAGCAGCTTACAGGCAAGATTGCTATAGAATCACCATGTTAGAAGTGCAACCTTCTGGGCATCTTCCACTCAAGCTAAACTTCCTATCAAACATATAACATTCACACATGGCATAAATCAGTGTTTTGTGAGAAAATCTCATTGAAATGAAATAGTGATGGTATTGCTTATCTCCCATTCACTTCAATGAAGTTTGCACAATATTTTTTCTTGGTGAACTGTGCCCTTTAGAGATGAATAAGTCAAATTTAAAACTCCTTGAAGTTTTACTAATGGTTTAAGCATGTTATTTCCTTAGCTTAAATCAATGGGCCATAAAAGTATCTTAGTCTGCTTTCTGTGATGGTTTTTTAATATTATTTGCACATATCTAATTTATTCATTAGCAAATGCCACATAATTCTGTAAGATTGTGCAAAACAACTTGCATAATATACACTGCTCAAAAAAAAAAGGAACACTTAAACAACACAATGTAATTCCAAGTAAATCAAACTTTTGTGAAATCAAACGGTCCACTTAGGAAGTAACACTGATTGACAATCAATTTCACATGCTGTTGTGCACATTCAACTTTGTACAGTGGTACCTCTACTTAAGAACTTAATTCGTTCCGTGACCAGGTTCTTAAGTAGAAACGTTCTTAAGTAGAAGCAATTTTTCCCATAGGAATCAATGTAAACGCAAATAATGTGTGCAAACCCATTAGGAAAGAAATAAAAACTCGGAATTTGGATGGGAGGAGGAGGAGGAAGAAGAGGAGGAGGAGGAGAGTCACTGCCAAAGGAAGAAGGTGAGGTGAAGTGAATCCAAAAAAATCCAAAACTTTACGGCTTAAAAAAAAAAGAGGGACTCTGAGACAGCAAGGAGGAGCACATGCCTCCCATACAGCCGGCGCAAGGCTGCCTCCCATAAACTGGCTGCTGCTGCTGCCACTTGCTGCCTCTTCCTTCCCATGCTGAAGGACTCCCCTCTCCTCTTGCTTGCTTGCTTTGTAGCTGGTGCCTTTCCTTCGCTGTGCTGACTCCTCGGCTGCCCAGAGCGAAGGGAGCGTTTCTTTTCTCTGGGCGCTGGTAGAGGTTTATTCCCTGTCCAAGCGCCCAGAGAAAGAAAAATGCTTCATTTGCTCTGGACTGCCAAAGCCTCCTTAAGCGCCACCAAAAGGCTTCTTTGGCAGCTCGAGATGGCCGGGATTAAAGGGGAAATGGCAGGAAACTGGCCAGGCCTTCGTGCCACTCTTAAATTTCCTGGGAGATTTTTCCAGGCTTAGGTCCTTAAGTAGAAAATGATTCTTAAGTAGAGGCAAAAAAAAAATCTAACACCCTGTTCTTATCTAGAAAAGTCCTTAAGTAGAGGTGTTCTTAAGTAGCGGTACCAATGTACAGAACAAACTATTCAATGAGAATATTTCATTCATTCAGATCTAGGATGTATTATTTGAGTGTTCCCTTAATTTTTTTGAGCAGTATACATAGATGGTAGAATCTGTCAGTTTACCTGTTATTGTACATTCTAACATAAACACATTTAAGGTTAATGATTAGATGGTGATGGCTTCAAGGGAGAAGTCTACATCCTCACAGCTTTCCATTGTGAATAGGATCAGTTTTGGTTAAGGTTCAGTTACACTTGTAACAATAACCCAAACTGGTGCCAGGCTTGTGCTCTAGCTCAGTGTTTCCCAACCTGGCTGGGGAATTCTGGGACTTGAAGTCCAGATATCTTCAAGTTGTCAAGGTTGGGAAACACTGCTCTAGCTTATGATTTTCAGGCTCAAATTTTCAAATGATATGTCATATAAACAGAAACCGCGTTTTTTAACAGGAAAGAGAATAATTCAAGAGGTTTCTTTTTAAAAAAAGGAAAAGCTGAGTTTCGAAAACTTCTGAATGGTTACTAAAATACCATGATCTGCAATATTTTAGGGACAAAAGAGTGGGGCTACTTTTGCAAGCTAGTCAGAGGTGGTATTCAGGCAGTTCAGAGTGGTTCGCACATGCTCACATTTGCGAAAAACTATCTGCAATATTATCTTACTGACATTGAAAGCTGGCAGAAGAGGTGGTTTGTAGGCATGTAAAGTGGAGTTAAAGATTCTCAGTGAGTCCCTTTGGCTGAGTAACATACTATTAAAAAGCTAAGACTGACCTTTCCTGGTGAGAAATTGTGCAAATATACCTTCTCATATAGACATTACAATTGTAAGTAAAAATAATGACAGCAGCTGGCTTGGCATAATCCACAGTCTTTTCTGTTGGGTGGTTATTGTTGTTTTTTGGAAACAAAAGGAAGAAGCTTGGAAATAATAATTAAACCCCCTCAACTTCTTTGTTCAAGCAGAAAAGTAATTGAGATCATTAACTCTATTATTGAATGCTCTTTTCATAATTTTAGTTTTATACTATAGCCTTTCCATAACTTTCTTTCCCTGTTCTAAAAATGTTTTCTTTTCTTATAACAAGGGATAAAATGGATGTATTAGGAAGTAAGGCAGTATTAAATTGATAAAGCTGATCAAGTCAGCAGTCGATCGTATTTCAGAAAAGTAAAAGTTAATAGATTTTTGGCTAAAGTAGGAGGAGATCCTGGATGGTTATGGGTGCAAAGATGGAGGAAGGAAGGAAAGGGACAAGATGATATTATATGACCATAATGCAAATTTTGCGTTTGATGTGAATAAGATATCCTCTGTATGGTTTATTTATTCTGCAAATTGATACTGTTGTCCATCCTAATCAAATAATTCTGGGTGCTATCTGTAATAACCTTAATAAGCCATGATGATTATGTGTTGCTTATTTGTTTGTATTTTTACAGCAAATGTATCCAGGACATCTTCCTCCTACTATTTTTCCCATATCAACAACCTATTGAATTGGTTTGGGCTGAGAGAGAGTGATTGGCCAAAGGTCATATCCAACAAGAAGTGGTATTAGTAGGAAACTTCCAGACATTTTGCTAAAGCCTGTCTGCAGCAGAAAAGAAGGACTCTTATCAAATGTGGAAAAGGCACAGAAGCTATTCAACTCCAGTACTGAAAAACAGGCAAGATAGGCCCCAAGTGATACAGTGAGCTCTGGAAACAATGTTAATGAACACTCTTAATGCTTGTATTTCCCTACTAACACTTGTAAAGTTACAGGCATTTGTGTAAGGCAAAGAGCCATCAAAGTAGTCACTAAATAAAATATGCTTATTTGAACCTTCTTATTTAAATCAAAAGTGAACACTAGATTATACTGAATATACTGTAGAATACATGGATAAAATTGTATACTGCACACAAACTATGTCTACGTTTTCTTATTCATATGTTGAATGTGATATCTTGGAATAATTCTAGTATTCAACATTTTATCAGATCCTGCTTAAGCCTTTCCAGAAGAAGAAGAATTGACATCTTCTATCAATCATTATTCATTGTGTAAACAAAAGTCCTTATCCTGTCTTTCCTGTCTGGGAAAACAAAAAGAAAAAGGCAGATTATCCCTTTACTTCTTACGTTTAGCTTATTAATAATTTCACATCACTTTGAAGTCAGAACTTAATTTTGTCTTATTGCTAGGTTTCTCAAACTATCTAGCAACTCAAAAAGGAACAGGTTTCTGCTCGACTGAGAAAATTGTTTCCCCTTTCTCTTTCTTCTGCCTTTTTCATCTTTATCCAAAAGGAAGCTAATCCAGTTTCAATACAGCCAGAAAAAATTAAGAATTATTGCAATTTTCCTCTTTTTTCTGTCCACTTTGTTTATATAGAGAGGATAATGAGTCTCCCATTTAAATGAACAGCTATATTCTCTCTCTCTTCCCTAATTAGTATCCATCCTTTGCAAGACAGAAGACAATGACAAGTAACTGTTTTCTACTTCCTTATTAATTCAGAAATTAAGTAATTTCTGTACGTCTTTTTTCTTAAATTTCCTCCATGAATTTAGTTTCTTCCAAGCCTTATTCTTCTTTATTTTTTAAAAGATTGCTTTTAACCCCTTGTTTTCCAGTTTTCCTAAGTCATCTGGGCCATTGACCAAAGCAAGAATTCTGGCTTAGCCTCAGAAGTATTAACTGCTTATTTCTGGGTTAATCTCTGATGTATTAATTGCTTAAGACTTCCCCTAAAACTATCAACATCCCAAGACCTCTGTTAATCTTTAACATTAATTGTACCTATTAAATATTATGATTATGACCTTCTAAACCAAAAGTTTTAAATATTCTTAAATAAGTTGTATCTATTTGCTATTACAAGTTTCAGATCATTTCATTTAGCTGATAAAACAATATTTGCAGTTTCATTTACCATTAGGATATTTTTTTAGTGAATTATTAGAGACAAGAATATTTTCTATCGTTGGAATCAGTAGGGTAGGTTGTTATAAAGCAGATAAAGACTGAAATATTACCTATCATTCACATTAGGTCAAGTGCTTCTCCCAATGAAAATTCGGTAAAATGGCAAGCAGACATATGAATACATCCCAAAGAATGCTCAAGTTTTCAAGTTGTGGTGGGGAAATACAGTCCCTGCCCCTTCAATGCTAAACAGGAACATTTGAAATGCTATTTCCTTTGTCATTGGAAACTTTGTACAATCAGGATTTTCTTATACAAGGCTGATACTCAGGTCAACTGTAATAACAATCTCCCTTTGTAGGAGATTTGTGATGTAGGGGAAACAAGGAATGTACATTTCCCTGCTTCCCCCCTAGGGTTACAATGTTGAACAAGATTAAGATATCAAAACAAGAAGGACAAAATAAAATTGTCCAATTAATTCCCTGTGCAAAGGTTGCTGAAATAAATTAAATCTCTACAATCATTTGTTACGAGAGGATTCTTTGGAAATGGATAGTGCTTATTTGTAAAAAGAATAAAGAATAAATTAATGTGTGAGTTATAAAACCATCACAACCAAATATTGTCTGACTTTTGTTGGATCCGTATTATGATTACTCTATTAGCACAGTGATCGTAGAGATTCTGGAAGCTTCCTTTAAGTCAACAATGAAAGAGAAGCTCAAGTATAGTATGCTGTATAAATTTTTACAGTATAAATACAGTATATAATACAGTCTAAATTTATACAGCATCCACAAAAATGGAGGTACATTTTTAAGTTTTCATGTACCTTTACAATAAAAGAAAACAGATGCTTTATCATTCACACATTTAGCCATGGATCCCATGTTTTTTAAACTACTCTCAACCCCAATATTCATTTGAAACAAAGAATATACACTGGAAAATATGCAGGAATTTGGAAATGCCATTGAAAAACACCAAATCTCAAACTTATCTAAGAAGAGATGCTGAGTTAAGATTTTCTATTATCAGTCTTTGTTATACTGTATCTCACAATTGCACCTTTTTGTAGTTGTTGTTTACTTTCTCTCAGAGAAAATTTGTAAGAAGTTGCATCTTTATGGCCAAAACAATTTAGGGAAAAGCAAGAAAAGGACATGGTAACAGATTAACATTGAGGGATTCTGAACCAGAAACACCTGTAGGAAATTTTGAGCTGAGGCACCAAACTTTTATTGAAACTGCATTTCCGATGCCTTCTCTTGATACAGAGCAATTCCATATCCATAAAAATATTTTCTTTGTATTTTATATTCTTATCAACTAATAAAATATTCAAACCACAAAAAGAAGTAGGGCAAATCCTGATGTGCACACCATGACTTTCACATTTTGACTATTACACTATCCTCCCAGATATCTTACTTCCAAACAATACCATTCAGCTGTTCTGGAGTTTCCATAATATTCTCATATTTCTTTGCGCTACAGGCCTCTTCCCTGGGTCCCTATTTGCACCATATCTTAGTTTAAGTTACTGGCACCTTTGGTCTGTCCTTTTTTTCTCTACAATTCTGTTTGTTCTTTACACTGATGTGAATAGTAGTTTCTTTTTTTGATGGCTTTTAAGAGTTGATAAAACTTTATTTAACTATTATGTTAATGTTGATACTGATTACCCCATTCTATTCTCATTAATATGGACAGTTTCCAAATTAATCCTTGTTTCACTTTATAATGAATTATACATGTCGGTCTTATAACATGGTGTTGTTTTAAATATGTATGGTTATTGTGTGGGGTTTGCCCTAGGTAATATGTATTTCCTGGTTTAGCTTTAAGTTGTGAACTAATTTTATTGGTCACAACTTTGTAATTTACTGTGTCCTTCTATCTCACTCATTGTTTTTGAATACCAACAAATTGCAGGCCATACTGTTGCCATGTCCTTTGGCTCTACAAAATTAGCTGAGAATTTTATAAATAATGTGGGATTAGCTTGTAAAACTCCAAAGACTCTAATAAGAACTGAGCACTAAAATATCTTGCTCTTTCTTTACCCATACATTTGCTTCTGAACATATTTACACAAGGCAAATCAAATTTCTGACCAAAATCTTAGTCAAAATCAAATTTCTGACTCTGTTTATTGATCTTGTCTCCAATGAATTTTCCCCACCTCTTCATGAACCCCAATTCAGTTTTCATCTCTCTTAACCTTAAAAGGAGATATTCACTTTTTTGTTACCTTCATTAATAAGTAAAGGAGCCCAGTTAGCATTATTTCCCTGTCTCCCTTTCTCATTTTTTAAAATGATCCGGGAGGTCTGGAACAAAATTCTCAAAAATCTGGAGTAAAATGGCATTATTATTTGAAAAACAGTTGCTGGCCGGGCCAAACAGTTGTTCAAAAGTATCACAAGTGGTGAACCACCTCCTTGACTCATCCAAGTGCAAATTGAAAGGTTAGATAGGAAATAATTTCACTGTACACCATTTATATTCCATATTTGCTTTCAACAAAGCCTTTGATGAATAGAAGCTAACAGGTATTGACCCATATTTTACAAGGGACAAAATCACAATTAAAGGGGCTACTTGCTGAAGTGGGTGCATCTATACAAGGATAGGCAATTCAAATCCCTCTTGTAGTAATCCTAGTATCCTTCAACACTGGACTGGATGGTTAAAATTACTGAAAGTAGCTCAGCAATAACTGGAAAGCCAACAAATCCACATAATGATTTGGGGAGGTAGTTATGTCTCCATCTTTTAATTACTTAATTAAAAATGTGGGTAGCATACATTCATCCAATGTATTAGCGATCATAGTGCACTTCCTCTCCCTCCCTCAAATATATATACATATATATGGACATGCACATGTGCACATACACACACACCTCATTTAAAGAAAAATTAACAGTAAACATAAAAACAATTAGTAGTGCTGGACTACTGGTCTGATTAAAGATTTATATCCTTAAGTCTAGCATTTTGGTGCAACATCAGGCCTGCAGGTATTCATTTATTCATTTATTGGATTTATATGCCGCCCCTCTCCGAAAAGGTATGCTGGTTGTGGCTGCTTAAGTTATGGAACTGTGAACCTTTATCAAAAAGATCTTCCTCTGGCTACTCCACTTGCAGAAAATGTAAAGAATACCATGTGCCAAAGAAACATGGCTATTCCTAAGTGCCCCTCTTCCCTTCCACCTGATCTTCCTTCCTTCCTTCCTTCCTTCCTTCCGTCTTTCCTCCCTCCCTCCCAACACACTCATCCCGCAACCTTCACTCTTCCCTTTATTTTCAGCAACAAAATTTAAATCATGTTAAATTCACATTACTGCTTTCCTATTTTTAGGATATTCACAACCACCAATTTTAGGAAATTGGTAGAAGTGGATGATAGCAGTAAGAGTTGGAATCATTTTTGAACTAACTTTAGGGAAACTGGCAGGGAGGAGGCAGGGTCAACTTAACCTAGTCCTTGCACAGCCACAAGAGGCATAAGTTTAACCTCCTCCAAGATCCTTGAAGCCTTATCTGGTTATTCCCAGAGGAAGGCAAACAGTCTGGGAAGATTCTTGCAACAGACAGAGAACAATAAAGCTGCTTACTTTAGATATTTACGAATGACTTTGGTTGCTGGTGTCTAACACTGACAAAGCAAATGACTGGGAAAATCTCAGGTAAGTTTTCTGAAATGAAAGGACTTTTTACAAAATCAGTCTCAAACACACTACAAAAAATAAGACCTTGTCTTATAGTTTTTTGAACCCTAAAATAAGTGCTTGGCTTTATTGCCATGCACTCATAAGCGCAATTAGGCTTATTATCAGGGGGTGTCTTATTTTGGGGAAAACAGGGTAATATCCCACTTTAAATGTAGAATTAAACATTTGAAAACTCACTGAATTTTATAAATTTTATATCATCCTGCTCAGAAATGGGCAGCAAATTTGCTGCTGCAACTGGTTTATGGTATACCTTTCAGGCATCTACCTTTAAACTGCAACAGGAACACATTTTCAATGAATTTAGGTCATCAAATCTACTTATGTGAAACTGCCGAGAGTCACTGCAGAAGCATCAAAGGAAATGCCTCCAGTGTCATGCAGGATGCACAATTAACTCATCACTAACACCTTGGTATTATTTTGTTAGAAATCCTTTCTAATACATTCAGCACTATTCTAAAACAAAATCTCAGTAAGCAGCCAAACAATCAAATGCCATTATTTTACTTGATCTTCACCCACCCATTTTGCAGGCACTTTTTTCCCCACTGAAAACTCATTTCAGGATGCTCAGATAACACTGCTTGTCAAAAGGCTGTGACATGCACTACTATAACCCAGTATAGAGCAATCCCTCTCCATCAATTATTTGTGTTATGCAAATTCGGACAAGCATTACAGTACAGCATTAGAATACAATCTAGGTTTACTAATCCCTGAAAAAAACCCTCAGAATTAAAAATAAGGGAATATAAAATAGAATAGTACAATCCCATTTTACTATAATTTTTGAACAAGTGTTAATAAGATTAAAGCAAGAAAGCAAGGAAACAAGCAAAATAAAAAAAGAATAGTGAATGCGATAGAAAGGAAACAAAGACAAAAGAAAGGAAAAGTTATAAAGAAGTGGAAGGAGGGAGAAATATAGGATTATAAAAGTGAGATTTATCAGAATGCCATTCCAATATTGATGTGCGATGCATATAGTTGCATATGGATGTATATGAAATACTTGTATAACAGACAGTGTGCTACAGAGGAATTATAATGACACCAGTAGATCCTCAACCACAGAAGTTGAATGGATGACTTTGGGTTAGTTACTCTGAGTCCAGCCTTTCTCATAGAGCAGAGATTGCAGTGGAAACTAGGCAACATATAGTGTCTTGAGTTCATGTAAGAAAAGCAGTTTAGAAATCTAATGAACAAATAATATACTAAATGAAAATTTGCGCAATTATGTTCACACCATAGGAATTAATAACAAAATATAAACATGTTTATCACTAAACAGAAACAATCTTAATATTTTGGTACTGTTATGTATGGATGCTCTACAGTTAGATTCACACTCTAAGACTAGTGAAAACTTAATAATTCAAGTAATAACTTGAATAGTCTATGAATTATTACGATAATAATCAAGGTATTATTAGTATTATTACTATTATTGTTTTTACATACATCATCAAATCACAGCCGTCAGTTTTTTTAGCTAGTATTGGCCTTCATCTTCCCAAGAGCCTAGGATGTTATGTTTCAGCATAGCATATGAGCAGATCCATTGAGGCCTTTTGTAATTGATTATGACATTATTGATTGCTATAGCTAGTTGCTCAGTCAGCCACACATGTAGACTGAATTTGGCGTTTTTATCTACCTACAGAGCCCTTCCTAAGGACCTGGGATAGGCAAATGTTGTTGGTTTTTTAAAATTATATTCAAAGTTTAGTTGTAGGATGTAAGCTGTTCTAAGTAAAACTGCCTTTTATATTTTATTATATATGCATGTATATACATGTATGTCAACTGAAGGTGATGAACATACCTAAGTTTCCCACAATAAAGGCTGCATGAGATAGGTTGGGCTGAAAAAGATTGGCTGGCCCAAAACCACCCAGTCAAGTTTCACGCCTAAGGGAGGCCTAGAACTCAGAAACCCCTGGTTTGTACACCAGCACCTTCACCACTACATCAAACTGACCCTCTGTGTATGTATGAGGATGTGGGACAACAACAACAACAACAACAACAATAATAATAGTCTACGTAGAGGGGCGGCATACAAATCTAATAAATAATAATAATAAATTATTATTATTATTATTATTATTATTATTATTATTATTATTATTAGTTAGATTTGTATGCTGCCCCTCTCCAAGGACTCAGAGCGGCTCACAAAAACAATACACAAAACTAATGTTAAAAGAACAATTTTAAAGAAAGAATACCACAAAGTGGTTGTGAAAGTAGGGACGTTTTTGATTGTTAAAAGAAAATGATTGGAATAAAGACCACTGGAAGGTCATCCAGCCTTTATCTGAAACTGTTTTCTGAGCCTATGGAGAAAACCTGTACAGCGTAACCACTCTCTGTTGGCAAGTGAAGATCTGAGACATGGTATCTGCATGCAGATCTAGAGTTTGCCCTACTTTTGGGAGTGTTATCTATTCTAACCACTTAAAGGTGATGACAGATTGTAAGAATAGACAAAGCACAAACAAGAACACATTTTCTCCCATTTTAAGGGAGAACTGGGCCACTTCTAAGCTCCGGAAGTCCCTAGACATTTTAAAAACTGACATGTAATTTTAATATTTTTAAGTAAAAAAATTAAAACTACAGGACTTGAGATCCAGGCCAAATATCCTTCCTATTTTCTTTTCCTCTGACTAGCGCTGAACAGCAACTTTCTACTCTATCTTCATTTCTACAGAAATATATTTGACTAGGAAAGACTCCTACAAAGTTGATATTTGACATGCAGGTATCAAGTCTGATTTGCCAATCTGAATCTGAGACAGAGAAAATGAATCTTATTTAGCACTGGCATAAGATCATTTAAATTGATCAAATGAGGAATTCCCAAGTGAGAGAAGAGCTGTTCTTACAGGGATAACTTCAATGACACTAAGGTAGTTTACTTTTAGTAGGGAAAAAAGTGATTTCTTTGCATATCAATATGTTATGTTTATTGCTGCTTCATACAGCAACATCAAAATACATTAGAAAAAATAAATTCACTATTTCTTATTCTTAAAAGTAACAAAAGTGTACGTCTTACTTCAACAAATTTTGGCACACTGCTCCTTGCAATAAAATTAACATTCAATGTTTTCAAACTTAGGTGATCACTACATCCTACCTCTATTATGTACTTTTTGCCTCCTAAAGTATGATATAAAAATAAAAAATTATTACATTTTTATGCTGCCTAGAATCTAGCAATTCTGGGATACACTGGCCATTAGCTCACTTTTCTCTTTTGTTCAGTTAGAAATTAACAAAAATAAATGTATTAGATGAGATTAATATTCCTTGTTTCAGGTACTGAAACCTTGATCTTTCAACAGTTAATGTTGAGTATATGACTATTCACAGGAGGGTAATTTCTCGCTCTCCATTACAGCAAATCCAAGCAAATTTCAACAAGTAACTTGCCAGATGTATAATCACTGCTATTCAGCTCTGACTTTTTAATTCTATCTTAAATAGTTTCTAAATAAAGACCAGTTCCAGTCAAGGCTCTCCGTTATAGTTCAAATTTCAGATTCAAAATACAAGTATGATACTACAATCTCAGAATTTTTAAAAAAATGTTGCTCAGCTAAGGATAATTAGACCATATGGTACAATCTTCAGATCTGATTCTTTTCAGAACTGCTTAATCATTAAATTCATTCACTGTGATCTGTTATTCCTAGAGAAATTTTAATCCCTATGGTATAGGAAGTTTATTTTCTGTAAATAACTAACAATAACTATTAATATTATTTTGAACCAATCCTAAATCTTGAATATATTTTGAATGGGTTTATGAAGCCAGGGTTATACTTTGGAGAGCTGGATTTAAATTTCACTTTAATATTTTGCTTTTGGCATAATTTCCCTGTTCTGTGAGCATTTATAGAGAAGAAAAAAAATCAAAAAGCATGTTTATTTGCATAAAATAAATTGCAGTGAAGTTTTGGATGGAGCGGTTCATAGTGTTAAATAAAAAAAAATAACACAGCTAACAAGGTACATCATGGTGATACATATTAAGGCACATTGATACGATGTCTTTCTGGCACTTCAGAATCAGCTCTATGCTTATGTGATCATAAGTCATAATTTTATTTGGCACATGTACTGATTTATTTGCTGATTTATTTATCTGCTGTGGCATATTTGAAACCACAGTAAATATCACTATTTACTTTGTGCATTGTTCTTTCCTCATTTGTCCAATCATTTGAATCACCCATTTTCCATTTCTTAGGCAAATGGGAAAGAAGGGTTGTTGGCTTCTCAGCTCCTAGGGATTTCAGAGGTTGGGTTTTTTTTTTCCAGATAATTGGATAAATGAACATAATATGAAATAAGGACATGGATAATGGTTAAGATGCAAGCAATTTATTCATCCCATTTATATCGATCCTGTTTTATAGAGTCCAATATGTTGTGCCTTGTTGGGTCATTGTTTCAGAGATATTTCCCAACCAGGTCCTCAATGCCTTCAACAGTGGCAGAGCTTTTAATATACTGCTTTTACTGAAAAAAGCTGGGATACATTCCCAGATGTATATGCCTTGGGGAAAAAGCTCACGATGAATGGTATAGCCAGTTAAACATAAGCAGGAAGCCTTTTATAACATTTTGTATTAGGTTATAAATTGCTTTACGATAATGCTTATATCATAAAGTGTTTTATAAAACTTGCCAAATATCAATTCCACGGAAGTCGTGATCCTGGATTTTGAATGTAAAATAGCCTATTTGAGGTACCTTGGTTCAAAATGATGCATTGTTTTGCCCAGTTAAAGGTTACTGAAATCAGAGTAGCATATATAGTAGATAAGATGGACATCTCACAGGGCAGAGACAAACACGGCAGTAATGAAGTAATACATTTTGTTCCCTATTCATATAGTTTTTAAAGACTAATAAAATCATAAAAGTGGGACTTTTTTAATCCAAACTCTGACCCGAAAGAAATCCTCAAATCTTTCTTCCCCAGATAAATGTTGTCCAACCTTTGCTTGATTCCAGGAGACAAATTGCTCTACTATTTAATAGCTTCATCGTCAGAAAAATCCCACTTATTTTGAGTTTTAGTCTCCATCTAAGAAGCTTCCTCCCATTGATTCTTGTCCTACACCCAGGAGTTATGGAGAATAAATCTACAGTTTCTTCTCTGTAATCGACACACCATTAATTTTTGAAAGAACTACTATTACATTTCCTTTTAGCCTTCTCTTCTCCAGGTTAAACATACCCAGTTCCTATAACTCCTCTTCGTATCATTTAATTCCACGTTTTTCGTCATTTTTGTCTCTTCCTCCCACCTCCAAACTTTGCCTGACTCCTCAGCCTCCTCCTTGATTTGTGGCAACCAGAACTGGGCACAGTATTCTAGACTGGGTTTGATCAACACAAAATACAGCATAACCACCATTTCCTATGAAATTTACATTACAACTTTGATGTAGCAAAATATTGTTTTGGCTGTTTTGTTAGCTGCAGCACACTGCTGATTCATGCTTAATTTGTAATAATCTAGAACAGTGATGGCGAACCTATGGCACAGGTGGCACAGGTGGCACGCAGAGCCATATCTGCTGGCACGCGAGCTGTTGCCCTAGATCAGCTCCAACGTGCATGTGTGTGCTGGCCAGCTGATTTTTGGCTTGCGCAGAGGCTCTAGGAGGGCATTTTTGGCTTCCAGAAAGCCTCGGGGTGGTGGGGAGGGTGTTTCTATCCTCCCCCAGCTTCAGGGAAGCCTTTGGATCCTGTGGAGGGCAAAACACAAGCCTACTGGGCCCACCAGAAGTTGGGAAACAGGCTGTTTCTGGTCTTCAGAGCGCCTCCAGGGGGCGGGGAAAGCTGTTTGCTCCCTCCCCGGGCATTGAATTATGGGTGTGGACACTCGCGCATGCATGATAGTGCGCGCCCACGCTCTTTTGGCACCAAAAGAAAAACAGATTCGCCATCACTGATCTAAGATGCCCACAAGTCCTTCTCACAAGTACTGCTGCCGAACCAGATTTTGCCTTGCTGCGCACCTGTCTTTTCCTCCCTGCTAAGCACAGAACCTTACTTATTTTTGCCAATGAACTGCATATAGTTGGAGAGGACCCACTAGTGTCCATGTTCAGTCATGTTAGCAGTCTTCCCATCCCATGGCCTAAGATTTGTGCCATCAACTCTTAAACTGGCAGGGCTATTTTAAGGAAGTCAAAGGTAGAAACATTGCTAGTGATCTTTTGCTTCATAGAAAGTTAGACCCACTCTAGGCCAGTAAAATGTTGTTAGTAATACAGGAAAAAAAGTGAATTACAAATTGCTACATTAATGAAAGGCACTAGTGACATTTATTCTGATAAGCACCACACATAAACCAACAGATAAACCATGAGAACTGGATGGGGAATTGGTCAGCCAATTTCAGCAAGAAGTCTCCCATGGGAAAGTATTATTAAGCAAATCTTTATAGAGCAGAATTTTTTTTAGAAGGCACAATAACTGAAATGGCAGATTGTTTAGAATAGTAATCTACATTGAGCCTCACTTGACTTTAAAAGATGGCCAGCTTATATATCAACTTGAAAACAAACAAATTAAATAACATTCTAGAATTCTTTTCAGTCTATGAGAGAGGGATCTGAATACTTTTTTTTAATAGTTGCTGAAGATACATTTTAATTATATTTCCTTTTCTCTTTTATTTTCTAGCTCACATTTTACCATACTAAAAATATTGCTTTCCCACATCATTCTCTACAGAATTCCCCAACCAACTCCCATAAAAAGCCATGCATCTACAAATTGATTATGGACATAATCCAAAAATGTGTCTTCAATATCCTGGTGGATCCCATTCTATGGATACCATGCTATTAGAATGCAAACCAATATCTGGACCATTAAGTCTCCGAATAAATAGAATTAGAAGAAAAAAGTCCTGTTCAATAGGACAATGTTAAATATTATCATGCAGTGCTACAAACCCTTATCAAATTATGATTTTTTTAAAATTCTATTTTCAATCTTTAGAAAAAGGTGCTGATAAATTCAAAAGAGCAAAGAGAAGAACAGCAAACCACTTAAGCCACGATAGAGTGGTTAATGACTGGGCATTGAAAAGAGGATGATAAAAATGAAACTTTATGAGACATTATGAGAGGTTTCTCATAAGAGAACACAAAAGACTGAATAGGTAAAATTGATTAACAGTGAGTACAGAAAATTCAGATGAAATAAGAAGTCATTTTGCAGACTACTGATATGTGTGATCACCAAACTGCTTGTCTATATCTCCTGTGATGTCGTGCTTCCTGTTACACTGATTGTATTTGATAAATTTAGATGTACATTAAAAGAAGAGGAAGTCTGGCGGCCTATTAAAAAGTACCTACCACTTTATTGACAAGAATATCTCTGGTAACGATAGAGACATTCTTAGAAAATAATGATGTGACTACAACCATGTGCTTTGTTTGGGAATATTCCCAGATGCCTTCATTGGGTTTTCAACCCCCATTTTAAATCCTGTTCCTAAGAGAGCACTGAGTTTGCCCATCCTGTAATGCTGGTTTGTTTCAAGGGATGAATCAGCATTTTTCTGTTCTATTCCTGTCTAATTAAATCCTAAGGAAATTGAATCTTATTGTTGCAGTGCTAATACATGTCAATGATTTCCTTTTCTTTCCTGTTGTTTTACCATGTTACATGCTACCCTGTCTTAGGAAAGGAATACAACTAACATGATCAGAAAACATGATCTTAATTCTTGTAGGCAACTTCCCTAATCCTTACAAAATCTGTCTCAGCTATCCTCACACATCATCCAAATATCAAGCACCAAAATCATTTATCTTTCTTTTTAAATTAAATTAATTACTGGCATCATTGCGACCAGTAAGGGGCCATAGAATCAGCCTTCTCCAGATCCCATCGTCCAAGCAATGTCGGTTGGTGGGACCTCGGGGGAGAGCCTTCTCTGTAGCTGCTCTGACCCTATAGAATCAATCTCCTCCCTACTGGTCTTCCGGAAAGCCGTTAAGACCTGGCTTTTCCATCAGGCCTAGAATTAGATTGCCTGTAGTGTATGAATGGTTCTTTTAGGGTATTGTTTTATTATATTATTAATTTTATTCTGATTGGTTTTTTAACTATTTCTTTATTTTTCTATTGTTGTATTTGTTAGCCACTCTGAAACTGTTTTGGAATGAGCGTCAAATAAATAAATAAATAAATGAATGAATGAATGAATGAATGAATACATACACACACACACACACACACACACAAACAAACAAACAAACAAACAAACAAGTAAGTAAATATTCTATTTGATAACCCTATTCCTGCCTTTAGGCTCAAGAAAATCATTTAAGTCCCTCATAGAAAGACTCATGCTGCAGTGTCGATCCATAATACCACATAGATCCATTTACCATGTTAATATGGTGCTGCATTATGTTTCCAGCATCATAGGTATTTTTTTTTGAGAAAGAGAACTGACTCTTTCATAATATGAATAACAACTGCTCTGGTTTGTTGGCAGATAGTCCAATATCCACCTTATGTAAAGAAAATGTATAATGGAGGGCGTTAGCCATTAATTTTCTTTTTATTCGAAGTAGGAACAGAGGAATTGTCATTATTCCAGAGTTGCAGCAATTGATGAGGCAAGATACTGATTAAATCACATTTGTAACTCTCCTATTGGTCAACCTCAGTGAGAACAGATTGATTTACAACAATGCCTACCTGATGTTATGAGGTTGACAGAAGTGAAAACAATTGAAGATTGTCTTCCAATTAAGAATTCACTATGGAATTAATTAATGTCATATGGAAATAGCCTAAATGTTTCAGACAGCCTGCCTAGCATAATCTGAACTGTGATCAAAAGATCATATTCTACTATCATGGCTTAAGATTCAACTACAGTATATCAACTTTTAACCATGAATGAAATGATGGTGAAAAGACAATCTTATATTCTTTCTCAGGCAATAAAAGAGGCCCTCGTCTAAAATTATTAATCAACTGACATTTTACAAAAGAAGAAAAGATACACAATAAGAAACCATCTCTCTAGTTGTCCATGCCTTAATTTTATAATAACTTCAAGTATTTATCACAGTCACAAATTAAACATATTCGTGTTTGTGCCATTATCTAACTAGCTGAATTGTAATATTGGCTCTTATCTTAATACAAATAGCATAAACTTCAAGGAAGTCTGATATTATGAGTAATGAGAATAGTGAATAAGAAAGGTAACGTTGCAATCATGGTTGTATACAACAGTCCTGTCACAGTCCTGCACTCTATAGTGAACAATAATGCACAATCCCAGGCCACATAGAAAACTCAAACTGAGAAAGGATTCAAAATTCCAGTCCAATTTCAGTCTTTAATCCACTCCACATTTTCTCTGTGGTTTAAATGTGTGTGTTTCACAAACATACACGCATTTGTTTGGGTGAACATAGCTACCAAAGAAGGGGGAAAGGGAGGAAGGGAAGAGGGGAAGGACAGCAAAGACTCTAAAGATTTTGAATGGAATATGGGAGAATCTGAACATGAGAAGAGAGCTACCAGGATGGATGTCAAATTGTTCAGAGTTTTATCACCAATGAACAAAGGGAGGTTATTAAAACAGGAAACCTCTCTGCAAAAAAAGAAAAAAAGGAAGAGTGATAGAGACCATGAATTAAAAACCCATGGGTCTTGAGACAGTGAATGCTGCTAACAGCCCAGAACAAGGAAAATAGAAACAACCATGATTTTTAGTTGGAAGAAGAAGAAGAGTAGATGGCCCTGAAGTAGGAGCTTGTCTGGTGTTTCAAATATATCATCTCAAACTTATAGTCTCTAGCAATCAATACATGTTCTAATTAAGGAAACTATTAACACCCTTTCCTCCCCTCCCAACACTAGACCCAACCTCCCCTAACATGAGTCCCTTTCTTAGCACACATATAGAACATCCAGATAAATTTCCCAAACTGGCAAAAGCAATCACTGAAACAACTTCAAACACCACAGATCAAGGAAAACCACAACTCATAAGTCAACTCCCCTTCCCCTACCCCATGCCTTTGCTTAATAAGGAAATACTGTACATATAAAAAAATTACCCTCTTCCCCTAACCTGAATATAACGCTATAATAAGCCTCTATACATATGTACATTTATATCTACATACAACCGCAATTAAATAAGCGGATGATATATATGGCACAACATGAATACAAAACATTAGTAACAATGTTAAGAAATGTTGCATTGTTTCTGCTTTGAAAAAAAAATTGAATTAAAACGAATCAAGAAAAATAGTGAATTTTATATTTGGGGTGTGCCCATGCACACTCAATGGGATTTTGAGATATACATTTTTATATTAAATTATCTTCATCTGTCCCAGAGGTTATTATGAAGTAACACAGTTGACTCAATAGGATTGGGTGTTCAAAGAATTTAACCTAGCATTTGCCATAAGTTAATGAATAGAATATAATAGAATTTTATTGGCCAAGTGTGATTGGACATACAAGGAATTTGTCTTGGTGCATATGCTCTCAATTATGTAATCACTGACTTATAATATAAGCATTTTTTTAAAAAATTGAATAGTTCAAATTATCAATTTGCTATACTGGTTTGACTGATTGGATGCAAATTTAAATTGGCCTTTGGTAAAAAAAATATTCATGAGTAAAAATTTATTTCGAATAACTTTGTAGTGGTATGGTAAATATGTGTTAACTTAGCACACATGTCAGTTTTGCCACATACAAACCACCTTCTGGATCCATTCAGCCCACTAATTCATCATAAAAAACAACAAATCTGAAGTTCCTCAATTTAGTTCAAATGTTGACCTTTGTACTCTTCAGGAATTTCAGGAAATAAGTCTAAAATATACATCATTTAGAAAAGGCATGCCCCTTGCCTCCCTTGGCTATTAATCTGTTATTATTCTGGTTATACAAATTGACATTTCATCTTCTTATTAAGTTTTGGCTTTCAGTGGTCTTACTAATAAAGCATAGCTCCTTTATATAAAGATGTATGCATATAGTCCATAGGATAATATAATAAATCATATTATTGTACATCAGTATAATCCAGGAACATTTAAAATGTAGAAAGTGGTTTCAGATTTACTGTCTATTAAGAGATGCTTGAGCTTTGTTTGAGGTTTAGTTTGATAGGTTCCAAAAATGGAAATGAAGCTGGATCTCTAACTGGTGATTATAACCCCAACCAACCTTTCCAGTGGTGAGGATGTAAGGAATATTAAGAACAGGGATTATGGCTTAAAAGCCTTTTTGGCTACAAATGGGAAAGAAGCCCTTGAGGGACAAGGCTAGTGTCCCATTAATACGTTCTTCATATTGGAGTAGTGTCCAACAGGACAACAGACACAATCACTTGGACAAACCTAGCATGTTCAATTGCAGGGAAGCACTTACAGGAGAGGACATAAAAACAGATAAGAAAAGTTTATTTCCCTCTTCTTTTGATGTCAGGAACTTGAGTTCCTGGTCATCCGGTGGACAGAATTGGCTGAAACCAACAGAAGTCCCATTTTGTAGCAGATGGGAAATAGACATAAATAACATACTAGCTTTTTCTGGCAAGAATGCTATGCTAAATGATGTAAAGGAACTCATACATGCCTGTTCTAGTTTCTATATAATAATAATCTCAAGAAAAAGACAGTGATCAGTTTATCAGTATCATGTTAATGGCTTCATTTAGAAATCCTGGAATATTTTTCAGATTTAAATGAAGAAATCTGGGGTTTTACTCATCCTTCCCCACTCCCTGCCATGAGCAGTGTTAAAAAAACAAACATTTGAATCCAAATTGAAAGTATGTTGGATTTTTGCAAGTAGAAGAAAAACAGATTTACCTATTAGAAGACAATTTCAGGAAAACTTTTAAAACCAGTGGATTAGCGTTGAAACAAGGCAACACATTTTCTCTGATGTTTTTGGTGACATACAAAATATTCCACTCACCATATTCCTGAAGTACCACACATTATGGCAAAATATAACATAAGATGGTGTATTGCTACATTGGCAGACATTATATCACATCTGTTATAGAATGCCAGAATAAGTGGTCTGGCAGCATGCCATACTCAGTTAAACAGCTTGGAAAATCTGCCATTTTTAAAACAAGAAGAACAACTTCACATCCCTTATCCCCTTACACATTTACAACATATGCCATGGCTCTAGAATTAGTATTAAGAAAGTATTTCAATACATTATCCTAAAGCATCTGAATAGCAAAAATGTCAATTATGTATGTTCAGGTGCAGAACCACTCACCCAAGCAGAAGGCAATGAATCTTAGTTCACGGGAAAATCAAGTTTATGCAATGAGAAAACTGAAGAACACATCCCATTTTTCTAAGCAGGAGGAGGAAGCTGAGTTTTTAAAATGATGAACATACAATTTTGTGTGTGTATTATACAAAGTTTCATGTATTTTTGGCAAGTTAAACAACCAACATCACTGTCGCCATAAACAGCACCTGCAGCTAAAATGTTCCATCATGTCCACATTTGATATTTTTAGTGGAATAATATCCAGAACTTTAAATTATAAAACCATAATAAAATTTAAAACATAACCTATGTATGTGGTTGAACCAACCTTCTTCTTCTTGGCCAAATTTCAAGAGAAAGAAAAATAAGGTAGATGGAGAGATCAAGAGGCTAATTTCTTATATTAAAGCAGTAGACACAATACCTGCTTATTAACTGTTATTGAAAGTCCCCCAACATTTCTAATCATCTTTAAGCAGACATGTTTCATGCTCTGTGCACGCAAATTAACATTGGTAATTTAATATTATCAAATCTTAGGTATAGTGTAAACACGTGAATTTAATATCAAACTGAGCTAGATTGCAAGAAACTTAAAACCAGAATAAACCTATACCCCCAATATACATCTAAAATCATTCTGAGAGTTCAGTTAATATCTTTTTTGGCTTGCTTTTTAGTGGACTTTAGTGAGCAATACTAATATTTTTGGTTTCAGCTGAGAAAGGAAGTGACCCAGAGGCACGCTTATCACTAGAACCAAACCCAGCTGTTAAATAAATTTTAAGTACTGTTAATTGAGATATTTCTCAGTCCCAAGATTTCCAAGCTAATATAACTTTGGAAAAGTTTCTGTAATTTGGGTGAGATTTAAACTGAACATTCAAAATGAATTTATTCCATCTGAAGGAAAACAGCACAATGCTTCAGGGCCCAGATTGTAGAGAAAAAATATGAGTTTATAATCAAGCAAGGAACATGAAGGCCTTGCTAGTGAGGTTTAAGATGATCCATTGCCATTTCCTAAACATGAGGAAAAATGTGACAAGTGTGATTTAGAAAGAGGTATTCAATACATGCAGTTTTTTTCTTATTATTTCCCATTTGTAACGGCATGGGCCAACATAAAGCTACTTCCATATACAAAGACTGAAAACTGTTGGGGAAAATGCAACAACTAAAAACCCATATCCTCTCAAAACCTGAATATTCACAAGAAGAGAAGCACTAGTTTTATACAAAATGCAATAGAAAAGAAATCTCAATTTACAAATGAGATGAATGCCTTCCCAAGTGCCCTTTGTTAAAGAATTCATCCTCAGTTACTTTGTGTGCTGCAGACTGCTAGGAAAGTAGCTTTTTCGAGAGGGACAAGGAAAACGAAGGAAAAGGCATTCGGCTCTTCCAGACATCACTCCTTCCATAACCTAATAAAGTTCAAGCCCATATTTACCCTCTCTACCAAAAAGACAACACCTTCCCATGGCTTCAATGCAGCAAATATATTTAAAAATATATAAAGCCCGATGGTGTGTGTGGATGAAAGGACATGAGAGGAGAATCAGTTGCTCAAGAAATGTGGCTCAAAAAGGAACAGCTGCTTCCAGAGTTCAGAGCTTGTGCCTCTCTCCGTTTATTCAGTTCAATTGCAATCTGCCCGCTCTTTCAGAAGAGATACTTCCGCCCTCTTGTTTTGTTAGGAAAGCAGTTCAACAGACCCAGGAAAAAGTGAGATGTCTTGCCACATATTTGGGAGGCAACAGTTAGCCTGTTGCTCTTACCTGAGGGTTCCTGATGTAAATGAAACAATCTCACTTTAAGTAGTTTTACTCACATTTCCAATTATTCCTCCTTGAGAGAGAGAGGGAAAACCTGCTGCAAGCATTACTGCATTACACCAAGAAGACGTCCAGAACAACTCTAATGCTGCCAAATAATACTACTTTTCCTGTTTAGCATCTCCTGGCCTTTCTTTCTTAACTTTCTTGCTTCTTGCTACCTCTGCTTTTCTGATCTCCACTACAGCAACTGTGGGAACTAGTATTTCACCTCCTCATGCCCTGTGGAAGACAAGCCATAGTTCCACAACACTATAGTTATCAAATATAAGTATATATTCAATAAATATACATATACACATGGTATGGGTTGTGCTGGTCCTATTCTCCCCACCAGCAGCACCACCTCCTGCACTTTCTACTCAACTCCAACAGCAGAGAAAGCCTTTTTTTTCCTGTAGTCTCTCAAAATCTCCTTTTGCAAGAGAAACAAGGACATGGCAGATGTGAAACCTCCCTTCCACCTTTAATTCATCAAAAGAACAGTGGAGTTTATGGAGCTGCCAGCCTTCTTTTCTAATTGTTCAGCCTTTTTATTCATCCACATTGCAGAGGCTTGTTCTGCTGGGGTGTGTAAGAAAAATACTTCAGTGATGTTACATTGGTTTTATTTTTTTTGTCTGTATTTGATGTAAATCATTATTTAAGAGAGCTGTGCACAAATCAATTCACATCCAAAAGTTTATGGTTTCAAAATTAACAATGAGTTTTCGTGAGTAGAGAAAACCAGACAGATTCCCCACCCTGGGATCCCACCTTATAATTTTCTCAAGACTCTTGGTAAGAATTTCCTGTTCTCACTTGTCCTAGCTTCTGTAATTTCAGCCCATCCTTCAGAAATGGCCTTGCTGGACTGCCGTAACTGAACTTCCAAGCAGATCTCCACACCTCCTTTTCCCGCAAGATACACTGCATTCCTGGATGTAAGTATCTACGCAACTTTTTACCCTTTCCCTAAAGTCTTTATAAAAGATCTGAATGCTTTTTTATTAAATAAATTCCACATTAGTTGTATCTCACATTTTTCTTTAAAGTACAAATGTAAAAAGAACTAATCTTTCTTTCCTCTGCTCTTTACCATACACGGCATCCTCCTATCAATACTAACCATCCCTGTTTTCCGCCAAGAAAAAAACCCCAATTCTGTATCGGGGTATTGCCCCTACCCATGTGCTGACCTCACCTGATCCATGCCCTGTCTTTCCAACTGTGAAAACACAAGCTAAGCTAGTAAGCTCTGACATGTGATGGACAGGAATGGAAATGTGAGTAGGGAAATGAAAAGAGATAATTAGGAGTTCAGGTGTGGGGAAAGAAAGAAGTGGCACTTCTCAGCAGCTCTGCCTAAGCAGAACTCCAATATTCCACTTTCGTTTTGTTTTTTTTAAAAAAGGAAAGAAACAGTAGCAGAAGAGTAGCAAATGGGAGCTAGGACTAAACCCACCACTTGCCCCTCCCATGCTTTGCATTTCCTGCACCATCCCCTCCCATGCTTTTTTTCCCATCACTCAGACATCAGATTCAATACTAGAAAGTTTCTCATAAACATGCCCATTGCTAGAGCCATTGAAAGCCCTGGGGTTTTTGTTGTTAGGCACACAGGGGTTGGACTGGTTCCCTATACAGATGTCCTTCTGGAAACGGGCTGGCACAGCTCCATGAAGAGCTGAGACCACTGGCTTGTTGGCGGTGACAATGGCTCGGAAGTCTGGCCTGGCCTTGGGCCCTCCTGCCACCACAGGCTGCCTGAAAAAATAGGATTTGCTGCCATGGAGCAAGCACTGGTCATCCCCAAAAGTGGGGATGAAAGGGTTTTGAGTGACCCGATCGGGGTAGAGAGACTTGCTTAGCATATAACCACCACTAATGCCAGGATTGTTGTGGTGGTGGTGGCTGGTGGCAGGCAGTGAGGACTTGTTGTTGGCAAAAGTGGACTCGCTTGCTGGCATTTCAAACATATGAGCATAAGGGCTTCCCTCCAAAAAGCGGCCTTTGTCCTTTAAGCTCACACTGCGTGGGGCCAAGGCTGCTTCTTCCTTCTGCAGATCCACAAACGTGTCATAGGAGTGCTGCCGGCGGAGCTTGTTGCGATTCTTTTTCTGCACCTTGGAGGCAGAGTTGGAAGGGCTCTGAGGGTACTTGGTGGTGGAGGTGCTGGTGGCCACTGGCACGGGAGCAGATGGCTGGTCCAGCTCTTGAAGGGAGTTGTCCTCACTGATATCATAGAGGTTGCCTGCCTTCTTGCAAGCTTCACACCGGATGCATGGCTGACGGGTGGAGTTCTGCCCTACCACAGCTGGGGTGTAGTTGTGCAGCTTAGATGGGCAACTGCGGCAATAATTAGACCCTGGCCGTTCCTCCCAATCGAGATTGGTAAGGTTTTTTTCCCATGGCACTGGTACCCCACTCACAACACTGTGCTTGTGCTCATTGTTTACTCCAAATTCCCCTGACCCGTGTTTGTGATGGGTCCTGTTTGTACACGTCCCTGTTCCCCCTAGAGTGTCACGCTTAAAGTCATCTCCCCGTTCTTTATAGATATCTGTCAGATCTACATGTTCCCAATGTGGTGAGTTTTCCTTAGCCCGGAATTGGTCCAAATAGAAATCCCTTAGCCCTTCCTTGTCTCTAAAGTAGCGCTTGTGATCAGGGGAACGGGGACGCCGTCGATAGGCCAGTTCAATCTCATCGAATTCTCGCCGTGATTTAGCCGAGGCTGGGCGTTTCTTTAAACTATCTTTATATTGCTGTTTTCTCCGCTTTGCTGCATTGCCTTCAATGTTGCCATATGTTACCGTATGAGTGGATATATCAGAAACATCTGAACGGATTAAATCATCATGTGCCCCTCCTCCACTATATCGATCACTCTTGAATGAAAGCTTGCCATAAAGGTCACCTAACTGGCCATGCTTGGCTGGTGGTAAACCAATATCTAGTGGCTTTTTACTGATGGATCGAGACTGGGAAGAGAAAGGTGGATTATCACAGTCATATAGTCCATCAATAGAACTGGCACTACCAATGCTATGGGGGCGATGATGATGATGATAATGGTCTTGATAAACATTACTTTCTTTCAGTTGTAGATTGCCGAAAGTCCTTTCTACCTCACTAATATAATCACTGAAAAGATTCTCCTCACAAGGGGGGTTATTATAAGACTTGCAATCAGAGTGGGTGAAGCTACGGCGATGTTCAGAGATATCGTAAACTGATGATTCACGGCGGATGAAATCCAGGGCACTTTGTGGTGATCCATTGACACCTGAAAGGTTAGCCATGTTCTTTGCTGTTCGGAGCAGACGCAAAATATTAGAATGGGTATTGTTCATGGTGGCTGTGGGAGAATTCATAGAAGACTGACGGTCTTCAATAGCCACTCCATGGATGCAGCTGTAAATACCCTGAAATGGGAAAAAGAGAAAAAATGGTTATCAGAGAAGCTTAGCAGAGAAGCTACAGAACTGGAAGTTGGGAAAATGTCTTTTGGTAAATAAGATTTTATCTTTCAAGGTTTCTTACGGTATCCCTTTCAAATGAGCAACGTATTTACTTAATTCTCATTCTGCTTTCAGAAAGAAGGATCACTTGCATTTGTGTACATTGATTCAGATCATTAATTATTTCACTTTTACCTCTAATTGTGCTTTTAGTTCCTTTATATTTGGGGATCTATTTCTTTATTTACAAGGTTTGCTAAAGAGCATCAATCAAAATTATTCTGGTTTAATATACAATAATAAACACAGGAAGAACAAGACAAGAAAAACACCAACACTTAATATAAAATCAGAAAGCCAACCAGAATCAATCTATAAACCCAAACAACATTGAAATAAATTCAATGTTCAAAAATGTATGAAGAGCTGTGCCAAATTGAGATACAAGGACAGTATGATGATGATGTTTGTCCATCGTTTTTGAAGACATCTCGAGGAGGATCCCTCCCAGGGACAGTATATCGTGTGAAGGGAGATTGCCCAAGAGACAATCCCATACCTGTGTTATTCACATGAAGTGGGTGACTTAGCAGGCCCTCTCTTAATATTTGGATTGGGTGGGCAGAATCAAAGTCTCTGGTATATCCCGTATAAGACTTTATAAATTATTGGGTCCAAAAATCAATTGACCTTAGGATTAGAAATAAATAGATTCTTGACTAATCAAATGTGGTATTTTGCCCCTGATAAACAGTAGTTTACAAGTTTCAAAGGTTCCCCCAATTTCAGGATATTGTGGTAGACAGGTTGTGAAATGATCACCAGTTTAGACATTGTCATCAAGGCTTCTTGAGCAAGTAAAATCCATATATCAGTATGCTGATGATTTACAGCTGTATACCTCTACTTCTACCTAGCTAAGCAATGATGTTGACATCTCAGTGTTTAGAGACTGTGGTGATCTGGATGATTAACAACAGCTAAACCCTGAAAATTAAGTGGCACCGAGTTTTGGGGCCTTCTGGAGCTGAAACTTTGGCAGGTGGCAGTCACGTAAGGGGTTTTAGATTTTTTTTTTAGATTTTTAAAATTAATTTTGCATATGTTTTTTAAAGTAACTAGATTTCTTATGTATATTGTGTATTTACAATGTTGTATGCCACCCTGAGTCATTTTGAGAAGGGCGGCATAGAAATCAAATCAAATCAATCAATGTATAAGATACCCTTTGAACAGCTTCACAGTGTGTGCCAGTTGTGCCCCTTCCTGGACTTTAAAACTTTACAACTCAGTTACTCAGGCTTTGCTCACATCCACGACGATAAAGCACTCTTCATTGGTCTATCTTTGAAGAGCATCTGAAAGCTTCAGCTGCTGCAAAGTGCAGCTATGCAGATATTATGTATGTCCCTATTATGTGGTGCATATTATACCTATGTTCATGACCTGCACTGGCTATCAGTTTGCTTCGGGGTCCAATTCAGGTTGACTTTTTTTCCTATGGCCCCCACCTCATTGCCCCTGTGATTCTTCCATAAGTCTTGGGGATGCCATGGTGAGCTTGCAAGCCTCCTTCAATAAGGGGGTTTGTTTTTTATTCATATTTGCATGTTTATTTTTTAAAATTGTCATTATGTTTGTATTCTGTCCAGAATCATGTTTTGTAAAATTGACTGTTATGTTAATTTGATCCATACATATATACATCCATCCATCCATCCATACATTCTTGGCATACCAGCCAAAGATTCCCCTGAACATAATTTCTAGCTGTTGCTGTAGCAGGAACCAAATCACAGATTATCTCTAGGATAATGCAACCCTATCAAGGGCTGATGTTACTGGATAGACATAATGTCATTTGACTAGCAGTAACTCTGTTTCGCAGGAATTAATTTGAATTTGTTACATCTTATCCAGTTTATGAGAACCTTTGAGCATCAGTTTAAGATCTCAATAGATTTGTTTTGGATTAGGTACCTATATTAGATTACTTCTCTCAGAAATTTCATATAGATTTTAAATAATGTTGGAGAGGAAATCGAGTTGAACTGTCATGCCACATGAAAGCACTTCAGCAACCAACTTGACCACTCTTTGCCTGTGACTATGAACCAGAACTGCCACTTGAATGGGAGTAAAACCTTTCGAAAAGGTGCCTTTGACTTGAAATCCTTGCAGATGGCCCCAAAACCACCATGGTTGAGTATATTTAATTTTGTTAAGATATCTATGAAGACTAGAAAGGTATTAGTACCCACATTCATTTCCCAATAAAGATTGACTGCCAGAATGAACATTATTGTTCAGTCTCATGATCAGCCCTGAATCCAGAGTTAAAGGAATCTAGATAATAGTATCCTCCCCGATATTATAGAGATGAATCAGGGAAGACTGACACTTTGTGAAAGTTATTAAAAAGAGAGAGATGGTTTCTTTCCCTTTCAGTAATTTCAGTAAGTGTGACCATTTTTTGTTATATTATTTTTGTTTATTTGTTTGTCTGTTTATCTGTTTGTTTGTTTGTTTGTTTATATTTATTTATTTATTTATTTGTTTGATTGATTTTTATGCTGCCCTTCTCCTTAGACTCACCTTACAACATGTTAGCAATAGCACGTTTTAGCAGAGCCAGCCTATCACCCCCCCAATCCGGGTCCTCATTTTACCCACCTCGGAAGGATGGAAGGCTGAGTCAACCTTGACCCGGTGATGAGATGTGAACCGCTGACCTTCAGATCTACAGTCAGCTTCAGTGGCCTGCAGTACAGCACTCTTTCTGCTGCGCCACCCCGGCTCTGTTAACTAACTCATCTGCTCATTTTAAACATGGTTGCAAATATTCTGGTAGATTAGAAGTTCTGCTCAGGAATGATCTTAAAACATACATTTATTTCCAATATATTCATTGTTCTCGCCAAGAATGTTGTTCTTAATTTACATGTGACATATTTCATTTCCCCCCCTGAATAATAAAGTCTACCAGGTCACTGCCTACCATTATCTTGTTACCTCTCTCAAAATACTGCTACTAAAATGCACTAAGAGACTACTCTGAAGCTCAAGATACCTTCAATTCCATTGTCTCATACTGTATATTTATTGAATGATGAGACTGATAATTGATCTATGGTTTTGACTACTATTTAGCTTCTAATTCTGATTGAAGGTGCTCCTTCTTAGTTATAATACCCTAAATGAGGCCAACCTTACACTTTGTAGATGTTCTTGGGTGCTGTCCTGAGATTTGTTAACTCGGGAATCAAGAAACTGTCAAGCCAAGTAGAATATATGGTATTAGTTCACTTGGCACCATCTCCAGTCCCTCTGCTCAGCCCAGTTTTTGTTATTATTTGAATCACAGCTTGTGATCTTACAAAGTCACACTTGCTCTAGTCCTTCCTCAGCAATTGTGACAAAGAAAACAGAACATACTGTAACTCTGTATCTAACATATCTTTCTCAAGCAAAACCCATTTTTGTTCAATATCTGAATTTGACTATTCTGGCTACATAATATGATATTTAAAGAATTTTGAATTAATTTTATAATTTTATAATCAAAATGAGATATACTTTAAAGCTGAATGAATTTGCAACTTTATAGTTTAGGTTTAAAATATTTCAAAATTATATTTGATGACGTTTCACCTAATTTACAATATGAAAGCATTTGCAGGAATATTTGATTTTTAATGATCATTAGAAGAGCTGTGTACAGCAGAATTAAAGCAATGGTATATCTACTCCAATATTTTGTATTTTATAGTGATCAGCTACCTTTTCCATTAAATTGTGTTTTCATTATCCTTGAGAAAAAAATGCTAATAAAATTGTTTGAAAGTACTGTGGTTTGTATTTAATGCTCCTGATTATTACCTTTGCAGGAATGAAAGGTTCTTCTAATGAGGAAAAGATTCCTTTCAGCATAATGGATACAACATATCTCTCTTTTTTTAGGCATGGGGTGTGCAACCTATGACCCAAGGACCACATGCAGCCTCCCAAGGTCATGAGTGAACATAAGAACATAAGACTTTCAATCCTGGGCCTAGAAAGCTTAAAACTAAGACGCCTTAAACAAGATCTAAGTATTGCCCACAAGATCATATGCTGCAACGTCCTGCCTGTCGGCAACTACTTCAGCTTCAACCACAACAACACAAGAGCACACAACAGATTTAAACTTAATATCAACTGCTCCAAACTTGACTGTAAAAAATATGATTTCAGTAACTGAGTTGTCGAAGCGTGGAACTCATTACCGGACTCCGTAGTGTCATCCCCAAACCCCCTACCCTTAGATTATCCACAGTTGACCTATCCAGATTCCTAAGAGGTCAGTAAGGGGCAAGTACAAGTGCACTAGAGTGCCTTCCATCCCCTGTCCTATTGCTCTTCTATATCTCTTATACCTTTCTTCTATTCCTATATCTTCTCTTCTATTCTTTCTTAGATATATTTTACTATGAGTATATCCTCTATAACCTTCATCATGTATTTTACCCTGTGTATACCCACTAAAACCCTCATTGTGTATTGGACAAAATCAATCAATAAAAAATAAATAAGAAGAGCCATGCTGAATCAGGCCAAAGCCCATCGAGTCCAGCATTCTGTGTTACACAGTAGCCCACCAATTGTCCTTGGGGACCTTGAGCAGAAAGAGAAGGCAAGACCCTCCCTTTCCCCTGACCCCCAACAAATGGTACTCAAGGGAATCCTGCCTTCCTCAACCAACATTGAGGCGGCACATGGACATCGGTTTCAATAACCACCGATACACTTGGCATCCTTGAATCTGTCTAATCCTGCCTTGTTACTCCATTGGCCATTCATAAGTTGTTATCAAACCATGATTTTAAATGTGACAAAAGGAGGATGCTCTTAAATTCATGAAGATTACTTATAGAGATAATAGTTTTGTTTTAATTTACCTCCTTTATCCACTTCTTTGATCTAGCTCTCTATCCATTTTCAAATGCATGCTCAATGATCAAATGTCACCCTCAGTTTTATATTGGACTAAATACACCACTGTATCGTAATCCCTGTATTAGATCGAATACACTTACCCTGCTAATGGAGAAGACAACACCGGGCTTGCCAGAACAGACTCCCATGAAGCAGTGGCGAAATTGCCAATAAAAGAGATGTTCACAGATGAAGGTGATGAGGCTGAGGGCCATGGCTGCTCCCAACATATAGAAGACTCCTGCCATGTTGTCAATATCCAGCTGACTACTCATTACCTCGTTCTTCTCGTTGTGACAAATCCCAGTGAGCCAGAGAGCTTCCAGTTCCTCCATCTCCCCTATAAAAGAGTTTGGGGGGGGGGATGAAACATGAAATCCATTTGGGTGTGTGAGAGAGTATGAGTGAGTGAGTGAGACAATCCGAATAATAGAGACTTCTATTTTTAACTAATTTTATTTGGTATTTTAAAGCATTCTTAATGACAAATAGGCTCTGCAGTCTTCATCCCTGTGAGTCACAAAGCTTCTTTTCTGAGATTATTCCCCTTTTCCCATGAACTGAGGGGGCTTATGGTGACTTGACAAATATTATTTGTGAACACACAGCTAAAGGTGATCAGAGATTCATGTCTGTGAGGCCATAGCTGATCTGCAGCCTCCTGGATAAGACTGGCACTTGTGTTCATTTGTAAAAAGGGAATGACAGAAGGGGTAAACTATGTTTTTCTTCTTAAATCAGCTTGGACTTCGCTCTTACGTGGGACAAACCCCCCCCCCCCCTTAACATATTCCAAGGAATTCATTATTATTCTCTATTATATGGGTAAGTTTAAGATAAGTACAATTTTCCTTAGATCTCCCGCCTTATAAATAAAATAACTTGGTCATGCAACATTCAATACTGTTCAGTTAGTCTCTTCGGCTGCTTGAATAGTAGCTTGTTTAATAGCAGCTGTTTTGGTTTTTTTTTAAAAAAAAAAGATCATAAAATAAGATATTGACAAAATTGAACGGGTCCAAAGACGGGCTACAAGAATGGTGGAAGGTCTTAAGCATAAAATGTATCAGGAAAGACTTAATGAACTCAATCTGTAGAGTCTGGAGGGCAGAAGGAAAAGGGGGGACATGATCAAAATATTTAAATATGTTAAAGGGTTAAATAAGGTTCAGGGAGGAAGTGTTTTTAATAGGAAAGTGAACACAAGAACAAGGGGACACAATCTGAAGTTAGTTGGGGGAAAGATCAAAAGCAACGTGAGAAAATATTATTTCATTGAAAGAGTAGTAGATCATTGGAACAAACTTCCAGCAGATGTGGTTGGTAAATCCACAGTAACTGAATTTAAGCATGCCTGGGATAAACATATATCCATCCTAAGATAAAACACAGGAAATAGTATAAGGGCAGACTAGATGGACCATGAGGTCTTTTTCTGCCGTCAGTCTTCTATGTTTCTATGTTTCTAAATTGCATAACAGGTGCTGTATTCGGAGTATTCTTTATATACTTTAATTCCTTATCAGTTCAGTGCCAGATGGCATATTTGCAAAGTAATGACCTCAAATTTGTGGTGTGGACAACTACATTGGGAATACATTTTGAGACATAATTTACCATTCCCATGGTCCTCTGAACTTCATTTTGGCATGTCAGTTTTGATACATCTGCAATTGCTTTTCCCTTTGTGTGGAAAAAGGTCTGGTTTAATGCCATCTTTAGTAAATCTCTCAGATACTGTATTTCTTCAAGGTTTGCTTTTGTTCAATTTTCAATGTCCTTGAGATTTTCCAATGCTGCCCTCTCTGCAGAGAGGCCCAGCCTATTTAAATGGACTCGTCCCAGCGACTGATGGACTCAGGTTCCAGGGGAAGATGGGGGATATTTAGTTATTGGTCAATTCTTGCAAAGCAACATTTCACTGAAGATTCTTATTCATCAAATTCCAAATCTCAAGCCCTTGGATAATGTCATGCCGAAAACGTTTTCAAACTGCAGATTGAGAAGAAAAACTGGAGGAACTGTGGATTTGTTTTAAAATGTATTGGGACTAATTGGCAATTTGGAAGATAGAAGATGTGGCAGAAATCATTAACTTTAATAGCTGAGTAATCTTATTTATATCTGCACCACATGCAACATAGTCCTCCTGATTATAAAGACATTATACCAGTGGTTTATTGCACATTTTGTTGGTGTTCCATAAGTACAATCAAAATCCAGCATTACTCCAAACTTGCTGATGGTGTCTTATGCTTACTGCTTCTTACATCTTGTCTGTAGTTCACCCAAAAAAGACTTACATGATTGACATGTACAGGGATGGGTTCTACTTACTTTCCACACTGGTTCTCATCAGGATGAAAGTGCACATTTTGTGTGTGCGCACTCTTATTGCTCGCATGCGTCACTTCCCAGAAATTACCCTCTGTGCATGCTTAGAAGCAAAAAACAAGATGAGAACTGGCCCAGTGATGTGGCAGGCTGGGTGGCTGCTGGTTCCAGTGACCTTGCCATGTTAGTACCAGTTATGTAGAACCAGTCCGAACCAGGAGGAACCCACCTCTGGATATGTATGAATTTATGTACTGCCGAGGCTGGAAATACTTGTTGGAGTTCCTATCAAATACAGTGGTACCTCATCTTACGAACGCCTCTTCTAACGAACTTTTCAAGATACGAACCCGGTGTTTAAGATTTTTTTGCCTCTTCTTCCGAACTATTTTCATCTTACGAACCCAAGCCGCTGCTGCTTGGATGAAGGAGTTTCTTTTCCCCCACTTTTTTGAAGAAAGAAAAGGGAGGGGCGGCTTGGAGGGGGAAAGACTTTGCATTAACAAAAGTAGGAGAACAGCGTGCTTGCAGGCACTGAAAGGGTGTCTTTTGAAGAAAGAAAAGGGAGGGGCGGCTTGGAGGGGGAAAGACTTTGCAGAGAACAGCAAAGGGTGTCTTTTGAAGAAAGAAAAGGGAGGGGCGGCTTGGAGGGGAAAGACTTTGCAGAGAACAGCAAAGGGTGTCTTTTGAAGAAAGAAAAGGGAGGGGCGGCTTGGAGGGGGAAAGACTTTGCAGAGAACAGCAAAGGGTGTCTTTTGAAGAAAGAAAAGGGAGGGGCGGCTTGGAGGGGGAAAGATTTTGCAGAGAACAGCAAAGGGTGTCTTTTGAAGAAAGAAAAGGGAGGGGCGGCTTGGAGGGGGAAAGACTTTGCAGAGAACAGCAAAGGGTGTCTTTTGAAGAAAGAAAAGGGAGCCCCCCCCCTTGCCTTTCTTCCTTCCCACTCACCCTTTAGCCTAGCCTTACTTCTTCCACCTGCCCCCTTTAGCTGCTCCTCCCTGCCCTCTGTTCGCCTCCCTTCTAAAGTTTGGGATTTTCCTGAAGGATTTGCACGCATTATTTGCTTTTACATTGATTCCTATGGGAAACATTGTTTCGTCTTACGAACTTTTCACCTTACGAACCTCCTCCTGGAACCAATTAAGTTCGTATCATGAGGTACCACTGTATGCCAAAATGATTTGACTGTCTTTGACATACATTTGCCTTTTAATGTCTTTAGTCTGTATTCATAATTACAAAGTATATTTTATTTCTCCCTCCTAACTTCTCTGGGTGACAGTTAGGATACAATGAAAGTATAGCTTCTGTGTCTTTGAGATTTCTGAAACTCCTCCTAATGATGTTTATGACTACAAGCCACTTTAGTAATTGCCACTGAAATATTGAACTGTAAATCTCCCAGATAAATAAAAGGCTGTAAAACTAAATATTCACTATGATGCAGTGGGCCAGAGTCTTTGAAATAGTATTCTCTATTAGGCTAAAACACTGGAGGGTTTAATGGAGTAATCTTAGTAAAAATATCTTTTTTCTTCATTATCCAAATTACTCACCATCGCCAAAAAGCTGTAAAATTGCAAGATCCACTTGCCGCTTCCAGCCAGAATTCTTCTGGATGGCAATGCCGTAGCCAGTAGAAGCAAAGACCTTTCCACTGCCAATTGTCACTAGCTTGCAGCCTTCATCTCTGCCAGCCATATAGTTTAGCACAGCAGCATCATAAATAAAAGCATCCAGTTTCCTACATAATGTCAAAAACACAAAAAGGGGAAAAGAATAACAGAAAAATGTACAAAGTCAATCCACCCTTTAGACATCAACTGTGAGAAAGGATGAATCCAGGTAATACAAATATTTATGCAGAATTAAATTTGAGCAGTCATGGGATCAATGCACATATTTCCAGCATCTTTCAGTCTTTAAAGGTATCTTCATAACCCAAGCAAGAAAATATCTTCCATTTCTCTCCATGACTCAAACCTGAAAACTCCCTCAATCACTACAACATACCCTTCCTTAACTATGAAAACCATGTAGCAATAATTCGGCAACATGCCTAGGAAAAGTACACAGTGATTAAAGCAGTAAAGCATACCATTTCCCAATCAAACAGCTGGAGAGATAGAGTTAAGCAAAATGTAATTACTCAAATTAGATTTGGCCAGGACCCCTGCTCTTGTGAAGAGTCCCATGAGCATCTTTAAATATGACAAGTGGCTGGAGATCATGTTATATCTCAATATAAGGGCCGAAATGTAAACTTTATCTTGCCCAAGCAATCTTGTCGTGAAGATGGAAGTGGTACTGAATATTTATAGACAGACAACTTTTGTCACCAAATCTATATTGATGATGGGGAAAATCATTCTGTTTATATTTTTGAGAGTCTTTAATCCCTGAAAACAGGGGTTTTATTCTGTCACTTTCTTAGAGAGTCAATTTCTTGAAAAATATGTAGAAAGCACTATTCAAAACAAACCCTGCTTCTTACGACACATATAAACACTGCAACAAGAATTGCGATAGCACAACTTTGGAAGATTGACCAGACCCCAACGGAAAATTATCTATAATTAAATTTTCCGTTGGGGTCTGGTCATTCTTCCAAAGTTGTGCTATCGCAATTCTTGTTGCAGTGTTTATATGTGTCGTAAGAAGCAGGGTGGAGATGGACGAAATCACTAATTCAATCAACGGAAACAAAATCATGGAATTAAAGCGAACATGGCAAAAATGGCATGAATGGGTCCAAAAGAGAATATAGAAATAATATAATATGAAGCAATAGTACAATTGAAACAAACTATAGTTACCTTTTAAATAGTTTTATTTATCGTTTAGTGAATGTAATAAATATTAGAAAATAAATGTACAAAGTTTAATGTATACAATGCAATGTACAGTAACAGGTAAAAAAATCTACTATAAGAACATTAACAGAGATGGTTTATAATCTGTAAAATGGAATAAATTGTGAGTTGAATTATATGTGAAAACTTAATAAAGATATTTTGCAAAAAAAAGATGGATAGATAAAAAAATATGTAGAGAGAAAGAAGGGAGAGACATCCTTCATCTTTCCCCACTTTTCTTTCTTTTTCCATCTCTTGTTTTAAAACAACTCTCTTGTGCACTAGTGGTGGCACTAATTTCTTTTTGCCTCATTTAGTGGTCAATCTTCTTGGAAGAGTGGGTCTCATGCTGTTGGTTTTAATGTGCCTCCAAAGTTAACGAATGTTTGTGGGGAATAGATTAAAGGGAAATGTTTGATATGGCATTCTTTAACACTAGCTATATTTCGACACGTTGAACCATTTCACTGGTTCGGTTCACATTTTATTCTTATTATTCACATATTTCCATAAGGTTTTTGTATTTATCCCAGTAGGACACTCTTGGTTATAAACAGCATAAAACTCTTAACTGGCTCATAAAACGTGGCCCTGCTTTTAGTCTTTATTTCATCTCAGGCCCTTCTTTCTGGCAGCTTGTCAAAGAGCTGCTTGGTCAACTGCTGTGGAGGTGCCAGTAGAGTGGCGAATGGTGTTTCTGGTAGTCTGCCAGTGAGTTCTTTGGCAAGTCTATTGCTCTCTGTAGCTGCCTCCTCCTCCTCCTCCTCCTGGGATTTTCCCCACGTGCATATATGTACCCAAAGAAGGTGTATTTTTCTGTTCATGTGTGTGAACTAGATTTTACATCCTAGTAACAATGGGGTGTTGTGCCCAAAATATTTATCTATTTGAATTTATAAAGTGTGTTGTTCTTTGAACATATGCAATGGACAGTTTGTCCAGGATCAACACCAAAAAATATGTTTGCCCAATTCCTCAATAGTACTTCCTTATTTTGTCTTCATTCCACTCTGCGTCCCTTGTTTCATACTGCTGATCCTCCTCCTGCATTTGACTTAAATGGGTATAAATATTTATGCTTTAAAATTTCCTCAAACATCTTCTAGACAATGGAATGGAATGGAAGGCATGCAATATTTTGGCAAAATGAATATTTTGAAGAAGTGAGATGTCTGAAGAGGCAAATTTATGCAGTCAACCTTATTATATATGCTAAATTTGGAAGGCAGCAGTCTCACCCTGTCTTCAGTGATGATAAAGCATCTTGTACCGATTTTTGGTTGAACTTCACCATATAGGCATGCATCAGTTCATAATTGTTGCGAATATTCCTCTCCGTACTGCCATTGGGAACTGTTCCAAAGCGGAAAGGTGGTGAGAAAGCATTTGGATTTTGGAACTATAAGAGGAAAGAAAGAAAGAAAGGCAGGAAGACAGGAAGGAAGGAAGGAAGGAAGGAAGGAAGGAAGGAAGGAAGGGTCTTTCAGTAATTTATTTGAAAATGGATTAGATTGCCTGAATTTAAGCAACATTAATGTTAGACGTTATCAGTTCATAATTGAGGTCCATGCATGAAGTGGCAGCTCTTTTTGAAGTCTTTGTTGCTGAGGTTTATAGAATAAAGTATAATTTTAGTGGAACTAAATGAAGCGGGTTTGTCTGCTACTTACCTTCAACAACTGAATCAGAATTATGTATTTTGAGGCTTGAGATCATTTATGCGTAGTGTCATCATGTAAGTTTTCATCAATTTATATCATTTGAGTAATGATACAATACAGATGGTATAAACTGATGCAATTGATTTCCTCCACATAATAATAACAATAAATTGCAGCAGAAATGTATCTATTGCATGCAAAATTCATTGAGTTTTAATGTTCTGCAAAGAGACAAGTTTCTAAATTAAAAAAAGCAGTACTGCACTTTAGGCATCAAAATGATTCAAATAAATCAGCTGCACTAGCAAACACATAAAAGATATTCTACCTGCAGTATACATAGTTTAAAACTGACACACACACACACAAAAATTCAAACAGTAAAATATTTATGGCAAATTATTAGGGTAGGATAAAACAGTGCTTTGATTCAAGAACGCTTCAATTAAATCATCTTGACTCACTAATCATAGCCCAGACTTGTTTTAAAGCAGCAAATCAAATTGGGTGGCTTTGTCTACTCAGTGATTTGGGAGCTGTTACAGATAATGAAATTTCTTTCATTCCTATATGGAGAGAATGCTTCTGAGCATTGACATTGCCATATTCAATATAACTTATTCAACCAATCAATTTAATCTTTCATTAACTCTCTGCCTATAAGAGTTCTCTTTTGGGGTGGCAAAGTTAACATTCCTCTAAGCTTTAATAATTTCCTTAGCCTTCAAATTCTTTAAGGCAGCAGGTCACCATCCTAATGCAACGTTACAAGTCTATGCTGATCATTTGAACATAGCCTGAACTCAATTTTCTTTTCAATATTGCGAATTTAGGCTCAAGTCTGGTGTTACTTGTAAATTCTACATGCTTGGTTAAGTCTCTTAAAAACGAATAAATATGTGCCAGGGTACAAATCACAAGTGTTGAGTTAATTGATTTCTGCTTTGGGTTATATTGTATTCTTAAGTATTCCTATTTGTTCTCTGTGTCATATTGTGTGATTATGTTATTTCCTTATATTGCCTGGAAATAAAGTCTTAAGTATTCATATGGATATGGCTATTGTTTTCAAATCCCCCCCCCCCAAAAAAAACCCTGCAGAACCAATGAGCCAAACCTGCTGAGATGGGAATGAAGAAATATAGTACTAGATAGATTTTTATCCTTATCTGATATGGTTCACCTTGTATCCCAGTGTTTTTTCTGCCCCTGATAAATACATCCTTTAGAAAACTGGATACAATATTGCAAGTGTGGTCTTATCAAAGCATTTTAAAGTGGTATTAACTCTTGATTCTATCCCTCTGTTAAGGCAGACTAGAACTATGCTGGGTCATATTTAAGTGACTGTCCACTAGGTTGCCAAGATCCCTTTCACAGTTACTACTAGTCTTCTATACCTGTGCATTTTATTTTTCTTCCCTAAGTATAGAACCTTACATTGTATTTCATTTTGTTAGATAGGGCTCAGTTTTCAAGATCCTTCTGTATTTTGGAGTGTCAGCCATTCCTGACAGGTTGGTGTCATTACTAGTGTTGGGCAAACCGAAGTTGCATTGTTTGGGTCCATGTCGAACTTTGCAGGATTCAGCATACCAAACCCGAACTTTTCCAGAAGTCCGTGTTCAGGTTCGACGTTCGTGCCGAACCCCACGGTGGGCAGGAGGGGTGGGTGGGGAGGGCTTTGAGGCTCAAATTGCCGAATTGGCTTGGGGGGGGGCAGGACGGGCGACTCCAGACCCGGAGACCAGTGTTTGTACTTCACAGAGAGAGAGAGAGAGAGAGAGGGAGGGAAGGAGAAAGAGAAGGAGAGAGAGAGAAAGAGAGGGAGAAAGAGACAGAGAGACAGAAACAGGGAACCTCACAGCGATGGAGGAAGGCACGCAGCAGGTGAGAAAAGGGGGACAACAAAGCCCGTCGCCCGCCAGCCTTCCTTCCCTGCATGGTCTCTCTCTCACTTTCTCTGTCTCTCTCTCTGTGAAGCACAAACACTGGTCTTCACAAACACACTGGCTCACACCCAAAAAACGAGCCAGGCTGCAAAACTCTTTGGAGACTAAAAGGTAAACTCCTTCCAGGTGCCACTGCTATTGCCTGGCTCAGTTTTTGGATGTGAGCAAGTGTGCTTTTGTGTGTGTGTGTTTTCGCTTCGGGAGAGCCAGGACGACACGGAGGATTAAGGCAGCCGAGCAAGGGGAACCAAAAATAGCCTTTCCCTGCCAAGGAACAAAAGCAGAGTCCTGGTGTGTTTGGATAAGATCACTCTTCCCCCTCTTTCCCTTTCTCTCCCATTGGCATCCTTCCTCCCCGGTATCCTCCTCCAACTTTGCGCCCCAGACCTTTGCGGGGTATGTGAATGCACAGGGCAGGGGGATACAACCACCCCCCTTCAGTCTTCTGTTGGCTTCTCAAAGAGCCTTCCCCCTCCTGCCCACCACCCACTTGAAGCTGCCGGCTGGGATCCTGAATAGCCGGACAACAGAACCTACCTCCCGAGTCCTCTTGCCTGGCAAGAGGCGAAGCGCTGGAGGGGCAGGTCAGGCTCCTGGGTCTGGAGTCGCCCATCCTGCCCACCCAAGCCAATTTGCCAGCTTGGTGGAGACTGACACACACCCTCCAGTGCTTCGCCTCCCGCCGGGCAAGAGGTGTTGGGACTTGGGTTTGGCAAACTTACCCGAAGTCTGCTGGCAAGTTCGGCTGAACCCGCCAAACCTGAACTTCAACGGATTCACCCAACACTAGTCATTACCTTAATTATGATGATATTGAAGAGTACTGGGTCTAACACAGAGTCTTGGGGTACCCACTTCTACTCCTTTTCATGTAGATACAGTTCCATTACAAATTTCATGTTGGTTGGTCAACCAGTTACAAATCCATTTGATGGTGATGCTGTCTAACCAAGTAGTAAATTTTGGTCTACTTTATCAAATGCCTTACTGAAGTCCAACTAAATTATATCCACAGTATATCTCTGGTCCACTAATTTGGTTACTTTGTCAAAGAATGCAATAAGATTTGTCTGGCATGGTCTGTTTTTGACAAACTCATGTTGGCTTCTAGTTATGACTTTATTTGCCTCTAGGTGTTTGCAGATTCATTGCTGGATTATCTTTTCCAGTGCTTTCCTGGTATTGATGTCAGGTTGATATGTCTAGTTTTCTGGATCAGTTTTTCTTTTTCTTTTCTTTTTTTGAAGATGGAATCACATCAGCCCTTTTACACTGCTCTGGTAGTTCCCTGGTGCTCCAGAATCTTTGAAATATATGGTTCAATAGTTCTGAGATCACATCTGCCAGTTCCTTTTGAACCTTGAGTTCTAATTCATCTGGTCCTGGTAATTTGAAATAGTCTAGAGTGAATAGGTGAGTAAGTGTTCTCTTACAATTTTCCTGTTCATTAGTACGAGAAGGGAATGAGGTTTGCTCTTATTTTTTAAATACTAGTGGCTTTCCCTGTCAGTGTTGCTACCCTATATATAAAAATAAAAGCAAACCCTAGCCTGGATGCAGTTACAATATCTGCAAGATATCACTTGTTTTTATCCATTGTATTTAGTATTTTAACCTTTGCTACTATTTTATTGCTATAAGTCACCGTGAGTGCACTAAATAAGAAAATTAACAAGCTCTGAAGAGAATCAAGGACAACTTAGTTCAATCCTAAACTACAAATATTATCTTATACTGATATGGAAGATGGCATGAAAACAACACCAAATTGAGCTCTGAGCTAGGAGCCACAAAATTAATATTAAAAGGTAGAATTATGCCAGTTTATTAACTAAATGGAAAAGTTCTTCAGTACTGCAGAAATATTTTGCATGGCTTAGTAGCATTTTTTGCCAATGTAGTATCAAGCAAAAATGCAAGAACTGAAATTTGCTTAACACTAAAACAAGGCAATGTTATGTAAAATAAAAGACTGATGGGCCAAGGCAATTGACACAACAACAAGCTTCTAGTCCTGTGATGGCGAACCTATGGCATGTGTGCCACAGGTGGCACACGGAGCCATATCTGAAGGCACACAAGGCCAATGCATGTGTGCCTTGTGTGTCTTTGTGCATGATGGCCAGCTGATATTTGGCCTTCTGGAGGCTGGGGGAGGCCTCCGGAGCCTGTGGATGGTGAAAAACAGGCCCAACAGGCCTACTGGAAGTTTAAAGGCTTCAGTGAGGCCTGCACACATGTGCATGGGGGAAGTGCAGTGGGGTTGTGCACACATATGCAAGGGGAGGGTCTTGCATTATAGATGTGGGCATGAACATGCATGCTATCACGCACACACATGTCCTTTTGGCATTAGAATTAAAAAAAGGTTCACCATCACTGTTCTAGTCTATTGAAACGGTAGATGTACATATCAACGTATATATGAACCATCCACTTTTGCTGTAAAAAATGTGGTCTTTATCCATGTTGCTAAAATTAGAATTTTCTAAAATAGATTGAAGTGTATGGATTTCCATTCAAAATGATACTGTTTTTGTGGTTATCTCAATACCTTCTTAAGTAAACATTTTCTACTGAAAAATAAGCATCTGTAGATAACTGTGTTTTTGCACTGGTAATAGTTTGATAAAAAATATTAGGTTGCACATATCTTCAAAGGAATGCTTCAGTTCAACATAGCTTTGAATGAGCCATCCCATTAAAACAAAAAAGGAATAGTTACAGTATTATGGCAAAACCCTTGAAGAAATCCAGCTGGAACTAGACAGACCTATTATTCTCTAAAGAGTCTACCATCTCAGCTCTCTCCGCTCCATTCTGTCAAAAAATGTAACAGCTGCAGGCACTCTGATGTTTCCTGATTATAGGCTGTGGACAAATTCTTTTTATGAATCATATTTTGCATCTCAAAGGAGTGGGAATCAATTTGCCTTCAAATCACAAATTTGAATTGAATCATGCTCCCTTTAAATCTCTAATCCGAGTAAAATCAAACTGCCTGCCTGCCCCCTTGTGTGTGTGTGCTCATATTCCCAGTGAAAGAAAAGTTTATAGTATACTTGTAGCATACTACAAGTATGCTTTTAAAGGAACAAAATTATACGAAAAGCAAATGTTATGGCGAGTCTATAAATCAGTGTAAGAGCAGTAAAACGTGGATGTGCAGTGCTAGGGAAAATGGAAGCGATCAGAATGACCTACTGTAGAATATCTGGTACGTTTCATTACTACATAAAGTAGTACAGAATAAGTCCCTCATTCCCAAAACTCAAGGGCTATATTAGAAATATCCCAAAGTAAAGTAAAGCTATATATATAATAATGGTGATATTGGACAGTGACATTGGGTGTTGTTCCTTCTTTCAAGAGGTGGGCATTGGAATTTCATTTTAATATGTGCCTTGATATATACAGTGGTACCTCTACCTAAGAAGGCCTCTACTTAAGAACTTTTCTAGATAAGAACCAGGTGTTCAAGAACCATTTTCTACTTAAGAACCCGAGTCTGGAAAAATTTCCCAGGAAATTTGAGAGCGGCACGAAGGCTTGGTCAGTTTCCTGCCATTCCCCCTGGGTTTCTCTCTCGGGCACAGTGTATGGGAGGCAGCCTCTTGCTGGGTGTACAGGAGGCATGTGCTCCTCCTCACCACCTCAGAGTCCCTCTTTTTTTTTAAGCCTTAAAGTTTTGGATTTTTTTGATTCCCATCACCTCACCTTCTTCCTTCAGCAGCAAGTGTCCTCCTCCTCTTCCTCCTCCTTCTCTCATCCAAATTCTGAGCTTTTATTTCTTTCCCAATGGGTTTGCATGCATTATTTACTTTTACATTGATTCCTATGGGAAAAATTGTTTCTACTTACAAACTTTTCTACTTAAGAACCTGGTCATGGAATGAATTAAATACTTAAGTAGAGGTACCACTTTATAGGATAATGACAATAAAAGTTAGTGCATTTTATTATTTATCTATCTATCTATCCATCCATCCATCCTTCCTTCCTTCCATCCATCCATCCATCCATCCATCCATCCATCCATCCATCCATCTATCTATCTATTAAATTGGATTTGTATGCCACCCCTCTCTGAGGACTCGGGGCGGCTCACAGCATATATAAAAAAAGAACAGTAATATAATCCAATTAGTACTACAATATTAAAAACAATTAGAAAAAGAAGATTAACCTAAAAAATTAACTTATTAACCAAACATTCAGCAATCATACTTAAGGCATTCAGTGGTCAGGGGAAGATCTAAGAGTCCCAAGCCTGGCGGGAAAGATGAGATTTTAAGCTCTTATCTAGTCTTATCATCTTATCTTGAGCCAATACATTCAGTTATTCCAGAGCCATGATGGCAAACCTATGGCATTTGTGCCACAGGTGGCACACGGATTTGTATCTGTGAGGTGTTTATTTATTTATTTATTTATTTATTTATTTATTTATTTATTTATTTATTCAATTTTTATGCCACCCTTTTCCTTAGACTCAGGGCGGCTTACAACATGTTAGCAATAGCACTTTTTTAACAGAGCAAGGCTATTGCCCCCACAATCCGGGTCCTCATTTTACCCACCTCGGAAGGATGGAAGGCTGAGTCAACCTTGAGCCGGTGATGAGATTTGAACCGCTGACCTTCAGATCTACAAGTCAGCTTCAGTGGCCTGCAGTACAGCACTCTACCTGCTGCGCCACCCCGGCTCTATGTGTTGCCCTATGTCAGCTCCAGTGTGCATATGTGCACTGGCCAGCCGATTATCAGCCTTCCAGAGGGAGAGTTAGGCCATTTTCATCCTCCCCAGGCTTCAGGAAAGCCTCCAGAGCCTGGGGATGGCAAAAAATGGGCCCAATGGGCCTACAGGCGCTCTGGAGGATTCAGTGAGGCCCATACAAATGCAAGGGTGGGGACAGCACAGGTTGGGTTGTGTGCCAAGCCACAGGGCATGGCATTATGGGTGTGGGCATGCACGCATGCGCTGTCGCGCACGCACATGCCCTTTTGGCACCCAAGCAAGACAAGGTTCGACATCACTGTTCTAGAGGGAACAGTAGAATCAAATTCTTGGTGGGAAAAGCAATAATACTTTAGCAAATTAGGAAGAACATTAGCTGGGAGAGTAATAGCTATATTAGCCCTTGTATCTGCAGCTTGCAATTAGTCCCCTTTGCAAATCTTAGCTCCAGCTCTGTAGCCCAATGAAAATAAAATGCAGAAAAGCGTATGTTGCCTGAATTCAAATGTATTTGACTATAAGTTTGACTATTCACGCATAACTCTTCTTAGTTTGTAACACTTGCCGCCCAACTGCATTTACCAACCTATGGGACCTAAGAAATAAAGAATCTAAAGAAATGTTTTACATTCACAAAAAAAAAATCTATTCTTTTTATAGTATAAGAACCTCATTTCTGCTCTTGAGACTAGAGATTTCAACCAAGTATTCTGAGCATCTAATACTAGGAAATTCAATATGCTTTAAAGAGGCCAGAAAAATTAGGATCGTGTAAAGGATTGATAATCATCATACTGCTGAATTGAACCAATTAATGAAAATCCAAAAAAGAATTGTTTTTGTAAAATTGCAGTAACTGTAATTACTTAATTGCTGAAAATATATATACTGTTATATTACAATATGATGTATTGTAGAACATGTGCCAGCTCAATTCACAAAAGGTAATGCAGGATCAAAAGTCACTTGGAGGCATGAAAAGTAGCAATTAATGCTTTACACACACACATACACACACACACACACACACACACGTTCTTCCAGTAGAACCCCTTTAAGAAGTTCTGGGTCTAAACTAATGATGATGATGATGATGATGATGATGATGATGATGATGATGTATTATTATTATTATTGTTGTTGTTGTTGTTGCTGCTATTATTATTATTATTATTATCATTATTATTATACAAATGGATAAGGTACTGGTGCATAATACACAAGCCATTACTCTGGTTGAGAAAAACAAGGTGCCTATCATCGACATCACAATACCAGGGGATAGCAATGTCAATAGAATACCCTATGAGACTAGACTTTCAATCCTGGGCCTAGAAAGTTTAGAACTAAGACCCCTTAAACAAGATCTAAGTATTGCCCACAAGATCATATGCTGCAACGTCCTGCCTGTCGGCGACTACTTCAGCTTCAACCACAACAACACAAGAGCACACAACAGATTTAAACTTGATATTAACCGCTCCAAACTTGACTGTAAAAAATATGACTTCAGTAACCGAGTTGTCGAAGCATGGAACTCATTACCGGACTCCATAGTGTCATCCCCAAACCCCCAACACTTTACCCTTAGATTATCTACGGTTGACCTATCCAGATTCCTAATAGGTCAGTAAGGGGCGAGTACAAGTGCACTAGAGTACCTTCCGTCCCCTGTCCTATTGCTCTCCTATATCTCCTATACCTTTCTTCTATTCCTATATCTCTTCTTCTATTCTTTCATTGATATGTTCTATTCCTATATCTTCTCTTCTATTCTTTCTTAGATATATTTTACTATGAGTATCTCCTCTATAACCTTCATCATGTATTTTACTATGTGTATATAGATATATATCCACTAAAACCCTCATTGCGTATTGGACAAAATAAAAAATAAAATAAATAAATGAAAAGGAACATGACAAAAATTGCAAAATACCAGGACTTAAAAACCGAAATCCAACGATTATGGCACAGACTAGCAGTGGTACTTCCAGTGCTGATTGGAACACTGGGTGCTGTCCCAAAAGCACTGGAATTACATTTAAAACATCTTAAAATCAACAAAATCAACATCAGTCAAATGCAGAAAGCTGCACTGCTCAGTTCAGCACATATGCTTCAAAAATATATTATGACATCCTAGGCCAGTGATGGCGAACCTATGGCAAGGGTGCCACAGGTGGCACACGGAGCCATATCTGCTGGCGTGTGAACTGTTGCCCTAGCTCAGTTCCAAAGTGCATATGTGTGCCAGTTACCTATTTTTGGCTTGCACTGAGACTCTGAGAGGGCATTTTTGGCTTAAAGAGAGCCTCTAGGAGGATGCGGGAGGATGTTTTTACCCTCCCCCGGCTCCAGGGAAGCCTTTGGAGCCTGGGGAGGGTGAAACATGAGTCTACTGGGCCCACCAGAAGTTGGGAAACAGGCTGTTTCCGGCTCCCAGAGGGCCTCCAGGGGGTGGTAGAGGCTGTTTTCGCTCTCCCCAGACACTGAATTATAGTGTGGGCACTCGCACATGCACGCTCACACTCTTTTGGCACCTGAGGAAAAAAAGGTTCGCCATTAATGTCCTAGGCCCTTGGGTGGGACTCAAATAGTAACTAATGCAAAATCCGGCGAAACAACTAGCTGCTGTGATACAATTGTAGATAATAATGTATTATTATTGTTGTTCCATGTGATTTTATGGTTTGATTATCTATAAGCAGAATAAGTTAATTTGTAATTGTTATTTTTCTTGATTCACTTTAGTATTTTAACTGAGTCCATACTTCCATTTTTCTTCTTTAATCTGTTCACTATTTAATCTCTCTGTCCATTTTTCCAGAGATGTTATGTATGACAAAACTTTTTTTATGTATGACAAAACTATTTATATAGATCTGGAACTTGTCAGGTGCAAGCCATCAGAACCACACACGAAAAGGCCCAAGTAGATATTTTATTGTTGATCACCTATATTACAAGAATCTCGCCAGACTGTGTACCTTCTCTTTGGAAATGGCTGATATAGACCAAAAGGTCTGACATCAAGACAGTTCCTCTACCAAATTGACTCCAAGCTGGAATGTCTCTTTATTGTTCTAGAAAGGCCTTCTCCTTCAGTTGGTAATTCCATCACAGAGACAGAAACCATTTTTTTATAAAGAACTCACATATTTATAGCCAACATTTAAACTTAATTTTATAATGTGGAAAATTAATGATGAGGTATATAAGAACAGTTTTTTCCCGAACGCCATCACTGTCAGACTTTCTATTAAATCTGCACTTCTATTCTACTAGTTTTTCTCATCATTCCTATCACCCATTTCCTCCCATGTTGACTGTATGACTGTAACTTGTTGCTTATATCCTAAGATTTTTATTAATATTGCTTCTTCATTGCTTATTTGACCCCTATGACAATCATTAAGTGTCATACCACATGATTCTTGACAAATGTATATTTTATTTTATGTACGCTGAGAGCATCTGCACCAAGACAAATTCCTTGTGTGTCCAATCACACTTGGCCAATAAAATTCTATTCTATTCTATTCTATTCTATTGTGCAATGCTGAGACCACAATCTCATGACAATGGGATTGAGGATAAGAACAGAAATAATTAATCAGTTATTTTTTAAAATTAAATGAAAATTCAATATAGCAAGATTAAAGGAAGTTGGCCTTATTATCGAAAATCAGATTGGCAGATGAACCTTCCATATGTTCACACATGTTTACTGAAAGCAAAAATTGCTTTGATAGTTTGCCAAGGAGATCACTATATATACATTCTCTGCATTAACCAGAATATTTAAGAATTTGGGCTGCAGCCAATTTCTAGGATGGTGCTGAATTTCTAATCCAAACAGGAGCCTGCAACCAATTTTAATTAAACTATGCTGTCACTTCACAAGAACGGTATTGCCTAAAGATTAAAAAGTTGGCTAGTAGTTCACACTAACAATTTCCTAGGCTCAAATTCTATTCAACCAGAATTCAGTTTTAATTCTATCACAGAAATTATTCAAAATATCCCCAAAACCCCTCCGGTAATGAAATCTACTGTGTCACAATAAATTTATCAAATCTGTAAGGCTGCCCAACACCATGAGCACATACAATATTAAAAATGCATTAAACAATACATAACCAAAGAATTAGATATGCTTATCTGAGTTAAGTCTCACCAAACTACATCCAGACATAACATTAATACTTATATGCATTGTATGTTGTTTACAGAAAAAAAAGTCCTGTTTTTTGTGCACCGAGTATGTAGTTAACAAAAGCAGCAGCTTGAGTGGTTGCTGTTCATTACCGAACTCCATAGTGTCATCCCCAAACGCCCAACACTTTACCCTTAGATTATCTATGGTTGACCTATCCAGATTCCTAAGAGGTCAGTAAGGGGCGAGTACAAGTGCACTAGAGTGCCTTCCGTCCCCTGTCCTATTGCTCTCCTATATCTCCTATACCTTTCTTCTATGCCTACATCTCTTCTTCTATTCTTTCATTGACATGTTCTATTACTATACCTTCTTTTCTATTATTTCTTAGCTATATTTTACTATGAGTATCTTCTCTATAACCTTCATCATGTATTTTACTATGTGTATATAGATATATACTCACTAAAACCCTCATTATGTATTGGACAAAATAAATAAAAAATAAAAAATAAAATAAATAATAATAATATTTTTTCCACATATTTAAATTCCTAGAAATAATTCTGAGAATCAACATCGGGGCATAAATGACATATACTTAATTTGGCCAACAATATGTGTGTTAGGCCTAAACCCCAAAATTACGCTGCAAGATCCAATTTAGGCCAATTTTTTATTTGCTTACACCTAATGGACAGAATCTTGCCAACTAAAGCTATAATATTTTAACCTACTGTGTATAGCAGTGGTCCCCAAACTACGGCCCGCGGGCCGGAAGCGGCCCAACGAGGTCTTTTAACCGGCCCGTGGCAAGCTCACGAGATTTTACTGGTCGATAAAATAAGCTCCCGAATCTCCTGTCAACTCACCGCGGTCGGCTGCTCAGCGAGGAGAAGATGGAGAGGCAAGGGGGCGGGGAGGAAAGCGGGACTGCAATTGGCCCCTTCCTTTGTCGCCTTTAGGGAGAGAAACTGTTGCTGCCCTATGGCAGAGCAGCAACAGTTCCTCTCCCTAAAGGCGAGAAAGAAATTGGCCAATTGCAGGCCCGCTTTTCTCCCCGCCTCCTTGCCTCTCCACCTCCTCCTCCCCTCCTCCTCCGCGGTGAGGGACGCGAAATTCATGAAAAGGCGATTTGCAATTGAAAAACTGTCCACTGAAAGTCACAGCTAAGTGCACCATGGCTAAGTTTGTGTGTGGGGGGGAGGCGGCTGCTTGAAAACCCCTGACCTCCATCGCCTCCCCCCCATGGCACAAGGCAAGCACACCTCGCCGCTGACACAGGCGGCGGGGACTGCCCTGTCCCCCTGTCCCCCCTGCGCAAAACTACGCAGCCCCAGATCGCTCGCTTCTCCAGCCAGCAAAGCCGACTGCCCGGCTTTGCTGGCTGATGCAGGAAAGGAAAGCGTCACATTTAAAAAGCACGCCACTTTCTGCGACTGCGGCACCGTGGTGGCCTTCAAGCGTGGCCCTTCGCGGCGCCCCACCACCCGTTCCTGCAGGAAGAGATCGGGCACTTTACCGGGAGGTGGAGGCGGCGTGGGGCCGGACGCTGGGTGCCGGGGAGGGCGAAGGCGTGGACGCGCCTCTCAGCTGCAGAGCGGAACGGGGGTGGAGATCAGCGGTGGAGTCCGGCGCTGGGGCCATGCGGGACCGCTCATCCAGGCGCGCGTGGACCGGCAAGCCTGGATGAGCGGTCCCGCATGGCCCCAGGCCCCCAACGCCGGACTCCGCCACTGATCTCCACCCCCGTTCCGCTCTGCAGCTGAGAGGCGCGTCCACTCCTTCACCCTCCCCGGCACCCAGCGTCCGGCCCCACGCCGCCTCCACCTCCCGGTAAAGTGCCCGATCTCTTCCTGCAGGAACGGGTGGTGGGGCGCCGCGAAGGGCCGTGCTTGAAGGCCACCACGGTGCCGCAGTCACAGAAAGTGGCGTGCTTTTTAAATGTGACGCTTTCCTTTCCTGCATCAGCCAGCAAAGCCGGGCAGTCGGCTTTGCTGGCTGGAGAAGCGAGCGATCTGGGGCTGCGTAGTTTTGCGCAGGGGGGACAGGGGAACAGGGCAGTCCCCGCTGCCTGTGTCAGCGGCGAGGTGTGCTTGCCTTGTGCCGTGGGGGGGAGGCGATGGAGATCAGGGGTTTTCAAGCAGCCGCCTCCACCCCCCCACAGAGATAAGAGAGAGAAAGAAAGAGAGGGACAGAGAGAAAGAAAGAGGGACAGAGAGAAAGAAAGAGAGGGACAGAGAGAAAGAAAGAGAGGGACAGAGAGAAAGAAAGTGACAGAGAGAAAGAAAGAGGGACAGAGAGTAAGAAAGAGAGGGACAGAGAGTAAGAAAGAGAGGGACAGAGAGAAAGAAAGAGGGACAGAGAGAAAGAAAGAGAGGGATAGAGAGAAAGAAAGAGAGGGACAGAGAGAAAGAAAGAGGGACAGAGAGTAAGAAAGAGAGGGACAGAGAGAAAGAAAGAGGGACAGAGAGAAAGATAGAGAGGGACAGAGAGAAAGAAAGGGAGAGAGAGAAAGAAAGGGGGACAGAGAAAAAGAAAGAGAGGGACAGAGAAAAAGAAAGAGGGACAGAGAAAGGGAGAGAGAAAGAGAAAGAAAGGGAGAGAGAAAGAGGGAGAGAGAAAGAGAGTGAGTGAGAGAAAGAGAAGAGAGAGAGAAAGAAAGAGAGAGGGGGGAGAGAAAGAGGGAAAGATAGAGAGGGAGAGAGAAAGGAAGAGGAGAGATAGAAAGGGAGAGAGAGAGAAAGAAAGGAGGAGACAGAGAGAGGGAGAGAGAAAGAGGGAGAGATATAAAGAGAGTGAGTGAGAGAAAGAGAGAAGAGAGAAAGAAAGAGAGAGAGAGAGAGGACAGAGAAAAAGAGAGAGAACTAGAAAGACAGAAGGACAGAGAGAAAGGGAGAGAGAGAGAAAGAGGAAGAATAAATATTAAATATTGTATTTGTTCCCATTTTGTTTTTTACTTTAAATAATGTATGTGCAGTGTGCATAGGGATTTGTTCACACGTTTTTTTAATAGTCCGTCCCTCCAACAGTCTGAGGGACAGTGAACTGGCCCCCTGTGTAAAAAGTTTGGGGACCCCTGGTGTATAGTATATACTGAGAGATTCTAGTGTGTGGTTATATTGAACCTCTTCTTATCTCGCCCATTCCACTTAGGACTGTGCAGTCTCTTAATCGGGGCTCCTCTCTCGGAATGCTCTGGGTTCCCAAAGCTTTCCCCACTGCTTTTCCAGGTGCATATTCTATCACATCATGCATCATTTAGTGTTCTGTCGAGCTCTCTGGTAGAATTCTCCCGAAAATTCACAGATACAAATTTCAGACACACACACATTTGAAAATTCAAAACAATGTTCTTTATGCCGAAAATTCAAATAAACTAAGCACTCTTTTTACATAGCAAAGAGCACTTGTCTCCAAACAAACCGGTAATTTGTACAAGTCCCTTATCAGTTCTGAGATACTTAGCTTGCAGCAGTGAGGCAATTCACAGCCCTTCTTCTTTCACAAAGTGAAACACACTTCGCTCTGGTTTAGTTTCAAAGCGGGGAACAATCAGCACACAAAGGTCGAAGTCAGCAAGGCAGGCACGAAACACAATGATCAGATAATCCTCCACAAAGGCCAAACCCACAGGCTGCTATTTATAGCAGCCTCACTAATTATCACAGCCCCACCCAACCACAGGTGGTCTCATTTTCTTCGCTCTCCGCATGCGTGGCTCTATCATTAACTCTTGTTCCAAATCCAAGGAGGAGGTAGATAATTGATCTCCTTCTGAGCTGTCTGCCACACTCTCTTCCTCCCTGTCACTCATGTCTTCTTAGTCAGAGGAGCCTTCATCATCAGATTCCACCGGGAGCAAAACAGGCCTGCGGCATGTGGATGTCTCCCCTACATCCACAGTCCTTGGGGCAGGAGCTGGGGGGGCAGTCCTTGGGGCAGAGCTAACCACAACAATTTAGCATGTGAATCCACAGTCCTTGGGGCAGGAGCTGGGGGGGGCAGTCCTTGGGGCAGAGCTAACCACAACAATTTAGCATGTGAATCAACTTTGCGGCTAAAACATATAAATACGTACCCCAGTGGGAGATGTACAAGGTTCCTCTTTCTACTTCATATTAGACATGAAAAAGCAAGTGATTCTTTCCCTTTATCCCTTTCTGCATGCCAAGTAAAATTGATCTGATTCCAGGTGTACCAGAAGTGGGATTCAGCAGGTTCTGACCAGTTCTAGAGAACTAGTAGTGGAAATTTTGAGTAGTTTGGCGAACTGGTAGAGGAAATTTGGAGAACCAGTAAATACCATCTCTGACTGGCTCCACCCCCATCTATACTCTGCCTCCCAAGTCCCAGCTGATTGGAAGGAAATGGGCATTTTGCAGTAACCTTCCCCTGAAGTGGGTAGGAATGGAGATTTTACATTATCCTTCCCCTGCCATGCCCACCAACCCACACCCACCAAGCCATGCTACACCCACCAAGCCATGCCCACAGAACCGATAGTAAAAAGAAAAAAGAATCTCACCACTGTAAACATAATTCTACTTTATTGAAATTAGGTGTGTATTGAACTTACTCCTACATTCATCGACGGAAATCGAAACATCCAGTGGTGGAATAAAATAATTTTATTATTATCTTCTGAACTAAATATAACACTCAATTTAGATTTTTAGTAATATCAATGGAATATGGTGTTCCCAAACTCCTGCAATTTAGTTTTAGCTAAGCATATAATCTTCATTTCAAACGCTATAATTTTAGTCTTATTTTTTATTCCTAGATCAAGTTTTAGATATTTTAAACTTAATATTATTAATAGCATGTTAAAATACCACATACCCATACAAAGAAAAAAAAAAATCAAAATTGGCATTTTCTTTGATTGTTTGATTGATTCTAGTTTTTATGCTGGTATTTGACCTAACTAAAATGAAACGGAAATTGATTTAATTTTATGCAAGAGGAAAAGGTTAAGAAAATTATGGGAATTTGTTTTTAAACCTACATGGCACTTATCTTTTATAACCTACTTATACTGCAGAAAAGAAATGCAATGCTTTTGTCTCCTCATCCTGTTAATATACTGGCTTAAGAGTCAATCTACCATGTTTTAAAACATTTCTCTTATAGGAAATTATAGGAAAATTGATAATCAATGGGGGGAAATTAGTGAATAAGGGAGAAAAAGCATTCTGCAACTTTATCCATATTTTTAAGTAGTTCCACTTTTAATTAAGTGTTAGGAGAAAAGGCAGGATTTTTCACACGTTGATAACAAAAGATCCATAGCTCTACAACAAGTCAGTTGTCAGTAGAGAGTGCAAGAACATTAAAATGAAGAAAAGTTGAATCTGAAAATTCTGGGGGAAACTTAAAATACAGGTCCTTGTATTACTACTTCGTGTACAATTATGTAAAGGGATAAATCACTTTATCTATTAATTAAAATAGGATAGGTCTAATATCTGTTACTGTGGAAGATCTCAACAAATAGTTTGTGATTCTTCCAAATAAGTTCTTTCTGTTTGAGAAAGATGCTGTTAGAGAATCACAGCCTCATAGCTCACAGGTAATAAGAAACATTTGCTGCACAATTTCTGTAATATGTCAAGTATTATAACATACCGTTTATACTATATGTTATCATTGTTAAAACAACATATGCCAATTGAAACCGCCCCGAGTTTTCGGAGAAGGGCGGCATACAAATCTAAATAATAATAATAATAATAATAATAATAATAATAATAATAATAATAATAATAATAATAATAATAATAATAATAGGAAGAAGAAGAAGCAGAAGAAGAAGAAGCAGAAGCAGAAGCAGAAGCAGAAGAAGAAGAAGAAGAAGAAGAAGAAGAAGAAGAAGAAGAAGAAGAAGAAAAAAACTTGGAATGGGGCAGGAGGATTACCTTTCTGTCACTCAATCCAGACACCTGGTCAACATATTCTTCTTGGATCATAAAGGCAGCCAAATTGGCAGTGTAACTGGCCAAAAAGATGACAGCAAAGAAGGCCCATACTGATACCATGATCTTGCTGGTAGTCCCTTTGGGATTCTGCACTGGCACAGAGTTGTTGAATACAAGGCCCCACAGTAGCCAGATAGCTTTACCAATAGTGAAAGATGGACCGCCAGGCTCTGAAATGACCAAAATATAGTAGAAAGTGTAAGAACTGGCACAACAAATTAGTCTAAGTAACGAATGAAATGGAATTTTAGCTTTATCCAATACCAGATGTTATGCTGTTGGCTAAGATTGTGATAAGACTGTGATAAAAGTCAACTCTAGTTCAAATGATGCTGCATTAGTTTACAGCATAATTTATGTACTAAAAGGTTAATTCCACAGTCCTCCATAATCCTGTTTGTGAATGTGGGCACAGAAGTGCAATCTCAGGATTAAATATGATTTAAATTGAAACCAGCAGTTTGTACTAGCTATACTCATCAGGCAATAAATGACAATAAATGGCAGACCTTCCTAAATCATTCTGTGTGCATTTTTAAGAGTTTGTGAGGAGTCCTTGGTGCTCTCTGATCTTGGTTGTTTTCTTGCAAACTTTCATTACCCAAATCAGTGATGGCAAAGCTTTTTTTCCCTTGGGTGCCGAAAGAGTGTGTGCACGTGCCATTGCGCATGTGTGAGTGCCCACACATCTAATTCAATGCCTGGGGAGTGTGAAAACAGTCCCCCCCCCGGAGACTGGAAATGGCCTGTTTTCCAACTTATGGTTGGTCCACTAGGCTTGTGTTTCACCATCCCCAGGCTCCAAAGGCTTCACTTGAGCTGGAGGAGGGTAACCACGCCCTCCCCCATCCCCCAGAGGCTCTCTGGAAGCCAAAAACACTCTCCCAGAGCCTCTGTGTGAGCCAAAAATCACCTGGCCGGCACACACATGCACGTCGGAGCTGAGCTAGGGCAAAGATTTGCGTGCCAGCAGATATGGCTCCACTTGCCACTTGTAGCACTGTGCCATAGGTTCGCCATCACTGACCCAAACTATGTTAACAACATTGATGATACCTATTTTGGGTAATGAAATGTCAGCAAAAACCTCCCCAACAACAACCCCAAGCTCAGAGGGCACCAGTGACCCCTCATTTCAACCCGAAGTTACAAATATTCTCCTTTAAGAGTTTGTGTATTGTAACATCTACATAAATGAATACATTGCATAAAACAGGTGCATATATTCCTTTTTTTAACAGTTCTTCTCCATCAATCGTCATCAAACTTTTGTAACTTGGTACCTAGAAATATGCTGGATCCAAAACTCTCATACCCAACATGACGGATGGCCAAATTAACTAGAAATTTGGCTGTTGGAGGCTTGATATATCTGAGTGTATCAGATGGGAAGGCTGAATTAATATATTTTCTCAGTTATTAAGAGACGTCTTTCATACATTATTCACATTTCTAAATAAAGAAAACACATTTTGCATGCCTAAGATATTGTAGTTGGAAATGTGACAACCCTAAAATGGAATAGTTGCCTTGAGAAAAGTTGGGTAGGTCATCAACAAAAATTAGTGAATAGAAACATGAGCTTGGGGTTAAGATAGTCCAATACAGTTGGAATTTGGACTGAGAGGCTTGTTAGATAACCAGTCACTGCCTGGCATCCTAATAATCAAACCCTGGACTGTTGGGTAGATGAATTCTATTTATTATGAGTACCCCAAAGAAGTATACAAAGAATAAAGGATGGAACAAAAATATCAATTAATTTGCTTTATATTAATAGGCATTATTATACACCCTGAAAAACTACTAACTGCAAGCCATTCCAGCAACAATTGTTAGGCAGGGATTTACAGTATATGCAAGTGCAAATATAAAGTCAAATGCAAATGCACATATGCAAATATGCTATACTACTCTTAGCATTTTTCATTGTAATACAGAGACAGGTATATTTTTCATAATATTTTTCTGAGATATTTAGAAATACTCCCTTGAGGAAATATGATTTCAAAATGATACAGATTCTGTAATGGCTATGAAAATATCCCCATACATGGAATAGACATACACATGGAAAAAATATCATTAAAAAAAAATTGGTTTCTACAATGTCATTATGAATTGAGTCAGCATTATCCCTTCAGTGAACTACAAGATAAAAATAATATTGTCAATTTGAAGCATATAAATTGTTATTGAGATTTCATTTATACAAAAGGTTTTGTGATGGGGGTCGTTACATTTCAGACTGAAGCATATAGGCTTCAGTCAGGTCCTCCATTCTGGAGGGAAAATTCTGACTGTTGATTGGCTAGGCTGGCAGCTCCCTATAAAAGGGCTCGTTGTCAGTCTTTGCTGGGTTGTAAATAGTTGCCAAATAAAAAGCTGTTATTTGGAAGCCACTTCTGTCTGCCTCTTCCATTCACCCTGTCTAACACTGGTGACGAAGGTGGGATTGAAAGGTAGATAGGCCAGAAAAGGGCTTACAATCTCGCAATAAGTCTTTGACAAACTGCCTTTCTAAAGCACCATCTCAGCCAACATGATGATACTTCCAAAGACCACCCTCACTCTCCAGATTGTGTTGGATAAGGCCAGGGCAGCTGAAGCATTCACTAGGTCGAGTGAGTTACTACAGCAACCAAGCAGCCTGAAAAGCATGTGAAAGATGGTCAATGTGTGTCACAAGAGCTCGGTGCGAAATTCTCACCTGACAGAGATGAGGAGGTTTGCCGCTTTTAATTCAAAAAGGGCAAAGTGGCAAACACATCTGATGATAGATTTCCATCATGTGCCAGCTGCAGAGGGCACTATCACTGAACCAACTGCCGATACCGTGAGGCCATCTGACAACATCATGGTCATCTAGCAAGAGTCTGCCGCGCCAAGCTACCTTCACCACAGGCAACATGAAGAGCAACATGCAAACCTGGCTATGTCAAGAAACGTCAACATGGTGGTTGACAGCCACATGGCTATGTCAAGCAGTCTCAACATGGTGATTGGCAGTGAGGCCTGCCAAACAACAATCTGGCAAACAACCACACCACACCGAAAGAAGCTGCAAGTCACCATCCTGCTCAAGGGGTCACCATGCAGCCACACTGCAACAAGCAATCCCAGGGATCCAGAAAAAAACATCTGTGGCGCCAAGAGCTGGGCTGACTGACTACCAAGACAACTGCATTCCAGTCATTGGTTGCAGCACCTTCCTGAGCTGAAATCCAGGAACTTCCATTGGTTGAGGCCGGGATCAACAGAAGCTCATCCAACCTGACTGCTCACCCACTCCGATTGAGCTGCGCAAGTCAAAGACCAACTAAAGGCCTTGCCTACCTGGTGACTATTTCATATTGAGTTAGTCCAACTAAGAGGGGAGGGATGTTACATTCTTAGATGAAGCACATAGGCTTCAGTCAGGTGCTCAACTCTGGAGGGAAAATACTGACTGATGATTGGCTAGATCAGTGTTTCCCAACCTTGGCAACTTGAAGATATCTGGACTTCAACTCCCAGAATTCCCCAGCCAGCATTCGCTGGCTGGGGAATTCTGGGAGTTGAAGTCCAGATATCTTCAAGTTGCCAAGGTTGGGAAACACTGGGCTAGATTATCTGGCAGCTCCCTATAAAAGGGCTGGCTGTCAGACAGAGCCTTTGCTGACTTGTAAATAGTTGCCAAATAAAGATCTATTGGTTTTGAAGCCACTTCTGTCTCCCTCTTCCATTCACCCTATCTAATGGGGAAGTGCTGGAATGTTCTCTTTGTAACTAGGCAACAACATTCTACTTTTCTTTGACCTGTTGCCCTCAACTGTAAATTTTGTCAAGACAGTTGGTGGTCTTTGTGCTTGCCTACTAGTAAGGTATTTGACTTGAATCTTCTTATATATTCTTCTATCACTTCATATAATGATTTGTTTAACCAACCACATAGTTTTATACTTATTCAAGGGTGCAAAGGAATGGTGTGGAAGAAAGATTTTCTTGAGTCACAGTTTCTCTCTTTCTGCATTTGTACAGAACTTAGTTGAACCAATTCCCTAGTGTCTATTAACCATACTATTAATACATGCAGCGACTTGGACTGACTTTCAATAAGAATTGAATGAATGTACCTAATGACAAATCTGGCTTCTCTGTATGCAATTCAGATGAGATGTTATTATGAGAAACATTCATTTTGCATTTCATGGCTTTTTGAAAATTCAACAGTGAAGTTTTTCATCAACATTAATTTTTCCATACAAATTAATTTATAGGTCTTATAATTTGCATTTTTAAAAATCTGAATATGCAAGTGAGGGCCATTTAAAAGAAAGAAATACTGCAGAATTATAGACTTCATATTTGTTTATTACACTGAAACACTACTGAAAATTTGCATTACTTTAAGTTATAGGAGTAGTATAAAATTTCCATGTGCTATTGGCATTAAAATAAAAAATAAAAATAAAAGCTTGTGTGTTGGGAATGTGATGATAGAAGCATGATTAGGATTCTGAATGCATATTTATCTTGAAAAAATCTATTTGTGACCACACTATGGTATACACTTTGCTGCTAAAATACAAAACAAAAGTACTCCACAACCTTAGCTAAACCTCTAAGCATAATTTTTGAAAAATCCTTCAGGATTAGCCTCTTACCCAACTTGTGGTCACTAGACACACATCCTATTTTCGAAAAAGAAGATTCAAGTAACGTTGAAAATTACAGACCAATCTCTTTGGGTTGCGTCACTTGTAAAGTCATGGAATCAATCATAAACCAATCATAAAACACTCTGCTTAGAAACTAATAACCTATTCTCCAACAAACAATTTGGTTTCAGGAAAAAATATCCTGCAATCTGCAGCTCTTACAATGCAAAAAATATATGGACCACTCAACTTGATCAGGGTAAAACAATATACGAGAATTTACACATACCTTTGTAAAGTCTTTGATTCAGTAGTACACATCAAATTACTTCTGAAACTAAAATCCCATGGCATCTCTGGACCACTACATGATTGGATAACTGCATTCTTGTCTAACTGACAACAGTGGTCAAAATAGGGATGCCATATCAAATCCTGCTCCTGTCAATAGTGGTGTCCCTCAAGGAGGTGTTCTACGACCAACACTCTTCATACTCTACATAAACAATCTTTGTGATCATATATAAACAACTGTGTTCTCTTTGCTGATGATGTTAAACTATTTAATACCGCTGATAACGCTGCTACCCTTCAAAAAGACTTGGACCATGTAGCAGAATGGCCAGACAACTAGCAACTTCAAATCTCAACCAACAAATGCTCTGTCTTACACACTGGCAAAAAGAATCAGAATACAAAATACAAACTTGACCGTCACTCTGTCAAAGACCTTGGAGTATTCATAACCAATGACCTAAGTGCTAGAGTCCATTGCAACAACATTGCCAAAAAAGCAATAAGATTGTTAATCTAACCTTACTTAGCTTTTTCTCTGGCAATATTATACTGCTAACCAAAGCTTACAAAACATTTGTTAGACCAATTCTGAAATACAGCTCACCTGTCTGGAACCAGCATTGCATATCAGACATTAATACAATCGAGAGAGTCCAGAAATATTTCACAAGAAGAGTCCCTCACTCCTCTGCTCGCAATACAATACCCTATTCCACCAGACTTGAAATACTGAAATTAAACTATTTATAACTACGTCGCCTTTGATCTGATCTAAATATAGTTCATAAAATCATATACCAAAATGTCCTTCCTGTTAATGACTAGTTCATCTTCAACTGCAGCAATACATGAGCACATAATAGATTCAAACTAAATGTAAACCGCTCCAAACTCAACTGCAGAAAATATGACTTCAGCAATAGAGTGATCGGTGTCTGGAATGCACTACCTGACTATGGTTTCTTCCCCAAACTCCAAAAACTTTAACATTAGACTGTCTACAGTTGACCTCTCCCCATTTCTAAGACATCTGTAAGGGGGGGGGGTGCATAAGAGCTCTACTGTGCCTATTGTCCCTGTCCTACTGTCTTATTGTCCTCTTTTATTATTACTTTATACAAACTACTACTATCCTATACATGTTTGACAAATAAATAAATAAAATAAATAAAGCTTCTTAAATGATTATCAGATGCTGATAATAAGTGTTTCATGGCCAAGTACCTACTATGGATGGTTGGATGGATGAATGGTTTGTTTTTATTGGTTTTGTTAGCTTATTGTGTTTCACTTCTACCTTACTATGCAAAAATTTTAAAAAGTTATATTTAAGATTTGGAATACATTTTCTCACAAGATAAGATATTTATGCAATTACTTTCCTTCAAAAATAAATATTTGTAAACATTTTATCACAATTTTTTTTAAAAAGTTAGCATCAGGTTTCTGACACACTTATTTGTTTTTGTCATAACTGTAGTGCAACATTTAGAGAAATTCAAAATCTAAAGGATAACATTTTAGTGAGCACATTATATAAGTACTACAATATAAATATGGGTTTTTTGGGAAATACACAGAGAATAGATGCCTCAAAAAAATTATTATAAAGGATTACAAGGAAGTGGATGGAAGTTTCACAGAATCTTCAAACATATTATTTTGAAATAACCCACTAAACCATTGCTGGAGCAAAAGTCTGTAAAGATTCTCAGTCATCCAGGCCATGGTTGTCTCAAAGGTGCTTTCTCAAGAGGCAACTGGACTTTCTTGTTTTCCATTCTTTCATTCCCCATTATCCTATCAGAGTTGAAGTAGCTTCTTGGATGAAAAGCGAAACGTCTTCAAAAGAAAAAAAAAACAAGAAAGTCTAGTTGCCTCTTTAGGAAATTAGGAAAATGTTCCTAATTACAACCTAAAATAAATTGAAAGGTAATTATATTAAGAATGGAATATTTATAATATTATATCATCATCATTATTTTAACCATTGTCTATCCACTGCAGGGTGTTTCCAACCAATACGGTCCTGAGCTTTCCTTGACCAATTGGGTTCATAATGTCCTTGATCCATCTTGTTTTAGGTCACTTTTGTGGATGCTTTTTATCAAGTGGGATCCATTCTATGACTTGGTCCATCTGTCATCAGTTTTTCTTGCTATGTGACCAGTCCATTTCCATTTCAATTCTTTTAGTCTCTTGATATTGTATACTTTTGTTTGTTCTCTAATCCATTTGCAGATCTTTCTATCTTGACTTGTAATGCTGAACATGTATCTTCCCATGGCTCTTTGTGCCACTCGTAGCTTTTGTATTGATTTTGAGGTTAGTGTCCATGTGTTCATTGGCCTATGTTAGAACAGGTAACTGATCACAAACTTTTCTCTTCAGGCATAGGGGGAGGTTGTTATTGAAAATTTTGCTTAGCTTGTGAATGCCTGCCAACCACATTTAACACGGCATTCAATTTCCTTTATTGTATCATCTTCCACCCGAAATTCATTGGCCAAGGTATACTGTATATAGTGGTCTAGTATGTCTAGTTCTTCTCCAGATATAAATTATTTTCTTCTTTTACTGAATTTATTAAACATAAGTTGGCTCTTTTTCAGATTTATTTTTAAGCCAAATGGTTCTCCTGCTTCATGTAGCTCTTCTGTGTATCTTTGTAGCTCTTCTGGGTCTTGTGAGAAGAGAATAACATCATGTGCAAATCTTAAGTGATTTAAAAAGGGGCCATTAATTTTTGTTCCAACTTTTGTCCAGTTTAGTATGCATAATGCTTTTTCAAGGCAGGCTTAGAAAAGGATAGGTGATATTTTATCACCTTGTTATACACCTTGTTCTATGTTGATTTCCATTTTAAAACTATTAAGGCAAATTGTCACCATTGGTTTTTTATATATTGACACTAGTAAGTTTATGTAAACAGTGTCTACACATTGGTTGAGCAATGCATTAATTATTGCTGGCTGGAATACTGAGCCAAACGCCTTTCTGTAGTCAATGAAAGCCATGCACAGAGGCATAGTACATTTGCTGTGTCTTTCAATGGCTTCCTGAACACCTGGATGTGATCTATTGGGCTGTAACCACAATATTATATAGACACTTATATAACACAATAATAATCTTAAGCAAATGTTTTTCTTTCAAGAAATACACAGCATCATATTATCATATCCATCATAACCACAAAGGTATTACTATTTAAATCATTTTTCTAACAAAAATAATTACATTACCAATTCCTTTATAGGGAGGGCATCATTTAGCCAAAATATGTGTTATCATGATTTATTTATTCATTCCACTATCTATCCTCCACATAATTGAATCCTTGTGTATACATACCAATATTGTGTACATTAATGTGTGCCTACATACATCCTTTTAGATATGTATACTAGTCACACACACAATCCACAACACTCTAACATTGCTTTATTTTAAGATTTGGCAAAAATTATATTAAAACTGTCCTTTTTTCAAGATGTAGAAAGCTGGAGACATAAATCTGCTTATGGCAAAATTGACAAACATTTGAAAAGATGTTCCAGAAACATTCCTTTCTAAATATGTTAGCACTATTGTCTTAGAGATAAAACAGAACATACTAAGGAGGGGACCATTTAACAGTTTAGAGAAGCCAGAAGTACACCCACTTCTTTTCATCTGCTCTAGTATCTGTCTTAGTTCTCTAATCATAAATCAACTGGTTAGACTTGCTCTTTTCATTTTTATTCTCCCCTTCCTGAGTTTCTGTAAATTTCCGGATTTTCACCTTTTGAATTGATTTCATTCCATTTCTGCATTAGTTTGAAAATACGTGGAAATATTAGCAGAAGCAAGGCAGGGAAACTGATAAAAACTTTCTATCCATCAAGTAATCAGGGATACAAATAATAAGTGCATTATGTGCCTACCATACCATTAGAAACATAGAAGACTGACGGCAGAAAAAGACCCCATGGTCCATCTAGTCTGCCCTTTTACTATTTCCTGTATTTTATCTTACAATGGATATATGTTTATCCCAGGCATGTTTAAATTCGGTTACTGTGGATTTACCAACCACGTCTGCTGGAAGTTTGTTCCAAGGATCTACTACTCTTTCAGTAAAGTAATATTTTCTCATGTTGCCTTTGATCTTTCCCCCAACTAACTTCAGATTGTGTCCCCTTGTTCTTGTGTTCACTTTCCTGTTAAAAACACTTCCCTCCTGAACCCTATTTAACCCTTTAACATATTTAAATGTTTCGATCATGTCCCCCCTTTTCCTTCTGTCTTCCAGACTATACAAATTGAGTTCATTAAGTCTTTCCTGATACGTTTTATACTTCAGACCTTCCACCATTCTTGTAGCCCGTCTTTGGACCCGTTCAATTTTGTCAATATCTTTTTGTAGGTGAGGTCTCCAGAACTGAACACAGTACTCCAAATGTGGTCTCACCAGCGCTCTATATAAGGGGATCACAATCTCCCTCTTCCTGCTTGTTATACCTCTAGCTATGCAGCCAAGCATCCTACTTGCCTTTCCTACTGCCCGACCACACTGCTCACCCATTTTGAGACTGTCAGAAATCACTATCCTTAAATCCTTCTCTTCTGAAGTTTTTGCTAACACAGAACTGCCAATGCAATACTCAGATTTAGGATTCCTTTTCCCCAAGTGCATTATTTTACATTTGGAAACATTAAACTGCAGTTTCCATTGCTTTGACCATTTATCTAGTAACGCTAAATCATTTACCATATTACAGACCCCTCCAGGAATATCAACCCTATTGCACACTTTAGAGTCATCGGCAAATAGGCAAACCTTCCCTACCAAACCTTCCCCTATGTCACTCACAAACATATTAAAAAGAATAGGACCCAGAACAGACCCTTGTGGCACACCGCTTGTAACCTGTCTCTGCTCAGAATACTCGCCATTAACAATAACTCTCTGATGTCTATGCTTCAGCCAGCTTGAAATCCACTGAACTATCCAGGGATTAAGTCCAATCTTCACTAATTTATCTATCAGCTCTTTATGTGGAACCGTATCAAAGGCTTTGCTGAAGTCCAGATAGGCAATTCTCTATTATTAGTACCAATATGCTGCTGATACAGTTCTACAGAGGAAATTGACCTCTGTACCTCTATAACTGTCTGGTTTGGTTCTGCCACCCAACAAGACCGACACAGACTTCAGGGGATAATCAGAACTGCAGAAAAAACAATTGCTGCCAATCTGCCTTCCACTGAGGACCTGTATAATGCGCGAGTCAAAAAGAGGGCTGTGAAAATATTTACTGACCCCTCGCATCCTGGACATAAATGGTTTCAACTCCTACCCTCAAAATGTCACTACAGAGCAGTACACACCCAGACAACTAGACATAAGAACAGTTTTTTCCTGAACGCCATCACTCAACACTGTCAAACTCTTTACTAAGTTTGCACTTCTATTTATACTAGTTTTTTCTCATCATTCCTACTATTTAGGAATAACTTGTTGCTTGTATCCTAAGATTTTTATTAATACTGATTGTTTCTTCATTGCTTATTTGACCCCTATGACAATCATTAAGTGTTGTACCACACGATTCTTGACAAATCTATATTTTCTTTTATGTACACTTAGAGCACATACACTAAGACAAATTCCTTGTGTGTCCAATCAGACGTGGCCAATATTCTATTCTATTTTTCTCTATATCAGGTATATAAACATTGTAATATCTTTGTATACTACCAATACGTACTTGACTGACTAACTAACTGACTAACTAACTAACTAAATAAATAAACTAATAAACAAACAAACAATAACAAAACAATAACATTTTACACAGTTGTTAATATCTCCAACTAAATTAATATTTCCATTTGACAATAACTTTACTTTTAAAACGTTGCAAAATAAATATATGCAAAAGATTTGGCTTCTAGTTTCTAATCTTGTTAGAAATGAACATTTCAGTATCTTGTGCTGCAGAGCTGCTTTATCATTCAAAGAGATCCATTCAGATTTGCTGCTGTTTGTGGACTATTTTTTCTTCCCTTTAGGCATGAGGGAAAAGGTCTGTACATGACTGATTTCTGGAGAACATCTATTTATGTGGTCACTAGAGTTGACATCAACCATGGTTGACATGTATACCAATGGAGAAGAAGTGTATTTCTGTCCAATATGGATTATAAAGATTGCATGATAAAAGATGTGTCTCCTTACCTCTGCCATCAGCCAGACACCGATTGTATCCCACAGGGCTGAAGTATTCAAAGACAAAGACAGCCACCGCAGAGATTATAAGCAGCATTACAAACATCATCACCCACACATCAGCACTGAATGGCTCTGGACAGAAAAGGACAGGTAATTATTTCCACAGGAACCTTTCCAGCATACACCAGAGTGCAAACCACTAGACATCTAATTATATCTTCTGAAATAGCTTGACTAAACTTATAGAGGGATCTTATATATCGTCTAAAATGTTGTAAACCAAACCTCACAGTGACTAAACAATGTTGAGTTGGTCTTCTTACATTTCTGTTACATTATGCGACGGTGGCAAATATCTGTAGATCGAGTGTAGGTTGAGGGTGGAGGTTCATTGTCTGAACTTGTGGGTTGGTTTCCCAAAGTTTTGTTGCCAAGCTATGTAACATCTTCAATGGGGTATAGTGCTCTAGGACAGTGATGGTAAAGCTATGGCACGGGTGCCACAGGTGGCACACGGAGCCATATCTGCTGGCACACAAGCCGTTGCCCTAGCTCAGCTCCAATGTGCATGTGTGTGCCGACCAGCTGATTTTTGGCTCACACAGAGACTCTGGGAGGGCATTTTTGGCTTCCAGAAAGTCTCTGGAGGGATGGGGGAGGACGTTTTTATCCAGGAAAGCTCTTGGAGCCTGGGGAGGGCGAAACGCGAGCCTACTGGGCCCACCAGAAGTTGGGAAAAAAGCTGTTTCCATCCTCCAGAGGGCTTCTGGAAGGCAGGAGAAGGTGTTTTTGCCCTCCCCAGGCAATTATGGGTGAATCATGGGTGTGGGCACTCGCACATGTGTGATAGTGCACCTGCGTGCCCTTTTAGCACCCAAGGAAAAAAAGTCTTGCCATCACTGCTCTAGGATGTTACCTAACCTGGTAAAAAAACATTCGGAAATGAACTCACAAGCTCGGAGAATGAACCCCCACCCTCATCTGTTACATTATTCTAGATTACTACTAGTTATGGGAAAGAGGGAGCATTCATTAATGGCTCCACCATTAAGCTACATTTTAGCATATATACATGGACATTTACCTTCACCTGTACTTTCAAGTACTTCTTCCCTGTAAGAATTTGAAGTTGGCTTTTATAAAAATGAATACTGAAATGTATAGGAAGCTAAAGCATTCACTTAGTATTACATTCTGCCATCTGACTTTCTCAAACTGCAGCATTCTCGGCATCCTGCCTGAACATTGCATTAATCACAAAGTCCTACTCAATCACAGGGTTGACGTGTCTTTTCTTTCAATCTCCAATTTTGTGTCTTTAACAAAATTAAATGCAGAAGTAGACAAAGAATCCAAAGAAACATAAGCACAATTAAAAGTTTACGGAACATAGAGGAATATATCTTATTGATAATCTTAGCAGTTTTCAATGTCATTAATCACACTAGCATTCTGAATTTGCCATGTGGCTGGGCCTGGGGATGTATATGTGACTCTACCCCTACATACTTTTTTTCCTGCTTGCTTTTGGTTTATGGATTTGGAGCAAGTCACTGGATTTCTCACAAAAAATATCTTGATTAGTGATGGGCGAACCCAACGGTGTTCGGGTTCGGCAAGTTCGGACGAACTTTGCACAAAATTCGGCTGAACCCAAACCCGAACGGTTCGTGGCGCCAAAGCTCCGCTCCCGGAATCCCATCATTTTTTATTTTTATGGATTTTTAATTTTTATTTATTTTTATTTTTACGAAAAAGGATGCCGCAGCGGCGCTGCAAGCAAAGGGAAGTCCTTTCACGTAAAAATAAAAACTTTTATTTTTACATGAAAAGATCTCCCTTTGCTTGCAGCGCTGCTGTGGCATTCTTTTTCGTAAAAAAAAAAAATTTTTTTTACATGAAAAGACCTCCCTTTGAAGGAGCTGGGGAATCCCTCCCACGAAGAGATTCCAGGGGCGGAGCTTTGATGTCATGTATACTGGCAGGTTGCTAAGGATGCCAAAGTGATCCCTTCCTGGATTCCATGGAATCCAGGAAGTGTTCACTTTGGCATCCTTAGCAACCTGCCAGCATATGTGATGTCAAAGCTCCACCCCCGGAATCTCTTCATGGGATTCCCCAGCTCCTTTTGTGCCTCCCTCCCAGCCTCCCGACCGGCCGACAGCTCCCCGGTGTTCGCCTTCCTCCGCCGCCACCGGCGCCCAGCTCCTCGTCCTCTTCTCAGCAGATGACAGACAGGCGGTGGCTTTCGCGGTGTTTGGCACAAACGCCGAACTAAAGCATGATTTTTTAAAATAATTCAGGTTCAGGTCCAGCATGCCGAACACCACAAAATTCTGTACGGACCCGAATTGTGCGGGTTCGGTTCGCCCAACACTAATCTTTAATGCATAATTATGTTTCCCTTTCTATCTAATCCCTGGAAGGCAGCAGAAATTTTAAATCAACATTTGGGAAATTGGGATAGGTGAAATGTTAAAACATTGAAACTTGTATCAAGGTAAAACTGAAATATTGATCAATAGAAAAGTCTACCAATGATTAATGATGTGAACTATTTTGAAACAAAGAGCTTTGTTTCCAAGAAATAAGCTTCAGATCATCTTTGGAAGTATCTTTGATTAGATTTAGTTAGTGAAGCAAATAGAAAAAGCATAATGGTCTATAGTCATACATATGTAACATAGATGACAATAGATAATTATTAGTATATATCAGTATATCCATATTAATATATTTGTACCTGCATGAACAATGACACGCAGAGAGAGAGAGAGAGAGTTGTAGAGACAGAGACAGACGGAGAGACACAGATAGAGATACAGATAAGATTGAGAATATAAGGGACCTGGTCGTAATATAGTACCAACCCTTAGCTTTAAATTTTTTTTTAAATATCTATGAATAAAAAAATCTATCTCATCTATAAAATGTCAAATAGTGTGTCTTGGCAATCAAAGAATGGCCCATCTCTGCTCTATTTGAATGTGCTGTTCTGGGCTGCTTTTGAAAAAGTGCTTGGAATGCTGTTGTCACTGTTAAAAGGCCTCTTATATAGAAATTGTGATTTCATGGCTGTTCATGATACTTGTAGAGCAGGGATGGCAAACCTATGGCATGCGAGCCATTGCCCTAGCTCAGCTACAACATGCAAGTGTGTGCCGGCTAGCTGATTTTTGGCTTGCACAGAGTCTCTGGGAGAGCGTTGTTACCCTTCCCCGGCTCCAGGGAAGCCTTTGGAGCCTGGGATGGGTTAAACACGAACCTACTAGGCCCACCAGAAATTGGGAAACAGGCCGTTTCTGGCCTCCAGAGGGCCTCCGGGGGATGGGGGAACCTGTTTTCACCCTCCCCAGGCATTGAATTATGGGTCTGGGCACTCGTGCATACACGATAGCACACACTCACACTATTTCGTTACCCGAGGAAAAAAAGGTTCACCATCACTGTTCTAGAGTATTTCTAAATTAAGTTCAAACAACTGGTTATAATATTTAAGTTCTGAGTATTTTGAGGATTGAATACTCAAAATACCATATTGTATTGTTCATGTGCTGAAACTTGCAGAGTGAATTCTACTTTAAATTCGACCATTGTCTAATGAATAGTGACAACTGCTTAGGACAAGGCTTTCAATTTGGTTGAATCTCGATTCTGGAGTTCCTATCACCAAAGAGATACTTGGGGTTTTCCATGCATAATTCCAGAGTCTAACAAAGATTGACATAATTAATAGACCCTTTAAAATGCTATAATATGCAACATTTTTAGGGATTATATAAATTATTTTGATGATTATTTACTCTTATTTATTTAAGAATCTTGCATGCATCTGAATTCCCAAAGACATTTGGGAAACTTTAAAAAAAAAAAAACTATATCATTGCTCTGAGGGCTTTGCCAAAATGGGTTTTATAAATCCCCAAAATAGACTGCTATATTCCAGAAATAAACTCCTGCATTTCTTTACATACAAGACAAAGTAATATTTCTGCATGGCATAAATCTGGGGCTAGCAGCAAAACAGTTAGAAATTTTACTGTAACAAGCGTTACCCAGCTTAAGAAAATACAGGTAAAAGAAAAACTGAAAACATTTATTTTAATACAGTTATACAATGATGTTCACTAGAAATATATAGTTTGAGAATCTGGTGTTTGTATTTCTAAGTTAATTTCTTATTCTCTTATCGGGTGTTGATTCTTGAATTTGACTCAAGCTACAACTTCAATACATCCAAGACTGAATATAAATGCATGCTTGTTTATTTAATCAGAAAAAAAGGCTGCCAAGATGTTTTTCTCTGCATGTTGCCTCTGAAGAATGCCTTACCTAAAAAGGCAGAAGGTGAGACAGTCCCATTACTTCGTGACACCATTACACTGATTCCTGTCTCAATGAAGGGGACGGAAAAATCTACCACTTCTGAACGCTCTGCATTTATGGTGAGGGATCCCACAGCCATATAGGCACGTTTGGCAACCACCTAGGATAAGGGGAAAGCACAAAGATTATTTTTTTAAAAAAATAATAATTTATTGATTTATTGAAAAAGGGACGGGAAAGGGCGGTACAAATTTCAAAAGGGAGGGGGGGAGGGGGAGAAAGGGAGTACAAATATAGGGAGTTTGAAAATAAAAATTACACATATCCATTATACTCTATAATATATATACCCTGTTGTAAACCAGTTCGTATTGTTACAATAATTCTATTCATGTTACATTCACGGTTTACAATTTCAATGAGCAAATAGATAAATTATTATCTATACCCTATGTTGCTTAATATTTGTCAGTTCAAGACATTGGAATATAATTAGTCTTATTGTATTCCATAATTTTTTCCTCTGATACATATTATGGTTGGGAGTGAGGTTAGTAAGGAATTGTGATTTTTAGAAAGTACTTAAAAGGGTAGAGATTGGGTAAGGAGATTATTTTTGACATGAAGGCTGCATCTTTCCCGTTCTTGATCACTTCTCTACTGCCCATGATAGTAGAATAAGGGACTCAAAATTCTTTAAGAATAATAGAAAGTTTTAAAACACATAATTCCAATATTCATGACAGTAAGTTGAGTGTGTAAGCACATATGAAACACAATGGATAGACACATATTAATCAGTATCTATACAACTGGTCTAGATAAATATAAAATATGCAATAAAATAAGTTTCCAATTTAAAACATGATTTTAATGACAGGAGACAGAAAGCAAGGGGAAAAAGTAACAATACATTCAGAGGAATGAAAATTAAAAGAAATCAAATGAGAACTATCTCATTGTGTTAGAGTTAGTCAATGTAATATAGTAGAAGTCTTCAAACTTGGCAACTTTAAGACTTGTGGATTTCAACTCCCAGAATTCTCCAGCCAGTATAGCATAGCTGGAAAATTCTGGGAGTTGAAGTCCACAAGTCTTAAAGTTGCCAGATTTGGGGACCCCTGTAATATAGCAACTAATAGGACCAGGGAGATCAAGATTCATGTCCACTTCAGCCTTGGAAGCTCACTTAACCAGGCATTTTCTCTCCACTCAAAATAACACACAACTGAGGAACAACTTGAAGGATGGAATGTTACATATGCAACCTTGAGCACTTGAAGTAAAGGGGGTATATAAATTTAACAAAAAAAAATGGAACCAAAGGAAAGTATGTGGTTTAAGAATTAATGTACATATTGAAAAATTATTTCTTTTTGTTGTGATTCAGCCTGAGGCTCCTCAGGGACCGGCTGGAGCTCTGTTGGATCCATGCTCAGAGGAGGAGGACAGTGACCAGGAGGGGGAGGACCAGGCAGATGGGGGAGAGGAACGTCAGGAAGAGGAGGAGGGAGAGCAGCCTGAGACCCCCGGGGGGGGGGCTCTCCCCAGCTAGTAGCCTGGATTCATTGGATGAAGACGCACAGGCTATAATAGACATGCGGCAGAGACGTGCAGCTCAAAGAAGGGGCCAATTAGAAAGGTATTTCCATCCCTGAATTGACAACAGCTGGGTTTGGGTGTGGTTCTCCTCAGCAGGGTTGAAAAGGCAGGCCCGCCCTTACAGTCTTGTGGAGAGTTATCAACTGGGAGTCCTGTGACCTTGCTTCGATTCTTGGTGTCTCTGATCTTGGCTTGTGGCCTAGAAGGCTGAAAGACTTGTGGGAGGCATGTGTTTTATTATCTCCAGTGTTGTTTTTGCCAGCAAGAATCCTGTTTTATTGCCTGGCCTTCGTGAAACCTCTGTGAAGCTTCATCGTGTTCCTGTCTGTTTTTGTTACCTGTGTTTGCTTTCCAGTATATAAACTGCCTTTGCTTTTTACCAGTGTGTCTGGATACTCTTTTTGGTTGGTGTTGGCGTCTGGGGGGACCCAGACAGAACACCTTTATTGGCAGTTTTCCATTTTTAAACTATTTATTATTGTGTAAAGCAGAAATGGAAATCTGTGGACTTCCAGATTTTGTTGGATTGTCAGCAGCCCTAGTCAAGTATGGGCATGATAAAACCAAACTGCAGTTTGGCGATGTGTGTGTGTGTGTGTGTTCAGACATACTCAGTTTTGTGAAAAGCCTGTGATGAGATAAAACTTCAGTCTGTCTTGCCTTACCTCACCAATCATTCCATTCCATGTTCCATTGACCTTCTTTCCATGTTTACCATTGGTTACCAAATAAAGATCATAGGTGAACTTCACAAACTTGGAAATTTTTTTAAGAATGTCAATACAAAACCCTTTGCAACATTTCTTGATATAGGCAGTCTCTTCATCTGTTTTGTTTCTAGACAAAGACAACGAGATATATTTTTACAGAATAAAAATATGCTACATCTAAAAACCAAAAAGACATTGGTCCATGGTTAGCATCATGTTGTATTTAAACTTTTTCTTTAGAAATATTTTGATGAACACCACATATTTTTAAAAAGAATTCCCACTCTTGATTCTAAACTGAAATCTAAATCTAGCTTTCAAGGATAGCAGAAACTGAACAACTTTAATAGAACTATTGATAAAACAAATGTTTTTTTCTTTAAACAAAAGCACAATTTTTTTGCCAAAATATGATTGAGAATTGAATATTTAGCTTATTTAAAGAACTATCTCAGAATTTACACATGAACATGCATAGTAAGCAAACACAGAACTTTTAAGAGATAAACGTTTGGATAGGATTCCCTCCTTCCCTTTATACACTAGATCTGACTTCAACTTTCCCCTGATTTCCAAATACTGGTAGATCAGCTCTGGAAGAGAAGAGATGAAAAAAAAAGAAACTATGTAAGAGGGAAAAAGGGTTCTATGAATTTACAGGTGGCCATCAAAGAAATTCTAATCAAGTTTCTTTCTGGGAAAAATAAAGAATGATCTCTTTCTTATTGATACTGCTCAATAACCAGTTCTTCTTTACTGGGATCCATATAAATTACAAATATAAGTGAGTAACAAGTTACCTGATGATGGGAAGTACTGTATTTTTCAGACCATAAGACACGCCTTTCTCCTCACTAAAAGAGGCTGATAATTTGGGTGTGTCTTATACTCTGGATGTAGCTTTTTCCAAAGCCTTTTTTCCAGCCCTAACTAGGTGCTAAGATGATGTGCTGAAACCGACCAGACTAATGATGCTAGCCAGATGAATATTGTGTAAGCAGATTCTTTTCCCTATTTTCCTCCCCAAACTTAGCTGCATCTTATATTCCGGTGTGTCTTATACTCAGAAAAATATGGTAAGGATCCAGAGAAGGTATTCATGCTCTCCTAAAAGCTACATATTAATGGACTGAAAGTCAAGCCTCTAATACTTAATAAAAGTGGAAGGGTGCAATAAAACAACTTGAAATGTATCGCGAGGCCATAGCAAAACTGTGGACAGTGCACATTGAGTGAAAGCTGATGCCTCTGAATACAGGATCCTGACAGCACAGCATAGAACATCAGGATCAGAATCATAGCCTACTTGGAAAACTATTGCATTAATAATGACAATTCCTGCCTTGAGTTATCATAGAAATAGATGTGGAATTCTACAGAACAATATTATTTCCCGAGTCCTTCGGGATTGGGCAGCATAGAATATATATCATGTTTTTGCTGAATTTTAAAATTAAGGGAAACTAGGATAGTACTATTTCGGCCTTGTTCTGGCCTCATCAGCTAGCCATACTCTCACTGGGATTTGATCCTGCAGCTTCTGCCTTTTCCGACAGAAAAAACATATATACACTGCTCAAAAAAAATAAAGGGAACACTCAAACAACACATCTTAGATCTGAATGAATGAAATATTCTCATTGAATACTTTGTTCTGTACAAAGTTGAATGTGCTGACAACAAAATGAAATTGATTGTCAATCAGTGTTGCTTCTCTAAGTGGACAGTTTGATTTCACAGAAGTTTGATTTATTTGGAGTTATATTGTGCTGTTTAAGTGTTCCCTTTATTTTTTTGGAGCAGTTTATATAAGATAAAATGCAATGGAGGGGCTTGTCTGAGATGGATGCTCAACATTACATTCTTGGCCCCGGTGTCTGCACCCCATTGCCTTCTGTAGTGTTTTTTCCTTCTGCCGTCAAAGCCATTCCCTCTTTCCTTTATGTTCTATCCTGATGTTCTATCCTTGATGTTCTATCAACATCAAAGTGGAGGAGGGTTCAAAGGGAGAGAAAAAAATGAGAGGGAATCAGTTATCAAACCTGATAATCCCACCATCATACAGCTAAGTTAGCAGTCAAATAACACAAGTGCCAGATAAGTAAATAAAACTAAAATAAATAGAATACTGCATAGCAGAATTGACTCAGGGAACACTTTGCATATTTTGGAAATGTTATCACTAAGCTGACCAAAAGAGAACTGAGCAATAGGTGGAAGCCGAAGGCAGAGCTGTATAAGGAAAAAGGTTGGTTCCTTTCCAGGCTCAAAAAATAAGCTGCACACAAACAAAACAAATTAATTAAAACATAACACTAGAAAATTCCACATAAAGATATCATGCAAGGATACAGATGTTATGAAATTAGATTTATTCTGACTCTCAGAACTAAGTGAAACTTCACTTTTTAATTCCCAGTTTTCCTATAGCTGTGTTTGCATTCCTTGATATAATATTGTACCATTTGAGTTAAGGCTGGCTCTGACCCTGCTGGACTTTCAGAAAATCCTTAAGACCTGGCTATTTTCCCAAGCATGAGGGCTGGAAAAGCAGGAGAGCCCAAGAAATGTGGTTTTATTAATTTCTTTGGTTGCCATTTTATGCCCCATTGTGTTTGGTTCTAATTCTTTTTATGTTATTTTTGATTTGTACAGATTTTTAAAACATTGTTAGCTGCCCATAATTATCTTTACAAGATAAAGAACCCTATAAATTATAATAAATAAATAAATAAATAAGTAAGTAAATAAGTGAGTGAGTGAGTGAATGAATGAATGAATGAAAGAATGAATGAATGAATGAATGAATAAATAAAATAACCACCACTGAAAAGCCCACTTGATTTAGATAATGCTTCAGAATGGAGGGAGAGAAAATGAATTAAACATACTCTTCTGTAGATGTATTACCATTGTTGCAGGAAGAAACATTACAAAAGGTTTTTTTGGTACCTACTCTGATACAATTCGCTTTTGACATGGAACCGTGTTCCTCATACAGGTACCACTTAATGGGTCCACGTTTTCCACAATAACAAAAGGCGCTTCTTCAAGGGTTACTATGCTAAGATGGTCATCTTCACGTTCCTCACAGTTTGGATATAGCTCAGAACGTGGCCACACATAATACTTCATCTTGAGGCGTTTGTCCTTCCACCATCCCACCTGAAATGATACGACAAAGAAAGAAAGAAAGGTATCATTGCTAAAACCATGCTTCAAATTTTAATTCCAAAGGAACAGCTGAATACATACCTACAGAATACAGAAAAATGATGTTTAAACCAAGAACTCCTCGCATCTATTTATAGATTTCATGTGCTTGTTAGTATTATTTATATTCCCGTTTTCTGTCAGTTTTGCTCAAGACAGATAATTATATTCCAGTCAAAACCAGATAATCAAAACCAATAATCTAATATATCTTCATTACTTTGAACCTAGCCCAACCTCTGAACAAAGGAAAAGAGTTAGAGTCATATCCTAACAAAAAGCAAGACTTTAAAATAAAAGTTGATCTGAAACAGTTCTGGCTGTTTTTCAAAAGCAATAGCGCTAAATAGAAGCCCACTCTCAGAAAAAAAATTGACCATTGACAAAAAAAAGACCCTCTTTTTCCTCTCATGCATTTTAGGGCTTGGCTCTGACAAGTCAAGTTTAAAATCTCTCCCTTACATAGTTCTTCATGTAATTTAACATGGAAGTAAGTTGGCTAGATAAATAGATGAGGTCAACTTCAATTTTTCCAGGGAGGTATATAGTTAATATATACAGCCCCAACTCCATGGAAAGGGGCAGCATATAAATCAAATAAATAAAATCAAATGAATGAATGAATGAATGAATGAATGAATGAATGAATGAATGACAGTCTATCAGCTAAAATGCCTGTAGCCATCACTGTTTTTAACCTCTACCATTCCAGATTTTTGCATGAAGCTGAACCCTGATTTTTAGCATAAATTTGAGCTTGGTACCAGGGGCTTTAAAAATCAGAAACAGAGCCAATTGTACTGGAATACTGTACTATAAAAGATCCCATTTTAGGGCTTGGCTCTGACAAGTCAAGTTTAAAATCTCTCCCTTACATAGTTCTTCATGCAATTTAACATGGAAGTAAGTTGGCTAGATAAATAGATGAGGTCAACTTCAATTTTTCCAGAGAGGTATATAGTTAATATATACAGCCCCAACTCCATGGAAAGGGGCAGCATATAAATCAAATAAATAAAATCAAATGAATGAATGAATGAATGAATGAATGACAGTCTATCAGCTAAAATGCCTGTAGCCATCACTGTTTTTAACCTCTACCATTCCAGATTTTTGCATGAAGCTGAACCCTGATTTTTAGCATAAATTTGAGCTTGTGAAAATTACTATGTGTGAGTTGGGTTGACAACAAATGAAAAGTTGCACACCTATACTTACATGAAATGCTAGAACAGCAAAGAAAAGTGGATAAAATTCATATTAAGAAATGAAAACACATAGAATCTAATTTCTAGACTGAATTGATTGAGTACTTGCATTTCTTAACCATTAATTTGATTTTTTTTTGTCACCTCAAATGTAAAGCAAGTGGTTAATTGTCTGAAGCATAAAACAGGGCTGTTGTCGCAGTCTGCAGCCCTAATGCATCATGTCCCCAATTGGTTTAGCAAAGGGGGGGCAGGGGGGGCTACTGCCCAGACATGGGGGAACGCAGTGGGGTAGCGAAAAGGGAGCTCCACCTCACAGCAACCAATTTGCACTGAAAGATGTTGAAAGAAAATGCATAAGCACGCCCACAGAATAGAATAGAATAGAATAGAATAGAATAGAATAGGCCAAGTGTGATGGGACACACAAGGAATTTGTCTTGGTGCAGATGCTCTCAGTGTACATAAAAGAAAAAGATACATTTGTCAAGAATCATGTGGTACAACACTTAATGATTGTCATAGGGGTCAAATAAGCAATGAGGAAATAATCAATATTAATAAAAATCTTAGGATTCAAGCAACAGTGTGGTAGTAAAAATTTTGGTAGCCCTTCACTGGGGGCGGGGGGAGTCCCAATATATCACATGACACCACTATGGCAACACAAATTTGACAGTCCTGTTTTAAAGGATGCTCAGATGAGGCAGCAATAAAGTATGAAATACCACAGTTCCTGAGTTACTATACTTACTAAATATTTTTCTATCAGCATATCTATTAAACAGGAACGTTTAAATAAAATAGTTTCTTTCTCTATGACTGGATCAGGACTGATGATCCCCAACATGCAATATTTCTTTAAGATATGCCCAAATATTATGTACAGCATTTTTTCACACACAAAAGCTATTGCACCTTGTATCTCTAATCGCTATCTTATTTAACACTAATCTTGATTACTTGACATCATCCAAGAAGCCATAGGCTCAATGAGTCTGGAAAAAACCTCTTGTTTGCTGTAGATGCCGTTCTCTACCTTCTCCCACAGGGCTTAAGTTGAGGCAAACTGACAGCAAGGGTGGCGTGGGTGGAAGACTGCCATCAACTCCAGTTGTTTCCTCTGTATCTGCTCTATGAGCTTCAGTTCCCTGTGGTTGTCAATTCACTCTTTTCTGTTGTTTCAGAATCACTAAACAAAAACACCTTTTTTAGTTGGCAAGAGGTCACTTTTCTACAGTCAAGAATTTTCTGGTGTTTTAATAATAGCATCCAATGCTATCATTAAACATTTACTGCTTCTTTAAGGCCTTGATTTGATTTTTTTTAAAGACAAGATCCAATGTGAACTATATGAATACCTTATTTTAAGAAATAGAAAGTCATTTATATGCATCTGTGACATTCTTACACGGTCCCAAAGGATATCGATTCTATGACAATAGAAGGCTTAAGCGCTGAAAGGCATTAGGTCAACTCTTCAGTTATTTCAGGAAGTGGCATGAAGTGGTATGAACCTCTTTACTTTCTCTTAAGAAGCCACTACTATCATTCTCAGAAAAAATGTTTCTTAATGCTATTTCATCCCACTTAATATCTCATTTATTTACAATATTAAATAGGTGCCATGTGTAATGCATATATTTGTGCATGTCCACATGCACATGTACTTTCTTTGCCCAAATATTTCAGTTCTGTACAAAGGAAGAGGCGATGGGAGTTATCACCATTAACCTTTCAAAATTCTGCCTTAAAAATGAAACCAGACACAATTGTTTGTCCTGTCAATTTCTGCAAGGTACATCATACATTTTATGATCCAAAAGATCAAGAAGAACAATGATGTCATGTCGATTGGGCTATTATTAAAATCATCCCCTAATTTCCGCGACCCAAACAGTATTGATCTCTCTGCAGAGCTGGCTTTTGTGATTGTGTTCTGAAATAATTATAGAAGTACAGTGGTACCTCTACCTAAGAACGTCTCTACTTACGAACTTTTCTAGATAAGAACTGGGTATTCATGATTTTTTTGCCTCTTCTCAAGAACCATTTTCCACTTACAAACCCGAGCCTCCAAAACTGTAACCGGAAAAGGCAGGGAGAAGCCTCAATGGGGACTCTCTAGGAATCTCCTAGGAGGAAACAGGGCTGGAAAAGACAGGGAGAAGCCTCCGTGGGGCCTCTCTATGAATCTCCTGGGAAGAAACAGGGCCTCCACCCTCCCTGTGGTTTCCCCAATCGCACAGTATTTGTTTTTACATTGATTCTTATGGGAAAAATTGCTTCTTCTTACAAACTTTTCTACGTAAGAACCTGGTCATGGAACAAATTAAGTTCGTAAGTAGAGGTACCACTGTACACAGTTCTATTTAACTGATTTTATTAAAGGTTGATAAAGTTTCATTTAAGGAATTAATAAAAAGAGCCAATTTAGGGTGATTGGATAATTTCTGTATTATTTGGTTTTTTCTGCTATTACTTTCTTGTCATCTCCTCAGAAGACCTCCTTGTCTATCTTTCTGCTATTGTTTTTGCCGTCCCATAGAACACATCACTGATATTATCAGCTAGCTATAGGTGAATGGTATGTTAGAAATCTGTTTCCAAATACTTAGAAATTGGTCGAAAGAGATTAATGTTGCTTGTAGAATTAATTAGCATGAAAAATGTTCTATCGTGAGCCCAGAGCTAACTTAAAGCAGGGTATACTAAACACCTTGCAGTTATTAATGGGATTTCAGTTTGACAAAATAGGATAGCTACATAGCCAAAGATCATTACTGCTTCCTCTTATTTATCAAAGTGGCTATACATGAATTTAATGCTATAAGGAGAAAATGATATTTTAGTGTGTATACTCACTTCTTTAATACAAATAATCATTTCCCAGAAATGATTCTTCATTCTCATTGTCTCAAATTGGCAACCATCCTGGATTATACAAGTACCACAACTTTGTTAAGAGGTTATTAATTACTAGTTTCATTATTGCTCAATTTCCATGCTTTCTACAACTGCTAAAATCTTGCCCTCTGACTTAGTCTGAAGAGGTTAAAAAGGTATATCTTAAAAGCTTCTATGTTTAGCACACTACACTAAAATATAATGGCACATAAGGAATAAGGGCTTTGGGTATTATGGATGGTGTTGTGGTTGGCTCTGGCCCAACTCCTGCTCCAAGGAATGTGGAGGTGGATGTGGGGGAAACATCCACATGCCACAGGTCTGTTTTGCTCCCGATAGAATCTCCCAACGAAGGCTCCTCTGATGAAGGAAGCATGAGTAGTAGGGAAGGGGGGAATTTGGCAGACAGCCCAGAAAGAGATCAATCATCCTTATCATCCCTGGATTCTGAACAAGAACTTATGACAGATCCACGCATGTGTAGAGTGATGCATAGGAGAGAACAATTGAAGGATTATTACAGGAGATTAGTGAGGCCACCTGTGGTTGGGTGGGGCTGCTGTAATAGGTGCTACAGATAAAAAGAACAGTGTGCTGGTTTAGCCTTGTGGAAGTTTGTCTGATTCATAGTTTCGTCAAGATCGTGGTTTTTGCTGTTTCCCTCTTCAAGATTGTGTGTGGACTTTCTGGACTTTGGAATTGGACTCAATTTTCCCAGTTACTGGGTGAGAAATTGGATTGCATTTAACCTGTGCCTTGTGTGTATCAGAAAATCCCTTTGACATTTAAAAAGGGAGTTTTTTCTGCTTTTCTGTTGATAAAGACTTTTGGTTTTCCTTCAATCGTGTGGTGTGTGTCTTTCTGGACTAATTACCCTGTAATTACAGGCGGTTGGGACACGCCGGCAGAATAGGATGGTACCCTCCTAAAACTATTTCCATTTTGTTTAGTACTTTGGAGGTTGTAAAATTGACAAATTTGCTTAAGGACCACTAACTACGAATAATGACTTTCAGTTCACATGGAAGAAGGCATGACAACTACAATATCATTGGCTTTTTCTGCAGGTTTTCTACTCAGTGCTGGATATGAACAAGCTGAAACAGTGGATAGCATACATGAGCCAATTGAACCTAACTTGGTGTCCAACATTTATTGCCAATGAATCAAAGAGGTAATCTTGGATTTTTCTATAGGTTTTTAGGTTTTTCAAAAGATTTTGGATAGGTAGGTAGGTAGGTAGGTAGATAGATAGACAGACAGATATAGATATAGAGATAGAGATAGAGATAAAGATAAAGATAAAGATAAAGATATAGATATAGATATATAGATATAGATATAGGATATAGATATAATTAGTTTTTTTAATCTTGTGTATATTATATTCAGGGGTGCCCGGACAGGGGAGAACGCAGTGGGGTAGTGAAAATGGAGCTTCACCCAGAGCACCAAATTAGTACCAAAAGATACTGAAAGAAAATGCAAGACGTCCTCTTTGGGCAGCCACTGAGTTCTTCCCTAAAGCGTTTAAAATCCCGAAAGCCGGCGATTCTGCTACAAATAAAAGTGTCTAGGAAAAGTATAAAGAGATAAGATCTGGAATTAATTCTATGTGATCTGAGTTTCTGCCTCCCCCTTCTTTCTGAATGGCTAAGGTATTCTCTAGAACAGAGGTCTTCATTCTGGGAGAATTCTGGGAGTTGAAATTCACAAGTCTTAAAGTTGCCAAGTTTGGGGACCCCTGCTCTAGAAAATAAAATGAATAATGCTTGAAATCTAATGTTTTGCCAGATTCCTTGAGTTTGTTTGGTAGTCTGCAGGAGGAGGGTTAAGACTGTTATGTGGAATGGAACATTTTGGGATATTTACTTAGCCTGTGAAAGTAGCAAGGAACACTTTAGATTGTTGTCTTTGAGTAAGTGATTATTTTGTGAGTGGCCATTTTAATCACGAAGGTGCCTGTATGTTAATGCTCAAAATGTGCTTTCAAAATTTTAAGTGAGATGTTTCTGTCATTTCACTGTTCTATAGCTGCTCACTGCTTGCTTTGAGTCCATTGATACGGGTATTGTTTTGAGGTTCTTGGTAAATCCTTGGTCAAGTCACATGATCATCAAGCTACTCCCACTTGGTCACATGACCATCAAGCCACACCCACAAAATAAGCCACGCCTACAGTGTGGTAGTAAACATTTTGATAGCCCTTCACTGATTATATTCTTTTGTAGTTTTTAAAATTATTGTGTTTTACCCTTCCTAAGCTTGTCTATGACCATAATAAAGAATTGATTTGATTACTTAAAGCAGACAAATATCTACAGAAGGAGGATTCATGTAAATGAATAGTCCAAAATGTACGATATTCTATATACAATATAGAATAAAATAATAAATATATGGTTATGCACATATTGTCACAAGATGTAATGTAATGAAATGGATTCAACATGATTAAAAAAGAATTAGACAAAATAATAGTTTGTCTGTAATTGTTACTATTTATTCAGCTTTATTAAATTTTCCATTTATTGGAGAGTTTAAAAAATAAAATTGCTCCAAGCTATACTTGTAGAATTTGCCATAATGTGTAATAAATAGATATTTCTTCAGGGCAATAATTGCATCACCACCTTGGCATTCAGTAAATGTGATTACAGTGGTCCCTCGACTTGCGCGTTCTCGATTAGCGCGAAACGCTGCAACGCGGTTTTTCAAAAAATATTATTTAAAAAAATAAAATATTAAAAAATAATTTTTTTTTTATTCTGTTCCCTGAATGGAGACCGCCGGCCGCTCAATCGGGCCGGCAGGGAACAGAATGGAGCCTTCCGCGGCGGGGCTGGTAAGGGGGGGAGCCGAGGGGGGAGCCGAGCCCAGCCCCGTGGCATTCGCTTTCCTCCCGCCGGCAGCTGACTGATCGTGGGCTCCTTCGCAACCTCGGAGAGCTTCCTGGTTTTCGTGAGCTTTCATGCCCCGGAAGCTCTCCGAGGTTGCGAAGGAGCCCACAATCAGTCTCGGCTGCGGGTGGGAGGAAGGCGAATCCCCCGTGGGCTCCGTTACATCTTCCGCTGCCAGCCAGGCCATGCTGGCGGCAGCGGAACAATCGCTGGCTGTCAACTTTTCTTTTTAAAACTGGGCAGGAGCTGACTTGCCTCCCCAGTGCTAAAAAGAAAAGTTGACAGCCAGCGCTACGACTGACGGAATGCTGAGCCTCCCGGTGGAAGGCTGCCGCTTGGCCGGGGAGGCTCGGCCGAAAGGGACTGGAGCGGCAGAGCCAAGCACGCCTTCCGCCCGGGAAGTCCTGCCCCTTCATCCCCACCCCTCGCCCCTGTGGTCGGCGGGGATGAAAGGGCAGGACTCCCTGGGTGGAAGGCGTGCTCGGCTCTGCCGCTCCAGCCGCTTTCGGCCGAGCCTCCCCGGCCAAGCAGCCAGGGAAGTCGAGCCAGGCGTGGCGGCGGCAGCGCTGCTTCTCCGGTCGCCCGGTCCTCTCCTGCCTCCTGCGCCGATGTTCCCTGCTGCGACGGAAGGCAGTCGCTTGGCTAGGGAGGCTCGGCCGAAAGCGGCTGGAGCGGCAGAGCCGAGCACGCCTTCCACCCAGGGAGTCCTGCCCTTTCATCCCCGCCGACCACAGGGGCGAGGGGTGGGGATGAAGGGGCAGGACTTCCCGGGCGGAAGGCGTGCTCGGCTCTGCCACTCCAGCCCCTTTCGGCCGAGCCTCCCTAGCCAAGCGACTGCCTTCCGTCGCAGCGGGGAACATCGGCGCAGGAGGCAGGAGAGGACCGGGCGACCGGAGAAGCAGCGCTGCCGCCGCCACGCCTGGCTCGACTTCCCTGGCTGCTTGGCCGGGGAGGCTCGGCCGAAAGGGGCTGGAGCGGCAGAGCCGAGCATGCCTTCCGCCCGGGAAGTCCTGCCCCTTCATCCCCACCCCTCACCCCTGTGGCCGGCTCATCCAGGGGGGCGTGTGTGGACTGGCAAGCGGCAAGCGGGAAGACCAAGGGAAGGTTCCTTCAGCCGCCCAACACCTGATCCGCTCCGCAGCGCGGCAGCAGCGAGGAGCCGAAGATGGGGTTTCCCCTTTGCCTTTACCCCATCTTCGGCTCCTCGCTGCTTCCGCGCTGCGGAGCAGATCAGCTGTTGGGCGGCTGAAGGAATCTTCCCTTGGTCTTCCCCGCCGCCCACACGCAAACTCCACCATCTGCGCATGTGCGGCCATGAAAAAAATGGCGCACATGCGCAGATGGTGGTTTTACTTCCGCATCCAATATAACACGGAAATCGGTTAGCGCGGGAGGTCTTGGAACGTAACCCCCGCGCTAACCGAGAGATCACTGTATTTGGATTTCAGATCCAGTCACCTGCATGGTGCCAAATTGGGTGAGGCTAACATGCAATATTTATAACAAAAGTCACAATAAGGCAAAATTAACAAAAAGTCCTTCATCTAGTTATGCATGTTCATACAATATGCATAAAGACAACTACAGTATTTTAAAAGCAGATTAATCACTTTATAAAGATAAAAGCGTAATAGTCAATGGATACAATGTTAAACTATACAGGAGGAAAACACTATATAAAATTTGTAACTTATTGCAGCATATTACAGAGATGTTCACTTGTGTTCACTGTGTGAGATGGGTAGACATATAACTGTAGTTAATAATTAAACAAAAGTTTCACTGATGGCACTGTGATTTATTTAGCAATCCAAGAAAGAAAGAAAGAAAGAAAGAAAGAAAGAAAGAAAGAAAGAAAGAAAGAAAGAAAGAAACTAATTTGAAGTTTTAAGCAAACATTCTGAAAGCCAGTTCAATATAAGTGGTTAAGACACCAGACGAGAAATTGGGTGATTGTAAACTGTAGACCTGCTTTGTACACAAAGATGGTTAGCTGACTTTGGACAGTTGTTCTCTCTCAATCCAAGTAAGGCACTGGTAAACAATTTCTAAAAATCTTGCCCAAAAAACTTCTATAACAAATTTTTATTAAGTAAAATATTTAATTATAATGTTTAATTATAGCAAAGAATCAGGAAACTGTACTAGAAATGTTATAAACATCAGATTCTTCATTATTTGCCATATACAACTTACATTTCATGACCATTCGAAGTTACAATCGCAGTAAAAAAAAAAGGTGACTTATGATTATTTTTCACACTTAACAATTGTTGCAGTATTCCCATGGTCATGTGATCAAAATTTGGACACTTGGCAACTGGCTCAAAACTATGATGGTTGCAGTATCCTGAGATCACCTTTTACAGCCTTCTGACAAACAAAATCTGCAATGCTCTCTACAAGGGTTTTGTCTTTGAAGAGTGTTCAAAGACTGCAAATTGTGCAAAATGCAGCCGTGCAAGCTATTGCGGAGCTCCCAAGATCTGCGCACATTTCAACATCATTCCGTGAACTGCATTGGTTGCTAATTGGTCTCTACGCTCAATTCAAAGTGCTGGTTATGACCTACAAAACCCTACATGGCTTAGAACCAGACTACCTACAGGTCTTCTGCCTCATGCATCCCAGCGGCTGTTTAGGTCCCACAGAGTTGGCTTTCTCCAGGTCCCGTCGGCCAGACAATGTCAGCTGGCGGGGCCCAGGGGAAGAGCCTTCTCGGTGGAAGCCTGGCCCTCTGGAATGAAGTCCCTCCAGAGATACGTACTGCCCCCTCCTCCTGATCTTTGGCAAAGCTCTGAAGACCTACCTCTGCCGGCGGACATGGGGGCTGTAAGCGATGAGATTGTCTCTGGCTGATGTTGTGAATGATTGAATGTGGATGACTATGCATGAGGTTTTTAGAATTTTGCTAATTTTATATATTTCTTTTAAAATAATTAGATTTCAACACATATATTGTTTGTATTTACTATGTTATATGCCACCTTGAGTTGCTTTGAGAAGGGTAGCATAGAAGTCTAATTAATTATATCATAATAATAATAATAATAATAATAATAATAATAATAATATAATTTCGCTAGAGAAATTAGTGAAATACGAAGATCTACGATGACTCTGGCATAAGCCAGTGAAAGTGGTCCCAGTGGTACTTGGCATGCTGGGCGCAGTGCCAAAGGATCTCAGCAGACATTTGAAAACCATCGGAATTGACAAAATCTCCATCTATCAATTACAAAAGGCCGCTTTAGTGGGATCGGCAAACATAATTCGCCGCTACATCACGCAGTTCTAGGTGCTTGGGAAGTGCCCAACTGGTGATGAAATACGAAATCCAGCATAGTGATCTCGTTTGCTGTCTTGTATTGACATAATAATAATAATAATAATAATAATAATAATAATAATAATAGGGAAACCAGATTCACTTTACAACTGTAATGATTTACTTAACAGCTTTGACAAGAAAGATAATAAAACGGGGCAAAACTCAATAAACGTCTCACTTTGCAAAAGAAATTTTGGGCTCAATTGTGGTTGTAGGTTCAGAACTACCTGCATTGAATTTAAAACAATACAATTTCTAGAATCATTTTGTTCGAAGCATTTCTAAGATACCACCTAATATGCATCACATGATTAAATTATATGGAGGTTCTAACCAGCCAACGAACCCTTATCTCAACATCAAGCTAAATGCAGAAGTGAGAAGGGAAAATAAAGATTGTATAACATAACATATTTTTCTATTTTAAAAAAAATCTCTGCAAGTTAAAATTTTCCACCTCAATAACCAGATTAAAACTGAGGTATGAATCATACAATATAAGAAGGCCATCAAGTCCCTTTAAACAATTCTAAGTGAAGGTATGTCTACCACCTCCCAAGGCAATCTGTTCCATTTTTTAACAGCTCTTACCATAAGGAAAAATTTTCCTGAAATTCAACTGTAACCTATTTCCTTGTAATTTAAATCTATTGTTTCTTACCGTTTTTTCTTGAACAACTCTGTATAATTCTGCTCTGCGTTATACATGATAACCTTTTAAATAACTGAACTGAAGAACTTGGATGGCACAGTGGTTAGAGTGCAGCACTGCAGGCTCCTTCAGCTAACTGCTAGCTGTAGTTCAGCAGTTCAAATCTCACTACCGGCTCAAGGTTGACTCAGCCTTCCATCTTTCCAAAGTGAGTAAAATGAGGACCCAGATTGTTGGGGACAATATGCTAATTCTGTAAACTGCTTAGAGAGGGCTGCAAAAGCGCTATGAAGCAGTATATAAGTCTAAATGCTATTGCTATTGCTAACAAACCTGTAAACTTCTCTAACTCAGGCTAAAATATGACCAATGCCTAAAGCTTTCCTCACGGGTCTTTCCATCCACATACTTGTATCAACTACCTCCCATTTGGAAAAGTCATTTCTGAAATGAAGTGCCAGAACCAGACATAATGTTTTAGGCGTGGCTTCATTAATATAGAAATGAGAGAATATAACTTCTCTTAATCTCGGTACTCTTCTTTTAATGTTGCAACCTAGGATTATGTTTGCCTATTTTGCAGATGCTATTGGCTCATACAGTGTTCCCTCGATTTTCGCAGGTTCGAACTTCGCGAAAAGTCTATACCACGGTTTTTCAAAAATATAAATTAAAAAATACTTCAGTTTTTTCTCCTATACCACGGTTTTTCTCGCCCGATGACGTCATATGTCATCACCAAACTTTTGTCCGCCTTTAATAAATATTTTTTTAAAATAAACTTTAATAAATAAACATGGTGAGTAATAATCTAAATGGTTGCTAAGGGAATGTAAAATTGCAATTTAGGGGTTTAAAGTGTTAAGGGAAGGCTTGTGATACTGTTCATAGCCAAAAATAGTGTATTTACTTCTGCATCTCTACTTCGCGGAAATTCGACTTTCGCAGGCGGTCTCGGAACGCATCCCCCACGAAAATCGAGGGAACACTGTATTCAGCTTGTATTCATCAAGTCACCCAAATTCTCTTCACATGCACTCCTGCAAAGTATAGTTCCCCATTGTTCTATATTTACATTCTTTTTTTTTCTTATATAAATATAGGATTTGGCATTTGTCCTTGTGGAAATTCATTTTTCCTGCTTTCTGCACAGCGTTGTCAGGATCTTCCTAATTCTTCATGCTTTAAACTTTAATAAATAAACATGGTGAGTAATAATCTAAATGGTTGCTAAGGGAATGTAAAATTGCAATTTAGGGGTTTAAAGTGTTAAGGGAAGGCTTGTGATACTGTTCATAGCCAAAAATAGTGTATTTACTTCTGCATCTCTACTTCGCGGAAATTCGACTTTCGCAGGCGGTCTCGGAACGCATCCCCCACGAAAATCGAGGGAACACTGTATTCAGCTTGTATTCATCAAGTCACCCAAATTCTCTTCACATGCACTCCTGCAAAGTATAGTTCCCCATTGTTCTATATTTACATTCTTTTTTTTTCTTATATAAATATAGGATTTGGCATTTGTCCTTGTGGAAATTCATTTTTCCTGCTTTCTGCACAGCGTTGTCAGGATCTTCCTAATTCTTCATGCTTTCCTCTAATGTATTTGCTATCCTACCCTAAGGTTATGTCTTCTGTGAATTGGTTAATCATATTTTATAACCAGTCATCTAAGTTGTTTATAAATATGTTGAAGAGCACAAAGCCTAGAACAATATTCGACCTACCACGCTTAACTGAACATCTTTTCAGCTTGAATACAATTGTTGCCTACAATTGTTCAGCTCAATTTTGGTCTAATGATAGCATACGTCCAGTTCACATTTGGCCCTCTTCTGTACTAGGATCTTTTGAAGACTTGTTGAAAGTTTTGTCAAGTCAAATGACAATTATGTCAACCATATTCTCATGGCCAGGACAACTAAGCTAGTCATTGTATTAAGAAGCAAGGTTGAGTTAATTTGGTATGATTTGTTATAGAATAGAATTCTTTATTGGCCAAGGGTCATTGCACATACAAGGAAGTTGTCTTTGGTGCATTTGCTCTCAGTGTACATAACAGAAAAGATACATTTGTCAAGAACCATGAGGTAAAACACTTAATGATTGTCATGGGGGTCAAATAAGCAATGAAGAAACAATATTAATAAAAAAAATCTTAAGGATGCAAGCAACAAGTTACAGTCATAAGTTGGAGGAAATGGGTAATAGGAATGATGAGGAAAAACTAGCAGTGATAGTAGTGCAGACTTAGTAAATAGTTTGACAGGGTTGAGGGAATTATTTGTTGAGCAGAATGATAGCATTCGGGGGGGGGGGAACTGTTCTTGTGCCTAGTTGTCTGTAGCGACGTTTTGAGGGTAGGAATTGAAACAGTTTATGTTCAGGATGTGAGGGGTCAGTAAATATTTTCACAATGGAGGATAGAGGAGGAGATATAGAGATACAGTGGTACCTCAAGGTACGAACTTAATTGGTGCTGGGAGGAGGTTCATAAGGTGAAAAGTTCGTAAGATGAAACATTGTTTCCCATAGGAATCAATGGAAAAGCAATTAATGCGTGCAAGCCCAAAACTCAGAAACCGGGAAGCCGGCCGCCACCACCAAAGGAGGCTTGAGCCTCCCTTTGCCCCACGCTGCTTCGCCCTGCCTGTTGTCCTGGGTGAAGTGCTGGGGGGAGGGAGTCAGGAAGGTCCTCCTGTTCCCCTCGCCAGCCAAAAACACAAAGACAGGCAGGGCGGAGCAGCGTGGAGCAAAGGGAGGCTGAAGCCGCCGGCGGCTTCAGCTTCCCATTGCTCCGCGGGAGCGGCAGACCGCCTTTGTATTTTTGGCTGGGGGGGAAGCAGGAGGCGCAGGATCGGGCCGGCGGTGGGTGCGCCGTGAGGTAGCAGGTCAGCATCCTGGGCGGCTAGGCGGCGGGCGAGGAGGCGCGGCCGAGCAGACCTGGCTCCGGCTCCGGCTAGACCTCCAGCGAGAATGGGGCGGGCAGTGGGCGCTGCGGCAGCGGTATCGGCGAGGGTGCGTCCGATTCGGGGCTGGCGGCCCCCGACGCAGTGGGGAACATCGGCGCGGGAGGCAGGAGAGGACCAGGCGACTGGAGCAGCAGCGCAGCTTCTTTTTGCCTGGGAGGGAAGGTGAAATGCCGCCGGCTCTAGCAGCTGCTACGAGCGGCATTTCACCTTCCCTCCCAGGCAAAAAGATGCCGGGGAGAGGGGCACGCCTTCCGCCTGGGAAGTCCGGCCCCACGCCTTCCGCCTGGGAAGTCCGGCCCCATCATCCCAGAATGCCGGCATCTTTTTGCCTGGGAGAGAAAGTGAAATGCCGCTCGTAGGAGCTGCTACGAGCGGCATTTCACCTTCCCTCCCAGGCAAAAAGATGCCGGGGAGAGGGGCACGCCTTCCGCCTAGGAAGTCCGGCCCCATCATCCCAGAATGCCGGCAACTTTTTGCCTGGGAGAGAAAGTGAAATGCCGCTCGTAGCAGTTGCTACGAGCGGCATTTCATCTTCCCTCCCAGGCAAAAAGATGCCGGGGAGAGGGGCACGCCTTCCGCCTGGGAAGTCCGGCCCCATCATCCCAGAATGCCGGCAACTTTTTGCCTGGGAGAGAAAGTGAAATGCCGCTCGTAGCAGCTGCTACGAGCGGCATTTCACCTTCCCTCCCAGGCAAAAAGATGCCGGGGAGAGGGGCACGCCTTCCGCCTGGGAAGTCCGGCCCCATCATCCCAGAATGCCGGCATCTTTTTGCCTGGGAGAGAAAGTGAAATGCCGCTCGTAGCAGCTGCTATGAGCGGCATTTCACAGCCGGGCTGGGGGGCTTCCCAGCAACCTCCCGAACCCCGAACTTCCGGGTTCGGGGTTGGGGGGTGCTGGCATGCCCCCCAGGCCGGCTGCGACCTTTTAAAACACCCGTGCCGCTTCGCAGCTGTCTCCTGAAGCCGAACGCTAAAGCCGAACTTCCGCGTTCGGCTTCGGGAGACAGCTGCGAAGCGGCGCGGGTGTTTTAAAAGGTCGCAGCCGGCCTGGAGGGCTTCCCAGCAACCTCCCGAACCGAACCCGGGGTTCAGCAAAATTTTGCCTCTTCTTACGAACTTTGTTCGAGTTACGAACCGGCGTTCGGGAGGCTTCTGGGAAGCCCCGCCGCCCGGCTGTTACCTTTTAAAACAGCCGCGCGGCTTCCCAGCAGTCTCCGAACACCGGTCGTAACTCGAAAAAAGTTCGTAAGAAGAGGCAAAATTTTTCTGAACCCCGGGTTCGTATCACGAGTTGTTCGTAAGACGAGGGGTTCGTATCTTGAGGTACCACTGTATATGAGTGGAAGAAAAGAAACATGAGATATAGGAGAGATAATTGGACAGGGGAGGGAAGGCACCCTAGGTGATCACATTACCTCGGGGTACTGCAGCTAATATAAATATGAACCAGTTGGCAAACATCTGAATGTTGCAATGGTCATAAATGTGAAAAAATACTTATGTTACTTTTTTCAGTGCCATTATAACTTTGAATCGTTACTAAATAAATGGTTGTAAGTTGAAGACTACCTGCATAATTAAAGCATTCTATTATTATTGTCTTGTCTTTGATATATTTATTTACTTACTTACTTACTTACTTACTTACTTACTTACTTACTTACTTACTTACTTACTTATTTATTTTGTCCAATAGACAATGAGGGTTTTAGTGGGTATATATCTATATACACATAGTAAAATACAATATGAAGGTTATAGAAGAGATACTCATAGTAAAATATATCTAAGAAATAATAGAAAAGAAGATATAGTAATAGAACATATCAATGAAAGAATAGAAGAAGAGATATAGGAATAGAAGAAAGGTATAGGAGATATAGGAGAGCAATAGGACAGGGGACAGAAGGCACTCTAGTGCACTTGTACTCACCCCTATGTGTAATTTATTCCAAGAATACAAAATCTTTTGACTGAGATGACTGCAACAACTTACCTGTATTATTATCCAAATTACAAACTACAAGGGTTGCCCAGGAAGTCATGCACCACATTTTTTTCTTCAACAATTATTTATTGTACACAATGAAACATACACACAAGAAAGAATGATGTTTCTTCTACACTCCCTATTTTTCCACATAATCTCTGTCCTGTTCTATGGCCTTCCTCCAGCGAGACACAAGGGTGTGTATGCCCTGTCAGTACCACTCCTTGTTCTGATCACAAAGCCATTTCTGCACTGTGCGAATCACCTCTTCGTCATCCTCAAAATGTCTTCCACGAATGGCATCCTTTAATGGCCCAAACAAGTGGAAGTCTGAGGGAGCTAGGTCAGGGCTGTAGGATGGATGGGGTAACACTATCCAACCCTGTTTAGTGATGTGTTCCGAAGTCCTCAAACCTGTGTGAAGCCGAGTGTTATCATGTTGAATCAAACATTCACCTGGGTTTTATGGTGCCGAAGTCGCTGAAAGCGCTTTTTGAGTTTGGTTAATGTCTTCACATAAGCTTCAGAATTAATGGTGCTGCCTCTTGGTATCACATCAATGAGTATGACACCCTCACAGTCCCAAAACACAGTGACCATGACCTTACCGGCCGAAGCACTTGCTTTGAATTTTTTCTTCTGTGGAGATTGAGGATGATGCTCAAAATGGTGAACCCTGGTTTCATCGCCTGTCACAATCCTGGACAAGAATGCTTCCCCCTCAGTTTCAAAATGTTTCAGCAGCTAAGAAGAAATGTTTTTTCTGAGAGATTTGTGGTCAACCATAAGACAGTGCAGAACCCATTGTGCACACACTTTTGAGTAATCAAGAGCACGGATGATTGCATCCACACTTCCTTTGCTGATTGACAGCTTCAGCGCCAACTGCCGAGTCATTATTCGTCAGTCCTTGCAAATGAGCACATCAACAAGCTGCGTCTTGTCAGGTGTGACAGCCATGGCTGGCAGCTCTGAACACTGCAAATCTTGGAGCTTTGCAGAACCATCTAATGGCCTCGCCCTCTGTGCCCAGCGACTAACCGTACTTCTGTCGACTGCAGATTCGCCATAAACTGTACACAAATGTTTGTGAATGTTCCCAACAGTTTCTTTCTCCGCAGTGAGAAATTCAATGACAATACGCTACTTGTAACGTACATTACTTACAGGTGTCATTTCGAAACACTGCTGCAGCTACGCTGTCTGAAGAAATGCAAAATTTACACACACACTCCTGACAATTCAAGTAATGTATATCTAAAATTTCACATTTGTGCCATTACTGTAGGCTGAGAAAAAAAAAATGGTGCATTACTTTCTGGGTGACCCTCGTAGATCCTTCTGATTAATTTCTTAGATCTCACAGTATGTGGCAATTCTTTCACATATAATGCCACTTCTTCTTGCCCTTTATTTAGCCACCCTTCAATGAATTAATTTCTTCAGTCTATGAATTCTACTCATGAATTTTATGCCACAAGATTTCACTAATGCCTTTTAAATTATATTCACATTTGGCATTAAGATTTTTATTTGCTCCCTAAACTCTGCGTATTGTATTGGAATGCTTGAATTACTTAACTTAAATTATTCCTTCCTATAGGTACGCCATGCTCTTTTCTGGAGTCTATTCCTTCATCGCCAAAAGGTTTTAACTTCAAACTCTCCAGTTCAGATTTGCAAGACACCATCTAGGGACATTCTTCCTAGCTTTTGTTAGGTGCCACATATCTTTTACCAGAAGTCCTTCCACTTAGAACTGTATCGGATTATGAATTTGCAGAATCCAAACTCTTCCCACTGAGTAGAATCGAAACCAGGGTAGCCAGTATTCTTGTCTCTCTTCCTGGGTTACTCCCAGTGAAGGGCTACCAAAATTTTTACTACCACACTGTGGGCGTGGCTTATTCAGGATGCCCTGCATTTTCTTTCAACATCTTTCAGTGCAAATTGGGTGCTCTGAGGCAGAGCTCCATTTTTGATACCCCACTGCGTTTACCCCCCATCCAGGCAGTAGCCCACCCCTGGTTACAACCTTCAAACATGAAGGATTGAGGAAAACATAACTTGTGTATCCATCTCCTTCATCCACCTACCCAGTGTTTATAACACCTTGGGGAGTCATCAAGGCTCTGCCTTGCTGTCACATTCCATCTTGTGTGGTAAAATGTGGGTCCAACAGTCATAATGGAAAGCATAAAGAACATTCTCTATGGGGAATCACTCCTCTATCAATTACACAATGCTATTCAAATGTAAAGATTTCATTGGATTGTTGCTAGAGCAAGCCATGTCAGATATTCTTGTGATGGCAAACCTATGGCACGCGTGGGTGGCGCAGCAGGTGGAGTGCTGTAATGCAGGCAGACTGTAGATCTGTAGATCAGCAGTTCAAATCTCATCACTGGCTCAAGGTTGACTCAGCCTTCCATCCTTCCGAGGTGGGTAAAATGAGGACCCAGATTGTGGGGGGAATATGGTGGCTCTGTTAAAAAGTGCTATTGCTAACATGTTGTAAGCCACCCTGAATCTAAGGAGAAGGGCAGCATAAAAATCGAATGAATGAATAAATGAATGAATGAATAAATAAGTACATAAATAAATAAATAATAATAAATAAATAAATAAATAAATAAATAATAAATAAATGTGTGCATGCATACATAAATACATACATACATACATACATACATACATACATACATACATACATATCTGAAGTCACGCAAGGCATTGCTCTATGCCAGCTCCAGTGCGCTTGTGGGCTCTGGTCAGCTGATTTTGGCCTTCCAAAGGGCAGGGGGAGGTCTGGAGGGTGATTGGGCCATTAGGTCCTTTTTTTTTACAGGCTTCAGAGACTTTCATGAAGCCTGGGGAAGGTGAAAATGACCTTCCCCCACTGCCCTTCAGAAAGCCTAAAATCAGCTGGAATCCATGTTTCACCATCTACAGACTCTGGAGGCTTCAGGGAGCCCTTCAGTGAGCCCTGCGTGCATACCCAGGGGTGGCAGCTCAAGGGGGTTGTGTGCGCAAGTGCGGGGAGCAGGGCATTACATTGCGGGCATGGGCACACATGTGTATGCTATTGGGCACGCAGACGCCTTTTTGGCACCCAAGCAAAAAAAAAAAAGATTCACCATCACTTTTCTAGCTTATTAGAAAGGTAGAAAAGTCAGGACAGGGAAAGGCATGACAGGCAGAAAATGTTAAACAACTGTAATATTTAGTATGAATGAAGATTTTCTGGCTTCTCAAAAGATATCAGCCTTGTTATACAGATACATGATCATTGTGTGTATTGGGCATTTGTTCTAAAACAATTGTGATAAGTCATAGCAGTATCTAAAATAGTGGTGGGAAAACAATCAATTAAATAGAATATTTAAATAGAAATGATTAAAAATACCAAGAAACAGCAGAGGGCAAAGAAAGAAAGAACAAGAACAAAAAGAGTTTTCAGATAACCTTTTGGGGGGTTTATATGTTCTATTACACTAATACAATTGCTGTTCTATTTTTTAAAAAAATTGGATTCACATCTAAAATAATTAGAATATTGAATCCAAAGAACGGATTAATAAGGCGGACAAAACTAAGGATTTTGACTAATCTTACACATTCTCTTATTCTTATTTCTTAAATTAGAATACTGCAAAACCTTTCTGGATTTCCATTGCTGTCTTAGACCAATATAAAATACATTTAAACATTCATTTTGAACAGGGGGAGAAATATGTATAAATATTGTAAGCAATGCACAGAAACCAGGATCATTGATCCTATTTATTTAATTTACTTGGATACCTGACTCACAAATAGAAGCCATGGATAATTTACATTTGATTAGAAAACTAGGTAAACCAATAACAGAATTATATAGGATAGATGTGATTAAACATGTGACAGCATATTCCAATCCAATGTCATGTCAGGCAGGTTCATCCAACCCTTTGGCCCAAAGTTTGGGGAGAAAACAAGTTTTCAGGCCAACAGAGTAATATCTTGAGTTTGGCTCTTCCAAAGAGCCGATACTTACACAGAAGATGCATTCTCCTAGGTCTCATAAGGTGTCATTATTTCATGGAAGGAACCTGGACAGAAGTGGTATTCAACTGGTTCAGGCTGGTTTGGGTGAACCAGTTGTTAATTTGTGCAGTTCAAAGAATCGGTTATTTGCATCACTGGCAAATAACCTATGCCACCTGCCCCTTCCCTCCCACTCACTCCTTATCTCACCTCACCCACCTGGGCTGCTCACCTAGAGTCACACCCGCGGTATAGCTGCTGCTGTCCAGTTCCCTCATTTGCCTCAACCAGAGAGTACAGCTGATCTCTGTCTGGTGAGCCTTCCTTGACTCCTCACCCTGCTGGCTCCCACACAGCCCCTACAGCCTGGCTTGTTTGCCTACTGCCACTGCCTCATTACCTGCCCATTGGCAAACAATGTGTGCTGCATAGACAGGGCGATTTCCTACATACCATTCTGAGCCCCCTCCTCCCCTTGGACTGACAAAATAAAAGCCCATTTAAAGACCTCAGCTGCCTGCCAAGACTGCCTGGCACATGACGGCAAAAGGAGGCTGGGGAGGAGGGAAATGGCTGATGGAAACCTCCTGTTTTCTGCATCCATTGGGTGATCTGCGCTACACTGGATCAGGATGGGGAGGTGGGGGAAAAAAGCAAAAAGCCCACTCGGTCCATACTTACTAGCATGGTGGTGAATCTCTTTTCCTGAAAAATCCAGAACGCTTACTAAAGATACACTACCTACCCCATCTTATCCTGCCCAAAATCATTGTTGTAAACATTTGAACATGTTTGAATACAGTGATACCTCGTCTTACAAACGCCTCATCATACAAAGTTTTCAAGATACAAACCCGGGGTTTAAGGGTTTTTTGCCTCTTCTTACAAACTATTTTCACCTTACAAATCTACCACCGCTGCTAGGATGCCCCTCCAGACTTCTGTTGCCAGTGAAGCACCCATTTTTGCGCTGCTGGGATTCCCCTGGGGCTCCCCTCCATGGGAAACCCCACCTCTGGACTTCCGTGTTTTTGTGATGCTGTAGGGGAATCCCAGCAGGGGAATCCCAGCAGTGCAAAAACGGGCGCTTCGCTGGCAACGGAAGTCTGGAGGTGGGGTTTCCCAGCGAGGGGAGCCTCAGTGAAATCGCACCATTGCAAAAACACAGAGGTCCGGAGGTGGGGTTTCGAGGACTTTGGTGTTTTTGCGATGCTGCGATTTCACTGATGCTCCCTTTGCTGGGAAACCCCACCTCCAGACTTCCGTTGCCAGCGAAGCACGCATTTTTGCGATGCTGGGATTCCCCTGCTGGGATTCCTCTGCAGCATCACAAAAACACAGAAGTCTGGAGGTGGGGTTTCCCATGGAGGGGAGCCTCAGGGAAATCCAAGCAACGCAAAAATGGGCACTTCAGCTGTCAAAAGGAGTGAATTTGGAGCTTGCACCCATTAATTGCTTTTCCATTGATTCCTATGGGAAACATTGTTTCGTGTTACAAACTTTTCACCTTAAGAATTAAGAGACCGGGCGATTTCGCCCGGTCGATAGTTGCGCCGGCGGGGAGGGGCGAGAACACCGCCTCCCAGCTGGGCGTGCCTGCGCAGAGCGCAGGCGCGCCCACGCGCTGCTTTAGGCAGCAAAACAGCTTGCCCGGCCAGCAGGGGGAAGAATCGCCCCGGCTGGAAGCCCGCCGCAGCTGGGAGGGGCAGGACGCCGCCTCCCAGCTGATTGGCGGGGCGCCAAGCATCTGAGCCACCACGAGCTGTGGTTGGCTCGCAGGGGCCGCCGGGAGCGAGGGGAGGGGTATTTCAGGGGCTGCACCCCTCGCCCTCGCCCCTTTGCTCCCGGCTCGCCCTCCAGATCGGTCCTCTGAGATCCGGAGTCGCCTTTGGCCTTTTCGCGGGAAAGCAGGATCATCGGAGGACGTCTCGCCGCCATTGCTTGTGACCGCAAGTAGTTGGGTGGTGTTGGGCTCTTGGTTTTCTTTTACTTTTCTTTTAGAGTTTAATTAAGTTAAGCTACTGGGTTAACACTTGGGTTTGCGTTGGAAAATTTCCCTTGTGGTCCTTTAAGAAGTTTAATTGTGGTTATTAGCAGGATTAGCCTTTTAACCCGGATTTCCCTCGGAAGGTCCGGAACTGCCTGCAGCCTTTCGGATCGAAAAAGAGGAAGTCAGGATCACCGGAGGACGTCTCGTCGCCATTGCTCGTGGCTGCAAGTAGCTAGGGGGGGTGGTGTTGACTCTCTGGTTTATGTTTTGGCAGCTAATTTAATTTTGTAGTTAATTAGTCGGGACAAGCTAATTTGATTAGCCTTGTTTTCTTGTGTTTGAGTCCGCCGGGTGTTTTTGTTTTGTTGGTGGAATTTGCATCTTCTGTGCTTTGTTACAAATACCCCTCCTTCCCCTAGAATTTGTTTGGTGATTATTAGCAGGCTTAGCCTGTTTATAGTTTTTTAATTGTATACGTTTTATTTTTGGAAGGGTCTTTTTACAAACCAAGCCGAAGTTACCTTTTGGAATTCGCATAATCTTAAGAATTATTAAACTAAGTGAACTTTGAATTTATTATATATATATATATATATATATATATATATATATATATATATATATATATATATTTAAACAATTATACTTTAATTGCTTAATTGAGGCAATAGTCTCCTCTGTGGGGCTAATTTAACCGAGGATAAGGCAAGTTTAAGCCAGTGCCAATTAGGCCGGAGTACTAGCTGAGCCATAGCCTTTTATTACCAGCATTGTTAATTTTTCCAGTAATCCAACAGTTTGGTGCTTTCATTTGGGTGTTGCCTTGCATTACTTTCTCATTTATCGTGGACCACATCATTTTGGGTGCGTAAAGGGCAATTTACCGGTCGTTTGATATATACATTTAATTTTATTTTTATTTTTATTTTTTAAAAAAAAAGGGGGGGGGGTTACCTGCCTAAGGCTTTGTTTTCTTGGATTTAGTATTGAGGCATTGTTACTTAGGCTAAGTTGATTTATTACTTATTCAGAGCCATTGGCTTTACGGTCACGGTTACTGTATTATAGGATACATTTTCAATTTAAGTAAGCGTTGATAGTATTGGCATTCATGGCTCCACGAAAGGATAAGAGAAAGAATGTGGAGCCTCAGGCCATATCCCGCCCCAAACGTAGAACGGTTCCCACGCAAAAGGCTAAAGAAGCCAATGTAGCCAGAATGGCTACGAGTAGCAATAGTGGGAGAAACGAAGGTGAAGGTCTCAACAATAATTTACTTTCTAAGATATTAGACCACATGGAGGTGATGCAAAGTTGGATGCGAGCCGGAGGCAATCAAGCATCAGGAGGAGGTGCTGGGCCTACATCCCAGAATGTAGCCGGGACATCAGCGGGCACCAGTGGAACTTCAGAGCCTCCTGGGGTGTCAGGCGGGCTCCCAGGGAACCTGCAGGGAGAACAAGGCAGAGTCGCACTACCAGTGGGTGAGTATAGCAGCACCACACCGATCTCGAACACTGACTTGGTTTGCAACAGGGTTTGGTCTGGTGGGCAAGGCACAGGGTCACAGCCTGCAGGCATTTTTACTGGGAAGACAAACTTGGGGGCCCCCCAAGGCATCAGTACACCAGCCCCAACCCCGATCATGGCAATTCAGAGCGGGGCACAAGCAAACACCCAGTCAGGGGGGGAGGCAGAAACTTCCCCCTCGGCCTGGAACTACTCTCCCACGATGCTCGGGTTCCATCTTCACCCCACTGTGAAGGAGAGAATTTGGAGGGGGGAATACGTGGATGTGTTCTCTTTACTGAACAGGGAGGTCCCCAAAAAGGAAAAAGAGGAAGAGGGGGGCACAGAGAAACAAAAAAAGACAAGGGTGGACAGAAGCATTAGCTCCTGGTTATATGGGTTCATGACCTATTTTTATGTTAAATTGGAGAAAGAACCTAACCAGGCCAAAGCCATGCTGAAATACATGGACATGATTGTAAAGACCCACTACGAATATGATGGCCCGGCCTGGCTTCAATATGATGAAATGTTTCGTATGCGGGCCGCAATAGACAAAAGACTATCATGGGATGGGATGGTCAATGATTTATGGACTCATATAATGCATTCATGCCCCCCCCCGCAAGGGCGAGCGCACAGAGAGTGGACATCTTATGCTGGCAAAAAATAACACACCGGCAGCACCCCGCCACTGGGCGGGGCAGGGGGTTCGGACACCCCTGCTTTGTTATGAATTCAGCGCCAAAGGTGTGTGCAGCCGGAAACAATGCAAATACCGCCATGCGTGCTCCAACTGCGGGGGAAGGCATGCAACGCATGCATGTTCCAGACATAGGCCTGGGAAATTTAATCAGGACGGGTCAGCGGGGAACAGAGCCCACCCGCAAAATCAATGAAAAGGGACCCAGCCCAATTAAATTGTCACGCCTTGCACTCTGGCTGCGGGGGTATGGTGTGGCGGATCATGCAAATGAGTTAATTTTGGGTTTTAAAGAGGGGTTCAGGATACCATACCAGGGCCCCAGGAAAGTATTTGTGGCAAACAATTTAAGGTCTGTTAGAGGTTTGGAACATGTTGTCCGCAATAAAATACGCAAGGAAGTAAAAGAGGGTCGAGTAATTGGCCCATTCCTGTCTCCCCCATTGAAGAATCTCAGAGTGTCCCCACTAGGGGTAGTGCCCAAGAAAGCCAAAGGCGAGTTCAGGCTGATTCATCATTTGTCATTCCCCCCGGGTGAGTCAGTAAATGACTTCATTCCAGAAGCAATGTCTTCGGTAAAATACACCTCGTTTGACGAGGCCATAAGAATGGTCCGTCGTTGTGGGATGGGTGCTTTGATGGGCAAATGTGACATCAAATCCGCTTTTCGGCTGTTACCCATCCACCCCGATGATTTTGAACTTCTGGGGTTTCGCTTCGAAGGTGGATACTATATTGACAGGGCCCTACCCATGGGCTGTTCAATCTCATGTTCCCTCTTTGAGTGTTTCAGTTCATTTCTTGAATGGGCGCACAAGCAGTGGATGGGCTCTGATTCCATTGTCCACTACCTAGATGATTTTATGATGGCCGGCCCGGCTGAGAGCACCCAATGTAAATGGTTAATGGATGCTTTTAAGGCTCTGTGCGCTGATCTGGGCGTACCCCTCGCGGATGAAAAGACGGAGGGGCCCTCTCCTGTTATTACTTTCCTTGGTATTGAAATAGACTCTGTGGCCCAAACTTGCAGGCTTCCCCAAGATAAATTGATTAAGCTCAAGGATAGGATATCAAGAGTATTGACAGCTAGAAAAGTGACGTTGAAACAATTACAGGAGATCTCTGGCTTGTTGAATTTTGCGTGTAGGGTGGTAGCCCCGGGCAGGGCCTTTGCCAGGAGAATTTTTTCAGCAGCCAAGGGGCTTAAGAAGCCACACCATAGGACCAGAATCAGCCTGGGGGCCAAGAGAGATCTGCGTGTGTGGGAACAATTCCTTGACCAGCACAATGGGGTTTCCTTTTGGAGAGAGGAACGCAGGTTGGAGGCTGAACTACAGGTCCATTCAGATGCTGCAGGGGGGGGTCGGTTTTGGGGTTGTCCTGTCCAACCAATGGTGCCAATCCCCCTGGCCTCTGGATTGGCGGGAAAAAGGCATTTGCAGGGATCTGACATTCCTAGAATTTTTCCCCATTGTAGTGGCTGTTGAGATCTGGGGGGAAGAGTTTAGGAATAAAACTGTCCTGTTCTGGTGTGACAACCTAGCCGTAGTACACGTCATTAACTCATTATCATCCAAGAGCGAACGCGTGATGCGTCTAGTTCGCCACTTTGTTAGCAGGTGCCTCGAAATCAATGTTTTATTCATGGCCCGTCACGTTCCGGGCGTGGAGAATGGCCTAGCTGACGCTCTATCACGGGGACAGCTGGCCAGGTTTCGGGAGATGGCGCCGGATGTGCAGCAGTCTTCACACAACGTCCCACCTCACCTGTGGCAGCTTGGGAACTTGAGGTCAACAGAGCGGTAAGCATGTCGGTGGCTCCTGGCACCAGACAAGCATACTTCAAAGCAGGTGAGGATTTCTGGGCTTTCGGGCAGGGCAGAGGACACACACAGAGCTGGCCCATTCCGGTAGAACACCTGCTGGAATTCTGTGTTGAGAAGCACCAAGCAGGGTGCGCTCCCAGGACAATACGTGACAAATTGGCTGGTTTGGCATTTCTAGCAAAAGCTAATGGCTTCCTAGACACAACCAGGGAGTTCAGAGTTAGAAAGATGCTGGAGGGATGGTCCAGGGAGCAGGTACCAAGAAAGGTTGACCTAAGGAACCCGCTTTCTGTTGCCCAGTTAGTGAGGATCTCTCGGCAGTTGCAGTTGTTATGTTCCTCAGGTTACGAAACACACCTGTTTCGGGCGGTAGCTTCCATACTGTTTTTTGGGGCTTTTAGAGTCAGCGAGGCCCTCGCCTCTTCCCGCAATGATGCATCCTTAAGAGCATTTCAGGCCAAAGACCTGTCTATGGCCAACGATAGGGTGTCGCTACACTTAAGATTCTCCAAGACAGACCAATTAGGTAAAGGCAAGGTGGTCCACCTCTCGGCAGCCGGAGTTAAGGAAATATGTCCTGTCTCGACTTTAATAAGTTTTTTAGAAGCAAGAGGAGACAAAGAAGGTTACCTTTTTTGTCACCAGAATATGGCACCTTTAACGATATATCAGTTCTGGACCATCACCAAAAAGGCCCTATCAGGTATTGGTTTGGACCCCCAGCTATTTGGGACACACTCATTCCGGATTGGGGCCGCATCAACAGCGGCTAGGTTGGGGCTCCCGGCGAGCCAGATCCAGGACATAGGCAGGTGGAAATCTTCGGCTTTCAAGGGATACATAAGGACAGCAGTGGAAACATCCGCTTTGCCCGGTAATTAAACCTGCTTTGTTTTTGTTTTTTCTCATTGTTCTAGGTCCTGGCCCAGCTCCACGGTGTGTTGTACGACGGGTGAAGGAAATACCCATGAGGCCGCCCACAATACTGTTGTGTGGACACAGTATGATTTTCTGGGCTGGCAGAAGAGCAGCAACATCCCATTGGGGAACACAGTTGGCGTTAAGTCGCTATGCGAAGGTGGAGTGGCTGGGACGAAGAGGGCTGCGTTGGGATGGACTCCTCCCACTGCTGAGTGGCTTGAGCCGTGCAAGGGCTGAGCCTGGTGTTTTGGTGTTGCATTTGGGTGGCAACGACCTCGGACTGCTGAAGGGCTTGGCACTGGTGGCCCAAGCTGGTGAAGACCTTAAGGTCATAAGGAAGTGGTGGCCGAGCAAGCGGCTGGTGTGGTCTTGGATCCTGCCTCGCAAGGTTTGGAGGTTTGCACAGCATCCAAGTGCGATCGACAAACAAAGGATTCAAGTTAATAAAGAAATTGGGAAACTAATTTTGGCAGAAGGGGGATTTATAATTAGGCACCCAGACATTCGCATTCATATTCCCGATCTTTACATACCAGATGGGGTACACTTGACAGATGCTGGCAACGACATCTTCTTGACAGACCTGCAGAGGGGCCTGCTGGAGCTGGTGCAGGCTTAGGGAGGGAGCTGGGGGCCAAGATAGAGATCTGACCCCCAGCTGTGGCAAAAACGGGGTGGAAAGGGTGTCAGTTGCAACCGTGTGTTCTCCCTTGGGCATCTGTTAAAAGGTGATGGGCTCCTTCTTCTCACAACTCACGCCTCCTCCACGGACGGAGTGGTGGGAGGGAGGAGCACTTGGGGCTCATCTACGTCACTTCCGGTTCCGGGTCATGGAGGTGAGCCCTCCCACACGCTGGGCTTTCAATTTGGGTGAAGGCGGGGCTCGCTTCACCCTTACCAAGCTAGGAGTTCGCCCATTGGTTGCCCAAGTATGTTTTGTTCAGGGTTTTTCACCCCATTTAGCACCCTCTACAGGTCTATTACTGTAATCAATAAAGTGACCCATTTTTCATCCAGCTCTTGTGTTCGAGTTTCATTCCCTGTCCGGTGCAATTAAGAGACCGGGCGATTTCGCCCGGTCGATAGTTGCGCCGGCGGGGAGGGGCGAGAACACCGCCTCCCAGCTGGGCGTGCCTGCGCAGAGCGCAGGCGCGCCCACGCGCTGCTTTAGGCAGCAAAACAGCTTGCCCGGCCAGCAGGGGGAAGAATCGCCCCGGCTGGAAGCCCGCCGCAGCTGGGAGGGGCAGGACGCCGCCTCCCAGCTGATTGGCGGGGCGCCAAGCATCTGAGCCACCACGAGCTGTGGTTGGCTCGCAGGGGCCGCCGGGAGCGAGGGGAGGGGTATTTCAGGGGCTGCACCCCTCGCCCTCGCCCCTTTGCTCCCGGCTCGCCCTCCAGATCGGTCACCCACCCACCCTCCGCTCTATCCAGGGTGTCTGGCAGAGGTCGCCCTTTGGGGCCGAGAAGGAATTTTTGGCAGTCTGGAAGCTTTATTTCGGATTGTTTTTTTCGCCTTCTCCATCCTGGTCAGGTGTGAGGTTTTTTATTGGGTTAGGGGGTGTATCGCTGTAAATAGGTTGATTGAATTTTCTTTATCTGGTCACTATTGGCAAAAACGGGGTGGAAAGGGTGTCAGTTGCAACCGTGTGTTCTCCCTTGGGCATCTGTTAAAAGGTGATGGGCTCCTTCTTCTCACAACTCACGCCTCCTCCACGGACGGAGTGGTGGGAGGGAGGAGCACTTGGGGCTCATCTACATCACTTCCGGTTCCGGGTCATGGAGGTGAGCCCTCCCACACGCTGGGCGTGGCTTTCAATTTGGGTGAAGGCGGGGCTCGCTTCACCCTTACCAAGCTAGGAGTTCGCCCATTGGTTGCCCAAGTATGTTTTGTTCAGGGTTTTTCACCCCATTTAGCACCCTCTACAGGTCTATTACTGTAATCAATAAAGTGACCCATTTTTCATCCAGCTCTTGTGTTCGAGTTTCATTCCCTGTCCGGTGCAACCTCATCCCGGAACCAATTAAGTTTGTGAGACAAGGTATCACTGTACTGTGAATTGTAATGTTTTGGAAATGGAGGTATTTATTAATCCTGATATGCCCCCTAAATCCTCATCTATACTTCAATTAATTTAGTGATGAATTGGAGCCAAGTCTAATCTTTAACCTGCTCCAGCAGATTGGTTGACACTCTTGTACTCTACAGCATTCATTTCCAAATCAACCATTTTCCAATAGAAGAGACTAATACCTTTGCATTTTCCTTGAGCAACTGCTGTTGCCTTCCCAGATATGGAAAGACATGCTGCAGTTAAATCAATAAACTAACTACCCCATGTCTTTCCCTCTTTTGAAAAAGTACAAGGCATCTCAGAAAATGTTAATATATTATGAACTTTCCCTGTTGGAAAAAATACATTGCTGGCAAACAGAGAGAAAGCATGCTGCTTCTTTTCCCATCAAGAAAAGTATAAAATGGTAACAATAAGTGCTTTGAGGGAAACCAGAAGCCAGACTGGAAAACTAAATTAGAACCACAGGTATAAGGTTTCCATCAGGTAATGGGTAAAGGAGAAAACTTAGTTCAACCAGAATCAAAGTAATATTTTGTCAAGTCAGGATTATCAGCCCATCTGCTAGGAATAGTTCAAAAGGTGGACATCCCAAGTAGACTCTTTTTATCCCCTCCCTAAGCAACTTGCTCATTAGGCCACATGGGACAAAACCAAAACATTTTGTGTAGGGCAGGGGTCGGCAAACTGCAGCTCACGAACCATATGTGGCTCTTTGGGCCTTATGCTGTGACTCCCTGTCCCATCACTGATTGTCCCTGCCTCTTGTTGCTTTTAGTATTTTTTTGGATATAAACTTCAGCTTGAAGTGACAGGAAGTTTTGCCTTCTTTTTCTGCTCAATGTGACCCCATGGACAATTGGTGGGCCACTGTGTAACACAGAATACTGGACTCGATGGGCTTTGGCCTGATTCAGCATGGATGTTCTTATTATTATGTTATTATGTTCTTATTGGGGGAGAGAGAGGGGGGAGGGAAGCCTCCCCCACAGGTTGCACACATTGCTTCGTTGCTTATTTCCCATAGAAAACACGGAGCCCCAAAACTTAGGTAGGTGTGGCTGGGGGGGAGGGGTGTTATGTGACTGGGTGGAAGTGAGTGACATTGAGTTGGCCACGCCCATCCAGTTTTGTGACTCCGGGTGTTTTGTTTCCTCTGGGAAACTGGCCCAAGTAGCTCTTTGACCATTTAAGTTTGCCGCCCTGCTGGTGTAGGGCAATCCTGGAACTGTCTGAAAGAGTCAGAGATTTAACTTGCTAACAAGAACCTAACATTACAGCTTTCTCAATTTGATTGGCCTTTATAAAATATGAAAAAATAATAATCTCACCTCACCCACCTGGGCGGCTCAACCTAGAGTCACGCCCACGGTATAGCTGTTGCTGTCCGGTTCCCTCATTTGCCTCAACCACAGAGTCCAGTTGATCTCTGTCTGGTGAGCCTTCCTTGGCTCCTCGCGCTGCTGGCTCCCACACAGCCCCCATGGCCTAGGTTGTTTGCCTGCTGTTGCCGCCTCATTGCCTGCCTGCTGGCAAACAATGGATGCTGCATAGACAGGGTAATTTCCTACATACCATTCTGAGTCCCTCCCTCCCGTGGGCGGACAAAATAAAAGCCCATTTAAAGACCACAGCTCCTTTGCGAAACTGCCTGTTGCATGATGGTAAAAGGAAGCTGGGGGAGGGAGGAAAATCCCAGCGACCAGTTAGGTCCCACAGAGTTGGCCTTCGCCGGGTCCCGTCAACTAAACAATGTCGTTTGGCGGGACCCGGGGAAGAGCCTTCTCTGTGGCGGCCCCGACCATTTGGAACCAACTCCCCCCAGATATCAGAGTTGCCCCCACCCTCCTTGCCTTTCGTAAGCTCCTTAAAACCCACCTCTGTCGTCAGGCATGGGGGGATTGAGACTTTCCCTCCCTCCCTCTAGGCTTATAAAATTTATGCATGGTATGTTAGTATGTATGATTGGTTTTTAAATTGGGGTTTTAAATTAACTTAAACTTAAATATTAGATTTGTTTACATTGTATTATTATTGCTGTGAGCCGCCCCGAGTCTGCGGAGAGGGGCGGCATACAAATGTGATAAGTAAGTAAGTAAGTAAGTAAGTAAGTAAGTAAGTAAGTAAGTAAGTAAGTAAGTAAGTAAGTAAGTAAATAAGTAAATAAATAAATAAATAAATAAATAAATAAATAAATAAATAAATAAATAAATAGGCTGATGGAAACCTCATTTTCTGCCTCCATTGGGCAGTTTGCACTACACTGGATCAGGATTGGGAGGAGGAAGTAGCATAAAGCATACTCGGTCCGTACTCACTAGCATGGTGATGAATCTCTCTTCCAGCTTGCCAGTTCGGGCATAGGGAGCTTGAGGGATAAATTGTCCGTCTGCTGGTCCTCCAAGTTGCAGCCAACCATCCAGACCCTCAGCTACCAATGGGCTTTTAAAGGCATGCAATATGCTACCACTAAACTTCTGGATTCCCTGCATGAGCGCTGGAAGTCCAGGTTGGCACATTGCTCCTTTGCCTATTTCCCATAGAAAACACAGAGCCACAAAACCTAGGTAGGTATGGCTCGGGGGAAGTGTTATGTGACGGGGTGGAAGTGAGTGGCATTCTGTTGGCCATGCCCAGATTTTGTGACTCCGGGTGTTTTGTTTTCTCTGGGAAACTGGCCCAAGAAGCTATTTGACCATTCAAGTTTGTCACCTCCTGGTGTAGGGCAATCCTGGAACTGTCTGAAAGAGTCAGAGATTTAACTTGTTAACAAGAACCTAACATTACAGCTTTCTCAATTTGATTGGCATTTATAAAATATGAAAAAAATAACATCACAAAAATACCATAAGCTTATCAAGGAGCTCCTTTTAAGGAAGCCAATACCAGGTTAAATGTGTTTATATGCTTCTGTAATCCATGGAGACTCACAGTGATTTACAAACATCCTAGATAAGAGGATTAAAAACAATACATCAAAAGAAATAAGCCAAAACAATGAATTTGAAATTGTTTAGAAATAAACTTCACGCTAGAGGAATAAGTGAACACCAACACTTGCTATATCAGAGGGCTTCCTTCTTGACAAATATTGCCCTCCCCACAAGCCTTTGAGAATAGCTAGCTCCTAATGATTTCATACAATGTGAATAGGGAAGGAGAAAGTCTAATTTCTACCATTGCAAAGAAGGGGGTTACAACTGAGAAAGCTTCTTGCCAGGACTTTGGCATGTGACTTTCTCTTAAAGAAGGGCACAAGAAAACCCAGTCTTCCTAATCTTATTGGAGAGAGAAAAACCAATGGGAGTACGAAGATACTTGGATCCCAAGCCATGGATGATTTTCTGGACTAAAATAACAAACCAGCACTTTAACTTGTTTTTCGGTTATCTGTGTTGCCATGGTGTAGGTCTGGATCTGTTGAGAAATACAAGCATCTTTGGCATTTTCAAATGCCCAGATCACAAAAGATTGTAAAAATGCTAAATCTGGCTTTTGGTTTTGTAAAAAGATGAAATCTGTTGAGCTATAAAATGTGATGTTCATACTAACAATACAAAAATATTAGCTTGTTTCTAATTACCATATAAAAATAACCAATTTTTGAAAGTTTGGAATTTGCATTACACAAGATTCTGCATACAATATGTGTCCATGTATGTCACTTTTTGGCAATTTTTTTTTTGCTGAGGCTGAGCTTTCTCTGTTCTCATTCAGTTTTTTAAAACATATTTTTAGCAGGAGATCTTTCTAGTGTATATGATAACCTGGCGAACAGCATTAACACGTTTACTAACCAGAAATGATTGTGGTGACTGTAGAGAAGACTTGTTATAACTGTACTGTGCATTCTATGAAGCCATGGCACAATTTAAGTTCAAAACTATTTCTGGGCTATTCTGAAATCATTTATTGACACAAGAAGCCTAAACAATTGACCAGAAAGACTCGATGTTGAAAAGTGATGCTGAAGCCAATGTAGCTTGGTGTAGTGATTAACATTTTGGACTAGGTTCAAAGAGACCCAGATCCAAGTCCACCTTTAATTATGGAAATTCACTGAGTAACTTTGGGCCTGTCATTCTCTCTTCACCCAACTTATCTCAAATAATGCTGTTGTGGGGAAAATTGCAGAGACTGCAATGCCTGTTCCCTTATCCTGTTGGAAGAAAGAAGGAGTAAAATCAAATAAATACATTTTCACTTTTATTTACTTAAAATGCCATATTTAGAAATGTAATTAAGAAAATAATAAGAACATAATTACAGCCCTGCTGAATCAAGCCAAGGCAAATTTTAATCCAGGATTCTGTTTCTCACAATAGTCAACTACTGGAGATTTTCAGGGGAGCATGAAAACTGAAGAAAGAGGGATAACTTTATTTTACCTTGATTTCACTACAATTGGGTTTTGTTTTGTTTTTGAAATTCAGTTCCCAACACAGTGGGAACATTGAGGCTTCAACATTAATAGTCCTTCATAGATTGTTTTTTTTTGTGAATTTATTTAAACTCCCAACATCAATGCCCATTAACATGTATTTAATATAGAACCAATAGGTTCTTCTATATTAAAGTAGGACCAATACTATTAAACAAAATAAATTAATTTGCTAATGTAGCAGATCGTAAAATTAATAAAGGGAAATACAAATCTAAATAATAAATAATAAATAAAATAAACTAAAAATTTAACGAATATACAAAATCTGGCAACCAGTGCAATGCTTTAAGCACAGCTGTAATACCTTCTTTTCGGTCTTTTTAAGATTGTTGAGTTTTATATCAATTCAAATTTCTAAAAGTAAAACAAGATGGTATTTGCATGACGATGTCACTGAATATGTGTCAAAACCTTCACAATGTCATGACTTACGGTAATCATCACTATTGGGGTTATGATCTGTAACAATAATTAAATATCTATTCTGTGAGCCGCCCCAAGTCTTCGGAGAGGGATGGCATACAAATCTAAATAATAATAATAATAATAATAATAATAATAATAATAATAATAATAATAATAATAATAATAGGAATAGGAAGAAGAGGAAGAGGAAGAGGAAGAAGAAGAAGAAGAAGAAGAAGAAGAAGAAGAAGAAGAAGAAGAAGAAGAAGAAGAAGAAGAAGCAGCAGCAGCAGCAGCAGCAGCACTGTTTTGCCTGGATTGAGTTCCAGTGTATTCTTCCTATCCAGCTTATTACTGATTTAAAATAGATATACAGGGAAACCACGCTAAAATTACAAAGAAATAGATATGGATGTATCATGTATTGAGAATATCCAGCTACACATCTCCTGGGGATCTCTCCCCGTAGCCTCATACAAATGTTCAAAAGCACTGGAGACAGAAGAGCAACCTAAGGGACGTCTATAACAGCTCTTATTTCAAGGAGCAACTGTCTTTAAATTGCACTATTTGAAAACTGCCTGAAAAGAGCAAATAGAATAATTCCAGATCTGTGTTTACTATTCCTAAATGAATTGGGCAATTCAACAGCATACCATTGCTGACAGCACTGAATGACACTGAGATGTCAAGAAGAACCAACAGACTCAAACCCTTTATCAAAAATCATCCATTAGACTAATCAAAGACATTTCAACCATATAACCCATATTAAAGTCAGAAGATAATTCTTCTAGGATCATCTGTGCTTAAGAAGCTACTACTATTGACAGCACTTCAATCTTTCCCTTACCTCTAAACCATCCAGCTTTGAAGGATACCTGTCTTATATAAACTAGGAGATTTTCTACCCTCTCTTAGAGAGGCATTTATAACGTTTAGCAAGTCATCTCTAATAACCTTCCAGCTGGAAGTTAGACACCAACTTGGGCAAGAATCCAGAGGACAACTGGAGGAGCATATTGCTTCAAGCGCCCTGTATACATCCTCCAAGCAGCTTGCCTAGAAATTGAAACTGATCCAATTTAACTATGCAAGAAAAATTATTAGACACCTCCATACTGTCTAATAACTGGATCTCTTCCAATCAGAATTCAGAGTCTGGTGGATTACAGTATTTTCAGTTCAACCATGGTATGTGTCTTGTTCTGAATCAGAGGTGGGTTCCTCTTGGTTCGCCTGACTCGGTAGTGACCCACTAGTGATATCATGATGATGTCATGGAATCGATTCAGTCGGTGCCAGTCCATGGGTGCCACCATCTTATTTATTTTTTCAGATTTTTTTTTTTCATTTGGGAGGGATTTTTTCTGGGGTTTTGTCACCATCTTGTTTTTGCTGCTTTTTTTTATTTTGGTGGGATTTTTTTGCCATTGTACATATGCAACCATGCAGCATGGGAGGAAGCAAACTAGCACAGTTAGAACCCACCCCTGTGCTAAATGCATACTAGCTTGCTGCTTTAATTCCACCAGTTCAACCATGTAACATTCTTCCAAGGAGGAAGATGAACGGATCTTAGAAATAAGCATTCAACCAGGACATTAAGAGATGCACTAATAGAATCTTCTCCAAACACTTTCAGTGTGTATAAGAACCCAGCTGGATCCAGTAACTTTTCAGACAGATCACAATAATCTTAAATCCAGGGGAACAAAGGGTTATCACTAACCTAACATTAATCATTAGTGAACTATCCATGATAGTGAGAATAGAATAGCTCCCTGATGCAAATATCAATTGATTGTTTTATTTATTTATTTATTTATTTATTTATTTATTTATTTATTTATTTACTTATTTATTTAGACAGACAGAGAGACAGAAAGACAGACTTCTATGCCACCCAATCTCGAAGGACTTGTGTGACTTGCATGAAGTTTTGGACCTATGATCAAGAGGGATGCACCCATAGTTTGTTACTATAGATCCCTGAGTTACTCCCGATACAGTGACCTCGAAGTAGGTATTGAAATCCCTGGGCACAATGACTCTAATTTCGGATACTAAGTCAGGATTCAGAGAAGAATTCCATTAGGCATTGCACTAAATGGATTTTCCAGTCTTTCATTGATCCTAAGATTAAGTACATATACTAAACAGGAAATAACTTTCTCTTGCTCCTATTTTGATTACTATTATTCTAAGAAATCACAACCACGTCATATTCAAACTATTTTTTTCTGGCTTCCTCTATTACAGAAATAACCAATAGAATCTAGGCACACACTGGCTAATCTTCTCACCAGGTTTCCTTTACCAAATGATGAGTCCTTTATTATTAGTGGACTTCAACTCCATGGCTGGCTCAAGAATTCTGTGAGTCCACAAGTCATAAAAGTGCCATCACTCCCAATCCATTCTTTAGACAAAACAGGTCAGTTTTTTCAACCTGAAACAAATCTTGAACCTATATGGTGTTCTGTCTGGGTGCCCCCAGACTTCAACACCAACTGAAAAAAGCAGCCAGACACGCTGGTAAAAACAAAGGTACTTTATAGTTGGGAAAACAAACACAGAGACAAAACTGTTCTTACAAACAGGGTTGTTAGGAGGCTTCACAGCAGAGTCATGACGGCCAGACAATACAACAAACTTCTTGCTGGCACACACACCTCTGTAGAGAATAAGACCCACGCCTCCCCCCAAGGTTTCAGCTTTCAAGGCCACAAGCCAGAATCAGAGACGCCAAAGAGCACAGCCAGATCGCAGGACTCCCAAAGATAATACTCCACAATTAAAGGAAGGGTGGGCCTGCCTTTTCAGCCTTTCTGGGGAGAACCACACCCAAAACCAGCTGTTGCCTATTTAGTGCTGGAAATACCTGGCTAATTGTCCCCTTCGCTGGGCTGCTCTTCTCTGCCTTAGATCAATTATGGCTTGTGCATCCTCAGCTAAGGACTCCAGGCTGCTTGCTGGGGAGAGCTCCATCCCAGGGGACTCAGGCTGTTCTCCCTCTCCCTCGGCCTGATATTCCTCCTCCCCATCTGCCTGGGCCTCCTCCTCCTCCTCCTGTTCCTCCTCCTCCCCCTCTGAGCATGGAGCCGGCAGAGGTTCAGCCGTTCCCTGAGGAGCCTCAGACGGAATCACAACATATGGCATACAGAACTCCAGTCTCTGAACTATTATCTAAGAGCTGAGAGCTGAGAAAACCACCAGAAAGGCTCTTAAACGTCTATTCTGCCATAACAGCCTGCTGGCTTATTACCTATCAAATCTTCTATCCCCCACCTGTTTTGTAATTGCACTCCAAGTTCTATTGATACAGACCCCTTTCTTGGTGTTGATTCATTTCAATGCATACTTTAACAAAATTACTTAATTTTTTAAAATCATGTGTGTGCAGCCCAACCGTTAGGAATATTTGGTAGCTTAGTACCCATCAAAGAGACTACATTGAATTTGTAGTGAAAACTATCAATTTCCAGTATTCCAGAGGCTTAAATCCCTCATCACTGCCCTGTTTTCACCCAGGAGCAGCATCAATTGCATACACAAAAAATACAAAGCTTTCCAAGTTAACTGAATCATCTTAACCATACTATGAAGAATTTACCCACCACTTTGAAGGGTGGAAGAAATATAGAGGTAAAGGTTGAGAAGAGAACAGTTAGTTCACATTTCTTTCTTTGAAATTTCCACTGATATTAAACAGAGTCTCCTCTCCTGTGTCTACAAAATCTATTACAATATTAGTAAAGCTAGTGGAAAGGATCACTCTTCACTTTCTTTTGTACCTATGATTTTTTTTTAAATGTGTGTAAACATTTATATTTCCATGGTAATATTTTTAATGTAAAACAATTATTTAATAGCTCTTAGCATAACTTCATAAATGGACATTTATGAACTGTACAAAACAATTAAGTAGGCTAAAATGTCATCAACGAGATTATGAAAGAGCTATCAAAAAGGCAGAAACAAAAGCAAAGAAAACAGTCCCAGGAGAAAAGTAAGTAATAGTCAAAAGCAACAAGTCAGACAGGTAGGGTAAAAATAGAAGTATATTGGAAACAGAGAAAACTGAGTAACATGAAGTTACAGCATAGGCTGAAATTGAAAAAAAAAAGTTATGAAAAAATGGGGGGTATATAAGGAATAGCAAGGCTACCTTCTCTCATTTGATTTTTTGAGAAAAGTAATAGGAGATATAGTGTGCAGAATTTCTGCTGATATCAGCTGCAAGGAGGTTGTTATTTTTCCAGGAAAGATTGAGAGAGGATAATGTTGCTTAATTGGTACAAATATATGTAATGTATAGGAGTGGCTATTAAACTTTTGGTCTAATACTTCATAGAAAAAAACCCCTCTGTTCATAAAGCATCTTCCTTTCCTTTCCCCTCCCCTCCCCTCCCCTCTCTCCATATTCCAGAAAAAAATAATCAGGCTGATAGATTTTAGTTGGAGAGAAAACATGATGCTAATTTTTATTATCCCAAATAAGCCATTTAACCTCTCTGTCACTCATTTTCCGCATCTGTAAATTGGGAATAGCAATTCGCAGTGCATCAAGGCTAATTTAATCAATGTTAATGCACCAAAATAGGTGTCTTGGATGACAATATCCTAATCAACAGCCTCTTTGATTTGAGAAGTTAACACTGTGCATTTAGAGCAGTTTTAAAAATGTAATAGCATCCCACGTTCTGGTGCTGTGTCCATTAACATGTGAGTTTGCAACATCAAAGGATGTCGAAAAAATTAGAAGGGAAAGAAGATTCAGAATATTATAAGATATGGGGAAATTTTTATGACTGGCTAGAGGAAAGGACAACGATAAAATAAATAAATTATAAATTTTCAAAAGACAGTTTTTTTAAAAAAAGGCAAAAGCAATGCAAAGCAATACGTTAACAAAATAATAACAAGTTATGGGGAAAAATTCTCCAATTGAACATTCAAAGAGTGGGGAAATTACTTTTCCCAAATGTTTTGTGTATGTTTTGTTTTGTTTTCTGTTATGTTTATTTGTCCATATGTTTGTTTTGTTTTTATTTACTTGTATTTAGTTTGTTTGCAAAATAAATGTCTTTGTATGTATCAAAATATAAAAAATAAAATAATAAAAAAACATGTGAGTTTGCAATATCATGCCTCTTACTATCCAAAATAGCAATAGTACATAGACTTACATATCACTCCATGGTGCTTTATAGCCCTCTCTAAGCAGTTTACAGAGTTAGTATATTGCCCCTAGCAACCTGGGTCTTCATTTTATCAACTTTGGAAGGATGGAAAGCAGAGTCAACCTTGAGCCCAACTCTGTGAGCTGTGGGCAGAGTTTGCCTCCAGTACTGCATTCTAACCATTGTGCCCTCCAAACCTCCAAAATATACTACTATACTAGGGTTAATTTGAGGAGAGGTTTTTCTCTTTCTAATCATACCATTTTTAATATGTTCAACTCAGAGATCTATTCCATTCTGTTTCCACTTTATGGCTGGTTTAAAAAGCCATGAAAATTTATTTATCTATTTAGTAGATTTATTAGCTGCCCAACTCCTTCCGGACTCTGGGGGTTGTACAAGAATTCGTTATTATTATAAAATATTTTTTTAAAATATGCACATTTTGCTATTTTTTTTCCAAACTGAAATAAATTAATAATACAATATAAAAGAATTGTAGATTTTACAGCTTTTAAATGCCTGTAAGTTCAATACCTGTAGGTTTTAGTCATGAATTTTATTATTGTCTAACTCATTGTGAAGATAGTAATTTTTAGCTCCAAAATATAAATAATTTTACAGAATGAGTATATAAAAACACAGTGTTTGAGCCCTTAAAAGTTCCTTCCTCCCTTGCTTCCTTCCTTCCCCATCTCACCAATAAAGCAACTCCGGGCGGCTTACAAACAGTAAAAAGATAAAAACAAGAACAAGTGAAATATTTACAAAATGATCAAAGCACAAATGACCTCCATGAAGGTGATATAGAAGAAATGTCACATCCCTTATCAGTCTGCAAAAATGTTCTTCTAACAGGAGGCTAATAAGTTTAATTATTGAAATATAATTGGCTTGCATAGCTATGAAGTCTCCATTTTAAAGGAAAATATAATTGGGGTACTATTTAAAATTTCAGTGTGTTTAGCAGAGAGAAAGGAAGGGGTGAAGTATTTTTTCCAAATTAAATAGATTTTTACTTGATATTGTATATATATATATCTGTGTGTATGTTTGAATGCATCTTTAAGGGACAAAATGGTATTCTTTGTAACTGAGCTAACAATAAAGAATAGCATTTAATCTGAATTTAAACCTACATTCATAAATAGTGCATGTTTATTTCACTGTATGTCTGTATGCCTGTACGCCTAAAATATGTATACTGGTAGCATAACCAAGTTTATCATGTACTTTTGTTTCATATTTTTGGCCTTCAAATGAAACTCTAAAGTGATTCTTACCAAAATACAGTATTTTCTATTATTATTACTGTAGGTCATCTAACTTCTGTCACTCCACAGTAGCATCAGAGCAATTTTTGCATACAATTCACTCTTCCAAAGATAAGAGATAAATAGAAGCAGTAACATTCAGTCATCCATATGAATTGGTTCAAAGATACAAGAGGTACGTTTTGGCTAATTCAACACTAGAAAAACAGTATAAATGTCTTGCTTTCTGATATACAGTACTTTATTTTCCATTAGCAGATTTTAGTAGGTATACACATTAAATACTCCTGTAAAGAGAAGCAAATTTTAAAAACTTTGGGAGAAATAGATACAGCAGTACATATGAAAGGGTGAAATGCTCCCAGTTTGGATTGGTTTGTGCATACCGCTAGTGGTGGATACCAGTGGTTCACCAAACTAGTAGCAACCGCTGCCCAACCCGAACCAGTCCGCTGGTTGCCACTCGCTTGCCCTGCCCCGCCAATCTCTGCTCTGCAGCTTGCCTGCCTGAAGTGCTGCACCTGTACCCCTGATCTGCCTGCCAGGTAAGCCTGATAAGTCACTTAGCTGCCCCTGCCCCCCCCCCCCCAACATCATCCCAGCCATTCCCTGTGGTCCCCTGACATGCTTTCCTGCCTTCCACACACCCTTCTCAGCGGTCCCCCACACCTGCTTGCCTTCTGAGATCAGCATCCAGCCTGGCCCAGCCAAAGATTGAGCAGGGGGCTATTGGTGGAGACACAGCCATGAAACAAAAGTAAATGGTGCTGCCACGGTGGTACTAAAGGAGAGCATGTGCCAGGTGGATGAGAGAGTGCGGGGCTGGCCCTGGCCAACAGCAGCATCCTGCTGCAGCCCACTTAAGAAGTCTTTGTCTCCATGTGCCATGCCTATGGAGGCTCGGGGAATTCAGATGAGGAGCTATCACACACCCCAACCCTGAGGCTTTGATGATGAGCTAAAAGGTGCTCATTTCTCCATTGCTCTAGTATTCAAACCCTCCCTCTAAGTAAATGTGACAGGCAACAGGGAATCTTGTGCAAGTTCTATTACTCCTTCTCAATATGCCTGGACTTTTCCCCGTGCTCTCTCTGTCCCATGCTCAGTTTGTTTTCTTTCCATGCTCGCCCTTTAACATGTTTGTAGACCTCAAATAGACTCTCACTTCACAGGACTATTTCTGACTGCAGAGCTAATGAAATGCAATCTGCTTGGCAAGTTGCAACAAGGGAGCGCATGCTTGGCAGTGTTCCCTCTCCCCAAAGTCTCGGAGTCTCCGAGTCTCCGGAGAGGGGCGGCATACAAATCCAATAAATAAATAAAGTGTCCAGCATCTTTTTGGCCTGAAAAGAGGGTGAAAAGCATGGCAACTGGCTAACCCAGTTGGCACCAATATCAAGTGCTCAGGACCATGGACAGCTGCCGTCTCCCTGCCCCTTTGCCGCTATCAGCTTGTTGCAACTGGAAGGTCCCTGCCAGTTGTTCATCAAGTGGTGCCCAGGGAAGCTGCTGCTATCCTTCCCCCCCCCCCCACTTCTCATCTTCTTTTTTGGCCAACAAGAATTTTCCTTCATTCACTGCAGGGACTGAAAATCAGCTATGAAAGGAGTGGGAGGGAAGCGAGCACACCCAAAAACAACCCAGAGATTGAAAGACCACGTTTGCCGCTTTTTTTTATTTTTGAGGTTTAGAAAGACAGTTTAGTGAGTTTTACCTCATTTTCAAGTTGGCCATGCCCACCTGGTCATGTGACCACCATGCCATGCCCACCATGTCACTGTATATAGGTATGTATGGATACACACACTCCATATACAACATTCTTGAAGACCTAAGAATAAGGATGTGATAAATGATAACTTTTAAATTTAAATGCACTTGGTTATAAAATAAGCTCAGAAGGATGAAGGATCCAATACAAAGCACAGTGTTTATTTCAGTCTTAAGAGACTGACTGCTGACATCATATTAAACATTACTTAAGACACTAGACATTTCCGTTATGCTTTTGACAGCATGTGATTAAAACTCTTGGATAACAACCTTGGAAAGCAGAGCCAAGCTCATAGAAGTACAGGCTGTTCTTATCATTGCTTCCCCAAAATGACCCCTTGCTAATAAAAGCCAATCAATTCAATTTTGCTAAATTAACACCTGCAGCGCCCCCACATTCAACTATTTTAGACTATGTTTGTCCATATTACTTGATGTTCCCCAGGTCCCAAAGTAAGAGAAAGTTTGAAACTCACACAGCCTGGCTGAAAGTAGTCAGGATTTGCAACAATTAATGGGGGGTTTCTCCATAGCTTTCATTTTCAAATCAGTTTCTATGCTGATGGGATGAGAATAACAGAATAATGGAGTTGGAAGGGACCTTGAAGGTCTTTTAGTCCAATCCCCTGCTCAAGCAAGAGGCCCTATACCAGTGTTTCCCAACCTTGGCAACTTGAAGATATCTGGACTTCAACTCCCAGAATTCCCCAGCCAGCATTTGCTGGCTGGGGAATTCTGGGAGTTGAAGTCCAAATATCTTCAAGTTGCCAAGGTTGGGAAACACTGCCCTATACCATTCCAGAAAAATAGCTGTACAATCTCTTCTTAAAAACCTCCAGTGATAGAAGAGGACATAATGATCAATGACTGCTGGTGACTTCTGTATACGAGATAAGACCATTCTTTTCACTTCCTGCAATTAGCTTAAACTAATCTAAGTGCTAAAATGTGCAGGTGGAATTTAGTGCTCTGTCTATATAATGGTTGAATCAAACTTAATGTACAATAGATTTTTAGTAACTCCATTAATTAACTTTCTATAAATCAAAAGCTGGTCAATTAAATCCATATATTTCTAACTTAAGTATCATACTTATGATGCCCTTTGGCATAAATTGCATATGTATGCAAATCAAAAAACCTTGTTTTTAGAATCCAACATATTCATTTTCTAAAGGCTACTATTTTTTCAAAAACAAGGCTGACAAAGTTAGGTAATTCAAAATACAATTTTAATTAAACATATTTATTTGTTTGTTCGTTCGTTCATTCATTCATTCATTCATTCAATTTTTTTATGCCGCTCCTTAGACTCAGGGTGGCTTACATGTTAGCAATAGCCTTTTTTCACAGAGCCAGCAAATTGCCCCCACAATCTGGGTTCCCAACTTAGCCTATTTTAGACATTTCAAATTTGTATACATGGGTAAAAAAATGCTCAGTCTTTGCACAGTCCTTCGTAACTTTAAATACTGCATACATCTAAGAAAACAAATCTGGTAAACCTCTTTATGGAATCTTTGTTGGCAAATTCTCTTGCTAATTTCATACGTATAGCAAAATCTAGAAGGATTTTTTTTTGTCTGAGTACAAGCTAATGTAAAATGTATCTTCACTGATCACTAAAAATGAATTAAAGAAATGAATTTTATATATAAAAAATAGATTTACATCTAAAACAAATAACAAAGAAAGAAAAGATAAGGTGTAGGAAAGGCTCTAGACAGAGCAAACAGGATATTCAATAGAGCAATTTAGATAAACCCGACCATGATAATCAATTTTGACATGTACCCGACCATGATAATCAATTTTAACATGTACTTATAAGTCAATTGATTACCATTTATAATGTAAATTGTGATTCCTTTTTTTGCCCTGTATTTGTTCTAAAGATTAAGTTGCAAATCATTGCAATATGTGATCATTTCAGAAGAAAACTATGAAAAGCCTAAGGACAAAAAAGTGTCCAGGCTATTGAAGGGAAATAAGAGATGGAGAAAAAAGGAAGCTGAAGATATCTGGCATATCTGAATTATTTTAGATAAAAGTACAGTAATCCCTAGCTACTTCCAGGTTCACCTTTTGCAGATTCGCTACTTCACGGGGTTTCAAAGGGGGTTTAAATCCATTAAATCCATTGAAAATTTTAAATCCATTAAAAATTCATAAAATTCTTCTACAGTACTACTGTACTCTACTGGTAGGGTATCATATGTAGTTCCAGCTGAGAAACATTATAGAATGACTGTTTAATGCAAAGGGTGGGTTTTAAAAGTCAAAATACTCGTTAAATATTTTCCCTCTACTTCACGGAAATTTGTTTTTCACGTGTGATATTGGAACGCATCCCCCCGTGAAAAATGAGGGATCACTGTATCTCCTTCAAGATCTGCATGGGCTCTGTAAAGGGACTTGGTTTGCTTACAACACTTTCTTTTTCTATAACAACAATTAAGTTAGTTACATTTACCCATGTTACCCATCAGCAGCCTTTCATGGAACAAGAAAAAAATTAGTAACACCACCCAATGATCAAGAACAAAAGCAGGTTCTCTATTTTACCCACAGGAATCCAGAACACCTGTATTTTTATCCAATTTTGTATACAATCTGGCAGGCAGCAAAGAACATAGGATATAAAGAAAACTTGCTGCATTGTGAAATGATTAAGTAGTGCAAGCGGACACATAATTTTACTCATTTCAAATTGCTGCATATAAAACTCATTAATCCACAAGACTGCTGGGTTGCTATTTCATGTCTTCTTAAGAGGGCTCAGCAGCTCTTTCTGGAAACATAGTCCGTGTTCCTGACCTTTATAAGGGCAATTAAGAGGAACTTAAACCTTCTACCAGCGGTATATATCGAGAAACTCTTAAGTATTTTCAAGTTTAAGGGAGGGAAAAGACACCATGGAGAAACGGTAGATCGAGTAATCATGTTAATTTCAGTAGAGGCCTGAATCTGCAGCCAAATTAAGTATTCTCAAACAAATTGAAATGCACGTTTTGAGCACTGCAAAATGTTGTTGTGACTTCGCTTAGATTAATTCATGGGAACAGAAAAGGAGAAAGACAAGATACTATCATGATAGTTATTAGAATCTCCCTTGCCCCACAGCTTCTTCAGATAACTTTCTAAAAAAAAATTAAAATTAAAACTAATGAAAATTAATGCATTGTAACTAACAACAAGCACTTCAAATTCAATAAGGAAGACGAGTGCACACAAGCATTGAACTCTACCCAGCCCAAGAAATCGTGCTTCCTGTTTGAAATAACTGATATCTTCACTAATTTGGGATTCTATAATGTTTGTGGTGACAGCTGGTTTAAAGTATTGGGATTTTCTTTTTCCTAAATACCACTTATGAGCCAACCCTCTGAATTTCCTATAGACCATGCTGGCAGAAGATTGTAAACATTCTGGAAGCTAAATTGAGGAAGACATAAACAAACTCTCATTTACCCTGCAAAATGTAATCATTCCATAATCCACGCTCTTGTTCAAAAGCACACTTTTATAATGTGCTCTATTTTCTTCAGCACCACAATACTTTATAAAACATTTTGTAATTTTATTTATCTTTTAATAAAATATGTTAATTCCGTTGCTATTTTATTCATCTTCACCACCCCTTAGATCAGCTACCATCAGCCTGAAATGTGTTGGGATAAAACAAAAATTTGAACAGCATAACCTTTAGCTGTTTTGATTCGAATTGCAAGAATTGTAGTCCAACACAGCTGGAAAATATTAAACTTGGAAATAAAAAGAGATAATATCCTATTAGTTTATGATAGCAGTTTAATGTAAATTCACATGTACTTTTCAATTTATTTTACCCCCACCTGACATAAATATGCAAAGAATGGCAGTGCAAAACAATGCACTATAAATTCAATTTCTGATTATCTATGCATAGCTAAATGCCTACATTTGAAGTCTGTTTTTCCTTTTCCTTTTTAAAATATATCTTGTATAAACTATTAACATGAGAAAAAAATAAAGCAAATGCAGTTTACTAACACTGAACCAATTGTGTTCAGACCAGAAGAAAAATTGTACCAAACAGAAAGTATGAATGCGTCAACTTTTTTAAAAATGATCAAAAATGTTAAAATACAAATTAACAACAAAAATTAACAACAACAACAACAACAAAAACCCTAATGGATAGAACATTAAAAATGTGCATAAAGAAGATAAACAAAAATACAGATACAAATATGATTCCCCCACCGGTTGATTACTGATATATTGAAACAATGTTAGTTTCTCCTTCTTGCAAAGCAGGCCCACAATCTATGAACTTCTACATCTATTTATACCTACCTTAGCCTGCCATCTATTTACTATATGTAAAAACAAAACAGGTAACAGGAAAATCAATAGCAAAGTTAAACTTAAAATACCTTTATTAAAAATCTGTCATTATATTTAACCTGTAGAAACTCTACACCAGCTTTAATTATAATCTCTGATCTATCTGGGATCAAATATTTTTGTTTGGTTGTTAATAATAAAACTTGCCTTTAAGACTTTTAGTGGAAGCTTTCCCAACAATATCTCATCTTCTAATATGCTAAACCTCTGCTAAAAATATCTCCAACACATCCATTGTTGAAGCAGTCTCACTGTGAACCAAGCTTTAAACTTTCTTGTAAGTTGTTGTCTGGTTAGGTATAATAAATCAGTTTTCAAAAATTGATCCATCTTCCCAGTAAAGTCTACTCCAAATTGTTCTCCAACCAGGTTTGATAATTCTCCCTCATTAACAGAGTCCAGTTCATCTCTCATTGAATCTGCCAATTCTAAATCTGTAAAATTCAAATATCTTTCAAATATCTGCAACAGGTCTTTTACTTTCTAGCCAAACTTCTCCTTCTTTAAATCTGTCAGCACAAATTTAGATTCCAGTCAATCCAATTATAGTTCTAGCTTGGTTGTGATTGTTTGTATCTGGATATTCTCTTTAGATTGATTTAAAACCCAGCTAATTTTATCAATGATTTTTTTTTAACCACATTTTTTTCTGTGAAGTTAGCCCAATAGGCTTTAACTTTAATTTGATACAATAATTGCATTTTTAACATAGAGCACAATCAAATGTAGGTACTTGATCTGGGATTAAATATCTTCGTTTAGTTCTTAATAATAAAACTTGCCCTTAAGATTTTTAGTGGAAGCTTTCCCAACAGTATCTTATCTAAATCTGTGCTGTAAATATCTCCACCACATCCATTGTTAAAGCAGTTTCACTGTTTCTAGTTGTGTAAGTTCTGTATCTGAACTTACACAAAGAAAACAATTTCTTTCAAAGACTAAACGGATACATATACTGTAACAAATAAGCATTAAAATGATATTTCTCACAATGAAGGAGTGAAGAAAAAAGGGAAAGAAAAAGTCCCATTAAAAATTTCAAAACAACAACACCAAAACCAAAAAACCAGAACTTTTAAAGAGTTCAATCCTATAGTGAAATCCAATATATAATATGAATTCAGTATGCTCAGTTTCGTTACTCAGAAAAGTTGCCTGTTAGCTTCCATCCTGAAAGTGAAAGTAGTTCAGAGTAAACTAATAGTAGTTTACTATTTGGGGGAAATAGTAAAGCTAGGAAAGAAAGTTAACAATTAAAATCTGGCAGAGGGTTAGAATAAATCAAACTTAAACCAGTCATTTAGCTTACTGACTGAATCAAAGAAGATTCAATCAAATTTTAAAAACTTTGAAATGTGCAATTAAAGACTTGTGCTTAAAAAACCTGAACAGCTGAGAGAAAAGATGGAGACTGGGACTCTTCAACCACCCCTACCAGGAGTGTCCATGGTCATCCAAGAGTCATCTTGGATCATTCCTAACTCCTCCCATTTGATCTAGGGAGCCTGTTGCCAAGGAACCCACCTTAGCAAGAAAATTAAGAGGCCAGGCGATTTCGCCCGGCTGATAGTTGCGCCGGCGGGGAGGGGCGAGAACACCGCCTCCCAGCTGGGCGCGCCTGCGCAGAGCGCAGGCACGCCCACGCGCTGCTTTCGGCGGCAAAACAGCTTGCCCGGTCGGCCGGGGGAAGAATCGCCCCGGCTGGAAGTCCGTCGCAGCTGGGAGGGGCAGGACGTCGTCTCCCAGCTGATTGGTGGGGCGCCAAGCGCCTGAACCACCACGAGCTGTGGTTGGCTCGCAGGGGCCGCCAGGAGCGAGAGGAGGAGTATTTCAGGCTCTGCACCCCTCGCCCTCGCCCCTTTGCTCCCTGCTCGCCCTCCAGATCGGTCATAGTTGGCGGATTGTCCTCTGAGCTCCGGAGTCACCTTTGGTCTTTTCGCGGGAAAGAGGAAGTCAGGATCATCGGAGGACGTCTTGCCACCATTGCTTGTGACCGCAAGTAGCTGGGTGGTGTTGGGCTCTTGGTTTTCTTTTACTTTTCTTTTAGAGTTTAATTAAGTTAAGCTACTGGGTTAACACTTGTGTTTGCGTTGGAAAAATTTACCTTGTGGTCCTTTAAGAAGTTTAATTGTGGCAGGATTAGCCTTTTAACCCGGATTGCCCTCGGAAGCTCCGGAATTGCCTGCAGCCTTTCGGGTCAAAAAAGAGGAAGTCAGGATCACCGGAGGACGTCTCGTCGCCATTGCTCGTGGCTGCAAGTAGCTGGGGGGGGGGGGGTGTTGACTCTCTGGTTTCTGTTTTGCAGCTAATTTAATTTTGTAGTTAATTATTCGGTACAAGCTAATTTGATTAGCCTTGTTTTTCTTGTGTTTGAGTCTGCCCGGTGTTTTTTGTTTCGTTGGTGGAATTTGCATCTTTTGTGCTTTGTTACAAATACCCCTCCTTCCCCTAGAATTTGATTGGTGATTATTAGCAGGTTTAGCCTGTTTATAGTTTTTAATTTTATACGTTTTATTTTCTGGAAGGGTCTTTTTACAAACCAAGCTGAAGTTACCTTTTGGAATTTGCATAATCTTAAGAATTATTAAACTAAGTGAACTTTAAATTTATGGGTATGGCTAGCTGATGAGGCCAAAATAAGGCCGAAATAGATCTATCCTAGTCTCCCTTAATTTTCAAATTCAGCTTAAACATGTGACATATATATACTGTGTGTATATATATATATATATATATATATATATATATATATATATATATAAACAATTATACTTTAATTGCTTAATTGAGGCAATAGCCTCCTCTGTGGGGCTAATTTAACTGAGGATAAGGCAAGTTTAAACCAGTGCCAATTAAGCCAGATTACTAGCACATTACTAGCTGAGCCATAGCCTTTTATTACCGGCATTGTTAATTTTTCCAGTAATTCAACAGTTTGTTGCTTTCATTTGGGTGTTGCCTTGCATTACTTTCTCATTTATCGTGGACCACATCGTTTTGGGTGCGTAAAGGGCAATTTCCTGGTGGTTAGATATATACATTTAATTTTTTTTTTTAAAGAAAAAAAAGGGGGTTACCTGCCTAAGGCTTTGTTTTCTTTGATTTAGTATTGAGGCATTGTTACTTAGGCTAAGTTAATTTATTACCTATTCAGAGCCATTGGCTTTATGGTCACGGTTACTGTATTATAGGATACATTTTCAATTTAAGTAAGCGTTGATAGTATTGGCATTCATGGCTCCATGAAAGGATAAGAGAAAGAATGTGGAGCCTCAGGCCATATCCCGCCCCAAACGTAGAGTGGTTCCTACGCAAAAGGCTAAAGAAGCCAATGTAGCCAGAACGGCTACGGGTAGCAATAGTGGGAGAAACGAAGGTGAAGGTCTCAACAATAATTTACTTTCTAAGATATTAGACCGCATGGATGTGATGGAAAATTGGATGCGAGCCAGGGGCAACCAAGCATCAGGAGGAGGTGCTGGGCCTACATCCCAGAATGTAGCCGGGACATCAGCGGGCACCAGTGGAACTTCAGAGCCTCCTAGGGCATCAGGCGGGCTCCCAGCGAACCAGCAGGGGGAACAAGACAGAGTGGCACTACCAGTGGGTGAGTATAGCAGCACCACACCGATCTCGAACACGGACTTGGTTTGCAACAGGGTTTGGTCTGGTGGGCAAGGCACAGGGTCACAGCCTGCAGGCATTTTTACTGGGGTGACGAACTTGGGCCCCCCCCCCCAAGGCATCAGTACACCAGCCCCAACCCCGATCATGGCAATTCAGAGCGGGGCACAAGCAAACACCCAGTCAGGGGGGGAGGCAGAAACTTCCCCCTCGGCCTGGAACTACTCTCCCACGATGCTCGGGTTTCATCTTCACCCCACTGTGAAGGAGAGAATTTGGAGGGGGGAATACGTGGATGTGTTCTCTTTACTGAACAGGGAGGTCCCCAAAAAGGAAAAAGAGGAAGAGGGGGGCACAGAGAAACAAAAAAAGACAAAGGTGGACAGAAGCATTAGCTCCTGGTTATATGGGTTCATGACCTATTTTTATGTTAAATTAGAGAAAGAACCTAACCAGGCCAAAGCCATGCTTAAATACATGGACACGATTGTAAAGACCCACTACGAATATGATGGCCCGGCCTCGCTTCAATATGATGAAATGTTTCGTATGCGGGCCGCAATAGACAAAAGACTATCATGGGATGGGATGGTCAATGATTTATGGACTCATGTAACACATTCATGCCCCCCGCAAGGGCGAGCGCACAGAGAGTGGGCATCTTATGCTGGCAAAAAATAACACACCGGCAGCACCCCGCCACTGGGCGGGGCAGGGGGTTCGGACACCCCTGCTTTGTTATGAATTCAGCGCCAAAGGCGTGTGCAGCCGGAAACAATGCAAATACCGCCATGCGTGCTCCAACTGCGGGGGAAGGCATGCAACGCATGCATGTTCCAGACATAGGTCTGGGAAATTTAATCAGGACGGGTCAGCGGGGAACAGAGCCCACCCGCAAAATCAATGAAAAGGGACCCAGCCCAATTAAATTGTCACGCCTTGCACTCTGGCTGCGGGGGTATGGTTTGGCGGATCACGCAAATGAGTTAATTTTGGGTTTTAAAGAGGGGTTCAGGATACCATACCAGGGCCCCAGGAAAGTATTTGTGGCAAACAATTTAAGGTCTGTTAGAGGTTTGGAACATGTTGTCCGCAATAAAATACGCAAGGAAGTAAAAGAGGGTCAAGTAATTGGCCCATTCCTGTCTCCCCCATTGAAGAATCTCAGAGTGTCCCCACTAGGGGTAGTGCCCAAGAAAGCCAAAGGCGAGTTCAGGCTGATTCATCATTTGTCATTCCCCCCGGGTGAGTCAGTAAATGACTTCATTCCAGAAGCAATGTCTTCGGTAAAATACACCTCGTTTGACGAGGCCATAAGAATGGTCCGTCGTTGTGGGATGGGTTCTTTGATGGGCAAATGTGACATCAAATCCGCTTTTCGGCTGTTACCCATCCACCCCGATGATTTTGATCTTCTGGGGTTTCGCTTCGAAGGTGGATACTATATTGACAGGGCCCTCCCCATGGGCTGTTCAATCTCATGTTCCCTCTTTGAGCGTTTCAGTTCATTTCTTGAATGGGCGCACAAGCAGTGGACGGGCTCTGATTCCATTGTCCACTACCTAGATGACTTTATGATGGCCGGCCCGGCTGAGAGCACCCAATGTAAATGGTTAATGGATGCTTTTAAGGCTCTGTGCGCTGATCTGGGCATACCCCTCGCGGACGAAAAGACGGAAGGGCCCTCTCCTGTTATTACTTTCCTTGGTATTGAAATAGACTCTGTGGCCCAAACTTGCAGGCTTCCCCAAGATAAATTGATTAAGCTCAAGGATAGGATATCGAGAGTATTGACAGCTAGAAAAGTGACGTTGAAACAATTACAGGAGATCTCTGGCTTGTTGAATTTTGCGTGTAGGGTGGTAGCCCCGGGCAGGGCCTTTGCCAGGAGAATTTTTTCAGCAGCCAAGGGGCTTAAGAAGCCACACCATAGGACCAGAATCAGCCTGGGGGCCAAGAGAGATCTGCGAGTGTGGGAACAATTCCTTGACCAGCACAATGGGGTTTCCTTTTGGAGAGAGGAACGCAGGTTGGAAGCTGAACTACAGGTCCATTCAGATGCTGCTGGGGGGGTCGGTTTTGGGGTTGTCCTGTCAAACCAATGGTGCCAATCCTCCTGGCCTCTGGAATGGCGGGAAAAAGGCATTTGCAGGGATCTGACATTCCTAGAATTTTTCCCCATTGTAGTGGCTATTGAGATCTGGGGGGAAGAGTTTAGGAATAAAACTGTCTTGTTCTGGTGTGACAACCTAGCCGTAGTACACGTCATTAACTCATTGTCATCCAAGAGCGAACGCGTGATGCGTCTAGTTCGCCACTTTGTTAGCAGGTGCCTCAAAATCAATGTTTTATTCATGGCCCGTCACGTCCTGGGCATGGAGAATGGCCTAGCTGATGCTCTATCACGGGGACAGCTGGCCAGGTTTCGGGAGATGGCGCCGGATGCGCAGCAGTCTTCATACAACGTCCCACCTCACCTGTGGCAGCTTGGGAACTTGAGGTCAACAGAGCGGTAAGCATGTCGGTGGCTCCTGGCACCAGACAAGCATACTTCAAAGCAGGTGAGGAGTTCTGGGCTTTCAGGCAGGGCAGAGGACACATGCAGAGCTGGCCCATTCCGGTAGAACACATGCTGGAATTCTGTGTTGAGAAGCACCAAGCAGGGTGCGCTCCCAGGACAATACGTGGCAAATTGGCTGGTTTGGCATTTCTAGCAAAAGCTAATGGCTTCCTAGATACAACCAGGGAGTTCAGAGTTAGAAAGATGCTGGAGGGATGGTCCAGGGAGCAGGTGCCAAGAAAGGTTGACCAAAGGAATCCGCTTTCTGTTGCCCAGTTAGTGAGGATCTCTCGGCAGTGGGAGTTGTTATGTTCCTCAGGTTACGAAACACACCTGTTTCGGGCGGTAGCTTCCATACTGTTTTCCGGGGCTTTTAGAGTCAGCGAGGCCCTCGTCTCTTCCCGCAATGATGCATCCTTAAGAGCATTTCAGGCCAAGGACCTGTCTATTGCCAACGATATGGTGTCGCTACACTTAAGATTCTCCAAGACAGACCAATTGGGTAAAGGCAAGGTGGTCCACCTCTCGGCAGCCGGAGTTAAGGAAATATGTCCTGTCTCGACTTTAATAAGCTTTTTAGAAGCAAGAGGAGACAAGGAAGGTTACCTTTTTTGTCACCAGAATATGGCACCTTTAACGATATATCAGTTCTGGACCATCACCAAAAAGGCCCTATCAGGTATTGGTTTGGACCTCCAGCTATTTGGGACACACTCATTCCGGATTGGGGCCGCATCAACAGCGGCTAGGTTGGGGCTCCCGGCGAGCCAGATCCAGGACATAGGCAGGTGGAAATCTTCGGCTTTCAAAGGATACATAAGGACAGCAGTGGAGACATCCGCTTTGCCCGGTAATTAAACCTGCTTTGTTTTTTCTCATTGTTCTAGGTCCTGGCCCAGCTCCACGGTGTGTTGTATGACGGGTGAAGGAAATGCCCGTGAGGCCACCCACAATACTGTTGTGTGGACACAGTATGATTTTCTGGGCTGGCAGAAGAGCTGCAACATCCCATTGGGGAACACAGTTGGCGTTAAGTCGCCATGCGAAAGTGGAGTGGCTGGGACGAAGAGGGCTGCGTTGGGATGGACTCCTCCCACTGCTGAGTGGCCTGAGCCATGGAAGGGCTGAGCCTGGTGTTTTGGTGTTGCACTTGGGTGGCAACGACCTTGGACTGCTGAAGGGCTTGGCACTGGTGGCCCAAGCTGGTGAAGACCTTAAGGTCATAAGGAAGTGGTGGCCGAGCACGCGGCTGGTGTGGTCTTGGATCCTGCCTCGCAAGGTTTGGAGGTTTGCACAGCATCCAAGAGCGATTGACAAACGAAGGATTCAAGTTAATAAAGAAATTGGGAAACTAATTTTGGCCGAAGGGGGATTTATAATTAGGCACCCGGACATTCGCATTCATATTCCCGATCTTTACAGACCAGATGGGGTACACTTGACAGATGTTGGCAACGACATCTTCTTGACAGACCTGCAGAGGGGCCTGCTGGAGCTGGTGCAGGCTTAGGGAGGGAGCTGGGGGCCAAGATAGAGATCTGACCCCCAGCTGTGGCAAAAACGGGGTGGAAAGGGTGTCAGTTGCAACCGTGTGTTCTCCCTTGGGCATCTGTTAAAAGGTGATGGGCTCCTTCGTCTCACAACTCATGCCTCCTCCACGGACGGAGTGGTGGGAGGGAGGAGCACTTGGGGCTCATCTACGTCACTTCCGGTTCCGGGTCATGGAGGTGAGCCCTCCTACACGCTGGGCGTGGCTTTCAATTTGGGTGAAGGCGGGGCTCGCTTCACCCTTACCAAGCTAGGAGTTCGCCCATTGGTTGCCCAAGTATGTTTTGTTCAGGATTTTTCACCCCATTTAGCACCCTCTACAGGTCTATTACTGTAATCAATAAAGTGACCCATTTTTCATCCAGCTCTTGTGTTCGAGTTTCATTCCCTATCCGGCGCAATAAGTTGTTCTACGGTAGCAGAAGCAAAATTTATTTTTGGGGAAATGCCATCAAATAGGCAATCTGGGTGAACCTTCCTGGTAAGAAAGTCTGGGGCAGAGATTTATTTAGATGTGATATGAGAGACATCTATAAGTCAGAAGTAGGTATTAGACATATAAAAAATTCTAAGAATATAGAAATTCTTAATGAAGAGGCAAATAAAATGAAATAAGGCTGTCCAATACAAACTATTAAAGACGTTTAAAGCAGAGGTGAGTTCCTCCCAGTTCACACTGGTTCTATACCATTGGTAGCAAACCATTGGCAATGTCATGGTGACGTCACAGAACTGGTTCTGTCAGTGCCGGTCTGTGGATGCTGCCATCTTTTTTTTTTAAAATGTTTTTTTGATTTTTTTTTTGGTTTTTTTTCTTCTGTGCATGTACAGAAGCCATCTTGTTTTTGGCTTTTTTGGGGGGGGGATATTTTTTTGCACTGTGCATGTGCCCGCGCGCCCATGAGGCACAGCCACACAGTGTGGGAAAAGGTGAACCGGCAGGGAGGTAAGTTAGAACCCACCCCAGATTTAAAGTTAGAAAAGTTATAGTCAATTGAACATGTAAACTAAGAGGTTGTGTTTCTGTTTGTGTGTGTGGCATGAATGCATATGTGTCTATATGCATTTTTCTCAGTAATACATGGAGGTGCTAATTAATATTTCACTCCAGTGACTACATGGACATGCTTGCAAAAAATGCATTGAAAATTTTGGTCTTCTTCTACAATGGTTTTTAACATCTTAGTCTCACAAGCCAGGGATTTCCTGGTGACCTATCATTCAAACATTAATATTTTTTGAACCTGTTTAATCAGCCAGATTAAACGAGGAGTAGTTAGCTGCTCTGACTTACTCTCTTTTGTTGAGAGCTCTCTTTTAAACCAGTGGTCTTCAACCTTGGCAACTTTAAGACTTGTGGACTTCAACTCCCAGAATTCTGGGAGTTAAAGTCCACAAATCTTAAAGTTGCCAAGATTGGATAATCCTGTTTAAAACGATGCAGATGTTGCATCATCTCTGAGCTACTTGTCCTTTTCATTTCTTAATGAAAAAGTTTACATTTCTTAAAACGTTTACGCTTATAATTAAGGTAAATGAGAGTAAAAATATTGATTTCTAATTGTAATGCATTTCTTGACTCTTAGAGCACAGACAGAAGCACCTGAAAGACAGCTTCCTGCATATTTACCTTAAAGGATTATAAAGTAGTAGTGAAGCTGAGTTAAAATACCTTAAAAGCTGACAAAGATAATTAAATTCAGGATTAAACATTTACATTTAACTTATTTTAATTTGCACATGTTTTGTTCAATTTTTAGCCAACAATCATTTTTTTAATTTCGGTACTTTCAATAAATGTCCTTTGTGAATTAATCCAACAACTCGCAAAAAGTGGTAGTAGACAAATTTCTCCATGCTTGTTAATAGACCTCTTTCCTTTTATAGTTTCCATGTTGGTGTATATATTTTATTTATTTATTTATTTATTGGATTTGTATGCCGCCCCTCTCCGCATATATAAGTGCATGTGCATGTGCTACTTTAAATACTAGCATTTTTATTATGATTTTATTTTTCAGACTACAAAAAATTCATGTGCAGAGAAGCAAATTTTTCCTAACCTTTCCCCAGTGTTATATTATGGTGCTATTCATTATTCTTGAGTCAAGAGAAAATAATAACCTGCCTGAAATTTCTTGTCCCCATTTTTTTATCTTGGTCTTGCATCTCTCACCTTTACTCTCAGTCACTGCTATTCGTCTGATTTTCCTCCAAGATAATGGGTCATAAAACCTATCCAGTTTTGTAATCTTGAAGCTGTCCTTGGACATATTGGTGCAAGAAGAAAACTATTAGTTCGGAACTGTATGGCTAACATAAAACTGAGGCTGTTTCATTCATTGGCTAAGAACAAGATGAAGTCAATGTTGTAGAGACAAAGGAGGAAATAGCTGATGTCAAGGAAAGCTTGTACCATGGTTAGGTGCAAGCTGGGACACAGCCACAACCCCATCATTTACCATATTAAGTAGTGCGTACATTATGTGCACTTTCAGAAAGATTCAATCTATTCTTATCACACTAAATTGGAATAGTTGCTTTCTTAATTAAAAAGGACAGGCAATTTCACTTGAAGTATCATAAACAACATAGTGATTATGGTCTTGTTTGATTTTCACCAAGATGCTTGTAATTATGGGGCAAAGGGGGAAACAAGAACTGTACATGGAATAACATTTCATTGCCTGACATATTTTGAAAATGAAGTTTAATAGAGAGAGACATGGGGAAAATCAAGACAGATAATCATTGCTATCTATCTATGTAGAGAGACACGATGGCTCAAGGATTAAGATGGTGGGCTTGTCAAATGGAAAGTTGACAATCCAGGTTGAGACCCAAGTGCCATGTGACAGGGAGAGCTTCCATTACTGGCCCCACCTCCTGCCCACCTAACAGTTCAAAAGCATACAGATAGATATCACTTCAGTAGATAAGTAACAGCATTCCGTGCACCTGGGCATATTGTCATGCTGGTCAAGTGACCACGGAAGTGTTTTCAGACAGCGCTGGCTCCCTTGGCTAAGAAGCAGAGATGAGAACCTGTCCCTAGAATTGGATACAACTGGACAGCTTCTACCTTTATCGTTGTGTCTACAGGACAGTTTAATATGGATACCCACCTGTTCTGCCGGTGTGTTTCAACCGCCTGTAATTACAGGGTAATTAGTCCAGGAAGACACACACCACGCGATAAAAGGAAAACCCAAAAGTTTTTATAAACAGAAAAACAGAAACAGCTCCCTTTTTAAATGGCAAAGGGATTTTCTGGTACACACAAGGCACAGGTTAAATGCAATTCAATTGCTCACCCAATAACTGGGAAATTGAGTCCAATTCTAAAGTCCAGAGAGTCCACACACAATCTTAAACTGCACACAAACCACGATCTTGACGAAACAATGAATCAGATAAACTGCCACAAGGCTAAACCAGCACGCTGTTCTTTTTATCTGTAGCACTAATTACAGCAGCCCCCCCCAACCACAGGTGGCTTCATTTTCTCTTATAATAATCCTTCAGTTGTTGTCTCCTATGCATCACTCTACGCATGTGTGGATTTGCCATTAATTCTTGTTCAGAATCCAAGGATGATACAGATGATTGATCTCCTCCCGGGCTGTCTGCCAAACTCCCCTCTTCCCTGTCACTCATACTTTCTTGGTTAGAGGAGGCTTCGTCAGCAGATTCCATCTGGTGTATTTATGTATTTTCCATTCCTTGGGTGGGAAAATACATAAACAGGATTGGTTGGCTCAGCCTGGCAGCAAGGATATAAATAGCTGCCAGGCACGGTCATGTTGTTGTATTACTAGTTCCAGTTACCTATAACTTCGTTCAATGGTTCACAGACTATGCTGTCTCATTCCTGCACTGATCTAACATTTACCATTATCTATCTATATACACATAAATAATATGGAAAGAGAGCAAAACAAGAGGGAGTCTGACATATGAAAGGGAGAGGGAAAGGAAGAGAATGCATAATATCAACCTACAAAATGGCTGCACATAAACAGGACTTTTGAGTTGTCAGGTTACTAACTATGGGAGCAGTCAAAGGACTGGAGGAAAAGGGTTCTGAATGTGAGTTTTATCTAGCTACAAAATAAAGTTGCTAGATGACAGACACCATCACAAAATCCTGTCTTCTTGGCATCCAGTTGCCTGCTGTTTCATTCAATTTCTCTTGCTGATTTAAATTCTGCAATGAGTGAAGGAAGTCATGCTCCATCTTTTGGCATGAAGTTTTCAGAAATTATGTCATTGTTATACATATTTCACAAGCAGGACAGTTTTCTTTCATAACTAATACACATAGAAATCCTTGGTCTCCAAAGAGGATTAATCCCCAGTCTAACAATTGATTTAAGAAAAAGGAGACAACAGAGAAAGAAACATATCTGTACCACTCTCCTAAATTTTCTGAAGATTTGCTTTCTTTAAAAGACACAACTGCAGTCACATGAAACATGACTTTAATTTCAAAATATGAAAGGTTTAGAAATTTTACTATTTTGATAAGGTACGAGTGGCAATGACATTTGAATGAAGTTATATTTATAGGAGTTCTGTTAAAGTTTTTATTTATAGTTTCGTATCATTTCTATCTGTCAAAATGGAGGCTCATTTTCAATCTCCTCATATAAAAATGAATAAATCAAATAATGTGGACCTAAACATTTAACTACTTATAAATAAATGATTCATAGGAGGACCAATTTGCATATGCTGAAAGCATTTTATATAGTGTTTTGCAAATAAAACATACTGCATACAGACCTCTGGAGGAAAGATGTTTCACTTGTCACTGTAATAATTAATGTGCTAATATTAATATGTCTCAAGATTACAAACACTGTGAATATGATATCAGGGTAGCTCCTCCCAAGAGAATTTCATTTTTGTCACACAATCATTGTAAACTCATTTATTCAAATTTTAATTATATCCCTAAAGTGCATCTTTTTCAGGTTGGCTAATGCTGGGCTTTAGCTGTCTTGCCATGTTGTACAAAGTTCAGTCTAGTAGATGAATACAAAAAAACAAGGCCTGGCTCAGGAATCAGGTATCTCTTTGTCTAAAAATGCAGGTAACTAATTAGAAACCTTTATCTTATTTCTTCCCTTTGGGACAATTGATTTATAAATGGTGCAGTTAGTAAAACCTCCCAGACCTTCCATGCAAAACCCGAACTATTTTTATTAGGAATCATAAGACAAAACTTTAATAAAGAAAACAGATATATTATAATTCATATTATTACAGCCGCAAGGATTTTATATGCACAATTCTGGAAACAGGAAAAAACCCCAACCATTCTATCCCTTTTGGTTAAAATAATGGAATGTGCAGAAATGTCCAAGCTAATAATGGAATTGCAAAACAAGGATGAGACAGATTTCTACAAAGCATGGGACAAATGGTACCATTGGTTAAAAAAAAGAAATTACTTAAAAATTATTCATCAAGAAAAATATCCAACAAAAACAACTTGTAAAACCAGCAATCTACGTTACAAATCATAATATCAAATTGAAACGACAAACTGTAAACATCGATTGACACAAATTTTGAATAACAAAGAAACTGAATGAACAAACCCTTAAACCACTGATACGTATTGGCACTAGCAATTACCTCAAAAACATATGCATAAAACCTTAGGGAAATCTATACCACCTATGTGTTTAAACCACAGGCCGCAAAGCATGGAAGCCCCAGTTCTAACGCTGGCCCTTTACACTCTTCTTACTATTCTTCTTTTATATCTCTTTCCCCTCTTCCCCAACCCCCTCCCCTTCTTCTTTTCTCCCTCCCCACTTGCGTGTACTATATAAGTAAATTATAATTGCTAGAATGTACATTACATATATTCCCTTTGCCTTTCTGTACCCTGTTTTTAATGTATATATTCAATAAATTTTTTTTAAAAAAGTAAAACATTTAAATAACATTTTTTCCAATTGTGCCCACTGTTTTGCTAGACTTATATTATTTTTCCTTTTAGATTTTTGATAAGTACAATGTGACATGTTCTCTCCCCTGATTTTTCCTTTCCCTCTTCCTTGGGTGAAAACATTATTATGATGGGAAAAGAGAACAACAAATAAATCAATTTCTGATTAAGAAAATACAGTATATCAAAACAAGGCCTTTCCCCAGTGCTGAATTAAATGTTATCCACCCATATTTGAATGGGCAACAAACAATGCTAGTATAAAATACAATGTCTACATTGCTTATCCTACTCAGGACTATTCCCAGGGGCTTCTGAATAGCATTATATTGATTTGTGAGTAAGTTTACTATTGATTTGATAAGTAAGTTTACTATTTTGCTTCTCTGGTTTTCCTATCATTTCATTTTAGCACAATACCAAAACAGCAAACATCTTCCAATCAAGGTCAATCAAACTGGAATTGAGCAGGTCTTGCATCAGGGTTGTGCTTGAGCTTCTCTAAGCTAATTTACAAAATATTGCCCATATGGATCATGTCAAGCTAAAAGATTATGTGAAATGAAGAACAATATGGGAAGAAAGACACCAAGGCAGGAATAGTTCTGGACAGAAAGGAGGCAGGTCCTACCTACAATTAGGCTTTATAGAGTGAGATAATTGAAACTATCTGCTAGGAAACCAATCTCTTGCTTCTGGGGATCAGGAGACAGAATAGAAGGAATTTACTTACTGTTCTGTCTGGGTCACTCCAGAAGCCAATACCAACCCAAAAAGAGAAGCCAGACACACTGGTAAAAGGCAAAGGCAGTTTTATAAAATTCAAGAAAAACACAGGTAACAGAAAATGTCCTTACAAACAGGAAAATGCTGTATCTTCAGATATATCCACGAAGGCAAAAGTCCATGCAGCAATACAGAATTCTTGCTGCCAAGCCGAGGCTGTAGATAGCAGACCTACACCTCCCACGGGTCTTCCAAAGCTGCTGGGCCACAAGCCAGGAACAGAGACGCCGAGAAACAAGACAGGATAATGCAACTCCAAACTGATAACACTCCACATGGCTTCAAGGGCTTGCCTGCCTTTTAAACCCTGCTGATGAGGACCACACCCAAACCCAGCTGTTCCTAATTCAGTGCTGATAATACTTCTTTAATTGCTCCTTTCTTTGATCTGACCGTCTCTGTCGCATGTCAATGACGGCTTGAGCTTCATCACCTAATGACTCCAAACTACTGGCTGGGGAGAGCCCCCCCCCCCCGGGGGCTCTCATGCTGTTCTCCTTCGTCCCATTCCTGATTTTCCTCTCCCCCGTCCGACTGTTCAGCCCCCTCCTCTTCGTTGTCATCCTCCTCCGGGCATGGAGCCAGCAGAGACACAGCCGGTCCCTGAGCAGCCTCAGGCTGAACCACAACACTTACTTACTTACTTACTTACTTACTTACTTACTTACTTACTTACTTACTTACTTACTTACATATTTTAATTGGAAGGGACCTTGCAAGTCATCTAGTCCAACCCCCTGCTGGTGCAAGATAGCCTCAAAAAGTTCCTCCTTATTTACAGGTTGAATTTCTCCTTGGATAGCTTCCAACCATTGCTTCCTGTCTAGCTCTCTGGTGCTTTGGAAAAATAATGTGTTCCCCTCCTCCCTGTGGCAGCCTCTCAAGTATTTGTACACTGCTATCATGTCACACACACACACACACACACACACCGAATCTAGTCCCTTTATCATTCTGGTTGCTCTATTCTGCACCTTTTCTAGAGTATCAATGTCTCTTTTGTAGTGTGGTGACCAAAACTGAATGCCGTACTCTAGGTGTGGTCTAACCAGGTAACACTGATTGAAGCTAACAAATTTTAAAAATTGCCAAATAAGTACACACACCCCAAAAAACCCCAATATCCTTCATTTTTTGCTGGCTACTGCAAAAGGGAGAAATGGGGTGATTACATCGAAATAAACAGAAATTTTGGTATAGCGTTAAAGCAGAATATGCTAACACATGCTCTCTTTTGAATGACAAAGCATTACAGATTTTTTACACCTTAAAGCTATGGCAGAATAAGTGTCAGCTTAAAGGAGAAAAAATTACTTTAAAGATACTGTATACATATCATGATGTTTCTCTAATAATCTTGAACTGAAACGAGAGCAATGTCATGAGTCTAAGAAAAAAGACTGGCTCTTAGGGCATGGTGATTCAGTTCAGATAGGGACAGAGCCACGGCCTCAGCATAGAACAAATAAATTTATTTTAATATAATTCATTGTTTTCATGGTTTTATATGCTTTTCATTATTACTCTGTGTGTGTCCAGAGTCACTATGGGAGAGAGGTTATACAAATATGATTTAATAAATAGATTTTAAAAATAGACCTATTCTTTCAGAGTTTCCCTCAGCAGCCCAAGGTAGCATTCTTTTTTTATTTAAATGTATTTTTAGTTAGAATTATATTCTCCCAATTTTCTGCCAATTACAGACTATTTTGGCAATGTATACATTTTCTTGTTTGTTTTCTAGTTATTTGCTTGAATACCCAGAATCCCAAATGTTACTCACAACTCACAAATACAGCACTCCATCTATAATGATCAATGGCCAATCCAGTATTAGAACCTTACTATATAATCCCACTCACAGAGAAAGGCCAATTAAAATGTCACATTTTATGGTACAAATAACCTGGAGTACCAAAACAACAGTACGGTTTCACGCGCATGGTAACCAAACAGTTCCCAATTCTATAAGATATATTATTTAGTACTCAGAAACAAAGTACAGTAGGCATTATTCCATTCAGAACTCAAGGAACCACAAATGAAATGTATTTATTAATTTAATTTTGATAAAATTGACTTTTTTGTGCAACAAAAACTATGAAATAAATCGCCAGCAGAAATTTCCTAATTTACTTTATCTCTTGAAAAATAAATATGTTACATTTTCAAAACAAATTATTCATATCTATTCTAATGAGAAGAAGCACATGCATAAAAAGCAGAAATATAGATAAGACATCTCAGATAAGGAATGGGAACTATCTATATAGCACAAAATTCTGTCTATATCATAAAAAAGCATCGTCATATTCAGTTAGTACTGCTTGGTAAATATACATGTAATGAAGTTAGAAAAAATTATGAACAGCACTCTTAGAAAAATATTACAGAGTTAAAATGATCTCAATTTCAACAGTTCTAACTCCACTAATAACAAGATCTCTGAGCTTGATTTTTTTTAAAGGACATGCTTAGGTTATGTTTATAATGAACAATTTAAAATAACAATAAATACTGCAGTGTTTTTATTAAATTAGTAGCCCATTTTGGTTCTTCAGCTTGCTTAGTTTTTTCCTCATTTGTAACTAAATATTGTTTTATTGCCTTCAATAATATATGTTCGAAGTATGCTGGCCATCAGCTATAAAGCCTTTCATAGCATAAGATTCAGTAATTTGAGGAACTACGTATCTTCCATGATTTCTGCCTGACCAGTAGGTGTGGCAGAGTTGACATGTTCTGGATTTCTTTTACGTGCAAAATCAAACTTCTGGGGAGAGATTTCATAGTAAATTAGATGTCTCTGAAGGAATGGAGATTGTACTGTAGCAGAAATCAATGGCTAGGTGATGAATTCTGACTGGCAAATTTTCACCAGAAAAAGGAGAGATTATGAAATTGGGAGATTGCCCATATGTACGCCAGACAGCTGCTCTTATAGGTAGACTGCATGGTCAACCTATCAATTAAGCAGCTGGTAGTTAAGGGATTTCAATGGAGATAATGTTTGCTGCACATCATTTCTTAATCATTTTTGGAAATTATTTCTTAACTGCTTCTCAACTAATAGGAATCTTTCGATCTACATGTTTTATAGAATAGAATAGAATAGAATTTTTATTGGCCAAGTGTGATTGGACACACAAGGAATTTGTCTTGGTGCATATGCTCTCAATGTACATAAAATAAAATATACATTTGTCAAGAATCATGTGGTACAACACTTAATGATTGTCATAGGGGTCAAATAAGCAATGAAGAAGCAATATTAATAAAAATCTTAGGATACACGCAACAAGTTACAGTCATACAGTCAACATGGGAGGAAATGGGTGAAAGGAATGATGAGAAAAACTAGTAGAATAGAAGTGCAGATTTAGTAGAAAGTCTGACAGTGTTGAGGGAATTATTTGTTTAGTAGAGTGATGGCGTTTGAGAAAAAACTGTTCTTGTGTCTAGTTGTCTTGGTGTGCAGTGCTCTGTAGCGACGTTTTGAGGGTAGGATTCAACAAGTGGGTTTCCTTCAGACTTTAGCTAAGAAAGTTTAAAGATTTTGAAGAGATTTTTAATTTTTTTTAATAAATAGCAAAACACTGATTAGAATATTGATTTTGGAAAGTTACAAATGGACTAAGGGTCCAGATGGATTTGAAATATCATTTTGAAATTAATTATAAGAGCTCTTCCCATGGAAAAATGTGGTTGCTCTAAATTCTTTAGAAAAGTTTACAATGGGAGTTTGAAGGTTGGATGCTAGAGGGGACCAAAAGGAATTAGTTTACAATTAAAGAAGAAGAGTTAAATTTGACTTACTGATACAAAATGGACATACTGAAGAATATTTGTGAATAATGGAATCAGAAGTTAATTTTAAGAGTGTCTGTCATTACAGATAAAGTATGTTTAAAAGGGACAAGTTATATCAAACAAGACTAAGACTCCTTTGAGAGTAGATTTTAAAATGATAGCTTAAAATAATGATGACGTGGAGTTAGAGACTTTGGCCTGCCACAGTAGAATAGTATTAGGGGAACTGGGAGGGGTAGTTGCATGAGAGGAAAAGTTACTAGCCACAACAAATTCCTTTCTTAGAGTCCAAGGTCATCTTTTGTTCTGCATCAACAGAAGTAAAGAGGAAGTCTGTGAAATCCCTGCACTCGGACTGGTCCTCGTGATGAACTTGTGGGTGTGGGGATAAGGGACAAACTTTGACTTGGGTGAGGAACTTGAAGGAAGATAGTATCAGGATAGCAATGGCATGACCAACTTGGCTCTGTTAATAAATCGAACCTTGAATGAGAGAATTGGACTTGAATCTGATTTATTTCTCAGATGCTATTTGCGGCACTGACAAATGATATGGCAAAAAGATGCTACACTGGATATACAAATGAAATCAGTTGATATTTTAATAATTAAAATGGATGTACAATTAGCAAAGCAAAAGACATCTTATATTGGATTTACAAAAAGGTTTTGAAGTATTTTGTGAGACAGGACAAAGAAAAAAATAAAGTTCTGGAATGTTAGTTGAAAGAAATTAAAGATCACAACTGTTAAAACTAAAAGAAAGGATTTTTTTATCTGATCAAAGTTATTATTATTAAGTTATTATTAAAGTGACTTCCGAAGGCTTCAACACAAGATTGAATTTATAGAAGGATTTATGAATGTTCTGGGGGGGGGGAATTTAAACTATCCAGAGGAACAAGTTGGTTAGCTTTGGGACATAAAGATTCATGAATATTGAACTTTTTGAGAAGTGATTTTAGGTTTGAAAATATGGTTTTTGAATTATTGGACAAAAAAGGAACAAAATAAACTATAATGAGATGTTCCACCAGCAAGAAATTTGAGGAGAAACTGTGTCGATAACTCATAGAATTAAGGGTACTTTGACAAGAACCTATAAGGAGATTATGAATAAAATTCAGAGCATAGATGAAGAGCTGGAAAACATGACACAAAGGACAAGGAGTGATCAAGACAGCCAGGAAGAGTCAATTGAAAGAGTAGATGAAAAAACAGAATAGACAAACCAACAAATAAAAAAAGGAGGGTATTTTAAGGGAGGTAAAAAAGGAACTGGAGTTGCGGGAAGACTTTTTTGGAAGAGACATAGGGGCAAGAGTAGCTATTTTGAAAATTAGACAATGGAATAGGAAGGGAGAAATGTTTAAAATGATTGGTCAAGATATGGTAAGAAAATAGAGATAAAGATCCAAGAGTAATATGGGAGGCAAGATAAGAAATGAACAATTGAAGTTTTAAAGCAGTCAAGAGATGATGGATAGAAAGGGAACATTTTTTAAATATAATAGTGGCATAATTTAAAATTAGAATAAGGATGGAAACTAGAGGGAGGGGGTTTAATGAAGTAATAACAAGAGGGGAAATCAGAACTTGAACAATGGTAGTATTAAGCATGTTTAAATAATATAATGATTGGCATAAAAATAACATACTGAAATATTGAATAATTAAATAATGGGTGATTATAACTTAACATAAATGTGTATTATTAGATCCATATAAATCTGTTAAATGTAACAAATATGATTATTAATATTTTATTTATAGTAAAAGGAATGACACTCAGAATATGATGATTGGCATAAAAATAACATGTTGAAATATTGAATCACTAAATAATGAAAGATTATAACTGAACAAAAAAATGTGTCCTATTACCAGAACTATATAAGCTTGTCAACCATCGTATATATGATGAATATTATTTTATTTGTACTAAAATGTAAGACACTCAGATGCAACATTGTTCGTGCATTGATACGTTTGTAAAAAATAAAAAAAACTTTTTAAAATGGGCAAAAAGACAAAGATACTTATTTATAAAATTTATTGGTTGCCCATCTTATCATAGGTTAACTCTGGGTGTCTTTCAGTCATAAAAATGTATGTATACCTATACTTTAAAACAAATTAAATTAAATAATCTGATACACACCTTTGCAGAACCACCTCTATTATCCTAAAGAGTCACAGAATCATCCTGCTACATGTAAATATACTTGGGAAAGGGATGTAGGAGGCAGCTAAGATTTTACCTGAATGAAGAGAATTTAGAATGGCATATTGATGTCATAGAGTTTTGGTGTGGGATTGAAAATTGCTGACTGAAGATTTGTTACACAGAAGAGTAGATAGGAGATTGCTGAAGATGACATGGAGTACTCTAGTCTGTGACTCTGGAAGAAAATTGAAGACCTAAAGAAAGGTTAGCCTAAGTAAGTTTTGTGTAGTGCAGAGCTATCAAAACTCCCAGCTCCTGGGCCGGATGCGTCACACACTGGTGATGCCCACACCCGGTTTAGCGAAGGTGGAAAAGTCCTGATACATCATGTAACGTCACTGTGACGATGTGAGTTTGACATCACTGATGTGGTGGGTTCCAGGAGAACAAAGCAATCAAAGTTCGAAAGAGAATGACAATAGCTCAAGATTGAAGCATCAGCTGAAAGAAATCATGGCAGAGCAATGAAATGGTGGGTTTTCTAGGGAAAAAAAGTTGTCAATGCAGAGGCAAAATTTTGAGAGAGATCAACTAGGTAGTTCAATCAATGATGAGTGGAAATATCAAAATGCTATTGGTTTTGGTAGTTGACATAGTAAAGAGGAAGAAAGCCAGAGACTAACAAACCTTGACAATTGCTGATCGTGTCTGGCAATATATACCAAAGCAGGGAAGAAAGCCAGGAAGGTCAACTGTAGATGAGGTCAGGGATGAGTTCCAAGTTACCTTGCTGCCGGTTCGCTTCCTCCTGCACTGTATGCAAAAAAACTTCAAAAAAAACCCCTCCTGCCAAAAACCAAAATAGCAACACATGCAGACTGCTGGAAACTTTTAAAAAAAAACCTGGGAAAAAATGCATTTTTTAAAAAAAAAAAAGATGATGGAGCCCACAAACTGGCATTGACTGATCCAGTTTGGTGACATCATCATGACATCACCACTAGATCACTCCTGGTTCGAGTGAACCAGTCTGAACCGGGAGAAACTCACCCCTGGATGAGTTAGAGCAGCCACAGAACTAGCCAGGCCATCAGTAATAGTTAATAAAGGGGAATATTAACAGAGGGGAAGACAAGGAGTTTTTAGATTGGGTTCTTCTAAACTTAGTCCCAGATAGCAGCACCCCTTCATGGATGGGTGTGTTTGTCCCAGATGAGGGACAAATCAGCAATTTTAACTTTCACAAGGAAACAGAGGGAGAGGACTTACATTTTAGCTCTGTGTCGAAAAATAATTATCTCTAACAAGTGAATTTTTCAGCTTTTCATGGAAAAGTTCTGGGAAAGAATCCAAGGTCAAATCACCCAGCTGGAGAGATTGCCAGGTGTTAGATTGGAATGATGCCCAGAAATTAAAAGTGAAAGCCAGAGATCCAGGTAGGAAAGACAAGAAGGATGAGAAAAAGCAAACATTTACTGTATCCTACTTATTGTTTACACAATAAAAAAGGGGGGGGGGAGAATCTTTTAGCCTGCTACTCAGAACTCTGTGACATAATCAGATTCCTCCCTTTTCTGAACTTTCAGTATTTCTTCACATTTTTAGATGAAAAGCTAACACTTTTCAAGTATTTAAAGCACTTCACATCTATTTTATAGCAATCATTAAAACAACACTATAAGTTAAATCAGAGTTATTATTCCCATGCTGAAATTGGAGAACAGGAGTATACTGAAAGAATAACAGATTGCCTGAGATAGTAAATGAATCACAGAAGTAAAATCTGAATGGATTTTTTCCTGTGGGGTCTTTCTCACAGTCCAATTATAGTACAATTCACTAGGGCTCGAGCCAGCGGAAAAGTAAGCCAACAGAATGCTGCCCTATTGTTGACCCCCATCAAGAGTGTATTAAGAGATCATTGAGTGTTGCAGTCATGGGGGAGCAGCTGTATGAGGTTGCTCCTAGAAGCATTGTCAGGTTAGAGCAACATCTGCATCATTTTTTCAGATATTTATAAAAATAAATTAATAAATGTGACAGAAGTGTTTGACTTAAATTAAACATTTTTTATTCTTAAGACTGTTTGATTAGGATAAGTAGCAAATCTAATAATGTTCACAACCAGAAAGTATTTTTTCTTTGTTGAATTACTCAAGGAGAGGGATAAGAATTGACCGGTTGGAGCACCTTAGCCCTGGGTGGAACCATCCCAGGATGCTACTGCTCTTTGGAGAAAAATATATAATGTACTGAGAAACACAACATTATATCCCACTCCCAAAGTTTTTTAAGCAACAAAGTCTCTCAAATTTGACTAGCATTAAATGCCTGTTAATGATTAGTGCAGATGTGTGAAATCTGCAGGGAAAATTCTGATGCCGGTTCATTTTTGCTGCTTCAGAACTGAGAAATTGCATAGGAGATCCAACCCAGCCCAAATATTTTACTATATGATTGTAGCTGCTTCTTCTATTTATTCAAGGAAATAGATGTTGCATGCTCCTGGGTTCTAGAAAATATGGAACTGCCCTCCTTGCTTTCCGCCCATTTCTATATAATTTCAGCTTGAGCCTACATTGAAACACAAAATCTAATTCCACCACAGTAATGAGACCTGGGACTACTACTGACCCTTCTATTTTAATGCAGACTGTCAGATGCAAACAACTAGAGCCACCGTAGAGTTCAAACTAGGTGCAGTGATCCCTCATTTTTCACGGGGGATGCGTTCCAAGACCACCCGTGAAAAACAAATTTCTGTGAAATAGAGGAAAGATGTTTTTTTATGTATTTAACAAGTATTTAGACTTTTAAAACCCACCCTTTGCATTAAACAGTCATTTTATAACATTTCTCAGCTGGAACTACATGTGATAACCTACCAGTTTCTTTAATAGAGTAATTAATGGATTTAATTAATTTTTAATGGATTTAAAATTTTTAATGGATTTAATAGATTTAAGCCCACCCTTTGAAAACCCGTGAAATAGCGAATCTGCAAAAGATGAACCGTGAAGTAGCGAGGGATTACTGTACTTGAATCTTCCTATACTGACAGCTTTCACATGTGAAAAAAGTAGATAAGGCTTAAAATCATGTGTGTGTGTATGTGTGTGTGTGTGTGAGAGAGAGAGAGAGACCTTGCCCGCTTGTTTCCTCATTGAGTCCTCCTCACAACTGGGACACTTGCTGTCTAACACAGACTAATGAACGAAATATTGGTGGATTCTCCAGCCTTAATTTCCCATCTCACACAGTATCATTTGATCAGTGGGGAAAAAAATAATAATATTGCCAAATGTTGAGTGGGGCAGATTTATGCAAGTGTAGGACAGTAACAAATGGTAACCAATTAACAAATGGTAACCAATTAACTAATCCTGTAACTTCTTAGTCCAATGATGGCAAAGCTTTTTTTCCTTGGATGCCGAAAGAACGTGGTGCACATGCTATCGTGCATGAGTGAGTGCCCACACCCATAATTCAATGGCTGGGGAGGGCAAAAACAGCTCTATCTGTTCCCTGAAGGCCCTATGGAGGCCAGAAATGGCCTGTTTACCAACTTCTGGTGGGCCCAGCAGGCTTGTGCTTTGCCCTCCCCAGGCTCCAAAGGCTTCCCTGGAGCTGGGGAAGGATAAAAATACCCATCCCCCATCCCCCATAAGCTCTCTGGAAGCCAAAACTGCCCTCCCAGTGTCTCTGTGTGAACCAAAAATCAGCTGGCTGGCACACACATGCACATTGCAGCTGAGCTAGGGTAACAGGTCACATGCCAGCAAATATGGCTCTGCGTGCCACTTGTGGCACTCACGCCATAGGTTCGCCATCACTGTCTTAGGCTATTGCTAAACACAGGTTTAGCATTCTTCTAAAGCAGTACTAAACCTGTGTCCAGAAGCAGACACCTGACAAGTTACAAATGCTGCAAGGAAATGCCCATGCTGGTAGCCTGTCCAGTTCTCTCCATATGGCCAGAATACTTGGGGATACTTTGGGGATACTATGGCCAGAATACATGGGGATACTTTGTGGGTGGCTACGGATCTAGAACAGAGTAGAAGCAAAAATGCATCTCAATAAAGTGATAAGAGCAATAAAAAGTGCAATCATGCAAAAGTCCTTGTTTGCCAAACCTCTAATGAATCCAACAGTGACAGAGCCAGCAACATACAGCCGGCAGAACCCTGCTTTCTTTCCTAGTTTAAATTAACTGTCTGTGCAATATGGGAGTGTTGCATAGTCTTCTCTCAAGAGAAAGCCGGTTATACATTTTTAAACATTTTAAAAATATCACTAAACTCGTGTTTATAGAAAGTCATACATAAGCACTTTAGAAAATTATAGCCAAACATTATAGTGGCAGATGACTCTGCAGAAGCCAAGTGTTTGCTCCCTCCTGCATGCAACCTAAATGGATATTGTGAGAGGTTCACAACAGCTGGAGGAAATAGGAGTTTCTACAGAAGCTAAAACGGCCAAAAGAAGCTGGGCAGATTCCACCACCGGCTGCCACATTAGCCAAGTGATGGTTAAAGCATGGAAGAATGAGAAATCTTCATTTAAAGACAGAACAGCAGAAAATGACTTCACACTTTCTCAGATGTGAGTGGAGTATGAGAAAAAGGCAACCCCATATTATTTCTGCCATGATTAAAGTATTTGTGGGCATGAGCCTGAAATACTCCATCTTCAACTGAAAATCACTTCAATACCATTTGCTGCCATGGTAGTGCAGTGTTGGAATGCAGTATTGCAGGTTGATTCTGCCCATTGCCAGGAGTTCGATCCTGAACAACTCAAGGTTAACTCAGCCTTTCATCCTTTTGAATTGGTAAAATGCAGACCCATATTGTTGAGGGAAATATGCTGACTCTGTAAACTGCTTAGAGAGTGCTGGAAAGGATTATGAAGCAGTACACAATTCTAAGTGCTATTGCTATTTTAATAAATACTGTAATAAATATTTGTCTGGTATATCAGCGAAATTATGGTACAGGCCAAATTAAAATAATGAAACAAATCTTCACTATGTTTCTGATAATCAAAGATAACTGATTTTGTGATTGATGCATTACGAGTAACAAATAACAAAATTGTTTTACCAGCCTGTAGGGAACTCACTTCCCAATAGGACATGGCAACTGTCTTCCAGGCTGGCCTTTAAAAACATAGCCATCAATCAGCTTTTAACATTGTCTAGTTGTAAGCTATAAAATTTCATTTGATTGTGGGATTTAAAAAAAAATATGTATCTGTTTAATATTTATTACAAATCTAAATAAACAATGATAAAAATGGGTTAAGAATTACTAAATAAAGGAGAAGGCATGGTCATCCACCATGGCAACACAGCATTTTTCTGCTCCTGCATGAAATTGCCGAACCCCCACTGTCTGTGGGGTGCTGATTTTTTTGAATCAGCCCAGAACCTCTCTGAAGGGGAGGGAAAGAAGGGGACCCAGTCTGGTGCCTGTTTTGGGATTTTTACACACCCCACAGGCGTTGTCCAAGAGCCTTCACCAGCAGTGGAGTGGAAGCAGTTTGCTGCCTTTAGCCTTGGGAGACTGCGAACGGAAAATCGGACTGATTAATTGATGTCATCCGGAATGAAAAGGAAAGTAAATTTTGTGCTGGAGGAAGAGAAACAGAGAATTATTGCACTGGCTGGAGGAGAGATTTTGTTAAAGAACTGTGTTATGATAAAGGAACTTTCTGACTAATTGGGGTAAGTGGCTAAACTGAAACCAGAACTTTCTAACTGCAAATTAAGGAGAATAAGGAAGCGATTCTAAAACCCATTTGCACAAAAATTTGATGGTTGGAGGCTTTGAAATTGGATTTTTTTAAAAAGAACTTTAAGAGTTTAAATAGTTAAATGGAATCATTTTGGTTTAAATGATCTTTAATTGCTGTTTCATAACAAATTGGTGGAGCCATCTGTTGGTCAAAGCTTATGAGAACTTTCATTTATTTAGAGAATTTGTCATTTAAGCCCTGGCCTTGGGAAAGAGAAACTAACTGGACATTTTATCTGCAAAGGAGACCTTGCAAAACTTGTGGGAGTCTGAACTTTGTTTGTACTGTTCTGCAAAATATAACTAGGCTGCTGGGAAGAGCTTGCAACATCTGGAGATACGAGACCTGAGAAAATGGAAATGGAAATTCAAGATATAAGAAAATTGTGTAAACATTTATTTGATGACCTCAAAGAATTGAGAGGAATGATGAATGGATTTTTTCAAACTACTAAAGAACTTACAATTGAAGCTAATAGAAAATTACACAATGTGGTAGAATTAAAGGAGACTTTTGAAGACAGAAATATTATAATTATGGATTTGCAGATTGAGGAAACAACAAACGAACTAAGCAATGATAAGAATTAAGTTCCACTAGTTAGTGGACATGATATTAAATACTTTGATCATCAAATTTTGAGTGATGATATAACATTTTTTTTAAAGAATTGGCTGGATATGGAAAGGGCTGATGATCACAGATTTTACTATGAGCGCATTGAGATAAATATAAATGGGGAAAGATGTGGTCAAAAGCACTGGAATTTCCAAAATAAAAGAAGAGTTAAAAATAAAATTGATTGGTTGGGATTTGTAAGAAAGCAAAGGAGACAGAATAAAAAAGAAAGAGAAGGAAATGGGGATTTAAAATGACTAGAAAGAAGTTTAAATTTGGATTTATACAAGCGATTTGGGATTATGAGAATGGTTGCAATTATGAAAATGGTTGATTAGATTTAGATTAATTTCTAATTATTGGCTTCTATTGAATGTCTTATTTAGGATTTGATGTGTGGATTTTATGGAAATTTTAGGTTTATTGATTATATTAAAATAGGTTTAACTGAATTTAATAAAATGTATTAAGTATGCTCAGAATTTTGGGAAATATTTGATTGTTGAATATATTAAAATAGGTTCAAACAATTTTAATGAATATATTAATGAATTATTAGGTTGGTTCATTATATTAAAATAAGCTTAATTAATTTTATTGAAATGTACAAATAAAGGAAATTGAATATGATAAGTAAAATTGGAATATAAGAATAGAGATATTTTAAAAGAAATATATTAATAAAGCAAGTCAAATTTGATAAGTAAAATTGGCATATAAGAACAGAGATGGTTTTGAAAAATTCATAAACATGGAATTAATGAACAATAGATGATATATGGTATACTGAAAAAAATATATGAAATTGGTTATATATATTTTCTTTTTTTAGTATTTTCAATGTTTGTGATTTGATACAGGGGTTGTTAGATTTAAGTAAAATGTGTAAAGAGAAATAGGAGGCACTGTGGCCTATCAATTAATTAGAATGTTAGAAATATTACTTGTCAGTATATATTTGAGGGAACATTAATGAAGAGAGGTAATACATGATGATTGTGATTGCTGGATGACAAGATTAGATGAATATTTTTATTTTGTAATAAGGGACAAAAGATCTATAGAGAAATTAATAATTTTGTATTATGGGTTTTTTTCTGGGATTATACAAAAGTTACTAACAAAATACTGCATTTTATTGTACTGGAAAAAGAAGATATTTGACATTGTACTAAAGCGTATGAAGGGGAAAAAAATATATACTTAAAAAAATTAATAAATAAAAAGAAAGGACTATGAATATTTGCATCAGTATCTATTGGCAATAGATTGCTTGAATAGGTCCTAAGAGCAATTAATGATTATATTTATGGAAGTTAAAATAATTGAATAACGGCATCTTGCCAATTCATGTAAAAAGATCTGGTGAGGTATTGCTCACACATTGTTGCTAACACCCAAATCTCTGAAGTGCTTTTTCTTGGCTTGGTTTTAAAACATATATAGCAAAAAAAAAAAAAGATGCTTAAAAAAGAAAATAATGAATGGGAGGAAATAAAATCAAACTGGCAAGGAAAATTGAACATTGTGCATAAATTAAGATCAGTACAATCAATCATTTCATTTATAAAGCCTTGAACTTGCAAACGTAAAAAATAAACAGCAGGATAAAGGGAATGTATTAAAATCAGATATTCTTTAGAATATAAGAAAATCAAGGGTAACACTCAATGGTTGAATATTGGGCTTTCATCCATATTCTCATGTATTCAGGTCCCCCTTGCTGTTTCTGATTCATCCAAATCAAGTAATTTATAGACTGAACAATAAATCATATAATGATATATATCTTCTCCCTATTCTGGAATGAGGATAAAATTGAAGTATGTGAGAGAAGAAGAAAACAAAGAAATGTGGAATTAGTGTACATCAGAAGTGGAATTCAGCCGGTTCAGACCAGTTCAGGCAAACCGAAGGTAGTGACCAGTGGGTGGGTGCGTCCACCCATTCTGGTGCTATGCCGTCCTATTTAGGCATGTTTTTAAAGCTACGAGCATGCATGCAAGCTGCGTGTGTAAGTAAAACGCCTGCATGGAAGGCTGTGCGCATGCCAGGAAAAGAACATGTGTGACCAAACTGAGCGAGTGAGCGCACACACTCACATTTGCGAAGTGGTAGGGAACGTAAGTGGATACCACCCCTGGTTTATATAATTGTAAAATAATATGATCCAATATAAGCTAATGCTATTTATAGATAAACACATGATTTGTCATTGTTTGCTTTTGTGTGGCAATGAGTGTTTAAATAACATTCAATTTTTAAAAAAAATAAAATACAATAAGGAATCACGATGGGAAGGAAGAATACTGAACCCTGCCATGCCACCATCTGTCTCATGTGCAAACCAGTCCCAAGTGCATTTAATATTCATTATCGAGTCTGGTGCTACTAGAATGCCTTCAGCTGAGACTGAGCCAGCATATTCCACAGAATATGAACCAATTAGCATCCCCCATTGATACACATTCAAATTGTTGGTTTACAAAGTATTGAACGAATTTTTACTTTGCTTTATCTCTATCAGGAGAATCACTCAGATACACTTCCAGGAAATGTCCATTACACACCAAGATGAATTCCTTGTGTGTCCAATCAAGCTTGGTGAATAAAATTCTATTCTATTCTATTACATTCCTTATAAAATACAGTAAAATAGTACAGAAAGAGTGTATTTTATGAAATAAAGTATAATCAAACCAATACAAAAAACTCCGTAAGTAACATATTTGTTACATTAAGAGAAGTCTTGCTAGACAGAAATCTGTTGGGTTTAACCACTCTACTACATGCTTGCACTGTCTTGTAAGCACATCTCTATGGTCAGGTCGCAATTATATAAACCTCTGCAGAGTAGATGCTCCCCCCTCTTCTGAACTCTTTTGCCTTGATGACCCTTCCTTGTCCACCTCCTGTGTGCTCCTTTTCTTCGGCTGAGGACACATGTGTGAGATGAAATCCAAAGCCATCCTCACACATGGGACCATCCAGAAGTTATTAATATGGACTGGAATATAAACCTATCTGCCTGCAATTTGTAAATTGCATGAATCAACATAATTGTAAGTAAAGATTGTATTTTTCATCTTTATGAAGGAGTGATCATTCATTGCTAACAAATGGGATTCTGAACCACGTGTTATTTCTTGCCATGCTAAATCCGCTGCAAATTAAGCCAGCTGAACTCTGATAATACAAATAATATTAATAATAATCAAAATACCCAACAAAATCTTCAAATATTTTTTGAAATTATATATTCCTCTGATATAAGGTTTGGGTTTTGTTTTGTTTTACATGAAGCAGCCTAATCTAACTGGATGTCCTTTGGATGTGTCAAAACTTACCCATAATTCCCATAATATCCAACCATATCCGTTGTGTTCTAAAGGGGAATATGAGAATATGTCAATTTCTGTTTGTTGGGTGGAATGTATGGCTTCAAATTTCACAACTGTGACTTGGCAGTATACAAGGATTAATCTCTTTATAATTTCATTTTCAAATTTAGGTCATGCAGGAGTGCTATGACAAGACAAGACCCTACATGCAATGTACCATCAAGATACCATATTTTTGGGAATATAAGATGAACTGGAGTAAAAGATGCACCTTAGTTTGGGGGGGAGGAAAACTGGGGGGAAAGACCTCTGCCTCCCAGCAATTTGCCAAACAGCAAACAGCACAGAAGATATACACTGTTTGCTGTGCATTTCTGTGCATGTGTGCCTGGCCCATAGACAAAGCAAAGAATTGGAGAAATGTATACTATGGCAATACATTAATCCCAGAAAGATTTCTTAAATGGAATCATGCTAACTTGAGCCGGGGTGGCACAGCAGGTAGAGTGCAGTACTGCAGGCCACTGAAGCTGACTTGTAGATCTGAAGGTCAGCGGTTCAAATCTCATCACTGGCTCAAGGTTGACTCAGCCTTCCATCCTTCCGAGGTGGGTAAAATGTGGACCCGGATTGTGGGAGCAATAGCCTTGCTCTGTTAAAAAAGTGCTATTGCTAACATGTTGTAAACTGCCCTGAGTCTAAGGAGAAGGGTGGCATAAAAATCAAATAAATAAATGAATGAATGAATGAATAAATAAATAAAAATAAATAAATTCATCCCAATTATTTAAATAGATCTACTCCAAACATGACTAAGTGAGGGCTTAACTAAGCTGCTTTATCTTAATACTAAAACAGGGCACTGTTACATTTCAGATAATACTTTTACAGATCTTTAAAACTGATGTGGCTTTCTGAAAGTATTCTCTGCTATTTAAAAGAAGATACAATAGCATTGGGATTCATCAGATGAAGCATTTATTTTAAAATTTTTCTTCATTTTGCTAAGTTCATAACAAAGCAGTCTTTCAAAAATGACTAATAATTTGAACATTCTATAGGCATTTGTAGTTATTGACTTACCTCCTTGCAGCAAAAAACAGCCAGTTTCAGCATTTATTTATTTATTTATTACTTGGATTTGTATGCCGCCCCTCTCCGAAGACTCGGGGCGGCTCACAACATAAGTAATCAACAATTTAAAATTTTAAAGATTTAAAAAACCCCACAAACTAACAGACTCACACACAAGCATACCATATATAAATTCAACGTGCCCAGGGGGGGGGATGTTTCAATTCCCCCATGCCTGACGGCAAAGGTGGGTTTTAAGAAGTTTACGGAAGGCAGGAAGAGTAGGGGCAGTTCTAATCTCCGGGGGGAGTTGGTTCCAGAGGGCCGGTGCCGCCACAGAGAAGGCTCTTCCCCTGGGGCCCGCCAACCGACATTGCTTAGTTGACGGGACCCGGAGAAGGCCCACTCTGTGGGACCTAATTGGTCGCTGGGATTCGTGCGGCAGGAGGCGGTCTCGGAGAGTCTGATCCCTCCAGCAATTTGCCTCGTGCAGCTTTAGTTTCACTTTCATTTTAGCATGTGGCTTGCCGGCAACTTCAATCAATCAGCTGAATGTCGGGAGGCAGATAATCAATGGCTTGTGCTAAGCAGGCTCTGCTGGTGTTTGCTGCGAGGAGGTAAATTGCTGGCAGGCAGAGACCAAAAAATATGGGGGTGGGTGGGTGGGGCTACATTCAGTGTATAAGACACATCCAGGTTTTCACCCTCTTTTGGGGGGGGGGCAAGATGCAGGCAAGAACAATTTACACTGAATGGCATGACCAAATAACTGGCATTGTTGCACAGAAACTTCTGCACAGAATATGGGTTACACCCAATGAAGGGCTACCAAATTTTTTACTACCACACTGTGGCCGTGGCTTATACAGGATGCCCTGCATTTTCTTTCAACATCTTTCAGTGCAAATTGGGTGCTCTGGGGTGGAGTCCCAGCCCACCCCTGGTTACACCCTCCTATATCCAGATGGGAGATCCTACAGAAGGTTGAGGAAGAAAGCTTAAATCCTATAAAACTTCCAGATTCAGACAGGCAGACATGTACTTAACAAGGGTTAGGAAAGCCTTTAGCACGACTTAACACTATTCACTTCACTCCACCCAAAAATGTATTTTATCAACAAAGTTGATTTCAAAATAAGCTACGTTTTTTTTATGTTCTCTTCTCTTTTACTGATCCCATTGATGAAGGGTCCTTGACACTCAAAAGCTTGTAATTGTTTGTGCTATTTAGAAGGTACTGACGCTATGTGAAAGCAAGCTTCTCATCTTTACAGTAATAAAGACTTAATAAAACACTTGATGTGTCTAGTTGCACTTAAGGAAAATTAGAACAAATGCACAGGAAGACTTTATTTTTTTAAAAAAAACATTTGTTAAGTTCTACACAGAATAGAATAAAATAGAATAGTAGTGCACAGCCATGTTAACAGCATTATCTGTCAATCTATTTGCTCAGTATGCAAATTGCAAGAGGTCTAATAATGTATCTATGATGGCTTTCAAGGTTTTCATAACTACAGATATTAGAGCAACTAGTCTGTGGTCATTCAATTCTTTGATGGAGGGCTTCTCCAGCACTGGGATGATAGTGGAGCATTTGAAGCAAGAAGGAACATGGCATATCTGTAGTGATTTATTGAAGATTTGGATGAAGATAGGAGCCAATTGATAGTACAGACTTTTAAGCAACCTCAAGCATCTCAGGGATTGCCACGAAGAAGGAGTCACCCTATTCTCCAAAGCACCTGAGGGTAGAACAAGAAGCAAGCCTCAACAGTCATAAGTGTAAAAAGAACAAGAAGGTGGAGACTAAAAAAGGAGAGAAGTAACTTAGAACTAAGGATAAATTTCCTGACGGTCAGAATGATTGATCAGTGGAACAGCTTGCCTCCAGAAGTTGTGAATGCCCCAACACTGGAAGTTTTAAAGCAGATGTTGGATAACATCTGTCTGAAGTAGTGTAGGGTTTCCTGCCTAAGCAATGCAAATGAATGTTTTAAAGTTAGAATTTTAAAGAATCTTTTTAGTATATTAATTGGATAAACTGTATTGTTATGTTTTTGGTATATGCTGTGAGCTGTCCTGAGTCCGTGGAGAGGGGCGGCATACAGGTCCAATTAATAGATTCATTTGAGGGTCAAATTGAAAGTCTACACTATGCAAATAATGTAACAGAAACATAGCTTACTATCTCTAATGAAATAATACAGTCCCTTTTAACTACTCATTAATCTTCCATCTTTAAGTATCAATTTATCAAGCCCCATCACATAGTTGTGTAGCAAAGCACAGGTATCAGCTAATAATTAATATATCTATTATATGGCTAGATATTTAAACAGGTAAGGGTTGCACCACGTTCAAGCCTAATAGAATTTGATCAGTTTAGCTTTTTCTAGTTATTCTTTCCAAGTTAATCAGGCCAAATAGTTATAAAGTGACTATTCTTTAAATCTTTACCTGCACAGTATTATTTGCAGGCGCAATTTTTTTTGTCATACATTCTTTTAAAAATATATGCCAGGCTACTAGAATAAGGGAATTTACCAGGCAGAATGATTGATGCTGTCATCACTATGCTGATGTTATATTACAGTATTCAGTTCTACATGTCTTTGTTTGACTTCTTATCTAACAGGGTTGATAAATTGCCAAGGAGTAACTAAGTTGTTCATCAAATACTGTATATACAGAAAAGGACATGATATTTTATAAAACCAATACATTCATTACTAGAAGCTTTTATGGATCATAGCCCACTTCGTTTGATGTATGAAGCATGTTGACTATGGGGAGAAGCAAGGAGGCACAAGTGCAAAATGTATGTCATAATGTTGCAACAAAAAATGCATTTCATGATGCAAATTCAGAAAGACAAAGATGCATATTTCTTAATATTGGTATCATCATGGTTAGAAACAGATCCAGATCAGAGGTAGGTTCCTCTTGGTTCGGACCGGTTCTATGGAACTGGTAGTAACTGTGAGCTGCACTGGCTACCGATTGGTCTCCGAACACAATTCAAAGTGTTGATTATGACCTATAAAGCCCTTCATGGCATGGGACCAGATTACTTATGGGACTGTCTTCTGCTTCATACATCCCAGTGGCCAGTCAGGTACCACAGAGTTGGCCTTCTCCAGGCCCCGTTAGCCAGTCAATGTCGTATGACAGGGCCTAGGGGAAGAGCCTTCTCTGTGGTGGCCTCGGCTCTATGGAATGAACTCCCCCAGAGATCCGTACTACCCCCATTCTCCCTGCCTTTCATAAAGTTTTAAAGACCCACCTTTTCCAGCATGCCTGGGGCCATTGAAATTTTTATACCTTGCCCTTGAATGTTTAAAGCATGATATCCGAATCTGCTTTGTTGGCTTGTTTTTAACTATAGGGATTTTTAGTTGTAATTTTGTAGAGATTTCTATCATGTGTATACTACTTGTTGTAAGCTGCTCTACGTTCCAGGAGAAGGGCGGCATAGAAATTGAATAAATAAATAAATAAATAAATAAAATAAATATAAATAATAAACTTGGTGACCTAGTCCTGCCACACTCCTGAATTGGCGACTTGGTGGCACCATAGGCTTTTTAAAGCACTGTGCATGTGTACGCACACACAAACCATGTGTATGCCGTGCCCCTGAATGGACCAGGAGTGGGAGAAACCAGAACCCCTCCCTGATCCAGATGATTTTAACTTGTATTGGGATACAATCATACAAACAAAAATATATGGGGAAAATAATCAGGCTCTTTAACCATTAATTTTATATTCTGCTTTTCAAGGCTAGCCTATGTCAGATTTGCCTTTCTGCCTTTTTCCTAACATCCTATGAAGTAGCACTGATGGGAGATTTTAACTGTCAGGATTATGATTTTTCTAGACTTCTCGTGATTTCTAATTTGTGTAGCTGGCAAAGTGCAATAATCCACTAGTAGATCAGCTATTCTAGTTCTGAAACCAACAACAATCAGGCAATGGAAGTAGCAGAAATTTGAGAAGAACGTGACAATGTGATACTAGAATTCTTTATTGTAAGGAAAAATAAAGCTGTGAGTAAATGAACACATATCTTGGAATTTTTAAAAAACAAACTTTAGCAAACTTAAAACCACAGCAGGGCAGGTTGGGGGTATCCAAACAATAGCTGAGCAGAGCTTCTTTCATTTATAGTTCTGCACTAAAGGAAATGTTGCATTGCATGGCCTAAATAAACCCATGCAACTGATACTAGATGGTTTAGGCTAAGAGATAATAACTAGGCTAAAATCATCCAATGAATTTTTAGGGATGACTTAATATAAAATTAAGTATCCTCATTCCCCCCCCCCAGGTCTTAGATCCACTACATCATAGTCATAAGACAAAACAAAACAGACAACATTTAACATGTAAAGGAGCTACAATTGGTCCGCTAAGTATAGAAGTCTTCTTAATGCACACAAAAAAACTAATTCTAGTTTAGATCAATACAGAAAGGTAAACTTGTCAATGAAATATCTCTATGTATACAATAATAACATAAAAAATCTAAACTTTCGAATACTTTCTAGTCATTATGTAGTTATAGTTAAAATGATTAAAATCAATTAGTAAAAATAAGCTTATCTATCGAATATCACTATATAATATATTCAACCTTATAAATTTAACTATTCCATGCTTATTTTAATACCTTTAATTATCCTTTTTTGCATTCCACCAATTATAAACTTTCTCCCAAGTTTTATAAAATTCTGTTTCCGCTTGGTTATTTATTTATTCAGAAAATAACTTAATTCTCTGAAATGCAAATGTCATCTAATTCAATTCATAAACAAGGAAATGATTGATACTTTTCAGTACTAAATATAACTGAATTTAGAATTTAAAATAATCTCTATCCAAAACCTGTGCAGCCATTTCTTTGAAACCTAGCAGACCTCATTTTCAGAGCAATTCCAACAAAATTCACTCTATTTTATTGAAAGCAAGGACAATTGTAGTGATATAATTATTTTATCAAGATATACAGGTAATCCTCATTTGGCAAGCACAACTGGAACTCAGCAACGAAGTTAAATCACAACTGTACTTATGGAGTTACTTTAGCTATTTTTTTTTTGTTTTACAGACCTGCAAATCGTGAAACAAGGGCTATCTATATAGTCAATGGCAAGCACACATCTTATCCTGAATTAGCTGTGAAATTAAAGAAAGAGAACTCTGATGTGATCTATTCCAGCATGCTTATTTATGTAAATGAAGTCATAGTATTAGCAGCATCCAGTGACTTCTCATGTGCAGTGGCTTTCAAAGGTGGGATAGAAGCATATTGTTATATTGGAGCTCTTCGGGCACAGTGATTAAACTGCAGTATTGTAGGTGAACCCTGCTCACAGTCTGGAGTTTGATCTTGATGGGCCTGAGGTTGACTCAGCCTTGCATCCTCCCAAAATCGGTAAAACAAGTACCCAGATGGTTGAGTCAATATGCTAACAATATGCTAACAATATGCTAACTGTTCAGAAGGTGCTGTAAAGCACTGTGGAGAGGTATATAAGTGCTACTACTATCAATATTGCTAATATCAGCTTTAGGACAATTTATAATTCATTTAATTCCAAATGCAATTACTGTTCAATCTATACATTTTTATTTTGTAGACAGGCTGAGAAAAAAATATTTCTGCTTCAGGAAAAATTGAATGCTATTTGTTTTTAAGACCTCTCAAAGTTTCCGTTTCTAAAAGTCATTGCAAAATATTGAGAAAAGTAACGATATATTACAGTTTTAATATGTATGTGTAAATGTGTGCATGTTCTCAGATACAGTTAAAACATAAAGCCCTTCGTGGCACTGGACAAGATTACCTCAGGGACCGCCTTCTGCTGCATAAATCCCAGCGACCAGTTAGGTCCCCCAGAGTGGGTCTTCTCCGGGTCCTGTCAACTAAACAATGCTGCTTGGCGAGACCCAGGGGAAGAGCCTTCTCTGTGGCGGCCCCGGCCCTCTGGAACCAACTCCCCCCAGAGATTAGAATTGCCCCCACCCTCCTTGCCTTTCGTAAGTTGCTTAAAACCCACCTCTGCCGCCAGGCATGGGGGAATTGAGATACTCTTTCCCCTTAGGCCTCTACAATTTTATGCATGGTATGTCTGTATGTATGATTGGTTTTTATATAATGGGTTTTAACTGTTTTTAGTATTGGATTATACTATTTTGTTACTGTTGTTAGCCGCCCCGAGCCTGCGGAGAGGGGCGGCATACAAATCCAATAAATAAATAATAAATAAATTATAGGAGGACTTAATTCTTAAATAAAGGAATGTCTCCAGACGTGGAAGGGACAGATATTTGTGAAATAGGAAACTGAAAAGTTCTGGCATCTTATTTACAGTAGCATACAAGCTTTTCAAGAACAAGAAACTTTATATTTATTACCTCAACCCCATTACTGAGATTACCCTGCAACATAGCTAATGATTTATGAACTTCCCATTAGGAAGTTCAATATATCCAACTGAAATATTGCTCTTATATATAGCTCAAAATCTGATTTGACTAGAGCTTGCAGTGCAGTTCTACTCACGTGCGCTTATTGTAACCTTATTGTAAGCCTGATTGTATTCATTGGGGCACATTGTCAAGTGGGCATGCATGGACTGCAGCTTCTTTGCAACAGATAACCACTAGCCTAAACTTTATGAATCTTTAGATAGACCTAATTTCACCTTGCTCACCCAAGCATCTTATTCCCATCAGTGTTTATCTCATTAGTAGTTAGCTTTAAAAAATATTTATTCATTGGACTGGCAACACTCAGTTAAAATTTATCAGACTAGGAAGGAAAAATTGCATTTCATCTGTTTTATGAGTTTTTTTAATATAAGTAAAACTTTTAAATTTTTAACATTGGAGAAAAGACTTTACATCCAAAAATTTTATGACGATTTTAGATTAGCAATACAGAACCTCCCCCATCACAAAATGTCTATTTTTCTAAATTCCACCCACTCATCTTGGCCATGTCACTTTACTTACTTCTATCAAAAATCTTGTAATACAAGAAAATATGTTCTTTTCCTACACTGGTTGTTCTGTTGAAGTCCGCTCATTAAAAAGTGTCAGCTTTTAAACAACTAAAGTGATGAATAAAATGTGATCAGAAGTTTGCAAACTGAACCAGTAACCACCAGGTGTCCTGAAAAAATCTCTGAGATGATGAGCATCCTGGTAACAGGACCAAAGAAGAACATCTTTGCCCCAATTCTAGTTCAAAAAGTAACAAATGTATCTTACTCTATCCCATGTTCTCGTCTTGGTCAGAAGTATGATAACCAGTTTAGGGTGCATCTGATAGCCATCTTCACTGAATGATAAATTCCTTCCTTCAAAGGTGACATTAATCAGGTATCTGAAATGAAAGAAGAAAAAATAATGAATATCATCAGGATGAATAGTGTGGCCACTATGGAAAATAGTAAGACCCTTGGTACAAGCTAGATAATTAAAACAAAACACAGAATACTATTGCCTGGAATAGTCCAGCAAATCAATTAAAAGTTAAAATGAGAGAGAAAGGAAGGAAAAACTGGAAGAATACAAAGAACATTTTTAAATTCAAAAGTTTTGTAAATCTTACCTATGTCATAAAAAGGTCCTGCTGACATATTTTCCACATTGGTTCATACCAAGTTCCTGCCTAAAATACCATTAACTATGATATTTATATAAATGCATCTTTGTTATTTAATTCATTTATATATACAGTACTTCATAAATATCATATTTGTTACATTAAGAATGACCAAAGATTAGTACACTCATACTGATGGTTGTTGTTCTCCTCCACCAAGGTTGCAGTTTCAAAAAGGAAGCAGAGCGGTGAGGGAGGAAGAGACCAACCTGTTTAGCCAGCTAGATCATCTGAATCTACCTTAGCAATGAATAGAGTGACAGATATCACAGCCAAATGACTCTTATATTGGTAGGCCCGTTTTTCCAGGAAAGGCTTCCCTGGAGCCTCGGGAGGGTGAAAACAGCCTCTCCTGCCCCCAATCCAGGTCCTCTGGAGGCCAGAAATGGCCTGTTTCCCAATTTCTGGTGGGCACGGTAGGCCCGTTTTTCACTCTCCCTAGGCTCCAGAGGCTTTCTGCAAGAAGGTTGTCATCACAGTCCTATAACATGAAGATTCTTCAAGAATAAATATACATGTGGCAGGCTTAAATGTGCTCATCATTTATTTATTTATACTTCTATGCCGCCTAATCCCGTTGAGACTCAAGGCAGTTTACAACAATAAAATGCAATACAACATTAGTAAGAAGTCAAATATAAACATCAAACTATAAAACCCCATTATAAAACATTATAAAATCCCATAATAAAACCCACCATACAGTCCTATGAAACACATACCAACCAACCTATTTTGATCATGACAGGTGTTAATATTCACGCCCCAAAGGCCTGCCAGCAAAGCCAGGTCTTCACAGCTTTCCGGAATGCCAGTAGGGTGGGAGCAGTACGGACATTGGGGGGAATTGGTTCCATAGAATTGGGGTAACCACAGAGAAGGCCCTCCCATGCGGTCCCGCCAACCTGCACTGCTCAGTCGACAGGACCCGGAGAAAGCCAGCCCTGTGGGAACTTATTGGTCTCTGAGAGATATGCAGCAGGAGACAGTCCTGTAAATAGTCTGGTCCTAAGCCATGTAGGGCTTTATAGGTAATAACCAACACTTTTAATTGTGACTGGAGGCTAATCAGTAGGCAGTGCAGCACGCAGAGCGTTGCTGTTATATGGGTGTACCAAGGTGCACCCATGACGGCTTGCGTGGCTGCATTCTGGACTATCTGCAGTCTCTGAACACTCTTCAAGGGTAGCCCCATGCAGAGTGCATTGCAATAATCAAGACGGGAGGTGATGAGGGACTGAGTGACTATGTATAGAACCTCTAAATAGCACTGGAACTGGTAAACCAAGCAAACTTGGGCAAAGGTACTCCTGGTCACAGCCGAGAGATGGTAATCAAGGCTCAGCTGTGGATCCAGGAAGACACCCAAGTTGTTCCACGAAACACCCCTCCCCCCCCCAGAACAATGGACGGACAGATCGAGTGGTCCTTCGGAGGAAATGCCCAGAGCCACTCGGACTTGTCTGGGTTGAGTTTGAGCCCAATGGTGTAATTTAACAAAAGTCATCCATGTAAGTTGCTTTTAGCAATGCATAGGAATGTTTTTCACACTTATTTACTTATTTAAAGTTATTATCAAATTAAATTTATTTTAATTTGCAATTCAATTGTTTATCCTCATAATTCTAACTATTCTTAAGAAAGTACTATATTGCATACAGAAGTATTTTATTCTGTAATCTATTTTTTATTTATTTGTTTATTTAATCAATTAATTTATATGCTGTCTTCTCACAATCCAAGGCAGTTCTGGCTAACTAGTTGATAACTATTTAATTAAGTTATCTTGCATAGACAATCTTTCTTTACCATCATTTTAAAATTAAAACATACTTATTTAGTTATTAGAAATTGAATACAATAGACTACAGCAGGCATGCAAAAGTTATAAACACTCACGGTCATGTCTTCTATCTTATAACAGATACCGCGATCTCAATATAATTTTGATTTTTTTCAAACTAAGAACTGTTTAAAATGTTTTTCTATTTAACGTGAGCCTAATTCATCTCACATGGTTCTTGTTTTGTGGGGAAAAAGAAAGGAAGTGATTATGTATGTTCACCATCTTGAGTTACTTTTAAAGTGAAACAGGTAGTCCTCAACTTATGACCAAAATTGAACCCAAAATTCCTATTCTTAAGCAAGACAGTTGTTAAGTGACTTTTGCCTTGTTTTGTGTTTCTTGCCACAGTTGTGGCAAGACTGGCTTCCCCATAGACTTTGCTCATCAGAAGGTTGCAAAAGGCGACCACATAACCCTGGGACAAAGTAACTGTTATAAATGCAGGCCAGTTGCCAAACATTCAAATTTTGAACATGTGATATTGGGGATGCCTCAACAGTCATAAGTGTAAAAATGTTCATAAGTCACTTTTTTCAGCGACATTGCAACTTTTAATATTTTAACCTTTTAACCACTAAACAAATGGTTATAAGTTAGGCCTACCTACAATAGTGGGATAGAAGTGGAACATATAAAATAAAATAAACATTTTCTTTTCTAGCACATCATAAAACATATTGATTAAGTAACAAATACAATGGAACAATTAATAGGTTATAATGTTGATGCCCTTTGGAATTCATTTCTGAAAGTATGATGCATAGAAGATGAAAATGTGAATATATTTGTAAAAAAACAGTCCAACGAAATGCTTTGCCATGAGTGCCATTATACTTTCTTTCTTTCTTTCTTTCTTTCTTTCTTTCTTTCTTTCTTTCTTTCTTTCTTTATTCAGTCAGTCAGTCAGTCAGTCAGTCAGTCCAATACACAATGAGGGTTTTAGTGGGTATATATATATATATATACACATAGTAAAATACATTATGAAGGTTATAGAGGAGATACTCATAGTAAAAAGTATCTAAGAAAGAATAGAAGAGAAGATATAGGAATAGAACATATCAATGAAAGAATAGAAGAAGAGATATAGGAATAGAAGAAAGGTATAGGAGATATAGGAGAGCAATAGGACAGGGGACGGAAGGCACTCTAGTGCACTTGTACTTGCCCCTTACTGACCTCTTAGGAATCTGGATAGGTCAACCGTGGATAATCTAAGGGTAAAGTGTTGGGGGTTTGGGGATGACACGATGGAGTCCGGTAATGAGTTCCATGCTTCAACAACTTGGCTACTGAAGTCATATTTTTTACAGTCAAGTTTGGAGCGGTAAAATATTAAGTTTAAATCTCTTGTGTGTTCCTGTGTTGTTGTGGTTGAAGCTGAAGTAGTCGCCGACAGGCAGGACGTTGCAACATATAATCTTGTGGGCAATACTTAGATCTTGTTTAAGGCGTCTTAGTTCTAAGCTTTCTAGGCCCAGGATTGAAAGTCTAGTCTCGTAGGGTATTCTGTTTCGAGTGGAGGAGTGAAGGGCTCTTCTGGTGAAGTATCTTCGGACATTTTCAAGGGTGTTAATGTCTGAGATGCGATATGGGTTCCAAACAAATGAGCTGTATTCGAGGATGGGTCTGGTGAAAGTTTTGTAAGCTCTGGTATTTTATTTGGTTAGATAAGAAAATTTTCCCAACAGAAAGCATCAGAGCAACTATTGTATAATAAGAAGGGGGGAAATGGTCTGCATTAGTGTCAAGGAAGAGAACACGAGGAAAGACCAAAGGCTTCTACTGTATATGTACAAACAACTAGGAAAGCAAAGAAAAAGAATGGGGGCTAATTAAGCAGGAACAATCCTCAAAGAAGAAAGCAGGTACCGATAAACCCATGTACAGAGAAGCCTTCCTTACAAAAATCGGGAGAATGATCAGTCAGGTCCTGCAAGGACTGTAGTCCAGAAGGAGCACCAACCAGGTCCTGTTGCCAAATCACTGTCATTTGGACTGGAATATTAGCTGACTTCAGAAACAAACTGGAGTTGCACAGATGAAAAACAGTTTAGACTGCAAAAGGAAATTGCCCAAAGAATTGGAATTTTTAATTTCCTTTTTTAAAAAAAACTCCACATGTTTTATTTACAGTTTTCTTTCCACGCCATACATATTTTGTGGACAATGTATTGACTGGGTCAAATCTTTTTTTAAACCATGTTAACAATAATAATACAAATAAGTATGTGTAATCCTAATCATCCAACTTCAACAATACTATTCTCTCTTTCATTTAAACATAGATAATATTTCTTTGCACCATGTATTTGTTATCCCCTACTAAATTACTAATATTTAATATTTTAAATATTACTCATTATTCCACCATAACTTCGATATTCCAAATGTGTAGGATTACTAGTAAAGCCAAATATTAACAATATTTAATCAATCCTGGGAGTGTATCTCAAAATCCCCACAGTTTCTAATCCTTAATGTTTTAAATTCAGAATATACTTTAGCACACTATTAATGTTGATAATACAATTAGATTACCAAATCCTAAATTTCCATCTACTAAATTTAATTTCCTTTTAGTTATAATAAGTTATATTGTCTGTTAATATATATACTACTATTTTCCCTATTTGTATATTTCCATTTTATTAGTATATTTTCTCATTATCCATTGTCTCTTATTGACTTTTTAGTCAGCCTTTTATATCTCTCTCTCTTGGAATCTTGTAGCTCTTTTTGATATACAGTAGTACCTCTACTTCTTAAGTAGAAAATTTTGTAAGCAGAAGCAATTTTTTCCATGGGAATCAATGTAAAAGCAAATAATGTGTGCAAACCCATTAAGAAAGAAATAAAAGCTTGGAATTTGGGTGGGAGGAGGAAGAAGAAAAGGAGGAGGATAGTCGCTTCCCAGAGCAAAGGGAGCATTTCTTTTCTCTGGGCGCTGGCAGAAGTATATTCCCTCTCCAAGAGCCCAGAGAAAGGAAAATGCTTTGTTCGCTCTGGACTGCCAAAGCTTCCTTAAGCACCACCAAAAGGCTCCTCTGGCAGCCCAGAAAAACCTGAGATGGCCAGGATTAAAGGAGAAATGGCAGGAAACTGGCTGGGCCTTTGTGCTGTTCTCAAATTTCCTGGGAAAGTTTTCCAGGCTCGGGTTTTTAAGTAGAAAATCGTTCTTCAGAAGAGGCAAAAAAATCCTGAACACCTGGTTCTTATCTAGAAAAGTTCTTAAGTAGAGGCGTTCTTAAGTAGAGGTACCACTGTATTTGCGTCTACTGAACATTCCCTTGTAGGTGCCTCTTGTCTCTTTCTGCTGCATTATTTGAACATCCATCCACAAGACTTCCTTTTTCTAAATAGAGATTTTACTTTTCCTCCCTCTAAATCATTTTTTGAAGAGATTATTTTTCTCACTGTTCTCTTATAAGCTTTTAAAGAGTTACCTAGTTGAATCCTATTTATTAATCCTTTCTCTTGTTTATTTTTATCTTCTTGCATCTCATTTTGATTTTTCCCGTCCACTGCTTTTTCTAATTTCTCATCTATTTCCTGAATATCATGTTGCTCTTACCTCTCCCCCAATAATTAACATTTATTTCTGTGTCTTTAAACAATCTCTTCGTCTCCTTATTGTTCTTTATAGTTTTATGCACACTTTTTAACATCAAGAATATTTCTTCATATGTCTCAATCATCCCCTGTAAATCTATTTTGTAAGAGTTTAATAAAAATTACTTGGCACATTTCTATAGTTCCAACATTTTAATATTTCAAAACTCCTGCTTAATAATATTTCATCAATACAATAATTGTACCCCCTAAACCCCTAAATTTATTATCTTTAAAATTCTTTAGTTATTTATATCTTCCCAATTGTCCAGATTTTAAAGTCTTATTTAACTTTCCTTCTTTTCTCTTTCCTTCTATTGCCTTACTTCTTTTGTCTCGCAAAATATTCTGTTAAATAACATTAATAGTCCAAATTCAAATTAATCCATTAGATTCTTCCAATCTTTCAGATCCATAATACAATTGTCAATTAAATACACTAAGTAAATACATAATTTAATACTATTTAGTTATTTGTAAGTTAGTTCCTTTAAAAAATCTTCAGAAGGGGAAAAAAACTCTCATTAAGTATTTTCAAATTATCCAAATTATCTTCTAACATAAAGTCAATGTCAGTCTGTCTTCCAGATGTTGTTACTTTTATTCTGTGTATTAGACTTTGTGTGTATTGGGCTCACTTTCACTGAGCATACTGTGACTATTGTGCTGTAGCATTTCTCTTCTTCCAATAGATGGCGCTCTTGTTCCCAAATCCAATGTTAAACAATCTGTCAAAAACAGCTGATTATTTGATAAATCCATGGGGGATAGAAATACAAATATGCAAGACAGTTTTTCCCAAAAATCACCTTTGCAATTGTTTAAGGGGTTTTTTGTGTTTTAAAGCTGCCCTTGGGCTTCTTTTGCTTCTTGATTTTTAGTTTCCCTCCCCCCTCTCCATGTATTTAATCATCACTTTCTTAGACTTTGAAGTTCTCTTTTAAAATTCTTGTACTTAAATCAGATCTTTAGAGTAAAACCTGGTAATTATCTCACCCAGTTTCAATGCTCTGTCCAGGATCTACTCCAGCACAAATTTTACAGTGTCAGTTGTCCCAGCTTTAGGACTGCCAAAAAATGGTCGTTGTCCCTACTGCTGTTCTGGAGAGCTTGCATGGACCTAATGAGGAAATTGTAAATTCCTCACTGTAAGAAAAATTCCCCAGACCATGAGAATAAAAGTAAAAAATCTTTATTAACCACATGATATATATATTATAGAAACATTTATCAAACATAACATAAAGATCCTAAAGATGCCAGCATGATAATACCGTATCATACCAGGACCAATTGAAGTCACAGGTATTTTCCCCGTGTACCTCAATAGGTAAAGTACCTAACTTCGGGAATCATCTTATATAGAATTGTCATGTCTGGTTTACACCCCCTTCCTCCTGTCCATATATGGGATTGTCTTGCATCCAATTTCATCATAGTTCCTTGGAACTCTCTAGATTAATCCATCAAGTTGTTGTCCTGCCTTTATGAATGTTTCTTGGCCTACAAAATAGGATTTCTTCATCTCTGATACAGGATGTAAACATGTTATTGTACTTGCTTTTCTGGCAAGGTCTGCTGTCCAAAAGGTCGGAAGTTTAGTACTCTAATAAAAGTGTTTTGTATCTATCTAGGCCTTAGATGCCTAGATTCTATAGATAATTCTCACACTCACGGTCAGCAAAGTACATCTCCTTCCTTCATTACCCCTGCAAGGTAGCTATTATAACTCCATAGGGTCTCCTAGCAGCAATTACCAGATGGATTTCGCAAGGCTCGACAGAGACGACTATTTTCCAGACATTCTCACCATGACGTCAACCAGAAGTAGTCAGAATTTTTAATTTCCATTATTATCTATAAAAGTAGTGAAAAGTTGAACTTTAAGACCAAATACAGTATACTATTTACCTGATGTTGTGATATTAGAAAACAGAAGATGCTAAAAGCTGTATTAATATAATTCATTATTCCTTTGCATTGAGAAATTACCAAATCCACAGATTTTCTAAAGTACCATTTTCTAAAAAAATAAAATTTCCTAAATAGGCGAGGTTGTGTACAGACAGAACTCAGTGCATTATATCGTATAACTATCAGTCCATTCTGTGGTGTAATTAAAACCGGCACTAATTATTAGAGAATTATCATGATTTTGATTTAGGAGGTATAAACTGAGCTTTTTAAGAGCAGTTTCACAGTTCATTGATAGGATTAATCTCCCAATCTGAATTGCTAATGTTTCAGAAAGCAAATGAATTCCTTACTACTTTAGAAAATATGTATGCATAAAATATTTATACTTCGAAATGTTGCCTTTTCCTCCCAACAAGTTTACCAACAATATAGAAAGCATAAAAAAAACATATTTATATAAATTTATTTCCCCTTATATTAGAACTAGAAGTCTGAGGGTTTTTTTAAAAGAGAAAACATGATTCCTCTTGAACAAAGTCAGTTAAGAAAAAAAGTCATGTTCAACTCCATCACATATTTCATTTCGCCATAATTATCAACTTGCCATATTAACTAAGTGGCTCTGTTCAGCACAATTGGACTGAGATATCATCAAGGAGTATTAAAAGATCAAATAATGAAGGAGTCTAAAATAAGCTGCATGGAGAACAATAGGAAAACTTATTTTCTCAAGCAGTTAAATAAAGAATTGAAAGCAAGGGCATATCTAGCATTTCATAAGAGATCAGAGACAAAACAAATGATATAACACACTGATGGATTATGGATAATGGTAAAAACATCTGAAGCACAGGACATAACCTTGATTAATATTTGCACTATGATACAGTATCACCATTTGTGACCTCTGTCATAATACTAACATATAGAAAACTTTTGAGTTGTGAACAAAGGCACTAGTGGGCATGCACAAGAGGGTGCATAAACACACACATACAGTAGATCCTAAACTGCTACGCTTTCATGCTGTAGCACAGGTGGGTGGGGACAACAAAGGAACTGGGAAAGAATCCCAGTTCCTGAACTCAGACAGAAGGCATATGAAGATAGAAGACATGTGTGCAGTAGGTGGTAAACGTGGGTGAATAATGTTAGAAGGATAAAATCACAAGCTGTAGGTTGTAAGGTTTGGTTAAAGGCTCTAATGATTTCCTTACTCTTTATAGTTGTTAGTAACAGATATGCAATGATGCCGGGTTTTGGAACTTGCTGATTAGAGTATGAAAAGGGATTCTTTCAAGATTAACAAAGTTAGAGTGCAAGGGTTTTTTTACCCCATCAATCTGCAATTTCAATAATAATAATAATAATAATAATAATAATAATAATAATAATAATGGATAAAGTGGCTAGAGAAAAGACCTGGTCATGGCTCACAAGTGGAACACTCAAAAAGGAGACAGAAGGACTAATACTGGCGGCACAAGAACAGGCCATTAGAACAAATGCTGTCAAAGCCAGAATTGAAAAATCAACAGACGATCCAAAGTGCAGACTCTGTAAAGAAACAGATGAAACAATCGATCACATACTCAGCTGCTGCAAAAAGATCGCACAGACTGACTACAAGCATAGACATGATGCTGTGGCACAGATGATCCACTGGAACTTGTGCCGGAACTACCATTTACCAGTGGCAAAGAACTGGTGGGATCACAAGCCCGAAAAAGTGGTCGAAAATGAGCAAGCAAAACTACTGTGAGACTTCCCACTTCAGACTGACCGAATTCTGAAGCACAACACACCAGACATTGTGATCATGGAGAAAAAGAAAGTATGGATCATCGACATTGCAATCCCAGGAGACAGCAGAATTGAGGAGAAGCAGCTAGAGAAATTAGTGAAATACGAAGATCTAAAAATCGAGCTGCAACGACTCTGGCATAAGTCAGTGAAAGTGGTCCCAGTGGTACTTGGCATGCTGGGCGCAGTACCAAAGAATCTCAGCGGACATTTGAAAACCATTGGAATTGACAAAATCTCCATCTGTCAATTGCAAAAGGCCGCTTTACTGGGATTGGCAAACATAATTCGCCGCTACATCACGCAGTCCTACGTGCTTGGGAAGCGCCCGACTGGTGATGAAATACGAAATCCAGCATAGTGATCTCGTTTGCTGTGTTGTACTGACATAATAATAATAATAATAATAATAATAATAATAATAATAATAATATTATTATTATTATTATTATTATTATTATTATTATTATTATTATTAATTAGATTTGTATGCCGCCCCTCTCCGGATTTGGCCTTCTAGAGAGCAGTCAGGGCTGATCTCCTCTAGAACTGACTGGTTTGATCGCCTTGCAATCCATTTCTACCTCCATTTCTTGTCAGAGTTATTTTGAATTTGTGTTGGAAACATGACAGATATCAGGAACAAGATAGTTTTCTCAATAAAAACACAACAGCAGGAGTTCTTTTTTCAGAAAGCTCTTTTACTTCTTCAGTAGTATCAAAAAGTAACTATTTATTCTACACTATATTACAGAACAAACCACCAACCAACCAACCACTATTAGATCCCACTACACTAAAACACTATACCAAACCATCAAACCAAACAACACCCACACAAAAGATGTATTACATTATATATTGTACATGTACTGACCAATCAGATCATAGAACAGATATCAAACCTACAAAGCTTTATTTTTATCATAGCAAGTGTCAGCGGCAGAGTAGTGGAAGCCTCTATGATAATATTACCTGTGCACAGATGTTAAAAAAGGGTGGGAAGGTGGTTAAATATACCTTGAACCTAAATTCCTTTCATGTTGATGGTGCAAAAACATTGTTGAATGATTTGAGAGTGGTTCTAATTTGTATGAGATTAGCAGTTGCTGTCAACTTCTGACACATACATATGAAAAGCTGTATTAATAGATCTTGCACTTGTAACCCTATTACAAGGCCTACTGTTCCATTGGTTGACAGCTCTTACCATCAGAAAAACTTTTAAGTGTCTAATCTCAATTTAGTTTGCTGTAGATTCCACTCATTCTGGTAGCCAGAATTGGATACTGTATTCCAAATAACCAAGGCACAGCAATATGGAGCAATTATATACCAGCATATGGACTCCAATTTAATTATTAAATCTATTAATACCTCCAAAATGGCACACGTCTTTTTAAAAGCTGTATCATGCCATTGCAGGGCTATCAGACTCCCGTCACATAGGGCAGATGCATCATGTGCTGACCACACCCACGCCCAGTTTAGCAAAGGGGGAATGTCATGTGATGTGATGCCAGTGTGATGACATGAGTTTGACACTCCTTGGGTTATATTTAATTTGTGATTTACTGATCCAGAACTTCCAGTTTCACATGCCAAGTCCCCCTCATCATTGCATTCTTCTTTTTTCAATTTTTTTTGAGTTGTACAATTTTATATTTTATTGTTCAATTTGATCTGCTGAGATCTTTTTGAATATTTTCTTTCTCTTCTATAGTTACTCCTCTTAAATTTGTTTTATTTGCAAATTTGATCATCATCCTCTCAATCCTTTTATTCAGATCATTGATAAAAATATGGAACAGGCAATCTAATTCATATAATAATTGTATCTTGTAGACAAGGGGCGTACATAAGTGCACTGGTGTGCCTTTCGTCCCCTGTCCAATTGTCTTTCCTTTCTTCCAACTATCCTATATATTCTCTTCCTTTCATATATCCTCTCCTCTAAGTTCACTTTCACCCTCTTTTATATTATCACATGTCTATCTTTCTTCCTATGTATTTCTGTATTGGACAAATGAATAAAATAAAATAAAATAAATAAATAAATTTTGACATCATCATCATCATCACCACCGTCATCATCATCATCATCATCATCATTATTATTGCAAGAGTTCAACAATATTTTGATATAATCTACAAATATATTTCCCATGATTGCTGCATACCATATGCATTGTCATAAAGTAACTCCATCAACTGTTTTCATCACAAGCTCCCACCTAAGGCAAAGATCTTTGTAATTTCTCCGTCATTCTGTTTTGTAGGAATAGAAAATAAATCTTTAATGTGCCTGCTGAACTAGTATGAATGTAACTAGTAGATATTATAGCTCTCCCGACCCCCACTTTGAAAAATATTGTCTGCTTTGTGATGAACATTTCACGGTCTTATTAATGTCACCTCCAACAGACAGAACAGGTTGGGGTATTATTATTCTGTGTTGGGCCAATATTGGGACTAGATGCATCTTTGATCTGACAGTACAAGACAGATATTAAGTACACTCTGGCTACTCAATGTATGTTCTTGTCATTAATATACAACAGTAATGTGAAGGGATAACATGGTACAATTGCTCTGTTAATACTGGAAACATTCCCCAATTACTAAATACAGTACGTAGTACACAGAATCTACAAATTAGCAGTTAGTTTATATATAGACCTATATAGGTAATAGCTAAAAAATCCAATTGTTCTGATTTTAGCCACTGAGGTATAAACGAGAGTGGCTAATTTGAACAATTTAAAGGATTGGTTATATAATGAAGTTAATTTGGGGAAAACACTTAAACAAATTATCATGGTTTTCCATTGTCTCAAATACTGGCCCGGATTCTGAATTCAGAAGTATCCTTGAATTAAATTGATTGTTGTTGTTGTTGTTTTCTAAATATTCCAGGGGAGCAATAGAGAGATCTCACTCATCCCTTGCCATTGGTGTTTTGACATTAGCAGTCAGCAGGTGCAGTCATTCTGAAAACCTTATGCTTATTTCCACATTAGTTATAAAAACAGTTAAAAACAAATTAATAGTCTTCATCTAACATCAGTATAGAGGTTGTCAGTGAAGAGTGATCGCTTTTTATCCTCAGCGACAGAATACAATCAATTTTTTAAAAAATTAGAAAAGCTATATTTTAGTCTGCAATACAGACGAAGCATAATTCATAAAAAAGAATGGTGTTTTTGATGAATGAAGAAAAAAAAGATACTGAGAATTATAGCTATTGTGCACACTTGAGATTGTCTAAATTTTAATAACTTATCATTTAACAATTGATTACATTTGTTCTTTTAGCCTCTTGAAAAAATTGAATCAGCATGCGATTTCTTTTTCTTTCCGTTCCATTTAGATCAATACTGACCAAAAAAACCCCAAAACCCAATATTTTCCTCAGTAATTTGAAATGACAGCATTAGAGAAAAATAGTACGCAAAACAAACAGTACATTTTCACAGCTTAATTTCTCCTCCAAATTACTGCATTATTGTTAAATACATCTTTATATTTCTTCAACATTTACCTTTGCTCTAAAGATGTACTTATTGAGAAGCAAAATTATGAATCAGTGACAAACCCTCCATAGTTATGCTGCTTTAGAAATATGTGCAGGATAATGCAAAAAAGCAACAAATCAGAAACTGAGCCTATATGCAACAGGGGATTATTCAGCAAGCCCCCACCCACCCCCAGGAGCAGAATAACATTTTTCAGTCCTAATAAAGCACCAAACTAGAAAGCAGTGGAGCTAGGAAGCATTCCACGATCCTATGATTGCCCTGGAGATTGATATCATATAATGCACCAAAAATAGATCAGAAAAATATGGTTTTAACTATAATTCCCAACATTGCACAGTGTTGTTCATCCTTTCCAGAGATGCTAGAAATTGTATGTTAACAACATCTTAACAACTGCTTGAAAGCAATTGTGAAAAGTAAGTTAAGGATATTACCAAGTCTTTAAAAAAAACCAAACCAACTCTAGGTTTACATTAAGTACAGGATCCTTGTAATTAATTGAATTAGAAAGATAGATTTGTATAATATTTATTAAATAGTGATGGGTTTTTGCTGCCACAATTCCTAAAGTTGCATCTCAGACTATTCTGAGCTACTTTCCTTGTACAATTTATGAAAAATTGGGCCATTCCCATTTTACAAATTAAGAATGAATATAACAAACACGCCCACACGGACGGACACACACACACACGCCTGCTTTACACATAATAGTTCACACCCTGTAAAATATGAAGTGCTCTTAACCCATAAATTCTTACTGTCCAAAACAAAAACAAAAAAATCCAGCACAGCTATACTGCTATCCTCTTCAAATTGAATGGAAGAGCTCTTCTGCTCTACTCGCGATCAGAATAATAGTATCGATTTTGGTAAATTACAAAATTGGGATACTAAATAACGGCAATGCAAAAAGGGACTTCCTGTACTTAAACATGAAAATTCTGATCTAAAAAGATTAATAAATTAAGCATCTTAAATGCTTATCTCAGTTTGTCACTATTGTTTCTGCATTTTGTATTATTTTGTATTTGATGGGTAGCAATCTCAACCCCCTGATATTTTAATTTTTAATTGTCAATTAAAAAGTACAAATAATGATTTATCAGTATAAAGTAAGGATATAAATATGGCTGTTCCACCTTTCTCAATTTCTCCTTTCTCTATTCTTACAGTTTCTCCCTTTGTGGGTTGCTGTTTCCATAGAAACATGTTCTTCTATGCTTTCAAAATTATTTTGCATTTAATCTGTTTACTCCTTTTTAGCCAACTTGCGTCTTTAAACTTTCCCCCCCCCATTTTCTTATCTATTTTCTTGACATCAGGTATTCATGGTTTATCTTATAAAACCAGAGGGGAGCATTTATGGGAAATAATATACAGAGTAACTTATTATTATATATCTACTTTTTGTACCATTTAAAAATACAATTTAACTATACAAATTAAATCTGAAATCAATTGCAACTATTATGATGTGTGCGTGTGTGCGTGTGTTACTGAAAAATGAGCATTTCACCTAGGCAAATATTTTTCGAGAAATGCTGAAATCACATAGAACTCACAAGCTACCTACCAACTGTTGAAACATTGCTTGCATTAAGCAGCTAAGGCATTCTTTTCATTTAGCTTTGCTTCTTCATCCCACCTCAATTAGTTACTTTCATTCACATTGTTACATTTAAATTCTCATTTATCTGGAACAATCAGTGGTTCTTCAGTCTTACTGGGACTAAGCCATTTTTCCATCTAACCTATTTTCACTACCATTCTTTTGCGCTTATCCTGTTTTCATCATTTTGTGCTTATCCTATGTATTAACAGAAATGCGGGGTTTTTTAGTCCAACAACTCTTTCCATTTTATCTCCCACTCTTCTCTACCTTTTGTTGTAAAATAAGAATTGGACATTTAGAAATTAAACATAGTTGAACAGGAGAGAGGATAAAGGAAATTCATATGTCCAGGTACATGTGAATAACCGATTTTAAAACTGGCTCAAATTTTTTTTCTTGGAGAAAATCTGTTGAAATCCTAAGTACAATATACACTAGGAGCTGCTATACTAATGAATTGTAAGCCAGAAGACTATTATATTTTTATTGATTGTTGTAAATTCAAACGTCTGTCTCAATGAAACTGAGATGCGTAGCCTCTCAACCTAATGAGTGTCATCTTTATTTATTTATTTATTTATTTATTGGATTTGTATACCGCCCCTCTCCGTAGACTCAGGGCAGCTAACAACAGTAATAAAAACAGCATATAACAATCCAATATTAAAACAGTTAAAAACCCTTATCATAAAACCAAACATACATACAGACATACCATGCATAAAATTGTAAAGGCCTAGGGGGAAAGAGTATCTCATTTCCCTCATGCCTGGCGGCAGAGGTGGGTTTTAAGAAGCTTACGAAAGGCAAGAAGGGTGTGGGCAATTGGTTCCAGAGGGCCGGGGCCACCACAGAGAAGGCAACATTGTTTAGTTGACGGAACCCGGAGAAGACCCACTCTGTGGAACCTTGTATGCTTCTTTAGGTGTACTTGTCAAGGGTATCATTGGACTGAACTGCCAAACGTAGAGAAGAAGTTTACAGAGACAGCATATTGCTCTCAACAATTTGGGTCCTCATTTTTCCCCACCTCAGAAGGATGGAAGGCTGAGTCAACTTGAGCTTGGTGAGATCTGAACTGCCAAATTGCAGGCAGCCGGCAGTCAGTAGATGTAGTCTGCAGTATTACATCTAACCAGTGAAAGGCTACCAAAATTTTTACTACCACACTGTGGGCGAGGCTTATGCAGGACGCTCTGCATTTTATTTCAACATCTTTCAGTGCAAATTGGATGCTCTGGGGTGGAGCTCCATTCTCACTACCCCACTGCGTTCCATCCCGTCGGGGCAGTAGCCCACCCTTGACTCTAACCCACTGTGCCACTGCGGTACAATGTTTAACCCCAGCCAATGTTCAGTGATGCACCACAAGGTTCTCCATATGATTTTGTGCATTTGAAACCTTCCTACTTTTCCCCATCTCTTTCCTCCTTTTCTCTGACATATGCACATAAATGCATTCTCTGTAATATGAACACTTAAGACTTCATGAAATCCTTATCCATCACTAGCAGATTTTGTCATTTTTGTTTAACAAAAAATTGCAACCCCCACCTCCAGGTTTCTAGAGCATTCGGCTGTTTTACCTTAATGTGTTTTGTCTCAATAAAATAAACCAAAATGGGGGAAGGGGATGATTATTGAAAATTATGGTGGATTATAAGTTTTTCCATGGCAACAGGCTTCAGAAAAAGAAGAGGGTGGGATAGGAAAGGCAGAGAGAAAGCAGTGTGCTGGATTCTGTTTCCATGGCAACCCTATGACATACACAGTTAACTGTCAAAGTAAGTCAGGATCCCAGAAAAGGAAGGAGAAGGAGGTAAGTAAAAAGGCTGGAATAGTGTCACACCAGGTTTAGAAAACCCAACTGTGCATATATTTAACACGACGACTATTTAGTAAAACCCAATATCCCCAGATATTATTTCCACATAAAATGGAATGAAATTTGCTAAAGCTATATACAGTGTACACATATGCACGTATTTAGGGGTGAAATTCACCAGGTTCTGACAAGTTCTGGCGAACTGGTAGCTGAAATTTTGAGTAGTTTGTAGAACGGGCAAGTTCCACCTCTGGCTGGCCCCAGAGCAGGGTGAGAATGGAGATTTTGCAATATATTTCCCCCAGGAGTGGGCAGGGAATGGAGATTTTGCAGGATCCTTCCGCCCACAGTCACGCCCACAGAACCAGTATGGAAAAATTTTGAATTTCACCCTCTATAACTGTCTGGTTTGGTGCTGCAACCCAACAGAACCGACACAGACTTCAGAGGACAATCAGAACTGCAGAAAAAGCAATTGCTGCCAACCTGCCTTCCATTGAGGACCTGTATACTGCACGAGTCAAAAAGAGGGCGGGGAAAATATTTACTGACCCCTCGCATACTGGACACAAATTGTTTCAACTCCTATCCTCCAAACGTCGCTGCAGAGCACTGCACACCAAGACAACTAGACACAAGAACAGTTTTTTCCCAAACGCCATCACTCTACTAAACAAATAATTCCCTCAACACTGTCAGACTTTCTACTAAATCTGCACTTCTATTCTACTAGTTTTTCTCATCATTCCTTTCACCCATTTCCTCCCATGTTGACTGTATGACTGTAACTTGTTGCTTATATCCTAAGATTTTTATTAATATTGCTTCTTCATTGCTTATTTGACCCCTATGACAATCATTAAGTGTCGTACCAGATGATTCTGGACAAATGTATATTTTATTTTATGTACGCTGAGAGCATATGCACCAAGACAAATTCCTTGTGTGTCCAATCACACTTGGCCAATAAAAATTCTATTCTATTCTATTCTATTCTATTCTATTCTACATAAGCATTCATGTGCCAAACCTGCAAGTCAAAGTAAGAACAGAAAAGTGAAAGGTGGAGGAAAATGGGACTAAATGTCTCTCCTGCCCCCCCCCAACCCCCCACCCCCCGGCTAGTCCAATAAGTTTCTTTAGTCTTTCTGGATCCAACTGAACTACACAGATGCCTCTGTTTTCACTGCACAGATGGTTCAAGAACAAAGACATAATTTGTAATTGCAGGAAGCAATATAGAAATGTTACTTCCTCATAAATTAACCATACTTTGGGGGGGGGGGTTTGGAATTAACTCATTAACTCCTACTTCATTTGCTCCATTTTATCTTGGATGGAGTTGATGTTTAAAATGTAATCAAATGCTATATATTAAGACAAATAAATGGAACCAAATAATAGAGATACTTTAGTTCTGTTTTCAGAGTAAACTCAGGAAGGCGCCTGGTCCAGAGCCAAATGTTCTACATACAATGGAACTGTGATTGTTTGAAACAAAAATAAAATTCTAGGAAGAATAGCCATGCTGTATGCAGCTATTCTATCATGCAAAATTAACAACACAAAAAGCTGATATGACTTATATTCAGTTTAAACTTTTAACAGGTGAGGATCACCAATTTTTTGTAGTGAGTACTGTACTCCTAAATATCTACATGTGTGTGGAGTGAGATGAAGGCTGGAAGATCACTGAAGCTGCCTCTGTGACTCTTCATGTTAATTAACACAGTGGATAACTTATCAAAATTAACTTCTAAACCAGCTACTCCATAATATTTAATTAAAAATGTAATGACATACCTCTTTTAGAATTTTTGTTTTGGGGGGGATAATATCATCTGCAAATGTATTATATGACATTCTATTTTTTATAACATGATCTTGAATATTACTGTTCTCCGTATAATTCCATGTTAACATTTCAGTGAGGAGATTGAACAAAAGAGGAGCGAATGGACATTTTTGTGTTTTTAGATACAGACTATTCTAACAATTTGCTGCCATCTGGGGGCTGCCAGGTTGGATTTTTGCAGTCCAAATCTCTCTGTATTAGATTTGTATGCCGCCCCTCTCTGAAGACTCGGGGCTGCTCACAAGAATAATAAAAAACAATATTATAGCAAAACAAATCTAATATTAAAAAAGAAGATGTACATAATATAATTAATAATAATAATAATTTATCAGATTTGTATGCCGCCCCTCTCCGAAGACCTTTATTATTCATATAAACTCTATATCCGCATAACACCAGAGTTAGCCATGCCAGTAATATTGAAATCCTGAACTGGGGTATTAGATTTTATTTATTTTATTTATTTATTCATTTGTCCAATACACAAATACATAGGAAGAAAATAGAACTTAGAGGAGCAGATATATGAAAGGAAGAGAATATATATGATAGGTGAAAGAGAGGAAAGACAATTGGACAGGGGACGAAAGGCACCACCAGTGCACTTATGTACACCAAAGGTTTTCCTTTTTCTCCCACAAAACACGTCCTCTTTTTTGTTCTTATATTTGCCTTTTCTTCTTGCCCAGTTATGGCAATTATCTCTGGATAGGCCTGATTACAAACTATACATGACTCCTTTGCATCTGCAGGTCTTTTTTCTCTGAACAGCTTAAGAAATGTATGGCAGCATTTGTATCCATCTGCTTCTTGAGAGAGACTACTTTGGTAATAATGCCTATGAGTCAAGCAGTGCTCTAGCATCTTTTGGTACAACACACCATTCATGAAAGAGCCTCACGGTGCAGCAGGGATGGAGCATGGTTGCTCATGAGGTTAGGACCCTCGGCTAACAATTAGCAGGCTTATTGCCACAGGACAGGGTGAGCTGCTGCTGACCCAACAGCTGGAAAGCAGGTGACCAAAACTAGATAAATGGGTACCACTTTGGTAGGCAACTTAACCCTGCTGTCATGTTTTGAGTCTGTGGGACTCGAAATCAAAATTTGAGACCCTGTAAAAAAAATTCCCTGCATTTCTGAAACTTGAAATTTCATGACTTTTCATCATTTCAGGGGTTCTCTCTATGAAAAAAAATTTTTTTGGGGGGGCTTAGTTTTTTCTGGGCAAAAAAACCTCATGTTGAGTCTGTTTCGGGTCGTATACTGCCCCCCCCATTTTTTGAGCATTTTGTGTCAGTTTATATTTTTTTAGGCTACAAATCTCTAAGGAATTCCCCCCCCAAAAAAGTTTTGATATACTAAATTGAACATTCCTGATCATAAGAAAAATAGAAATGAACTGAAAAAAATGATGTTTATTTGTTTATTTGGCTCACAAATTGGACACCCCCCTCGGCCTTTGAAAGGCTAGTGATGTTCCACTTGAAAACAATCACAGATCCACTGTTAGACCCCCTGCAATTTGCCTACCGAGCAAATAGATCAACAGATTTATTTATTTATTTATTTATTCATTTGTCCAATATACAAATACATAGGAAGAAAAATAGACATGTAGTAATATATATAAGGGTAAAGTGAACTTAGAGGAGAGGATATATGAAAGAAAGAAAATATATATGATAAGTGAATGAAAGGAAAGACAATTGGACAGGGGACGAAAGGCACACCAGTGCACTTATGTACGCCCCTTACTGGCCTCTTAGGAACCTGGAGAGGTCAATCGTGGAGAGTCTAAGGGAGAAATGTTGGGAGTTAGGGGTTAGATGATGCTGTTAATATGGCTCTACACTACATCCTTCAACATTTTGAATCTCCAATGATCTACGCTAGGGTGTACTCTCACCATTTCTCTTCTCTATATACACTAATGACTGCATCTCAAACGATCCGTCTGTTAATGTTAAACTACTGAAGTTTGCAGACAATATAACAGTGATCGGATTCATTCGAGACAATGATAAATCTGCATACAGACAGGAGGTTGAACAACTATCCTTGTGGTGTGACCGTAACAATCTAGAACTAAACACACTCAAAACTGTAGAAATGGTGGTAGACTTTAGGAGAAACCCTTCCACACTTCCGCCTCTCACAATACTAGACAATACAGTATCAACAGTAGAGACCTTCAAATTTCTAGGTTCTGTCATATCTCAAGACCTAAAATGGTCACCTAACATCAAAAACATCATCAAAAAAGCACAACAAAGAATGTTTTTTCTGTGCCAGCTCAGGAAACTCAAACTGCCCAAGGAGCTGCTGATACAGTTCTACAGAGGAATCATTGAGTCTGTCATCTGCACCTCTATAACTGTCTGGTTTAGTGCTGCAACCCAACAGGACCGACACAGACTTCAGAGGACAACCAGAACTGCAGAAAAAGCAATTGCTGCCAACCTTCCTTCCATTGAGGACCTGTATACTGCACAAGTCAAAAAGAGGGCGGGGAAAATATTTACTGACTCCTCGCATTCTGGTCACAAACTGTTTCAACTCCTACCCTCAAAACGTCGCTACAGAGTACTGCACACCAAGACAACTAGACACAAGAACAGTTTTCCCCCGAACGCCATCACTCTACTAAACAAATAATTCCCTCAACACTATCAGACTTTTTACTAAATCTGCATTTCTATTTCTACTAGTTTTTCTCATCATTCCTATCACCCTTTTCCTCCCACTTAGGACTGTATGACTGTAATTTGTTGCTTGTATCCTAAGATTTTTATTAATATTGATTGTTTCTTCATTGCTTATTTGACCCTTATGACAATCATTAAGTGTTGTACCATATGATTCTTCACAAATGTATCTTTTTCTTTTATGTACGCTGAGAGCATATGCACCAAGACAAATTCCCTGTGTGTCCAATCACACTTGGCCAATAAAATTCTATTCTATTTTATTCTATTTCTATTCTAGCCTTTTAGTTGGGCTATCAAGATCTCACTACACTCACTACACTGCTTGATTTGTGTCTGGCATATAGCACTTAGACTTATATACCACTTTACAGTTCTTTACAGCCTTCTCTAAGTAATTTACAGAGCCAGCATATTGCCCCCAATAATTTAGTCCATATTTTACCCATCTCAGAAGGATGGAAGGCTGAGTCAACCTTGAGCCTTGTGAAATTTGAACTGCCAAATTGCAGACAGCTGATAGGTAGCAAAAGTAGCCTGTAGCACTGTACTCTAACCATTGCATCACTGTGACTCATATATTTTCTTGTATTACTGCCAATACTCCTTATTTTGCCTATAACTTTTTGTTTACTTCTTGTAAATAAACTTTTTGTTTATTTCACTGTCTGGGAATTTGAGAAGTATACCTAGTACATACTCATGGCACTGACACATTCTGTCCTATGTATGAGTACAGTTAAGGGCTTTTTTCCCATCCAATTCTAGTTATATAAGGCAAATTTACACTTGGAATCAATTAGCTCAACATTTTAAAATGTTGAGACTAGAACACTTCTTTTTCATGATGCCCTATGAAGTTGTTTCAATATAAATATATTTTTATTTATCATTTTAAATATTGAAAGTTTGCTATTATGCCACTTTTTAAAATAATGATTTTATTGTAAGCCATAATTGTTTTGGATAGTGAGATTGATAGCATATGAATCAATCAATTAATTAATAAGAGCATTTGCATTTAAAAGATTATACAGTGGTACCTCGAGATACGAGTTTAATTCGTTCCGGACCTGGGCTCTTAAGTCGAGCAGCTCTTATCTCGAACGACTTTTCCCCATAGGAATTAATGTAAATAATTTTAATTGGTTCCAGCCCTCAAAAAACTCACAAAGTTAGTCTAAATTATGCAGAAAGACATGTTTTTAATGAAGAAATGTACATGTACATATAAATGAATAATGAAGTTTCTTTCACTTAACTTGTAAACTTTCTTAAACTTTTAAATTTACATATGTTCAACTTCTCTGCCACCCAATCCTGTAGGACAGAGGTCCCCAACCCTTTTTGCACCAGGGACCGGCTTTAAGCGATCAAGAGAGGAATGGGTGAATGAATGGACGGAGGGTGGGAAGGAAGGAAGGAAAGAGGGAAGGGACAGGAACAGAGGAAGGAAGCAAGGAAACTTATGAAAGGGGAGAGTAAGAGAGGAATGAGTGAAGGGAGGGAGGGAGGGAAGAAGGTGGGAAGGAGAAAGAAAAGAAGAAATAGAGGAAGGGAAGGTAAAAGAGAGAAAGAAAAAGAGCAAGAAAGAAAGAAAGAAAGAAAGAAAGAAAGAAAGAAAGAAAGAAAGAAAGAAAGAAAGAAAGAAAGGGGGAAGGGACAGGAACAGAGGAAGGAAGCAAGGAAACTTATGAAAGGGGAGAGTAAGAGAGGAATGAGTGAAGGGAGGGAGGGAGGGAAGAAGGTGGGAAGGAGAAAGAAAAGAAGAAATAGAGGAAGGGAAGGTAAAAGAGAGAAAGAAAAAGAGCAAGAAAGAAAGCTGCAAGCACCCCCCCGAGCCCCCCAGGCCGGCTGCAACCTTTTAAAACACGCGCGCCGCTTCGCAGCTGTCTCCTGAAGCCGAACGCGGAAGTTAGCGTTTGGCTTCAGGAGACAGCTCCTTGGCGCTTGTATCTCGAATTTGGGCTTGTAAGTAGAACAAAAATATCTCTCCCCTCCCAGCTCTTATCTCGAGTTGCTCTTAAGTAGAGCAGCTCTTATGTCGGGGTTCCACTGTATAGGAAAGATTCTGGAAAAGACAATCAAGCAACAAATCAGCGAACACCTAGAAGCAAACAAAGTAATAACCAAAAGCCAACATGGGTTTATCAAAAAACAGATGAAGGACAAAAATGACAAGTATGAAAAGTGGAAAGGGAGCAGATTACTAAGGCAAAATATCAGCAGGTAGCCCGAGCCTGTAAAACAGAGGTCTTCAAACTTGGCAACTTTAAGACTTGTGGACTTCAACTCCCAGAATTCTCCAGCTGGCACAGCTGGCTGGAGAATTATGGGAGTTGAAGTCCACAACTCTTAAAGTTGCCAAGTTTGGGGACCCCTGCTGTAAAAGATGAAGTGAGGAGAGATAAGGCTCACAATGAACAAAGGTTTGTAACAAAAGAAGAAGAAGAAAGCTTCATCCAACATGTTAAAAACAAGAAAAAAGTCAAGGAAACAATTGGTCCATTGCTGGGAGAAAGTGGCAAGAAGGTGACAAGCAACAGGTAGAAAGCAGAACTACTTAACGTTTTTTTCATCTGTCTTTACACAAAGGGAAAAATCCAGTCCAACCTATCAAAAACAGCACCACTAAAAACAGATTAGGAACACCAATTAAAATAGGAAAGAAAACGGTAAGTAAACACCTGTCTAACCTAGATAACAATAATAATAATAATAATTTATTAGATTTGTATGCCGCCCCTCTCCGAAGACTCGGGGCGGCTCACAACAAGCGATAAAACAATATTGTACAGGCACAAATCTAATATTAAGAAAAAACTAAAAAACCCTATCAATTAAAAACCAAACAGCACATACATACCAAACATAAATTATAATAAGCTTGGGGGAAAGGTGTCTCAAATCCCCCATGCCTGGCGGTATAGATGGGTCTTAAGTAGTTTACGGAAGACGAGGAGGGTGGGAGCAGTTCTAATCTCCGGGGGGAGTTGATTCCAGAGGGGCGGGGCCGCCACAGAGAAGGCTCTTCCCCTGGGGCCCGCCAGACGACATTGTTTAGTCGACGGGACCCGGAGAAGGCCAACTCTGTGGGACCTTATCGGCCGCTGGGATTCGTGCGGTAGTAGGCGGTTCCGGAGGTATTCTGGTCCAATGCCATGTAGGGCTTTAAAGGTCATGACCAACACTTTGAATTGTGACCGGAAACTGATCGGCAGCCAATGCAAGCCACGGAGTGTTGTAGAAACGTGGGCGAATCTAGGAAGCCCCACGATAGCTCTCGCGGCTGCGTTCTGCACGATCTGAAGTTTCCGAACACTTTTCAAAGGTAGCCCCATGTAGAGAGCGTTGCAGTAATCGAACCTCGAGGTGATAAGGGCATGAGTGACTGTGAGCAATGACTCCCTGTCCAAATAGGGCCGCAACTGGTGCACCAGGCGAACCTGGGCAAACGCCCTCCTCGCCACAGCCGAAAGATGATGTTCCAATGTCAGCTGTGGGTCGAGGAGGACGCCCAAGTTGCGCACCCTCTCTGAGGGGGTCAGTAGTTCCCCCCCCCAGGGTAATGGACGGACAGATGGAATTGTCCTTGGGAGGCAACACCCACAGCCACTCCGTCTTGTCTGGATTGAGTTTGAGTTTGTTGACACCCATCCAGGCCCCAACAGCCTCCAGGCACCGGCACATCACTTCCACTGCTTCGCTGACTGGACATGGGGTGGAGATGTACAACTGGGTATCATCCGCATATTGATGATACCTCACCCCATGCCCTTGGATGATCTCACCCAGCGGTTTCATGTAGATATTAAATAGCAGGGGGGAGAGGACCGACCCCTGAGGTACCCCACAAGGGAGAAACCTAGAGGTCGACCTCTGACCCCCCACTAACACCGACTGCGACCGACCGGAGAGGTAGGAGGAGAACCACTGGAGAACAGTGCCTCCCACTCCCAACCCCTCCAGTCGGCGCAGAAGGATACCATGGTCGATGGTATCGAAAGCCGCTGAGAGGTCAAGAAGCACCAGGACAGAGGACAAGCCCCTGTCCCGGGCCCGCCAGACATCATCCATCAACGCGACCAAAGCAGTTTCCGTGCTGTAGCCGGGCCTGAAACCCGACTGCTGGGGACCTAGATAATCGGCTTCTTCCAAGGACCGCTGGAGCTGGAGTGCCACCACCTTCTCGACAACCTTCCCCATAAAGGGAAGGTTGGAGACTGGACGATAGTTGTTAAGTACGGCTGGGTCCAGGGAGGGCTTCTTGAGGAGGGGGCGCACAAGCGCTTCTTTATAGAGTGATGGAAAAACTCCCCTCCCCAAGGAAGCGTTGGTAATCTCCTGGGCCCAGCTCCGTGTCACCTCCCTGCTGGCCGAAACCAACCAAGAGGGACACGGATCCAGTAAGCAGGTGGCAGAACTCACAGCTCCAATGGCCTTGTCCACTTCATCAGGTGTCACCAAGTCAAACTCCTACCAGACAGATGGACAAAGACGTTTAGCCCCAGTCACCTCGACTGACTCATTGTCAGCCGATACTGCTATGCAATTGGAGTCGAGTTCAGCTCGGATCCGAGCGACTTTATCAGCGAAAAACGAGTTAAATTCCTCAGCACTGCCCTGCAAGGGTTCCCCAACTCCCCCCTGATTTAGAAGGGAGCGGGTTACCCTAAACAGGGCAGCCGGGCGGGATTCCGCTGATGCAATCAAGGCGGCATGGTACGCGCATCTTGCCGCCTTGAGCGCCACTTTGTAAGTCTTAATAAAAGCTCTTACAAGTGTTCGGTCGGATTCGGACTTACTCTTCCTGCATCGCTTCTCTAGACGTCTCTTCTGGCGTTTCAACTCCCGGAGCTCCTCATTGAACCATGGAGCTCTACGGGGTCTAGTGCCACAGAGAGGTCGCAGTGGCGCAATTCGGTCAAGAGCCTCCGCTGCAGCCTTGTTCCAGGCCTCAGCAAGAGACTCTGCCGAGCTGTGGACGAGCGAATCTGGTAAAACCCCAAGCGCCTTCTGAAAGCCCTCAGGATCCATCAGGCGTCTGGGGCGGAACCTCCTAATCGGTTCCGCCTCCCTGCGGGGGAGGATTGGAGCCAGGAAGTTGAGCCGCAGTAGAAAATGGTCTGACCATGACAAAGGCAATGCTTCTAAGCCCCTTAGTCTCAGACCACTATTCAATTGCTCCGAGAGGAATACCAAGTCGGGTGTGTGTCCACCCTCGTGAGTCGGACCCTGAACTACTTGAGTCAGGTCCATGGCTGTCATGGTGGCCATGAACTCCTGTGCTAATCCTGAGGAACCGCCGAGCGACGGCAGATTGAAGTCCCCCAGGACAATAAGTCCGGGGAACTCCACCGCCAGCCCGGCCACCTCTTCGAGCAGCACAGGCAGGGCTGTTGACTTGCAGCTGGGAGGCAGGTACGTGAGTAACAAGATCAGGTCAAATCACAAGGATCAGAATGCAGCTGCGAGAGCAAACATGGGCTTCCCCAGGTATGCCCATGTTACACCAACACTCCGCAGTCTGCATTGGTTGCCGATCAATTTCCGGTCACAATTCAAAGTGTTGGTTATGACCTATAAAGCTCTTCATGGCATCGGACCAGAATATCTCTGGGATCGCCTTCTGCCGCACGAATCCCAGCGACCGATTAGGTCCCACAGAGTTGGCCTTCTCCGGGTCCCGTCGACTAAACAATGTTGTCTGGCGGGTCCCAGGGGAAGAGCCTTCTCTGTGGCGGCCCTGACTCTCTGGAACCAGCTCCCCCCGGAGATTAGAACTGCCCCCACCCTCCTTGCCTTCCGTAAACTCCTTAAAACTCACCTCTGCTGTCAGGCATGGGGGAATTGAGGCATTCCTGCCCTCCCCCGGGCCTATACAATTTATGTATGGTATGTCTGTGTGTATGTCTGGTTTAATAATCGGGTTTTTAAATGTTTTTTAAATTTATTAGATTTGTTGTGAATTGTTCTATTGTATGTTGTGCGCCGCCCCGAGTCTACGGAGAGCGCCGGCATACAAATCAAATCAAATCAAATCAAATCAAATCAAATCAAATCAAATCAAATCAAATCAAATCAAATAAATAAATAAATAAATAAATAAATAAATAAATAAATAAAAATCAGGTGGATTACACCCCAAGGTTCTTAAGGAATTGGCAGACGAGATATCAGAAACCCCTGAACTATCAGTGGGACTCTTCTGGGACTGCCAAATGTAACTCCTGAGATGATGGAATATATTAGGTACTGTTTCAATAATTATTTTATTTTAGACCTATACTGTATTTAGTTATAAGTACATAATAAATCAAAACTAATGTTATTATTACCCAAATAAATCACTCTAATGAAGGGCATGTTTTAAGAAGATGTCATGTGGACACTCATGTCTGAGCACATCCAGCAAGCTCACCAAGTGAGGAGGAGGAGGAACAACAGCAGCATCGAATTCAGGCACTTTGCACTTAATATTGATTCTTCAAAAACTTATCATCATACATGCCAAAACCCTGTCTACTTTTTTGCACATGCTTAAAGTGACAAAGGACAGAATTTCAGATATGCAAGAATGTTATCAGGAAAGTCTTAATGAACTCAATCTGTATAGTCTGGAGGACAGAAGGGAAAGGGGGGACATGATCGAAACATTTAAATATGTTAAAGGGTTAAATAGGGTTCAGGAGGGAAGTGTTTTTAATAGGAAAGTGAACACAAGAACAAGGGGACACAATCTGAGGTTAGTAGGGGGAAAGATCAGAAGCAATGTGAGAAAATATTATTTTACTGAAAGAGATGCTTGGAACAAACTTCCAGCAGACGCAGTAACTGAATTTAAACATGCCTGGGATAAACATATATCCATCCTAAGATAAAATACAGGAAATGGTATAAGGGCAGATGAGGTCTTTTTCTGGTGTAAATCTTCTATGTTTCTATATGTTCATGGAGGTTTGGTCCCATGTTATCACTTAAAGTCATGCAAAACTTTGAGTAAGGAAACCAGGATTAATCTGTGTGCTTGTGTACTCATGCAAAAAATAAAAAATACTGATAATTTTTAAAAGCACATAAAATATTTCTAATGAGTTTGAGAAATTAAAATAGGTATAATTTTGCATTGCCTAATAGGGACGTTAGGGGATTTTAAGGATGAGATTGGAATCAGTTTATTCCTTGGAAGTCTTAAAAGCCTGAAGAAAAATAAAAATGGGTCATATCCTTTTTAATGCTATCACTAGACCATGGATAGTCTCCTGCATTACTGTTTTAGGGATAATCAAAAGTCAAGTTCATTATCACATAGTATTTAATATGACTTAGACATCAAACTACCCCTACTTTTAATTTTAATATTTACATATTTCAGCTTTTTGCAAAATATGTCACTCTTGGATAGAATGCCATTATCAATTACTATTAGCGTTTGTTGTGATAATAACAGTTGCGATAAAAATCAAAGAATTTCCAAAGCTGCTTGTATGAAAGCAATATAACAACTAGAAATATTGAAGAATATTACTGCTGAAAACTGAATCTACCTTATACTGTGAGAAAGGGGCATGGTAATAGTGATTTTGCATATGCATTCACTTATCCAGTCAAAGTTTTGTTTTTATTTATTTTATTTAGTTTTCAAACATGTATGAGATAACAGGTATAAGTATAAATTATAAACATGAATACACAAAATGAGTACAAATAAATGGGGACAGTAAGATAGGGATGGTAAGCATGCTGGTGCCTTTATGCACAGCTCCTTACAGATCTGTTAGGAATGGGGTAAGGTCCATGGTAGACAGTTTAAGGTTAAAGCTATAGGGGTTTGAGGCTGTAACAGAGTCAGGTAGGGCATTCCAGGCATTGACCACTCTGTTGCTAAAATCGCATTTTCTGCTATTGAGTTTGGAGTGGTTTACCTTGAGTTTGTATTTATGTTTGCCTGTGTATTATTGCAGTTGAAGCTGCAGTAGTCATTGACAGTTAGGATGTTGTAGCAGATAATTTTGTGTACTATGCATAGGTTGGACTGTAAGGTTGACAAAGCCCCAAATTTCAAGCCTGGTGGCATAAGGTCTTCTATTGTGAGCAGAGGAGTGGAATACTCTTCTCATGAAATACCTCTGGACCCACTTAATTGTATTAATGTCTTATATATAGTATGGATTCCAAGCAGACTAACTGTATCAAGAATTGGTCTGGCAAAGTTTTGTATGCCCTAGTTTGCACTACAATGTAAAATTCGCAAAATTAGGTTAACGACTCTTAATGCCTTTTTTTTGCAATGCTGTTGCAGTGAGCTCTGGAGCTTAGATTGTTTGAGATGAGTATTCTTAGATACTTGACAGAGTGAGGGTCCTCTATGAGGTCGTACCCGCCCAGCTTGTATTTGGTGTTCTGATTTTTGTTGCCAATGTGTAAGACAGAGCATTTGTTGGTTGAGATTTGGATTTGCCAATTGTTTGACCATCTGATACATATTCAAGGTCACTTTGTAGGGCAGCAGTATTGTGGTGGTGTTAAACAGTTTTACATTATCAGTGAAGAGGATGCAGCTGCTCATAATATGATCACATTTATGTAGAGTAGAAAGAGTGTGGGTCCTAAAACACTACCTAGGGGGACACCACTATTAACTGGCGCAGAGTTTGATAGGATGCTCTTTATTTTGACTACTTGTTGCCTGTTCGACAGGAATGCAGCTACTCACTTGTGCAGGGATCCGGAAATGCTGTAAGAGCTTAGTTTTAATAGTAGTTTTCATGTACCACTGAGTCAAAGGCTTTGTGAAATCTATGTAAATTGCTATTGCTTTACCTTGGTAGAGTTGTGTTGTCCAAATGTTTCCGCAGTGTAGGAGTTGCAGATTACAGGACACTTATTTCCTGAAACCAAACTTTGTTTGTTAGAGAGTAGGTTGTTTGTTTCTAAGTGGTTAGTGATTGGTTGTTTATAGTTGATTCCAGGTGATGCAACAGGGTGAGATTGGTCTGTAATTTTCTTTCTTTTTAAATTAAATTTATATACATCTAAAAAGACATCACATCATTCATTACTTAATTGTGTTATAACCATTAGTTCGTCTACTTTTAAACACATACAAAAGAACTTAAAGGGGGAAAAAACTAAAAAAAACTACACACATTAATTCCCCTTGCTGTCCCCTTTGGCCACCTATTCCTTTTCTTCTGAAGTATTCTATGGTGCATGACATCAATGGTTCGCGTTCGGTTTTATGTATAAACTACTTTTTCAGTTACTTTCCTATTAACTTTCATACTCCCATAATTTATGTCTTCCTATTTAATTATAACAATATCTTTTACTTTCCTAACATTAGATTTCTATAACTATTTAACTATTTAACATATTTACAGTTCTTTTAAACAGCTTCCTTTTCTTTCCTCTTTTCCATAAAAATCACTCCATATCTCATAGTATTTCGAGTCTTCCCTATCCTTTAGCTTCAAAGTCATTTTATCCAATTCTGCACATTTGAATATTTTTCTAATCATACTTCTATTTGTTGGTATTTCTTCCTGTTTCCAATGTTGAGCTATGTTGATTCTTACAGCTGTTCTAATATGCTGTATTAAATAGCTCTTTTTATTTTTGCTCAATTAGTCCAAGTAAAAAAAAATCCAGTTTCAATACAAGTTTTTGCAATATCACTTTCTTTTCTTGTCCTAATAAAATTTGATTCAATACTGTATTTTGTTTTTGTATTCCATATTTTTTCTTGTCACTTTGTAAACTTGATTTGATCTGTAGCTATGGCCACCAGTCTATATTAATTCCTTGTTTCTCTAATTGTTGTATTGATTTTAAGTTTCCTTCTTCATCTAGTATCTGTGAGTATTTGACCATTTTAATTAAATTTTGTTCCATATCTCAAGTAACACATCTCTAATTTAGTGGTTTCTAAAATAATGTGTTTTATGTTTATCCTCCCAGAGAAATCAGTGCCACCCTGCTTGTATATTATTTATTTATTTATTCATTCATTCATTCGATTTCTATGCTTTCTAGGTTTTAATTATATAGATTCTTAAATGTAGCGTATTGTTGATTTTGTACCTTTTATGCTGTAAGCCGCCCTGAGTCCCCTGGAGAAGGGCGGCATAGAAATCCAAATAATAAATAAATAAATAAATAAATAAATAAATAAATAAATAAATAAATAAACAAACAAACAAACAAACAAATGTAATAAATAAATGTAATAAATAAATGTAATAAATAACCAAACCTGCTATCTCTGTTGTATAGAACATTTAAAATAATTTTTCAGCTATTACAGAAGCAATCTTTAGACATGGAGTTACATCTATCCTTTAGAATCAGAGAGACTCCACAAAATTTAGAAAATAGAAGCATATACAGGTATAGAATGAGGAAATGTCTGTTTCAGTAATAGTACTTTTGAAAAAATCTGGGAACATTAGTTTTCATAAATTTAAGTGTAACGTGACTACAAAATGTAATGCAACAGGAATGATCAGGGAACTAGAAATTATGTCATATAACTTGAGATCTGTGTAGTTGGGAATGTTTAGCTTGAAAATTTAAAAATTAGAAGCAGGAAATGATTATATTACTCAAATTGTTGAAAGGATGTTATGACGAATGTCAGGCCAGTGTTGTGCCTATCCACAAGAAGGGCAGTAGAGAAGAAGCTGGTAACTACAGGCCAGTTAGCTTGACATCAGTGGTAGTTAAAATGATGGAGACTCTACTCAAAAAGAGGATAAATCAGCACCTAAAAAACAATAACTTATTGGGCACAAATCAGCATGGCTTTACTGAAGGCAAATCATGTCAGACTAATCTCATTGATTTCTTTGACTATGTCACAAAGGTGTTGGATGAAGGTGGTGCCGTGGATATTGCCTACCTGGACTTTAGCAAAGCCTTTGATACGGTTCCACATAAAGAGCTGATAGATAAATTAGTGAAGATTGGACTTAATCCCTGGATAGTTCAATGGATTTGCAGCTGGCTGAAGCGTAGACATCAGAGAGTTATTGTTAACGGCGAGTATTCTGAGCAGAGTCAGGTTACAAGCGGTGTGCCACAAGGGTCTGTTCTGGGTCCTATTCTTTTTAATATGTTTGTGAGTGACATAGGGGAAGGTTTGGTAGGGAAGGTTTGCCTATTTGCCGATGACTCTAAAGTGTGCAATAGGGATGATATTCCTGGAGGCATCTGTAATATGGTAAATCATTTAGCTTTACTAGATAAATGGTCAAAGCAATGGAAACTGCAGTTTAATGTTTCCAAATGTAAAATAATGCACTTGGGGAAAAGGAATCCTCAATCTGAGTATTGTATTGGCAGTTCTGTGTTAGCAAATACTTCAGAAGAAAAGGATTTAGGGGTAGTGATTTCTGACAGTCTCAAAATGGGTGAACAGTGCAGTCAGGCGGTAGGGAAAGCAAGTAGGATGCTTGGCTGCATAGCTAGAGGTATAACAAGCAGGAAGAGGGAGATTATGATCCCGCTATATAGAATGCTGGTGAGACCACATTTGGAATACTGTGTTCAGTTCTGGAGACCTCACCTACAAAAAGATATTGACAAAATTGAACGGGTCCAAAGACGGGCTACAAGAATGGTGGAAGGTCTTAAGCATAAAATGTATCAGGAAAGACTTAATGAACTCAATCTGTATAGTCTGGAGGACAGAAGGAAAAGGGTGGACATGATCGAAACATTTAAATATATTAAAGGGTTAAATAAGGTCCAGGAGGGAAGTGTTTTTAATAGGAAAGTGAACACAAGAACAAGGGAACACAATCTGAAGTTAGTTGGGGGAAAGATCAAAAGCAACATGAGAAAATATTATTTTACTGAAAGAGTAGTAGATCCTTGGAACAAACTTCCAGCAGACGTGGTTGGTAAATCCACAGTAACTGAATTTAAACATGCCTGGGATAAACATATATCCATTGTAAGATAAAATACAGAAAATAGTATAAGGGCAGACTAGATGGACCATGAGGTCTTTTTCTGCCGTCAGACTTCTATGTTTCTATGTTTCTAATGTCAAGTTCTACTTTTTATCATCCTAAAATACAAGACTCAAACTTTAGAGATAACTGTATAGAAGAGAAGTAAAGCTTATAAGAGAGGAATCTTAATAAGGCATGAAGCAAAACAGAAGAAAGAACATAATAGATAAAAATTAGAATTAGAAAATAAAATAAAGAAAATAGAACAGATTCACAAAACCAATACAAATCAACAAGCATTAGAATGTTAAGTAAAGTTAAATAGCAATTAGATTTATTGGAAACAGCAGAACTTCAAAAGAAGATAAAATGTATCAAATAAAATCATTTTGAAAAAGTGAACAAGCCAGGGGACCTCTGGCATGCTGAATTAGAAAAGAGAGGAAAAAAGGAAGGTAACAGATAAAAAGAATGATGAATAAATCATAAAATAATAAATGTTGGACATGCTGCTGCAAAGAAGGAACATTTTATCATAGATGTGGTTGTGCAAAATCACTCAAAATACTGGAAAGAAATATACAAAAACATTTTGAAAATTCTGAAAATAAATTCAAATTAAAACCACAACTATTTATATTACGTATATTACTAATATATAAAAAGTAGAAGCATCACAATTTATTAAATATATGCTGACATGGCAAGAATCAATTTGGCACAATACTGGAAAAGGAAAACCATGCTATCAGTACAAAATAGGGAGACTAAAATAAACAAATATGATAGTAGAAAAATTGTATATATTTAAAGAGGGAGGGAGGAAGCAAGGAAGCAAGGAAGCAAGGAAGCAAGGAAGCAAGGAAGCAAGGAAGCAAGGAAGCAAGGAAGCAAGGAAGCAAGGAAGCAAGGAAGCAAGGAAGCAAGGAAGCAAGGAAGCAAGGAAGCAAGGAAGCAAGGAAGCAAGGAAGCAAGGAAGCAAGGAAGCAAGGAAGCAAGGAAGCAAGGAAGCAAGGAAGCAAGGAAGCAAGGAAGCAAGGAAGCAAGGAAGCAAGGAAGCAAGGAAGCAAGGAAGGAGGAAGGGCTACTATGAGCTTTTTATAATGATTTTTTATCTTTTTGTTTATTTTGCTTTTTTAACTTTTTTTTAAAAACATGGATGGAAGTTGCCCTGAGAACTGAGGAAAAGAAAGAGGACCATGCACACTAGCTTTGCCTTACTTTCTCTGTTTTGTGTGAAAACCAGAACAGCCAAAGTTCTGGGATTCATTTTTGGCAAAGTGTGGCTGACTTGAAACCAATTGGTAGAACTTGTGGAACATGATAGTTTCTTCTGGGTTTGAAACAAATTATTATTGCTGTTTCATATATTCTCCTGGTATTAAGATTATTTAAGGCTCTCATGTTAAAATATGTTAATACTTAGAACAAAAGATATAAAAACAAGAATTCGTTTCAACATGAACTTTATGTTTGCACTTCAGTATAGCTTAATATCAGAATATTGTCTGCATATCGACAGTATCTGCATATCGATAATATAATAATAATAATAATAATAATAATTATTATTATTATTATTATTATTATTATTATTATTATTATTTATTCGATTTGTATGCTGCCCCTCTGCAGATTCAGGGCGAATACTATTTTCAAGAACTTTTCTGGCGCAATCATGGTCTGATATTTTGTAACTATGATACAGAGATAAGAGACATCTTCTTTTCCCCATATTCCACTGACAGATCAAATCTGTCAGCTTGTCATCTTTCATTGAATCCAGCTTGACATAAGTCCACGCAGGGCCATGAAAATCTGTTTGCAGTCAGTTCTTCCAAAAGCTTCAGTGAATATAAAAGTGGAACTTTTTCAAAACATAATATCTTCGTTGGCTTTAAAAGGGTCCACATTTTATGATGGTCTCAAAAATGTCTTTCACTGTTGTTTCGTATTCCTTATAGATCTTAGAGCTAGAGTTCATGAAATTTTTCAAAATGTAATATTTGGGCTTATCAAGCTGATATTGAAACTTCTTAAATGCTACTAATAAATTAAGCTATAAATTCCAAGTAACCGTTTGCTGAGGAATGTCTCTAAATTATACCTTTGTAATGAAAATCACTGAAACCTTGGGAATAGATAATGCCTTAGCCATTCTCAAGTTTGTTCAATGAAGGCATCGTCTGACAGGGATCCAAAACAATTGGCAAAACCTCATGTAGCACTAAGAGGTAAATTACTGTGGTGCTTTATGTAGACAGTCATTTAAAGTAAGATTTGGGGTTCTTTTGTCTAAAAATATATATTTTCAAAAACTAAATTGCCTCATATTTTTCTAGCATCTATCTTTTGCGCTTTCATAGAAGATCAACTCTGAAATAAAATGTGATGACAAAATATATTCAGTGCTGGAATTCATTAAAAATTATGAATATAGACTCATATTTCCTCAAAGTTCAAAATAATTAGATAAAAAAAACCTGCTGAAAGAAGTCACTCATATACAATGGAGTTCAGGATAACAGAGGTTTTTTGGGAGGGGAATCAAGGTGAACAGCATACACACAATTCAAAATCTTGATAGATAAACAAATCTTAAGATAGATTATTCTGAAAAATGAGGTATTGAAAGCAGAGACACAACTATGAGAAGAAAAATTGGAGACAAAGCAGCATACAGGGAAGAGGTCCAGAGGTTGTCCACATGGTGCTCAGAAAACAACCTGCACCAGAACATCAGCAAGACAAAGGAGACGGTGCTGGACTTCCAAAAGGAGAGCAAGGAACCTGCCCCACTTTACATCGAGGGGGCCTGTGCGGAGAGAGTCCCCTCCTTCAAATTCCTGGAAGTCCATCTTGGTGAAGATCTCACCTGGAGAAAACAACACAACCCAAATTGCCAAGAATGCCCAACAGAGACTCCACTTCCCTAGGGTCTTGCGGAAGAACAAGGTGGAACAACAACTGATGGTGGCATGGACTCAAGTCAGTTCCTGAGGTGTGTGGGGTGGGGACATGGCGGTGATGTCTTCAGGTCATCACCAGCAGGCCATCACTACAAGTGCGTGTGCACCGAACTGCACTGGGAGGAACCCACCTCTGAATGTTACACACATATATGTATAGAGGATTGTGTGTTGTTAGAATGATTTCTTGTGATAGGTATTTTCTTTCTTTCACTGTCAAGTTATTGATATATATTTATGTTTGGGGGTTGCACTAGGGGAGGCTCAGCCAACCTCATTGAACACATGTTGTGCATTGACAATAACAGTTGAATTGAATTGAACATTTTAATTGGACTAATTAATGAGACTATTATTCTGAAGGAGATGCATAAGAACTGGAAACCTGGGCTAATAACTACAGTAAGGAGGTCTAAAATGTAATCTCAGTCCCAGAATACTAGTGAGGGAATGGAAGAAGTGCAATCATAGAATCATAGGGCTGGAAGGGATCCTGGAGGTTTTCTAGTCTAATCCTCTACCCAAGCCAGGAGATCTTATATTATCCTTGAAAATTGAAGTCCATTTTTGTTCTTGAAAATCTCCAGCAATGGAGCACCTACAACTCCAGGATGTGATCTTTTCCTCTAATTAATTGTTCTCAGATCAGGAAATTTATCCTTAGTTTCAGGTTGGATCTCTCTTTAACAAGATTCCACCCATTGCTTCTTGTCCTGCCCTTGAGTGCTTTGGGGAGTAAGTTGATCCCCTCTTCTCTGCGACATCCCCTCCCCTCAAGTACTTCCTTAGGCTAGACATACCTAGTTCCCTTAACCATTTATCATGGACTTTAGCTTCCAGATCCCTTATCATCTTTATTGCTCTTCTCTGAGCATCTTTTAGGGCAGTGATGGCAAACCTATGGCACAGGTGCCACAGGTGACACGCAGAACCAAATCTACTGGCACACGAGCTCTTGCCCTAGATCAGCTCCAACATGTATGCTTTTGCCTGCCAGATGATTTTTGGCTCACACAGAGGCTCTGGGAAGGCATTTTTGGCTTCCAGAGAGCCTCCAGGAGGATAGGGGAGGACGTTTTTACCCTCCCCGGCTCCAGGGAAAGCCTGGGGAGGGCAAAACATGAGCCTACTGGGCCCACCAGAAGTAGGGAAACAGATCATTTCCAGCCTCCAGAGGGGCCTCCTGGCCACAGGGGAAGCTGTTTTCGCCCTCTCCAGGCATTGAATTATGGGTGTGGGCACTCACGCATGCACAATAGTGCATACCCATGCTCTTTCAGGACCAGAGGAAAAAAGGTTCACCCTGTTCTAGGGTCTCAGCATCTTTTTTGTTTTGTGGCAACCTGAACTGGATGCAGTATTCCAAGTATGGACTCAAGTGCAGTATAAAGTGATACTATCACACTCCTGGTGATCTTGTTGCTATCCCCCTGTTGATGCAGCTGAAGATTGCATTGGCTTTTTTTGGCAGCTGCAGCACACCACTGGCTCATACTTAAATGGTGGCCTACTAGGATATGTAGATCCCTCTCACAATACTGTTGAGCCAGTACATGTGGGGTTTTTTCCTGCGTAAGCTCAGTAGCTTACTTTTCTCATCACTTAACTGCGGCTTATTGAATAGAATTGCCTCATTTAGTCCTAACAGTCAAAATGGAGAAAGGAAATTGTACACATTGAACAGCTGTAAGTTATAGATCTAAATAAATTATTTGTAACCCATCTTGAAATTGACTACTTTAGCTGCTGCTGCAAGAGCTGGAAAGTTCCTGTGGCAATAACTTTGCACATTAATCATCTGGACCAGTATAAAATCAGAGCAATAGCTTCCAGAAACCAAGCCAAGTTTATTACTAATAGCAGAGCAAATTTATTATTTTAATTTAGTGATATTCTGATAGCCTTCCGTTTGTCCAAGAAAGTCAAAATGAGACATAAAATTCATCTCCCAATTTTTACAATCCCTAAACCATTTGAGAAAAAATAAAATCTGATATAATAACTACTTCTTTAACCACCAAGAATCTGCTGTCTTTTCCCACCACTCTGATCAATGCAGCATGCTGGATTTCATAACAAATGGGAATCATTGTAATGATCAAATTGGTGGGCAAAGATTTTTAAAACATTGTTTAAATAAATTGATTTCACTCATCTGGGGGGGGGGGTTGTAATAAACAAGTAGCAAAGACAACTTTTAAAATATTTTAAAAACAAAACATAAAGTTCAATATTTCTAATGCAATAAAGTACCAACCTTGGGGTATTTTATACTTTGAATGACAATAGACAAACAGTTTTAAACACAGATTATTACTATAAGAGATTTGGCCTAATTGTCATAGCAGCTGGACACCAATACCTCTAATTTGTTGCCCAAATTAAAACAGGAATGAAGACTGCAAAGTCTGCATATAATATATTTCAACACGCTCATTCAACTATTTTAGCCTTCTTTCCGAAGTATTAAAAACATAAGACAGAAAAGTTTCAGTAATTCTAGTTTATTCTTTTTTCAACTATCTAGATGGCCCCAACAGTCCCCCCCCAGAAGAATATCTATCCTTTTTACACAGACCATTTTATATTACAGTGTTCCCTCGATTTTCGCGGGGGATGCGTTCCGAGACCGCCCGCGAAAGTTGAATTTCCGCGAAGTAGAAATGCGGAAGTAAATACACTATTTTGGGCTATGAACAGTATCACAAGCCTTCCCTTAACACTTTAAGCCCCTAAATTGCAATTTCCCATTCCCTTAGCAACCATTTAGATTATTACTCACCATGTTTATTTATTAAAGTTTATTTAAAAAAATATTTATTAAAGGCAGACGAAAGTTTGATGATGACATATGACATCATCGGCCAGGAAAAACTGTGGTATAGGGGAAAAAACCGCTAAGTATTTTTTAATTAATATATTTGAAAAACCGTGGTATAGACTTTTCGTGAAGTTTGAACCTGCGAAAATCGAGGGAACACTGTATACCCAATCAGAATGATACCCAATGAATATGTTAAAGCTGAGAATTGTCAACAGTTTTATTCTGCAAAGAGAATCAAAGACCTTCCTAAAATAGCCAGAACTACAAACTCTATTTCCCAATGAATATAGGTTGGCACAAGATGTATGGGATAATCGACACCTCAAGAGAAGCTAATGTACTTTTACCTTCTGCTCTAAGGTATTTTCACCTTCTACCCCAGCATTCAGCATCATCACTCCAATAGCAAAAGCAAAGTTGTGATGTGAGACCAAGAGGATAGATTTTAAGAAATGCAGATAGATTTCTATATCAACATAATTAATAGGAAACAATTTACCACCTAAATGTACGATTTAAATAAAATCAAGTCAAGTCAATATATTTTATAAACATGTCTGTAGTTTGGCATGGTGCAAAGTACAAGGCCAAGCATAAAGCTTATGAGACTATCTCTCTGCCACATAATGACATGATTTGCAGGGTACTCACTTCCTGATGAATACCGCTCTGATACTAAATTAGGGAAGATTGAGAAACCCTAATGATTATGATCACTTGTTATCAAACATGTCAGACATTTCAGGCAGAAATAGTAGGTCCCATTTAGAACAGTGAACAGGAAAGTTATAGAATGTAGCAAAGTTGGTCTATCACAATTAAAATAAACTACATAATAAAAATATTCTAGCCTGAATTAGATCATACATGATCATTGTGTTCATAATCTAAAATAATTTAACTGCACCATCGCCCAAGCACTGTTTAGAATTGAATTAAACCTGTGAGCAGCACACTAACTATAGAGAATACTATCCTAAGGGAGCAGACCAACCATTTTCCAGACTTTTCTTTCTGTTTTCTTCTTATGGATATAATTATGTTTAAAGTCACATGGAGAATGCAAATGACTGTATAAGCAATATATTTCTGATCTTGCTTAACTAATCACTATATGGGTCAATTGAAACACAAAGATGGCAGGAAAGCATGAAGGCAAAATTCCCTGGTTTTATGCTAGTGGTAAAAATTGATTTCTTGGATGATGAGATATGGGAAAAATCAAAAGAAAAAGACAAAAGACATTTTCCCTGTGAACTGATTCATTTTGCATGGGTTTTGGAAGCATAAATGTCTAACTAGACTGAGTTTTTCCTTTTCAATTGACGGTGTTTAATCTTGCAAATCTCTGCAATACATTGGAATTTACCACCTTTTGACCTAGTTAACAAGTGCATATGCAGTCTGATTCATATTAAGTTGTGTAAGACTAGATGCTATCCAATTGCTTTAAACTGGCCAGATAAAATTTTATTATTATTTATTTTATTTATTTATTTGTCAAAACATGTACAAGATAATAGATATGGTATAAACATAAATAAAAGCAAAGCAGGTATAGGTAAATTTGGACAATAGGACAGTAGGACAGGGATGGTAGGCATGATGGTACACTTATGCACGTCCTGTATAGACCTCTTAGGAATGGGGTGAGGTCAACTGTAGATAGTCTAACGTTAAAGTTTTTGGGGAAGAAACCACAGAATCAGGTAGTGCATGCCATGCATTGACCACTCTCTTGCTGAAGTCATATTTTCTGCAGCTGAGTTTCGAGCAGTTTATATTGAGTTTGAATCTATTTTGTATGTCTGTGTTGTTGCGATTGAACTGAAGTATTCATTGACCAGTTGGACATTGTGGTAGATGATTTTATGAACTACAGTTTGATCAGATTGAAGGCAACATATCTCCATGTTTTCTAAGCCCAAAATTTCAAGTATGGTGGAATAAGGTATTCTGATGTGAGCAGAGGAGTGAAGGACTCTTCTTGTGAACTATTTCTGGACTCTATCAATTGTATTAATGTCCGATATGCAGTGTGGGTTCCAGACAGGTGAGCTGTATTTGAGGATTGGTCTGACAAATGTTTTGTATGCTCTGGTTAGCAGTTTAATCTTGCGAAGAAGCTATGCAAGTTTAGGTTAACAACTCTTAGTGCCTTTTTGGCAATGTTGTTACAAAGAGTTCTGGCACTTAAGTCATTAAGATATGAGTATTCCAAGGTCCTTAACAGAGTGAGGGTTGTCTACAAGGTTGTGTACTCCAAGTTTGTATTTTGTGTTCTGATTCTTTTTTGCAAATGTGTAAGACAAAGCACTTATTGGTTGAGATTTGAAGTTGCCAATTATCAGACCATCGTGATACATGGGCTAGGTCTTTTTGAAGGATAGAAGTATTGTTGGTGGTGTTGAATAGTTTAACATCGTCAACATAGAGAACGCATTTACTTATAATTTGATCACAAAGGTCATTTATGTAAAGAAGAATAGTGTTGGTCCTAGAACGCTGCCTTGAGGGACACCACTGTTGACAGATGCAGGATTTGATAGGGCACTCTCTATTTTAACCATTTGCTGTTTGTTTGACAAGAATGCACTTATCCAATCATTTAGGGGACCAGAGATGCCATGTGATTTTAGTTTTCAAAGTCATTTGTACTACTGAATCAAAGAAGTATAGTAAATTGCATCTATTGATTTATCTTGATCGAGTTGTGAAGTCCATATATTCTTGCAGTGTAGGAGTTTCAGGTTAGTGGATATTTTTTTTTCTGAAACCAAATTGTTTGTTAGAGAGTAGGTTGTTAGTTTCTAGGTGAAGGGTGATGGATTGGTTTATGATTGATTCCATGACTTTGCAGATAACACAACATAAAGAGATTGGTCTGTAATTTTCAACGTTACTTGGATCTCTTTTTTTGAAGATAAGGATTATTGTAGCTAGCGACCACAAGTTGGGTAAAAGGCTAGTCCTGAAGGATTTTTCAAAAATTATGCTTAGAGGTTCCGCTATGGTTGTAGAGTGCTTTTTAAAGAAATATGCACATAGACCGTCAAGTCCAATGGATAGAGATGGTTTTATGTTGCCTAATACTTTTCCAACATTATCTTATGTAAAATTGATTTGTGTTAGAATGTTGCAATTGTTTGGGGTGCAACTAGGAAATATTGGGCATGAGCCATTGCTGTTCACAAAGAGAGAGCCAAAGAATGTGTTAAAGAGGTTGGCTTTAACAATTTCATCATTATATTCTTTACCATTTGGTCCTTTGAAGGGTGGGATGGATCTCAAGTCTTTGAGTTTGTTGTTTACAAAGTTGTAGGAGGTGCGTGTGGAATTTGTGCGCATAAGTTTTTCTTCTTGATTGATGTGATAATTGATACATTCGGTCTTTAATTTGGGTAGAATTTGCTAAATGAGAAAATTACAGAAACTCATAAATCACATGGTATAATACATGTGTCTAGACTGCAAAATGAGATGTTTGTGGCTTCTTGGGTAACAGATCGTATTATATACAATTTACATTTAGCAATCATTCTTAAACTCCAGCCATTGGTTAGAATGAATGCCTATCATCAATTAAACGGGTCTTGGATTTATCATTGTCTAGACAACTCTTGGATTTAAGAAAACGCTGCAGAACTAATGACCTAGAGGCCAATCAAACTAATAAAATTACAATAATTTATAACTATTTATAAATTATTAGTTGTTGTCAGCCTTTTAAAAAAAACAATTCAAAACAGGTATATGTGTGGGTTATATTATGCAAAACACAGAAGACATATTGCATTTTGATATATTGTTAGCTCTGCCATTATCTGAGAAAAAAATGTTGTTAATCTTGTTGAAAAAGTTTGTTGCATTAGAAACATCCTTTCAGGATGAAGGGCAGAATAAAGGCACAAAACTGGACTGTGCCAGTGTATGATGCAAATAAATTATACTGATATACTATATTAATAACAAAATTTAATTAGGACAAATGTTTTGCAATACATTATTACAAACAGAAATTTCTGGGGGGGAAATGTCAGACTGTTAAAATATCCTACAGAGCTTTTAAAAAGTGCAATGCCTAAGCTATTGCTTCTTCATTAGAGTTCCTGCTGGTTTTAGAGCATGAACAGATTTAAGGCTTCATGATTCTCATGCTTTGATAAAAAAAAAAGTGAGGTAAATACTTGCTTTAATGAGCCCAATTCATCTGAGCACATAATGATTTAATCATTCATATTATCATTCATACATACATTTTAACCGATTCCATAATACACCGACTGAGAAAGCCATAAGCATAAGCTCATTTGCCCCCTCAGTAATTTTGCACAGAAATGATGCTTCTCATTGCAATTGATAACATTTTCCCTATTATATATTTCAAAAAGAATGATTTAACAGTATCATTTCTATATAGAAATATAAAAATTGATAACTGAATCAGAATTGTGTTGGGAAATATTGCATTTTCAAAACAGGTATCAAAAAGACAATATGTAGAGCCCATATAAGAAAAAAACACCCCATTCTTTTTTTCATAAAACGCTAAATCCCTGTTGGAAAAGGACCATATCAGACCACTTCAAAATTGGATGAATATATTTGCCCTGAAGACATTTAAATGTATAATAATAAGTACAGTTCTTTATGTAACTATAATTTATCTACCTCCTTACTTGTATTCACATTTATTATGCTCTGTTATAAATACCAGCCTGCAAAGTATTTTCTTATTTAGAATTAAAAATCACCTCCCATATTTTTCGGTGTATAAGACCACCTTTTTCCTCCCTAAAAGAGGCTGATGGGGGTGCTCCCTAAAAGCAGCTAAAAAAAGGTGCGTCTTATACTGTGAATGTAGCCCTAACTAGCTGCTAACAATCTTCCCAGCTCTTACCTACAGGCTCTTTCACTGTTTCTCTCTGCGAAAAATGTTTTCCAAGCCCTAAGTCTTTGCAGAGTTTTTTTCATTGCTCTAACTTGCTCCAAGTAAGTTTCTTTCCAGCTCTAACAGGTACTAACAATGTTCCCAGCTCTTACTGCTTGCAAGCTCTTGTTACTCTCTGCCAAGAATGTTTTCCAAACCCTGTCTTTGATTCCCACCACCACCACCCATTCTCTATTTGCTCCAAATGTTTCTTTCCAACCCTACCCAGGTGTTAACAATGTTCCCAGATTTTACTGGCTTGCAAGCTCCTTCATTGTTATTTTCTGCAGTCTGGAGAAAAGCTCTTTCACAAACCTGCAAATACTCCAGTCCAAATACTGTAAATCAAATACTTCCAATCAATCACTCCCATAAGGCAAGATAATGAGTTCCAGATGGGAAAAATAATTCCAGCAAGACAAGATAAGCAGGCAGTAGCATAGCATTGATTCAGGCAGTCCAGGAGTGCAGGATACACTCTCAATACTAGATGAAATCAGGATTTGTTTCCGACAAATGCCTCTTCCAACTGCCTCTCCTTTAAACTCCATCCCCAGGTGTGCCTTGTGAAGGGAATCAGGGGCCTTTCTTTCCTTGTAAGTAACACAATCATGTTGCTCTCTTTTGTGTTCTTCCATGTGTGCCCTAGGATGAAGAGGGGGTGTGCCTTGGTCTTCATCTGACGCCCCTACTTCTACTTCTTCCCTGCTCTGTCGAGTCTGACTTTGCCCTTCCCCAGTTTCCTCCACAACCAACAGAGCCACTCTCCTGCTCTCTGTCAGCTGTTCATCTTCCATCTCCGATTTAGACTCCAATGGAGGCATGATACATATTTGGTTATTTTATTTATTTGTATACAGTACAATTTCTCAAATATTAGAACTATGTTAATATCCATATATCTATAATGTTGAAATATACAATATTTCTGCATTTTATTTCAAAACATGGATATCACACCAATCCATTCTGTCCACAATGGGCAATTTGAATAGAAGGTTTTACTATTAATAATGTGCAAAAAGGAAAAGGAGCATTTTTACTGAGATAAGTAAAGAAGCATGGCAGGGGAAGTCTTAACTTTATTTATATACAGCATACGTATAAACATGCACATAAAGATATGTGAATATGGAAAGCACCTATTTATTCAGATAATAAAAATGGGCAAAATGATTGCTTCAAACAGAAGTTTAATCTTCTGTGTTGTGTGTTAATTTGACAGAGGAATTCATTTGATTAGGGTCTCACAGTAAAATAGGATATTATTATTATTTATTAGACTGGTATGCCGCCCCTCTCCGAAAAGCTGGGGCAGCTCACAACATACAATGCAAAACAATATGAATACAAATCTAATAGTTAAAACAGCAAGATAAAATCCCATTATGTTAAAAAAAAAACACAGTCAGTCTACTCAATCACATCCATATATAACATTTAATGGTCAGAGAAGAAGGGGGCATGATCTAGCTGCCCCATGCCTGGCAACATAGATGGGTCTTAAGGGTCTTACGAAAGGAAAGGAGGGTGTGGGCAGTGCGAATCTCTGGGGGGAGCTTATTCCAGAGGGCTGGGGCCACCACAGAGAAGGCTCTTCCCCTAGGCCCCACCAGATGACTTTGTCTGGTCAACAGGACCTGGAGAAGGCCAACTCTGTGGGACCTTATCCGCCGCTGGGATTTTTGCGGCAAAAGACGGTCCCATAAGTAATCTGATCCAATGCCATGTAGGGCTTTATAGGTCATCACCAACACTTTGAATTGTGTCTGGAAACCAATTGGCAGCCAATGCAGGCCGCAGAGTAGATCATATTTTGGTTAAAGTATTAAAGAAAATGCGGGAAAAGTAATATAAATAAGACCTTCTCAAACATAACTAAATCAATACCTGAAGGAAGCAGGACCTTTAATCCTGGGAGTATAATAATCATTGCATCCACACAATAAGATATTTTGATTACTAAATACAGAGCATTCCTCTTTCGCAGGCACACTTAGGCACATTGCTACTCTTTTCAATGGGTTTGTCCATTCATGAAATGATTGTCATATTGAGTATAGCCACCAGTCATTGGTTTAACAGAAGGCCAACTGGTGAAATCAAGCTGCCTTATCTGTTACTCTCACTGAATTAATTTTCCACTAATTACAACATACTTTCTTCTTTTCTCTGGATAAACAAAGCACTGGATTGCAGTCACTTGACGTATTTATTTTCTAAATGGGACTGAGAGAGAAATATTTAGAAAGGAATGTAGAAATCTGGCACTTTATCATTACAACATGCCAACTTTCCTTTTAGAAAAGATTAAATGAAGTTTTTAAAATGCCTAAATGTTCAGGGGGACAGAAAGTCATATCACCTCAGGACCTCAGCTGTTTTTCTTGTGCTCATTCACTTCCAATTATCTCTCTCTTCTCATATTTTACTCCCAAAATTGTCAAGAAAGATAAACTACAAATTAACCCAATATGTAAGAAAATGTTTTTTTTTCCTAAAGTGGTGAAAAGAACCAGCAAAGAAAGATCTACTGACCATAATGACCCCCTTAAAAGAGATTAAAAGAGAGATTGATGATGAACTGGAAGACTAAAGCATGAACACAGGATGCTACAAACCTGGATTTGGGTAAAGTAGATTAGAATTTAGGGGGGGAAATAGTACAGTATAATTTGATGATTTCTCAACCGTTAAAAATGGATACGGCTGTGAACAGAGAAATGTGAAGGAAAGTAATTAAGAAGAGTGGGTGCATGAGGACTGCATCATGAAATAAATATATGAAGGGAAATGAATGCGTTGAGAAGAAGTAGAAGATGGAGAGAGTGGGAAAGAGTTAGTGAGATCTTCATTAAAAAATGTGAAAAGATTAGAGCAAAAGAATAGAGGATGAAGGATGTAGATGTGGTGGAAGAATAAAGGAGGGAAAGATGGAAAAACAAGAGAATAAATGTAAATGGTTTGTGTGAACTGGACACACAGACTTCCTTTTCATTTCATTTTATTGGTAAGTTTAATTTTTTTTTTGCCTACTACATCTAAGATTCTGCATTTCACATAATAGTTTAACTCAGAAAGGAATAAAATGGCATGCTTTAGTATGGTCAACATCAGATGTACAATTCACATACAGTGGGGGGGGAAGTATTTAGTCAGATATCAGTTGTGCAAGTTCTCCCACTTAAAAAGATAAGAGAGGCCTGTAATTGACATCATAGGTAGACCTCAATCATGAGAGACAACATGAGAAAACACATCCAGAAAATCACATTGTCTGATTTTTAATGAATTTATTTGCAAATTATGGTGGAAAATAAGTACCGTATATACTCGAGTATAAGCCGAGTTTTTAGCCCCAAAAATGGGCTGAAAAACACAGCCTCGGCTTATATTCGGGTCATTGACAAAGTCACCACACGAGGGCGCCATTGCTTGAGCCAGAGCGAGGAGGCACCAGCTTTTGTCCCCTCTGGCACGCCGTAGTTCCTCTCCCTGCCTCAAGCAAAGAAGGCAGCCATTTGCAATGGTGAGTCGGATTAAAAAGGCCCCCTGCTGTCAGATTCTCCTCCCCCTCCTTTGAAAGGATTTAAACTGTTTAAAAAATGGTATTTTGTGGTAGTTGCTGTCCTTGCTTGGATAGGATCTAATAATGTGTTATGAGGCAGAGCTAGACAGGAATTCTTTTTCTATCTGTCTATCTTTCTATCTATCTATTTTTCTATCTATCTATTTTTCTATCTATCTATCTATCTATCTATCTATCTATCTATCTATCTGTATCTATTTCTTTCTATCTATCTATCTATCTATCTATCTATCTATTTTTCTATCTGTCTGTCTATCTTTATATCTATCTATCTATCTATCTATCATCTATCTATCTATCTATCTATTTCTATCTATCTATCTATCTATCTATTTTTCTGTCTGTCTGTCTGTCTATCTTTCTATCTATATCTATCTATCTATCTATCTATCTATCTATCTATCTATCTATTTGGTTTTCTATGCTGATAACCTCACAGCAGCTAATGCTGAAGCTCTTCTTTGGATACACTTATTTGTTTGTTTGTTTGTTTGTTTATTTATTTAATTGGATTTGTATGCAATCCCTCTCCAAGGACTCAGGGTGGCTCACAGCATATATAAAAACAGAACAATAATGTAAATCCAATTAATGATGAGAAGGAATCCAGTTTTGAAGGATTTTAACTCTTAGGTTTTAGCTTTGTTCCTGATCGAGCTACTTTTTTTACTTTTTAATTTATTGTTAATATTGTTAATTTGTTTACCCTCTTTTAAATTTACAGAGCTAGTTTACTGGTTTTCTTTAAAATAAATATTCTAAAACATGTCTCAATTAATGTAATTTTATTGTTTTCCATTTTTATAAGTTACCAGTAGCCACTGCATTTTCTAACCTCGGCTTATACTCGGGTCAATACGTTTTCCCAGTTTTTGTGGCAAAAATTGGTGCCTCGGCTTATACTCGGGTCGGCTTATACTCGAGTATATACGGTATTTGATCACCTACAAAGAAGCAAGATTTCTGGCTCTCACAGACCCGTAACTTCTTTTTTAAGAGGTTCCTCTGTCTTCCACTCATTACCTGTAGTAATGGCACCTGTTTGAACTTGCTATCAGTATAAAAGTCACCTGTTCACAACCTCAAACAGTCACACTCCAAATGTCACTATGGTGAAGACCAAAGAGCTGTCGAAGGAAACCAGAAACAAAATTGTAGCCCTGTACCAGACTGGGAAGACTGAATCTGCAATAGGCAAGCAGCTTGGTGTGAAGAAATCAACTCTGGGAGCAATAAAGACATACAAAACCACTGATAATCTCCCTCAATCTTGAGCTCCATGCAAAATCTCATCCCATGGGGTCAATATGATCACAAGAACCGTGAGGAAAAAATCTCAGAACCACACTGGGGAACCTAGTGAATGACCAGCCGAGAGCTGGGACCAACATAATAAAGGCTACCATCAGTAGCACACTACGCTGCCGGGGACTCAGATCCTTCAATGCCAGATGTGTCCCCCTGCTTAAGCCAGTATATGTCCGGATCTAGATGAAACCAAAGTAGAACTGTTTGGTAGAAACACAACTCGTCATGTTTGGAAGAGAAAGAATGCTGAGTTACCTCTAAAGAACGCCATACCGACTGTGAAGCATGGGGGTGGCAATATCACGCTTTGGGGTTATTTCTCTGCAAAGGCACCAGGACGACTGAGCCATGTACATGAAAGAATGAATGGGGCCATGTATTGTGAGATTTTGAGTGCAAACCTCCTTCCATTAGCAAGGGAACTGAAGATGAAACATGGCTGGGTCTTTCAGCATGACAATGATCCCAAGCACACTGCCAGGGCAACGAAGGAGTGGCTTCATAAGAAGCATGTCAAGGTCCTAGAGTGATCTAGCCAGTCTCCAGATCACAACCCTATAGAAAACCTTTGGAGGGAGTTGAAACTCCATGTTGCCCAGCAACAGCCCCAAAACATCGCTGTTCTAGAGATCTGCATGGAGGAATGGGCCAACATACCAGCAACAGTGTGTGGCAACCTTGTGAAGACTTACAGAAAATGTTTGACCTCTGTCATTGCCAACAAAGGATATATAACAAAGTATTGAGAAGAACTTTTGTTATTGAATACTTATTTTCCACCATAATTTGCAAATAAATTCATTAAAAATCAGACAATGTGATTTTCTGGATGCGTTTTCTCATGTTGCCTCTCATGGTTGAGGTCTACTTGTGATGTCAATTACAGGCCTCTCTCATCTTTTTAAGTGTGAGAACTTGCACAACTGGTGTCTGACTAAATACTTTTCCCCCCCACTGCATAGAAGGATTCTACTGATAACCATTTCTATTTCCTGGAAAATCCTTTTTTTTTTTTGACAGTTTTCATCTGCTAATTCTAGAAGAATGACTAAGTAATAGCTAAGTAATACAATAGCTACTGTTGATTTAAAAAGAAACACTATTTCTATATTCACCTCAGCATAACAATGTCCCAGCTAAGCTTGACATTTGATAAATTATGTTAATAAAATGCTAATTTACAATATTAATAACACAAACTTCCCATACAAATGATTTGTTGACCTTGAATACAAATTTCTATTTCTGTCATTGGGATTGGATCTCATTGAATGTCAATTCATACAATCAAACCATAGTGTTGAGAATGTAAACTGAAGAGCACACAGTATGTCTGCTTACATGTAACTACCGTGAGAGACATGAGACATCCCCTGATAATAAGCCCAATCGGGCTTTTGAGTGCATGGCAATAAGGCCAAGGGCTTATTTCAAGGTTGAAAAAAATATAAGACAGGGTCTTATTTTCAGGGTGAAATGCTCCCAGTTTGCTCTTCCTTGTTGGTCATCGGAGAGCCAGTCATCAAGGGAGTATGAGGCTCCGCCCACCTGCTCGGACACCACCATCTGGGGTTATTTTACCTTCTGCACATGCGCAAAGCATTCTGTGCATGTGCAGAGGGTAAAAGAACGCAAATGGTAGCGTCTAAGTGGGTGGGCGGAGCCTCACGATCCCTTCTCAACCAGCTCTCCAATCACCAACAAGCATGAGTGAACTGGGAGCACTTCACCCCTGCATGGGTACATGTACATTCATAAATAAATATGCACAGGGAGTAAGAATGTAGATTGTTTATTGTTTCACCATTAAAATAACCATTTATTTGGGAGAAGGAGGAGACAGCATCAAGGAGAAACAAGGATATAGATTAAAATAATTTTCAACTTTTAATTTAATCTGGTTCTAGATTGCAATGAAACCTGCAATTTTCTAAAAAAAAAATTTTTTATTTGTTTTGTGCAGCTCCTAACCAATGTATATCTTTATCCTAAATTTCTATTAAAGAATAATATATTTCTTGATTCATATAATAAGTTATTATATGAATAAATTAAGCAGTTCAAGAAGGCATTTATTTTAATTTATTTGATAATATTAACTAAATAAAGCAATGAAAGTGAGGATGTTTTTACGCCCGACTCGCTGTGGTCTTCTCTTCTTTTTCCCAACATCTCTGACATGAAGTTAAAAGAGTAGAATTCTTAAAACTATTCTGTTAATCTGCATCAAGGTACTAATTACTATGACAGTAATAATATCATCCTTATGCACTGATGTCCCTTATTCTCAGACTCATGTTTATTATTATCAATGTTTGCAAGTGATTTTAGAGTTCTGATGATGAATAGCAGGGTAATTTTATGATAACTACCAGTATCTGATCTATTGACAGAAGGTATTCATAACAAGTATCAAAACAGAAGTCAACAATTGCTTTCAAAACACCAGATTGGATCTCAGCATGTCACCCACAAAGTAGATCTACTAAAACCAAGTAATCCCATGGATTTCAATAGATGCTAAGCATGACCATACCTTTATAATACACACAAGCCCTCAAAACAACATTTTTGTCTCTAAGATTCTGAAGCTATAATTATCATTAGAAATCCTGATTCATTAATGAAATGCTGTAAGAAATGTCTAAGTGCTGATAATGACCAAATGCAGTCCCATTAGTGTTCAAACAATCCAAACAGTTTTTAGCACCTTTATGTAAAAAATAATGGTCGTGACATTGTGAAAACAAACAGGCTCATCGTATTCTTGTTGAATTCAGCCACATAGCAATTTCAAAATTATTCATAAAATGTCACAATATAGTTAAGTAAATGTTTCCCTTCTAGCCTCAGTACTACTTGAAAAATTACCCCTGCAGTTGTGGATGAAGCTTTTTCTCTGTGGAGAAAACATTGTATCAAAAAATATGTATACCAATCTTTGTTAAATTGATAAGCAAGAAACCAGTCAATACTTTGGACTAAAAACTGTTTTTTAAAAAGGAATTACTTAAAGATCTCTATAATAGCTGTTTATCCAGTCTTCGATGCACCGTTACTTTCATCTTTCATCAGTGAGATTCTGTTAATGATATACAGTGATCCCCCGCTCGTTGCGAGGGTTCCGTTCCAGGACCCCCCGCAACGAGCGGGTTTTCGCGAAGTAGCGCTGCGGAAGTAAAAACACCATCTGCGCATGTGCAGATGGTGTTTTTACTCCCACAGCGCTAGCGAGGAGCCGAAGATTGGGGGCGGCGCGGCTGTTTGCCGCCGGCATGGAGGGCTTCCTAGCAGCCCCCCAAACCCGGGTTGGGGGTCCGGGGGGTGCTGGCTCTCGCCGCTTTCGAGCTGAATCCGGGAGCGAATTCGCTCCCGGATTCAGCTCGAAAGCGGCGAGAACGAACGGCAAGGAACCGCTTTTCCACGCCGTTCATTCTCGCCGCTTTCGAGCTGAATCCGGGAGCGAATTCGCTCCCGGATTCAGCTCGAAAGCGGCGAGAACGAACGGCAAGGAACCGCTTTTCCACGCCGTTCGTTCTCGCCGCTTTCGAGCTGAATCCGGGAGCGAATTCGCTCCCGGATTCAGCTCGAAAGCGGCGAGAACGAACGGCAAGGAACCGCTTTTCCACGCCGTTCGTTCTCGCCGCTTTCGAGCTGAATCCGGGAGCGAATTCGCTCCCGGATTCAGCTCGAAAGCGGCGAGAACGAACGGCAAGGAACCGCTTTTCCACGCCGTTCGTTCTCGCCGCTTTCGAGCTGAATCCGGGAGCGAATTCGCTCCCGGATTCAGCTCGAAAGCGGCGAGAACGAACGGCAAGGAACCGCTTTTCCACGCCGTTCGTTCTCGCCGCTTTCGAGCTGAATCCGGGAGCGAATTCGCTCCCGGATTCAGCTCGAAAGCGGCGAGAACGAACGGCAAGGAACCGCTTTTCCACGCCGTTCGTTCTCGCCGCTTTCGAGCTGAATCCGGGAGCGAATTCGCTCCCGGATTCAGCTCGAAAGCGGCGAGAACGAACGGCAAGGAACCGCTTTTCCACGCCGTTCGTTCTCGCCGCTTTCGAGCTGAATCCGGGAGCGAATTCGCTCCCGGATTCAGCTCGAAAGCGGCGAGAACGAACGGCAAGGAACCGCTTTTCCACGCCGTTCGTTCTCGCCGCTTTCGAGCTGAATCCGGGAGCGAATTCGCTCCCGGATTCAGCTCGAAAGCGGCGAGAACGAACGGCAAGGAACCGCTTTTCCACGCCGTTCGTTCTCGCCGCTTTCGAGCTGAATCCGGGAGCGAATTCGCTCCCGGATTCAGCTCGAAAGCGGCGAGAACGAACGGCAAGGAACCGCTTTTCCACGCCGTTCATTCTCGCCGCTTTCGAGCTGAATCCGGGAGCGAATTCGCTCCCGGATTCAGCTCGAAAGCGGCGAGAATGAACGGCGTGGGCGGGCGAAGGGCGGGCGGCAGCGAGGAGTTTGCGTGGGCGGTGGGGAAACTCCTCGCTGACGCCAGCAAGAGGGGGAAGACTCAGGGAAGCCGCCCAGCAGCTGATCTCCCGGTTGCCATCTACGCATGCGTGCCCACGGGCACGCATGCGTAGATGGTATTTTGACTTCCGGGTTGAAAAATAGCGAAGTACCCTGTTCGCAATGGTTGGGGACGCAATAAACGGGGGATCACTGTAGTCTGGTTATTTTCAGTTCTTTAGATTGTGCCAATGCTTCCTCACTACTTCTTTAACCCAACAGTGAAACCATTTAATCCTAGAGATCTAAAGATTCTAAATATATTTTGAAGGCTTTGGGTAATGCCTGTTACTGATCCCTGCATTGAGCCCTTTCATTTATTTGTTTTGTTCAGTGCAGCGCAAGGCAACCAAATGTAGCCATCCATTTAAATTTCCATAATATCCTCAATCTAACTTCATTTTGAAGCTTGTAAACAATTAAAGGGGTGACTAGATCCAATTATCTTGCACTGCTTTGAATGCTGGCAATGTAAGGACAAGAATAAGGCCCGCCAAAGGGCACTTTAGATGAGATGCTGATGGGATCATCAATAACCAAGTGGAAGAAAGCTTGGAAAGCCTATATCTTACGTTTCAAGTTTTTTGACAGAAGAGAAGCAGTGTATAATTGAAAATGCTAAGAAAAAATAATTAGCTAAAGATCAAAGTAATACCACATACTTCTATTGTGATGTTAGGTACCGGAGTAAACAAGATGGAAATCAGGGCAGAGTATTTTATTCCATAGGTATGGCTATCTCATCAATTTACTGTGGAGCTGATATATTCAAAAAATAAAATAATGTGACCATAATTTATACATATAACATATAGACTATATAAATAATATATACCTTCGGAACTGCCTTCTGCCGCACGAATCCCAGCGACCAATTAGGTCCCACAGAGTTGGCCTTCTCCGGGTCCCGTCGACAAAACAATGCCATTTGGTGGGCCCCCAGGGGAAGAGCCTTCTCTGTGGTGGCCCCGGACGTCTGGAACCAACTCCCACCGGAGATTAGAACTGCCCCCACCCTCCTTGCCTTTTTAAAGCTATTAAAGACCCACCTATGTCGTCAGGCATGGGGAAGATGAGCCCCTGGGTTATATTATTTATGTATGGTATGAGTGTATTGTATGGCTTTTAAATAATGAGTTTTAGACTTCTTTTAATGTATTAGATTTGTTACATTGTTGTTATTGTTGTGAGCCACCCCGAATCTTCGGAGAGGGGCGGCATACAGATCTTATACATATATATATGAGACGGTCTTGGCATATGTATGTATGTATGTATGTATGTATGTATGTATGTATGTATGTATGTATGTATGTTATAATAAGAATGTAGTAGTCTGAGTGAAATTAACAAGCTTGTTGCTTTTTTGCTAAAAATAATAAGAAAAGAATTAAATCATCCATAACATCCATGTAATAAATTAATGGTAATTATTTCAGTTCCATCTACAGAATTTTTTGAAATTAGAAAAAAAAGCCCATAATAGTATGAAAATAAAACCTAATATCCAATTTTGCTTAGACTATCCATTACTACCTTTGAGCCACTTCCAATGATTCATAATGGTGAACTGATGTCCCTCTAAAAGAGGGAGACGTTGCCATTGAAATAGTGTCCAATTGCAGGAATCTAACTCCAGAGGCATCCTCAAATTAGTCACAGGTACTTCTAGTGATGGCCTGCTTCCCCACGAGGGAGGGGGACACACAGTGGGGGTAGTAAGTTTATGCACTATTTTTTATTGTCCTTCCTTCTCTAGTACCTTAGTATGATACTTAATTACTTTTTAAATAGGAAATAATTAAATAGTATGTTTTTACCTCTAAATTTTTAATCATTTTAATCATTATCTAAAACTGAACTTTTATAGCAATTAAAGAAAATTGAGCTACTTGCCTAATCTTGCATCATACTGAACCTTGTGGATTCAGTAAAAAACCTTAGAATGTTACTGTGCTCGTCAACAAATAATGCTGTCTATCATTTGTCCTTTTTCTGGCTATTCAAATAATGTGAATCAACTGAAAAAGAGTCCAAGCACCTATTTGAAAACTTATCTTGGTCCGTAAGCCATCCCACCCAGTCACATGACATTTAAGCCATCCCCGATCACAAGATTGTCAAGCCACTCCAACCTGATCACATGGCCAGCAAGCCACTCCTACCCAGTCACATGGCCATCAAGCCACACCCGCACAATAAGCCATGCCCACAGTGTGGTAGCAAAAAAATTGCAGCCCTTCACTGGGTACTCAATATAGTTATTTTGAGAGAGTGAGCGAGTGAGTGGATGGCAGGAACTATGTTTTTGTGATCAGTTTGGGGTCAGCTGGGAATGGCAGGATTCCATTGTGCTTATGAGTAATGTTGTCTATATGAACTCTGAGTTCAACTGTCTCCTCTTATTATTTCATACTTTATTTTTTATCCTTTGGTTTTCTTTAAACATTAAGAACTTCAGACTGGTAAGTGATATTGGAATCCCTGGGTGAGTATCCTTCAATCCTTAAAAAAAACCCTATAAATTTAACAGTTGTATTTTTAAAAAATATACACCAAGAGGAAGATTATTACTGGCTTTATAAAGTTTCACATGGATTAAGGATTCCAGGGAGCTTGATTTAAGATTTTGATGTTGATTGAAAGGATCTTCTCCCATGAGGAAGATCTCTTTTTACATTCTGTACTGACAAAAAGTCTTTGAAGATTAGACATTAGAGGCACCAGATGACTCCTTTGAAAGAAGTACATGACTTATGGCAACAGGAGATTTTGGAACTACTTAACTCTTTTTTATCATCTGCTGGTATAATTGCAGAAAATCAAGTCCCAATGAATAAAGTAATTTACAGGTAGAATTAAAAATTCCAGCTTACATGAAAAGATGGAAATAATGGATTTGGAAATGAAAATCATCTTGAAAATGGAAAAAGAAATACTAATAGTAAACCAATGGTACTATTTACCAATAGTAAAATTATTTGGATAATTTCCTTATACTGAACTTACAAAAGGGTTTCCTGGAGTTGCTGCACTAAAATATAAAGAAGGCTTGATAAAGATGGGAAAAAGAACTGCAAGAAAAGACAAGAATATGAGAAGGCAGATGTTAGGATTTCTTTGAGAACTTTAAAGCCTTTTCCAAAAGAAGAAATACTATAACAATGATTTATTTGACCAAAGTTAAAAGTATGGGCTGTTATTTGGTGGGAGGGGTGTTTAATAGTGTATTGATAAAGATTGGATGACAATGGTTACTTCTGGTGCTATTTAATTATCTTTGAGTGGGGCTGAATTTTCATCATTTGAAGAAAACAAATGAGATTTGTTTAAAAGAAAATGAAGGATTCAGATTGAATCCACAATAGATGCAATTTATAGTGCTTATGTGGTTATTTCTAATAAACCTTGATTTTTACTGTTTAATAAGGAGAGATGAGGTTTAGAGAAGAGATTCACAAAAATCAGTTGAGGTATGGAATGAAGAGATTTTGGTTTATTTTAATAGATACAGTACTGGCAAATTCTTAATTTTGATTATACTTGTTGGGGATGAATGAAGAGGTTTCTTTTTCTATTTTTTACCATTTTCTCACTTTTTATTTTATTTTTAACATACGGTTATCAGGATTCCAAATAGCATCGGAAATTAAATCAGAGTCCGAGGCAAAGTATTCCTCAAAGTTCCAATTTATTAGCAAAGCCATGTTGGTACATCAGGGAGAAACCTGAATTTGAAGTCCCAGGGGTTTCTCCACCCAGTTGAAAGTTCAAGCCCTTGTCCTCACAACCCCAAGTCCATCATGTTGACCAATCTTCATCTGCCAACTTGGCAGCAACTCCCATCTCCTTCAGTGCAGGTGCAGAAGTGCAAAGACAAAGGATGACTTTGACAATCTAGAAGGAATTTGTTATGGCTACATGCAGACATCCCTCAAGCAATGACCCGTCCAAAATTCCCATAGCAAAGAATACATTTTAAAATAGCATAAAGTGTGGCAGGCCAAAGACCCCAAGTAAAATGGCTTCGGACTGACAATGGTACTTTTATTTAGTTTTATAAGTTTTACTTATATATAAGGCAATCTTTTATAAAATTATTGAAAAAAGATTATGCATGCTACCTTTAATTAACAGAATAACAAAGTTGGAATGGACCCAGTGATGGCGAACCTATGGCACACAGGTACGCGAGCCGTTGTCCTAGCTCATCTCCAACAAACATGTGTGTGCCTGCCACAGAGGTTCTGGGAGGGCATATTTGGCTTCCAGAGAGCCTCTGGAGGGGTGGAGGAGATCATTTTTATCTTCCCGTGGCTCCAGACAAACCTTTGGAGCCTGGGAAGGGCGAAACACAAGCCTACTGGGCCCATCAGAAGTTGGGAAACAGGCCGTTTTCGGCCTCCAAAGGGCCTCCAGAGGGCCTCCAGAGGCATTGAATTATGGGTGTGGGCACTCTTTCGGCACTCTAGTAAAAAAAAGTTCTCCAACACTGTACCATACCATTCCAGACATGTGGCTATCCAGACTCTACTTAAAAGCCTCCAGTGAAGCCTCTGAGGGAAACCCATTCCAATAGTTAATTGTTCTCACTGTCTAGGAAATTTCTCCTTAGTTCTAACTTGCTTCTCTCCTTGATTAATTTCCATCTACTGTTTATCGTCTTGCCTTCATTGCCCCCATCTTCTTTGCGACAACCCCTTAAATATTGGAATATTACTACAATGTCATCCCTGGTCCTTCTTTTCACTAGAGTAAACATGCCCAATTCCTGCAGCCATTCTTCATGTTTTAGCCTCCAGCCCCCAAATCATCTTTGTTGCTTTTTTCTGCACTCTTTCCAGAGTCTCAACATCTTTTTTATAATATAGTGGCCAAAACTGGAGGCGGGACTTTAAGTATGGTTTTACTAAGGCTTTATAGCATGGCGCTAATACTTCACATTATCTCAATTGTACTCCTCTGTTAATGCAACGTAGGATTGCATTGGCTTTTTTTAGCACCTGCAGAACACTGCTGGCTCAAATTCAAGTGATTCTCCACTAGGACTCCAAGATCCCCCTCACAGTTACTGGTATTGAGCCAGTTTTTATCTAATCTGTTTTGGTTTTCTTGACTAAGTATAAAATCTTACCTTTATCCACATTGAATTTCATTTTGTTAGATAGGGTGCAGATTCAACGCTGTTGAGATTTATCTGGTTCTTAAGTTTCATCTTTTCATAAATTTTGCATTTTTTTCTTTATTGCATATAGTTATTCTATTTTCACAAATCTCTAAGATGATTGTCACTATTCAAATTATCAAGGCAAATGTCAGACATTTTAAATCTGTTTGCACATGAGAAAGAAAAACATATATTGCAGATGCTGTTCAGTATAATTACTAGATACCGTAAATGAAACAGTCAGACTCAAATAGACAATTAAATACATTTTCCTCCTATATTAAATGTTTCAATGTCATCCCTGTATCAAAATTATAGATCTCTAGGAATGAAAAAGCATTATTTAGCCTATTTATATGACTCTCAGATGGAGTATATAATGCAACACCCCCCCCAAACCTAGACACATGTTCCTTAAAACTTGGGGGAACAGTTTCTATATATGTTTCTAGAATTTAGTTATCTGACATTCTACAGCATAATTGAGCTGTATCTCCAATTGTTGCCAGCTAAAACAAGCATTCTGAATGAAGGAACATGTTGTAGTCGAAAAATAACCTCAAAGACATTAGGTTTCAGAATGTTCCAATAATGTGTTACTCTTCTAAATCATCAGGGCTGGTAAAATGGAAAAATACATGATTTAAAAAATTGTATGCTAATGCTGCCCACACTCCTGAGATAAATGGGATTCATCATATTCTGCAATGCTGAAGAGTTATAACAGAAAATAATAGATATTAATTATATATATCGACATCAAAGCTCTTTGCCCAAACAAGCACAGTAATAGGAACTGCTAAGACCCTGTGCAAAACCCTCAAACTCGTAGTCCTCTAGCAGAGGACAAGTGATAGAAGATGACACCTACCATCCACAAGGGTGAGAAATGTGTGTGTGTGTGTTTAACAAAATACAGTGGTACCTCGGTACTCGACCACAATTCGTTCCAGAAGTGTGGTCGAGAACCGATTTGGTCGAGTACCGAATTTATTTATCCCATAGGAAATAATGGAAATGGATTTAATTGGTTCCCAGCCCCTGTTAACTCGCTGGGAACCAATTAAATCTATTTTCCTTATTTCCAATGGGATAAATAAATTCGCTACTCCAAGCTGCAGGAAAGGTGGGGGCTGCTGCAATCCCGGCAGCTTTGGGGGGCTCCTTTCCTCATTGCTTCCTTTTATTACCTGTAAGGAGCTTCAGAAACTTTTTCCCTGTGGCTGCAACAGCGGCGATTTCCCTTCCAGTAGCAACAGCGCCGGGAACGTCACGTGATGAAGGGAAGCTGGCGGAGCCATCTTAGCAATTGCTGCCGCTCCAGCAGCTTCCCTTCATTACGTGACTTCCCGGCGCTCTTGCTACTGGAAAGGAAGCCGCCGCTGTTGCAGCCACAGGGAAAAAGTTTTTGAAGCTCCTTACAGGTAATAAAAGGAAGCAATGAGGAAAGGAGCCCCCAGAAGCTGCCATCCCGGCAGCTTCAGGGGGCTGAGGAGCTCTCTAAGAGCTCCAAGCTGCAGGAAAGGTGGGGGCTGTTGCAATCTTGGCAGCTTCTGGGGGCTCCTTTCCTCATTGCTTCCTTTTATTACCTGTAAGGAGCTTCCGTTTGAGCATGTTGATCAATTTAGATCATACTGCAACAGCCATTTACTTTAAAGGTTAAATGCATATAAAGTGGAAGAGGCCTAGAAAAATGAAGCAAACTGTTTAGTTCAGGGGTGCCAACTCAAGACCCAGGAGCCAGATTCAGCCTGTGAGGTACTTAGACCTGCCCCTGGGGGCCACCCTGGAAAAAGTGAAGGACTGGCCCATGGTGCCTTTGCCAGACAAAAGAGAGCTTGGGAGCCCATTTTTGCTGGCAGAAAGCTTAGGCCGCCACAGGCGCCCCCAACTTGAGTGATGTCAAGCTGGCGATGCCCACCCTGGCCATGCCTCCTGGCCACCTGAGGTCAAACACAACCCTGATGTGACCCTCAATGAAATCAAGTTTGACATCCCTATTTTAGTCAAATTGTGACCCTATAATGTAAGGGATTTCAGGAGTCTGCAACCTTAAACACTCAAAGAGCCATTTGGATCCATTTTCCACAGGAAAAAAAAAACACTGGGAGCCACAAAACATGGATGGCCGTGGCTAACTTGATGTCACTTACCCAGTCACATGACCCTCCAGCCACACCTAGGAAGGTTTTGTGGCTGCAGCTGTTCTCTTTGCTGTGGGAAATGAGTCTCTCTCTCTCTCTCTCTCTCTCTCTCTCTCCCCCTCCTCCCCCCCTCTCTTAATGAGTTGATAAGCAAAATGATAAAACTACTTCCAGGACTTTCAGAGACCCATTTCACCCTTACAATACACAACATCTCTCTCTCCCTCTATGTCTCTCTCTCTCTTTCCCTCGCTCTCTCTGTCTTTCTCCCCTTCTCAGGATCCCAGGAGCAGCACACCAAAGACCAGCTGGCTGGTGGGGAGGTGAGGCATCACAACACTGGCAACTCTGCAGGAAAAGCAACTGACATCCAGGACACAAGAGCGAGCCCACGACAACACTGCTCTTGCCAGGGGCACATGGGGCAGGTGTCATAATGGGCTCCAGGAGAAAGAGACCTCATCTCCCCCATTGTGAAGCACATTAAATTTTACTGTGCTGCATAAGGCACTCACACAACTGGGTGACAGGGAGCTGCAGCAGAGGAATGAATGAGCCTGATGCGGCTCTGGAGCCACGGGTTGCCGACATCTGTTCTAGCCGAACCAGATGCTACACTGAGCACTTCCAATATTTGCACTGATATTCCTGATGACCAGATATTTTTCTTTGATATGTAAGTTTCACAGGACATACAAAGCTGATCTCTTGATAAACCAGCTTTTTAAGAGAAAATGTACTGGGGGTGAAGATGAAAAGAGGTTTTAGAAATATTCAAGGAGCCATAGCAACACAGCAATTTCTATTTTTATATCATGAAATATAGTTAAAAGAAACATTGGGAGCAGCAAGGAATGACAATTAATAAAATGAAAAAGAGGTCTTTGTGTTCTTTCAAAAATCAAATTATTTTTACAGGACACAAAATTATCAGTAGCAATTTACTTAAGTAGCATGATCATTTACTCTTTTCACTTTATTATTCTGATGTTTTGAGGCAATTATTCATTGTCTCACATCAACAAGCTCATAGGATCATAAGCATTTTAGTTACTAAAAGGGAGTTGTTACCTGTCATTTAAAGAGGGCTTTCTCATGTAAACTGTTGAATATTCAGAAATAAATGTGTACACAATTATTAGATAGGTTGTATTTTGGAGGATTAATTTTATTATTGAACAACTACAGTGGTCTTGGTTAATCCAAAATAAACCTCAAAATTATATATTTAAGAAAGTAAAAGTGAGATTTTGACTTTCTTAGAAGAATATATGTGCATAATTATTGGGCAATTATTAGTGTGCAGAATTCTTATGCGACTAAATGAAAAACTAAAATTAGCCCATCTCACTCATTTATTTGCATCTGTTAAAGTGAGAACAATAGACAAACAATTCAAAATGTACAAATAAACATTTCTGACATGCAGTAGCAACCACAGCCTCCCAGACATTGTTTAGAGAGGTGTACTGTTTTCCTTCACTGTAAATCTCCCATTTAAGTTCTCAATGGGGTTTAGGTCAGATGAAGAAGGGGGTCATTGTTCTTTCATCTTTAAGGCCTTTACTGGCTAGCCACACCGTGGAGTACTTCAATGCCTGCGATGGAGCATTGTCCTGAATAAAATTGATGGTTGTCTTGAAAGATGAAGACTTTTTCCTGTACCAGTGCTTGAAGAAAGTGTCTTCTAAAAACTGCAGTAGGTTTGTGAGTTGATTTTTGAATCCATCTTCAATCTAAAACGGTCCAACTAGCTCATGTTTAATAATACCAGCCCACACCAGTATCCCACCTCCATCTTGCTGGTGTCTGAGTTGAAATGGAGCTTTGTGTCTGTTACTGATCCAGCCACGGGGCCATCCATATGGTCTACCAAGAGTCATTCTCATCAGTCCATATAATCTTTGAAAAATCTGTCTTCAAACACTTCTTGGCCCTGTCTTGCCATTTTAACTTATGTTCAGTGATTATCAGATTTCAGACTTACTTACTGACTTGACTTGACTTGACTTGACTTGACTTGACTTGACTTGACTTGACTTGACTTGACTTGACTTGACTTGATTTGATTTGTATGCCGCCCCTCTCCAGAGACTCGGGGCAGCTAACAGCAACAATAAAGCAGTGTACAATAGTAGTCTGATGTTAGAAACAATTAAAAACCCATTAATATAAAAAAACCAAACATACATACATACATACATACATACCATGCATAGAATTGTAAAGGCCTAGGGGGAAGAGGGTCTCAATTCCCCCATGCCTGACGGCAGAGGTGGGTTTTAAGCAGCTTACGAAAGGCAAGGAGGGTGGGGGCAATTCTAATCTTTGGGGGGAGTTGGTTCCAGAAGGCCGGGGCCGCCACAGAGAAGGCTCTTCCCCTGGGTCCCGCCAAGCGACATTCTTTAGTTGACGGGACCCGGAGAAGATCCACTCTGTGGGACCTAACTGGTCGCTGGGATTCGTGCAGCAGAAGGCGGTCCCTGAGATAATCTGGTCCGGTGCCATGAAGGGCTTTATAGGTCATAACCAACACTTTGAATTGTGATCGGAAACTGATCGGCAACCAATGCAGATTGCGGAGTGTCGGTGTAACATGGGCATATTTGGGAAAGCCCATGATTGCTCTCGCAGCTGCATTCTGCACGATCTGAAGTTTCCGAACATTTTTCAAAGGTAGCCCCATGTAGAGAGCATTACAGTAGTCGAGTTTCGAGGTGATGAGGGCATGAGTGACTGTGAGCAGTGACTCCCGGTCCAAGTAGGGTCGCAACTGGTGCACAAGGCGAACCTGGGCAAACGCCCCCCTCGCCACAGCTGAAAGATGTTTCTCTAATGTGAGCTGTGGGTCGAGGAGGATGCCCAAGTTGCGAACCTTCTCTGAGGGGGCCAGTGATTCTCCCCCTAGGGTAATGGACGGACAGATGGAATTGTCCTTGGGAGGTAAGACCCACAGCCACTCCGTCTTGTCTGGGTTGAGCCTAAGTTTGTTGACACTCATCCAGGCCCCAACATCCTCCAGGCACCGGCACATCACTTCCACTGCTTCGTTGGCTGGACATGGGGTGGAGATGTATAACTGGGTATCATCGGCGTATTGATGATACCTCACCCCATGCCCTTGGATGATCTCACCCAGTGGTTTCATGTAGATATTAAATAGTAAGGGGGAGAAGACCGACCCCTGAGGCACCCCACAAGGGAGAGACCTAGTGGTCGACCTCTGACCCCCCACTAACACCGACTGCGACCGACCAGAGAGGTATGAGGAGAACCACTGAAGAACAGTGCCTCCCACTCCCAACCCCTCCAGCCGGTGCAGAAGGATATCATGGTCGATGGTATCGAAAGCCGCTGAGAGGTCAAGAAGCACCAGGACAGAGGACAAGCCCCTGTCTTGGGCCCGCCAGAGATCATCCATCAACGTGACCAAAGCAGTTTCTGTGCTGTAGCCGGGCCTGAACCCAGACTGTTGAGGACCTAGATAATCAGCTTCTTCCAAGGACCGCTGGAGCTGAAATGCCACCACCTTCTCGACAACCTTCCCCATAAAGGGAAGGTTGGAGACTGGACGGTAGTTATTGAGTACAGCTGGGTCCAGGGAAGGCTTCTTGAGGAGGGGGCGCACAAGTGCCTCCTTATAAGGGGCCGGAAAGGACCCACTCCCCAAGGAAGCGTTGACAATCTCCCGGACCCAGCTCCGCGTCACCTCTCGACTGGCCGAAACCAACCAAGAGGGACATGGATCCAGTAGACAGGTGGCAGAACACACAGCTCCAATGGCCCTGTCCACTTCCTTAGGTGTCACCAAGTCCATCCCAGACAGATGGACAAAGATGTTTAGCTCCAGTCACCTTGACTGACTCGTTGTCAGTCGACTCTGTTTTACAATTGGAGTCGAGGTCCGCTCGAATCCGAGCAATTTTATCAGCGAAAAACATGTTAAAATCCTTGGCACTACTCTGCAAGGGCTCCCCAACTCCCCCCTGGCTAAGAAGGGAGCGGGTTACCCTAAACAGAGCGGCCGGGTGGGATTCCGCTGATGCAATCAAGGTGGCATGATACACGCATCTTGCCGCCTTGAGCGCCACTTTGTAAGTCATAATATGAGCTCTTACAAGTGTTCGATCGGATTCGGACTTACTCTTCCTCCATCGCTTCTCTAGACATCTCTTCTGGCATTTCAACTCCCGGAGCTCCTCGTTGAACCATGGAGCTCTGCGGGGTCTAGTGCTGCGGAGAGGTTGCAGAGGCGCAATTTGGTCAAGGGCCTCTGCTGCAGCCTTGTTCCAGGCCTCAGCCAGAGACTCTGCCGAACTGTGGACGAGTGCATCTGGAAGAGCCCCAAGTGCCTTCTGAAAGCCTTCTGGATCCATCAGGTGCCTGGGGCAGAACAACTTAATCGGTTCCGCCTCCCTGCGAGGGAGGATTAGAGCCAGGAAGTCAAGCCGCAGCAGAAAATGGTCTGACCATGACAAAGGTAACACTTCTAAGCCCCTTAATCTCAGACCATTACTCAGTTGCTCAGAGAGGAATACCATGTCGGGTGTGTGCCCCCCCCCTCATGAGTCGGACCCTGTACTACTTGGGTCAGGTCCATGGCTGCCATGGTGGCCATGAACTCCTGTGCCAGTCCAGAGGACCGGCCGAGTGATGGCAGGTTAAGGTCCCCCAAGACAATAAGTCTAGAGAATCCCACCGCCAGCCCGGCCACCTCCTCAAGTAGCACAGGCAGGGCTTGTGCCACGCAGCTGGGAGGCAGGTACGTGAGAAGCAAGCCCACCTGAACCCCTAAGTCCAACTTCACCAGGAGGGACTCACAACCCGCAATCTCCGGAGCAACGAGTCTGCGCAGGCAAAGGCTCTCCCTGGCTATAATAGCCACTCCTCCCCCCTTCCCTGGGGTCGGGGTTGATGCCATATCTGAAACCCGGCTGGGCAGATTTCAGAGAGAGGGACTCCTCCCTCCGGGCCCAGCCAGGTTTCAGTTACACATGCCAGGTCGGCCTCCTCATCCAGGATTAAATCCCGGATGAGGAGAGCTTTATTTACCACTGACCTGGCATTGAGCAGCAGCAACCTGAGTCCAGGGCCAGAGTTACACTCATCACCAGTGTCCAGGGTTGAGCTCATGGAGCCAGAACAAGGAATCGTTATTAAACAGCGATCTCTTGTTCTCCTTGAACGGCTAACTCCGTGGCTCCCGCCATATCTGCCTCTCCCCAGCAACACCGGGATATTCCGACCCTCCGCCACCCCAGAGATCGATGCCCCCTCTCCTCCTGCCTTTCCAGCGTCAGGTGGGCCAAATATATCATTCATACTATTTCCAATCATCTCATCCATGCCATAACTCCACTCATCCCATCCATCCCACTCATACCAATCATTTATCCCATATATATTATTGCACTCACCCCAGTTATCCATTAGTTTTTTTAAAAAAAAAACCAATTAATTAAAAAATGAATTAATTCACAGTAATTAAAATACTAATTAATTAAGAAACTCACCAATAATTTAGTTAAAAAATAAGTTAATTATTAAAACACAAATTGGGGAGTATAAGATCTAATAATTTAAGATAATATATATAAATATAGAATGGAATATAGGAAATTGGTCAATGGCAAAACAATGTTGAGATCTTAGATTATTAAGTTCTGGATTATTTAAAATTAATTAGGGTGTTCAAAAAAACCCGGGGGATTTGGCTTGGCAGAAAAAGTCTCCTCTTGATGCCAACTACCCTTCTTCCAGTTCCTTGTTGTTAGCCTTTGCCACCAGCCGACATTCCCAGGTCTCTTCTCTCTGTTCTCTGTCCGGCAAATGATATTGTTCGGTGTCCAAACACTCCTAGCACCACCTCGGCGTCGCCTCAACCTCATCCCCAGCCTCCTCACTCCTCTCATGGGTCTCTTTCTCAGTGGCAAAGCCAGCCCGGTCTCTTCACCTGACAGATCTTCTGACGTTGGGAGTCCCCACCTACCAGTGCACCAGCGTTCCTGGTTTGTCCGGAGGGTCCCGCTGTTTTTGGCTGCTTCAGGCAGCAACACCTCCAACCAGCAGCCTCTAAGTCTCCCGTTCTCTCAAATCATCCAGGGCGGCCGCCATGATTACTCAGCAATATCCCCGTTGCGAAAGTGATTAAACCAAACGCCACAGAGCAGGGGGCACCGGGGTCTTCGTAGACTGGATGCAAAGAAAAACTTTCTTCTGGGAGTTCGTGACCTCCTCTCTGTCCTCCCCAGTGTGGATGTACGAGAGGAGGCAGCAGGCAGCGTGTCGCAATGTTACAGATGACAGGCAGCTCAGTTTGGTGTCGTGGCCGCCATTTTCTGACGTCCAGCTGATTAAAGTACTGATTCCGGGGCGAAGAAAGAAACAGAAGAAAGGAGCAGAAAACAACACGGGGAACAGGAAGCGAGGGTTTTTTTTTGTTTGTTTGGTTTTTTTGTCCAGCGGCTGCTCACCTCACCAAACTATAGGGTCGCAGATGACAGGCGGCTCAGTTTCGTCTCTGTTTCGACTCACTGTCAGTTTCATCTCGCTGTCATGATCGCGGTCGCCATTTTCCGGAGCCCAGCTGATTATAGGCTCCAAACAAAAAAGACAGCGCAGAAAAGTGCAGAACAGCGTGGAGAGACAGAGAATGTGGATCTTCTTGGGCAGTAACTGCTCACCTCTCTGAACTATAAGTCCAGTGCTGAATAAAACCACAGTTCCCCTATATTTCTTGATGTTATCGCCATAGTCCTCAGATTGTCTACAGTTGACCTCTCCCCCTTTTTAATAGGTTTTTATACACCATGAACTGTAATTTTCTCCATTCAATTTGCTTAGTGACTTTTGTAACCAATCCCCAGACATTTTGATAAATCTTCAGAGAAAAATTTGCACTTTTAATACTGTGCCTTTAAATTTTCTCCTCACACACTCCCCAACTGTCACAGAAATTCCATCTACTGCAGTTAACACCACCAACTGCCACAGCTTTGCTGCTCCTCTTGGTTGTTGATGTTTCTTTTGCTCAGAAAACACTATTCCTTCTAGACAAATTTGACCCAATTCACTAGCTATTATCCTGATTTTATCCTGTTATAAGTTGGAGAATATTTTTTTAGCTTATTTCCTGTTTTTAATCTATTTTGACCTAGCGTTAGGACTAGCAATGAAACCTAAGTATCTACCCAGGTCGCCATCTTGTTTTCTCTATCTTTGGCATGTCTCTGAGCACTGAACACCTTGTACTTCTAGGCACAACAGGTAAGTTGTAGTTGTGGAATATGACACAACTCAAGGATAATGGGTCCCTGGTAGCTTCATGTTTGATTCTTCTCAAATCTTTGGCAGTGAATTGCATCTTTTGTTCTCAACATGTTTCTTGCAACCCTGTTGACTATTTGCAACAAAATGTTTGTTGGTTCTGTGATCACACCCCAATATCTTAGCAATTTCAACAGTGCTACATGCCTCTGAAAGACAGTTTTAACTTAGTTAAATCTCCTTTTGGTTCATTTTGCCTGAGGAAAAGAAGTGGCCTAATAATTATGCACTCCTTGATACAGGGCTTGGTCATCTTGGGCCATACTCTCCCTCATTACACAAATATACATCACCTGATATGCTTATATCAACTAAGCATTCACGTCTATACAGCTTGCAGTGGTGCAGTGGCCTAGAGGTGGAGCTGTTGCTTCCCAATCTATAAATTCAACCCTAGGTAGATGCAGATATTTCTCTCTCTAGGCACAATGAGAACATATCTACTAAACAAAACTCCACATTGGCAACAAGAAGGGCATCCAGTCATTAAACACTCTGCTAGCTCCATTCACTGCCCAGACTCCTCCCTGCAAGGGATTACAGGGGGCCATTAAAAGACGATGATTCATGTTTATATAGCCTAAAGGTGGAAAATATGCATAAAATTACAACATGATCAAAATACTTGCCTAAAAACAGTTCAGTGTGTGTGGATTTCCTTCATAAAAGGCAGATGGACTAAAAGGAAAAATACTGAAAATACAAGACCTTATACAGTACAGGAATACAGTGCATCAGTTGCGACCCTATTTGGACCGGGAGTCACTGCTCACAGTCACTCATGCCCTCATCACCTCGAGGCTCAACTACTGTAACGCTCTCTACATGGGGCTACCTTTGAAAAGTGTTTGGAAACTTCAGATCGTGCAGAATGCAGCTGCGAGAGCAATCATGGGCTTCTCTAAATATGCCCATGTCTCACCAACACTCCGCAGTCTGCATTGGTTGCCGATCAGTTTCCGGTCACAATTCAAAGTGTTGGTTATGACCTATAAAGCCCTTCATGGCACCGGACCAGATTACCTCAGGGACCGCCTTCTGCCGCATGAATCCCAGCGACCAGTTAGGTCCCACAGAGTGGGTCTTCTCCGGGTCCCGTCAACTAAACAATGTCACTTGGCGGGACCCAGGGGAAGAGCCTTCTCTGTGGCGGCACCGGCCCTCTGGAACCAACTCCCCCCAGAGATTAGAATTGCCCCCACCCTCCTTGCCTTTCGTAAGCTACTTAAAACCCACCTCTGCTGCCAGGCATGGGGGAATTAAGATCTCTTCTCCCCCTAGGCCATTACAATGGTATGCATGGTATGTTTGTATGTGTATTTGGTTTTGTATATTAAGGGGTTTTAATCTGCTTTTAGTATTGGATTATTATTGTATACTGTCTATGATTGCTGTTAGCCGCCCTGAGTTTTCGGAGAGGGGCGGCATATAAATCCAATAAAACTAAACTAAACTAATACACCTCAGGTGATTTGGAAAGACAAATAAGATAATAAATTGGGAAGAAATGGGTTTCTTTGCAAAAGCATTATTGGATTTGAGAGATTTTTCTCACCTCCTCCTTTCCCTTCTCTCTTTTTCTTTATTTCTTTGGTCCCAGTCTTGCCTATTATCGCACTACAACTCTTTTCCTGGCCACTTACCACTTCTGTTGTTTCCACTGCTACAGACCTTTCCTTCCTCCCTGCTCACCAGCCGACCAAAGAAACATTATTATAATACCATACCACTATAATAGGCATCCAGAAGCTGCAAATGTATTCACAGCTGCAGCCACTGACTCATTATAGTGGGGATTCTTTTGCCTGATATCCAACTTTGGGTCCAAACGAATGATGCCATTCTCGCTATGAAATAATCCAGGAGGTGGAAAGAAAGAAAGTGAGTGGAAAAATAGACCAACAGTACTGTATATCGCAGATTAAGATGGGAAAGAAAGAGAGAAAACTAAGCATCTCTGGGAATTTTGAAGGAATCATATGGCAATGCAAGCATTTATGAGACAGCAGCAACAAATCTGTCCCTATTTTTTTAAGCACTCAACTTTGTTCTTAAAAATTATTGTAGTACGTAAAACTATTTCAAAAATTACCATAATTTAGGCACATGGGAGTGTTATTATTAAAGTATTTTTAATAATATTAAATAATATTCCTGCTTTCCAAAGAAACTTTAAATAGGAGCAGCAATTTGCAGTTGTTGGAATTTGTTTGTTTGTATTGCTGCCTATTCATACATGGTGACTCAAAGTAGCTTATGGAATATAAAGTTTCATACAAAAACAATAAATCTAATAAATATGGGCAGCAAGAAGGAGCTGTATTAAATAAATACAGTAAAGTATTTAATGGCTCACTATAGAATTTGAATAAAATGTAATTGCAAAACTGTTCTTCTTTTTCATGAATCTCGTTCCATGCACTGAGAGGTGGCAACCCTGCTCTCTTACTCCCGTTTAAATTATATGAATGGGAGCTGCTGCCCAAAATAAAAAGGCGCAACTGGATATACTTTATAATCTTTGATGTCTGCAACATATTGGATTATAATCTTCTTTTTCATATTTGTATCATGGGATGCATATAGATGGGAGGTTGAACAATTAGCCTTGTGGTCCAACCAGAACAACCTTGAACTAAATACACTCAAAACTGTAGAAATAGTGGTGGATTTTAGAAGAAAACCACCTATACTTCCACCTCTCACAATACTAGACAACACAGTATCAACAGTAGAGCTGTTATGTCCTGAGAAGCAATTTTCATTCCAGTCCGCCCGGGAACTCAAGCAGATAAATTCTGATTGGCTCCTGAGTTAAAGCGTTCCCTATTTAAACTCCTGCCTTTGGCAGGACCTTGCTGATATTTGCTCGCTACAACCAATAAAGCGCTGAAATCACTAAACCGTCTCTTGCCTATTCAGTAGAAGGGTTTAAAAGGAGTCAAAAAGAGGGCTGTAAAAATACCTGTGGACCTCTCACATCCTGGACATAAATTGTTTTGACTTCTACCCTCAAAAAGACTCTATAGGGCACTGCACACCAGAACAACTAGACACAAGGATAGTTCTTTCCCGAATGCCATCACTCTGCTTAACAACTAATTTCCACAGTACTGTCAAATAATTTACTAAGACTGTATTATTATTATTATTCTCTTCCTTACTAGTATCAATCTCTTCCCATTTATTACTATAACCATGTTGCTTGTATCTTTCAATTATATTGTTTTTATTTGTTTTCTAGTACGATTTGATAGATTACTAGTAACCTTGACTATTACTAAGTGTTGTATCTTTTTATTATTGATGAATGTATTTTATTCTCCTTATGTACACTGAGACCATATACACCAAAGACAAATTCCTTGTACAGTATGTCCAATCACACTTGGCCAATAAAGTATTCTATTCTATTCTATTCTTTCATATACAGTGTTCCCTCGATTTTCGCAGGGGATGCGTTCCGAGACCGCCCGCGAAAGTTGAATTTCCGCGAAGTAGAGATGCAGAAGTAAATACGCCATTTTTGGCTATGGACAGTATCATAAGCCATCCCTTAACACTTTAAACCCCTAAATTACCACTTCCCATTCCCTTAACAACTATTTACTCACCATTATTACTGGTACTCAACATTGAATAAGACACTTAGTGATCCTGATATTTATAAACATAATTATTTATTAACAATATTTTTTTTGCTATTTATTTGCAAAAAATATTAGTTTGGCAATGACGTATGACGTCATCGGGTGGGAAAAACTGTGGTATAGAAAAAAAAACCTGCAACGTATCTTTTAATTAATATTTTTTTAAAAACCGTGGTGTAGGCTATTCACGAAGTTCGAACCCGCGAAAATTGAGGGAACACTGTATTTGGGATTATCGGTTGCTAAACATTAGGGGAATGTTCAAGGAAAGAACAGTATTGTAGCAGCATAATTATTGTTGGGAATCATTTTTTCCCCTATAGAAACTTGTTATTATATATTTTCACAGAAACTAAGCAGCAATATTGTTTTTTCTGTGGGAATGAACTTATTATTGTAAGGCATTATATGATGAGATTATAAGACATTCATATAATCACATAAAGGCAGCCCATAAACGTTGCTCTTTTATCCCCCTTTTTTCCTCATCATCTTGTCAGCAGTTCTTCAGATTTATTAAACGGGGCAGAAAAAAAGGCCCCTCATGGAAATACTTTATGAATAACAGTTTCATTTAAAATTTATAACCTTCTGCTTACAGTACATGGACTCTTCTTGCCAAAGAGACAGAATCTCCCATGTAAGAGTATAGTGAGTTTATAATGATGTCTAAAATTTCTTGCTTTGGCAGTTTCAGAGCTTCATCTCTCTCTTGAACCAGAAATGAAAGTGACACTGTATGTATGCATGGCTGCCTTCAAAACCAGCAGCCCCACATTTTCTGCTCTCATCTTCCCCATAAATGTGAGGAATCACAAAATATCAGCTATGTCAGCATTACATTGTGAGCCTCTCATTTCACTGACTGCTACTTATAAGGCAAGTAAAACCTGTAACCACTAAAAATGTAAAACCTCTAACTTTCCTTAGAAAAGCAGCTTAAAACTGTGATTTCAAATCTTTCTCTTTTTTTTTGCATGTCCTGTGTGAGCTTGTCATAATTATCTTTTTTCAAAGTATTGTTGTTTGCTGAGATCGTGATGCCTAAGTATTTGGTTTTTTTCACTATTTTTATATTAAGGGCTTGTTCCAGTATAGAATTTTGTTCTACTGTCATGTTTTTGGTTATAATTTGAGTTTTATCAAGGTTGATTTTAAGACCGGTTATTTCCCCAAATCTATGGATTTCACTCATTAAAATGTGGGCTGATTTGAGGGGGTCTTGAATTGTAAGTACTATATCGTCTGCGAAGGCTTGAGTTTTGAATTGTTCCTTTTTTATTTTAAGTCCAATTATTTGTTCATTGTTTCTTATATTTTTTAGAAATGTTTCAATAGCTAATATAAAAATTAAAGGTGCTAAAGGGCATCCCTGGCGTACTCCTCTCATTATTGCTATTTTTTCTGTAATGGCTTTGTTGAAAAGTATTTTTGCTGTTTGTTGGGAGTAAATAGATTTTATTAAGTTAGTAAAGTTATCTCCAAATTTCATGTGTTTGATTTGCATTATAAAATATTCCCAATAAAGGGAATCAAAGGCTTTTTTCAAGTCAATGAACATGAGTGCCGCTGATTTATCACGATTTTCGTTATAATATTCTATGGTGTTAAGTATAGTTCGGGTATTATTGCTTATATTTCTTTTTGGTAAAAATCCGTTTTGGTCCGGGTGTATGATATTGTTTAATATATTTTTGAAGCGTTCTGCAATTATGGATGAAAAGATTTTGTAGTCTGTGTTTAGTAATGAGATTGGCCGGTAGTTATCTAAGTATTTTTTGTCTTTGTTTACCTTTGGTATGATGGTAATGTAGGCTTCGGACCATGTTTTCAGAAGCTTGCCTTGTTGTAATGCCTGATTATATAAATTTAGCATTATTGGTTCTAGTATGTCCTGGTGATGCTTATAGAATTCTGAAGGAATACATACCGTCAGTTCCTGGTGTTTTGTTATTATGTTGTTTTGCAATAGCCAATTTAATTTCTGTAGAAGTAATATTTCTATTTAGTTTTTTTCTTTCTTCCTCTGTTATCTGAAATGTTTCATTTAGAACTAAGTATTTTTTTAATTGCAAGATTATCTGGTTTGTCTGAGTTGTATAGGTCCTGATAATATTGTTGTATTATGTCTTTCTTTTCCTCTGTGCTTGTTTTCAGTAAGCCCGAATTATCATAAAGAGATTCTATAATTTTGTCAGCTTTTTGTTGCGCCAGTTTAAAGGCCAACCATCGACCAGGTTTATTAGCGGATTCAAAATTTAGTTGTTTTAGGGTTTTATATTTAGCAGTAACTTGTTGTTGGGTTTCTAGGTTTATTTCATGTTTTATGGTTTTGATTTTAATTAGTGTTGCTGGGTCATCTGGATATTGCTGTAATGTTGTTTCTGCTTCTTGTAGTTTTATGTTAAGGTTGTTAAGTTTCTCTTTTTTTTGTTTGTTAGTGTAGGCTGAATAGGATATATATATTCCATGTATATAGGCTTTCATTGCATCCCAAACTACCTGTAAAGTTGTATCTCCTTCACAGTTAGTCATTATAAAAGGTGGCAATTCATTTTCTATTTTGGTTTTAAAATGTTCTTCATTTATGGTGGAATAGTTCATAGTCCATCTTTTGTATGTTATGGAGTCTTGATTATTGAGAGTTATGAGTATGGGGTTATGATCAGCCCATGTGGCAGGTAAGATTTTTATTTCTCTTGTTTGATTTATTATATAGGAATTGGACCAAGCCATATCTATGCGCGACCAGGATTTGTGTGGGTATGAGAAAAAAATGTATTGTGTATTTTCCAGGTGGTGTGTTCTCCATATATCTTTAAGGGCAAATTCATATGTTAAGTGATCAAATGTAGATGGGAGGATTTTTTGAGAACAGTGGTGTTTGCTAGTCTTGTGGTCTTTGTTTTTGTTGTGTATCGCATTGAAATCACCTATTATAATAAAGTTTGTTAAATTTAGTTCTAGAATTTTTTTATGTAATTGTGTGTAAAATGCTGGTTGATTAATAGTGGGTGCATATATTCCTATTATTGTTAATTGTTCGCTTTTTATCGTTATTTGTACTATTAAAATTTGGCCATCAGGTTCTTCATATATAAGTTTTGGTTTGTATTGACTTTTGACGTATATTGCTATTCCTCTCCTTTTAACTAATGCTGATGAGGTGAAAAGTTCGCCAAGACCTGGGAGTAATAAGGTCATGATGTCTTTTTTTACGATATGTGTTTCTTGTAGACATGTAATATGAAAATTATGGCTTAGGAGTTTGTGGAAAAAATTTTCTCTTTTTCTGACTGAGTTCAGTCCATTAGGGTCAATGATTGCATGGACACAAAACTTTGGATACACAGTAACACTCACGGAATGGGAAAAAATATACACAATTAAAACTGATTTCAATCATTTTTCTGTTGCACATATTGAATGTTTATGTGCAGACACCATTTTCTATGAAAAAAAACAAAAAAATGAACAGAAACTATGCAAAAGAATCTACTTCTCATAGAATAAATCAAAGGAGTGCTGTGAATAAAGGGTTTTTGATAAATTCTAGTACAGTGATACCTCGTCTTACAAACTTAATTGGTTCCCGGAGGAGGTTCATAAGGCGAAAAGTTTGTAAGACGAAACAATGTTTCCATAGGAAACAATGTAAAATCAATTAATGCGTGCAAGAAAAAAATGCAAAAATGGCGTTCCGCTGGGCGCTACTGCCCGGCTGTCACCTTTTGAAACAGCCGTGCGCTTCTCAGCGTTCTCCCAAATGCTGGACCCGGAAGTTCGGCAAAAGTTCGGGTTCGGGTCGCCGCCCAGAAGCCCCGCTGCCCGGCTGTTGCCTTTTGAAACAGCCGGGAGGCTTCTCGGCATCCCCCCGAACCCAAACGCTGAACCCAAACTTTTGCCGAACTTCGGGGTTCGGCATTCGGGAGAACACTGAGAAGCCCCCCCGGCTGTTTCAAAAGGCGACAACCAGGCAGCAGGGCTTCTCAGTGGCCTCCCAAACGCTGAACCTGGAAGTTCGGCAAAAGTTCAGGTTTGGGGTTCGGGAGGACACCGAGAAGCCCCCCGGCTGTTTCAAAAGGCAACAGCCGGGCGGCGGGGCTTCTTGGCGGCCACCCAAACCTCAACTTTTGCCGAACTTCCGGGTTCGGCGTTCAGGCGGCGGGTTCGTAAGGCACAAAAAGTTCATAAGAAGAGGCAAAAAATTTCCGAACCCCGGGTTCGTATCTTGGAAAGTTCATATGACGAGGGGTTCATATCACGAGGTACTACTGTATGTATATTTCATGGATCAAACATAACTTCCGCTCTTGGGAAAAACAAGAAACAAAATCTGTCTTATTTGTACTACACACTAATAAAATATTCCAACAAGAAGGTAATTCTAAATGGGTGAACACTAGCTTTTATTTCTAGCTAAATATTTTAAATTTTAAGGCCATAATCCTTAATAGGGATATGCATCCCATAGAAATTAGAATATGATGTTTATTTTCTTAATAATGGGTTCCTGTAACTTCATCCCAGAGTGCAGATGTAATGGCAGAGATCTAATGGCTCAAAATCTCAAATACCCAATAGAATTCTGGAAAAATAGGCCTACTAAAACAGATTGAAGTAAAATCCTGTTTCTCCTGCATGTTGCCCTAAGAAACACCCAGCCAAGCCACAGATTCAAAGTCTGAATCCATATTCATCCCAGCATGTAAAGGTTTTCTTCTCACTTCAGGCTTAGAAAAGGACTCTGTCTCTCTTGGTTAGTTCAGGCTAATTACATAGTACACCAAATATGTATCATACCAATTGATTTACTAGATATTACTTTCCTACATTATAAGTAATGCAAATCAGAGAACGTGCATTATATTCCCTCCATGTGCTACTTTCCCCACAATAACAACTCTGAGGTGGGTCAAGCAGATGGCTTTCATGCATAAATAAGAGTAAAACCAGTGATGGGCTCTTATGAGAATGGTCAGGAACACAGTTCCGGTAGCAAAATTTGGAGCTCCAGCCCAGAGCACCCAATTTGCACTGAAAGATGTTGAAACAAAATGCATAAGCCACGCCCACAGTGTGGTAGTAAAAATTTTGGTAGCCCATCACTGAGTAAAATTTATAATCTCCTGATTTCTAGGCCAGCACTTTAACTACTATCAACATACCATACTCCAATCCTATCATTCCTATAGTTTGCTTTTTCATACTGACCTGTGGCGTTTTTTTGTGTGCCAATCCTGTGCCTAATACCTTCTCCTGATGATCTCATTATCCTTGATTTTTTCCCCCTTTCTTAATGTGACTCATGTGTTCTATGGTATGTGAACTTTGTTCTTATCGTCCTGGTACAACAGTTTTTCTTCCCAGGGTCTAGCAGCTTTTTGCTTTGTAGCCATGTTTCCCTATTTATCATATGTTGCCAAAATTTCATTGTACTTAGAGGTAACTTAAATTATTTTTTAAAACATTTATTTTAAAATAAATGTTTTCACTGGTTATACTTAATATCTTACAGAAGGGCTTGAGAATAGTTCCAGAACAACAGTATAATTTACAGCATTAGAAATATGGAGTTGTTATCATCCCATTACCAAGAAGTTCATATTCATATACATGTTCCTTATTGCTAAGTATAGATTCAATTAGTTTTGCATTGGATGAGAATCATATACAAGTGGGGGGGGGGAGATTCCACAAAGCTACCCCAAAACTCCAACTATTTTAATATCTTTTAATTATGATCTCAATTCGTGAGTAACCAAGTTATTATTAGATTTATTTCCCTTACCTATTTAACATGTTAGATTGGTAGATCCTCTTGTCTTGTGTATTGTAGCAGCTACTCTTGGGCTCGGGAATAAAGCTATGTTCAGACAGCATATCAGAGGCAGCCGTGGTTATTATGGCTATTCCATCTTTCACTCTGTCACGAAGACCATAGTCCCACTCATCGTATGACACAGAGATGAGTCCAGGGGGAAATTCAGACGGAACTGTGTCTGTATCTCCAGCCACCAAACTGGGCACAATCCATGTGTAATCATACCCAGTCAGACCAACCGAGTTAGCCACCTCAAAGATATAAGTGGCCTCTTCCTTAGTACAATACAGTAACATGACAGGACTCTGGAGTTTCTTGAGTTGATTCTGGATCTTTGAATCGCCATCATCCAGAGACATGTCCAGCAAGAGGACTTCTTCTAGCTCCCAGCCAACAAAGCTGTTCTCAATAGTGCTACGGACCTTGTTGACAAAATCTTGGTAGCCAGGAAAGTAGGTAGTGACAATGGAGAAAATATACCAGTCATATTCTTCCATGATGTTCAGCATAACAGAAGCCTGTTGTTCTATCGATGGGCCAAACTGGAAGAACATGGATGATTCATCCTATTAGAGGAGAAAAAAGGAGGAAGAAAAGTCAAAAAGAGAACATAATTTAAAAATTGCTTTCTTTCACTGAGATACACAGAGAAGAGAGACTCTAATGTGCTGATTTGCTTTGCATTTAAAACATGGCATGATTGCATATAATTATGCATGCACACAATCATAAATTTTTAATTTTATAAATTATTTTTAAAACCTGCAATCATATTGGAAAAGATACAATAAATCTTGATACAATGGCTTCTCTGAAAGCATGCCAACTTCTCTTACTCAAGTTCTGCTCAACAAGTATTAAAAAGTATCTAATATAGAACCACACACACACACACACACACACACACACACACACACAAACTCCCCCCTTTCCTTCTACTTGGAAAGAAAGCAGCAACAAATCTAGGGGAATGACTGTCTTTCACATTTTGTTTAATCTAAAGTCCATGTTAATGGTTATAACAAATTATGGGGATCATATTCTAGATCTTTGTTATTTGTTATAACAAATAGAACAATTTATTTTGCATGTTTTCAAAGCTGATGTATATTCCTCCTCAAACTCACAAGCTGCTATTGAAGAATGAATGGAGAGCCATATCCAGATATTTACTAAATAGAAAATATTCTAACTATGAAGCATATAGGCTAAATATTAAACATATCAGGATTTTTTTCCTTAATAAGAATTAATTTGTGTGTGTGTACATACTTATACACACTTATAATACATACTTATACTTATATATGTATATATACACACTCATACATACATTCATTCATACATACATACATACATACATAATGTAGTATGAAATTAATGTAAACTTAGACAATCTGTTCTAATATTCCAGAGTCAGTGAAAACATCCAAGCATATTCCTTGAAGTAGTAAAAACTCTATACTGTAGTCTACATTTCCTTTAATTTTTCCTCTGGTTTGAGCAGCCTCAGGTTGCCTTTGTATTCTCTCATATCAAGTGAGAATAGTCAAAAGAAATAGTGATAATTTAGCAATCAACTAATTAATCATACCGAGGCTAGAATGCTACAGAAAAAGACAGAATATTTCAAGGGAACCTCGTGGATAAGTTAAAAAAAAGAACATGGGAAGAAGGGATAGATCGGGTGCTGGCTCCACCCCTTCCCGGTTTAGCGAAGGGGGAAAAGTCCTGATACGTTATGTGATGACACCATGACAACGCGGGTTTGACACCCCTGGGGTAGATGAAGAAGGTAGAAAAGAAACAGTCATTTGGCTTCTTCTATTGCCAGTCTTCAAAGAAAAAGATAGCAAAATATTTGAGAGCTGGCTGCTGGGTAGTTATATCTTATGATGTTAAGTAGCATAAAAATAAACGAGAGTGCCAATAAAAGTTCACCATTTTCTTTTTTTCCCTCCCATCTGGAAAACTGGAAAAATCTTCACCCTACCCAAATTATAAGCCATTCAAGGTTTGTTGATGATGGACAGACCGTATGTTAAACCAGCAAGAAACTAAATGGGATGAAAAAAAAATTCCAAGTTTTGTAAAAGAAACCCAACTTTCAATTTAGAACATCATTCCAAATGCTTTAAACTATTATTTGTGGAATGGGGATGCTAAATGAAGTACTTAGAAAACCACTTCATCTCATCTATCCATTATTTGTACAAAAAGAAAAATAAATCACCATTACCAAGCTTACATTACAGGGTAAAGAATGAAACCACATTGACTGTGAAGATAGATTTGTTAGCAAAATATGTTGCTACTAAAAGTTGTTTTACAAACCACATATCTCATTAGTGTGTTTATAGTTTATTCCTATAGTAATAGTTTGAATCACTAGATATATTTTTTTTTGCATTTATTAGATTTATTGAAACATCAACAGAGTGGCTAAATTTTAAAACTTGGAATTAATACAAAATTTATAGTGATATGCTAAGCAATTTTTGATTCAATAATTATAACCATTTGGCACTAATTCAATATAACTGCCAGCTTTATGATTTAACTGAAGTTATATACAGATTAACAGAGTTGGAAGGGACCTTATAGGTCATCTAGTCTAACCCTCTGCCCAAGCAGGAGACCCATTTCTGACAGATAACAGTCCAGCCACTTTTTGAAAGCCTCTAGTGATGAAGCTCTCACAACTTCTGGAGGCAAGCTGTTCCAATGGTTGATTGTTTTCACTGTCAGAAAATTCCTATTTCTAGGTTGAATCTCTCCTTAATCAGTTTCCATCCATTATTCCTTGCCTGGCCTTTAGGTGCTTTGGAAAACAGGTTCATTTCTTCCTCTCTATGACTGCCCCTCAAATATTGGAACACTACTGTCACGTTTCCCCTAGTCCTTCTCTTCACTAGATTAGCCATGCGCAGTTCCTGCAACTGTTCGCCATATGTTTTAGCCTCCAGCCCCCTAATAATCTTTGTTGCTCTTCTCTGCATCTTTCTAGAGTCTCAACATCTCTTTTATAGAAAAAGCAGGACTGCAAATTGTTTGTTTGTTTGTTTGTTTGTTTGTCCAATACACAAATACATAGGAAGAAAATAAACATGAAGTAATATATATAAGGATAAAAGTGAAAATAGAAGAGAAGATATATGAAAGGAAGAAAATATATATGATATATGAGAAAAAGGAAAGACAATTGGACAGGGGACGAAAGGCACACTAGTGCACTTATGTACGCCCCTTACTGGCCTCTTAGGAACCTGGAGAGGTCAATCATGGATAGTCTAAGGGAGAAATGTTGGGGTTTAGGGGTTGACACTATTGAGTCTGGTAATGAGTTCCACGCTTCGACAACTGGATTGTTCAAGTCATATTTTTTACAGTCAAGTTTGGAGCGGTTCGTATTAAGTTTGAATCTGTTGCATGCTCTTGTGTTGCTGCGGTTGAAGCTGAAGTAGTCATTGACCGGTAGGACGTTGCAGCATATGATCTTGTGGGCAATACTTAAATCACCGTAGTTTAATTTCAAGATGTCAGAAAACACACAAAACCAATGTGAGTTGGAAACATGGATGTTTTGATAGAAAAATGTTGGAAAATTATTGCATCTAATAAGATTATGAGTTTGTTTGATCTCCCTGGTAGCAAGCATTTGTTTCTTTATTAATTTAATTTATTAATTTGAAAATGTTAGATCAATGTTTCTGTATTCATTCACAGAAAGCTTCAATTATTCTCAATAACAGGAATAGTAAAACTTGGGAGGGAAAATTCTGCCCCTTGTGCATACTATGATTGTTTATTGGTTGCTGTTTCAGAAGGATGTCATCACTGCCACTAAACTGACAAATCCATTATAAACTCCTACCCAATTTTTGCGATGTGTTAGAAGCTGCACAGCAGAAATTAGAGGAAGTGTTATAGGATGGATATCAACATCTTAGTTTTACTATGTACAGTATGTACATATTCTGATAAATCCCCAAGAATATCCAGTGACATTAGTGCTACCAATTAGCATTATTTTACATTTTCATTATCTATCATTAAAATAGTGAATATAAGAATCTTAATATAATTGTCCTTTGATTTTGAAATTATAGTTCTTGAAATCTTCTTTCATTGAAATACAGAAGAATACATAAATACACAAATACTGTACATTGAGCTACATGTAAGAAATGTTGGGGGCAAAACCACAGGAAAAGTAGTTCTATTTTAGAGTTTCTGCAGTTTTGACTGTTATAATATCATCAAGAAGTTACTTCAGTTCAAACAGAAGAGCTAGAATTGTTCAAACCAATCTATATTAGTACCTGGCAGTATTCTTTAACAAAATCAGCAAAATCAGCTATTACAAAAATGAGATGTACTAAAGTAAAATATTACATTGCAAAGAAAAGTGCTTTTCCAGAAATTAAACTGAACAAAAATCCTAATACGTCATTATGCTAAATTAGCCATAAAAACATGTTGAGGACCCCAAATGCTTTGAAACTTATCAGAATTTTGCCTTCTTTTCAGTTACAACAGCCATTAAAAATTAAGATACAGTATATAAAAAGCTATAGCTCAACAGCAGTCATTCAAGATTAGATTAGGCTTTATAGTAAATGCTAGGAAAAATAATATAAGCTATAATTAGCATCTATTTATTTATTTATTCAAAGAAAATTATGCCGCCCTTCTCCTTAGATTCAGGGCGGCTTACAACATGTTAGCAATAGCACTTTTTAACAGAGCCAGTATATTACACATTACCCTAGGGGGAGAATCACTGCCCCCCTCAGAGAAGGTTCGCAACTTGGGCGTCCTCCTCGACCCACAGTTCACATTAGAGAAACATCTTTCAGCTTTGGCGAGGGGGGCGTTTGCCCAGGTTTGCCTTGTGCACCAGTTGCGACCCTACTTGGACTGGGAGTCACTGCTCACAGTCGCTCATGCCCTCATCACCTCGAAACTCGACTACTGTAACGCTCTCTACATGGGGCTACCTTTTAAAAATGTTCGGAAACTTCAGATCATGCAGAATGCAGCTGCGAGAGCAATCATGGGCTTTCCCAAATATGCCCATGTTACACCAACACTCCACAGTCTGCATTGGTTGCTGATCAGTTTCCGATCACAATTCAAAGTGTTGGTTATGACCTATAAAGCCCTTCATGGCACCGGACCAGATTATCTCAGGGACCACCTTCTGCTGCACGAATCCCAGCAACTAGTTAGGTCCCACAGAGTGGATCTTGTCCGGGTCCTGTCAACTAAAGAATGTCGCTTGGCGGGCCCCAGGGGAAGAGCCTTCTCTGTGGCGGCCCCGGCCCTCTGGAACCAACTCCCCCCAAAGATTACAATTGCCCCCATTCTCCTTGCCTTTCGTAAGCTGCTTAAAACCCACCTCTGCCGTCAGGCATGGGGGAATTGAGACCCTCTTACCCCTAGGCCTTTACAATTCTATGCATGGTATGTATGTATATAAACATAAACTTTCAGTACAATCTACAAGGCAACTAATTCTTCAAAAGACTACATTGATTTTCAATAATTCCACTTGTAACACACAAATACTATAGAATAGATTGAATAGTCAGAACCCTGAAACAACTCCCAATTTTAAAAACATCTATTTTGTAGATGGGAGAAAGGTCCAGACACTGTCATTCTAATATACTTCTAAGATACTTCTAAAAGGGATTCCAACATTACTGACCTAATCTTACCAGAAATAATTTGAAGTTATATTTCAGTGAACTGTGTAGTACTATATTATTTATAAAGCTAAATATACTATACCTATTTCACTACTGCATTTTTGTTTTTGCTATATGCTGTGTTATAAATAAATTAACACTCTCCAGCAGTGAAATTAAGGAGCTCATTCATAGTTATATGGTGTATTGATAGATGTAATGCTGCATATGTTTCTCGCTATATGTTTTGCCCTTGATCTGTATTATATGCTCTCAGCTATTGCTAACGATTCAACTCTAATTTACTGCAACCCTAATTGTTTCAAATCTACTGTTTGAAAGAGATTAGAATTTTAAAATACTTGAAAGAAAAAGACTTCTGCTGTTTTCAAAATCAATGTTCTTGATATTCAATGAAAAAGAACATGAAATTTAAGAGGAAAAATAGCAAAAAAGAAAAAAAAATCATGTTAATTTTCACTGAAGTTAGACTTGACCAATAAATTCACTGTTGCATTTAATATGGAATTTAAATGTGAAATATTGTATATAATGTTTGAAAATGTTAACTCTAGCTATCGAATTGCAGACTGAAAATATTTTAAAAGAATATGATATACAAAATTAAGTGCCATTATTCATTATATTTAGCTGAAGCATTTTTCAATGGATTCCACCTTTTATTTTCTTTATTTATTTTAATTAATTAATTTATTTATTTATTCATAGGAAGAAAATACAGTACATAGGAAGAAAAATAGACATGTAGTAATATATATAAGGGTAAAGTGAACCTAGAGGAGAGGATATATGAAAGAAAGAAAATATATATGATAAGTGAGAGAAAGGAAAGACAATTGGACAGGGGACGAAAGGCACACCTGCCCCTTACTGGCCTCTTAGGAACCTGGAGAGGTCAATCGTGGAGAGTCTAAGGGAGAAATGTTGGGGGTTAGGGGTTGACACAATTGAGTCCGGTAATGAGTTCCACGCTTTGATAACTCGATTGTTGAAATCATATTTTTTACAGTCAAGTTTGGAGCGGTTTGTATTAAGTTTGAATCTGTTGCGTGCTCTTGTGTTGTTGCGGTAGAAGCTGAAGTAGTCATTGACCGGTAGGACGTTGCAGCATATGATCTTGTGGGCAATACTCAAATTGTGTTTTAGGCGCCATAGTTCTAGGCTTTTTAGTTCTTTTGAAATCAATTGTAAATTAATTGATTGCATTCCAACATAAATCCTATATGATCTAAAACAGGCAGATAAACTTTATGTGTTCTTTGACCAGCATGAGCCCTAATGTAGCTCTTTTTTATAGAGAGAGCCTGACCTTGGAGAAGGAATCTCTCTTTCACACAAATAAACAAGCAAACAAACAATTTGGATTTTGACATACAACTTCACACATCAGAAGGAAATCCCAAAGAAACTATGAATAAAATATTAGACGGTCACTACTGTTTAAATAGAAATTGAAAGAAGCTGGGCTTTTTCAAGAACAAATAAAACAGTCTATAGAGTACTGTATAGGCATTTTAACTATAAGGTGAAAATTAGGATATGAAACTTCTAAGCGTTAGATCCTGTTCATCTTCCAAGATGTGCCAAACGTCCCTGAACAGCCCAGCTGGGAAGCCATAGAAGGAAAGCCAGCTGCCACAGTCCAAGGGTTGCTCCCTTCTCCCCCTTGACAATTAAAAGAAGTGGTTTGATCAGTGACACCCCAGAGTTAAAATGCTCGCTGATGTAACCTATGATTAATTCCCACTCAGCCAACAATGAAGCCAATGTATTGGAAAATTATATAAGCCAAATTATATATTAAGGGTAGTTTCTAAGTATAGCATGTAGATAAACCAAAATAACTGTAAAAACCTCCCACCAAATTTTTTACCCAGTCCCAACAGTTTATAACTTTATGCTCAAAAAATCCCTGCTCGAGAAGTATATGCTGCTGAAAGCTGGCCAGATTGCCCTATGAAGAAGTCATCATTCCTTCTTAACTGGCTTAATTTTTTTTTAAAAAAAAAGACTAGATGGGATGCCTTTGATCCTTTCCCACCTCTTTCTCCCCTATTTCCAATATCAGGCTGCAATACGAAGGAAATACTGTACTGACAAGTTGGAATTTGAGACCTATGGGAAGTGGAGGGAGAGAATTCTTGACCTAATTTTAGATACAAAAAAATTCTCTTGATACGCAATCAAAATATCGAGATGTTTTTCACTTCAATGGCTTTCAAAATACAAACGTCATTATAATTATAGAAAACGCAAGATTTATGTAATGCGGATTCAGTTCAGATGTGTACATTATAACATACACATTTAAATAGGTTTAAATTTAAGGTGGTGGTTGTGGGTAAAATGGGAGAAAGGAGCACTAGTTCTGTTTGTTGCCTTCTAAAGTAATAAAAGTAGGACGATATATATAATAATTAAGTAAATGTATACAGTCCAAACCTAATACAATGGCATTAATACATTTTTTTTTCAGATGCAGAACAATGGCCAGAGATAAACCGTTTCCTCGTCACTACCTACTAGCATCCAGTCAACGATTAAGCTCATAGTTACACCTTGTGTGTTGCTCCCTGCTACAAGCATCATATTTCCTATTGCTGATGCTTCCGAAGAACAGCAAGATACTTCACAGATTCCTCAAAAGTCTGAAGCAGAATCACTGCCTTATCTTCTCCCTTCTTAATATAAAAAGCTCTCTCCTTCTGAATTTTTAATCAGCATTCTTAACTCATAGGAGTTGAGAAAGTTGTGGATCCAAATTATACAGTGTATTAGCCAAGTCAAATAGATTATTACCCTGAAAAATCTGTTGTGAAATGATTACTGCTAGCATAGCAAATATCCTGCTTTGTTCCAATAATTATTCTCCTTTGCAGATTACAAAAAAATCTACATGAAGTCAGTGGGGAATGGTCAGAAAGAGTTTTGGTTAAAGATGTCAAGAATATACATATAATACTTGGCTGGTGGCTTTTTAAAATTGTTTTTATTAAGTAATTTTAAAATCACATATATAACACACAAATATTAAAAAGGTAAACATATATGTACATGAATACATAAAAAACAATTACAGATCAATACAAAGGACAGAACCAACCTAACAATTTCCATAACTCAACAAGTCACAAAATCTACCATTTATTCTTCACTAAGCAGTCAAATCTATCATTGTGTTTCTATATATCGCTATTACTCTCCTCTTATTTAAAGAGAAAAAAAGACACCCAAAAACTTCTTATATTCCTTAGTTCTAAGGGTTTTTAAAATCTGTGTTTCACTTAATTGCCTATTCTTTTATTTCTACATATCTCATGCAACTTACATCTTTTGGTTTTTATGATTCAACTACTCAAATAGGTTATCCCAAATTTTATAAAAGTCAGTTTCCTCCTTGTCGCTGGGATTCACGCGGCAGAAGGTGGTCCCGCAGGTATTCTGGCCCGATGCCATGTAGGGCTTTATGGTGGTACATGCCCAGTTCTTTTTTACACTTCCAACATTTTGGTGGTAACTTGGGAGAGGCTTTTGCCAATCTTGTCAGAGATAGATGGCATCTATCTTTACTGTAACATTGGGTGAATGTAAGATGTGATAGACATGAAGCAAATGGCAAGTGGATGGGTATCCACTTTATTATGAGAGTATATAAAGAGTGATTTAATTCAGGCCAAGGAGGAGCTGATCTCTGAGTGCTAGTAATCTTGTAACTAAAGACGGTATAATAAATATTATCAAGTATTTTTTTTCCCCAGCTAAAAGGGTTAGACTGTAGGGAACATGTCCAAGAACTATTTTCCAGTGCTACAGAAACTGGGAGCAGAAATATTGGGTAAAAGCTGCAGCTACCAGATTTCAGTTAAATAAAAGAATTAACTTCCTGATTGCAGTCAGTGAAACAGTGAACAAGAGGTCGCAGGTTTTCCATCTCTGGAGGTTTTTAAGAAGAGGCTGGAGAGCTACTTCATAGACAGTTTAATTGGTTTTCTTGGACATTGCCAAATGTTTAACTACTAGATGAGCCTTCTGGACTTCTCCAACAATTCTACGGTTCTCTGAGCTACGAAAATAAAATCCACAGTAGATATACCAAGGCTGGGCAAAGCATTTGAAAGAGAAGAATGAAGCAGCCCTCTTCAAAGAGCTAAAACAACTATTTCTTTTGTGAAGTTTGCACAGCTGCTGCAGAAGCTATTCTACTGTTGCACTGGCCCATATCTCAAGCCTCAGGTGTGATTTTTTTTTTAAAGGTTTTTTTGTATTTCAATACTGTCCTGTAAGACATTTAGCTGCCCGCTACCCATGTAATAACTCTTGTCAGTTCATTTACCTATAAACATATTTTCTAGAGGTCTCTGGTCATCAGCGTAGAAAGGTTTAGTGCCCTGTAGAACCTCTTCAAGTGGAACTTTTACTTCATACAGAGTGCAGCAGCTATTTTTCAAAAGGAGGCAAAGAATGCAGTTTTGCTTGATTTATTGATCAGTAATTCCCTTTAGCTTGTTTTTCAGACAGACTTACCATCTATCAGTAATAATAGCCAGGCTACAAAACATGCAAACCTGGATGTATGCACGTATGACAGAACAGGAGGACACCTAGACTGCATATACCTGATTTGTTTGGGACAGTAACACCCCATCCAGACCCAGAGATGGGACATCCTTGTCTCCAAGGGTCTAAATTCCTACAGCCACTTTGTCTTGTTAAACTTGAGTCAGTCTAGTCCACCCCATCCAGTCCCCAACTGCCCCTAGACACTGGGATAGGACATCCACTGCATCACTCAAATGATGGGTAGAGAAATAGACCTGGGGGTCATTCACATACTGAGAGAACAGAGCTCTTAATGCAACCCACAAATTAGGGCCCTTGGGCTAGATCTCTCTCCCTCAATCAACACCAACTGGAACTGACCCTATATGAAGAAGGAGAACCAACATAATACAATGCTGCCCACCTCCAGTTCCTGAAGCCGCCCCATAAGGATGCCATGATTGATGGAGCCGAGGTGGCCCAGTGGGTAGAATGCAGTACTGCAGGCCACTAAAGCTGACTGTAGAGCTGTAGGTCAGCAATTCAAATCTCATCACCGGCTCAAGGTTGACTCAGCCTTCCATCCTTCCTAGGTGGGTAAAATGAGGACCCAGATTGTGGGGGCAATTTGTTGGCTCTGTTAAAAGGTACTGTTGCTAACATGCTGTTATGCCCTTTGTTAAAAGAGCACTATAAATAAATGTTTATTATGGTACTGAATGCTGCCGAGAAATCAAAAAGACCCAGGATGGATACATTATCTCCATTCCATTCCTGCCTGAGGTCATCCATGACTGGGATCAATACCAACTCAGTCTGAATCCTGACTGAAAAAGGGTGTAAATACTCTGCTTCACCCAGAGTTCCCTTGAAAATGTCCAAAGATACTTCACAAGAAGAGCCCTTCACTCCTCCACTCAAAATAGAATACCCTATGAGACTAGACTTTCAATCCTAGGCCTAGAAAGTTTAGAACTAAGACGCCTTAAACAAGATCTAAGTATTGCCCACAAGATCATATGCTGCAATGTCCTGCCTGTCGGCGACTACTTCAGCTTCAACCACAACAACACAAGAGCACACAACAGATTTAAACTTAATATTAACCGCTCCAAACTTGACTGTAAAAAATATGACTTCAGTAACCGAGTTGTCGAAGCGTGGAACTCATTACCAGACTCCATAGTGTCATCCCCAAACCCCCAACACTTTACCCTTAGATTATCTACGGTTGACCTATCCAGATTCCTAAGAGGTCAGTAAGGGGCGAGTACAAGTGCACTAGAGTGCCTTCCGTCCCCTGTCCTATTGCTCTCCTATATCTCCTATACCTTTCTTCTATTCCTATATCTCTTCTTCTATTCTTTCATTGATATGTTCTATTCCTATACCTTCTTTTCTATTATTTCTTAGATATATTTTACTATGAGTATTTCCTCTATAACCTTCATCATGTATTTTACTATGTGTATATAGATATATACCCACTAAAACCCTCATTGTGTATTGGACAAAATAAATAAATAAATATAATAAATAAATAAGGTGCCATGTGACCATTCTCTCCACACCTTCCATAGAAAGGAGAGATTGGACAAGAAACTGTCCAGGCTAACTGGGCCAAGTAAAGTTCCTTTAAAGAAGAGGTGCACCATTCCCTCTCTCCTTCGTCGCCAATGAAAAATACTGAGGCTCTAGTCAGTTTCAAGCAGCTTTTATTCTTGGCATAGTAGAAACAAAGTTGCTATGCGAGCTCTAACCCAGGCGCAAACTGAAACAGTATCGACTCTTCCGCTTTTATACATTGTTTCTTCCCGCTCAAAGTAACTGACGCTTATTTGAATTTCCCGGGCATTTTAAACCAATCACTATTCAACATTTTATGACTCAACTATTTACATCATGGTAATGAATATTCAACAGATTCCCTCACATTTCTCTTCCCATGAGGCTTTAATTAGGCAGGAGGAGCACAGGCTTAACACACAAGTTGCCGATCTATGTAGCAGCTGAGAGAGCCCTTTCCACTTGCTCAGGTTCAACAGGGTCAATTTGTTCCTGGTTGGCTTGCAAACCTTAGTTCCCATCACTTCCATAGATTCTGCTCCAAGATTGGAGCCTAAAATTGAGCAAATGCAACAGATTTTATGTGCCAGATGTGCAACAGCATATTCTTCACAGCAACTCTTTAAGCAGACTTCAGTTTTACTCCCTTCAAAGAAGGACTGAGTCACCCAGACGAAACTGCTGGACAGCTATCAGCAGATACAATAAGGGCAGAGAAATAATCATGTTTCATCACTCTTATCACCATGAGGAGGGCCTTAATAGCTTGTGTCCAATTGTCATCAGCAATGCTTTAGGCATCACTTAGCCTGTTTAAGTTCCCTTAATTCTATTGTGTACCATAGGGAACATCAGAAACAGAGAGACCTTTCAGGCACAATCTGTTCTACAGCCACTTGTTATTGCATGGCTTCGTCTGGACCGAATAACAGGCTTTCCAGAATACGTTCCCTCTGGAACTCAATAGGGTCCATTAGTCACCTTGGATTGAGCACGGTGGTTCATGTGGTCAGAATGCTAGGTGGACAATCTGCAACTGTGCACTTGTTAGACCCAAGTGCTGCTGCGTAGCAGGTGAGTTCCCATCATTTGCTCCTGCAGACCTAGCAGTTTGAAACTGTGCAAATGCAAGTAGATAAATAGGTACCAATTTGGTGGGTTCATTTACAGGGACATGCAAGGAAACCCCAACTAGGTGTCCTCTGGGCAACAGGGATGTCACCAGTTAAGCTTTTCAATCTGGCAGTGCCTTGCTTTCTGACACAAACACAACAAAATGACAGTCGCTTATTTATTTATTGGATTTGTATGCCGCCCCTCTCCGCAGACTCGCTTGGGGCAAGACAGTCCAATAGGTGCAGGATTTCTGTGGAGGAGGATGGCTTCCAACAAAATGGAGTTTCCCCAGTGAATAGACTGTCCATGGCAGTGGAGAAATCAAAATCTCTCCCAATTCCATTGCTCCATCAGAAAAATCAGAACAGGTTATTATTGCTACTATGAGATGGGTCCTGGATACTTGGGCCAAACTCATGGCTCCATAAACCCTCAATATGCCTCTGACCCCACACCTAGGGACAGCATAAATATTTTATTCTAACAAAACTGATTAATTATAATTAATAATAATAATAATAATAATAATAATAATAATTTATTAAATTTGTATGCCGCCCTTCTCCGAGAACAAATCTAGCCTTTGATTACTTAAGACCCGAACAGATCTGAACAGAAGCATGAGTCTATTCAAGGATTTTTTAAAATCCTAATCTAGGAAAAGTGGAGAATAATATTTAATTTACAAAAATGCAACCATAAGGGTTTTTGTTTTCCAAAACGCGGTTATCTTATCTGTTGAAAGAGATGAGGGGTCTATTTATTTAGATGTGATACTATTATCAATTGAAATCATATCAATCTATGGTCCGTTCTCAGTATGATAAATAGGCTGTAACACAGCATTCATAGAATCATTTAAATGCCTCATATTTAGAGGAGAAAAACCGATGCCTGTATTACTAGTTCCAGCTGAAATTTGTTTGTTTCCCTAGCAACCATTCACAAATTGCATATCTAGCTCAGAAGAGCTAGCAATAGCCAGAAGATGCCAGTTCCTACTGCGATATCTTCATGGACATGGTTTGCTGCTACTCATTTTCTCTTCCAAACCTGAGAGGACAATCAAGTACATTCTGGTTGTTGTTGTTTTTTTTTAAACTGTCTTAAAAATTAGGGAGCTTATTCATTTTTAAATATGAAGAAATCTTCTCAGAGACTTAATCTCATTCAGGCTTTGCAAATGTTCTTTGCAAAGAAAAGGAGAAAAAGGAAAAGGGGAAAGGGGAAAGGGGAGGGGAGGGGAGGGGGAAGAAAGGGGAGGGAAGGGGAATCTCTGAAGCCCACGGGAGCAAAAAAATGGAACTTCCGGTTCAACCGGAATGTGGCAAACGGGTCATTTCTGGCCTCCAGAGGGCCTCCGTGGGAGGATGGGAAAGGCTGTTTTCACCTTCCTCAGACTCCTAGAAAGGCTCTGAAGCCTGAGGAGAGTGAAAAACGGATGTGCCATCACATGCTGGGAGTGGGGGGGCTGTCAGGCAGGCATGCGTGGGGGGGGGATGGAATTATGGGTATACTATGGCAGTGTTTCCCAACCTTGGCAACTTGAAAATATTTGGATTTCAACTCCCAGAATTCCCCAGCCAGCATTCGCTGGCTGGGGAATTCTGGGAGTTGAAGTCCAAATATCTTCAAGTTGCCAAGGTTGGGAAACACTGTACTATGACATGCCCATTAGTGCCCAGGCCTCTGTATTATGAATCAACTGTAGCATCTAAGTACTCCTCAAAGACAGTCCCATGTAGAGCACATTGCAGTAGTTTATTTGTAAAGTGACTAGAGCAGTGATGGCGAACCTTTTTTTCCTCGGGTGCCAAAAGAGCATGGGCATGCATAACTCAATGCCTGGGGAGGGGCGGGAAACGGCCTGTTTCCCAAGTTCTGGTGGGCCCAGCAGGATCGTATTTTGCCTGCCCCAGGCTCCAAAGACTTCCCTGGAGCCGGAGGAAGATAAAAACTCCCCCATCCATCCCGGAGGCTCTCTGAAACCCAAAAATGCCCTTCCAGAGCCTCTGTGCAGGCCAAAAATCAATTGGCCAGCAGACACATGTATGTTGGAACTGAGCTAGGGCAACAGCTCGCATGCCAGCAGATATGGCTCTGCGTGCCACCTGTGGCACCCATTCCATAGGTTCACCATCACTGGACTAGAGCATTAGTAATCATCTGGATGGCCTCCCAGTCTAGCAGTGGGTTCAATTGTCAGTTTTCTTCCTACACCCAATTGGTGTCCCTTCAAAATAATTCTTCCTCAAAACAGAAGCTGTTGTGGGATGTTCCTTGCAGTTTCATTCTGCTTCACAATACATATATTATTCAATATCCTCAGAACCACAGATATGAAATCGTATAGAATTATAATAGGATTATAATTCCCAGAAGGAGAAGATATAGAGTTTATATACTGTATTCACGTGGCTCTGTGGTATCCCATACTCATCTCGATATTGGCTGGAATATCTTTCATCAGCTTTGGATAACATCTACTGCATATTCTCCTAGAATAAAATTAATTTAAAATAAAAGTACACATGCTAGTAAATTTCAAACTCAGTTGTCATAATGTAACCTATAGTTTTACATGTTTACATTAAGCAACTTTAGGGAGGCCTTTGGTATGTTTCTTCTGCCTTTCATAAAAACATCTTCCAGCAGAGTAGAAGAATATACAGTATTACACTAGTACTGAAAGCACTATACTGAGTATTAATTTGTTTCTGTGCAGAATATAAATGCTAGGAGGGAACAGAAATCCAGTTTGTGGTGCAGAAAAGGTTCAAAGTACAGATGGTTGCATACATAGTGTTGTGGTTAGCTCTGGCCCAGCTCCTGCCCCAAGGACTGTGGATGTGGGGGAGACATCCACATGCCGCAGGCCTGTTTTGCTCCCAGTGGAATCTGTTGATGAAGGCTCATCTGACCAAGAAGACATGAGTGACAGAGAGGAGGAGAGTGTGGCAGACAGCTCAGAAGGAGATCAATTATCTAGCTCCTCCTTGTATTCGGAACAAGAGTTAATGATACAGCCACGCATGCAGAGAGCGATGCATAGGCAACAACAACTGAGAGATTATTATCAAAGAAAATGAAGCCACCTGTGGTTGGGTGGGGCTGTGGTAATTAGTGAGGTGGCTATAAATAGCAGCCTGTGGGTTTGGCCATTGTGGAGGATTATCTGATCGTTGTGTATCCTGCCTGCCTTGCTGACTTCGACCTTTGTGTGCTGATTTTTTCCCACTTTGAAACTAAACCAGAACGAAGTGTGTTTCACTTTGTGAAAGAAGGACTGTGAATTGCCTCACAGCTGCAAGCTAAGTATCACAGAACTGATAAGGGACTTGTACAAATTACCAGTTTGTTTGGAGATGAGTGCTCTTTGCTATACAAAAAGAGTGCTTAGTTTATTTGAATTATTGGTATAAAGAACATTGTTTTGAATTTTCAAACGTGTGTGTGTGTGAAATTTGTATCTGTGAATTTTCGGGAGGATTCTACCAGAGAGCTCGACAGAACACATAGGATCTTTCAGAAAGCCTTTAACATACGTGAATCCTTTTCTGGGCTCATTCCACTACCTGTCCATTGCAGATGTGCAATCCCATGGTGGAGGGAAAGTACTTTTAGTTTATGGTATTCTGACAATTGCAGTATGTATGGCCATTCATTCTTCACATCACATTTAACCCTTTGAATTCAGATCTCTGCACAGCCCTACAAGAAGCTGGTTATTGTATAATTAGAGGTTTTATTATACCTGATGCCCAAGCAGAATCACTGATTATATTCAGAGTCCATTTATTTCTCCAAGCAGGAGCAGTTTATAGTTACCAGCAATTAAAAGAAAATATGACACCATGGAAAAAAAATCTTCGCTGTCACCTGTATTGTTTTCCAATTGACCAACAAACAATTGATGCATGTGAAAGTGGCCGTTATACATTCTAAGCTCAGTTAATTGATTTGTTTAACACTTACTGATTTTCTCTCTTCCCAAATGAACAATTCTAGTAAAGCTCAGATACTATTTATAAAAATATCGAGGGAGTCAAGATACTCCTAACTATATCTCAGTTATTTCTGAGAATAGAAAAGTATTATTATTATTATTATGTCAGTACAACACAGCAAACGAGATCACTATGCTGGATGTCATATTTCATCACCAGTTGGGCGCTTCCCAAGCACCTAGGACTGCATGATATAGCGGCGAATTATGTTTGCCGATCCCAGTAAAGCAGCCTTTTGCAATTGACAGATGGAGATTTTGTCAATTCCAATGGTTTTCAAATGTCCACTGAGATCCTTTGGCACTGCGCCCAGCGTGCCAAGTACCACTGGGACCACTTCCACGGGCTTATGCCAGAGTCGTTGCAGCTCGATTTTTAGATGATGATGATGATGATGATGGTTATTATTATTATTATTATTATTATTATTATTATTATTATTATTATTATTTATTGGACTTTTATGCCGTTCCTTATGTCCTTGTTTAAACAATAACAGCAAAACATTTCATACATACAATATATTATTTTGTATATGAATGCATCTTATTTTCTTCATTATTCATATAATTAGGATAGGCTGGGAAAATTTTTATCTTGCCAGTTCTAACCAGTAAACAGGCTGAATGATAATTTTACATATTATCTTTCAAATCAAAGTAATGGATTTTCTAGAAAATCCAAATATTATCTCCTTTATTACAAATATAGGAATAGGATGCATACAATTTTGTAGTTCCTTAACATATTATATAACCATAGATATAATTTATAGCACTGCAAATATGTAAAATAATATTAATGACTATGACAGACACTTCCTGGGAATGGGTTCTTGAAATTTCTTTTCTTTTAACTCATTTTGTCTTTGAATCACTGTTCAGCCTAATTATTCTGATAAACATCTCAATTTATTTTCTCAATGCATAATTTTTACGCTATATTTTACTGATTTAAAAATAAAAAGCCAATATTGTAGCTTTTTCTCATTCAGAGAATAACTATTCCAAGCCTTTGATAATTAGGTAGCACATTTTCCAGTTTTTCAATATTTTCTTTGAGGTGTAGGAAGGAAAATGGAACATCATAGACTATAGTGGCACTTTCATTACTATTTTTTTCTTGATACTGTACATGGAATGGCATCATTCACAGCAGCTGTATTCTGAACTGATATAGCTATGCGAAGTGGTAGTTTTTATGAATGTACAGTGGAACCCCGACATAAGAGCTGCTCTACTTAAGAGCAACTCGAGATAAGAGCTGGGAGGGGAGAGATATTTTTGTTCTACTTACAAGCCCAAATTCGAGATACAAGCGCCAAGGAGCTGTCTCCTGAAGCCAAACACTAACTTCCGCGTTCGGCTTCAGGAGACAGCTGCGAAGCGGCGCGCGTGTTTTAAAAGGTTGCAGCCGGCCTGGGGGGCTCGGGGGGTGCTTGCAGCTTTCTTTCTTGCTCTTTTTCTTTCTCTCTTTTACCTTCCCTTCCTCTATTTCTTCTTTTCTTTCTCCTTCCCACCTTCTTCCCTCCCTCCCTCCTTTCACTCATTCCTCTCTTACTCTCCCCTTTCATAAGTTTCCTTGCTTCCTTCCTCTGTTCCTGTCCCTTCCCCCTTTCTTTCTTTCTTTCTTTCTTTCTTTCTTTCTTTCTTGCTCTTTTTCTTTCTCTCTTTTACCTTCCCTTCCTCTATTTCTTCTTTTCTTTCTCCTTCCCACCTTCTTCCCTCCCTCCCTCCCTCCCTTCACTCATTCCTCTCTTACTCTCCCCTTTCATAAGTTTCCTTGCTTCCTTCCTCTGTTCCTGTCCCTTCCCTCTTTCCTTCCTTCCTTCCCACCCTCCGTCCATTCATTCACCCATTCCTCTCTTGATCGCTTAAAGCCGGTCCCTGGTGCAAAAAGGGTTGGGGACCTCTGTCCTACAGGATTGGGTGGCAGAGAAGTTGAACATATGTAAATTTAAAAGTTTAAGAAAGTTTACAAGTTAAGTGAAAGAAACTTCATTATTCATTTATATGTACATGTACATTTCTTCATTAAAAACATGTCTTTCTGCATAATTTAGACTAACTTTGTGAGTTTTTTGAGGGCTGGAACCAATTAAAATTATTTACATTAATTCCTATGGGGAAAAGTCGTTCGAGATAAGAACTGCTCGACTTAAGAGCCCAGGTCCGGAACGAATTAAACTCGTATCTCGAGGTACCACTGTATTCATAAAATTACAGTATGCATATTTTGCAATACTATAATATCTCATTGTAGAAACATAGAAGATTGATGGCAGAAAAAGACCTCATGGTCCATCTAGTCTGCTCTTATACTATTTCCTGTATTTTAGCTTAGGATGGATATATGTTTATCCCAGATATGTTTAAATTCAGTTACTGTGGATTTGCCAACCACGTCTGCTGGAAGTTTGTTCCAAGCAGCTACTACTCTTTCAGTAAAATAACATTTTCTCACATTGCTCCTGATCTTTTCCCCAACTAACCTCACATTGTGCCACCTTGATCTTGTGTTCACTTTCCTACTAAAAACACTTCCCTCCCGAACCTTATTAACCCTTTAACATATTTAAATGTTTTGATCATGTCCCCCCTTTCTCTTCTGTCCTCCAGACTATACAGATTGAGTTCATTGCCACTAGAAAGACACTATAATAATCACAGGCTTTATAGGGCAATCAGCTGAGGGATCCATTAGCAAAGCACTATCCAATGGGGCCCCATCAGTTGCAACCACCAAATTTTAGTACAGCAGTATTCCAGAAGTGACTTTATTCCAAAATAGCCTAAAGATCATAGAAGTTATTATGAAAAAACACACTAACAAAGGAAATATGATCAAGCTGGGGTGGCGCAGAAGGTAGAGTGCTGTACTGCAGGCCACTGAAGCTGACTGTAGATCTGTAGGTCAGTGGTTCAAATCTCATCACCGGCTCAAGGTTGACTCAGCCTTCCATCCTTCTGAGGTGGGTAAAATGAGGACCCAGATTCTTGGGGGCACTATGCTGGCTCTGTTAAAAAGTGCTGTTGCTAACATGTTGTAAGCCATCCTGAGTCTAAGGAGAAGGGTGGCATAAAAATTCAATGAATGAGTGAGTGAGTGAGTGAGTGAGTGAGTGAGTGAGTGAGTGAGTGAGTGAGTGAGTGAGTAAGTAAGTAAGTAAGTAAGTAAGTAAGTAAATCAATAATATGCATTCTCAGAAAATAAACATGATGGCCATGATCAAAGGACACCAGGGGTGAGTTCCTTCCGGTTCTGACAAGATCGCCCAAACTGTTAGTGACCCACTGGTGATGTTATTTTGGTGTCATAGATCTGGTTCTATCTGTGCCAGTCCATGCTCCCCACCATCTTAATTTTTGGCTGATTTTACCAAAATCAGTGTGTGGATGGCTTCTCCTCATTGTGTGCTGTGAAAAAAGCCCTCCTCCTGCCCCGGGGTTAATACTCACCTTTATTTCTTTGCCCAAAGCACTTAGCTTTGTTTCACACTCAATCCACCTTTGAAGCATGCACAGAAGTGATATTGCACGAGGGGATGCACATGGACGAGCGGCATGAGAGCACATGCACAAAATGTCATGATGCGAATGGTGGGCATGGTAAGTGGAACCCACCCCTGAAGGAGACCCAGAGAAGAAATTCTAGTGTACGCTAATATTAATGGTGATTTTCAGCAGCTGTTGAAGATGTCCAGTAAAAATAATGAGCCCTGTGGACAAAGTTCCCTCTAAGCTGCAAGGGCACGCACCCGCGCAGCCATCAGGAACTCCCGTGCAGAAACCTTTGAAGCAGTGCAAAGCTGTGGAGTCCCAGATCACTCGCTAGCTTGCTCGCTTCTTCTTGGTTAAGATTGCTAAGATCTGCCGAAGAGAAAGTTTGGCCCTGCGTGGTTACTGTCCCAAGCAAGATGATGGCACCCATCAGGCACTTCCGCCCCTCTTTCGGCTGGCTTCGCTGAATCCAGGCAGCGACGGCGTCGGCACTCGACAAGCAGGGGCGGAGGGATGGGTGCTGCTGCTACTGATCAGAAGGAGCCAGCCAACCAGCTGAGAGTGAGAGAGGCGAAAACAGCCTGCTTTCTCCTGCCAGGGTGCCCGGCTGTGCTCACTCTTGGCGATGACCAGGAGGGCAGCTCTGCCCTTTTGATTTAATATTAACCACACTACCACAGAGATTTGTGTGCCACTTAGACACTATACACACCGAAAAAAAATTAGAGGGAATTGCCTGTGGATATTATATTCTAAGCATTAACATAAATATGTATTACTTAAACATTAACTTACCCAATATGTAAGAAGCCTGAAGTAATTATAAAATTCTCCTATAGGCATGCTTTGGATAGAACATTTCCAGTTCTTACATCCCCCAATAGAACCAGGTAAAATATATGTCTCAATTGGATAACAACTACTATTCACTTTTCTATAAGCCAGGATTAAATAGAAAACAATCTGAATAAAACTACTGTTATGAAATTTATATGCTGGTTGTCTTCCAACAATTCTGGACAGTTTCAAAGAAAAATGTTGCAAACAAGAAAAAAAGATAGGAAAAAACCGAAAAGTATAGCTAGCAAGGATTACAATAACAACAATAGCAACAAGACTAAAACAAATAAATAAATAAACCGGTACAATCCAAATACAAAGCTAACATGAATAAGCTCATATGTCATACTAAAGTACTATATAATAATTAACTTTGAAATTTAAAAATATACACCTTATTAAGAATTAAATCAATCAATTTTCTTTCTTTCTTTCTTTCTTTCTTTCCCCTTTTTATTTTCTACTCCTGGCTTCCTCCTCCTCTCCATCCAGATTTAGAATGTTCCCTTTTGATTATAACTACCCAACTTCAGCTGCAGCTTTTTCCTAAGAATGATGCATGTAAAGAAGAAAAAATAGATCAGTGGCATATGTGAAACAAGATTTCTAACACAGAGACTGAGCAGCAGGAACATTTGCCTTGGTTGCTAAGTGCAGGGAGAATAGCATTAAGAATAAAAGGACTTGGAAGAATAAAACCCGAGGAGAAGCTTGTAAGGTTTTGAAACATCCTTTACAGGCTTAAAAAAGAATCCCAAAACATCTTGTTTTCTGCATCTCCCATTGCCCACTCTCTTTCTTACACACGTTCCAGCACAATGGCAAAGTGGGGTGTAGGTAGAAGCAACAGCAGGAGATACAGCTACTAAGAATGAAACGGGCTATTCAGGCTGAAGGCTTCCACAGTTTGAACGCTCAACAAAGGAAGATAAATATAAGAAGAGAAAGAAAGTATTGGAGGGTATTTAGATGAACAGAGATCAAGGGCTAGCTGAACCACAGAGAATCCATGTTTGAACAGAATGTAACCTCTTTGCAGACTGGCCCAGCAAAATAATACGTATTTTCTAGTGATTATGATAGATACTGAGCTTAATGAACCATATGATGAATAATCAAATCTAATGAAGCACATACTGACCATATGAACACACAGTGTATCTAAAGTGCAGCAGCATGCAAGGTGGATAAAACAATGATATGCCAAATATAGGAAAAGATCAAAGTATGACTGATGGGTTAAAAAAACCCACCAAGAATTGAGAGATGAGGGTTTATAATCAAGAACTGCCCAAGAAAAATTAGATGCCTCCAAAAATTGTAAATTAAAACATTCTTCCATCACAACACTGATGAAAGCCAGACCACCAGAATCCGTTTTTGTATATATGTGTAGCATATGCAATATTTTTCTTGCTGCTTGTTGCCAGCAACCACTTTTGCCAACTTCACTACACAATTTTCTATATTTATGGAATGAAAAAGTAATAAGACATTTGCCATCTACTTTACATAACCTTTCTGTGTACATTAGTTAGGAAAAGCATGTTGGCCAGCGTCATGTCCCTCTAAAGATAGAATTGAGAAATGTACTAAAGGAACAACTATGCACAGGTGCAATTTAATTCTATGCAATTGTGTTGCTTTCCATGATTCCAGTGGGAATCTGCATCCCAGTGGGAACAAGAATTCTTAGAAATAGGGAAGGCATTCTGTGTTTTTGCCCTCCTGAGAGAAAATACCATATTTAGCAACCCCCAACACTTTACCCTTAGATTATCTACGGTTGACCTATCCAGATTCCTAAGAGGTCAGTAAGGGGCGAGTACAAGTGCACTAGAGTGCCTTCCGTCCCCTGTCCTATTGCTCTCCTATATCTCCTATACCTTTCTTCTATTCCTATATCTCTTCTTCTATTCTTTCATTGATATGTTCTATTACTATATCTTCTTTTCTATTCTTTCTTAGATATATTTTACTATGAGTATCTCCTCTATAACCTTCATCATGTATTTTACTATGTGTATATAGATATATACCCACTAAAACCCTCGTTGTGTATTGGACAAAATAAATAAATAAATAAATAAATAAATAAATAAATAAATAAATAAATAAATAAATAAATAAATAAAATAAAATAAAATAAAATAAAATAAAATAAAATAAAATAAAATAAAATAAAATAAAATAAAATAAAACAATTTGGCCATGCTATACCTGGCCTTGCAGAGCTTCAAGCAGCCACAGACCTGCACCGCTCTTGGGAGGCTTGCAACTTCACAGCAAGCTGCAGCCATGCCAGCTTATTCCCAACCTCACAACCCTGCAATCCAATTGTGAGGTTCAAGATTTTTTACAACCGGTTCTCGGTGGGCATGGCGTGGCTTAATGAGCATGGCATAGCAGGTGAAGGACATTGTTAAATCTGTGTTAGATAGGGTGAATGGAAGAGGCAGACAGAAGTTGCTTCAATACACTAGTTCTTTATTTGGCAACTATTTACAACTCAGCAAAGGCTCTGCCTGACAGCCAGCCCTTTTATAGGGATCTGCCAATCAGTCTAGCCCAATGTTTCCCAACCTTGGCAACTTAAAGATATTTGGACTTCAACTCCCAGAATTCCCCAGCCAGCATTTGCTGGCTGGGGAATTCTGGGAGTTGAAGTCCAAATATCTTTAAGTTGCCAAGGTTGGGAAACACGGAGTTAGCCAATCAAGAGTCAATATTTTCCTTCCACAATGGAGCACCTGACAGAAGGCTATGTGCTTCAGTCTGAGATTGTAACAATCTCCACTCCTAATCCAGGGGAAGGATACTGCAAAATCCCCATTTCCTCCTGATCAGCTGGGACTCAGGAAGCAGAGAATAGATGGGGGCGGGGCCAGTCAGAGGTGGTATTTACCGGTTCTCTGAACTACTCAAAATTTCCCCTACTAGTTCTCCAGAACTGATCAGGACCTGCAGAATAACACTTCTGCTGCGGTTTCAGAGACCTTCTGCTCTATGTTCTACCATCTCAGCTGACCTTTGGCATCTTCTTTCTCTTGCTTTCTCTTCTTGGATCTGATTGATGGGCCTGTCTGGGGCTGGGCTTCATGCTCCAAAAAATTTAAATGCCAAAAAGAACCCCCAGAGCAGTGGCACCAAAAAGGCCCTTCACCTTGGGAAGAGGAGGGAAGGCAAAAGCAGCCCCAGAGCCACAATGCCAAAAAAGGCCCTTTGTGCAGGGGCGGGGGAGCAAACTCAACCCAGACAAGACGGAGTGGCTGTGGGTCTTGCTTCCCAAGGACAATTCCATCTGTCCGTCCATTACCCTGGGGGGAGAATCATTGACCCCTCAGAGAGGGTTCGCAACTTGGGCGTCCTCCTCGATCCACAGTTCACATTAGAGAAACATCTTTCAGCTGTGGCGAGAGGGGCATTCGCCCAGGTTCGCCTGGTGCACCTATTTGGACCGGGAGTCACTGCTCACAGTCGCTCATGCCCTCATCACCTCGAGGCTCGACTACTGTAATGCTCTCTACATGGGGCTACCTTTGAAAAGTGTTCGGAAACTTCAGACCGTGCAGAATGCAGCTGCGAGAGCAATCATGGGCTTTCCCAAATATGCCCATGTTACACCAACACTCTGCAGTCTGCATTGGTTGTCGATCAGTTTCCGGTCACAATTCAAAGTGTTGGTTATGACCTATAAAGCCCTTCATGGCACTGGACCAGATTATCTCAGGGACCGCCTTCTGTTGCACGAATTCCAGCGACCAGTTAGGTCCCACAGTTTGTGTCTTCTCCGGGTCCCGTCAACTAAACAATGCCGCTTGGCGGGACCCAGGGGAAGAGCCTTCTCTGTGGTGGCCCCGGCCCTCTGGAACCAACTCCCCCCAGAGATTAGAATTGCCCCCACCCTCCTTGCCTTTCGTAAGCTACTTAAAACCCACCTCTGCCGCCAGGCATGGGGGAATTGAGATACTCTTTCCCCCTAGGCCTTTACAATTTTATGCATGGTATGTCTGTATGTATGTTTGGTTTTTATAATAATGGGTTTTTAATTGTTTTTAGTATTGGATTATTATATGCTGTCTTGTTATTGCTGTTAGCCACCCCGAGTCTCCGGAGAGGAGCGGCATACAAATCCAATAAATAAATAAATAAATAAATAAAATAAAGCGGCTTTTGGTGCACTGTGACTGGGGCTGCTGTTAGGCTGTTGTTGTTTTTTGTCGTTGTTATCTTTTCCACAACACAAAGGAGCATTTTGGTGCTGCAGAACTGGGACTGCTTCTTGCTTGCTTGCTTCTGCTTCTTGCAATGTTCCAGTTTGGGTCTGGGCTTCCTGGTATGATGCAAAAAGGCAAAAGCAAGAAGCATCCCCAGGCCAGAGTGCCCTAAGAAGCAACATGACTAGCACTGATGATATTACCTGCCGGTAGTTTGGGTAATGAAATGTCTACAAGAAAACAAGCAATCTCAGAAAGCCCCAAGAATTTCTCAGGTCAACGATGAGCTACAATATTCTCTTTTATTTGGGCATGAGTTGGCCAACAAACTATATATCTATACCTTGGAGAAAGGTTAGATTCTACCTACTCATCTACCTTTAAATAAGAGCATTATAGTAGACTAACATTAAGTATATATTTTATTTTATTTACATTTAATGCAAATCTAAATTCAACTGGTTTTTCTTCTCTCCCACCCACTTCTAAATTCTGTTCCTGTTTATTTCTGAGTTACAAAGAGATGTATGCCTTCCAAGGGCCAATAGGGCTCCTGAGCATAAGTTCTGGATTCACATATAGGTATAGTCCTAAATTGTATATGTAATGTGTACATATGTATATGTTTTGGGAGTATTGATATCAAGTGCCTCAGGGGTCGGTCCTCTCCCCCCTGCTATTCAATATCTACATGAAACCGCTGGGTGAGATCATCCAGAGGCATGGGGTGAGGTACCATCAGTACGCAGATGATACCCAGTTGTACATCTCCACCCCATGTCCAGTCAACGAAGCAGTGGAAGTGATATGCTGGTGCCTGGAGGCTGTTGGGGTCTGGATGGGTGTCAACAGACTCAAACTCAACCAGGATAAGACGGAGTGGCTGTGGGTTTTGCCTCCCAAGGATAATCCCACCTGTCCATCCATAACCCTGGGGGGGAATTATTGACCCCCTCAGAGAGGGTACGCAACCTGGGCGCCCTCCTCGATCCACAGCTCACATTAGAGAACCATCTTTCAGCTGTGGCGAGGTGGACGTTTGCCCAGGTTCGCCTGGTGCACCAGTTGCGGCCCTATTTGGATCGGGACTCACTGCTCACAGTCACTCATGCCCTCATCACCTCAAGATTCGACTACTGTAATGCTCTCTACATGGGGCTACCTTTGAAAAGTGTTTGGAAAATTCCGATCGTGCAGAATGCAGCTGCGAGAGCAATCATGGGCTTCCCAAGGTATGCCCATGTTACTCCAACACTCCGCAGTCTGCATTGGTTGCCGATCAATTTCCGGTCACAATTCAAAGTGTTGGTTATGACCTATAAAGCTCTTCATGGCATCGGACCAGAATATCTCCAGGACCGCCTTCTGCCGCACAAATGCCAGCGACCGATTAGGTCCCACAGAGTTGGCCTTCTCCGGTCCCGTCGACTAAACAATGTCGTTTGGTGGGGCCCAGGAGAAGAGCCTTCTCTGTGGCGGCCCCAGCCCTCTGGAACCAACTCCCCGCAGAGATTAGAATTGCCCCCACCCTCCTTGCCTTTCATAAGCTTCTTAAAACCCACCTCTGCCGCCAGGCATGGGGGAACTGAGATACTCTTTCCCCCTAGGCCTTTACAATTTTATGCATGGTATGTCTGTATGTATGTTTGATTTTATAATAAGGGTTTTTAACTGTTTTAATATTGGATTGTTATATGCTGTTTTTATTACTGTTGTTAGCCGCCCCGAGGCTACAGAGAGGGGCGGCATACAAATCCAATAAATAAATAAATAATATATTTTATTTTATTTACATTTAAATGCAAATCCAATCTAAATTCAACTGATTTTTCTTCTCTCCCACCCACTTCTAAATTCTGTTCCTGTTTATTTCTGAGTTACAAAGAGATGTATGCCTTCCAAGGGCCAATAGGGCTCCTGAGCATAAGTTCTGGATTCACATATAGGTATAGTCCTAAATTGTATATGTAATGTGTACATATGTATATGTTTTGGGAATATTGATATCAAGTGTATATACATACAAATTGAGTTAAAAATTCACAAAATTCATTTAGGAATTTAACTGTTGAATAGTTCTACCATATCCCTTAAGGAAAGGAGAGAGGAAAAAATGGGAAATACTGATATGGCTTATAAAACCATTGTTTGGCCTCATTCACTGGGCAGAGAAAGAGGCAGTTCATTACCTCCCACAGCAGGATCCAAAGAAACAGTGTAATTTGCTTTAGAAAGGGTCAAGAGAAATAGTTCTTATGTGAAAGGAAAAAAACCCCAAGATGTTTCCTTCTCAGCAGGGTTCAATTAAGCAAATCAAATTATCACCTAACAACACTTTACTTGAACAAGTCAAGTTTTTGAACTTTCAGTCTGTGCCATGGGACATCTATCAGCACTTTCATTCAATGTTACATATGAATACACTCACCCAAGCTTTGCCTATTTTGGATTTAATGTAATGTTAGATATACAAAAACACACCAATCAGTACCTCTTTTTTTGTTTAATTATATACACTGCAATATCACTGGACATCATGTACCACATTTTAGAGGCAAACCTTGGCTATAAATTAAGTATGAAATGTTTCATAGTACTTTATATTTTTAATATACAGTATATTAAAGCTGTGTATTCCTTGATAAAGCCCTCCAGCAAGGAACTGAATGACTACAGACCAGTTGCTCTAACATGTAGTTATGAAAACCTTTGAAAGATTATTGATGTCCCACCTGAAAACTATCACAAATCCACTGTTAGACCCCTGCAATTTGCATACCAAGCAAATGAATTGACAGATGATGCATTTAATATGGCTCTGCACTACATTCTACAACATTTTGAATCTCAAAAGATCTACACAAGGGTCCTCTTTGTAGACTTTTGTTCAGCATTCAGTACTATCATACCGGACATTTTTCTAACTAAGGTAAATCAGCTAGTGGTACCTAAACACACTTCCTAACAGACAGGAAGCAGCAGGTAAAGCTAGGCAAAATCGCATCAAATACCTGTACAATTAGCACAATGATGGTAGATATTAGGAAAAACCTTCCCATTCTACCACCTCTTACAATATTAGACAACACAGTATCAACAGTAGAGGACTTCAAATTTCAAGGTTCTATCATATCTCAAGACCTAAAAAGATCACCTAAGATCAAAACATCATCAAAAAAGCACAACAAAGAATGTTTTTTCTGCACCAACTCAGGAAGCTCAAACTGCCCAAGGAGCTGCTGATATAGTTCTACAGAGTAATCACTGAGTCTATCATTTGCACCTCTATAACTTTCTGGTTTGGTTCTGCAATCCAACAAGATAGACACAGATTGCATAGGATAATCAGAACTGAAGAAAAAACTATTACTGCCAACCTGCCTTCTGTTGAAGATCTGTATACTGCGTGAAAGAGGGCCATGAAAATATTTACTGACTCCTCACATTCTGGATATAAATTGTTCAAGCTCCTACCCTCAAAACGATGCTATAGAGTACTGCACACCAAGATAACTAGACACAAGAATAGTTTTTTTCCAAAATGCCATCACTCTGCTAAACAAATAATTCCCTCATCACTGTCAAACTATTCACTTAGCCTGCATTACTATTATTATTAGTTTTCCCATCGCTCCTATCACCCATCTCCTCCCACTTATGATTGTATAACTGTAATTTGTTGCCTGTATCCTTACAATTTATATTAATATTGATTGTTTCCTGATTGCTTATTTGTACTCTATGACAACCATTAAGTGTTGTAGCTCATGATTCTATTCTATGTTACTGTCATATATTAGTCAATATTTGTTGATTATCCATCCTTATTTTATTATTTAAATTTATCATAATCATCATTTTAGTGTCTATATTTGTATATCCTTTTAAAACTTTACTTATATTTTATTACATGTTCTCCTTGAAAATTGTAACATATAGCTTGTAAGAGTATCTAAATGGTGTGAGGGGGTAAAAACAAAAAATATATATTATAGGAACGTATAAGGGTTGTAAGGGGAAAAGAAAACATATGTCACTGTATGACAGAAAAATAATAAAACAGACTTCCTGTGCCAACATTCATGTCCTTTTATCATACTCCCTTCTATGTATGGTACATATGTTTGTGTGGAAAGTAGTTTATAATAACTTATTGAACTGAATAAGCTGATCCAATCCTGTATTTTTTTTAAAAATGCATTGTTTCTATTCTAATCCTATTAACTTCAGCCTTGCAGTCAATAAGATACAGTGACATTCAAAGTGAGTCTTACTACTCAGAGGTGAGCCTTTCATTGTTCAAAATTATTTATTTCTAGGTTGTACTCAAAGAATGCAACTATAGCCATTATTGAAGATCATAAAAGAAAAGGATTGGAATTCATTTGAGTCTGCATTTTTGCCTTTGCCTTTAATTTTTGACTTGCCAAAATATGTATTTCATTTGGCACTTTCATTTCAACCTCACTACTGTATAGAAAGCAAATTTCAGGATTCTATGCATAAGCACTCACAAAAATTAAATTTACTCATACAAACAGTTTTGCCTCCTTTCTTCTTTTTTCAATCAATACTTGATAATGACCCAACCATGCATAACTAAGAAAATTTTAAATATTGCAACTCTTTTATTTAGTACAAATTTGCAAAATTAGATCAAAAGAAGGAAATTGAGATTTTTATTTATTTCAAGAATGTATTGATAGTATACAAATATATAACAATGTTTACATACATGATACTGATAAGAGAGAAACATTAGGACAGGAGATGGAAGGCTCACTGGTGGAGTTATGCATGCCTCTTACTGAGCTCTTAGGAATTGGGAGAGGTCAAAAGTGGATAATCTAAGAGTAAAGTTTGGGGGATTAGGTGATGATACTACAGAGCCAGGTAGTGAGTTCCATGCATTAACTACTCGGTTACTAAATTCGTATTTCCTGCAGTCGAATTTGGAGCAGTTTATCTTAAGTTTGTATCTGTGATGCAAATATAACTGCAAATATACCATATTTAGGAATACTTACACAAATTCTGTAACACAATTCAGACCAAGTTAGTCATATTTTAATCCCATTAAATTCAGTAGCCTTCAAGAAAGGCTTGACTATCATGGTGCCTTAGTTTCAAAATATCTATACAATGAATACTGGTAACAAAGCCTGGATCAAATACACGATATAGCTCTAAATCTCATTCTAGATTGAGAGTCATATTCAAAGGGAAATATTTTTTTTAAAAAATAATGATGTACTACAGGATGATTGTAACTTCATTAAACAATAGCTTACAGTGGAAACATACTGTATGTTTTAATTACCTACATTCAGACTTTATAGGTCATAACCAACACTTTAAATTGTGTTTGGTAGCTTGTTTTTTCTGAAGTTCTAATTATCCATTGAAGTCTGTGTTTGTCTTGTTTGGTTGCTAAGCCAAACCAGACAGTTATGGAGGAGCAAGTGACAGACTCAATAATTTATTTGTAGAACTGAATTAGCAGCTCTTTGGGCAGTTTGACCTTTCTGAGTTGGCGCAGAATGAACATTCTTTGTTGTGCTTTTTTGATGATGTTTTTGATGTTAGGTGTCCAATTTAAGTCTTGAGATATGATGGACCCTAAAAATTTGAAGGACTCTACTGTTGATACTGTTCTCTAGTATTGTAAGAGGTGGTAGTATAGGTAGTTTTCTTCTAAAACCCACCACCATTTCTATGGTTTTTAGTGTATTTAATTCAAGATTATTCTGTTTGCAGCACAAGGCTAGTTGTTCAACGTCCCATCTGTATGCAGATTCATCATTGTCTTGAATAAGACCAATCACTGTTGTGTCATCTGCAAACGTCAGTATTTTAACAGAGGGATCCTTTGAGATGCAGTCATTGGTGTACAGAGAGAAAAGAAATGGAGAGAGTACACAGCCCGGGGGGGTGGGGGCTCCTGTGCTAATTGTGTAGGTATCTGGTGTGATTTGGCCTAGCTTCACCTCCTGCTTCCTGTCTGTTAGGAAGCTTATGATCCATTTATAAGTGTGTTTAGGTACTGCTAGCTGGTTTAATTTATTTTTTAAAAAAGTAATTTTTATTAATTTGTTTTTAAAAAGCATAATCAAGAAAATATATACATTGACATATTTGCAATATTTGCAATACACAAAAAAGAAAATAGAAAAACATACATACACTTCTAAACCAACAAAAAACACCTGGACAATTACAAAATTACAAACAACATAGAAATATCATCAATTTCCTCTTGAGAGAAGGAGAGTTACAGTCTTGTTGTATATCAAATTATTTTCTGGTGAATAGAAATCATCGGCATTCACTGTTGTTATTTTTGGTTATCAATGTCTTCTCTATTATTATTATTATTTTTAAACCGTCTTCCGTACCCTTTTAAATTAATTAATTTAGTTAAATAAAGATTTGTTTTCACAAAAAATCATTGTAATTGCATCACATTTCACCTTTCTGTCAATAAATACATATCTTAAAGCATCGTTATTATCGTAATTCAATTTGAACTTCTATTTCTCCTCTTAAACCAATCATAAAATATGTTCCATATTTTATAATAATCAGAGTCTTCTTTGTTTTTTAACAAAGTCAAGAATTTCAAGCTGGTTTAATTTAGTTAGGAGTCTGTTCTGGAATGATAGTGTTGAATGCTGAGCTGAAGTCTACAAAGAGGATCCTTGCATGGGTCTTTGGAGATTCAAGATGTTGTAGAATGTAGTGTAGAATCATATTAACAGCATCATCGATCTATTTGCTTGGTGGGCAAATTGCAATGGGTGGGTCTGTGGTTCTGTGATAGTTTTCAGCTGGGACATCATTAGCCTTTCAAAGGTTTTTATAACTATAGATGTTAGAGTGACTGGTCTGTAGTCATTCAGTTCCTTGATGGAGGATTTATTAGGTATTGGGATGATATTAGAAAGAAGGAACATCACTCATCTCTAGTGATTTATTAAAGATGCGGTGAAGATGGGGTCCAGTTGGTGAGCACAAGTTTTTAAAGAAAGAGGAGTTATCTTGTCTGTACCTGGTGCTTATCCTGGCTTTTGTCTCATTCATGCATTGCACCTATTCTCTGTAATCACCAGAGATGGGTGGCCCAATGAGATTGAGTAGGTTGTAGGAGACTTAGCTGTTGTTGGTATATCTGAGTTGGAGATTGTGGAGATGGGTGGCAGTACTGGTAGTTTTCTGTCAAATCTGCAGTAAAACATATCGAGGACATCTGCGAGTTGTTGATTTCCTTCAGGTTGGGAAGAGGATTTGCTGTAACTGGTGATATTTTTATAAGTTTTCCACGTTTGCTGGTTCATTTGTTGAAAACTGATTCCTTAGCTTTTCAGAGTAGCTTCTTTTTGCTACTCTGATCTCCCTTGTTCATACGTTTCTCACCTGGTTGTACAGCATTCCATTGCCTTTTCTGTAGGCTTCCTCTTTGGAACAATGTACCTGCTTAAATTCAGCTTTGACCCAAGGTTTATTTTTACTGTATATTTGCAGATTTCTGGTCAGCACACATAGGTCTTCACAAAGACTGACATATGATGTTACAGTATTTGTGAGTTCATCCAAGTCTGAAGAGGTATCTTCAAATACATTCCAATCAGTGCAGTCAAGGCAAGCCTGTAGCTTTAACTTTGCCTCTCTCAGTCCAAGTCCTCACTGATTTAATTGTTGGTTTGGTGGTTTTAAGTTTTTGTTTGTAAGCAGGTACAAGGTAAATCATGCAATGATCAGAGTGTCCCACAGCTGCTCATGGTAAAGACCGATAAGCATCATTTAATGTTGAGTAGCAACATTATATTTTATAATATATTATTTATATTAACATATTTTGTGAATTTCTCCAGTTCTTTCTCTTCTCTTCTGCCCTCTCCTGGCATTGCAACATTCACTATCCAGAATTTCCTTGTCTTCTTTATCAACAATTGTTAAGTTTGGGTTATTGTGTGACAGGTGCTTGTCCATTTGAATTCTAGAGCACTTAGTTTCATCATTTTCTATTACTATGTTCATTTTGTGATCCCACCAGTTCTTGCTTGCAGGCAAATTGTATTTTTGGCAGATCTTCCAATGTGCCATTATTTCTACTTTGTTGTGCCATTGTTTGCAGTCAGAGAATAAGATATTCTTTCAGCAGTTAACTAGGTTTCCATTGTTTCTTCAGTTCCATTAGAGTGACAGCATTTGCTGTCTATTGCTGTTTCTCAATTCTGATTTTCTATGCATTGCAGCCAAAAGTAGACCTTGTTCTTTCTCCAGTTTTCCTGCTCTTAGCCACTGACAGCCCTTGTTATCTGCTTTGCCTGCTAAATTTTTCTTTTAAATTACTGGCCATATAATACTTTGCAATGTCCCTTTTTTATTCTTAATTTAATCTTTTTTGACAGCCAGTTGGATTTTCTGAGATATGGTAAGCCCTCATAGTATAGCAGCTTCAGTGGATGTTGTTCAGACTATCTTCAATGAATATTCTTAAGACTAGCTTCAGTGGATCTCCTTCAGATCACCTCTTTCCTTCTCCCTCCCTCTCCTCCTCCTCTCAGCTACCTCTGCTCCTTGGTAGAGTCAGTCAATATTGCTGTATGCATAAAAGACATAATTCATTGTCATTATATTGCTTCTCTTCCTTTTAGATCTTTTAATTCTATTTGAACTCAGTCCACTACTGCAGTTGCGTATCTAATGACTGGAATTGCCCAGCTGTTAATTGCTATCATGATATTTCCACCAGTTTGCTGAATGTAAGTGAAGATCTTCATCACTTTGTGAAGTACAGTAGAACTTTTCTAGATAAGAACTGGGTGTTCAAGATTTTTTTTTGCCTCTTCTTAAGAACCATTTTCTACTTAAGAACCCGAGCCCAGAAAAAATTCCCAGAAAATTTGAGACCAGCATGAAGGTCCTGCTAGTTTCCTGCCATTCCCTCTTTAATCCCATCCATTTCAGGCTTTTCTGGGCTGCCAGAGGAGCCTTTCGGTAGCGCTTAAGGAGGCTTTGGCAGTCCAGAGCGAACAAAGCATTTTCTTTTCTCTGGGCGCTTGGAGAGGAAATAAACCACTTCTCTGGGGTGACTCCCTCACGCTGCCTCCCACACACCCGGTGCTAGGTTGCCTCCCGGAGCATCTGGGTGTGGAAAGGCAAAAGGGGGCACTTCGCCCAGCCAGATCAACTTGGCTTCGGCCAAACTGAGGAGTCATCACAGTGAAGGAAAGGCACCAGCTACAAAGTGAGTGAGCGAGAGAAGAGGGGAGCCCTTCAGCATGGGAAGGAAGAGGAAGCAGCTAGCAGCAGCAGCAGTAGCAGCAGCCGCCTTTCAGTCAAAGGAGCGGGAGTTCCCCCTTCTTGCCCACCTGGTTTCTCTCTCTGGCGCAGAGGTGGGCAAGAGGGGGAAACTTCCCGCTCCTTGTATGGGAGGCAGCCTCGCACAGGGTATATGAGAGGCGTGTGCTCTTCCTAGCCGCCTCAGAGTCCCACTTTTTTTTTTAAGCCTTAAAGTTTTGGATTTTTTTTATTCACTTCACTTCACCTACTTCCTTCAGCAGTGACTGCCCTCCTCTTCTTCCTCCTCCCACCCAAATTCTTTTATTTATTTCCTAATGGGTTTGCACACATTATTTGCTTTTACATTGATATGGGAAAAATTGCTTCTACTTACAAACTTTTATACTTAAGAACCTGGAATGAATTAAGTTCTTAAGTAAAGGTACCACTATATTAACCTCTAACTTTCTTTATGCTTCAATATGCTTGATCGAGTCAGCTTGAAGGATACGTGGATCTTCTTTATCAGACTCATGATATTATTTCCTTAGGACAACTTGATTCATTCAGTCCTTCAGTTTTACATATATATTTTTTTTTTACTGAAGAAGAATTTTGTACAGAATTAAAAACTACAAAAATATAAGAAAAAAAGACAAAAAAAATACCAAATACAGTAGTAGAAGAAAAAATGAAAAAAAAATCCAAGTCAAAGAAAAAGAAGAAAATATTAAAATTATATAACATTACATATAATTCCAATTACATATCATAGTATTCTTTTTCTTGTAAACAATCTTTTTGATCAGTAATCTTAAAATATCAATTTGTGTTTATCCATTTCCAGAAAAAAAATCCATCAAGGGTTTTCAATTTTTTATTAAAAATGGTTATTATTCCTTCCATAATCAAAGAGGCCTATATAGTCATTTTAGTCTACCATTGTTCCACTCCATTCTTGATTGTGGTTAGTTTCTTCAAATTTCTCCATCTTTGTGCATATATGAGGGTCGCCCAGAAAATAATGCACCACATTTTTTTCTCAGCCTACAGTAATGGTATGAATGTGAAACTTTAGATATACATTATTTGACTTGTCAGGACTGTGTGTGTGTAAATTTTCTGTTTCTTCAGACAGATAACGTAGCTGCAGCAGTGTTTCAAATTGGCGTCTGTAAATGATGCATGTTACAAACAGTGTGCCGTCATTGAATTTCTCACTGCAGAGAAAGAAACTGGAAACTTTTGCATCTCATTTGGAAATCAAGGACCCAGAGTATGGAGGAACAATGGAGAGGCACACACTGCAAGATGCTTGAGGTCCAGTGTAACATTTCCACAGTCTGTGTTGATTTGGGGAGCCATGTCATCTGCTGGTGTTGGTCCACTTTGCTTCAGTAAGTCTGGGGTCAACACAGCTTCTATCTGTATATGAGCTTTATGGGGATGGTGACTTATATTTTCCAGCAGGACTTGTCATCTACCCACACTGCCAAAAGCACCATCAATGGTAAAATATTCTTTCATACAGGTGATTCTCAATTTAAGATTGGCCAGTTAGTGACCCAGAGCTGATGACGATCCGATTCCAAAGTTCCAACAGCCACTCCCTCTCCGTGGTCACACTGACTGAATTTCAGGTGCTTGATAACTGGCCCACATATATGGCAGTGTAAAACATCTCATAATCATTTGACCATGTTTTACTATCTATCTATCTATCTATCTATCTATCTATCTATCTATCTATCTATCTAGTTGTCGGCTATAAATAAATTAACTGCCTTAAAGTGGCCCTGGGTTGGGCCTAGAGGCAAAAAGGAGCTGTGACGTTCCTTGAAATATACCAGGGTGATCCGACATAAAAAAAAACATATAGCCCCTCCCTGGTACACAGCTGGAAGGGATCTGATCTGATAGCACCTCTGCTAAGTCTCTGCCTTACAAGGCAGAGTCCACAGGATCAAATCCCAGTAAGGAAGGGTGTGGCTAGCTGATGAGGCCAGAACAAGGCCGAAATGGGATCATCCTAGTCTCCCTTAATTTTAAAATTCCAGCCAAAAAAAAAACAACATTTCACACACACACACACACACACACACACACACACACACACACACACACACATATATATATATATATATATATATATATATATATATATACTGTATATATATTCGTAAATTTTCACGGATATATGTATGTAGATTGTTCTGAGTTCGGGTTTTGCCCCGTGTAATATTTTGAGTGTCTATGCGACGTTTCGGTGAAATCACATTCACCACAATCAGGCTGAAGTTATAAGCTTCGTGCTGCTGTAAATATATTTACAGCAGCACGAAGCTTATAACTTCAGCCTGATGATGGTGAATGTGATTTCACCGAAACGTCGCATAGACACTCAAAATATTACACGGGGCAAAACCCGAACTCAGAACAATCTACATATATATATATATATATATATATATTCGTAGATTTTCATGGGTACAGGTATGTTGGTCTTGGTATATTCGGGTTTCTTCCCGTGTAGGATTTAGAAATTTCTGGCGATGTTTCGACGAGGTCCCTAAATCCTACACGGAAAGAAACCTGAATATACCAAGACCGTCATATATATATATATATATATTTAAACTAGAAGTAAAAGTGGTTTTTGGAAAACAATAGCCTATAAAAAAACAATTGGTTTGCTTAATGAGAAAAAGTGTTTGTTTAATGCAGACCTGGGCAAAATGCGGCCCGAGAGCTGGATGCAGCCCACCCACTATCTGTGACCAGCCCGCTGAGGTCAGTCCAAGTTTTCTAGATAAGAACTGGGTGTTCAAGATTTAATATTTAATATATGTTGCATAGGCAACAACAACTGAGAGATTATTATAAAAGAAAATGAGGCCACCTGTGGTTGGGTGGGGCTGTGGTAATTAGTGAGGCTGCTATAAAGAGCAGTCTGTGGGTTTGGCCATTGTGGAGGATTATCTGATCATTGTGTTTCGTGACTGCTTTACTGACTTTGACCTTTTGTGTGCTGATTTTTCCCCGCTTTGAAACTAAACCAGGGCAAAGTGTGATTCACTTTGTGAAAGAAGAAGGACTGTGAATTGCCTCACAGCTGCAAGCTAAGTATCACAGAACTGATAAGGGACTTGTACAAATTACCAGTTTGTTTGGAGACGAGTGCTCTTTGCTATACCAAAAGAGGGCTTGGTTTAAGTGAATTTTCATTATAAAGAACATTGTTTTGAATTTTCAAACATGTGTGTGTCTGAAATTTGTACCTGTGAATTTTTGGGAGGATTCTACCAGAGAGCCTGACAGAACACTATACTATACTATACTATACTATACTATACTATACTATACTATACTATACTATACTATACTATAACTATAACTATAACTATAACTATAACTATAACTATAATATATATTATAATTATAATTTATAAATTATAATTATAATATAATTAACTCAGTTCTACCGAATAATATACAGTATTGCGTAGAACTGAGTTAATTATATAAGTCCGGACCTCTATAACAATCTCAATTTCTCATGTGGCCCTATGGCAAAATTAATTGCCCACCCCTGTGTTGGTCACAGATTCCATTATGGTCATAAGTTGAGGATTACCTGTACTTTTCACATTTCCAGGAACAATTCAAAGTTCTATACCTGGTACATTTTAACCATATTAAATCTCTCAATTGTACACATGAAAGCCATTTTCCTGTACTAATAAGTCTTGATATGTTAATCATTTATCTTTTCTATAAATGTTTCTTGAACCAAGGCCAATAAAAGACATAACTTGGGTTTACATCTATTCTATATTCATATTACATTCCTAATATAATTTTTAAATTCCATATTAACTTTATCATACCATAAAAAAACGAGTAACCCAAACCTCAGCCCATGCCCTGCTAATTTCAACATTCTTTGATTTCTTAATAAAATCCATTCCTTCAATAGGCCATAAAATACAATTTAAAATCAAGCAATCCCAGTCCTCCTCTTTTCTTTGCACCTCAGAGAAGCTTATATTAATCCTTGGTATTTCTCCAATATAAAAATCTGAATATATCTGTTTGCCATTGTTTAAAGGATGTATCATTTCTCAAAACAGATTTTGGCTGGAATAAAAACAACATTCTAGGTAACACATTCATTTTGATCATATAAATTATTCTTATTAGTGATCGTTGTAATCTTTCTCATTTTAATAAATCCTTAATTTCATTCCTTATTTTCATAATTATTCTGAAATAACTTACAATTACAATACAGTACAATAGTTTATACAATTGGTTAATTTACTCTCCCTCCCTTCCCCACTTCTCTCAGTGTAGATTAACGGCTTCCAATCTGCTGGCCCCTATATTGTTTCAAGTTTATGGGCATGGTTTGCTTAAACTTTTTACTGATTCTTCTGTTGTTTGCTATATTTCAGGAGGTGTGCTGTCCCCAGAGACAGAGATAGTTGGACTGTATCTGGGCATGTCTCTTTAAGATATTGCATTAGGGGAAATGTAGTGAAATTGCACTCCAGATAATGTAGTTTTACATGTGACCACATTTGTGTATTGCTATTGGCTCTGACTCAGGATGAGGGGTAATTGGAGAGAACATTCCAGCAGGTCTTGGTCTTCACTCACAAAGCCAGCATGTAGATGCTACACCTAGAGCCTGGGTCAATTCAACCTCTTTTTACCTGCACAATGGGAAAGATTATACTGCAAAAGAATCGCATCATAACTGTGAGTTATTGTGAGAATTCCTGTAATAAAATGATCTGGGATATCTCGTGCTAAGTTATCTGACTGGGAAAAGTTGATTTGTACCAGAACAGGAGGTATTCTAGTAGTTTGTGTAGATCTTCAGCTTGATTTTATTTTTATTTTATTTGTTTGTTTTGTCAAGTACGTTTTAGTGGTATACAGAGATATAATATTTATACACATGACATTAGTAAAAGAAAAGCAGTAGGACAGGGGACGGAAGGCACTCTGGTGCACTTACGCACGCCCCTTACTGACCTCTTAGGAATCAGGAGAGGTCAACAGTGATAACAATATCTTCATTGACATTGATTATTATTTATTATTAGACTTATATGCCGCCCCTCTCCACGGATCCGGATTGATATGTTAATGAAGACTCAATTTTCCAGGCCAAAGGTTGAATCATGGCAACTTTACAAAACTTTGCTAACGTAAGATGTTTCATTGCTAATACAAGCAACTTCATCAGTCAAAGGAAAATCAGTTAGGCAGGGATTCCGAGAGTCGTTGGAATGTACCAACTGTTGCCACACCCACTATAGGGGTTTCTCCCTAAAATGTGTTGCAATATGTCAAAAGACTCAATCATCTTTAGACATCTTTGACCTGGATGATTGAGTCTTCATTGACATATTGCAACGTATTTTCGGGAGAAACTCCTGAAGTAGGTGTGGCAACAGTTGGTACATTCCAACGACTCTCTGATTCCCTGCCTAACTAATTTTGCTGACTGCTGATGTTGCCATGATTCAATCTTTATACATACTTCAGCTTGATAATGACCACCGTGCTGATCTACTGTAATTTCATCTTCTAATACTAGAGATTCTTGTAAGTATGGAATATATTATAAGGTATCTTGGATGGTTGCCAGACCATACCTTATTTTAGAGTACTCCTTCCATCTTTCTTTGACCTCCTTTGAATAAGTTACTATCTCTCCATTGGTATCCTTTAGCAAACCAGTGTGAGCCTCCTTCTGTTCAAAGGTCTTTTAACAGACTTGCCTTGCTTTCCCATGCCTCTTTCCTCTTCAGTGTCTTTACAGATGTTGTTTTAATATTGCTTCTTGTACTACTGTAGCAGCACTCAGAAATTATTTAAGTTCCTTTTGAGATTTATCTTCCTTGGCTTTATCTTCTCTGCTCTTCTTGGCAGTTTCCAGGCTTTTCTTCGAAATGCCATTTGCTTTCTTTTGTTTCTTCATCGTTTAGTCTCTTTTCACATTCATCTTAACAACTTGTTTCATTCTATAATTCCACCGTTGCTCTATGTTCAACTAGAATAGAAGACTTGTGCACATAGACATGTGCAACCTAATAGAGGTAAAGTTGTAAGTCTGCTAGTGTTGTATTTATCTTATTTAAGTGTCAATTAATTGTAGTTTCATTGCTTTTAAGGTTCTTTTCATTTTTGAAATATTAACCATTATTTATTTAATTACGTTATATGCCATGTGAATGGGGTTGATATAGATTCCAGAATAAAATAAATGATTGACAGCATTATCAGTATAAAATGGAGAGATATTCGTGTCTTCCCCAAACCGCAGTAATGAAATACAATGTATAGAAAAGCAGTAGTTTCCTGTTTAAATTATATTAAGTGGAGATTAGATTGAGTCAATAGGAAATTTGAATTAGGATTCCTGCACTAAAGATCTATATTAATGTTTCCAACTCTATGGTTATGTGAAGCTTCACTACTGTAGCACATTTCCTCAGCTATCACTCCTAAAACATTTTAAAGTTTTAATTAAAGCCCCATCCCTTTACACTTCAATTATTGATAGGCATCCTCTAGAAATCTATATGATGAGCACTGAGGACATTAGCAATAGAAAACTGACCGAATCAGTCTCAAGAGAAAAGAGTTTACTTTTTACACACGAAAGTTTTTTTAAAAATAGCGATGCCTCCAAGAAAGACAGTGTGTAAAAGACAACTTGAGGTGATTCAAAATTTTCCCAAAGAACATAAAGTTGTTAAGAATACTTGTGCCATGGGTGTCAAGATAAAGGGGTGTTTATGCATATGATTTGGGAATGTCCAGTAGTGCAGAACTTTTGGAAGGAACTGCAAGAGGACACCAATAGGATGTTAAACATACGTTGGACAATTACAAAGGAAATGGCGGTACTAGTCAAAAGGAACGAGATGGAAGAATTTAGAGAAATAAAAGAAGCAGTGATAGAAAGTGCTCAGATGGTAATAGCCTAAGTTGGAAGGATGCGACAAAATGGACAATACAAAATTGGTATCAGTACATGGTGGATCATATTCAGTTTGAGATCATGGATAAGAGGATGAAATTGGCCGATGAAACTGAGTTGCGGGAACTGATGGGACGATGGGACAAGGTAGGAGGATATGTCGCCAGTAGAATTCGAGACCAAGCTATAAAGAAAAATTAGAATTACTTTATAATATATAAAAAGATATATTGCTCTTGAGTTAAAGTAGTATATAGAAAATATGTCCCGATTTTGGTGGAGGGGTATGAATGTTGTCTGGTTGCAAGCACTTTGAACACTGAGCACATTGTTTTATGATGTGTGAATGTTTTCTTGTTATAAAAATCAGTTAAAAAAAATTAAAATAAACCATAAAGTTGTTTTAATCACTGACTGTTGCTATAATGTTTTTCAAAGACAGAGGAAGAATGGTTTTCTGATATTAGGTAGGACTGAAGTACAGTAGTTCTACCCTATGAAACTTGAACATCTATGATGCAGTCAAATTATTAATGATTGTGTAGTATAGGGGATGGATTCAAATGATGTGCTAATCTGTAGCAATATGGAATATTTTGATGGGGTTATGATTGCCAGCAGTTGCTGTTTTGGGAAAAATACAGTATCTGAAAATACATATTTGTCCAAAATACTCCAACAAATTTGACCATCACGATGGCAATAAATTTAAGATAGTGGCCACAACTGTGCAATTGAAGGCTTACTCCTTTTTTGACACACTGTGATCAATGTTTGTGGACATCTTTATTGATAGGAGTGATAATTTGCTGTTCGTTTCACAATTATTTATATAATACGAAGTTTCCTGCACTCATTCATCCAAAAGAAAATAAATAAATAATTTACATATTTGGGAGGGGGAAAAACAGTTTGATTTTTATGTAAAACATCTTTCTTCACATGAGTATTCAGGATGCTGCTGATTTTACCAAAATAACTAAAGTTGTGTTATGCCATTGCATCCCAAGCTCTACTCAGGTCGTACGAAAGTCATGTCAATTATACGTTGCATAGAGTACTTTTATCATTTTAACAATAACACCACCACTGTTTCTCCTATGGGCATTGCTGTTTCTCAGTTTTAATTTTAAGCGTTATATTAAGGATTATTTTCAGAAATTACTGAGATTAGGTAGCCAAGCACTTTAAAACCTAATAGCAATGGTGTACATTGCTACAACTACTACTGTACATAAACTGATAGCATTCTGGTTAGAAACTTAGATGCTTAGATTCCATTTGTGAGAGAAATGTCTCTTTCCAAAAAATATCCATATCCTCATATTTAATTCCTTCTTTCTTATTTCTAACAGATCCCTACTGCAAAGATCACTACACTACCATTTTTCAGCCTGAGGAAAGGGAGGAAAAACATTCGTTGCTACACGTAGAAAGAAAATTCTAGGCAGAATGTGATTTGCCTTATTTTTTGCAAGCAGAAACAGGGATGGGAATAGTCTAAATTAAGCTGCTTGATTAGAAAAATTAATCTTGTCATTTAGTGTCCCTGTTCCAGAGAACAGGGCCTTTGATTAGCCTTCTTGTTTCAGAATATTACAAGCAGAAGGCACTTTTCCAAATAAGAATAGAAGAGAGTGAATGAGAAGAGCACAAGGCCACTCAGCTAATTCAAAACCCAAGACATTTGGCAGATAACGCAGACTGTCTCTTAGAATGAAAAGCTATCAGCGATCGCAAGAAACTACAGGGAGCCCTCATTTAGTGACTGCCCTTTAGCAACTGTTCACAGTTATGGCAATGATGCCAAAATAACTATGCAATCTTCCCAGAACTGCTGTATATACTATATGTTTAGTTCTGTTATGTCATGTTGTCATCATATGTTAAGTAATAATAATAGGACTATTTATTTATTATTTATTTATTAATCAGATTTGTATGCCGCCCCTCTCCGCAGACTCGGGGCAGCTCACAGCAATAATAATACAATGTAAACAAATCTAATAATTAAGTTAATTTAAAACCCCAATTTAGAAACCAATCATACATACTAACATACCATGCATAAATTTTATAAGCCATGGGGGAGGGAAAGTCTCAATTCCCCCATGCCTGACGACAGAGGTGGGTTTTAAGGAGCTTACGAAAGGCAAGGAGGGTGGGGGCAACTCTGATATCTGGGGGGAGTTGGTTCCAAAGGGTTGGGGCCGCCACAGAGAAGGCTCTTCCGCTGGGTCCCGCCAAACGACATTGTTTAGTTGACGGGACCCGGAGAAGGCCAACTCTGTGGGACCTAACTGGTCGCTGGGATTTGTGCGGCAGAAGGCGGTCCCGCAGATATTCTGGTCCGGTGCCATGAAGGGCTTTATAGGTCATAACCAACACTATAAACCAACACTATAAAGGAAAGCTGAACTAGATCATAAAGAAAGCTACAGTTTCATATTATGACTACTTCACTTAATGACTGAGTGTACAATCCAAATCCAAGGACTAACTGTAAATGTGTTGTACATGTTTTCCACCCTAGCCTAAAATTTATATAGCAAAGGCATACGTCCTATCACTTGAACCTATCAATTCAAAAGCTTGCAGCATAAAAATAACAATTTTTGCTGAGCTGGACACACTTGAGTTTGTCATTTATTCACTGATCCTGATACATTTCTTATACACATGAATATAATATATCTTTCTGACATCTGAATAATAATTGTGTGTGGAAACTTATTTGCTTTAAAATGAACAGAAATATTTCCCAAAATTGGAAAACTAATGTGTCGACCCATTTAAGAAGAGGGAAATGGATGTTACATGACGGGAAAGAAACAAGCCACCTCTTTAAATGTTAATTGAAGTTCTACTGTTAGAAAGCTTATTTTTTTTCTCTGCCTGTCAAAACAAGTTAAGAAAACAAGGTTATTCAATTAAAATTATAATCTACAAGTATTTTAAAAACATGTCAGAAATAAGAATGATGATTTATTTTTCTGATTGTAGATTTTGTTTTTACAGAAAATTGAGCTTTGTGTTAAATTGCTTATTGTCAAACATTTGTCATCATGTTAAATATTTGTTTCTTTAAAATTAGGGAAATTGCACAGTAGAAATTTTGGGAACAGTTATGGAATGAGTAATACTCTGGATCATTTTGTTATTTTCATAAATTCTTGAACAGATCTGAGTATGTAAGAGAATGGTGGTGAACAGGGTTAGGATTTGTACATTTTTAAAATGAATGCACGTATGCTTTTTTATTTCTTCCATTTTGCAGAATCATCAAGTCATAAAATAAACTTTCCAGTACTGATAAAAATCTATATAAACTGAAAATTGCTTATGTAGAAACTGAGTTAATACAAGGCATTCATGATAGAAACATGTGGTTCAGAATCTGATTTAAATTAAACTTCAGGAAGTAAGAATATATTACTAGTAGGTATACACAATGATTATTCCATGTTGATTAGCTAAGCGGAATTCTTAGAATATTTTCTGTTCCAATCCCTCCTTTCCAGCCAATTACAAAAAGTAATCACTCAGCAATGGGATATGGATCCTATTAATTGCCACTATCCAAGAAAACAGTCCCATTACTGTTTACCTAACAACACTCCTTTAAATTCATTGGAGCTCTTCCATCATTGGTAATGGCTTTGTTTGCATTGTGGATGCTTTGGGAAGCTTGAAGAGGCAAAATCAAGGTACAGTGGTACCTCTACCTAAGAACTCCTCTACTTAAAAACTTTTCTAGATAGGAACCGGATGTTCAAGATTTTTTGGCCTCTTCTTAAGAACCATTTTCTACTTTCTACCCAAGCCCAGAAAAATTTCCCAGGAAATTTGAGAGTGGCACGAAGGCCCAGCCAGTTTCCTGCCATTCCTCCTTTAATCCTGGCCATCTCAGGCTTTTCTGGGCTGCCAGAGGAGCCTTTTGGTGGTGCTTAAAGAGGCTTTGGCAGTCCAGAGCGAATGAAGCATTTTCCTTTGTCTGGGTGATTGGAGAGGAAATAAACCTCTGCCAGCATCCAGAGAAAAGAAACGCTCCCTTCATTCTGGGCAGCCCAGAGCGAACGGAGTGTTTTCCTTTCTCTGAGCACTTGGAGAGGAAATAAACCACTTGGCTGTGGTGACTTCCCTCACGCTGCTTCCCATACACCCAGCGTGAATTTGCCTCCCGGAGCTTCTGGGCGTGGAAAGTCAAAAGGGGGCGCTTTGCCCCGGCTCGATCAACTCAGCTTCAGCCAAACTGAGCGAGAAAGAGGAGAGGGGACACCTTCAGCATGGGAAGGAAAAGGAAGCAGATAGCAGCAACAGCAGCAGCAGCCGCCTTTCAGTCAAAGGAGCGGGAGGTTTCCCCCCTCTTGCCCACCTGGGTTTCTCTCTCTAGCGCAGTGTATGGGAGTCAGCCTCGTGCCGGGTGTATGGGAGGCGTGTGCTCTTCTTCACCACCTCAGAGTCCCTCTTCTTTTTAAGCCTTAAAGTTTTGGATTTTTTTTTAAATTCCCCTCACCTCACCTTCTTCCTTTGGCAGCTCCTCCTCCTCTTCTTCCTCCTCCTCCTCCCATCCAAATTCCAAGCTTTTATTTCTTTCCTAATGGGTTTGCATGCATTATTTGCTTTTACATTGATTCCTATGGGGAAAATTGCTTCTACTTACAAACTTTTCTACTTAAGAACCTGGTCGCAGAATGAATTAAGTTCTTAAGTAGAGGTACCACTCTATCTTGGTTTCAGGAAAATTAAAACATCTATTACATCCCTTAAAATTCTTGAAACCCCTTTCAAAAATGGTCCCTATCCCTGCTTGCAGTTAAATTAGACACAAAATCTAGTATGGCTCTCTAGGTGACTACAGTTCCAGAGCTCAATTCTAAATTCAGTTTCAAGATCTACATTCTAAGGACTATATTGACAGAATAAATAAACAAACATGTCCATGGTCAACAATATGGGTGATGGTGAGACAACTGAAAAATACACACCATATTCATATTTTTTTAATTGCCATCTTTTAGAAGACCCTCTTAAAATCCTATTCAATATCTCAAATGAGGAAAAAACTATAAAACAAAGATAAAATGTTAATAGGTTTAATAATAATATTGTCAAAACCAAATAACCAGTTAGCCAGTTTGATCTAGTACATAGAACACCAGGCTAGAAAGCAGGGGACTATGAGTTCCACCTTAGCCATGAAAGCCAGTTTTGGGTGACTTGGGGCCAGTCATTCTTTCTCAGTTCAACCCATCTCATTGTATTAGTATGGGGACAATAGGAAAAGGAAGGTATATTGGATATGTTTGCCATCTTGAGTTATTGGGAAATATAAGAAAGATGGGATACAGATAGATAAATAAAAATAAATAAATAATAGCAGATGCAGACATTCTCTTATATCCAAAAATGATTTAAATAAATCATTTAAATAAATGATAAATAAAATAAATTTAATTTCTACAAGCAAGCACATAACCATGACTTCCAGAAGAGTTTAGTATGCAAAATTAATCCTTTCAATAATATTGATTTAAACTATGCGTGGGCTTAAAAGCTAATGCCAACACTTTAATATAAACATGTCACATGATCTGGCAGCCTGGCACTTACTAGAATTTGAATTACCATGCTTTGTTTTAGATGAATTTTCTAAACAGTCCTTAAACCCAAACACATATAGACATTACAGTAATATAACCTTGAAGTACCTGGAGTATCAATGTAAAACAATGAATGTCCATCAAAATAGAATCTCTATATACAGTTATTTGTAAATAAGCCTTCAACTCACAACTGAAGTTCAAAAAAAGGAGGAATCCAAGACAACTTTCAACCTGTGAATCTACTTGTCCTTTAGGAAGAATAGAACCATCTTTTGTATATTTCTATCCAGATAGTGATATATTCTTAGCTACAATATCCCTTATGTTGTTTGTGCTAGATTTAAACTTGATTGCTCTCTTCAATCCCTACCTCTTGATTCAAAAGTTTCACAATCTTTCTAGGATGAGAAAATGGAAATGTTGAGTTGAACATCATTTGCTTGCTAGCCATTTCTCAGTACAAGCTGATGCACTTAGGTAATTTTTTAAATGCTGAACTTCCTTGGTCTAAAACAGCCTTCTTTTAAATGACTATGAGAATAAAATTACTATTTATCTTCCTTCCCGTAAAAAGCTACTCAAAACTTTACTAATAAAACTACTTCTTTAATGTCTTAGAACAAATGAAACAACTCTGAAGTTAAACTCACTTGAACCACACTATTATCAACATTCAGGAGTAAAATAAAGCTCGCTTTTAAAACATTGATGAGATAAGCAACGCTTACTGATGCTTCCCAAGAGCCCAGACATGCTGATGCAGAGAAGATGAAAATGCAACATCTATTTGTTACTGAGACCATTCACCTGCATTCTTGGGTAGTCATTAGGGAATCTAATGATGGAGTTTGAACTTTGACACAAGACCCTATCCAAACCATTGTTCAGAATATACTTTAGATTACTTCACTAATTATTTGAGGATACAGTATATTTAAAAGAAAACTAATTGTTCTTCAATGTCAGCTCCTGTATGATCATCTAAGAAAGACTGAAATTATTGTACATATTCATTCATTCATTCATTCATTCATTCATTCATTCATTCATTCATTCACTTTTTTTAATCCTTAGACTCAAGGCGACTTACAACATGCTAGCAATAACACTCTTTAACAGAGCCAGCATATTGCCTCCACAATCCGGGTCCTCATTTTACCCACCTCGGAAGGATTGAAGGCTGAGTCAACCTTGAGCCGGTGATGAGATTTGAACCGCTGACCTGCAGATCTAGCAGTCAGCTTTAGGGGGCTGCAGTACCACACTCTACCCATTGCACCACCTCGGCTCATATAAACATTCCAGACCAGAAAATACCATTGTTAATTATACTGAATCCTGAAAGACATCCAGATATACCAGTAGTTGAGCTATGACAAAAAGCATCCACCTAAAACAAGATGGATCGGCGACATCAGCAAGTATTGAGGACCCAATTGGCAAAAGTAAGCTCAGGGCCATATTGGTTGGGAACATGCAGAAGGGGTCTTCATCCTGCAATGGACAGACAATGGCTAAAATGCTGATTGTACAGGTAGTCCTCTACTTACAACAGTTCATTTAGTGACCATTTAAAAATATGCTGAAAAAAGTGACTTTTTAAAAAGCTTTTTTCCCCCTTCCACACATCAAGTATTTACATCACCATAGACAAAACATAATAAAATATCAGCACAAATACTGTACATTGCTTTGGCTTCAATCTATACTGTTACTGTCAGTCTGAACTTCCATTGCCTTTTCACTCATCCCTCCTCACTCCCCCTCCTCTTCCATCTAGTTTCTTTCCATTTCTCTCCCCCTTCTCTCCCCTCTCCACCATCTAGCTCCTCCCTCTCTTCCTACTTCCTCTTCCTGTGTGGCTTTGGCCAGGATATGGCAAGCAGCAGCCCCAAAAGGCAGCAGGATCCCCAGTACCACAGAGCAGAGTCAACACCACCTCTGCCAAAGGCTGCCTACTCTTCAAGTGTAGTGCCCACACCATCACATTTCAAGTGTAGTGCCCACACCATCCCATTTAATTTGCAGTTTACTGGTGGACACCATGCTCACAAATAAACATACTCATGAGTAAAATGCATATATGATTACAGGCAGCCGGCACATCCTGGCTTGTTCGCTCAGCTGCTCATCCCCCGGAGCTCGCAGGCAATAAATGAAACTGCCCCTTCCTACCTCCACGCATCGAAGAGCCCAAGCAGCAGAGGGAAGAGCATGGACTTCAGAAGATGCCAGTGATGCCCTCAGGGAAAGATGTGAGCAGGGAGGCTCGATCCCATTTAGGAGCCTCAGTTTACTCTTGAGCATTATTGGTCTTTCTCCCTGCTTCTCCCGGCTACGCCGTTCCCTGACATAAGAAATCTAATGCAAAAAAGTTACATCATACTCCAGGACTCTGCTATTTGGGATGCATTATATCAGGGGTATCGAACTCAAGGCCTGTGGGTGACGTGGTCAGATCCAGCCCACGCAGCTGTCTTGGAAACAGTAAGGATCCGGCCCACATCACTTCAGCACAACCCTACCCATCCCAGGAGGAAGTGGGTGCATATGCGCAGAGACCCAGCCCATGCCATCCCAGCAGGCACACATGTGCACAGGAGGCAGAGGGCACACACAAACCCGCCAGAATCTTTTCATTCATACAATTATTAACCACATTTTAGATGTGCAAAGTATCCAAATGCAGTCTGTGCAATTATAGTCGAGTTATCATATTAACCTACAAAGTTGAATAATTGGCAGGTTCATGTTAAGCTCAACATGAAGAATGCATTGTGCAAACACAGACAAAATGTATATATACTGTACTCCAAAATCACACGTGAATTTGTTCTTAGCAAACACTTCCCTCTCCTTGGAATAGAGAACTATCTTTTAGAAGTTATGTTAGGATGTAGAAAACTCCCCCTCTTAAGCTTCTTTATCTAGTATCCCATTTCTTTGCTCTTATGATTAAAAAAAAAACAAGGTAGTAAGTTATAAGTAAGTTATCAGTTATAAGTCACTGATTCAGGAATGTTATAAGTCACTGATTCAGGAATGTTTGAAATAATTAATACTAAATGCCCAAATTATAGAATTTATAATGTACCCTAAAATATGCTGAAATTAGATATGTATCTAAATCATGTTTAAACATAGTTTTCCAAAACAAGCAAGCTAGGGCATATTGGCCTTTTTAAAAAGTAAGCATAAATACATATGAAGATCACTATTAGATACATCTAAAAGTCCAACCACATTTAGCATTTGCTCCAACGAACTATTGCTAATATTTAGGGTTAAAAAGACCTCAGAGAGGACTATTATTTTAGGAGTTTCCCACCCAAAAGGTAGTATCATTTCAACCATATGAGTTGAAAGGAACAACATGAGTTACACCTTTTTTCACACAAAAATAGAGGAAATCACAATTTCTTTGACAACTTGCTATTATCTAGTTAATAGAGCCAAGATTCAGTTATATGTTCTTACTAAATTAGGATGTGTACAGTAAACAATAGAAGTAGTGAAATAATGAGTTACTATTGTGAATAATTATAATGGCCTTGTCCATAATCCATCCAGGATGTATCATACTAAGAAGTACAAGTCAAATCTGATCCTATCTTGTATTGGTAATCATTGGAGATTTTTTTAAATTTAAAAAATACCTGTGTGTTTGGTGTTGAAGTTATTAAGCAACATTATTTTAAACATAATTTTTAAAAACCAGTTTGGCCTAGTGGTAAAGGCAACTGACTAGAAAGCAAGAAAGTGAGTTTGAGTAATTCCAGCACACCTTGTAGGGTTGTTATTGTGGGAAAAATAGGAGGATGAAGCTGTGTTGATTGATATGTTTGTGGCCTTAAGTTATTTATAAAAATAATAAAGGCAGGATCTGTCTATAGTGTGATGTATGTGTGTGCACAGGAGTTTTCTTATAAAAGAGAGTTGGGTATTTGGCTCATTTTTCAGAATGTAGATTTTGATTCAGCAAATATCTGGCCAGAGAATACTATTCATTATTCTGGCTGGGGGGGTGGAATTCTGACCTTCTCAGAGAGGGTACACAACTTGAGCGTCCTCCTCGATCCACAGCTAACTTTGGACCATCATCTTGCGGCTATGGCGAGGGGGGTGTTTGCCCAGGTTCGTCTGGTGCACCAGTTGCGGTCCTATTTGGACAGGGAGTCTCTGCTCACAGTTGTTCATGCCCTTATTACCTCAAGGTTCGACTACTGCAATGCTCTCTTCATGGGGCTACCATTGAAGAATATTCAGAAACTTCAAATCGTGCAAAATGCAGCCACGAGAGCTGTCATGGACCTCCCTAGGCATGCCAATATTTCTCCAACACTCGCGGACTGCATTGGTTGCCGATTGGTTTCCGGACACAATTCAAAGTGTTGGTAATGACCTATAAAGCCCTACATGGCATCGGGCCAGATTACTTGCGGGACCGGCTTCTGCTGCATGAGTCCTAGCGACCGATTAGGTCCCACAGAGTTGGCCTTCTCCAGGTCCCGGAAGCCAGACAATGTTGCTTGATGGGGCCTAAGGGAAGAGTCTTCTCTGTGTGGGTCCCAGCCCTCTGGAATCAGTTCCCCCTGGAGATTCACACTGCCCCCACCCTCTTGCCTTCCACAAGAGTCTTAAGACTCACCTAGGTCGCCAAGCTTGGGGCAATTAAGTCTCAGCCCCTGGCCAATGAAATGAGATATACAGTATGTTGTATGATTGAACTGGTACGATTGTTTGTAAATATTGGATTTTTAGATTGTAATTTTAAATTTAATTAGATTTGCCATTGTACTGCCATTGTTATATTATATGCTGTTAGCCGCCCCGAGACCTCGGAAAAGGGAGGCATACAAATCTAATAAATGAATGAATTAATGAATGATACATCATTAATATATTCTTGTTCATTTGTGTTCATTACCTAGGGGAAGAATGGATGGATGGATTGGTGATCTTGTGAAATTATGAACAATGAAAATTAATTAGAGACTATCAAAGCCTGATTATTAGATTCTTATATTTTTTAAAAAGTACTTTAATATTAAATAACAGGCACTGAAAAAAATCCCAGGGAAAGTAAGGAATGCTTTTCAAACTCCACATTTGAAGATTACTATTTAAAAATTGATTGTATAGTCTTGTGCCGCCTGGTATGTTTATGTAGGGGAGCAACAAAAAGTGAAACAAGGAAAGAATCCACATGCACAAGAAACACAAGTGATCCATTATCAAGTCTCCATGGAAATGTACATGTCTATTCATACAGACTGAAACATATATTCCATTAAATACATTGGCTCAGTGTTAAAGTTTTTAATTTTTAATAGAATATGCTTTTACAGAGAGCTCTGTTGAATTCTCATTTACTTTAGTGTATATTCCTCCCCTGAATTCTTTGGTATCACATTAACAATTCACCTGTTATCAAGTTCTTACTAAAGAAACGAAAGCTTATTCATATCTACGTTCATTCAAGTGGAAGATTTACATTTTTTAAACAAGAGAGACACTGGCATCCACCAGCCACCTGTTTGTAAAAATCCAATCTTCAACCCAGCTCTATTTCACCCATGAAAAGCACAGGCCTACAAACTCAAATCTTGTCAGGAGAGAAGATAACTGGCATAAAGCAGCAAGATAACCAGTAGAGTTAAGATATGAGATGTCTTCAACGCTAAAAAAAATGATAACTGAAATGTCAAGAAGAAAAATGTGTTGTGTTGTTGGAGAATATTGATGAATAAAAACAGTTTTCTCTGAACAAAAGAACAACTTTCTCACAAACTGCAATTTTTAAATATAAAATGGAGAATGAACCAGGAATAAAGCTTTAAGGGCAAAGTAACTTGTGCAACAAGAATTAAATAAGCACAGAGGATATTTAAAATAACCCTATTGGAGCAACTAAATAGAGGCCACGTTGTGCTACACTCTATATCTTGGTGTTTGTATATATGTACAGAGAATTTTTGACAGTACCAAATTAATTTCCAAAACAGAACACTACAGCAAAAGAATAATCATGGAAGCCATCGAGATAGAAAAACATCCCCAAAATATGAACAAGCGGGATGATACCTCTCGCTTACCAGACATCTGGAAACCAGCCCTCAAACGTATCCCAGCCATAGAAACCAGACTCAGAACACACATTGTAAAACAATCAAGTAGCCTGCAAGTTCCAACTACTCAGGATCACGCCTAATCTACAACCATTAACTAATCAGCATACCTCAGCTACATCAACGACCCCAATTGTTACCCCACTGACTCACCAGGAAGTTTCTACACAGCAGGCAATTGCTGAGCCATCAAACCACACCCAGCCACCAGTATTTATAGAAGGAATGCAGCTCAGGTCTCGCAGTGTTCGCCTGAGAACAAGGACAGAAACACCAGCCTGAAGATGACGAGTGAGACCTCGTCGAAACGTCACCAGAAATTTCCAAATCCTACGCGGGAAGAAACCCGAGTATACCAAGACCGTCATACCTGTACCCGTGAAAATCTACGAAAACAAGTACAGAGAATTTTATATATACATAGAATATTCTTAATTAAACTTTTAATAAAATGTGCTGTGTATTTGATCCTGGGCTTGTGCTTGGATTGCTTAACATTCTACTAAATTGAGCAATATAAACTTGATCTGTTTGAAAGTTTAAAAAAAAAATAGGACAAATTTTCATGTAACACTATGAGCTGAGTATGTGATCTCAACAGTTGGTCTAAAAACCCAGCTACAAAATATGAGAAATACCATAGAACAGATGAGCAACAGAAAGAAGGTTGCTATGAAGAGTGGCAAACAATGGAAGAAACCAAGGATTTGTCCGTTCAGATGCCCATGGGCAAAACGTAATACAAAAAGTGTTATAACTGAAACTTGCAGATCAGTGCTATGAATGACGTAAATTGCAACCAGAGAATGCAGAATATATTTTACAGATTGCAGAAAACTCCTAGAAATGGGAAAAGAAGATTAAGCTGAGTTGGAATAATGTGGCAGAAACAAGTGTTGGCAACAAGAAGCTGCTGTTAATATCTTCTCCAAAGGAAGAAAGGGACAGGAGGATAAAAACACAAGAACACATGTTGAATCTTGCCACAACAACTGTCTATTTATCCAGAAACCAATGAACTCTCAGATCCAGTCACAGTATCCAGCAGGTGGGTGCTGTATCTGAAGTGACCTTTGCCCAATTTCAGCTGCAGCCCGAACAGGAGCAAAAACCTCAGCAATAGCGATTCTAGTCTTATCACCACTAAACTACAGAAATGAGCCTGCACATGAGGCCTGTCTTTGTAAACCACTTGGAAGCTATAATTGATGCAAAATGCAATCTCCTGCATACCAGCAATTAAGAGTATTTCGGGGGTGGGGAGAACAATGTCACAGGTGTTGCATTGGATTCATCAGTTACTGGAGTTTATTATTATTATTATTATTATTATTATTATTATTATTATTATTATTATTATTTATTCAACTTCTATGCTGCCCAATCCTGAAGAACTCAGGGCGGTTTACAAAATAATATAATAAATACAAAAAGATACAAGCGATAAAAAGCAGTCAAATATAATATATCTAAAACTAAACCCCATTATAAAGCCCATGTGTATAAAAAACAGTCATAGTCCTAAGCATACACACCATTCATACAGTTTGGGAAACATGTACAATTCATGGTCCCCAGGCCTGCTGGCAAAGTCAGGTCTTCATGGCCTTGCGGAAGGACAGTAGGGTAGGAACAGTATGGACACTAAGGGGTAGTTGGTTCCATAGAGTCGGGGCAGCTACAGAGAAGGCCCTTCCCCACAGTCCTACATTGTTTAGTCGACGGGACCCAGAGGAGGCCAACTCTGTGTGCTCTTATTGGTCTCCAGGAGGTATGTGTACCCTTTAGCTACTATGGGTTTTTTTTGTATGGTCTGTTAGGTTGTGTGATTGTTTTTTATAATAAGGGTTTTAAATTGTTTTTAACAGATTTGTACATTGTGTATTGTTGTGAGCTGCTTCGAGTCCTCGGAGAAGGGCAACATACTACTGTGCCTTCCGTCCCCTGTCCAATTGCCCCTCCTATATCTATATATCTTTTCCTCTATTCTTCATTGACGTATTCTATTCTCATATCTTTTCTTCTATCCTTTCCCTGATATTCACTACTACATGTTTTTATTCTCTTTAACTTTAATAAATTATTATTACATAATAGATATCAAACCAGTTTTAAAAACATGCCAAGAGAACTGCCGGAGAATTGTGTGGGCAGTTGCCAGAGGTCAACACTGATTTAAAGGTAATGACTGCTCTGCTTGCTGTTGTGTTGAGGAAAAGGCCTACACCTCAGATACACTCTTCTGAATGTCCCAAATATATGATGGTTCTCCCTCATTAATAATTTTATCCCTTCTTGTCCATCACATCTCAGTGATTCCTAGGATATCAATATCATAATTGTAGAATTCTCATAGTAGTTGTTGTAGTCTGCAATAATAATATAATGTAAATACATCCCACGTTCCAATTCAAGCAATTGATTTTGCATTAAAGATTGAATTCCATTTCATGGGTTGGGCAACCGACTCCTTCATAGAGGATGAGGCCTTATCATCTGGAGCCAATCCATCATGCTGCAATTTATCTCTTAGGACAGGAGTGTCAAACCCATGTCATTAGGGCAGCATCACATGATGTATCACAACTTTAAAAAAAAGAGGTGAGAGCATGCTAGCACATGATGGAGCCAGCCTGTGGGCTGCAACTTTGACACCCCTGTCTTAGGACATTGCTTGTAGTTCTTGTTGCAAGAATTTTTCATAAGGCTGAGTTGCAAACCTGATGCCCATGACTAGGCACTGTGTAAAAACTTAAAATGGCAGTACTGATTTCTTTATGATTGATACCAGGGTAAGGCAGGGCTTTGTCCTATCCGCATTTTCATTTCTGATTACCATGGACTATACAATGAAAAGGGTAATAAATAAATTGGAATTCTGTGGAAAAAACAAGTCAAACTGACTGACCTTGATTTTGCCGATAACATTGTTTTGCTTGCGAACACTAAGAAACAGTTGAAAAATATGACAGTTAAAGCAAAAGAAATAAAATGAGCTTAAAAATTAGTGAAGACAAGACCAAGCTGATGCAAGTTGGCAATGTTCAAGACAGCATCCAAATCTCATTAGGAGTACATGCTTTAATTTTTTGGGACAATTCAACTATTTTTGTATTATCATGAATGGGAGAATAGACACAGATGCAAAATTCCAAATAGGCAAAGCAATTGCTGCATTCCAACAAATGTACTCAGTATGGACCACATCCACCATAAGTACAGCAACCAAGATCAAACTATTTAATGGTATTGTCATACTGACTGCCATCTACACCAGTGAGACCTGAAAAATCTACAATTCATAAGATCAACATCTTCTAACAACATTGCCTTAGAAGGATTCTTCATATCTCATATTAGGGCCATGTCACAAATGAGGAAATTCTACAAAGAAGTGATTCCCAAAGACTCTCTGAGATAGTGGCAGAAATTGCTGGATGCATATTGCCCATGAGTGAACAGCGTCCAGCAAAAACCGAATGTCAACTCGCAAAGCTTTCAAGTTGCCATAAGCAGGAGAGGCGGAGAACTATCAGAGCTTCTGGGCTGTCCCAACTGAAAAGACATTCCACACATCCCTTTCTCCAGATAGTACCCTGAGTTACTAGAGTCAGCAGGAAGAGTGGAGGTTTTATAGCCAACCAATGTGATCCATTGGAAAATGTGATTTATGACATGGCCAGGGAAGAGGGAGAGACAGGATCATGAGGGTCTGTAAATTACATGAGGTCAGAGCTGACTCCACCTGAGTAATTGCTGGAATGTTGCTCCTAATAAATGACTGTATTTCTTTTGAAACTTGGCTTGCAACTCATGAATTAATTAGGACAACTTTCAGAAACTTCACAGAGTCAGCTCTCATAAATCAAATGAGATCACTGGGCTACCTGAGCCCTGGACTCCTAAATTGCTCAGTGATATCTGTGGAGCTTGGAAAGAAGATCAGGCAACCATGGCAGAGGGCAGGCTATCTGAAGAAAGTCTGCTGCAAGTGACTGAAAAGGAGGTAAATCCAGAATTAAAGGTGATATAATATACGGTAAAAATCTTTTAAACCGGCTAAATTGACAACATGGAGTTGTATATGTATGAGGAATCATTTAAAATATTAAAAAATATGGTGTGAAACTTTAAAAGGTAATAAAGAGTCAGAAATTTTACTGAAATATACACAGCAGGAAATAGGAGAGAAGGTGGTCAAAGAGAATATAAAAGATGAACAAGAAAACAACATTGAAGAAAAGGGGACTGGAAGTAAAAAAAACCTGTTTGATGATTTCACTGGGATTAATAATGGCACGAAAAGAGTAGATAGAAGAGAATATCCCTCAAAAAAGTATCAATCAAAGGGTGAAGACGGTGATAGTAGGAAGAGACCAGGGAAAATTTGGGGGAGAACTACACAAATAATATATTCCAAAAAGAGAAAGGGAAATCAGGATAAAATATATAACACATATAAAAAAGAAGAAACTAAGGGAATGGGACAAAAGGAGAAAATTAACAAGAAGTGAAATTTTTTAGAGACCAAAAGAAAAAGGTTAAAGAGGGGAAGTGGAAAGGAGGAAGGAAAATCAGGTTCTTATTAGTAGATTTAAGGAAATTGTATTAATATTATTAACTGTGGATAGTCAATCAAGTTAAAGGCTTTTTATGTTAGATTTGAATATGATGATGTATATTATTTATAGCAAAATAGATCAGTAGAAAAGACTAGCAGAGCACATTTGTGAACACCGACCAGCAGTCAGAAGACACAATAAATCCTTAATTTCACAACAAATGTGACTTCACTTTAGTTTCTGTAGTTTCAATTGGTAAATTGAGAGCATCCTAGATCAAGCTAAATCCAAAAACACTAAAGAATTCCTGGAAGTTTGTCACTCAGATAAATTCGCCTTCAACAGGCACGTAGAAATAAATAATATTTATATACTATTAAAAAAAACAAAAAAAGAAACAAAAACATATATAAACAGAGATTATAATCAATAATAATAGTTTGGCTAGACTAATAACTAAAGTTAATATACTATATTAGTCAATTTTTGCTATGTGTGTTGAGGGAATAAAGATGTTTTCTTCAAAGCCAATGACAAATTGTTTTGCATTACGCATATAGTACTGTTCTGTGTTTTGTTAAGTATATTTTGCTCCAAGCACTACTATGTGTTTTTCCATGCTCTAAAGCAGGGGTCTCCAAACCCGGCCATGTTATGACTTGTGGACTTCAACTCCCAAAACTCCCCAGGCAGCAAAGCTGGCTGAGGAATTCTGGGAGTTGAAGTCCACAAGTCTTAACATGGCCGAGTTTGGAGACCCCTGCTCTAAAGCACGAAAGGTATATCACAAGATATCTGATGCATTTATTTAGTACTCCTGACATCTTGTTAGGGAAATAATAATGATTAAAAAAAATACTGCCATGGGTAAACAATTGACAATCACTTTTCTTCCTGTGGGATCTTCCTGGATATGTATAGATGTGTGTATTCGCATGTGTGTGCATGTGTGTGTGTGTGCAATATTTTTCTTGTTTTTAACTGCATTGCTGGACATTTAAAATATGTAACTAGCTCAGAGTTAAATGGGTGGATAGATTTGTATGCCATTCGATACCTGATGACTCTGAGTGACTTTAAAGGAACAAAATGATCCCTCGTCAGGAGCAACTGTCTGGGACACTTGGAGGTGATCTCACGTCCCCTCATTGTTTGGAGATTTATTATGAACAGTCAAGTCTACTTTCCGGCTCTTCATTCTGCTGGATGTTCAGTTCACCATTTCTTCCTTGGAAGTTGCGACCAAAGCAATCCTATAACAAAATAAGTCTGGTTGCCAATCATAGATACACATGGCAAGACTTATTCCCTAACATTGGTGTCATGCGTCTATCATTGTCATAGTCAGTTTAAATTTTTGTGATTGCCATAATGGCAAGCATTTTTGGTTATTATTAGATATTGTACTTGGTATCTCATCATCATGGATAAAAAAAATAAAACCTAAACAAAATTGTATCTGCTCTTCTAAGAAGTAATCGTGCACTTTTTCAGAATAGAAATTTTTCAATTTGCTGGTTACTTTAGTTTTACATATTTGTGCATCACTACTGTAACTGAATATGCAAGATAATCTGGTACTATGAATTCATTGGTCTTCAATATTCCAGCCCAAGAAAAATGCTTGATGACCTCCAGAAAGTTACAGGGTTCTAACACTTGCTAGTAACATCTTTGTTACTTAACTTTTGTCAATGAAATGGTTTCAGCTACAATATTTATTTATTTTAGTGTGTTATGATGAGGGGATTATACAAAGCAAACAGAGCTCAGTCGCTTGTAGTATTGATAAATATTTATCACAGCACTTCTCTGGCTTTAGCATCTTCTGTAATTTCAAATAACGAAACATTGGCTGTAGTAAATAAAGAGAAGAAAGATCTACTACCATGCAATAATCAGATAAGCTGGTCAATTAAATGATTTGCAAAAATCTCTCAAACTGTCCCCTCCCTTCAATTCTCATAAAAAGATAAAAGATGGAGAAAAGGTAGCACATTCAGACTTGCAATATTACTTTATTATTCTAGCTGTTTTAATAGGTCTTAAGGTCTTAAGCATAAAACGTATCAGGAAAGACCTAATGAACTCAATCTGTATAGTCTGGAGGACAGAAGGAAAAGGGGGGACATGATGGAAACATTTAAATATGTCAAAGGGTTAAATAAGGTTCAGGAGGGAAGTGTTTTTAATAGGAAAGTGAACACAAGAACAAGGGGGCACAATCTGAAGTTAGTTGGGGGAAAGATCAAAAGCAACATGAGAAAATATTATTTTACTGAAAGAGTAGTAGATCCTTGGAACAAACTTCCAGCAGACGTGGTTGGTAAATCCACAGTAACTGAATTTAAACATGCCTGGGATAAACATAGATCCATCCTAAGATAAAATACACAAATAGTATAAGGGCAGACTAGATGGATCATGAGATCCTTTTCTGCCATCAGTCTTCTATGTTTCTATGTTAATACATTGAGAATACTTTTAGCCCTATTTCTTTCTCTGGTCTATCTGTCAGAGCTGACATGCACTGAATTGATAGCAGTCAATTTGAGTGAAAACTAAGGGGAGGAAATTATTCTTCTGGTGTAACTAATTCATTAAAGGAAATTGACTTGAGGAATTGGGATGAAGGGTTGGGGTTTGATTTCGAGGGGGAAACAGGTTCATATTTCCAACTCAGATAGCAGATCTGCTTTATATTCAATTTCCAATGCTGAACAAGCAAGTTCCTTTCTTACCCTACCCAATTACCCTTTTTGCAGAACAAATGAACAGCAGCAAACAGGGAATTCAAAGAAACATAACCAATGTTCACAAATCAGTGGTAATTAATATATAGTTCTGGGGATGAATGAATGAGATAGTAGAAACCGAGACACACTATAAATTACTTGTTAACTGGCATTTGGAGGTTTGTTGAGCCACTCTCAGTCCCCCAAACCAGGGGTGGATTCTAACTTACCATGCTGCCAGTTCACTTCCTCTTGCACTGTGTGGGCGTGCCTTATGGGCAGGTGTGAGCTTTGCGTGCGTGCATGCACAGTGTCTCTGCTCCAAACACACTCCCTATAGTACAAATAAAGCCCACAGAGTAGGAGCATGATCATAGTGCAAGATCCAGGTTTCCAAGTCCAGTCCACAAGGCACAGTCCAGGCTCAAGACAATGGCAGTCTTCAGGAGAAAGAAAGGATGCAACAGAAGAAGTAGTTCCAAAGACACAATGAAGCAAAGGCCAAAAGCAGTCCACAAGAGAAAAGGTGAAGAGCAATCTTCCAAGCATGGCAAGGCAAACAGCAACAGGGATGAATCAAAGCCAGGGTAGTGTAAGCCAAAGCAAAGACTAACTTCCCATGGCTTCTCCTTAAGTTATTCCCATCCAGATGTTCCTTATGAGGAGGGGTGGGGTGACCTCCTCCCAAGAAGTCTTGCAGTCCTTCTCTGACCCTCCTTACCTTTGTATCAAGTGAAGTAGGCAGCTGTTCTTCATCAGAGCAAATCTGTTGCCTGTTAGCACTATTGCTTGTCAGCAGCTGATCCTCTCCGGTGTCTGTGCAGGCAGGCAGCTCTCCATCTGGTCGACCATCTCCCCCAATGCTTGAGGGACCCGGGACAGCATCATCCTCAGCCCCTAGCCCCGTGACGGCGATGGAACAAGGTGGCAAAATGTTGCCCTATGTCAGCTCCAGCGTGCATGTGCATGCTGTCCAGCTGGTTTTTAGCCTTGAGAAAGGCCATTTCATCCTCCGGATGCTTCAGGGAAGCTTTCCTGAAGCCACGGAGTGCAAAAAAAGCCTCAATCAACTTACAAACCGGAAATTCAGAAAATGCACTTCCAATTTGCTGTTGTGCTTTTTTTTTTTTTTTTTTTTTGCATTCCAGGGCTTCAGGAAGCTTCCCTTAACTCTCCAGAGTTCAAAAACCAGCACAACTGCAAACCAGAAGTGCTTTTTCTGAACTTCCGGTTTGCCCGTTGTGCTGTTTTTTTTGCACTCTGGGCTTTCAGGAAGCTTCCCTGAACCCTCTGGAGTGCAAAAAACAGCATAACATCAATCCAGAAGTACATTTTCTGAACTTCCAGCTTGCCGTTTGGCCGGGGTTTTTGTGTGTCCCAGGCTTCAGTGAGGCCTATGCACAAGCACGGGGACAGGAGGGATTATGTGCATGTGCGGGGGCAGCCTGGGGGTGCACATGCATGAGGGGGAGGGAAGGGGTGTGGCATGCTAGCACCCACACACACACCCTTTTGGCAGGCGAACAAAAAAGGTTCACCATCACTGCCCTAGTCTCCCCAAACATGCCAAGGGATGGTTGGATGTGCCATCCATGTCAGACGGTCCCAGTTCCAGCTCTTCCTCCTCCTCCAAAGGGGGCTCCGATGGGGCCATGACACTTTCCTCCAAGAACTCAAGGGGACATTTTATCTCAATAACAGCAAGGACTGAGAAAGAGGGCCTAAAGTCTCCACGCAGTTTCCATGCTAGGGGTAGAGTTGAATCTGGTCTCCCTCTTCCAGTTTCACTACCACAACCGTGATTATTCAAAGGAATGTCTAGATAAAAATGAAGAGGCGGTACTATAGATATTTTAAGAAGGGGGAGGTTGTAAAAGATATTTGAAATATGGCAGGAAATGTTAGGCCTCTGACCCAAATGCTTTAGGTTTCACACTTTGAAATATTGCTGATGTAGATTAATAAGAAAAACAAAATTCTTTTTGTTTATATATATTACAGTGCATTTGTTAAAACCCATCCAAATGCCACAAAGCAGCTGTAAACTTCACATGCTCAATGGCCTATCTGGGTTGGTAAAAATTAAGCAAAGTCCCTCCAACAGCAGATTCTTCATTCTTTTAAAAGCACTCTGGAATGATTCTTGCATTTTATGAGCAGAGCAGAGCTTGTCTTTCATTTACGGTAAGTATAAATAAATTTAAATTGTACACAGTATTGGGAAATTTGGGATGCTATTTATTTTGACAAACATTCCATAAGAATTAATTCACAATAATTAAACTATATTCCTTTCCAATGTATAAATGGAAAAGTAGGCGATTTTTGCAGGTTTAAAACCAATGAGATAAAAAATAGCAAAGGGGGAGGGGGAATGAGGTAGTAGACATTTTCATCTAGTAAAGCAGCAGAATTTTTTTTCTGATTTGGAGGATGGTTCTCATTGCCATAATAAATCTGAATCACCCCACAGCAGCTAGAATCAGCTTTTCGTAGTGTTAAATGGCTGAACAATTATGAGGAAAATACCAAAGGGGATAGTGAGATAAATTACACGTTTGTATATGCTATTTAAAATATGAAACCATATTTTATATGGTGTTTTTAAGACTCAGAAGTTATTTTAATGTGTCAATCCCCAAGCACATGCACTGAAAGGAAAAAAAATGCAAAAATGCAAAAAAAAAGTATTTTAGAATGCAAAAAACCATAAGTTCTTTTAATTTCCTTCTTTTAATGGTATACAGTACTTCAAAAGAGGCCCAAGTGAGTAACTAGAGGTTTGCAAATCAACCAAAATCCTATTCAGATGTAATACTGCAAAATGGCAAGATTAGGTTTAAAACTATGTGAGGTTCATGTTAAATTCAGACATTGACTATAATGAGAAATCATTTAAATACAGTGGTGCCTCTACTTACGAACTTAATTCGTTCCATGACCAGGTACTTAAGTAGAAAATTTTGTAAGAAGAAGCAATTTTTCCCATAGGAATCAATGTAAAATCAAATAATGAGTACAATTGGGGAAACCACAGGGAGGGTGGAGGCCCTGTTTCCTCCCAGGAGATTCCTAGAGAGGCCCCATAGAAGCTCCTCCCTTCCTTTTCTGGCCCTGTTTCCTCCCAGGAGATTCCTAGAGAGGCCCCACGGAGGCGTCTCCCTGCCTTTTCCAATTACAGTTTCGGAGGCTCGGGTTTGTAAGTGGAAAATGGTTCTTGAAAAGAGGCAAAAAAATCTTGAACACCTGGTTCTTATCTAGAAAAGTTCGTAAGTAGAGGCATTTGTAGGTAGAGGTACCACTTTATATACAATTATTTCCCCTTCTTTTGCAGAGTAGATTGAAAATAGCAGATTATTAAAGATGGAAATATCAGTAATTTTGAATATAATTTTTTAAATAAAATTAAGTATATGACGTTAGTAACTAATGTGCACATTTACTGAAACATTTTCACTTTGCATTTTTATGACTTTGCTCAACACAATATGATTAATTCATTTACTTGGTTTAGTGATTAAGATACAAGCCTAATAACCAGGAAACTGTGAATTCTAGGTGTCCCTTAGGCACCAATGCAGCTGGGTGATTTTAGGCCAGCCGTTCTCTGTTATCTCAACTAGGGGTGAAATGCTCCTGGTTCACTTGTGCCTGTTGGTCATCGGAGAGCCGGTTGCAAAGGCAGCGCGATGTTCCACCCACCCGCCTAGACGCTGCCATTTGGATTCTTTTACCCTCTGTGCATGCGCACAATGCTTTGCACATGTACAGAGGGTAAAAGGACCCAAATGGCGGCATCCAGGCAAATGGGCGGAGCCTTGCACTGCCTTCGTGACCGGCTCGCCAATGATTGACAGCCACGAGCGAACCAGGAGTATTTCACCCCTGACCTCAACTCATTTGCAGAGTTGTTGTTGCAGGGAAAATAGTATACTTAGTATGCTTGATGCCTTGAATGCCAAAATATATACTATTCATATATGGATTAAAATATACTGCTCAAAAAAATAAAGGGAACACTCAAATAACACAACCTACATCTGAATGAATGAAATATTCTCATTGAATATTTTGTTCTGTACAAAGTTGAATGTGCACAACAGCATGTGAAATTGATTGTCAATCAGTGTTCCTTCCTAAGTGGCCAGTTTGATTTCATAGAAGTTTTATTTACTTGGAGTTATATTGTGTTGTTTAAGTGTTCCCTTTATTCTTTTGAGCAGTGTATTATTAGGGTTGGTGGCACAGTCAACCAGATGTTTAGACTGAATTTGCCATTCTCTTTCTGTGAATATTTTGTATTATAAATCAACATTAATCTGTTAATCTCTATTCTGTTATTTCTGATTCTGGATGTTGTTGTTTCCAGAACTAGTGCATTCTTTTCAAATATCCTCTTCTTGTCACCATTGGTGCACTAGATGAACTTGTGCAAAGATCCCTCTAGCAACAGTTCCAAATGTTGATCTAGTTTTAGTTGTGAGTCTAGGAGGACCCCCAAATTTCAAACCCATGAGAGGGAAAATTTCTGCACCCCTCCTCAAGTGTCAAGGATGGACAGTTGACATAGTCTTTAGGAGGCAATATACATAGCCACTAGGTCTTGTCTGGGTTGTCTAAGCCTGTTGACTCCCATCCAGATCTTCACAGCCTCAAAGCACTGGCAAATCACATCCACTGCTTCACTGAATTGATGTGGGGTAGAGATACATAACTGGGTATCTACATATTGTTGATACTACACCCCGAATTGTTGGATGACCTCACCCAGTGGTTTCATGTAGATATTAAATAGGAGGGGAGAGAGGACCGAGCCCTGAGGCACCCCAAAAATGAGGGCTCTAGGGTTCAATCTCTGTCATCCTACTAACATCCAACTGAGATCGACCAGAGAGATAGGAGGAACCACCATAACACGGTGCCTCCTAGCCCCAACCCTCTTAGTCGTCTCAGAAGGATACCATGATCAATGGTATCAAAAGCAGCTGAGAGGTCAAGTAGCACCAAGATTGAGGAGTGCTCCCCTCTCATGCTCACCAAAGATTGTCCATCAGAGTGACCAAATGAGTTTCGTGCTGTAGTCAGGCCTGAAGCCAGACTGAAAGGGGTCAAGATAATCTGTTTTATCCAATAACCGTAGGAACTTCAGTGCCACCACTTTCTCAACAACCTTCCCTGCAAAGGGTAGGTTGGAGACTGGACTAAAGTTCTTTAATTCAGCTGGGTCCAGGGGTCATACAACCACTTCCTTTAATGATTGCGGAAAGGATCCCTGATTCAAGGATGTGTTAACTAATGCCTGGAGCCAACCTCATGTCACCCCCCTGCTGGCTGAAACCAGCCAGGAGGGCACGGGTCCAAAGACAAGTGGAGGAACTCATCAGTCCTACTGCCTTGTCCAGTTCCTCAGGAGTCACAGATTCAAATTAATCCCACACAATGGGACTAAGACCCGCCCCTGTCATCTCAGTGAAAACTGCCCAATCAGAGTCCAGGTCCATCCCAAACTGAGCAACTTTAACTGACAGAAACTGCACAAATTCCTCAGTTTTACCCTGCAAGGGTACATTAAGGAGGGAATGAGTCACCCTAAAAAGGGCAGCTGGGCGTGAATCAGTGGATGCAATAAGTGTGGAAAAATGTGAGCATTTTACCATCCATATCACCACTAAATAAGTCCTAATAAAGGCTCTTAGAAGTGTTCAGTCAGATTAGGAGTTACTGGTCTTCCAGCATCGCCCTAGATGTCTCTTCTGGCGCTTCATCTCCCAGAGCTCCTCAGTAAACGAGTGAGCTCTTCTGGATCTACTGTCACAGAGAGGTCGCAAAGGCGCAATCCAGTCCAGTGCCCCAGATGCTGCCCTATTCCAGCCACTAGAGACTCAGCCAGCTTGTGGACAAGAGAGTCAGTTACTTCTAGAACCTTCCAGGGTCCATTAGACATCTGGGGCAGAACCACTTAATCAGCTCCGCCTCCCTGCGGTGGGAGAGGGGTGCCTTAAAGACTAACCTCAACAGGAAATGATCTGACCATGACAAGGGAGAAACAACTGTACCCGTTAATTCCATATCATATCTCCACTGCCCTGAGAGGAACACCAGACCAAATATGTGTCTCTCCCCCCCCCCATGAGTCAGACCCTGAACCATTTGGGTCAGGTCCATGGTTATCATGGAAGCCATGAACTTCTGAATTGCATCTGAGGATTCGCCAAGCGATGGCAAATTAAAGTCCCCCAGTACCATAAGCCTGGGGAATTCTATCTTTGAATTATCTCCTATGTACTTTTTTTTGACAGAGATAACAGATATAAAGAAACGGCAGCATAGCCATCTCCAAACTGTCCAATATAGACCCTAAATTGTGCTTGGTCAGTGCATAAAGTGTCATATTTCAACTTCCAAATATAAATATTATTTTTATTAACAATAACAATACCTCTGATCAATTACTTTTCTGGGCTTGTATGCTTTTTGGCATGACTCATTGGCAATTTTATCCTTTTTCTGGAATATAATGTTATATTTATTGTATTTATTGTATTTATTCATTTTTTTTATGCCGCCCTTCTCTTTAGACTCAGGGCGGCTTACATGTTAGCAATAGTGCTTTTTAACAGAGCCAGCATATTGCCCCCACAATCTGGGTTCTCATTTTACCCACCTCGGAAGGATGGAAGGCTGAGTCAACCTTGAGCTGGTGATGAGATTTGAACTGCTGACCTGCAGATCTACAGTCAGCTTCAGTGGCCTGCAGTACTGCATTCTACCTGCTGCACCACCTGGGCTCTTATATGCTCTTTATGCAACATTTTTGTTTTAAAAAAAATGCATATTGGTCAGATACTACACAAAGATATAAATAATTTGTGTGTGTGGTTCCTTTAAATCAGTTTTGATTTCTGGCTACTACCTGGGCAAGTCTCTACTTGACAAGATTTCAGAAGTGGATTGCCATTTCCTTCTTCCTAGAGCTGAGAGAGAGTGACTGGCCCAAGGTCACACAGCTGGGTTCATGTGTAAGGCAGGATGGCCTTTCAATTTCTAACGTTTTAACCACTACACCTAGCTGGCTCTTGACACAAATTGTCTGTGTTACATGCAATAATCTAAGAGCAATCAAATCTACTCATACAATGAAGATTAGCACATTCAGTTTAAGACAGAACAATTTGTGGGGAGTATAAAGTGTAAAAAGAAATAGATTAGATTAGATTAGATTTATTGGATTTATATGCCGCCCCTCTCCGCAGACTCGGGGCGGCTCACAACAGTGGTAAAAATAGTACATAGTAACAAATCTAATATTTAGCAATCTAAATTACAGTTTTAGGTTAAAAAGTCCAAAAAAGAAACCCCAATATATAAAAAACAAGCACACAATCAATCATACACCAAAACTACATGGGCAAGGGGGAGATGTTTCAATTCCCCCATGCCTGACGGCAGAGGTGGGTTTTAAGGAGTTTATGAAAGGCAAGGAGGGTGGGGGCAATCCTAATCTCTGGGGGGAGCTGGTTCCAGAGGGTCGGAGCCACTACAGAGAAGGCTCTTCTCCTGGGTCCCGCCAGACGACATTGTTTAGTCGACGGGACCTGGAGAAGGCCAACTCTGTGGGACCTAACCGGTCACTGGGATTCATGCGGCAGAAGGCGGTCCCAAAGATATTCTGGTCCGATGCCATGAAGGGCTTTATATAAAAGCAAAATTGCTGAAAAACTATAAACAAAATACACACAGAGACTAATAGCTTTAGATTGTTGGTCTGACAAATATACTGAGAGGTACAGAACGATAAAGGTAAAATATTGCTTGGTAAAAGGTAAAATCACATAAAAATAAGCAAACAAGATAAACAAGAGCAGCAAAATAAATATTTAATATTTATTACAGGATTTATACTGCCCTACACAAGGCAGTGGAAGGAAAGCTGCAGTAAAACTTGTCATTCTAAAGAGCCAGACATTCCGTTGAATCTTCAAATGACCTTTGCATTTTTTCAAGGCGATGCAAAGACTTGATTGTATTCACCTCAAATCAATTCAAATGGCCAATTAGAATTTGAAAACTCAATTTGATCAAATCCCTAACTTTACATAACTCTAAGAGTAACAACTGATGACAGGTACAGATAGTAAGAAACATTCTCAAGACCCTGCCATTAAATATTTAACATGTTTCATGGCTGTGCTTAATCATAGATCTTTCTTAACAGTTGAAAAGATATGTGTCCCTTTTGCTGTGTGTTCATTTCAGCAATTTCTTTAATCTTTGTATCTCAATGAGGAATGAGCAGTCAATTTCTAGTCATTATGATTCAAAATCTAACAAATGCACACACCTGTGCCTACATGAATACGTATCTAAGAATCACTGAATATTTGGCAGCACGGTGGCTCATGTAGTTAGAATGCTGGGCAAAAGGTTAGCAAGCCCATGTTCGAGACCTGACATGTGCTGTGGACAGGGACTGAGCTCTCATCTTTCATTCCAGCCTCTGCTAGGGACATGAAAGGAGGCCCCCAAGGCAATGGTGATGTCACCAGTTAATCCTTTCAATCCAGAAATGACCAAAAAAAACCAAACCCCAAACCCTATCTATTTTCAATCCTAAAACACTGTCTTCCTCTGCAGAAAATTATACATCTATAATTATTGTTTCTTTTTTGGAATAGAGAGTTGCTATTATTTTGTGGCCAAAGTACAGTGATACCTCGTCTTACAAACCCCTCATCATACAAACCTTTTGAGATACAAACCCGGGGTTTATGATTTTTTTGCCTCTTCTTCCAAACTTCCAGATGCCCCGCCTCTGGACCTCTGTTGCCAGCGAAGCGCCCGGTTTTGCGCTGCTGGGATTCCCCTGAGGCTCCCCTCCATGGGAAACCCCACCTCCGGACTTCCATGTTTTTGTGATGCTGCAGGGGAATCCCAGCAGGGAAATCCCAGCAGTGCAAAAACGGGTACTTCGCTGACAACGGAAGTCCGGAGGGGGGGTTTCCCAGCAAGGGGAGCCTCAGCAAAATTGCAGCATTGCAAAAAAACGGAGGGCCGGAGGTGGGGTTTCGAGAACTTCCGTGTTTTTGCAATGCTGCAATTTCGCTGAGGCTCCCCTCGCTGAGAAACCCCACCTCCAGGCTTCCATTGCCAGCGAAGCACCCGTTTTTGCACTGCTGGGATTTCCCTGCTGGGATTCCCCTGCAGCATCACAAAAACATGGAAGTCCAGAGGTGGGGTTTCCCATGGAGGGGAGCCTCAGGGGAATCCCGGCAGCGCAAAAATGGGTGCTTCGGCTGGCAAAAGGGGTGAGTTTTGGGCTTGCACTCATTAATCGCTTTTCCATTGATTCCTATGGAAAACATTGTTTCGTCTTACAAACTTTTCACCTTACAAACCTCGTCCTGGAACCAATTAAGTTTGTAAGACGAGGTATCACTGTATTTGGTATTAAAGCAATAAACCATAAATCAGTATCATTAACCTTAAAAAAATGGAAACATTTAATATGATGTAATGACAACTATGTCAGTTCTTGAAGCACACAAAATAGATGCTGACATTTTATTGACTTATTCATAGTACTTCTATCCCACCACAATCAAATGCTTTATATAAATGTGTTAAAACTTCTACAGTGAAGTTAGAACCCATCAAACCAGTAATAATAATAACCACATCAGCCCCCAACTGAAATATAATGACTCCAAAATAACAAGAAACAAAGCAATGAAATAGGAAGCAAAAACAAGATGGCAGGTTAAAAATAAATCAAGAAATCCAGTTATTTAGTCCAGGGGTGAGCAATTAATTTTTAGTTTGACTGAGCATGAATAAACACAAAGGAAGGAAGGGAGGGAGGGAGGGAGCGAAGGGGGGAAGGGGGGAAGGGGGGAAGGAGGGAAGGAAGGAAGGAAAGAAGGAATGGGGAAGGGCTGGATGCTGACTACAATTTACACTATGTCCATTTGTGTGACCTGGGAGAATGTTCCTTATTCAAATTATTTATATATTAATTTATATATTGCTTTAACTTCTGAAAGATTGAAAGCTCAACTGTCCCTTCCAGCTCCATTTTTCTTTCTGCTTGCATTTCACCCTGTTTCTCCCTAAGGCTGCAAAAGTAAGGATTACTTATGTAGACTTAATCAAGTGATATCTCAGGAGACTGATATGTAGGAACTTCAAACTTATTTAACAATAACATTATAGCTGATTTAAAAATGGCTTCTAATTCGGTTCCAGTTTTCTAATCTTGCTCTATTCTTATCATTCCCTTACATGCGGTAAAAATACCCCCTTTTTAAAAAGTATTTGGTTTTCAATCTACTTAGGTTTTGTTAGAAGAATTTTCTTGTTCCAATTCCAAACGGAGTTACGTGATGAAAAAAACACAGGGCAATTGCTCAAAGTAGAAGTAGAATTTTATTCAAAGAGCCAGAATGGAGAGGCGGCAATTTGAAGGTGTCCATACTGTTAAGAAAGCGATATTACTCACAGTGGCAGTACTCTCCGTGACAATGGGCTTTGAAGTACTAGACCAGTGATGGCGAACCTATGGCACCGGTGCCACAGATAACCCACAGAGCCATATCTGCTGGAGCGCAGGCCATTGCCCAAAATTTTGGTTGCTATGCAAGAGGGTTGTTAAGTGAGTTTCACCACATTTTACAAGTTGGTCACGCCCACCCAGTCACCTGACCACCAAGGCACACCCATCTGACCTCCAAGCCACGCTCACAAAATAAGCCATACCCACAGAACCGGTAATTTAAAAAACCTTGGAACTCACCCCTGGTATCTTCCTATTAAAGTTTTAAAAAATTGTTTTCTGTAGCTTACTTTGGTTGCCAGACTCTATTTTTTAAATAATTTTTAAAAATGCATTGTTAAAAATTATACTTTGCCAACATTTCTTTTTCTACTGAAAGTTTTGCTGTTTAGTAATTTGTATGCATATACAACAAATTAGCTTTTCTTCAAAAACAATCAACTAATTCTATAAATTGTCTACTCATTAGCCCTTAAGTCCTACTATATTAGCTGCTAAATATTTTTGTGTAGAATTGCAATTGGATGCATTTGTACTAAGTAAAAAAAAAAGTTTTTTCAGCTATCAGTTTTCTTCATGGTATATCAATTGCTGCCATCTTTGGAATTTAAAATGATTTGTTGCTTGGACTGAGCATTTTAGCAATGGCTCCTAACACTTTTTGGGTGAAGCTATGTCTTGGGCATTTTAGTTTTTTAAAAATCAATTTCTTTGACACAATATTGATACAAACTTGTATATATTGTATACAAGTGCATACAGTACACTAAATAGGCTTGTGCTTGTTTTTTTAACTAAGCGATATAACATACAATGGTCTTCACAAGAACCTGCCTTTTATTCTGGAGGCCAGAAACAGCCCATTTCCTGACTTCCCGTGGGCCCAGTAGGTCCATTTTTTGCCCTCCCCAGTCTCCAGAGGCTTTCTTGGAGCCTGGGAAGAGTGAAAATATCATCCCTGCCCCCCCCCAGGTCGAAAACACTCTACTGGTGAGCCAAAAATAAACTGGCCGGTGCACACATGCACACTGGAGCTGAGCTAGGGTAATACTTGCATGCCGGCAATTTAGGAATGAGCCCGAATATTACAAATCTATGAATCTTCTTTAATCATAGAATAAATCCTTGAGAATGAAGTCGATTTGGTATTTAAGATGGATAGGAAAAAATATTCCACATGAAGAATTTTATTTCAGCTTCATTTCTTGATAATAAAAGTTTTAAAAAGTCACTCCTAGTTGCTTTGAATAAATACCAAAGCTACAGTACAGTGGTACCTCGAGATACGAGTTTAATTCGTTCCGGACCTGGGCTCTTAAGTCGAGCAGCTCTTATCTCGAACGACTTTTCCCCATAGGAATTAATGTAAATAATTTTAATTGGTTCCAGCCCTCAAAAAACTCACAAAGTTAGTCTAAATTATGCAGAAAGACATGTTTTTAATGAAGAAATGTACATGTACATATAAATGAATAATGAAGTTTCTTTCACTTAACTTGTAAACTTTCTTAAACTTTTAAATTTACATATGTTCAACTTCTCTGCCACCCAATCCTGTAGGACAGAGGTCCCCAACCCTTTTTGCACCAGGGACTGGCTTTAAGCGATCAAGAGAGGAATGGGTGAATGAATGGACGGAGGGTGGGAAGGAAGGAAGGAAAGAGGGAAGGGACAGGAACAGAGGAAGGAAGCAAGGAAACTTATGAAAGGGGAGAGTAAGAGAGGAATGAGTGAAGGGAGGGAGGGAGGGAAGAAGGTGGGAAGGAGAAAGAAAAGAAGAAATAGAGGAAGGGAAGGTAAAAGAGAGAAAGAAAAAGAGCAAGAAAGAAAGCTGCAAGCACCCCCCCGAGTCCCCCAGGCCGGCTGCAACCTTTTAAAACACGCGCGCCGCTTCGCAGCTGTCTCCTGAAGCCGAACGTGGAAGTTAGCGTTTGGCTTCAGGAGACAGCTCCTTGGCGCTTGTATCTCGAATTTGGGCTTGTAAGTAGAACAAAAATATCTCTCCCCTCCCAGCTCTTATCTCGAGTTGCTCTTAAGTAGAGCAGCTCTTATGTCGGGGTTCCACTGTATAAAGAAAACTGCACACAGAACCACTGATCATTTCAAAATTCGGAAAGGAGTTCAGAAAAACTGTTTACTGTCACCCTGCCTGTTTAATTTACATGCAGTGCACATCATGAAAAAGACAGAGCTAGATGAATCACAAATTGGAATTAAGATTGCTGGGAGAAGTATCAACAACCTCAGATATGCAGATGATACCACTCTAATGGCAGGAAATGAAGAGGAACTAAAGAGCCTCTTGATGCGGGTGAAGAATGGGAGTGCAAAAGTTGCTTGAAACTCAACATTAGAAAAACTAAGATCATGGCATATTACCCTCTCAATTCCTGGCAAATAGAAGGGGAAGAAATGGACATAATGACAGATTTTATTTTCTTGGGTGTTTTGCCCCAGCGCCAAGCCCCCAAATAATTATGCATACATAAATGTCCAAACACAGTTTATTTCAGTAAGTAAAGCAAAATCTCATAATAACGTCTTCGAAGCATACGCGGCACAAGATAGGCAGAAATTATTCTGTTCAAAAACCCCAGCTGTTAATACACTATCTTAACAGCTGGACAAAGTCCAAGAGATAATTGGCAAGTCTTATTGTACTTGGCACAAGTCCCAAAACTAGAAAATGCAAGAAGCAAGATCCGGGATGGAATGTAAACTGGTACTGCGCAGAAGTCAAGATTCAGGAACGACATTGCAAGAAACAAGATCCGGGCTGGAATGCAAACTGGAACCGTGGAAGTCAAAATTCAAAAACTACGATGCAAACTAGAAACACAGAAGTCAATATTCAGGAACGATGATGCAAGCTGGAAACGCCGAATTCAACATTCAGGAATGACGTTATTCTCTGCAACTAGGCTCAGAGTGGTTAGGACTTAAATAGTCTAAGGGTGTGGCCAATTAGCCTGTAGCTCTACTCTCGAGGAGACCTCCTCCAGAGTAAACCTTCTTGACTCTTGGCAGCCCCATGTGCTCTTGCATTCAGAAAAGGAGTAGCCACTCCTTTCCCATCACTGCCAAGAGGTGCTGGAGATTCCAAAGGCCCTGGTTGAACAAGCTGCTGGGCAGGCCACAACATGGGCTCCAAGATCACCGCAGATGGAGAGTACAGCCAGGAAATTAAAAGACGCTTGCTCCTGGGGAGCAAACCTATGGCAAATCTAGACTGCATACTAAAAAGTAGAGACATCACCCTGCCAACAAAAGTGTTTATAGTCAAGACTATTGTTTTCCCAGTTGCAATTTATGGCTGTGAAAGTTGGACTATAAAAAAGGCTGAGTGCCAAAGAATTGAAACCTTTGAACTATGCTTCTGGAGAAGACTCCTGCAAGGCCCCTGGACTGCAAAGAGGTCAAACTGGTCAGTCCTAGAGGAGATGAACCCTGACTACTCTTTAGAAGGCCAGATCCTAAAGATGAAACTCAAATACTTTGGCCACCTAATAAGAAGGAAGGACTCACTGGAGAAGAGCCTAATGCTGGGAAAGATTGAGGGCAAAATAAGAATGGGACAACAGAGAATGAGGTGGCTGGTTGGGGTCACTGAAGCAGTCAGCATGAGCTTAAATAGACTCTGGGGGATAATAGAGCACAGGAGGAATGTTGTCTATGGGGTCGCAATGGGTTGGCAACTAACAACAACAGTATAAAGACAGATTGCTTGATATTCTTCTTGAGCATTGGTAGTCTGGAATCCTAAATTCACTACACTTTTGCTTAGTACTGGATTGATGTAAAAATCACATACTTTCATACCTAAAGTTTAAATAGGCATGTGCATATACTTTATAATAATTTGGATAAACTTTCTCTATATTAAGTTTTTATATTAAAAGGTAATGAACAAAAGTATAATTTTTCGTGTATGTCTAAGTCCAGGATTTTCAGTGCAATGAGAAGTAAGCCAAAACTTTGTCTTTTTCTTATTCTGCACCAGCAATTTGTCTCTCCAGAAAGCTCAGAGTATATAGATTACTTAGGAGTGTGACTTTGCTGACAGATGCAAAGGACAATTCCTGTCGGAGACATATGTGAACGTTGTGTAACTATGTAACAACACATTCTCATAATTTGGAAAAAAACAGCTAAATAACAGCACTGCCAGCTTATCTACACAAAGATAATTATGTCACCTCATATATAAATCATATCAGCAACTCATATATAAATTACATCATGTCAGCAACTCATGTATAAATTATATTTCATTCACTATTCTCAAATGACAGAGCCAGGGAACATGAAACAAATCATTAAAGTTAAATGATTTTAAAGTTTTGTGGAGTTACAGATAGTCCTCATTTAATAACTACCTTGTTTAGTGACACTTGCAATTACAACTGTGATAAAAAAGTAACTTTGGATCAATCCTTGCATTTACAACTTTCACATACAGTGATCTCTCGGTTAGCGCGGGGGTTACGTTCCAAGACCTCCCGCGCTAACCGATTTCCGCGTTATACTGGATGCGGAAGTAAAAACCACCACCTGCGCATGTGCGCCATTTTTTTCATGGCCGCACATGCGCAGATGGTGGAGTTTGCGTGTGGGCGGCGGGGAAGACCAAGGGAAGATTCCTTCAGCCGCCCAACAGCTGATCTGCTCCGCAGCGCGGAAGCAGCGAGGAGCCGAAGATGGGGTAAAGGCAAAGGGGAAACCCCATCTTCGGCTCCTCGCTGCTGCCGCGCTGCGGAGCGGATCAGGTGTTGGGCGGCTGAAGGAACCTTCCCTTGGTCTTCCCGCCCAAGATCGCTTGCTGCTTTGCAGCTTGGAGCCTTGCTTCGCCTCCTTCGCTGCAATAGGCAAGCGGCAAGCGATCTTGAGAAAGAGAGAGAAAGGAGGGCGACTTGCCAGTCCACGCCCCCCTGGATGAACAGCCTCGCATGGCCCCAGCGCCGGGCTCCGCTGTTGCCTCCGCCCCCATTCGGCTCTGCAGCTGAGAGGCCTTCCCGGCAGAGCCCTCCCCAACAGCTCCCGCCGCCAGCGCAAAAAAGAAAAGAAAAAAAAATCCCCAAAAGAGGCAGGCACAAAGCGGGGGCACAAGGGGAGCTGCCCGGCAGAGGTTGCTTTTTTTCTTCTCGTGGGCAAGTGGAGGGGGGGAGAGAGAAGGGAGGAAGAGAGTGTGAGAGAGGAAGAAAGAGAGAAATGAGAAAATGATTGAAGCATAGTGACAGGAAAGAAAGAGAAAGAGACAGAGAAGTGACTCTTGGTGATGACGTATGACGTCATCGGGTGGGAAAAACCGTGGTATAGCAAAAAAACCGCGGACTTATTTTTTAATTAATATTTTTTGAAAAACCGCATTGCAGCGTTTCGCGCTAATCGAGAACGCGCAAATCGAGGGATCACTGTATCTCTAAAGCAAAGGAAAGCTGAAGTGACAGCATATGAACAGTGACAGTTGCACTTAGTGATTGCTTTGCTTAACGAACAAGTTGCCAGTGCCACTTAATTGTGGTCAATTAAACAAGGATGTCCTGTATTCAAAAGTACAAGATTTTTTTTTTCTTATTTTCCTCCAAAAGCATACATTCAACATTTTCTCTACGCTCTTAATGTTGCCCTTAATTATTCTCTGGTTTAGTTTCTTTCATTTTTCAATCAATAAACTCAAATTGTCTTGGCATGCAACATAGTATGGTTTGAAACTTTTCAATTCAAATTTCAACTTCAAAGCCTTTTAATTTTTAATTGCAATGTACGAGCGTCGCCCAGAAAGTAATGCAGCACATTTTTTTTTCTCAGCCTACAGTAATGGTATGAATGCAAAACTTTAGATATACAGTACTTTATTTGAATTGTCAGGAATGCGTGTGTAAATTTTGTGTGTCTTCAGACAGATAGCATAGCTGCAGCAGTATTTTGAAATGGCGTCTGTAATCGATGTACGTTACAAGCAGTGTGTCATCATTGAATTTCTCATTGAGGAGAAAGAAACTGTTGGGAACATTCACAAACGTTTATGTACAGTTCATGGAGAATCTGCAGTTGACAGAAGTACGGTAAGTCACTGGGCACAGAGGGTGAGGCCATAGAAGAACAGAACAGAAGAACAAAGGGTGAGGCCATTAAAACAAGGAGTAGTACTGACAGGGCATACACACCCTTGTGTCTTGCTGGAGGAAGGCCATAGAACAGGATGGAGATTATGTGGAAAAATGGGGAGTGTAGAAGAAATATCATACTTTCTTCTATGTAAGTTTCATTGTGTCCAATAAATAAATGTTGAAGAAAAAAAATATGGTGCATTACTTTCTGGGCAACCCTAGTATTACGTAAACTAGGGGAACCCACCCGGTTCGGACCAAGTTGCCTGAACCATTAGCGACCCGCTAATGGTTCCAGTTCAGCCGATGGCAGTCCATGGGCGCCGCCATCTTTTGGGAGGAATTTTGGGAATTTTTTTCCATTTTTGGATGGCCTCTCCTCTTCTGCTGCTTGAAAAAGAGCCGTCCTGCCCACCCCCAGGTTAATATTGACCTTTGGGCTGAATTCTGCTACTGACCATGCATGCAAGTGAAGTTGCACGAGGGGACGTGCGCATGCAATGCGAACCGGTGGCAAAGGTAAGTGGAACCCACCCCTGAAGTAAACATAAACTGTACCTCATTGAAGATTTCAAATACTTTTGAAATCAGATTCTTCCCCAAATATAGAATCTACATATGTAAATTATCAGTGTTTTTTGTTATGTTAATGAAAAAAACTCAGTCGTATTTCATGTTCTTGTACATAGCTACGTAATGTTGGTTATTTGCAATAACATAAGACAGTGTTTCCCAACCTTGGCAACTTGAAGATATTTGGACTTTAACTTCCAGAATTCCCCAGCCAGCATCCGCTGGCTGGGGAATTCTGGGAGCTGAAGTCCAAATATCTTCAAGTTGCCAAGGTTGGGAAACACTGACATAAGGTATGTCTTTCCCTGTAGTATAGCGTATTTTTCAGAGTATAAGATGCACGTTTACCCCACCCCAAAAGAGGGTGGAAATGTTGATGGGTCTTATTATCAGGATTAGTACTCTCCTGAAGTAATATTCCATTTACAGTTGAAAGGCTGTAATTATTCAAGATGGAAAGACTGCTGAGCCACAATGATGAAGCTACAACCTGATTGGTTTAGAATTGTATAAAAAGTAATGCACCTTTGCATAGGCGTGGTTAGTTTTGGGTGGTTCGCTGTGGTTGATTTGTAGTGGTTCGTTGTATAGTGGTGGTGTTGTATAGTATTGTGTTCTGTACATAGAAAATAGAGAATATATTTTTGATACAAAGAAGGGTAAATCTTCTTCAAAAGAATTCCTGCTGCATTGTCTTCGTTCTTCAAAGTCTCCAGTTCCTGGTAATTTTTCTACATCTAACCAGTAAGCTTCTGAATGTAACTCTGATACTTATACACCAAATACGGCCATTTTTGGTCTCCTGAAGCCCCACTCCCATGTCCCATTTTGGCAAAAAAATGGGCCTGTTTCTGTTAATAAAAGAACCAGGATGTACAAAGGATTTGGGAGTTCTGCAGAGTGCTCCTGGAAGGCAGGAAGGCCAAAACTTTTTTTTCTTACTTACCTCTTCAAAATAGTGGTGCATCTTAGATACTGATGCCTCTTATAGTCTGGCAAAAATGTGAAGAAGAAGAAGAAGAAGAACTGTTGAAATTAGATCACTGAAACAACTGGATGGTGAGGAAGTCCAACTGTTGGGATGGGAATCCCTGTGCCACATCTTGCCTCGCTGAGGACCGAATCAAACTGGTAAAGGGCAGATCCTGACAGTTTAAAAAAATACTCGGTCCTTATGGCTGACAGGACAAGGACTTCCCATCCTGACTGCTGGCTCCTTCCATGATGGAGAAAGTCTATATTTTATAACTGCTGCATTGGGAAAGCTGTCAGCTTTGTTTCAGAACATAACACTGTACAACTTCTTCCCACCCTCTGAACATTGGAAGCAAATGAACATGCACAAAATTCACGCTGTAGGTAACAGCTGCTGCTGCCATACAGACCTGAAGGCAAAGCGAAGATAAACACAACAGTACATTAACTCAGTGTCTGGATTTCATATCTTTTTTTTTTGCCTGCATTAGAAGCTGCTAGTCAAAATTAATATTTGTAGATAAAAACTGGCCCATTTTCACCCGTTTTTGCAAAAAACAGGGCATGCAGAGGGTTTGGGATGCCTGCAGAATGCTTCTGGGAGCTGGGAAGGGCAAAAATATCCCCATTTTTGCAAACAATGGAATATTTTCACAAAAGTTTGGGGGGGGGTATTTGCCTTCCCCCCAGCCCCCAGAAGCACTCTGCAGGCCTCCCAAACCCTTTGTGCACCCATTTTTTGCAAAAAACAGATCCATTTTTTGCAAAAATGGGACATGGGTGCTGTTGTGGTTAGCTCTGGCCCAGCTCTTGCCCCAAGGACTGTGGATGTGGGGGAGACATCCACATGCTGCAGGCCTGTTTTGCCCCTGGTGGAATCTGCTGATGAAGGCTCCTCTGACCAAGAAGACATGAGTGACAGGGAGGAGGAGAGTGTGGCAGACAGAAGGAGATCAATTATCTAGCTTCTCCTTGGATTCAGAACAAGAGTTAATGATACAGCCACTCATGCAGACAGCAATGCATAGGCAACAACAACTGAGAGATTATTATCAAAGAAAATGAGGCCACCTGTGGTTGGGTGGGACTGTGGTAATTAGTGAGGCTGCTATAAAGAGCAGCCTGTGGGTTTGGCCATTGTGGAGGATTATCTGATCATTGTGTTTCGTGACTGTTTTACTGACTTTGACTTTTTGTGTGCTGATTTTTCCCGCTTTGAAACTAAACCAGAGCAAAGTGTGTTTCACTCTGTGAAAGAAGAAGGACTGTGAATTGCCTCACAGCTGCAAGCTAAGTATCATAGAACTGGTAAGGGACTTGTACAAATTACCAGTTTGGTCGGAGACGAGTGCTCTTTGCTATACCAAAAGAGGGCTTGTTTAAGTGAATTTTCATTATAAAGAACATTGTTTTGAATTTTCAAATGTGTGTGTGTGTGTGAAATTTGTACCTGTGAATTTTTGGGAGGATTCTACCAGAGACCCCAACAGAACAGGTGCAAGGTTTCAGGAGGCCAAAAATGGCTGTATTTCGTGTATACGATGCACCAATATTCCACCATTTTTTAGGGGGAGAAAGGATGTGTCTTATACTCTGAAAAATATGGGATGCTACAGGGAGAGACATACCTTATGATATTAAATTATTTGAAGCAAAAATTAGAAACTGAGGGCAGCTCAATTATTATATGAGAGAAAATAAAGCATGCTTTTGATCCTGAATATCACAGCCAGGCAATGAAGATTATAAATTAACAAACATATCTATTGCCATTCTTTCTATTACCAAAACTTATTCAATACACTAAATAATTCATAATTAGAAATTCAGTACCTAAGAAAAAAATACGGGAAATTTTAAGGAATCATCAACACAGAAACCAGCTAAATTTCCCAATATCACTGTTTTCATTTTTCTTGTCTATACTTCTTTCTGTGAAATATTGTTTTTTAATCATCTGAAATCTATGTGTTTATCTATTAATTTGTACATACAGTACTTCACCAAAGACATATCATATGGGACAAATCTTGTCTCCTTCTTTGGCATGACAGTTATCCTAAGTCAGAGGTACCCAACCAGGGGGGATGACCTATTCAGAATTGGGCCACGCGATTCTCTGGCTGGAGAGTGCATGGATGCAATTCAACTTACGTGAGCAGTGGTTCAGTGGACACTCATGCACATGCACGTTAGTCCACTGCTCACACAAGTCGAGCTGCGCATGCATGCACCATCCCACCACTGCCTGTGCTTGCATGGCCCAGTACCCCTCTCCCCCGCAGTCAGGCTGCCAAGCCGCAAAGGTGGGGGGAAAAGAATGCTGTCAATAGAAACTACTGATTTCAGCCAAACGTTTGATGAGATTCCACATCATATTCCCATCTACAAGCTGCCAAAGTGTGGTTTGCATTCAGAAGATCAGGTTCAATGAGCTTTGTCAAGTTGGAGAGAAGTAACCAATGGGATTCTACAGAATCTGTTTCAGGACTAGAATTATTTGACATTTTATCAATGGTCTCAACGATGGGATTGAAGGCTGCTTATCAAATCTATGGATAACGCAAACCTGAGAAGTCAGGCCAATATCTAGAATGACTGTAGGAGTTTGCAATGGAAAGTTTGGAAGACTGGGCTGAACAAAACGAGATGTCAATTCAGCAGGAAAAAATAAAGTACAGTGGTACCTCTACTTATGAACTTAATTCGTTCCGTGACGAGGTTCTTAAGTAGAAATGTTTGTAAGAAGGAGCAATTTTTCCCATAGGAATCAATGTAAAAGCAAATAATGTGTGTGATTGAGGAAACTACAGGGAGGGGTGGAGGCCCTGTTTCCTCCCAGGAGATTCCTAGAGAGGCCCCATGGAGGCTTCTCCCCACTTTTTCCGGCCCTGTTTCCTCCCAGAAGATTCCTAGCGAGGCCCCATGGAGGCTTCTCCCCACTTTTTCCAGCCCTGTTTCCTCCCAGGAGATTCCTAGGGTGGCCCCACAGAGGCTTCTCCCTTCTTTTTCTGACCCTGTTTCCTTCCAGGAGATTCCTAGCAAGGCCCCATGGAGGCTTCTCCCTGCCTTTTCCGGTTACAGTTTCGGAGGCACGGGTTTGTAAGTGGAAAATGGTTCTTGAGAAAAAATCTTGGACACCCAGTTCTTATCTAGAAAAGATCGTAAGTAGAGGCGTTCTTAGGTAGATATACCACTGTATACATAAGGAGGAAAAACATAGGACATATACAAGGTGGCTTGGAAACTCTACATCTGAAAAGGACTTTGGGTAATGTCATTGATAACAAGCTGAACGTATTAGACAGCTGCTAAGAGGGCAATAGTGGAAGAAGCATTATATCAAAGATTAATGGAAACATTATTCCCTTCGGTTTAACATTGGTAAGATCACACATGTATATAATTCTGAACACCACTAAGAGAGTTCAGAGGAGCAAGGATGATGCAAGAACCCAATGAAATGCTCTACAAGGTTAAATCAAATGAAGGGACCATGGGGCTCCCTACGCTTGGTTGTTTCCTTGTAGATGTCTCATTTCATAAACTAGATAACATCATCAAACAATGTTACCTAGTTTCAGTAATGAAATGTCTGCAAGAAAATAAACAAGCTCAGAGAATACCAAGGATCCCTCATTTCAACCCTGAGTTACAAATATTCTCAGGATAAGTTAAAGGAAGCTGGAAAGTTCAGTCTGGAGGAAAGAAGGCCAAAAAGTTAGCCTAGGTAAGTGCATTAAGAGAAACAATATGAAAGATGTTCAAGAACTTTTTTCCAGTGGTCACAGAAGGTACCCTGTTTCTCCCAAAATAAGACATCCCCTGACAATAAGCCCAATCAGGCTTTTGAGTGCAACTATTTAGGTTTCATGGAAAACACTTTTTGACAGTAAGATGTGGGTAACATGGGAAAAGTCTACATATAGAGAGACTGCGGATCTCCACATCTGAACATTTTAAAGAAAAAAACGGACAGCCATTTCACTTTGATGGTTTAATTATTTTTCATGCACTTTGTAGGAGATTAAATTAGATTATCTTAATAGCCCCTTCCAACTCTGCAGGTATATGATGAAGATAAAATTTCTTCTACTCTTTGGCATGTTCCTATCCACTACATTTCTATTTTTCATAATAGAAAAATAATAATTAGGTAATAAAAACAATTTTGAGGGGAACTGGAATTGTATACATCAGCAAGCATTTTTCAGAAATATTTTTAAAAATAGAGAGTTCTCTTATATCTTCTACAAGACCTTACTTTTGTTTTTGTTTTGATTATTCTGAGGAATAGAAAACATTAAACAGCATTCTTAATATTCAGATAAAAGAAGATCTGGTGTTTTGAATTTTGTGCAAACACCTGGATATAATCACGATAGCTAACACATTAATAAGTAAGCTAATCATTGATTAAAATAAGGAATTTTCATTAATTAATTTATAAATGCATAAGCAATGCTCGGGGTAAAATATCTACAGTACGATGGGTGATAGTCACTTAAAAGAATAATATAATAAACTTTCAAAGCATATACTTTGCCAAAGATAAACTCTAAACAACACATTAACAATTGGATCAAGTGTCAATATATCATTAGCTTCCTTCATATCCTGTTTACTAAGCAATAATTGACAAACATATACAATTGCCCTTCTATTGTTTCTAAGTTAAAAGAACCATTTACTATACAAACAGTTGCAATAAATACTCCATTAAACAACTTAAACAAGCATATCTCCTCTGTAGGAACCAGAAAGAAAAGGAATACAAGGAAACAAATGCAAAGAGAAGTACCACAAAGAAACAATAACACTTAGAATTCAATACAACACTTTGTAGTTTGAAATTATTACCATACAAATGATGTTTGTCCATCATGTTTGAAGAGGGCCTTGACATCTAATGGGTTGTGGGCTGTACGCAATAAAAATACATTACAAATACCATACAAATAGTATTAAGTAAAAAGCAGTTAATGAGAGATAGCAAACAAAGTACTAAAGCAAAAGCAGTAGACAGGATGAGGTGTCCGGATATGAGCAGCAGCTGGATAGGGCTTGTCTAGGTACCAGAATTTATAGTGTGGTAATTCAGGAACCAGTTCAGATAAATAACAAAGTCACTTTTGTAGAAAAAGAGTAGTAAACAGTTTTACTCTTCAGTGCAAGCAAAATATCTTCTATCTTAGTCTTCTATTTACAAGAATAAACTTTACTTTGGCTATATGCAGTAAATACTAAACCAATCTAGGTTTCTCCATATAAACACCACAGTCCTAACTCTAAGTTTGGAGCGGTTTACTTTAAATTTGTATCTATTGTGTGTGAGTGTGTTGTGGTTGAATCTGAAGTAGTTATTGACAGAAAGGACATTGTAGCAGATGATTTTATGGGCTATGCTTAGGTCATGTTTAAGGCGACAGTTTTAAGCTTTCTAAACCTAGGATTGTAAGCAGGGCTGGGCTGCTGCCTGGACAGGGGGAATCCACCCCAGAGCACCTAATTTGCACTGAAAGATGTTGAAAGAAAATGCAGGGCGTCCTGCATAAGCCACGCCCACAGTGTGGTAGTAAAAACCTTGGTAGCCCTTCACTGATTGTAAGTCTAGTTGTGTCGGGTATTCTGTTGCAAGTGGAGAAGTCAATTCAGTGCATTATGGTTCCAAAAATCCCAATTCTGCTTATCCTTCCAGAGATGAAAGATATAGTTACCCTGAAGGAGGATGCTCAAATTTAGTATAAGCCTATCTCCAGATGTGACAAATATGTATTAATCAAGAAGCAGCCATTCAGAAATATGGCAATGATTTTAGTAGTTCTTGCCTAAGGAGGATGTTATTCAATACAATTTGGACATCAAAACAAAGTAATTGGTTGCTTTACAATTCGGTCTTTGCCTCACCTCAAGCTGAATGGGAAAAAGAGGTTTAGCACTGGTGGTTGATGCCCCCTTTTTTCTAAGGTGCTCAGCAATTTGGAATGCTTTGTAGTGTAATGCTCTGGACAATCAACAGAATCCTCAAAAAATAAGGAGCTATAAGCAGGCCACTCATTTAGAAGCACAATGTAATGTGATGAGAATAGAAGAGAGCAGAGATTCATGGAACAAGTACAGATGGCAGCAATTCTGAACAGCAGCACTCAAGTTCTGTCTTTTTTTCCTGTTAAGAGCCATATGAATAAATACCAGGTATCTAAAAATTGATTCACAAACATTTGGTAGTATTAAAGAAGCTGTATTTAAAAAAATAAATAAATCTGATTTCCTAGGTTTTCCTAGCCCAGAGTCAGGGGTGGACAGCAGGGAGCAGAAATGAAGATCCGTGTGCAGCTCCAGGTGATTGGCAGCTGACACTTCCTGGATTACAGGTCTCAGTTCGGCTCTTCTTTTTTCCTCTGCTGCTGCTGCTGTGTCTGCGCTCCTTGCTTTTTTCCTCTTTCCTCCTTTCTGGCCTCGCTCCTGCCCAGCTCCCCTCCAGCCTCATGCGGCCCCCTCCCACCTAAGTTGCAAGCAGAAGGCGTGGGTGGAAGCAGCGCTGGCAGCATTTATGCTTCTGGCAGCACCCATTCACCTAGCTACCCAGTTTGAGGCAGGGGGTGACCCAGGAAGGAGAGCACGGAAAACGCAAAGCAAATTGTCACCCCAGCAAGTAACACTGGTAAGGTTGTAAGTCGAGGACTTAACAGTTCACTTGAACAATGATGATCGTTCAAGCCACTCCCACCTGGTCACATGGCTGACAAGCCACTCCTACCCAGTCACATGACCATCAAGCCACACCCACAAAATAAGCTACACCCACAGTGTGGTAGTAAAAAAATTTGCTGCACATTACTGCCTAGAGTATGTCTTCTGTATTTAAAAGTTGCATGAAATTATATACCCGTACAATTTGCAAAATGAATAGTCCATGTATTTGAAAATAGAAGCAAATGGGTAGTTTCATTGTGAACTGCCTTTCTATGGAGCAAGGGGGGAAAATCCTTTCTTCTTGCTGGTGAAATCACAGCAGAGACCAGCAGAGACTCCTGCATCTTTTATAAGTTTAGAAGCAACTTTTCTATCTGAGCCCCTGTACATACAATAGAGAAGAAATGTATAACTTTTTTTGAAAGACTAGCGTTGACATTCATAGCCACCGACTGCATGAACAAAGCTTACCTCGGAGAACAGAATCCCACTGAACTCAGGCTAGCTAGGATGGATGGCAGTTTGAGTTTTATACTTGGAGCCAGAGCACCCAATTTGCACCAAAGGATGTTGAAAGAAAATGCAAGGCGACCTCTTTGGGCAGCCTCTGCGTTCTTCCCAAAAGCATTTAAAAACCCTAAAGCTGGCGATTCTGCTACAAACATAAGTGTCTAGGAAAAGTATAAGGAGATAAGATCTGGAATTAATTCTATGTGATCTCAATTTCTGCCTCCCCTTCCTTTCCGAATGGCTATAGTAGAGGTCTTCATAGCTGGCTGGACAATTCTGGGAGTTGAAATTCACAAGTCTTAAAGTTACCAAGTTTGGGGACCCCTGCTCTAGAAAATAAAATGAATAATGCTTGAAATCTAATGTTTTGCCAGAAACCTTGATTTTGTTTGGTAGTCTGCAGGAAGGAGGGTTAAGACTGTTATGCGGAATGGAGCATTTTGGGATGTTCACTTAGGCTGTGAAAGTAGCAAGGAACACTTTAGATTGTTGCCTTTGAATAAGTGATTGTTTTGTGAGTGGCCATTTTAATCATGACAATGCCCAAAATGTGCTTTCAAAATTCTAAGTGAGATGTTTCTGTCATTTCACTGTTCTATAGCTGCTCACTCCTAGGATGTGGGTGAATTCGATGACCTGCTTGTTTTGAGTCCATTGATATGGGTATTGTTTTGAGGTTCTTGGAAAATCCTTGGTCAAGTCACATGATTGTCAAGCCACCCCCACCTGGTTACATGGCTGGCAAGCCACTCCTACCCAGTCACATGGCCATCAAGCCACACCCACAAAATAAGCCACTCCCACAGCGTAGTAGTAAAAATTTTGGTAGCTCTTCACTGCTTGGAGCCGTCACTACTACAAAATCCTTGACCTGTCTTTTCAGCAATTATGTTTCCACTTGTAAATCAATCAAACCTATAAGGCTGATTTTTGCAATCTCATATCAAAAATAACTCCAACAACCCTATATAATATTAATGTCATTCCCACAGAGTTTAGTGAAGCTTAAAGCCAGGCATGCTTTATCCATTTAACTTAACTTAACATTATCCTATTCTTCAGAATTCACTCTCTACCATAAGCTGAACTATATCCCAAATATTGGTTTCATTTATTTATTTGGAAGATATACTACTCTCACCATAGCCACAAAAAAGTATTATTGTTATCTGTTGGTAGTCGCTTTGCTGAGAAGGGCAACCATATAAATTAAAATATATATATTTTAAATACACATACAAAAAAAGTGAATTGATCTGGAGTCCCTAAGAAGAAGCAAAGGGCACCAATGTGCCCATAGATATCTCCCTTGGCACTCAGTGGACTTCCTTTTTAATAGGATACTGGCATGTTGCAGGAATCACACCACCCAAGCTCCCAATTTCACCATTATTTGCAGGAATCCTTTAGGCTTTAGACTGGGAATAAATAGTTTCTTAGATAATCAAAATTCTAGAAGTGTGAACTCTTTGAAAATGTAGCAGCATATCCAGAAAAGAGAGAAAGACCTGTAGATGTAGTACAAAACATCAGGTAGGCTAAAATAGCATTCTGGAAAATCAGAATCTAGTAACCAGTTTTGTCCCCATGGCAACCCTTTTGAGAACTGGAAAGTCAATCTCCCATTCTAAAATTGCAAAACTCTTTTTGCAGCCTTTCTTCCTGTGCCACACAGTAAAATCAGAAGTTAATCAACTTAGCTACAGAAGAGCTGTGACATCTTAAGAACAAAGGGGCCTGGTGCCAATCCTGGATCAGCTCCTGGATCATCACTAATGCTGCAACGAGAGAATCACTGAAGAATGTCTTAAAGTATATCAATCCAAAAGAAGAGGGCTACACTTATAGGATCTGTTTTGCTGGCTAAAGTCCCTTCTAGAACCTCAAAAGCAAGATGTCATATCTGACTTTCAGAGCATGAAATTTGCATTAATATTTAAGAGAATTTGTACAATACAATAAGCAGTGTCACAAAAATTCATGAGTAATTACATACTTGTGCCAAAATGCAGGGGCTGAAATTTGCAAGTATAATAGTAGAGGCTTGCATCATATCTTAATGCATGTTTTAAAATTTCTGCTCTGCAATGTTACCAAAATATATACAGTAGGGTCTTTATATTACTTAGTATGTGAACGTGATGACAATTGATCTATTTCTTCCATCATTTTTCCCTCTTGCCCTCTAATATATAGAAACAAACTTAAGCGCTCATCTTTTATTAACTTAGATCATCATTACATCAATGTAATTTCTCATCCATTATCCATCTTTAGCTCCATGTAAGAATATTTATTGTTTCTGGGGTTTCTTTAAAGTTATCATTAGTGTTGGGCGAACTGAACCCGCACAATTTAGGTCCGTACCGAATTTTGTGGTGTTCGGCATGCCGGACCCGAACCCGTTTTTTAAAAAAAATTCGTGATTTAGTTTGTCATTCGTGCCGCCGTCGAACACCATGAAGAGATTCTGGGGGCAGAGCTTTGACGTCACATACACCGGCAGGTTGCTAAGGACACCAAAGTGATCACTTCCTCCTTCAAAGGGAGGTCTTTTCATGTAAAAAAAAATTTCTTTATTTTTACAAAAAAGGACGCTGCAGCGGTGCCGCAAGCAAAGTGAGGTCCTTTCACATTTATTTATTTATTAAATTTGTATGCTGCCCCTCTCCGCAGACTCATGAACATAAAAACTCTTATTTTTACATGAAAAGACCACCCTTTGCTTGCAGCGCTGCTGCGTCGTCCTTTTTTGTAAAAATAAAAATAAAAATAAAAAATCCGTAAAAATAAAAAATGATGGGATTCTGGCGGCGGAGCTTTGGTGCCTTGGAATCCAGGAAGTGATCACTTTGGCGTCCTTAGCAACCTGCTGGTGTACGTGACGTTAAAGCTCCGCACACGGAATCTCTTTGTGGGAGGGATTCCCCAGCTCCTTCAAAGGGAGGTCTTTTAATGTAAAACTAAAAGTTTTTATGTTCACGTGAAAGGGCCTCACTTTGCTTGCGGCGCCGCTGCGGCGTCCTTTTTCGTAAAAATAGAAATAAATAAAAATAAAAATAAAAAATCCGTGAAAATAAAAAATGATGGGATTCCGGGGCGGAGCTTTGGTGCCACAAACCGTTTGGGTTTGGGTTCAGGTTCAGCCATAACTAGTTATCATCAAGAAATATGTTCTAAGATCTGACTTACATTTTGTCTATGCTCAATTTTGCTGCACTCCTAATAGTTTTTTTCAGAATATTCTGAGTATTTAATCCCACTTAAGAATTAACCATTGAACACTATTTTTTTTCCAAAGAGGAATGTATTGTGTTAGTTGAATTGTTATAATCTCCACTGTTAAAGTAGTGTATCATAAATCACTGCATAGTACCAGTGTTTTGTAGTAGCTGCTTTTTTTGAAACATAGGGAGTAGCACGAAGTAATTAGTGAAGTTACTTGTCACGTACATGTTATTTACTCACATAACACTGAAAAGTGAGAAGAATGTCATTTGATAGGATATAAAATGTAAACTTTAAAAAGCCTTTAAAAGGGTCTATTTTTAATGACAAGCATTCTGTTGTGCTCCAGGTATAGCTACAAAAATACCACTCTGTAATTAAGGATAAAATAGATGAAGTAATTTTAATATTAGCTTTAGCTGAGAAAGTTCTTAATAGCTTAGGGCCAAAATATCTAAAGTTGGTGTCCAGAGAGAGAACTTCTAAGATCCAAGCTCAGGTCAGGACATTTATAAACATTGCAAAATTTCCTTTGCTTGAGATATTCTAGTATAGTACAGTATATATATTTTTGTTGTCTTTCTAACAAAGAAACATAAATAACATTTTACATATTGTTCACTGCCTACAACGTACTGCTTCCTGCCTCTGCTTACCACTACCTATTTTGGGAGGACAGAGGGGAACTTGAAATCCCAAAAGGAGTCGGCTCGTCCCAGCTCAGGAGATCCTTGCTGCCCTCCTGCTCCGCGGCGTTTCTGCTCCCCCCCCGCTCCGCAGCGTCTACTTTACAACATCTTGGCCGCAGCGACTTTGTCGAGGATAGGGGGGCTTAGAGCTTCAGAAGGAACCCTGTGCCCAGCCTGTGCCTTGCCTAGGAAGATCCCGTTGCCCCCGGCTCCGCGGCGTCTGCTTTAGACTGTCATCGCTGGAATTTGCTGAGGAATCAGCTGGGGCGTGGAAAATGGCGGCCGCCAATTAGATCGAAACTATCTGCAGCCCTTTCTCTCTTTTCCTCACTGAGTTACGACCTGCAGAGACTGAGAGCTTCAGAGACTGAGAGGCTGAGCTGAGCTATCGAGCCAGCCAAATTGAAACAGCCAGACCCACCAGACACACTAAACGATCCTGAGACGCGGGAACACCGAATGGTGGGGGTGTTTGGCGTCAAAAGATCAGCCAGGTGGGGAACTGCAGGAGGAGGAGAGAGAGGAGACAGAGGGCTAGAGGGCTATGGGAAAACAAAGAGGCCAAGGAGGAGAGTACCATTATGGCCATCAAAGGAGCATACTGTGGCTGCATGGAGGTTTGGAATGCCATTCTGGCTATTGCTGGGAACACAACAGACTGGACATGTTAATTTATGAGATCTATAGTAATGAGACTCTGCTGCAAAATTACTGGGAATCAACGGAGGGCCGACCAGTGCGGTCTGGAGGCACTGTAAGAGTGGATGGGACAAGAGAGAAAGATCTGAAATCATTGACACTAAGGAGTCTGAGAGACAGGGAAATTAATTTAATAACCAGCATACTCGGGATAAGGACATTCTACCGCCCCTTCTCTGAGGAGTGGGGGAGATATAGAATGACTCTTGACTCTGAGCAAATTGTGACTTTACCACCTGAGACCTTGGTGCTGTTGTTATTTGCTGCTGACTGGGTTCACTTTAATCAACTGAATTGCTACACTATTACCTATATTTTATATATTCTATATTTTCTATTTGTATTTATTTCTTTTTATTAGTATTTTAACCTCCAGTATTTTAATTATAAATTGATTCATATTTTAACTAAATTTTTTGGGGGGACTGGGGTGGGCATAGGGTGTATGGAGCAAATGATTGGTATGGATGGGACGGATGGGATGGGTGGGGTCATAGTATGGGTGAGATGAATGGGAGTGATGTAAATAATACACTTGGCCAACCTGGCGCCGGAGAGGCAGGAGGGGGAGGGGCAGCTATCTCTGGGGTGACAGAGGGTCAGGATATCTCAGTGCTGCTGGGGAGAGGCAGATATGGCGGGAGCCACGGAGCTAGCCGTTCCAGGGGAAGGAGGGATCGTTGCTTAATAACGATCCCTTGTTCCGGCTCCGTGAGCTCAACCCAGAATACTGGTGATGAGTGTAAGTCTGGCCCTGGGCTCAGGTTGCTGCTACTCAATGCCAGGTCGGTGGTAAATAAAGCTCTCCTCATCCGGGATCTGATCCTGGATGAGGAGGCCGACCTGGCATGTGTAACTGAAACCTGGCTGGGCCCAGAGGAAGGAGTTCCTCTCTCTGAAATTTGCCCAGCCGGGTTTCAGATATGGCACCAACCTCGACCCCGGGGAAGGGGGGGAGGAGTGGCTATTATAGCCAGGGAGAGCCTTTGCCTGCGTAGACTCGTTACTCTGGAGATTGTGGGTTGCGAGTCCCTCCTGGTGAAGTTGGACTTAGGGGTTCAGGTGGGCTTGTTTCTCACGTACCTGCCTCCCAGCTGCGTGGCACAAGCCCTGCCTGTGCTGCTCGAGGAGGTAGCCGGGCTGGCGGTGGGGTTCCCTAGACTTATTGTCTTGGGGAACCTCAACCTGCCGTCACTCGGCGAATCCTCTGGACTGGCACAGGAGTTCATGGCCACCATGGCAGCCATGGACCTGACCCAAGTAGTTCAGGGTCCGACTCATGGGGGGGGGCACTCACCCGACATGGTATTCCTCTCTGAGCAACTGAGTAATGGTCTGAGACTAAGGGGCTTAGAAGTGTTGCCTTTGTCATGGTCAGACCATTTTCTACTGCGGCTCGACTTCCTGGCTCCAATCCTCCCCCGCAGGGAGGCGGAACCAATTAAGATGTTCCGCCCCAGACGCCTGGTGGATCCAGATGGTTTTCAGAAGGCGCTTGGGGTTCTTCCAGATACACTCGTCCACAGTTCGGCAGAGTCTCTGGCTGAGGCCTGGAACAAGGCTGCAGCGGAGGCCCTTGACCGAATTGCGCCGCTGCGACCTCTCCGTGGCGCTAGACCCCGTAGAGCTCCATGGTTCAACGAGGAGCTCCGGGAGTTGAAGCGCCAGAAGAGACGTCTAGAGAAGCGATGGAAGAAGAGTAAGTCCGAATCCGATCGAACACTTGTAAGAGCACATGTTAAGACTTACAAAGTGGCGCTCAAGGCGACAAGATGCGCGTATCATGCCGCCTTGATTGCATCAGCGGAATCCCGCCTGGCCGCTCTGTTTAGGGTAACCCGCTCCCTTCTTAATCAGGGGGGAGTTGGGGAGCCCTTACAGAGTAGTGCCGAGGACTTTAACACGTTTTTCGCTGATAAAATCGCTCGGATCCGGGCGGACCTCGACTCCAATTGTAAAACAGAGTCAACTGACAACGAGTCAGTCGAGGTGACTGGGGCTAAACGTCTTTGTCCATCTGTCTGGGAGGAGTTTGACTTGGTAACACCTGATGAAGTGGACAAGGCCATTGGAGCTGTGAGTTCCGCCACCTGTTCACTGGATCCGTGTCCCTCTTGGTTGGTTTCGGCCAGTCGAGAGGTGACACGGAGCTGGGCCCAGGAGATTGTCAACGCCTCCTTGGGGAGGGGGTCCTTTACGGCCCTTTATAAGGAGGCACTTGTGCGCCCCCTCCTCAAGAAGCCTTCCCTGGACCCAGCCGTGCTTAATAACTACCGTCCAGTCTCCAACCTTCCCTTTATGGGGAAGGTTGTTGAGAAGGTGGTGGCACTCCAACTCCAGCGGTCCTTGGAAGAAGCCGATTATCTAGGTCCTCAGCAGTCTGGATTCAGGCCCGGCTACAGCACGGAAACTGCTTTGGTCGTGTTGATGGATGATCTCTGGCGGGCCCGGGACAGGGGCTTGTCCTCTGTCCTGGTGCTTCTTGACCTCTCAGCGGCTTTCAATACCATCGACCATGGTATCCTTCTGCGCCGGCTGGAGGGGTTGGGAGTGAGGGGCACTGTCCTTCAGTGGTTCTCCTCCTACCTCTCCGGTCGGTCGCAGTCGGTGTTAGTGGGGGGTCAGAGGTCGACCTCTAGGTTTCTCCCTTGTGGGGTGCCTCAGGGGTCAGTCCTCTCCCCCCTGCTATTTAACATCTACATGAAACCGCTGGGTGAGATCATCCAAGGGCATGGGGTGAGGTATCATCAATATGCCGATGATACCCAGTTATACATCTCCACCCCATGTCCAGTGAGCGAAGCAGTGGAAGTGATGTGCCGGTGCCTGGAGGCTGTTGGGGCCTGGATAGGTGTCAACAAACTCAAACTCAATCCAGACAAGACGGAGTGGCTGTGGGTCTTGCCTCCCAAGGACAATTCCATCTGTCCATCCATTACCCTGGGGGGAGAAACATTGACCCCCTCAGAGAGGGTTCGCAACTTGGGCATCCTCCTCGATCCACAGCTCACATTAGAGAAACATCTTTCAGCTGTGGCGAGGGGGGCGTTCGCCCAGGTTCGCCTGGTGCATCAGTTGCGACCCTATTTGGTCCGGGAGTCACTGTTCACAGTCACTCACGCCCTCATCACCTCGAGGTTCGACTACTGTAACGCTCTCTTCATGGGGCTACCTTTGAAAAGTGTTCGGAAACTTCAGATCATGCAGAATGCAGCTGCGAGAGCAATCATGGGCTTTCCCAAATATGCCCATGTCACACCAACACTCCGAAGTCTGCATTGGTTGCCGATCAGTTTCCGGTCACAATTCAAAGTGTTGGTTATGACTTTAAAGCCCTTCATGGCATCGGACCAGAATATCTCCGAGACCGCCTTCTGCCACACGAATCCCAGCGGCCAGTTAGGTCCCACAGAGTGGGTCTTCTCCGGGTCCCATCAACGAAACAATGCCACTTGGCGGGACCCAGGAGAAGAGCCTTCTCTGTGGTGGCCCCGGCCCTCTGGAATCAACTCCCCCCAGAGATTAGAACTGCCCCTACCCTCCTTGCCTTTCGTAAGCTACTCAAAACCCACCTCTGCCGCCAGGCATGGGGGAATTAAGACTTCTTCTCCCCCTAGGCTGATACAACTGTATGTATGGTATGTTTGTACGTATGCTGGTTTTATACATTAAGGGGTTTTAAGTTAGTTTTTAGTATTGGATTTTTACTGTATATTGTTCATGTATATTGTTCATGACTGTTGTTAGCCGCCCCGAGTTTTCGGAGAGGGGCGGCATATAAATCCAATAAATTGAATTGAATTGAATTGAATTGAATATGTTTATAATAAGCAATGAAAACACATATCAAAAGATAATAATCTATTGCCTAAAAATAATAAAGCTAAATGAAAAATTGAAAGATTAGATATTTCCCAAGTACTTTTGGTGAGTAAATGTACTTTAAATAATTTAATGTGTACAATGTAATTTTAATCCCAAATTAAAAATCATGATCAATCTATTCTTCTGAACATGATATCAATATTTATAAAACTATAAAAGTTTAATTGCAACTTTCAGAATATGTTGATACACATGCAAAGCTCCTAAGCGTGAAGAAGAATGACTATATGTCCTTCATTTACAAGTCAGTTACAATGCTAAAGATGAACCATGGACTACAAGTGGCCAATTAGCACATATGAGCTATTAGATGGCATTAGTTTATCTATCATTCATCTTTATTCACCTACTAGATAAAATGGGTCTTTTTAGCAATAGAGCACTATACTTCTACAATATTAGTTTTAAGACAATAGACAAGACATCTTCTTAACTCACTGCTATCCATACTTTCTACATTCATTTTTCTCTTATAAGCTTCCATTGAGTAAAATGATGATAGAAGCTCATTTTACTTTGAACACTGTTCTAGCTTGACTTGCCACACAATCTTCTTGCTGACTAGGGGTTGTACTTTATGACTTTTATTTCTTTAGCCATGAAGAGTGATTATCAAACTAGTAGGACTGAGGAAAAACTTTGAGAAGATGATTGCTTTCTTTCTTATTTGCTTCCTTGTTTGCTTCTTTGCTCCATTGCTCACTCATTAATTCATTCATTCATTTATGCATCACTCATTCAATCATTCACTTTATATAGCCATCAATCTCACATTCGTCTCTGGGTAGCTCTAAATAATTTAAAACATCTCTGAAAAACGGGGGGAAAGTACAAAGAAAATTGGCAAAAAGAATCCGAACTACATATATGAACTGAATAAACAAATTCTTGCAGCCAACCCACACTCAGTAAAAGACCTTGGAATACTAATATCAACTGACCTAAGGGCTAAAGCCCACTGCAACAATATCGCCAAAAAGGCTTCCAGAGTTGTTAACCTGATCCTACGTAGCTTCTGCTCTGGCAATCTCTCACTACTGACTAGAGCCTACAAAACCTATGCCAGACCCATTCTCGAATACAGCTCATATGTCTGGAACCCACACCACATCTCAGACACCAACACTCTCGAAAACGTCCAAAGGTATTGCACCAGAAGAGCCCTTCACTCCTCCACTCAAAACAGAATACCTTACGAAAATAGGCTAACTATCTTGGATCTTGAAAGCTTAGAACTGCGGCGCCTAAAACACGACTTAAGTATTGCCCACAAGATCATATGCTGCAACGTCCTTCCGGTCAACGACTACTTCGGCTTCAACAGCAACAACACAAGAGCATGCAACAGATTCAAACTTAATATTAACCGCTCCAAACTTGACTGTAAAAAATATGACTTTAACAATCGAGTTGTCGAAGCGTGGAACTCATTGCCGGACTCAGTGGTGTCAGCCCCCAGGCCCCAACATTTCTCCCTTAGACTCTCCACGATTGACCTCCCCAGGTTCCTAAGAGGCCAGTAAGGGGCGTACATAAGTGCACTGATGTGCCTATTGTCCCCTGTCCAATTGTCTTTCCTTATCTCATATATCATATATTTTCTCTCCTTCCCTTCTACTTCTCTTCTTTCTTACTTTCTATCTTTATATATATTACTTAATGTCTATTCTCTTTCATATGTATTGTATATTGGACAAAGAATTAATGAATGAATGAATGAATGAATGAATAAATAAATAAATAAATAAATAAATAAATAAATAAAGCAAATAAAAATATAAACATGTTAAAATCATTAAAAACAATATAATCTGCTGCCATATTCACAGCATTCAATGTAACCACTCAGCAGATTCTACACTACAATTGGATGACCAAACCTGGTTGTCAAAACCAGCCCTTCAAAAGGTCAGGAAGGTCCGGAACAATGTAATCTCCAGATGGGTTATGTTCCAAAGGGTGATGGGCACTAGGACAGAAAAGTTCTCCTCGGGGTCATCAGACATTATTTCTTAACAAATGGGACAGTTGGACCTAATGGAATGGATAAATGTAACAGGAGAGAGGCAGTCCCTCAAATAACCCAATCCCATAAGCCATGTAGGGCTTTATAGTTCATAACTAGCACCTTGAATTGAATTCAGAAGCATGGTGGCAGCCAATGTAGTTCACAGAACAGAAATGTAGTCTAGTGAATGAAAGATACATAGCAACTCATCACCACATTTTGTGCCAGCTGCAGCTTTACTCCTCAGTCTCATAGTACATAGAACAGTGTTTCCCAACCTTGGCATCTTGAAGATATTTGGACTTCAACTCCCAGAATTCCCCAGCCAGCTTTCACTGGCTGGGGGATTCTGGGAGTTGAAGTCCAGATGTCTTCAAGTTGCCAAGGTTGGGAAACACTGACATAGGGCACATTACTGTAATCCATGGAAGGTGATCAAGGCATGAATGACTGAGATTAGAGTGTCCAGATTCAAGAAGGGGTGCAACTGGTACAAAACACAAAGTTGTGCAAAGGCCCTCCTGGTTACCACTGCTATCTGCTCTTCAATCAGGAGTTGTGGGTGAAGGAGATTTCTCATAAAGCCTGTTTGGAGGAGTGCTACCCTACCCAGAGCAAGGTGTCAGTGTTAATTTGGAGCAAGAAGTTCTGCCCTCTATTCCTCCTTTTCAGGATCCTGGAGGGTTCATTTCTCTGCTCCTACTCCTGTTAAACATCTATATGATGAGCCGGGGTGGCACAGCAGGTAGAGTGCTGTACTGCAGGCCACTGAAGCTGACTGTAGATCTGAAGGTCAGCGGTTCAAATCTCATCACTGGCTCAAGGTTGACTCAGCCTTCCATCCTTCCGAGGTGGGTAAAATGAGGACCCGGATTCTGGGGGCAATAGCCTGGCTCTGTTAAAAAAAAGTGCTATTGCTAACATGTTGTAAGCCGCCCTGAGTCTAAGGAGAAGGGCGGCATAAAAATTGAATGAATGAATGAATGAATGAATAAATGAATGAATAAATGAATAAATAAATGGGGGGGAAGCATTTTCTGCCATGGGATGAGGTATCACTAGTATGCTGAGCATACTTAGTTATACATCTCTGCTTCTGGTGAATTAAGTAATGCTGTTCATGTCTTATCTTGCTAGAAGTTTCCAAAACACAACGACATTCAGTCTTGAGCTGAAGCATGTTATTCCCCATTCCAGATTCAACAGCAAAGAATGGAAGCACATCTCCTATCTTGCTCATGCCTGAGATAACCCAGTAGTGCAGTCAATGCAGTTTCAATATCATACCCAGGTTTGAAACACGGTTGGTAGAATTCCACATAATCCATTTCATCCATGATCCTCCAAAGCTGTTCCATAACCATCTTCTCATCCCTAAAAGCCTTCTCTGTGGTGGCCCCGACCCTCTGGGACCAACTTCCCCCCTGAGATTAGAACTGCTTCCACCCTCCTTGCCTTTCGTAAAGTTCTTAAGACCCATCTCTGCCGTGAGGCATGGGGGAACTGAGACATCTCCCCCGGGCCTATACAGTTTATACATGGTATGTTTGTGTGTATGTTTGCTTTTAATAATGGGTTTTTTAGTGTTTCTTAAATTATTAGATTTGTTCTTACATTGTCTTTGTTATTGTTGTGAGCCGCACTGAGTCTACAGAGAGGGGAGGCATACAAATCTAATTAATAATAATAATAATAATAATAATAATAATAATAATAACAATAACAATAACAATAACAATAACAATAACAATAACAATAATAATAATAATAATAATAATAATAAAATGGAAGACTGGACACTATATGGAAATTATCTAATATAGTTGTATCCATCAATGGCTTTTGAGGAAGGAGTGAACCAATGACTCTTTAATTGATTGAAGACAGATATTAAGATATTGCAGAAACATGACTGTTTTTTAATAGATATGTGTATCTTCCGGCACATGGATACTTGCATGCACCCCCACATCTGGAACCGACTTCTGTCCTGTTTTCTTGAGGTAATACATAGTTCCTGATCTAGGAAGCTATATTTTATTCTATTAGCCTTCCTCTGTTTGGGTGCACACTTTCTTATCAACATTTATTTTACAGAATGGCAAGTTTTAGTTTGTTTTTTTATTGCATCTGCTTGGGTTTTTATTTATTTATTGGAATGTTTATTGTATTTTATTATATTTAATTTTGTTTGGACACCTTGGGTGACACAAAAGTAACTATAATAACTATTAATAAAAGACATAAACTATCCAGCTATATGCTCAAAACTGAAAAAGTCATGCTGCATTCATGTCAGCACCTAGCTATGAAATGTTGTTCATAGAAATAATCATTTCAATTATTGACCAACCTTATAAATTGAAACAAACTAAAAAATGAAGTGAGCTCAGAAGTCGTTGTAAACCAACTCTAAGATGTAGTATGCAGTGCTTATGTAAAGGAAAACTTATTTAAAAGACTCCATGATACAGCCAATCAGATTAAAAGACTCCATGATACAGCCAATCAGATTAAATCAACTTTGGTTTTCGCTATTTTTATTTACTTAACTTTTAATAATTCTGTGGAAGGGAGGTGATTTTATAGAGCTTTGCTTTTTCTCAAGTAATTGTTAATGGTTACAAAAATAAAGAAATATTGAAAAGAATTTTCCCACTTGACAAGGACTATCTGCCTGCTGCACAATTTTAGAAGCAAAACATTTCATTTCAACCTATTCTGGAAAAAAAAGAGTATGTACTTCCAAATTCCAGCTACTCGCATGAAAAATATAGGATATGAACAATAACATTAAAAGGAAAACAAGTTAGAAGATATCTTGTTTACAATTTATTTGGACCATAATTCATTCCACCCTTATTTTTCAGGCCTTGTGACCTGAAGATGAATTTATAATCCCACAACAATGATGTAGCATAAATAAACAGATGAAACAATCCAGCAATGACAAAAAGTATCAATGTGATTATCAATCAGACACAAGGAGACAGCAAGGGTCAAGTACCAACCATGCAGGCATAGAGCTGCTAATTGGTCAATTACATTTGTTTGTAGCCAACCAGTAGCTATTAATTAGGCATTGCTGATTTCACTCTTCTTGGGCTTATCCTCATTGCCTTGTTGCCAGAACAGACCCCCAACCATTATTTAAGATAGGAACAGATGGTGTTACCCTCCATGTACCCTCTATTCATCATAAATAATATTCAGCATGCTTTCCTGTTACAGTTTTAAGGTACTCTTTTCCCACTATGTCACCTCAGATGCTTCAATCTGGCAATTAATCCGTGGAAGAACTTGCCTCCAGAAGTTGTGAATGCTCCAACACTGGAAGTTTTTAAGAAGATGTTGGATAACCATCTGTCTGAAGTAGTGTAGGCTTTCCTGCCTAGGAAGGGACTAGAAGACCTCCAAGGTCTCTTCCAACTCTGTTATTCTGTTATCCTTATGGCTAGAGCAGCTTCCTTACAAGCTAACCATAGCAGTTCATTGGCTACTTCACAGGGTTAGGAACGTCCTGTCAATTGAGTCAAAATGGGTGAACAGTGCAGTCAGGCGGTAGGGAAAGCAAGTAGGATGCTTGGCTGCATAGCTAGAGGTATAACAAGCAGGAAGAGGGAGATTATGATCCCACTATATAGAGTGCTGGTGAGACCACATTTGGAATACTGTGTTCAGTTCTGGAGACCTCACCTACAAAAAGATATTGACAAAATTGAACGGGTCCAAAGACGGACTACAAGAATGGTGGAAGGTCTTAAGCATAAAACGTATCAGGAAAGACTTAATGAACTCAATCTGTATAGTCTGGAGGACAGAAGGAAAAGGGGGGACATGATCGAAACATTTAAATATGTTAAAGGGTTAAATAAGGTTCAGGAGGGAAGTGTTTCTAATAGGAAAGTGAACACAAGAACAAGGGGACACAATCTGAAGTTAGTTGGGGGAAAGATCAAAAACAACATGAGAAAATATTATTTTACAGAAAGAGTAGTAGATCCTTGGAAGAAACTTCCGGCAGACATGGTAGATAAATCCACAGTAACTGAATTTAAACCTGCCTGGGATAAACATATATCCATCCTAAGATAAAATACAGAAAATAGTATAAGGGAAGACTAGATGGACCATGAGGTCTTTTTCTGCTGTCAGACTTCTATGTTTCTATGTTTCTATGTTTCAAATTGGCAACCCATGGGCTGGATGTGTCACATGTAGGCCACGCCCACCCAGACTCCGTGAAGGAGGAAAATGTTGCGATACGTCACGTGAAGGTAACATGGCTCTGCGAGTTTCACATCTGTGCTGTAGTTGCTCTGAAGTTGCATTTCCTGCGTAGTTTTCCTATTACAGCAGTATAGCCAGCATATAGAATGTTGCCAGTTTAAAACTCAGCACAGTTTAAAACTCATGTTTGTCTTTCTCTGAACCAACTAGCTTTTCCCCTGGGCTTTAAAAAAAAAATAGAAAACTCCAGCAGTGAACCATCTCATTTTTTCTTCTGACCCTTGAAGTTATAATGTTTTGCAACTTGGGAAACAATGAAGCAAATGCCCACAAAAATATTTTAAATATGAATAAACATTAAGTATGTAGTAAGAAGGTGGGGATTTTTTATGAACTAATTGGGAAGTATTACTGACACTTCTCTTTAGATACTTAACTAATTTAGGGTATGCATTCTAAAAAGCTGGTACAGCATGTCTTTAACACCCCTTAGTGCAGCGGTCCCCAAACTACAACCCACAGGCTGCATGCGGCCCGCTGAGGCCATTTATCTGGCCCGCAGGTGAGTGACAGGAACACAGGATGCCTCTGCATCCTTTGCTTCTGGCCACTGTTCCCTCTAGCGAATAGGGAAGCTGGGAGTCGGAGTTGGGGCGGGGAGTAGCAAGGAAGTGCGGGGAAGCCTTGCACCAGTTTTCTGATTGAATGGGAAGCCGGCTCTGTTTTCTGAATGGGGATTGAATGGGAGTCCAGGATCGGAGGGTGGAGGCTTGTCGGGTGAGTCCTCCGCAGGGAGAGAAGATGGAGGGTGAAAGAGGGAAAAGATAGAGAGAGAAGTGGAGAGAAAGAAAGAAAAGGGAAAGAGAAGGGAAAGAGAGGGAGGGAAAGTGAAGTGGAGAGGAAGGAAGGAGGGAGGAAGAGAAATAGTAAGAGAGAGAGTGAGAAAGAGAGAGAGCAAGAGAGAGAAAGAAAGCAAGAGAGAGAGAAAGAGAGAGAGAAAGAGAGAGAAAGAGAGAGAGAGAAAGAGTGAGTGAGAAAGAAAGCAAGAGAGAGAGAGAGAGAGGAAATGAGACGAAGTACAACACCAATTATATTTCTAACTTATTAATCATTGTGCCAAAGTGCTTCCTTCTTTCTTTATACATTTTTCTATAAACCAAGAAAACCTTGTATAGCCAATCAGATGTTAACAAAAGAAAATTAAAAAGAAAACATAAACATATATGAATTTCAGACTTCTTCTCCCCCTCTAAATAGTACATTCCCATTTTGTTTTTTATTTTAAAATAAGGTATATGCAGTGTGCATAGGGATTTGTTCATAGTTTTTTTAATAGTGTGGCCCTCCAACAGTCCGAGGGACAGTGAACTGGCCCCCTGTGTAAAAAGTTTGGGGACCCCTGCCTTAGTGTAATGAAGGCATGATAAGATGTGGGGAACAAATCTCAGTATCCTAAGAGATAATGGTAAACAAACATTACTAGACACAGGAGAAAAAGGAGTCAGAATCCCTCTGAGTAGACCCTCATTCCTTCTGTGAAAATCTCTGCAACATAATTTTCATGATTGTTTTTCAAGTTAAACCACAAAAAGCTACAGTCTACATGCTGTTTCTATGTGTTATGTCATTTCTGGATCTCAGTAAATATATATATATATATTGGACATTTTAAAAGAGAGATATCCACATGCAATTCAAACAGCTTGACTGTACTATTTCTAAGTGGCTAAGAAGAACCTACTCTCTAATTATCCATCCTAGCTTTACTGTAAATGAATTTTTTGTATGTTTATATTTCAATCCTTTTTAATGCTTTACATATATTTACACTAGAAAATGGCTCAAAGAAATAAACATTAGATAACTTTCCCATGGAAGCTCCACTGCATTTATTTATTTTATTATTTATTAATCTAATTTTATATAGCTACCTTTTTACCAAAAGCAATTCTGGGAGGCACAAAATAATCAAATAAAACAATAACAGTATAAAATATAAAAGCCATATTAACAAACATCATAAAAGCCAAAGAGTTATGTTAGTTCAGAGCTTATCTGCCTACATACATACTTTCTTCCTTCTTCGTTCTTTTATTTGTTTCTTGCCCTGAGGTTTGCCCTTATTTTAAGGATATTTGTCTGAAAATGTTTGGCTATATCATGTGCATCAAACTTGCCACGTCACATTGCCATCATGTGACGTTTCATGACATTTTCCCCATTCACAGAGCTGAGGTGGATGTGGCCTATGCATGACACATCAGTTTGACACCTCTGGGCTATATAAAGGCACATATCAATGCAAATTTATAACTGTTTTTCTTCTAAGTCTGAAACTGCATTTACGTGGTCATGATAAAATATATACTATGAAATTACACATTTTCTACAATTACTAAATAACTAGCTATGTTAGTCTACTGCAACAAAAACAGCAAAGAAACTTTCAGCACTTTCACAAGTGATATTTGTGTGATGTTCACTGTTCTGGACTACAGAAAGTTTATGTCATAATGAAATTAGTCTTTATACCACTACAAGATTCTTTGCTGATTGTGAAATTAATATTTATACACCAGATTAGCATAGCAGTGTTATTTTCATTACCATGGTACATACATCTATTTTATTCCATCAAAACAATTTATGTTTTTTTCCCTCTCTCCTGAAAATGCTGGCAGGCATGTAATTTCAATTCTATCTTCCTTTGGACCTCATTCCCTGTGAGTATTTATAATCAGATTCAATAGGCAACACGCTGTATTACAGAAATCATTTACATTAATGGGGACAGATATGGAAAACATAAATCTTAGAGTCCTCAATCAAATTATTTTGTATAGAACAAAGTGAAAGGCAGACTAAATAAAGGAAAAGTTTCCTTAGGTTTCTTTAATTGAGGTGGAAATATTTGACTTCTAGATGTACAATTGGACAATTTGTATATAACATTATATGTTGTAAGCTACCCTGAGTCCTCAGAGAGGGGTGGCATATAAATCCAATAAATAAATAAATAAAATACTTAATTTGAAAAGTTTCTACAGTTGTTTAAAAGTGAAGTGATAGGATAAAAACAATTTAACTTTTCCTTTTATTCAGTCTGAATCAAGACCCAAGAACATTAGCTCCATATCTTTCCCTAGAGTCAGCAAACTGTAGCTATTATAAATAGCTATAAAGCTATTTGATAACTACAAAGCTGTGGTTTACCTCCATTAATAATTGAGATCACAAATGTTCCCCTTTCAATTACTACAGGAGGATTTCATTTTTTTAAAATAAAAGTTTTTCCTGTTGCATATGCCACCATTCTTATCGCTTTAATCCCACTACTCTTACCATCATGCTATAAAGAAATTCCTTCACCCCAAATCCAAATGAGTTCTTAGAAACATAGAAAACTGACGGCAGAAAAAGACCTCATAGTCCATCTAGTCTGCCCTTATACTATTTCCTGTATTTTATCTTACAATGGATAGATGTTTGTCCCAAGCATATTTAAATTCAGTTACTGTGGATTTACCAACCATGTCTGCTGGAAGTATGTTCCAAGCATCTACTACTCTTTCAGTAAAATAATATTTTCTCACATTGCTTCTGATCTTTCCCCCAACTAACCTCAGATTGTGCCCCCTTGTTCTTGTGTTCACTTTCCTATTAAATACCTTTAACATATTTAAATGTTTCAATCATGTCCCCTCTTTCCCTTCTGTCCTCCAGACTATACAGATTGAGTTCATGAAGTCTTTCCTGATAAGTTTTATGCTTAAGACCTTCCACCATTTTTTAAGCTCATCTTTGGACCCATTCAATTTTGTCAATATATTTTTGTAGGTGAGGTCTCCAGAACTGAACACAGTATTCCAAATATGGTCTCACCAGCGCTCTACACAGCGGGATCACAATCTCCCTCTTCCTGCTTGTTATACCTCTAGCTATGCAGCCAAACATTCTACTTGCTTTCCCTACTGAAACCACTACCTCTAAATCCTTCTCCCTCTGAAGTTCTTGAGACAAAACAAATTGGGCTTGATGCTATTTTTCCTCTATTTGTGGGGGGAAGCTTGAATAGCCAGCAAGAGTTCTAGCTACCATAGAAACAACTAAACTGAAACGTCAAAGGTGAATGAGAGGAAGAAAAGCGTTCTGTTAGCCCAGCAACTATGTAACCAACTTGATGTGGGAAGAAAAAGAGGATGTGCCTCAGTAAGATACTTCGCAGACTGTTGAAACATGGCTTTATATCTTACATTTATGCTTAACATGACAGGATAGACAGTAGTGTCTCTCTTATGACCAAGAGAGACAATTGACATTACCTATTTCTATGGATCCACAGATCTGCCACTTCTTTATACAAAAAAAAGGCATGCAATTTCTTAGAATTACCATTTCCTTATGGTCAATCTCAAGAGGGCAATATTAGTTCTGCTAATGGGAAATGGAATACTTTTTAATAGGAAAGTGAACACAAGCACAAGGGGACACAATCTGATGTAAGTTGGGGGAAAGATCAGAAGCAACATGAGAAAGTATTATTTTACTGAAAGAGTAGTAGATGCTTGGAACAAACTTCCATCAGACGTGGTTGGTAAATCCACACTCACTGAATTTAAACATGCCTGGGATAAACATATATCCATCCTAAGATAAAATACAGGAAATAGTATAAGGGCAGACTAGATGGACCATGAGGTCTTTTTCTGCTGTCAGTCTTCTATGTTTCTAATACCATACTACAGGGGTCCTCAAACTTAGCAACTTTAAGACTTGTGGACTTCAACACCCAAAATCCTCCAACCAGCAAAGCTGGCTGGAGGATTTTGGGAGTTGAAGTCCACAAGTCTTAAAGTTGCCAAGTTTGAAGACCTCTGCTACTACCGTATATCATCATTCATACCACAGAAAGGTTTGAAAGGAAACTATAACACAGAAATACAATAGGTAATTGTAAGAACTGACTCTTAATGAAGAGATTAGTCCCTACAGTTGAAATAACAGAATAGCACTAATTAATTTGGAAGGATTAATATAATAAAGGGGGCAAAAATTATATTAGAATGCAAACAAGGGAGTTTACTAAATCTTTCTGCAGTACACTTATATACATATGTTCATAGCACGCCATGATTTAGATTACATAGATTCAGATCTATGATATGTAAATTATCAGTCCCCTGGCCATCAAAGGAATTTATATTATCTGTAATATCTTCTAGTTTTGAAAGTCATATTTTTTCTCCTCTAATCAATTCAGTCAGCCCTGCATTGATAGCATTTTTGTAATTCATATATTCACATCTTTTAAGTTAAACAGTATATGAAAATAATCTGTGATGTTTTCTTTAAAAAAAAAATAAAGCCGTCTCAAAATTAATGAGCAATAGCTTCCCAGCAGCTTTGTAAAACTTGGGAAAATCAAGATCTTTAAAAGTTTTCTCTAGATAATTTTCAAATCAGTAGCATATTTTCTCTTGTGTAAGTCTGTCTGTCTGTCTGTCTGTCTGTCTGTCTGTCTGTCTGTCTGTCTAGTCAATCTGTCTGTCGTGTGATTTTGAGAATTCATGCATTGGTAAATGAATAATAAGAAAAACAATATTTGATGAACTGATATAAACCCCAAACTATGGCACCTGTAGTGGGAACACTGACATCACCAGCTTTAATCTAGGACCATAATGAAAAAATGTATAGTGCAATAACCTAGAATTTACCTTGTCTGCCATGATCATAGAGGAGCCTCCATGGATTCCTAGAATGGGTGTGAGGGTCTGGGCAGAAATGAAGTCCAGGATCTGGGCAATAGCTTCCTGGTCGGTATCATCAGCAAACACCACACCTTGCACCCTCCGTTCAGACATGATATCGCAGATGCGGGTGATGATGCTCTTGGGATCTGTTTCATTCATGGCAACGAGTTCCACCCGAGGTATGAGGGAGAGGTGATGGAAATCATCCTTCTTGTGGGCATCTGTGATAGCTACTTCATCAGAGGTACCCACCAAGACGACAGCAATGCCAATGCTGGGATGGTTCTTTTGAGCCCAAGCCATACCGCCTGTTGTTGCTAAGACTGCCAGCATAAGCCAGAATTTTGAAGAATAGCACTCTGCTCTGGGCCTCATCTTCAGCTCTTACACTCCCTGAAACGAGACAAAAAACCCCCAAAAGTTTCAATAACATATATATAAATCACAGAGATTTAAGCACTCACAGGCTTACACTGTTAGCCATGTTACTTATAGAAAGAGCTGTGGTGCCGCAGTAGTTAAAGTACAGTAATGCACGGTAATTCAGCAGTTCGATCCTGACTGGCTGAAGGTTGATTCATCCTTTCATCCTTCCAAAATTGGTAAAATGAGGACCCAGATTCCTGTGTTTTATGCTGATTCTGTAAACCACTCATAGAGGGCTACAAAGCACTATGAAGCAGTATACAATGTTCCCTCGCTTTTCGCGAGGGATGCGTTCCGAGACCGCCCGCGAAAGTCGAATTTCTGCAAAGTAGAGATGCAGAAGTAAATACACTATTTTGGGCTATGAACCGTATCACAAGCCTTCCCTTAACACTTTAAACCCCTAAATTGCAATTTTCCATTCCCTTAGCAACCATTCAGATTATTACTCGCCATGTTTATTTATTAAAGTTATTAAAAAATATATTTATTAAAGGCAGACAAAAGTTTGGCAATGACATATGATATCATCGGGTGGGAAAAACCGTGGTATAGGGAAAAAAATGGCAAAGTATTTTTTGATTAATATTTTTGAAAAACCATGGTATAGATTTTTCGCAAAGTTCGAACCCGCAAAAATCGAGGGAACACTGTATAAATCTAAGTGTTATTGCTATTGCTATGAAGATACAGATTATTGGTCTATATAACTTTACATTTTTTGTTTTGTGTGACAAAGACTTTCCAAGATTTCCATGCTCCTTTCCAAGGAGGGTTTTTTTTCTCATCCCATTGTCTAACATTGATTAATATCATCCCCAAAACACATACACGTATACACAGAGCAAGTGAGCAAGCGAAAGAAACATCTGGTGTTGGTTATTACCAAAACTTATTTACTATGACTTCTTTCAGACTTCAGTAACCATTGAGGAATTTTTTAAAATTTTATTTTATCAATAAAAGTATGTGGGGGAGGACTAGGGCTCTGATCAGAAAGATAATAATCAAATCTGTAGTTACTAACTATTGTTCTACCTTAAAATCACATGCTGAGACATTAATGTCCTCTGGGGATCCTTATGAAATTATTTCAGCTATAGCTCTAGATTATAATTAAATTCCCATTTATTTTTCCAAAGTAACTTGCCAGCAGTTTCCCCTCCCCCCAAATAATTCAAAAAGAAGGTAAGAAAAAATCCCTTGACAATAAAATTTCTCTCCTACCAACTTGGTGTTCCTTGAAGAAAGTTTGAGGTATTCTTTTTTTGATCGTTTTAATTATAAATTGTCCTACTAATTTTCATTATTAATTATAAAGGCAAATTAATACTTTCACAATAAGGAATTGTAGTGAAAATGTCTTCTGTCAATACTAATTTTTTTTAAAAAAATAATCTACTAGCCTCAGGTTGTATTTATTTTGTTTTTCAAGAACTGGTACTGGTTGCCTTAGTTTCAAATCTTAGAACTGGTAGACATCAAACCAATACTATAGCTGATATATTCTGATTCATGCCTTGGAAATGTTGTCTTTTTCTAAACAATGAAATGATGAAGACCTATGAGGTCATCAGTGCAACCCTACTAATGCCACAGTCCTCCCTTCAGGACACTTTATCTTGTTTTAATAACATTGAGCTCTTTTCATCTGCAAAGCTCTTTCCAAGCCACATCTTATTAATCCTCATAGTAACCCGGTAGCATACATATTGTTATCATTGTTTTCAATGTCTGAAAATCATAGCATTGAGGTTTACCTTGTAGGTTCTAAGGCATCATTTATCAGTAAAAATATAGTAGTAACTGGCATGTAAACTGATGCTCAAGCCACAGATCAATGCTACTTACTTTGCTAATATAAAATCCTGAAATGATTGGAAAGTAGTACAATTCAAATCTAAAATCTGGCCTAATTCTCCTGTGGTGATTTATAATATATCACAAGTGGTCAGATTATCATTAAATTCTAAAAGCTCTTTTCTTTCAATTGCATCAGAAGCTAAGAGCTCAGGGCAACTTGCATAATCTCTTTGATTACAATCCATCCCTAGATTCACCATTAGATTCCAGATAAATATCAAGAGCCAGAGAGGAAAACATTACTACACTGAAGGGAACCTCTTTACTAATAAAGTAAGTGAGATGAATCTAATACAGTTTTGTATTTCATTTAGTCCAGGGGTGTCAAACTCAAGGCCTGGGGACCAGATCTGGCCTTCAAGGTGTTTAGATCTAGTTGTAGTGTCGCTCTGGAAACAGCAAAGGATGGAGATTTAGAAGCGCCCCCCCCCCCCCCGCCCCTAAGCTCCATTTTTGCTGACAGAGGGTTTCAGGAAGCTGTCACAGCTGAAAATGGAGCTCCGGAGACCATTTTAGTTGGCAGAGCATTCAGGCCACCACAGGCACCCCTGACACGAGTAACATCAAACTGGCCACACCCAAACTGCCCCCCCCCCAAGGTGAAGCACAATTCTGATGCGGCCCTCAAATGAAATTGAGTTTGACACCCCTGGTTTAGTCTAAATAGAACTAAAAAAATTGCTGCCCATGCAGTAACCTCACTACAGATATAGTCCCATGATAATAAAATAGTCGTAGAGCAAGAGTGTCAAACTCAATTTCATTGAGGATCGCATCAGCATCATTTGACCTGAGGGGCTGGGATAGGCATGGCCAGCTTGACATCACTCTTGTCAGGGGCGCCTATGGCGGCCCGAACGCTCTACCAATGAGAATGAGCTCCTGAGCTCCATTTTTAGCTGTAATGGCCTCCTGCAATTCTCTGCCTGCAAAAACAGAGCTTGCGAGGCTCTTGCAAGCTCCATTTTCCACTGTGATGACCTCCTTCAACCCTCTGCCAGTGAAAATGGAGCTCAGAGGGCCACAAGCTCTGTTTTCGCTGGCAGAGGCATCGCAGGCTGGTCCTTCGCTGTTTCCAGGGCAGCCCTCTGGGTCATATTTAAGCACCCCATGGGCCAGATTTGGCCCCTGGGTCTTGAGTTTGACACCACTGTCCTAGAGGATGCTGTCGCATCATATGTGCCCAATGCTCCCAATAAAATATTCTGCACAATCAATCTGTCTTCTCCTACTTAATGGATATTCTCTGATGAGATTGGTAGAAAAATATAAAGGAATAGTTTCCTAGTGGAAGACCATGACATATGGATAACCTCTTGTTCTGTTTCACAATAGAAATCCCATCAGCAAGCAGTGATCACATTAATGGTACTAAAATTACACCTATGTATGAAACTCACTCAGTGCCCTCAAAAATTATTGTCAAAACCATTAAGCTATCATTAGACAAATTATCATTGGACAAATGGGTAGCTATAAACAGTAAATTGGACAAATAAATAAAAACAAAACTCATACCAATAACAGATATTGCTACTACTTTTCTATTTCCAACAGGAATCATATCCACTTGCCAAACGTGAAAGGAAAGAGTGCATGAAATATCTACTGACATCTTCAAACTAGAAGACCTTGAGAATCTGACAAAATGTACTGCTAATTTGAGTAGGGCAGAACTGTTGCTATCAATGGCTGTTGATTGATTATATGCCATCAAGTTATGTCAGCATTTAATTAGCACATAGATAGACCTGCTTCCTAAGCTAGCCTTTCAGATCTTACAGTTGTGTACCCATTCTACTGGAACCAAACCCATTTGTGTATTTCCTTCCACCTTTCTCCATATTGTACACTTATTCAAATAATGCCTCTAAATTTTATAATTTGAGTCTGATCAAATGAGAAGTCTGGATTAATTTGTTCTATGTTCCATCTGCTTACGTTCTTGCCCATCCATGGTATTCTTGGGAGTCTTCTCCACACCACATTTCAAAGCATCAATTTTCTATTTTGACTCTTCAAAGATAGAGTAACACTCCATAGAGTGACAGAGCAAAACTACTACTGCATGATTCTGATCTTTGTGGATACAGACATGTTACTGAGTATCTTTTCCAATCCCTTCATGGCAAACTTACAATTGTTCATTTGTTTGCTATTTCTCTGCTGTTTGTTCCTTTTCTGCTGATAATCAGTTGTAAACACTGAAGTCATCCACTATCTTAATATCTTCATTGTCTATTTTTTATAATTATTAAAATGTATATAGAAACCATCTTAATGCCTCTGGGTAGCTAACAAAAAAAAGCATAAACCATGTATAAAAAAATAAAAGACAGACAATTAAAAAGCATAGCCAAGGCTCCCTTACAAAATCTTTAAAACATAAACCTGTCAAGCATAAGGAAAAACAAGAGATCCAGACAGTTCAAATGGGTATAAAGATTTAATGAGGTTTCGTGAGCTCTCTACAAGAATCTGAACTACTAATGGCCAAGGGAAATTAGCAAGGAATGCAAGGTGGGCAGGAGTTAATTTTTTTGTGGACATTTAGGGACTCATGGCTGATGATGCATTTGACCCCTCCCTTGGGCTCAATCTGGTCATCTCCTACAAAAACCACAAGCTCACAAATTGGGCTCCAACACCTAGGAGGAAAACCAAGTTGTAAAAGGCCAGTAGAGTTGAAGCCATCCAAATCTCAGAGGGGGCTGTTTCATAGGGCAGGTATCTCAAAGAGATGACCAATTCCTTCACTGGAACATGCCCACTCTTCCAGATCTGGTGAGATGGACCAAAACTACTAGACAGGCAATGCTGTAAGTAACCTGCCCCTGCCATTTAGTCCTTTAAAGATAACAACCAGCACAATTAATTACATTCAGAGCAGTTGACATACAGCATTGAAGTTACACCAGGACATCATGGTGCATTCAAAACTGCATGTGCCACAGCTTTCTAGACCATTTGAAGCTGCCAAAAGTTTTTCAAGGAAACCCCATATAGAGCACATTACAGTAGTCCAGACAGAAGGTCCTTAGGGAGTCCCTAGGACCGTGATGGTGAGCTATGGCAGAAGTGCCACCGGTGACACACGGAGCCATATCTGAGGGCACGCAAGGTGTTGCCCTATATCAGCTCCAGTACACGTTTGCACTGGTCAGCTGATTTTTGGCCTGCTGGAAGGCAGGGGGGAGACAGTTTTCACCTTCTCCATGCTTCAGGAAAGCCTCCTGAAGCCCAGGGAAAGCGAAAAATGTCATAACAGGCCTATCGAAAGCATTGAAACAAATTTTTGGTAGGCCCCTTGGGCCCGTTTTTCACCATCCATAGCCTCCAGAGGCTTCTGTGAAGGGGTAACATGGATGCATGGGGGGGACATTGTATTATGGGTGTGGACAAGCACGTGTGCACTATCACAGGCACGCACACACTTTTGGCACCGGAGCATAAAAAGGTTCGCCATAGAGTCCCTAGGGATATGGGCAGCATACAAATTGAACAAATAGGTAGGTAGGTAGGTAGGTAGGTAGGTAGGTAAGTGACTAAGCCACCAGTGACTGAAAGCAGTCCTCTCAATCAAGGAATAGGCTCAAGTGGCAAAAAATGAATTTGTACATGTAAAATTTATTTATTTATTTATTTATTTATTATATTTGTATGCCGCCCCTCTCCGTAGACTCAGGGCGGCTCACAGCAACAATAAAACAATGTACAACAAATCTAATAATTTAAGAAAAAACACTAAAAAACCCATTATTAAAAACAAATATATATACAAGCATACCATGCATAAAGTGTATAGGCCCGGGGGAGATGTTTCAATCCCCCCATGCTTGATGGCAGAGGTGGGTTTTAAGGAGTTTACGAAAGGCAAGGAGGGTGGGGGCAGTTCTAATCTCCGGGGGGAGCTGATTCCAGAGGGTCGGGTCCACCACAGAGAAGGCTCTTCCCCTGGGTCCCGCCAGACGGCATTGTTTAGTTGACAGGACCCGGAGAAGGCCAACTCTGTGGGACCTAATCGGTCGCTGGGATACACAAGGGAAATACACAAGGGAAAGGGGAGAGTTATCAGTGTAATGTTATCAAGGTAGCACAGGACATTGATATTTCTTCGTTCAGTTTAGAAACCATTCTCATTTTCTTCCAATTTTTCCTTTCTCAATACATATAGGTACGAAAGGGAGGGAGGGAGGGAGGGAGGAAGGAAGGAAGGAAGGAAGGAAACACAGTCTTGCTTCACTTCTTTCCTGACTGCAGACAGTCTCTTTTGCTATATACTGTGGCTTATTGTCCTGTATGTGAGTGAAAACAACAATGTTCTGGGATTTCCTTTTCCTAAGCACATTCCAGCTTGACACGGTTGACACAATCAAAGGGCTTTCTATTGTTAATGAAACACACATTGACTTATTTTGTATTCTTTGTCCTTCTCAATTATTCAGCATGTATCAGCAATATTGTGTCCTGTTCCTCTGCATTTTCTAAAATGGGCTTGAATATCTAGCATCTTTATTTATTATTTATTTATTTATTCGACTTCTATGCCGCCCAATCCCGAAGGACTCAGGGCGGCTTACAACATAATAACAATACAAAAAGATGCAGCAATAAAAAAGAAGTTGAATATAAGCTCTAAAAAACTAACCCCAATAAAACCCATTTATATAAAGACCAATCAAATCTTATCTTCCCTTTCCCCATAGTACTATGCTTTGCATTAGACCAGTGTTTCCCAACCTTGGCAACTTGAAGATATCTGGACTTCAACTCCCAGAATTCCCCAGCCAGCATTCGCTGGCTGGGGAATTCTGGGAGTTGAAGTCCAGATATCTTCAAGTTGCCAAGGTTGGGGAACACTGCATTAGACAATCTGAAACATTTTTTGTTACAATATGAAATTAAGCATATTTTATAATAATTTGAACACTCTGTTAAATCTTCTTTCTTTAAAAATGATTATTATATTGATCGCTCCAAAATCAGTTGACCACTGTGTCATTCTCCAGATCTTCTGGTATAATTTGGTTAGACCCTTTGCTGATTATTCTCCTCTGCTTGCCATATTTCTAAACATATTTCATCGATTCCTATAGTCTTCTGACTTCAGAATAACCAATGTGCCAAGATCATTTTATCTTCTAGCAGTTGTAAGTAGGGAATATATTTTAAGACCGTGGTGCCCAACCTTTGCAACTTGGCAACCAGACTGAGGTTGGGGAAGGAAAACTGGCACATGTGAGCATACATGTTATTGCCCACCACTTGCACAGGATGAGCTGCATGCCAGCCAGGCACTTGTGTGGCTCAATTCCAAATAGGCCATGGCCTGATAGTGGATAGTGGCCCAGGGATTGGGGACCCTGATAGTGGCCCAGGAGTTGGAGATCCTTGCTTTAAGACATCTTGGATGTTAAGATCCCTACTGTATAAAATTTCAATGTACAGTGGTACCTCGGTTCTCGACCACAATTCGTTCCAGAAGTGTGGTCGAGAACCGATTTGGTCGAGTACCGAATTAATTTATCCCATAGGAAATAATGGAAATGGGTTTAATTGGTTTCCAGCCCCTATTTCCTTTATTTCCTATGGGATAAAGATCTGAGGTCTAAGCACTCCAAGCTGTAGTAAGGGTGGGGGCAGCTGCAATACCGGCAGTTTCGGGGGGGCTCCTTTCCTCAGTGGTTCGTCTTCTTCCCTTTAAACAGCTACACCAACTTTCTCCTTCCCAGCGACGGCGGTGGTGGCTTTCCTTCAAGCAGCAGCAGCGCCGGGAACGTCACATGAGAAAGGGAAGCCGCTGATGTTCCCGGCACTGCTGCTGCTCGAAGGAAAGCCGCTGCAGCCATCAGGAAGGAGAAAGTTGGTGTAGCTGCTTAAAGGGAACAAGACGAACCACTGAGGAAAGGAGCCCCCCTGAAACTGCCGGTATTGCAGCCGCCCCCACCCTTCCTACAGCTTGGAGTGCTTAGACTAGAGACTGGGAGGCTGTTTGGTGGGCAGCCAGGATGGGCGTGTCGGATTCCGACTCCCATTCCATCTCACCCCATCCCCTGAGATCTTGTAGCATTTCGCTGTTGTAGCATTTGGCTGTTCGGTATCCGAATTTTTGTTCAGATACCGAAGCAAATTTTTGCCAAAAATTTTGTTCGGTATCCGAAATGTACAAGAACCAAAGCGTTCGAGTACCGAGGTACCACTGTACTTCTATCTTTATTTGAGCTTCTTTACATTAGTTATTGTCTGCCATTGACTTCCTTTAGCATACCAGGAGGAGTACAGTAGAGTAGAGTAGGGTAGGGTAGGGTAGGACAGGACAGGAGAGAATTTTATTGGCGAAGTATGATTGGACACACAAGGAATTTGTCTTGGTGCATGTGGTCTCAGTGTACATTAAAAAAATAAGTTTGTCAAGAATCGTAAGGTACAACACAATGATAGTATGGGTACAAATAAGCAATCAAACCATATTAGGAACCAGTCAATATAAATTGTAAGGACACAAGCAACAAAGTTACAGTCATACAGTCATTAGTGGGAGGAGATGGGTGATAGAAATGATGAGAAGATTAATACTAGTGCAGACTTTAACAGTGTTGAGGGAACTATTTGTCTAGCAGAATGATGGCGTTCAGGGGAAAACTGTTTTGTACGAGTGGGTGCTTATAAGTCTTTGGCTTTATGATCTTTTTTGTTTCTATGGTAACAAATGTTACATCACATGAAAGCCCTATGTGTCTAATATATGTTTTCAAAATTTTGTGTTTGTAGCTTATGGCAACAGTGTTCTACACATGCGGGGAAAGGAAATGGCAGAGTGAAGCATACGAGTGAAAACTTCCCAGTCAATTTGTCAGAGTTTCCGGATTGATAAGAACTTCCTGGACCAACTGGTCACTATGGATGAGACCTAGATTTATTTGTAGGACCATGGATTTGACCTGATTTATTGGTCAAAAGAGAGGAGGCACAGTGGTTCTCCTCGTCCAAAGAGGTTCAGGTGCAAAAATCAGCCACTAAGGTGATGGCGTCTGTGTTCTGGGATAAGGAGGGTGTGCTGCTAGTGGACTACCTTCAAAAGGGTTCCACCATCAATGCAAGGAATTATATTGAAATTTTGGACCAACTGAAGGAGCTCTGAAGGCCAAAAGTCACAGCAAGCTGCCCAAATAAATCTTATTCCTGCAAGACAATGCCTCCATTCATACTGCACAAGTGACACAGCAAAACTGGTGTAGCTGGGCTTCCAGCTGGTTAACCACCACCACCACCACTTTTATCCACCAGATCTAGCTGCCTCCGACTATCATCTGTTTCCAAACCTGAAGAAACACCTCAAGGGTACCAAATTTCACACTTGATGCCATGGCTGCTACAGATGCCCGGTTTGAGGCGCAACCAAAATCCTTCTTTTTTGCTTACAGAACTTGGAATACCAATGTAAGAAATGTGCTGACATCAGTGGAGAGTATGTAGAATAAATGTAAAGTTTGGTCTTCCTATCCCATTTCTTTCTGGGTAAAGCCAAAGACTTATCAGCGCCTCCTTGTATTTAGTTGTTCTGGTGTGCAGTGCCTTATATATTGTACTATTACTGTTGTGAACCGCCCTGAGTCTACGGAGAGGGGCAGCATACAAATCTAATAAATAATAATAATAATAATAATAATAATAATAATAATAATAATAATGTGTCATTTTTAGGCAGGGGTGGGCTACTGCCCGGATGGGGGAAATGCAGCGGGGTAACGAAAATGGAGCTCCTACCCAGAGCACCCAATTTGCACTGAAAGATGTCGAAAGAAAATGCAGGGCATCCTGCATAAGCCACACCCAGAGTGTGGTAGTAAAAATCTTGGTAGCCCTTCATTGTTTTTAGGGTAGGAGTTGAAGCAGTTTGGGTGCAGTATATGAGATGTTTGTAAATATTTTCACTTTTTGACTTGAACAGTATACAGGTCCTCAATGGAAGGCAGGTTGGTAGCAAATGTTTTTTTTCTGCAGTTCTTTAAGAGTTCTATTAAGAGACTGGACGTTTAGAAGATTTTCTTCGCTTTTTCAATGTCTGTTTCCATCTTTGATGCCTATTGCTCCTTGTCTCTTTCAGAATGGTTTTTCTGAAATTTTATTTTTACATTCGGTCCCAAGTTCTTTGTTTTCAATATGCTTTGACTTCTCTACTCTTCTTGGCAGTATCCCTGCTTTCTTCTAACATTTAGTTTGCTTTCTTCTGTTTCATTACCTTTGACAACCTTTCACAATTCTCTTGTTCCTTATCCATTAGTATCAGAACTTCAAGGGATTCTGTTATTTTCCTCGAAAATGGAACATGTATGCATAAGATCACATCATGCAAACTGATTGGCCTTCTTCTGCTTAGCATAACTTAGAACCTGCACATAACTATCCACAATTATCTTTGGCCATGTCTTTGCTCTTACAACAGAGCTCTTCCAAGCCCTTCACCAATAAAATAATCTATTTGTTTTCTGCATACTCCAACTGATGATGTCCATTGCTTTAGATGTTATTAAACTGTATTTGCAATTAATAAATCATTGGATTAGTAGAAATTATTAATTCATTCTCCTATTTAATAATGTCTGTTTTCTAGGTCAGGTGGCCAAATATGTTTTCCTCTTGCTATAGAATATCATTGATTTGTGACCACAATTGAAACCAATTGGCCCTATTTTATGACCTTTCTTGCCTCGGTTGTTAAGTGAATCACTGCAGTTGATAAGCGAGTAACCTGGTTGTTAAGTGAATCTGGCTTTTGCATTGACTTTGCTTGTCAGAAGGTTGTGAAAAGGAATCATATGAACCTGAGACACAGCAACCATCACAGATATGAAACATTTGCCAAACATCTGAATTTGTATCACATGATCATGAGGATGCTGGAAAGATCTCAACTGTGAAAGGTGGTGATAAGTCACTTTTTTTCACTGCTTTTATAACTTTGAACGGTCACTAAGCAAACTGTTGTAAGTTGAGGACTACCCGTATTTCCAGTTTTACTATTCCAATCTCCAACAACACAAAGCACACCTTGCTGTCAAGAAATTGACTATAAAACCTCGTAGCTACTGATCAGACAACCGTTTGAGATAACTGTCAAAAAGTTGTCTCTGTTCAATCATTAAGTGCATTGTACAGTGCATAATATTGTATTTTCTGCAACCCTCCTGACCATGACACTAATACCATTCTTTCTTTGTTTCTCATCTTCTGAATAGTGAACAATATGATTAACTGACTGAAAACATCCATTACAGTCGGGCTGAGATGTTGAGAATATACAGGTAGTCCTCAATTTATAGCCATTCATTTGGTGATTGTTTAAAGTTACAACAGCACTGAAAGAAAGTGATGACCAGTCCTCGCATGGATGTCACAGCATCTGCACAGTCACTGGTTGAAAATTTGGGAGCTTGGCAAATGGCATATACTTATGCAGCACCCGTGGGTCATGTGGTTCTCATTTATGACCCTCCCAGCTGACGTCTGGCAAGTGAAATCAATGGGGGAAGCCATATTTGATGATGGCCACAGGGGTGGGTTCTAATTTTCCTCCCTGCCAATTCACTTCCTGCCGATTTTCCTCCCTTCCTGATTCGCGACATGTAGACAGGTGTGCTGCGTGGCCACGCATGCGCAGTGCTATAACACAGCTTCTGTATGTGCGCAGAAGCAAAAAACAAGATGGCACCACCGAGTGAGCTGGTTCAGAGGGTGGCAGACCTGGGTCGCGTCCAGTTCCAGTAACCCAGGCCGCCAGGTTACTACTAGTTCCATAGAACCGGTCCGAACCAGGAGGAAACCACCTCTAGATAACCACGTGAGTCCCTTAACCAGTTCAATGCAAGAAAAGGTTGCAAATCAGAAGTGGCTCACTTAACAACTGCCTTGCTTAGCAACAGAAATCCTGGTCTCAGCTGTGATTGCAAGTGGAAGACTACCTGTAATCAGTTCATTGAATTTTTCATTATATTGAGCTTTTCCACATAAATGCCTCTTACATTACATGTTCCCGTTATAATTTTGTCTTTACAGTTTTAGATTTTATTTTCCTCCATTCACAGCATCCGTAACTAGATGCCCCACAGGCTTTAATCTAACAACTCACTGCACCATTAGCAATTCTCAGCTCTTCCTCAGTAGAGTTTTGAGTGCTTTGACCTGAGGAGCTCATCACCCAGCACTATATCATCAGTCACTGTTTATCCATATGATTTTCTTGGTAAAATATTGGAGTCGTTTATCATTACATTCTTCTCACAGTATGAAATGATGCTTCGGTTTCCATCATCTTCCTATAGTGTGGTTGCCCTATATAGAAGCCCATTTGTTTTAGGTAGGCAGCTGGGATGGCCTTGAGAATACTGGGAATATATATATATATTTGGCATCAGTCCCCACATGCTATGCTTAACCTTCTCAACAACATGCATACATACGGACACAGAGAGACAAAGCCAGATATACCATGAAGTGGCAAAATAGCAGGGAAAATACAGTATGAAAGTTGGTTAATTTTCATACACTCTGCACATGTTCTTTTGCATACTTTAATGTTGTTGATTTGTTATTTTCTTTTAGTCTTTCATCCCCTGAGGATTTTAGTGGTATTTTACCTGGTTGTGCAATGCCAATTAACAAGTGTAAACAATATTAATGCACTGCTTTGAAGTATTTTATAAAATAGGATGCTAGATTATAGCAGCCAAGAATTAGGAAGGCAAGCAAGAGAAAAAGTGTAGTGCGACCATAAACTCATATACGGCTTTTGATTATCTTGATATGAAACTGAAAAAATATATAATTAAAAATTATGAATTTATTGTAAAAAAATAAAAACAATCAAGTTATTACATGAAATATTTTTCAGATGTAAGTTTATATCTTAAGATATAGAGGGGTTACCAAAAAGTCAGGCCCCACAGGCCAATCATAATTTTTTTGGCAAACATGTCAATTGAGGCTCATTTGACAATGATTAAGGAAATGTTTAGAAGAAAATAGCAACCAAATTTAATATTTAATATAACACATATGATAAATGTCTGTGAGACCCAACGTTTGATACAATGCATATTTTGTATTGAATTAATGAATTTCATTAATTTATGTAATTCCATCACATATGATGGAATTCTCTGACCCTGGAAATGAAAACATGCATTTCTAAAATATTATATAAAGTGTGACAATTTTTGTTTTCTGTGTTCCTGTTGATACATTCCCCCCAAACATTTTCCATTTAAAAGGTCCAGTATACTGCTGGCTCTTCTTCTTTGCAGGTTTAATCTTTCCACAATGGATTGTTACTTTCTTCCTCTCTCTTTTGTCAAAGCTGCAATATCAGAAGAGGTGTGATTTTTCAGCTTTTTCCTTGGGGCCATTACATTTGGGCTGGACTAAACATGTAAGTTTAGGATTTTAATACCATTCTAAAACCTATAGTACAGTGTTCCCTCGATTTCCGCGGGGAATGTGTTCCGAGACCGCCCGCGAAAGTTGAATTTCCGCGAAGTAGAGTTGCGGAAGTAAATACACCATTTTTGGCTATGGACAGTATCACAAGCCATCCCTTAACACTTTAAATGCCTAATGATTTGATTTGATTTGATTTGATTTGATTATTTGAATGCCGCCCCTTTCCGTAGACTCGGGGCGGCTCACAACACAATAAAAACAGTTCATAAGAAATCTAATAATTTACAATTTAAGATATTTAAAAAACCCCATTATTAAGCAGACATACATACAAGCATACCATACATAAATTGTATAGGCCCATTTCCAATTCCCTTAACAACCATTTACTCACCATTGTTACTGGTACTAACCACTGAATAAGACACTTAGTGATCCTGATATTTATAAACATAATTATTTATTAACAATAACTATTTTTTTGTTATTTACTTGCAAAAATTATTAGTTTGGCAATGATGTATGATGTCATCGGGCGGGGAAAACCATGGTATGGGGAAAAAACCACGAAGTATTTTTTAATTAATATTTTTTGAAAAACCGTGGTATAGGCTATTCGTGAAGTTTGAACCCGCGAAAATCGAGGGAACACTGTATTACAATAGCACTTAATTGGTGTTTTTCCAAAAAAATGACACTTTATTTATATAACGAAGCATTTATGATGCAAAGATTTATGATGCAAAGATAATACCTCCCAGAGACCAATTAGAGCACAGAGTCAGCCTCCTCCAGGTCCATCAGCTAAACAATGCAGGCTAGCGGGACCGCAGGGCAGGGCCTTCTCTGTTGCGGCCCTGACTTTATGGAACCAACCCCCCCACTGAGGTCCTTATGGTCCCCACCCTGCTGGCTTCCTGTAAGGCCATGAAGACCTGGCTATGCCAGTGGGCCTGGGGGCCCTAAAACAACCACTAGCTTGTCTACGTGTTCGAATTGGTTTGAACGATTAGTATGTATGTTATTATATTGTCTTAGTTTTAATGATGATTTTAGAAATTAGGTTTTTTTCCTTGACTTCTTTTTATTATTGTTGCTAATTGAAATTTTTATACTGCTGTAAGCCGTCCTGAGTCCTTCAGGATTGGGCGGCATAGAAGTAAAATTAAATAAATAAATAAATTATAAATAAATAAAATATATCGAGGTTTTAGATACTATCAAATAACAGATACCCAAACTGCATGAGAAAGTCGCAAGCAGAATATGACAAGAGCCTCCTTTACCTATTGTTCCCTTAGCAACAAGCATTCAGCAGCATACTGCTTCTCATACTGGAAGTAATATACAGCTGTCATAACTAGGTAGCTTTAGTTTTATTCAGCATGGTTTGCCGAGACACTTTTTAAAGCCATTTAGGTTATCAGTCATTACTGTTTTTTAAGGGACAGAATCCCATTGTTGTTTGTGTGAAATAGTATTCAATTCTGTCCAACCTGAGTATACCATCGCTTAGTTTCACTGAATGATTCCCAGGGGGTGGAAAGTACTTTTCTGTGTCTCCCTTTTCCCACGCCATGCATGAGTTCATTCATCCTTATCAAACCTTTATTTCTCTTTTCAAAGAAAGCCACATCCTAAGTTTTTCTTAAATGGGCCTTGCTCAAATGCTATAACCATCTGACTGGAGTAGCACATACATTTTTTAAAAATTAATAAATACCGTTAAGATGCAGTGAAAGGCTATAAAAACCGAGATGTCTATATTTGAAATGCAGCTCTAACAAACAGTTCTTCTGGCATCTCTGTTTTTCTTGAGATTTATATAGAATTTAATGTACTTGTTTTCTCAGTTTGTATGTTCAAAACACTCTAATGCAATTTTTTTTCCTGTTTCAATCGTCATATGAACATTTTTTTTCAAAACTACATCCTTGATGCTCTTTTAACTGCAACAAATGAAAAAGCAAAAGCAAAACAATTTTTTGCTATTTATATTTATAGGATATTTATGTTCCCAGCTATGTAAAATTAATAGGGTTATCAGTGCACGTAACATAGATGTTTGTGCAGGTAAGATTATCAACCTTGCTGTCAAGCAAAGCCAAGCATTTAATAGTGAGGGCCATACCATGTGCATTAATCAAAACAGGTAGCAAGAAAGTAGGGACAGTCAGGCACAACACTGGTTATGTAGACAGTAATAATAATAATTAATAATAATTTATTAGATTTGCATGCCGCCCCTCTCCAAGGACTTGGAGCGGCTCACAACAGGACAATACACAATATACAAATCTAATAGTTAAAAAACTATTTAAAAATGCTTGTAAAAATAACCATACAACTCAAACAAACTGTACATAAATTATAATAGCTAAGGGGTATATTAATTTCCCCATGCCTGGCAACATAGATGAGTTTTCAAGAATTTATGAAAGGCGAGGAGGATGGGGGCAGTCCTAATCTCCGGGGGGAGTTGGTTCCAGAAGGCCGGGCCTGCCACAGAGAAGGCTCTTCCCCTGGGCCCCGCCAGACAACATTGTCGACGGGACCTGGAGAAGGTCAACTCTGTGGGACCTAATGCAGCTAATGTAAACACAGGATCAATCAAAATGGACTCAAATATCTATACACCAATGCACAGAGTATGAGGAATAAACAGGGTGAATTAGAAATTCAAATAAATGAGAGCAGATATGATATTGTTGCCATTACAGGAACTTGGTGGGATGAAAGCTACAAAGGGAACATACAGCTAAAGGGATTTAAACTATTTAAAAGAAATAGAGCAAATAAAAAAGGAGGTGGAGTTACACTATATATAAAAAATAACTACATCTCTACAGAAATGGAGCACAACAATGATGAAAATTACCTTGCATGCATTTGGGTCAATATTAAAGGGAGGGGAAATGACATTGCCATAGGTCTATACCAGTGGTGGCGAACCTATGGCACGGGTGCTCACATCCCTTCCCTCACGCTGTGCAACCCTGCGCATTGCCTCCTGCGCATGCACACAGGCCTTGCTGAAGCCTGGTATGTGGAAAATAAATGCCCAATGGGCGGAAGTTAGGGAAAATGCACTTCCGTTTTGCCACTGTGCTGTTTTTAGCACTCTGGAGGGTTCAGGGAAGCTTCCTGAAGCCCCGAAGTGCATAAAAAGAGCAAAACGGCAAACTGGATGTGTGTTTTCTGAATTTCCGCTTTGTCAGTTGATTGGATTATTTTGCATTCTGTGGCTTCAGGGAAGCCTTCCTTAAGCATCTGGAGGGCAAAACAGCCTTTCCCAAGGCTGAAAATCAGCTGACCAGTGCTGGAGCTGACACATGGTGCTTGAGGTCCAAGAGCTACACATAAACCAAAAATGGTTATACCTAAGCTTCTTTCAGCACAATTTTTTAAATGTTCTTTAATCAGCTTATACTATATTAGACAGTGGAGAAATGTAATAATGATTTATGGTTCTGATATCTATGTATAGTGAAGATCAGTTCCTAATGCTCAACATAGTGCTATTATCATAGAACATACCACATTGGTCTGTTAATTTTTGTAGTCTTTTATAAAAGATAGAAATTATTAAATCTCTTATCTAAACTCATTAATATTTGAGCTTAGGAGTTTATACCTAATATTAATATTATTCAGGGAAACAATGTTTTAATAGATATCTAGACCGCCTCCTGCCGCACGAATCCCAGCGACCGATTAGGTCCCACAGAGTGGGCCTTCTCCGGGTCCCGTCAACCAAACAATGCCGGTTGGCGGGTCCCAGGGGAAGAGCCTTCTCTGTGGCGGCACCGGCTCTCTGGAACCAGCTCCCCCCAGAGATTAGAACTGCCCCTACTCTTCCTGCCTTCCGAAAACTCCTCAAAACCCACCTTTGTCGTCAGGCATGGGGAAACTAAACATCTCCCCTGGGCACGTCAATTTATGCATGGTATGCTTGTGTTTGTGTCTGTTATCATATGGGGTTTCTTTTCTTAAATCGTTAAATTTTAATTAATTGGATTGTTGTGACTGTTTTTACATGTTGTGAGCCGCCCCGAGTCTTCGGAGAGGGGCGGCATACAAGTCCAACAAATAAATAAATAAATAAATAAATAAGTCATGCAAGCATTTATTGTCTAGGTACATCCAAATAATACAATAACTTACGGTGTAAGAAAATGGGCCAGAAATATATATATATTTTAAAAACCCATAAGGTTAGCCTGTGATGAAATGACTTGGTTAATTTTGCAGACACACTTAGATTTATGAATAGCTAATAACATAACCTGTCAGGTATACTAGCTTGAAAGAGAAACAAAATTGCTGGATATTTTTATACCCACATATCTACCTACCAACTTTACAACATTTTCGATGAAATATTCTGGATCTAGTTTAATGTTCCTTAAAGTCATAGGATTCTGTGATAGGATTCTGTCCTCAACATTTATAATTGCACTTTCTTTTTTATCTTGTATTTTTTTTAAAAAACATATATAATTGAAAGGATTAAGCTAACTGCATTGAAACTAGTTCCAAAGTATGCAATTTAGGTAATTTCCTGAGGTGGATGGGTTGCTATACTATTTCAATCAGACCTGACTATCAGATTTATATTGTTGTTCCACTTCACAGCTCATTTTCTTAACTTGACTAAATGATAGTTTATAGTCGTATGTATGTATGTATGTATGTATGTATGTATGTATGTATGTATGTATGTATATCACAATACTTCTTCCAACATATTTTTTTATTTGTTTGTTTTGTCACATTTGTATGCTGCCCTTTTCACGGATTCGGGGCAGCGAACAGCAATACAATGAATATAAAATTAAAACCCCACAATAAAAAACATTCATCCATCAATATTCATCAGTAGACTGGAGCAAGATGTCGGTATTCAATGACCTTCCGAGGCCTGTCAGCAAAGCTGTGTTTCAGGGCCTTTTGGAAGCCAGGAAAGTGGGGGCAGTACAAATCTCCAGAGGAAGCTGGTTCCAGATTGCCAGAGCCATCACAGAGAAGGCATTGTTTGGCTGACTGGACCCAGGGGAGGCCAACTCTGTGGGATCTGATCGGTCATTGGGATGTGTGAGGCAGAAGAGAGTCCCGTAAGTAACCTGGTCCTTAGCCACGTAGGGTTTTATAGGTAATGACCAATACCTTGAATTGCGCTTGGAGATCGACCAGAAGCCAGTTTACCAGATGGAATGTTGCAGTTATATGGGTGTATCTAGGTGACAGCTGACACGGCTGGGTTCCGAACTAACTGAAGTCTCCGAACGCTCTTCAAGAGTAACCACATGTAGAGTACAGTAGTTGTGCTTTGGGTAACCACATGCAGGGTAACCACATGCAGTAGTTGAGCTTCGAGGTGATGAAGGTGTGAGTGACTGTGAGTCTCTCTGTCCAAATAGTGCCGCTCCCCCTTTAAGGGAGTCAGAAAGGACCCCTCCCTCAAAGAAGCTTTGGTTACCACCTGGATCCAGCCTCCCCTCCCTGTTGGCCGAAACCAGTCAGGAGGGGCACAGGTCCAATAAACAGGTGGAGGAGCTCACAGCTCCAATGGCCTTGTCCACTACATCAGGCATTACCAGCTCAAACTCGTCCCATTTAACCAGACTAAGACTTGCCCCGGTCATCTCTGTTGATATTGCCCAGTCAGAGTCTAGGTCTGTCCGAATCTGAGCGATTTTATCCATAGAATAAAAATAAAAAATAAAATCATAGAACAGACTGATTCATAGAACCATAGAATACCCAAACTTAGAAAATGTTTCCATGGTTATTCAATTGTTCTCCCCTAAATATCCCTCACAAATTAGATGGTTTGAAATTATTCAGATAGTGGTGCTTCGATCATTTAAAGATTAGTCTATGTTCTGATAAAAGCACATCATTAGGAACTGTTCTATGCTAAACTAATTTGCTTAATTCTTCCTATTTGTCCCATTATTTTAATAGTTTTGCAGATTGGCTTAAAAAATTTAACATTTTTTGATTCTGCCCTAAAAATTAATATCTGTGGTTGCTACATTAAACTAGACAGAAAAATATATACAGTATTATACTGCAAGAGTGAAAAGAACTTGTCTCAATCACCTTTTCTCTGATACTGAAGATATCAAGACAAAGAATATTAAGGTGAGTATTAATCAATAAGGATGCAACTAATCCTACCTGATTTATATGAACTGGAAATTTAAGCAAATTTATCACATGCACAAAAGCCATTCAGTAATATAGTAGGTCTCTTTGCAAAAAAAAAAAAAAAAAAAAAGCAAAAAACTGTTGCTCAAAAAGCTTATTCTTTCCAGTTCAGTTTTAAGTTAGCATTCACATGCAATATCCTAAATCTCAGATACTTATCAAGGAAATTAATATGACTGTTGTCAAAGGAATGAAATCCAATATATGAAGATACTATGCAACTTTTTTTTAAAAAAAGGATTCACAACGCTGTGCATTCTGTTATTAACTTTTCCTTGTGACATGGGGAATATGACCTATTTTAAGGTTTACAGCTTACAGTTGTGTAAAATGAGGCAGGAAAATGACAAATACAAAACATTTGTAACTATATATTCCAAGCAAAGATCAGTAGCAAAACCGCACTGTCAAGATTACCTGGTGCTTCTACATATAGAATTCCAGAATACAAAGAATTTTTTCTCTTAACCTTGGAGACATCCTGTATGGACATCATAGCAAGTGGAGGAAGTGGAGTAAAGCAGTTCTGCAACATCATAATTTATTTATTTTATTTTATTTTATTTATTCATTTGTCCAATACACAATACATATGGAAGAGAATAGACATGAAGTAATATATATATAAAGATAATATGTAAAAATAGAGGATAAGATATATGAAAGGAAGAAAATATATATGATATATGAAATAAAGGAAAGATAATTGGACAGGGGACGGACGAAAGGCACAGTAGGGCACTTATGTACGCTGTAGCCTGAGTTTTCATAGTAGAGAAGCAGGTTCTAATACATGTTAATTATATCTTGCTAAATTTATTAATCTTGGCAGCCCATAATATTTTTGATGGTCATAGGTTAATCTAAAAAAATCATACTTGGGTGAGAGGCCTAGTACACTTGACTGGAAAAAGGACCGGCTCAATCAAAGGAAGTCTTTATAAGTGCCACAACACTCATGGGTTTCCTTTCAAATAATATGTTTATCCTTCCAGAAATTATGGACATGGGAGATCCAGGAAGAAAAGATAAATTTTGAAACTAGATACCCTGAGCACATATAGTTTTATGAATGGTATGATTGTATTGAATGGTTTTTAATGATGGGCTTTTAAATGTTTTGTTTCTTTTTAAATATTGGATTTGTATATTGTTGTCATTGTTGTGAGCCGCTCTGAGTCTACGGAGAGGGGCGGCATACAAATCTAATTAATAGATAGATAGATAGATAGATAGATAGATAGATAGATAGAGAGAGAGAGAGAGACAGACAGACAGACAGACTAATTAATTAATTAATTGATTGATTAATTAAAATAAATCAGTAATTTCTGCCATTGTCCTAACATTGGTACTTTTGTTGGCACACAATTGGAGTTCAATTACAGATCAAAAGTGGTGATTCAGCACCCAGAGTTTGTATGTTTGTTATATGCTATCGTCCCAATGCAAAAAATAAAAAATAAAAAATGGGAGTCTGCTTGCTGAATTTCCTTAACTTCTGAATGGGCAGGATTTTATGCTATGGAGAAGGAGAAGAAGGAAGAGAGGAGAAGGAGGAGGGGAATCCATTCCTTTTCAGGAGAGGGATTACTATTTCTGGTTCTTCATTCCACTGTCAGTCCTCAGCTCCACTTTTCATAGAATAGTGCTCAGTTTATCATTGCTTTCCCAAATATGCCCATGTTACTCCAACACTCCGCAGTCTGCATTGATTGCCGATCAGTTTCCGGTCACAATTCAAAGTGTTGGTTATGACCTATAAAGCCCTTCATGGCACCGGACCAGAATATCTTCGGGACCGCCTTCTGCTGCACGAATCCCAGCGACCAATTAGGTCCCACAGAGTGGGTCTTCTCCGGGTCCCGTCAACCAAACAATGTCGCTTGGCGGGACCCGGACGAAGAGCCTTCTCTGTGGCGGCCCCGACCCTCTGGAACCAACTCCCCCCAGAGATTAGAATTGCCCCCACCCTCCTTGCCTTTCGTAAGCTTCTTAAAACCCAACTCTGCCGCCAGGCATGGGGGAATTGAGATACACTTTCCCCCTAGGCCTTTACAATTTTATGTATGGTATTTTTGTATGTATGATTGGTTTTTATATAATGGGTTTTTAACTGCTTTTTAGTATTGGATTTTGTTATACTGTTTTACTGCTGTTGTTAGCCGCCCCGAGTCTGCGGAGAGGGGCGGCATACAAATCCAATAAATAAATAAATAAATAAACAAACAAATAAATAAATAAGTCCCATCAATGAATCCTAATGCTAATCACTGGGGGGGGGGGATATTTAGGTGCCATTCGAAAAGCCTCAGTGAAAGGTAAAAAAAATGAAAAATTTTAAAAAATAAATAAAAAACTTCTCCATTGGCGATTTCTTAACTGAAAGCATCACTAAACATTCACTCATTAATTCTGCAGAAAATTGTGCAAAAGAAGATGGAGCATTTTAATTTTAGAAGGTTTGCAATTTTTGATAGGGCGTTTCTGTTTCATACATGCAAGGAAAAAGTACTGGAATACTGTACATACAAAAATATTGGTTAGCTATTTTATGAAGTTAACCAATAGAAATTTATTTTATTTATTTATTGGATTTGTATGCCGCCCCTCTCCACAGACTCGGGGCGGCTAACAACAGTGGTAAAAGACAATATGTAACAATCCAATTTAATAAAACAACTAAAAACCATAATTATAAAAAACCAAACATACACACAAGCATACCATGCATAACTTGTAATAGCCTAGGGGAAGAAATATCTTAACTCCCCCATGCCTGGCGACACAGGTGGGTCTTGAGTAGTTTGCGAAAGACAAGGAGGGTGGGGGCCGTTCTAATTTCTGGGGGGAGTTGATTCCAGAGGGCCTGGGCCGCCACAGAGAAGGCTCTTCCCCTGGGCCTCGCCAAACGACATTGTTTGGTCGACAGGACCCGGAGAAGGCCAATTCTGTGTGACCTTATGGGCCGCTGGGATTCGTGCGGTAGAAGGCGGTTCCGGATGTATTCTGGCCCAATGCCATGTAGGGCTTTAAAGGTCATTACCAACACTTTGAATTGTGACTGGAAATCGGAAAGTATTTGTGTTAATCAGGTGTAATTGATACCCAATCATGTTTTCTCAGGACAATCGACTGTCTTATTTGCTATACTTTCTAAAATAGCAGGAAATGGGGGCATCATGATGGAAAAGTGAAATGTGTTTCACATGAATACGTCCAACTTTACTACAGTATAGCGAAAATACACTTTTAAAACATTGCTGGCTCTTCTTAGAGCTTCCTTAAAACATCCATAAATATTTCTATATTTTCCTAGAATAAATTGGCTGCTCTTATGTTAAATACTTGTTAAACATATAACATCCATGTTACTTCTTCACAACACTTTGGAAATTGCTTTCTCTTGGGATGATTTTTTTTTTTTTAAGTTTCCCAGTCTAATCTAAAAACCCTAAAATTATCTCCTGGTCTTCCAACTGATCAGATCTCCTGCTTTATTTTTCAACATAAGCCAAGGTTGGTTAGATGGTGCCACCTGCTGAGGACCTGTGGCTGCTGCTACATGATTGCAGATACAGGACTGCATTACAGCTCAGAAATAAATTGTCATTTTCAGAATATGCAAAAGCTTAATGCGCCACTTACTGCCCAGTTCACCCAATTAAAAATAGGACAAAAATCATTCGAAGATTATTAAAGCAATAACTATTTTCTATAGTCATCCTAATCTTTTCCCATCTTCTTCTCTGTTATTCTTGACTGGGTGTTCATTAACTCACTCTTTTATTTTCATATTTTTCTTTATCTTGCATTCCTGGATCTTTTAGGACTCGTCCTCATGTCCTGTAATAACTGGACTGGAAAAATACTTATTTAACTATTTTTAAAAGATGTGTTCTCATAAAACAGACCTTGTCTCATCCCCTGTAACTTGCTCGGGATGCGACAAAGTCTGTTTTATGAGAATACATCTTTTTAAAATAGTTAAATAAGTATTTTTCCAGTCCAATTATTACAGGATATGGGGATGAGTTAAATTTCTCTTTAGCTGTTAAAGTTTTAAAATAGTGTTTTTCATGTTGTTGAAACAGAAGCTTTGCCCTATAAACCAATGTTTCCCAACCTTGGCAACTTGAAGGTATCTGGACTTCAACTCCCAGAATTCCCCAGCCAGCATTCGCTGGCTGGGGAATTCTGGGAGTTGAAGTCCAGATATCTTCAATTTGCCAAGGTTGGGAAACACTGCTGTAAACGATCTACAAAGTTAAAGCAACAGTTAGGGTCATGAGCTGTTCAGGGATTGGGATCTGCCCAGCTCTTATTGATATTATGAAATTGGGTGGTATTCTTGGATAGGACAGGAACAGGCGGGGAGCATGCCCCCCCCCACACACAGCGCACACGCCCTCACGCAGTATTCAGCTTCTGCACATGCTCAGAAGCCGAATCTCATGAGAGGATGCTTGTGTGTGAAATTTCCAGGATTTTTTGCGTCTGCACTTGCGGAGAAGCGAAAAGAACCCAGAAATAGGCAAAAACAAGATAAGTGCCTGCTCACCGCTGCCCGACGCCATTTGCCCCTCCCCGCTACACTGCCGCCCCCTCAGCGCCGTTCACCCCACGTGCAGCGGTGGGCTTCTAGCTGGAATGCTAAATGGGGCTCGCCGCCGCAGCTTGTGACTGCTTGCAGGACCAGCGCGATTTTGCTTCTGCACCTGTGGAGGTGGGCCCATGTTTCAGTGAGTTTTTTTGCTTCTGCGCATGCCGAAACATGGGCACACCTGTGGCTCCATGCGTGATTTTGCTACCTCCGCAGGTGCAGAAGCAAAATCGTGCTAGCCCCACAAACACTCACGAGCCACAGCAGTAAGCTCAATTTAGTGTTCCGGCTAGAAGCCAACCCCTGCCCATGTGCCGCACTGCGAGCAGCCTGTCCGGTCCTTACCTTGCTCCGGTGACCTCCTGCAGAGGTGCCCAGAGCATGCAGGCCAGGTGGCCCTGATCTCTGGCCACGCGGCCTGCTCTGTGCTCTTCTGCACCACAGGCATCTCTCTCCTGTGGCACGAGAGAACAGGCATGTGGCCGGAGCTCAGGCAGGCTGCTTTTGCCAGCTGCCACTCTAGGCACCGGTGAGATTCCAGCTGCTGCACATGTGCAGTAGCCAAAATCTTGTGCACGGACATCCTTCCGGCAGCAAAAATTGCTAGTTTCTTTGCTTCCATATATGCACGGAAACAAAAAACCGGTAATTTTTAACTGGAATTGCACCGGTTGCGCATGCAGAGTGCGTGCATGCCCGGTGACAATGGAGCAAGCCTACGTACCCCGTTTCCACCGGTGGAATGGCGATTCCGGCCATTCTGGCTGCTGCCCATCACTGGGACAGGGATGCTTTCTGGGATCAGAGATATAGAGAGTAAAAAAAACGATTCCCCTCTCTCGCAGATGCTTCTCCCTCTCTTGAGCTTAGAAAGAAAAATCTGACAAAGGAGAAAAGCCAACTCTTTAAATGACAATCACAAAGTGAGCAGCTAATAAGGCTGCCTTTGAAAATACATACACAAAAAAAGTTTTTGCAAATCTAACCCAATGTTTAGGAAATGGCTAAAGCATCAGTGAAGCCATCTGTCAAAATTCATCTTCTCTATAATTCTGTACACCTTCTTGTTTAGAGTTCCTCCCTCTCTCTAGTAGCTGATAATGTTCAGTGGGAGGACAAGCAAAACCTACAACCAGGTGTGGGCTGCTGCCCAGACAGGGGGGGACGCAGTGGGGTAGCGAAAATGGAGCACCACCCCAAAGCACCCAATTTGCACTGAAAGATGTTGAAAGAAGATGCAGCCACACCCACAGTGTGGTAGTAAAATTTTTGGTAACCCTTCACTGCCTACAACCCAATAATCTTGAGACTCATTAGAATAGCACCATTCTCAGGCATATAACTAAAACACAACAGGACTCAGTGCTGAGATCAGAACAAAGTATGCCATCATAATTCTCTGCCTTTCAAAGACTTGAAAAAATACTTTAGCAGAACCATGGAGAAGTTCTTATTTGATCAATGAGTAGTTTGTCAAACTGCTAGTTGTAACATATTTTCACAATGCACTGGAATGTGAATTCAGCCATTTTGTTCTAATTGTATGGTAAATTCAAATCCTATTCCTCTTTCCAACATGTTCTAATAGTAGTCATGAAACAATATAGCCAGCTTCAAGAACACAGTACAGTAGAACATTGCTGGCCTGTTCCATTGTCCAAAGTAATGGTCCATTTGTAATGTTATCCACATACAAAAACATAACAAGCAATGCTTGCAGCACTTAAGGGAAATAAAACATTAGATTTTGATGAAGAGACAGATTTCATAACGCAATGTTCCCTGGGGGGGGGATCTTTTCTTTTTGACCTGGTGCCCTCAATTTTCATTTTTTCTATAAACAGAAATCAAGCTTTATCAATGAAACCCATCTTACTCAATGTTCTTTCTCCAATGGAAATTTCTTAACTGAAAGCATTATTATTATTATTATTATTATTATTATTATTATTATTATTATTATTATTATTGATGATGATAATAATAATAATAATTCATTAATTCTGCAGAAAATATTTAATGCCGTTGAGAAAAAAAATAAATTGTTCATTGATCATCTTTTATTACTACTTTTCAGATGTTATCTCAATTCTAGGTTTTAATTATCTAAAATTACAAAACAAATCATAATAAGAAACAGGAGAGTGTATCTGCTGGGTTGATGTGACATAATACAAAGATGAGTTTAAAATAATGGAAACACAGGGGAGAAGCAATGAGAAGCACAGCCGACATTTCTTTTTAACAATAACCATCATAACTGATATGGCTGATGGTTAGTTAATTTGACATAACAATATATTTAAAACTAAGTCTCAGTGGCTGTGTTCATATTGCAATTTAAGTCAAAATATTGGCTGAATAAAACACATTATGAACTAGCTACATGGTGAGTCCTTTTTTTCTCTGCTGATATGTAATTAAAATAGGAAATAGTTTTATGTTAGCTAAAGACAAACAGCAGAATTATAATATATACTAAATGTTACTTAGCAAGAAGAGATTTTGTAAAATCAAGCTTGTATGAGCATTTTTGTGAACTAAAATTCCATATAAATTAAACCTTTCAGGATTTCCCCCTCCCCCAAAGATCACTTGCATGCAATATATTACAATGGCTCAGATTAAGACCTATGCATCAGAATATGGATCACTGCAGTAAGGCTGGCTGGAAATGCTTCAAATTTATTAATCTATTTATTTATTAATCTAATTTATATGCCGCTCAACTCCTCAAGGACTCTGGACTCATATGTCACCTGTGCTTCTGGTGAAGGATTAATCAATTATAAACCTAACTCTTCAAAAAAATGAAATTCCTTCCAGATTAGATTAAATGTTTTTCATTTTTGCGAACAATCAAATATTTGTGTGTGTGTGTGTGTGTATTTCCAATGAATTTCATTAGGAACTCATTATTATTCAGTTGAATGTATCACAATATTTTCTTCACTATCTTAAGCTTAGTTAGGTGTACTTCAAGGACTCAATGTGAGAGGGCACATTGGATCATTTTAATATCTCATTTAAAAACCAAGGATTCAACAGCCACACCCGAAAATCATCCACACCTCCCTGTAATAAACCTATATTTAGATGTAGCTCAACAGTGCCCCCTAAAGTATTTGATAAATTGATTCACTACAGGGAAACTTGAATAAACAAAGAATACATGTTACATCTTTTACTTTTAGATCTCCATTTCTCCAGCCAAGGAAAGCAAAATAATGGGAAAGATCTCTTGTACCAATCTCAGCCTGGGAAATAATATATTTATTCTACATAAAATAGATTTGTGTGAAAATTGAGATATTCAAGAGCAATTATTCAAAGAGATTACACTTTGAATCTGAGAAAATCTTCATTGGTTAAGAGAAAGAAATAGAGGAATTGGGAATGTATTAATTTTTCATGGAAAAACATGGTAAATTTCTTCTAATACTGTGTTCAGCATTTCCTTTAAAAGAAACAGCAAAGGTGTAAATCAGATTTTTATCTAAGAAAAACATAAGGAACGTATACAACTACAGTGGGGGGGGGATATTTGGTCAGACACCAATTGTGCAAGTTCTCCCACTTAAAAAGATGAGAGAGGCCTGTAATTGACATCATAGATAGAACTCAACCATGAGAGACAACATGAGAAAACACATCCAGAAAATCACATTGCCTGATTTTTAACAATATTTACTTTATTTATAGCATATATCCTTATATACATATCAGCTGGGAGTGGGATCCTAGAAGGAAAAAAATGAAAAATGAAAGTTATATGGAAATAGGGGTTTTTTTTCTCATTTCCACCGAGGAAACATAGGTTAATATGGGTCTAATATAAAGGAAATATGGTGTTTTTCAGACTATAAGACATACTTTCCTATCTAAAACAGTGGGTGGAAATGTCTGGCGTCTTATAGAATAAATGTTGTCAAAGCCAGCCCCCCTTCGGCCTCTGCTTCCCAGCAATTTGCCTCCTTGCAGCAAACAGCCTGGTCAGCTTCAGCACAGCCTGATATAGCACAAGCACCCAATTGGCAGATTGCCTCCTGGAATACCAACAATCAGCTGTTGCAGGCTGTAAAAATCACTGCCACCCATTGGTGCCGTGGCTGCCCATTGCTGCTGCCACCTATTGCTGCCTCCGCGTGCCCTGTTTTCGGCCTCTGTGCATTCCAGAACAGGCTGAAAATTGGATACCCAGAGGCTGAAAATGGGGCGCACAGAGGCAGCAATAAGTGGCAGCGGCCATGGGCGGCAATGAGTTGAGTTTGAAATATATAAACAAGCTAACAAAGCACGTCTGTATGTATTGAAGTACTATAGCTTTAAGAGATAGTGTTGCAAATTGCCATAAGAGGAAGCCAGAAAGCATGATTCTCTCTCTCTGCTCTCTCTGTTCTTTCTGCTGATTCACTGTGACTGATGTAGTAAGCTCTGTGTGTTTGATGTTAGTTTGATGTATTTGTAAGCTGTAATGTATGTCTGACATGTAAGACAAAGACAAACTTGTAATCTTATTGTTGTATTGAGAGTTATTGACTGATTTGAATGTGTATGACCAGACTGTTTAATTTGACTGTGCTATTTCTCAAGTAAACACTATTTTATACATTTTAATGTATCTGTCTTGTATGCCTGAATAATTCATATCTACTGGATATCTGCTGGAATCCCACGTTTTCCTCTGTACATGTCCTTGATAACTCAAAGGTTCTGCACACTCCTTATTAGATGGCACTGATGGGCAGCAGCAATCCCCGAGGCCTGGAACAGCTGATCAGTGGTATTCCAGAAGGCAGATCCAACCGCCAATCAGCTACTCGTGCTGAATCACACACGTGCTAATTCAAGTGCAGGGTGAATCCTCTTTTATCAATATTGTTTAAATGCTAAATTGGTAATAGAATGGAATATCTTGTTTCACATCTCAGGCAGTGAAACATATTATGCCAGTCCTATCTGTCCTTGAGGATACTTAGGTATATTCCAATATTCTTTTCTAAGGGAAACAAAAAGTTTCAGTCGGGGGAAAAAATGCAGTGCAGCAAACATACATAGCTGTACTCAATATTCATAACACAGATCATGCACGATGCAATTACAGGTTTTAACGCAAACGTCTATATTACTTAGCAACAGCTATTTTGCATCTCTGGAAATAGAAGCATACAGAAAAAGACAGAGCTTCTTTGACATATGTTAACAATTTAAAAGAAAACTACAGTGGTATATGAAGTCAGGGGTCGACAAAGTTGTTCAGAATCTAGGAGCCAGCCAAAAAATTTAGGAGCCAGAATTTTTTTTAAGCAAACTTGGTTTTTAATTTAACAAAAAAAACATTACAAACGTTATAAACAACATTTTACTTTTAAAGATAATAAATATTATATTTTGATATTTTAGATTTTAGGCAACATTCTAGTGTTTTTCACTTTGCGTTTTGTGGCCATGAACATGCCTTGTGATTTTAGAGCTGAAGTACCAGTGGTCCACAGCCTTGGCAGGATCAAACGCCTTCACAGATGGCCCATTCATGGTGATCATAAACAAGTCACTTAAACTTTCTTCTTGCATCCTTGATCTGAATTTATTTTTGACCATGTTCATCAAACTAAATCCTCTTTCACAACATGAGGTTGAGACAGGGAGCACCGCTACAATCGACAACAGGTTTCCCAGAACTGGAAATCTCTCGGTGTTGGAGAGTGCCAAATCCAGAAGCTCACACAGTTTCTTTCCTTTTCCAAGGACCTTAAACTCATACCACTCATTGAGGAGTGAGTGAATGCATTGGTCATCACTTTCAGGTGGAGATAGCTGTTTACGAAAATGATGAGCCAATGCAGTAATCTCAACCACACCGTAGTCCGGTGTGGTTGAGATTACTGGCCCGAAGGGAAGGAGCGGTTCGGGTTCCCCCCTCTCTCTTTCTCTCTCTCTCTTCTCTTTCTCTCACTCACTCTCTTTCTATCTCTCCCTCTTTCTCTCTACCTTTCTTTCTTTCTCTCTCTCCCTTTCTCTGTCCCTCTCTTTCTTTCTTTCTCTCTGTTCTTCTCTTTCTTTCTTTCTCTCTGTCCCTCTTTCTTTCTCTCTGCCCCTCTCTTTCTCTCTCTCCTTCTCTATCTCTCCCTCTTTCTCTCTCCCCCTTTCTATCTCTCCTCTTCCTTTCTCTCTCTTTCTCTCTCCCTTATTTTTTCTCTCTCTCTCTTTCTCTCTCATGCACCACACCAGCAGCAGAGAGAGAAAGAGAGAGGTAGAGATCGGGCGCGTTACCGGGTGGTGGAGGCGGTGTGGGGCCATGTGTGTGTGTGTGAAGATGGGGAAGGGGGGGAGTTTTGAGGAAAAGATGGAAACGCCTCGCCCCAAAGAGGGAGCGAGAGAAACGCGCTGGAAGCGAGCTAGACAAATGGGTGGAGGCCAAGGTGAAGCCGGATGACAAGCAAAGCAGGTCCGCCTCCTTCGCAGAGGGGCGCGAAGAAGGTTGGCGCAACCCAACGTCAAAAGTTTGCTGAAGTCCACTGGCAGCCCATCTTCGTGGGCGGGTGGGCGGGCGGAGGGGCGAAGTGTTCAGCGAGCTCTTCGTCGCCCTCCGCTCTCTCTCTTTCTCTCTCATACACCACGCCAGCAACAGAGAGAGAAAGAGAGAGAGCGGAAGGCGGCTTGCTGGTCCACGCTCGCCTGGATAAGCGGTCCCGCATGGCCCCAGCGCCGTAGCCACCACCGGGAAGTCGGAGAGCAGCTTCTTGACGAAGCAGCTCGCTGAGGAAGTTTGCCTGGCCCACACTCGACGACTCGTCCACCAGGAAGACCAGCTCCAAGCGGTCGCTCTTCTCTTGCAACTGCCTCACCTGCCGCTTGAAAGCACGCCCGAGTTTCTCCACTCGTCCCGGCGGCGCCCGTCTTGAACGGAGCCGAGAGCGCCGCTAGGGAGCTCAAGTTGAAGGGGCGGTAGAGGTTGCGCGGCTGCCCGGGCGTCCATGCCAGAGCCCCGCCGACCCACAAGCACATCCCGGCGAGCCACCACATCCCTCCGGGCTCGTCCACCGTCTATGATTAAAGTCATTTTTAAAAAAATTCCCTCGAGTTTCCTCATGTCGGGCCCGCGCCTTTCCCCCCCAGACGGCGGAAATCTCCTCAGTCGCCTCACCACGGCGCGCACGTGGCGAGGGCTGGCGCGCGTTTGTCTCGGTTTGGCGCTTTCCCGCTTAATAATAATACAGCAGGCAACATTTTCTAGGCGCCAGACAACATTTTCTAGGCGACCAGGCGCCTGGGTTTGTCGATCCCTGTATGAAGTAGACTCAGAGATGGTATTCAGCTGGTTCGGACCGGTTTGCCCGAACTAGTAGCGGAAATTGTGTTTGGGCCTGCCAACCCACCTGGCTCTATGCCATCCTATTTAGGCACATTTTTTAGGCCAGGCACATGTGTGGAAGGCACATGCACAAGCAAAGCACTGCATGGAAGGTGCATGCATGGAGGCAGGCATGTGAACTGGGCGTGCATGTGCACAAAGCGATCGTGCACAAAGAGAGCATGTGTGGCGAACCAGCAGTAACATAATGTGAAACCTACCAATATATGAACAGAATATATGTACAACTGAATTGAACAACTGAATAGAATTGAATAATATCGCTTTTAAAACACAAAAGGAAAATAAAGTTAAACTTTGTGGATGCATGATGAAGTCCCACCCTCAGGCAATGTCAGCTTGTTTCGTTTTTCAACATATCTGTATCCATTTATCACAGAATCGTTTAAGGCAAGTGCTATAGATTTCGTTACTTGAGCAGTAGTATACTCCCGTACTGAGAGCAAAAGATGGTATTCTATAAAAATGGGCAATTCTTGTCATTATTTCCTCTATGCGACATATATGTATGCCTCTTGAGGCTTTTTTTGCAGTTGCAGAAGATATTATCTCTATGTCTTAATTAAAAATGCTAACGTGTTTCTTTTATTTCTCTCTCTCTCTCTTTTTTTGCTTCATATAATACAATCCCTGGTCAAATACTGATTGTCTCTTTTTGTTGACCTAATATATTTTATAGAAAAATATTTTGCATTTTTGTGTCAATATGCTTATCAGGTATTGCCTCAGTCAAATAATAAAACAACACTCCCAAAGAGTAAGTAAAGTAAAAGTAAAACATAATTAATATTTGGTTTTTCCATCATACACACCTAAATATCAAGCCCAGGTTCAGTTTAAATAAAAGCATGTTTTTTTTAATAACGAAGAGTACAGTATGTGAGTTACGCCTATGCAGTAAAACAAGACTATATGTGATTAAAGAGAAGTCTGGTTAAAGAGAAAATAAGAAGAAACTAAGAGGATAATGTAAAAATCAAAAGATGCCACTATGTTCAAACTGGCTTTATATCTACAAAACATTTAAAGCAAGTAAGAGAGTTTCATGAGTAAGATACCCATCACCCATAATTCCTGTATATTTAATCTGACTTGAAAGTGTAGAAACAGATAGCATCAGGAGGAACAGAGGTTTCTAGAAAGTCATGTATATTTTGTTCAGGAAATTAACTCTAGTTTCTTTATAACAAAATTAATTACCCATGCCAAAGAATGGAGGAAAATTTATCTGATAATAATTTGTACTACATTTGGAGAAATATAATATAAACTTGATTTATTCAAGTTTCTCATGTTTTAATTTTTGAATTGAGCATGCTTGTATCTATCTATTGAAGGAAAGTTTAATTTTTATAACCATCTGAAGTTAATTTAGTACACTTGATATGTGATCAACCTATATAAGTTTCAGTGTAGTATTTCTAGCTAGTCCAGGATACTAGAAAACAGAGATCTATTGTATCCAGGCTTCTAATCTCTATATATATATTTAATCCAAATACCACTCACGCATCATCATGAAAGCTCCAGAATTGTAAAGCCTACTAAATTGAAACTTGTCACATATGTTCCTGTTGGTTTCTAGGTGCTTACTAAGAATGGATTTTTCGAAATGACCATCAGATCATTGTTATCTCTTATATTATTGTTAACATGCTCTGAAGCTAAGGAGATAGACTTCAACTCCCTCTCCCCATCTGAAAAGAACTCTGCTCCAACTGCCAGTAGATGTGGCCAGCACGTGACTCATCCAGTCTGCAGGCTGGGAGTTTAGGCCTTCAATTCCATGCTAAGGAATTCAGTTTAGAAACATAGAAACATAGAAGACTGACGGCAGAAAAAGACCCCATGGTCCATCTAGTCTGCCCTTTTACTATTTCCTGTATTTTATCTTACAATGGATATATGTTTATCCCAGGCATGTTTAAATTCGGTTACTGTGGATTTACCAACCACGTCTGCTGGAAGTTTGTTCCAAGGATCTACTACTCTTTCAGTAAAATAATACTTTCTCATATTGCCTTTGATCTTTCCCCCAACTAACTTCAGATTGTGTCCCCTTGTTCTTGTGTTCACTTTCCTGTTAAAAACACTTCCCTCCTGAACCCTATTTAACCCTTTAACATATTTAAATGTTTCGATCATGTCCCCCCTTTTCCTTCTGTCTTCCAGACTATACAGATTGAGTTCATTAAGTCTTTCCTGATACGTTTTATACTTCAGACCTTCCACCATTCTTGTAGCCCGTCTTTGGACCCGTTCAATTTTGTCAATATCTTTTTGTAGGTGAGGTCTCCAGAACTGAACACAGTACTCCAAATGTGGTCTCACCAGCGCTCTATATAAGGGGATCACAATCTCCCTCTTCCTGCTTGTTATACCTCTAGCTATGCAGCCAAGCATCCTACTTGCCTTTCCTACTGCCCGACCACACTGCTCACCCATTTTGAGACTGTCAGAAATCACTACCCCTAAATCCTTCTCTTCTGAAGTTTTTGCTAACACAGAACTGCCAATGCAATACTCAGATTTAGGATTCCTTTTCCCCAAGTGCATTATTTTACATTTGGAAACATTAAACTGCAGTTTCCATTGCTTTGACCATTTATCTAGTAACGCTAAATCATTTACCATATTACAGACCCCTCCAGGAATATCAACCCTATTGCACACTTTAGAGTCATCGGCAAATAGGCAAACCTTCCCTACCAAACCTTCCCCTATGTCACTCACAAACATATTAAAAAGAATAGGACCCAGAACAGACCCTTGTGGCACACCGCTTGTAACCTGTCTCTGCTCAGAATACTCGCCATTAACAATAACTCTCTGATGTCTATGCTTCAGCCAGCTTGAAATCCACTGAACTATCCAGGGATTAAGTCCAATCTTCACTAATTTATCTATCAGCTCTTTATGTGGAACCGTATCAAAGGCTTTGCTGAAGTCCAGATAGGCAATATCCACGGCACCACCTTGATCCAACACCTTTGTGACAAAGTCAAAGAACTCAATGAGATTAGTCTGACACGATTTGCCTTCAGTAAAGCCATGCTGATTTGGGTCCAATAAGTTATTGTTTTTTAGATGCTGATTTATCCTCTTTTTGAGTAGAGTCTCCATCATTTTAACTACAACTGATGTCAAGCTAACTGGCCTGTAGTTTCCAGCTTCTTCTCTACTGCCCTTCTTGTGGATAGGCACAACACTGGCCATTCTCCAATCCTCAGGAACATCTCCTGTTAACAGGGATTGGTTAGACAAATCAGTCAGGGGGGTAGCAATGACAGATCTGAGTTCTTTAAGAACTCTGGGATGGATGCCATCTGGACCCATTGCCTTATTTATCTTTAATCTTTCAAGTTCTTCTAAGACATCGGCTTCTAAGATCACTGGAGCTGAATCCGTACAGCTGGAAGCAATGCTATATCCCTCTATAGTATTATTTTGTAAGGTGTCCTTTGAGAAAACTGAACAGAAGTAGCTATTGAAATGGTCAGCGATCTCCTTATTCCCATTAATGCATGTATTATTCCCGGTACTAAGCTTTGTGATGCTGCAGTTTTTCTTCTTCCTATCACTAATATATCTGAAGAAGGTTTTATCCCCCTTCTTTACAGATTTTGCTATTTCTTCCTCTTTTGAGGCTTTAGCAGCATATATTATCTGTTTCGCCTCCTTCTGTCTCATTTTATACACCTCTCTATCAGCTATACTTCCAGACTCTTTATACCTCCTATAGGCAGCCTTTTTTTCATTGACTATAGCCCTTACATCATTGCTAAACCATAGCGGTTTCTTCTTCCTTTTACCTTTAGTTACTTGCTTTACATAAAGTCTTGTGGCTTTTAAGATGGCCTTTTTTAATACAGTCCACTGGGTGCTCGCTCCTGCCATTTTATCCCTCCCCTTTAATTCATTATTTAAATATTCCCCCATTGCATTAAAATTTGTTTTTCTGAAATCCAATACTTTGGTTGCAGTATAGGATTGCTCACAATCAGTTTTTACATCAAACCACAAACATAGATGGTCGCTGCAACCTAAATTTTCTCCCACCTTGACCTCTGAAACCCGATTCCCATTTGTAAAAACTAAATCTAGAATATTCTCCCCTCTAGTTGGTGTCTTAACTAGCTGTGCCATAGCTGCTCCTGTAAAGGCCTCTACTATATTCTTACTTTTGCATGTAAGGGCACTGGGGATATTCCAGTCAACATCAGGCATGTTGAAATCACCCATAACCACAATATCTCCCTTTACTGCCATTAGGGTAATCTCATCCACCATCTTGTTGTCATGTTCCTCAGATTGCCCTGGAGGCCTATAGATCACCCCAATTCTAATGACAGAACCGTCTTTATTTTGCATGCAAATCCAGAGGGTCTCCAGATCTTTACATGTATTTTGAATTAGTATTGTTTTTAGACTTTCTTTAACATAAATGGCTACTCCACCTCCCCTTCTCTCTATTCTATCCTTCCTATACAGTGTATATCCTGGTATGGATATTTCCCATTCATTGGAATCCTTAAACCATGTCTCAGTTATGGCAACCAGATCCAAATTATCTCTAGATATTATGGCCATTAACTCACAGAGCTTGTTGCTCAAGCTTCGAGCATTCGTGCACATTACCCGAAGAACATTATTTTCATTATTAGTTTGCCCCTTATCATCAACAACTACATCTATTTTATTTTCAGCTCCCTTTTCATAAGCTTCCAGAAACTGATGTATCCTCATTGGTCGGGGACAGAAATCCTCCACATCTGGTACATCTCTGTCCCCTTTACCTAGTTTAAATGCCTGTCCAAAAAAGCTCTGAATTCCTCACCGAGCACCTGGGTACCTCTGTATGATGGATGCAAACCATCCCTCTTAAACAACTCCCTATTAGACCATCTACTGACATCATGACTTACATAACCAAAACCTTCAGCTTTACACCACTGCCTTAACCACACATTAAACTCTCTGATACAACTTGTTTTACCCTCCTGGCCACAAACCGGTAACACCTCTGAGAAAGTCACTGAATCAGTTATTTTACCCAGCTCCACACTTAGACTTTGAAAATCTCTTTTTACTACATTAACATTTCTCTGGGACAGATCGTTTGTGCCAAGATGCACCACCACATCAACTTTATTACCTTTACTCACAGCCCTGACAATGTTTGTAATCCGTCTGCTGTCCCTGTGGGCAGTGGCTCCTGGAAGACACCTCATCACCTTCACCACATCCTTCTTCTGTTTTGTAGTGAAACATGGGTATCAAGTTACTCGTATATTAATACAGCTTCTTGGACAATATACTCATAGAGTTGTGAGGCAAGATACTGAAAGCTGAGATAGAGACATGGAAGTGAGAAAAATATTTATCTTAATAAGTAAATTAATTCTCTTTAATTTTTTTTAATTATTTATTATTATTTTAATAATTTATTATTATTATTATTTAATAATTTTCATACTTTTCACCCTTAACCCTAGTTATTTCTTATTCATAGTCCCAGCCAGGTCAGAGTTCTAGACAATTTCTTCTTTATGTCCTCATTGGCCTAATAAGTAACTTAATTCTAATTCAAGGGAGAAAATGGAGGTTAAAATAGAACATGTTCATAATTATCAAAATACCTCAGACCCCCCCAGACCCATGTTATATAGTCCCCTATTATAAATAGCAGAGGATTACCTTATATAAATCAAAACATAGTGCTGTGAACTAGTTTGCTTATACCACACGAATACACATATACACACACACACATACACACACACAATGCAAACTAAATCTGGGACTATATTCTTATCTAGGAACCTAAAGTATTTTATAACTTAAATTTTCACAATGATGCTTTGACTCCGGCTTTATCCTGTGGAGGCTCATAGTCAGCAGCACCCGCAAGATCAATGACAAAATCAGTGTCCCTGTCTCACACCACAAGCTGTTTTTTTGGGCCATACAGTGCAGTGCTCTGATATATATATATATAAAGAAGTGGGGCTACACTGCAGGACCATAATGCTTATTTCATTAGTCAGATCCCCTGTGCTCCCCCTCCAAGGTTATTATTTATTGTACCATCACTGCCTAGAACTTGAATTGCATAACTTGAAAAAAACAAATAAATTACTTTCTTTTACAGTCTGCTATTTCTTATAGCAGTGGTAGCACCATGGTTAGAATGCAGTACTGCAGGCTACTTCTGCTGACGGCCAGCAATTTGGCAGATTGAATCTATTATTTATTTGGTTGGTTGGTTGGTTGGTTGGTTGGTTGGTTGGTTGGTTGGTTGGTTGGTTGGTTGGTTAGTTAGTCCAATACATAATACACATTGAAGAGAATAGATATGTAGTAATATAAATAAAGAAAAGAATAGAAGAAAGGGTATAAAAGTATAGGGGAACATATCTGAAAGGAAGAAAAGATAAATGAGATAAGGAGAGACAATTGGACAGGGGACGGAAGGCACACTGGTGCACTTATGCATGCCCCTTACTGACCTCTAAGGAACCTGGAGAGGTCAATCGTGGATAGTCCAAGGGGAAAATGTTGGGGGTTAGGGGTTGACACCACTGAGTCAGGTAATGAGTTCCACGCTTCGACAACTCGGTTGCTGAAGTCATATTTTTTACAGTCAAGTTTGGAGCGGTTAATATTAAGTTTGAATCTGTTGCGTGCTCTTGTGTTGTTGCAATTGAAGCTGAAGTAGTCATTGACAGGTAGAACGTTGCAGCATATGATCTTGTGGGCAATACTTAGATCGTGTTTTAGGCGTCTCACCAGGCTCAAGGGTGATTCAGCTTTCCATATCTGTAAACTGTTTAGAGAGGGCTGTAAAAGCACTGTGAGGCGGTATATAAGTCGAAGTGCTATTTCTTATATTAGACAAGAGATTTGTGAACATATGTGAGCAAGTATTTTAACAATTTCCGAAGACAACTTCTTTTGCCCTTTAGCAATAAGCTGGACTTCAGTGTTCAATCTGCAACATACCCTTTCCTTACTGCCTCTGGGTTGTTCCATGTATGTACCTTTCTCTAACCTCTACCTCTAACTCAATACAGTGATCCCCCGGGTATCGCGATCCCGATCATTGCGAACGGGCTAAATCGCGATTTTTCAACTCGGAAGTAAAAACACCATCTGCGCATGCGCGCCCTTTTTTTTTATGGCCACGCATGCGTAGATGGCGCCGGGCAGATCAGCTGCTGGGCGGCTTCCCTGGGTCTTCCCCCTCTTGCTAGCGGAAGGGTGAGAAGCCCCACCCAGCACCCGCTCGCCCGCCCTTCGCCGCTCGCCCGCCCTTCGCCCGGCCACCCGCCCTTCGCTCGCTGCTCGCCCGGCCACCCGGGTCCGGGGGGGTGCTGGCAAGCCCCCCATGCCAGCGGCGACGTTTTAAAACAGCCGTGCGGCTTCCCAACTGAGTCCCGAAGCCAAACGTCAAAGGCGAACTTCCGCGTTTGGCTTCGGGACTCAGTTGGGAAGCTGCGCGGCTGTTTTAAAACGTCGCCGCCGGCATGGGGGGCTTGCCAGCACCCCCCGGACCCCCAACCCAGGTTTGGGGGGCTGCTAGGAAGCCCCCCATGCCGGCGGCGACGTTTTAAAACAAGCGGCGGGCGCGGCAGCAGCGAGGAGTTTGCGTGGGCAGCGGGGAAACCCCAATCTTCGGCTCCTCGCTGCTGCGGCGGAAGTAAAAACACCATCTGCGCATGCGCAGATGGTGTTTTTACTTCCGCAGCGCTACTTCGCGAAAAACCGATCATTGCGAGGGGTCCTGGAACGGAACCCTCGCGATAATCGGGGGACCACTGTATTTTCATTATTGCTACCGAAAGAAAGCACACAGATCAAGAAATGATGTTTACTTAAGCTTGAAATCTTCTAATTTGGGGTTTATTGGTTGGAAAACCAGAAAAATGTCAGAGGTTCTAATTATATGGCATGAATTTTCCATTGAGGTCAAAATAACTACAAGAGTACTGCAGGCCACTAAAGCTGACTACTAGAACTTCAGGTCAGCAGTTCAAATCTCATCACCGTCTCAAGGTTGACTCAGCCTTCCATCCTTCCGAAGTGGGTAAAATGAGGACCCGAATTGTGGGGGCAATATGCTGGCTCTGTTAAAAAGTGCTATTGCTAACATGTTATAAGCCGCCCTGAGTCTAAGGAGAAAGATGGCATTAAAAAATCAAACAAACAACAAATAAATAAATCACTTAAAGTTTTACAAATAGAACATGCATATCCATTGTTTATTCTGCACTGGAATACAGTTGCTACTGCAACTTAAGTTCTACTCAGAGATAAGAATACTGTATTACTCTATATAGTGTTATATTTTTTCAAGAATAATTCATTATAGGATTATTTGTTCCATGACACGTTTGGCATAGCCCTACATTTCCAAGCTCAGTGGAATGAAAGATAGATCTATTACAGTATATATTTCTATTGAAAAAGTTTCTGCTTCTGTCATACACCAATTTACATTCTCATTCAAACTAAACAGGTAGTACCACAACTGTAATCCCTATGATACTCTTTTCTATAGAGTAAGCCCGCTGAAGACATTCGGATTTATTTTTGACTGAACATAAATAAGATTGCATGCAAAGCTAATTTGTTCTGCAACAAAGCAAGATCTCCGAGGAATTATTGGAGTTCAATTCTTACAAAAGCTCATTTTGGTGAAAACAATAAACTAAACCTCAAAGAACTGCTTTAGACATAGCCAAGGGTTTGTACACATCCATCAGTGCAGCTTTCTGTGTTTGATAAATATTCTGTGTCATGTTCCAGATTACTTTTAACATTCTCCCTTGCTTTCAAAAACATGTTATGGTGCACGGGGAGCCTCTCTAACTTAATAGAGCCTTCCAACTTAATTGAAGCAGCATATTTTCAAGAATAATGACTTTTATGTTTACAGTTAGGAAGCATTTTTTAAAATGTATTTACTAAATAAAAAGAAATTGCTAATATAGGTTTATTTTAATAACTTATTTTTCTGAGGCTAAAGCATCTTTTTTAAACTTCGGTCCTGTATGCACCCATCTATGTGCTTCTTTACACATTTTAGAAACATGGAAACATAGAAGACTGACGACAGAAAAAGACCTCATGGTCCATCTAGTCTGCCCTTATACTATTTCCTGTATTTTATCTTACAATGGATATATGTTTATCCCAGGCATGTTTAAATTCAGTGAGTGTAGATTTACCAACCACGTCTGCTGGAAGTTTGTTCCAAGGATCTACTACTCTTTCAGTGAAATAATATTTTCTCACGTTGCTTTTGATCTTTCCCCCAACTAACTTCAGATTGTGTCCCCTTGTTCTTGTGTTCACTTTCCTATTAAAAACACTTCCCACCTGAACCTTATTTAACCCTTTAACATATTTAAATGTTTCGATCATGTCCCCCCTTTTCCTTCTGTCCTCCAGACTATACAGAATTTCTGAATAAGCGTGGAACTTGTACTGTTATCTGGATCTAATTTATAACATATATATTTAATTAGAGCGCAATCGTTTATCTTATTTATCTAAAGCAGGGGTCTCCAACCGCCGGTCCGCGGACCGGGACCGGGCCGTTGGGGGTTTTCAGCCGGTCCGCGGCGCCAGGGCCCCCTCGGCCTTTCCGCGCTGCCCACCGCCCGCCCGATTTGCCCCCTCTGCTCCTCTGCCACCTCCTGCCTTTCACCGCAGCTCCTCCCGCACCCGGAACGCACGCCCTGCCCGCCTCACATTTGCCGAGAGGACTTTCGCCCCGGGCTCTCAGCAAGGGGGCTGCATGAGAGGCGGGGCCGGCGGAAGGTGATATTCAATGTCGGGGGCGCACGGGCGGTTTTGCGCGCGCTCCCTATCTCCCTGCTAGCCCACTCGGAATACTGTATTCAAAATAAGAAAAGCCTTCGCCGGCAAAGGCTTTTCTTATTTTGAATACGTATTCCGAGTGGGCTAGCAGGGAGATAGGGAGCGCGCGCAAAACCGCCCGTGCGCCCCCGACATTGAATATCACCTTCCGCCGGCCCCGCCTCTCATGCAAACCCCCTTGCTGAGAGCCCGGGGCGAAAGTCCTCTCGGCAAATGTGAGGCGGGCAGGGCGTGCGCGCGTCACTGCTGAGAAGAACGGAGAGAGAACGAGAGTGAGTGAAAGCAACAGACAGCAAGATAGAGAGAAAGTGAGAAAGAGAGAGTGAGAGAAAGGGGGGGAGAGAAAGAGATAGCAAGAGAGAGAGAACAAGAGAGAGAAAGAGTGTGAGAAACAAAACAAGAGAGAAAGAGTGAGAGAGAGAGAAAGCAAAAGAGACAGAAAGAAAACAAGAGAGAGAAAGTGAGAAGAAGAGAGAGAAAGAGGGGGAGAGAGAGAGAAAGAGAGAGGGGGGAGAGAGAGAAAGAGAGGGAGAAAGAGAGGGAAAGGGGGGAGAGATAGCAAGAGAGGGAGAGAGAAAGAGAGAGGGAAAGGGGGAGAGAGGGGGGAGAGAAAGAGGAGATAAAGGAAGAGGAGAGAGAGAAAGGAAGAGAAAGAAAGAAAGAGGGATAGAAAGAGAGAGAGAGTGAGAGATGCTCAGTGAGCCTTTCTTTGAAGTTGCCTTTCTTTCTTTCTTTCTCTTTCTTTCTTTCTTGCTCTTTTTCTTTCTCTCTTTTACCTTTCCTTCCTCTATTTCTTTTCTTTCTCCTTCCTCCCTTCTTCCCTCCCTCCCTCCAGTCCTTCCTCTCTTACTCTCCCCTTTCATAAGTTTCCTTGCTTCCTTCCTCTGTTCCTGTCCCTTCCCTCTTTCCTTCTTTCTTCCTTCCTTCCTTCCTTCGTAGCCTCCCTTCCTTTCCTCCCTCCATTTCTTGCTTTCCTTTTCCTTCCTCCCTTCTTTCCTCCCTCATTCCCTTCTTTCACTCCTTCCTCTCTTACTCTCCCCTTTCACACCTTTCTTTGCTTCTTTGCACCCTTCTTCTGTTCCTGTACCTTCCCTCTTTCCTTCCTTCCTTCCCACCCTCCGTCCATTCATTCACCCATTCCTCTCTTGATCGCCCCTTTTACGGCGCCGCTGACAGCTAGCTCCCCCCCCCCCCACCGGGCCATGGAAAACTGGTCTAGCTGAAAGCCGGTCCCTGGTGCAAAACAGGTTGGGGATCTCTGATCTAAAGTATGTCTTTGTAACAGGAATCATTACATAGGATTTCCACAAGATAAATTCTAGTAATCCATACCTGATCTTTTTAACTAATCTAATATTGTTCCTTTTTTTTTTACATTATTTTACCATAAACTTAAATTTAATGTTAGGTAAACAAGAAATGGATAATATTGTAAGCTTTTTCTGGCCAGCATACATCTAGCATTTAATTTAATTCCCCCTCTTCCTCTTCCTCCTCATCCCTCTTCTTCTCTAGATACTATATATATATAATATTATTTATATAAATACAGTGGTACCTCGAGATACGAGTTTAATTCGTTCCGGACCTGGGCTCTTAAGTCGAGCAGCTCTTATCTCGAACGACTTTTCCCCATAGGAATTAATGTAAATAATTTTAATTGGTTCCAGCCCTCAAAAAACTCACAAAGTTAGTCTAAATTATGCAGAAAGACATGTTTTTAATGAAGAAATGTACATGTACATATAAATGAATAATGAAGTTTCTTTCACTTAACTTGTAAACTTTCTTAAACTTTTAAATTTACATATGTTCAACTTCTCTGCCACCCAATCCTGTAGGACAGAGGTCCCCAACCCTTTTTGCACCAGGGACCGGCTTTAAGCGATCAAGAGAGGAATGGGTGAATGAATGGACGGAGGGTGGGAAGGAAGGAAGGAAAGAGGGAAGGGACAGGAACAGAGGAAGGAAGCAAGGAAACTTATGAAAGGGGAGAGTAAGAGAGGAATGAGTGAAGGGAGGGAGGGAGGGAAGAAGATGGGAAGGAGAAAGAAAAGAAGAAATAGAGGAATGGAAGGTAAAAGAGAGAAAGAAAAAGAGAAAGAAAGAAAGAAAGAAAGAAAGAAAGAAAGAAAGAAAGAAAGAAAGAAAGGGGGAAGGGACAGGAACAGAGGAAGGAAGCAAGGAAACTTATGAAAGGGGAGAGTAAGAGAGGAATGAGTGGAGGGAGGGAGGGAAGAAGGTGGGAAGGAGAAAGAAAAGAAGAAATAGAGGAAGGGAAGGTAAAAGAGAGAAAGAAAAAGAGCAAGAAAGAAAGAAAGAAAGAAAGAAAGGGGGAAGGGACAGGAACAGAGGAAGGAAGCAAGGAAACTTATGAAAGGGGAGAGTAAGAGAGGAATGAGTGAAGGGAGGGAGGGAGGGAAGAAGGTGGGAAGGAGAAAGAAAAGAAGAAATAGAAGGGAAGGTAAAAGAGAGAAAGAAAAAGAGCAAGAAAGAAAGCTGCAAGCACCCCCCCGAGCCCCCCAGGCCGGCTGCAACCTTTTAAAACACGCGCGCCGCTTCGCAGCTGTCTCCTGAAGCCGAACGTGGAAGTTAGCGTTTGGCTTCAGGAGACAGCTCCTTGGCGCTTGTATCTCGAATTTGGGCTTGTAAGTAGAACAAAAATATCTCTCCCCTCCCAGCTCTTATCTCGAGTTGCTCTTAAGTAGAGCAGCTCTTATGTCGGGGTTCCACTGTATGAACAAATTAAGTTGAGATACTTATAAGGGATATGTACTAATAGTTTATTAGGGTTCTTATAATCCCTTATCCAATTCTGTTTCAAATATATCCATTAAACATGTTATTATAAAAATTGCATTTTATATTACTGAGCCTCATTGTATAATCAAAGAATGCATGTTTTGCTTTACTAAACTTTCACTTAGATCATTTTCTACTTCGTATATTATATTTTTCCTTTTTAAATCAAAATTTTAATTTAGATAATAGTAACTCCCATCACTTATGATGTAATTATGAATGCAATAATAGTAGAAAAATAAGATTTGCCAATCTGCATATATTGTGGTGATCTAAACACTTTGCTAAAGACTTAATTAATAAACTCTTAAAATATAATCCCTGATATCTACAATAGTTCATAACAAATGTAACAAATGCATCATAATTAACAAATGTAATGTAGCAACATCAAGCTGGCAGAATTCAGCTCTCTTTCCAAGTTTCAATCTGTGCAGCTCTTAGGAGAGAGCCTTTGCCCTGTTTATTTAAGCCCATGCCAAGATGGCTATGGAGAACAGTTCCCAGCAACCAGTGGCTTAGCCCAAAGTGACTAATAGAGATTGGGTAGAATCCAATCTCGATCACATAGTTGATGAAGCATGCTAAGTTATCTCCATGGCCAACAATTTTAATTAATTTAAAATATGCACACTCTTCCCCTTTGCAGTAAGCCATCTATTAATTCCTATCCAGCCTTTGCATGTACTGTTTTGAACAAAGTTTTGAACAAAAGATAATACAAATCACCACTAACAACAAAGAGATTCCCCCTATAACACACATAAGCATATATACTTTGCCAGTCTATCAGTATAAATATGTCCCTTGAATTATATACGAGGTTCGCCCAGAAAATAATGCACCACATTTTTTTTCTTCAACAATTATTTATTGAGCACAATGAAACTTACACACAAGAAAGAATGATGTTTCTTCTACAGTTCTTATTTTTCCACAAAATCTCTGTCCAGTTCTATGGCCTTCCTCCAGCGAGACACAAGGACATGTATGCCCTGTCGGTACCACTCTTTGTTCTGGTCACGAAGCCATTTCTGCTCTGCCGAACCATCTTCTAATGGCCTCAGCCTCTATGCCCAGTGACTAACCATACTTCTGTCAACTTAAAATTCTCCATAAACTGTACACAAATGTTTGTGAATGTTTCCAACAGTTTCTTTCTCTGCAGTGAGAAATTAAATTATGACATGCTGCTTGTAACGTACATCACTTAAAGATGCCATTTCAAAACACTGCTGCAGCTGCTATCTGTCTGGAGAAATGCAAAATTTACACACACACTCCTGACAATTCAAATAATGTATATCTAAAGTTTCGCATTCGTACCATTACTGTAAGCTGAGAAAAAAATATGGTGCATTACTTTTTGGGCGACCCTCGTACATAGGCACTTTGAAAAAGCAATATTGGGTAACGTAGCAACAAGGTCACATCCCTGAATAAGACTGAAGTTTCTGAGGTTTCCATTTTTAGATTTAAAAAAGAATCCCCTTTGCCTTTTTCTTTTTTTCTTCTGTTTGTCACTCTACTTCTCACTTGGAAATGAAAATGAGATTCATGCAGTTAATGTAGAAACCCTGTTTTTGCATCGTATGGTATTTATGCCATTTTTTTTGCAATTATATCAAGTATTGCATACTAATGCAATTAACTTCTTCCTATGAGCTGAAGTACTTACAAATGTTTTAAATGTGAATTCTATTCAGAGAAATTGGGAGGTTTGGGAAGGATCCCCCTTCCCCCTTAAGAGTAGCTTTTCTAAAAATAACCAACATGCTATTCACAGTCTTTCAGGATAGTTTGTCAAGTGATACCTATTTGCAGACTCGGGAGAAAGAGACAGTCAGGAAAGAGAGAGAGAGATACATTCCTGCCAAGGTATCTGAGTTTTTCTAGAGCAGGGGTGTCAAAATCGTTGTGTCATGATGTCACATGATGTATAGCAACTTTTTTCCTCTTCATTAACCAGGTGTGTGTGGCCAGTGCATGATGCATCCAGACCATGGGCCACGAGCTGCACACCCCTGTTCTAGAGTATTTTTGAAATGGGTATTACAGCATACCTAGTCTCTCAGAAATGACCTTAAGAATTATACTTCAGATCGTGCAGAATGCAGCTACGAGAGCAATCATGGGCTTCCCTAAGTATGCCCATGTCACACCAACACTCCGCAGTCTGCCTTGGTTGCCGATCAGTTTCCGGTCACAATTCAAAGTGTTGGTTATGACCTATAAAGCCCTTCATGGCACCGGACCAGATTATCTCCGGGACCGCCTTCTGCCGCACGAATCCCAGCGACCAGTTAGGTCCCACAGAATTGGCCTTCTCCGGGTCCCGTCAACTAAACAATGTCATTTGGCAGGACCCAGGGGAAGAGCGTTCTCTGTGGCGGCCCCGGCCCTCTGGAACCAACTCCCCCCAGAGATTAGAATAGCCCCCACCCTCCTTGCCTTTCGTAAGCTCCTTAAAACCCACCTCTGCCGTCAGGCATGGGGGAACTGAGATATTCTTGCCCCCTAGGCTTCTACAATTTATGCATGGTATGTTTGTATGTATGATTGGTTTTATAACAAGGGTTTTTAGCTCTTTTAGTATTGGATTGTCACATGCTGTTTTTACTACTGTTGTTAGCCTCCCCGAGTCCACGGAGAGGGGGTAGAAATACAGCCCACCCCATAACTATGCTTATGCTACATCTGATCAAATATGACATCAACAGAATCTCTCCCAGGAGAATGAATTTCCTCTCTTCCCTGTTTCAAATTTATCTATATTTCAGGAGGACTTTTATGAAGAATGTGTTTACCCAATGTTCTTATTTTGACTCCATGTTGTGGTGTTGGTTGTTTTTGTAATTTTAGCTATTAACTAATTTTTTTTTTAAAAACTTTGTTTGTATAGAGATATATAACATAAAGATTTCATTTCCTCATACTGTATGGTGTCTGGCATCTTGAAAAGGAGAATTTACAATCATTGTACCTTCATAAATTTCATAAACTGCAGTGAGCTTTTTAAGAAGTGTTTTTGCGATGGTGTGTTGAGAAAATGACAGTCTTGCAAATTCAGCCTGAGTAGCATGTTGCATAATTAGACAAAGCTACCTGATATCTTTACAAAAGAAAAGAATTCATAAAATGGAATAGGCATGTGTTGCAAAAACAAAATCTTCATCCAATATCCTTTTCCACAAATTGGTAACCTAATATTTTAAGAAACATTATTTAGAAAAAATATATCAATAAATGAGTTTTTTAAAGATTATGATTATCATTTACTATACAGTAAGTGTTGCTACCAACTAATGGACTTTAATATCTTTCCACCTCAGCTCAGCTATGAAGATCAAGCATGTCTTTGATTGAGCACTCTTTTTGCTTAGACAAACTTACAGGATTGTTGTAAAACTGGACAATAACCAGAAACTCATTGTAGAAAGACATATACCTACTGGTATATCAACAATAATAAATGTCATACAGACCTGTTTTTGTTGCAAAATATTTTTGTCTGCAAGTATATAATATCTATACAAAGCACTTTCTTCTTGGACCCACACCAATCACAATCATATATTTTTAGATAGTCCTGTTGCATTCACAATAACATTGACACAGTGTTTAATTTCACCAACTAATGCTTGGGAATCAAGCTCCTATTAGGAGAGACCTCAAATCAATTCTGCTTTTTGTCTTTGCAGTCTTGTGGGTATTCTTTTGAGAGCTTATCTCTGAAGTTAGATGTGATCACAACAGCCAAGGGAATTCCATCATAAAGTTAAACAACCTATTTGCTGAAAGAGGCAGAAAGTGACAAAAATGAAACAGGAATAATTGAAGCTTATAGAAAGTTAAGAATGGATAAAATATTTGTTAACTTGGTCCTATAAATGCTATCCCCTGCAGTAGAAAAGAGTAAATAAGCAGAATAAAGCCGAGAAAGTGCATAGCTAAATGTCTACGGAGATTCTCAGTCATCCAGGTAACAGTTGTGCTTTTTCAAGAGGCAACTGGACATTCTAGTTTTTCTTTGAAGACATTTCAAGCTGGAAAAGGTGTCTTGGATAAGAAGTGAAACATTTTCAAAGGCAAACTAGCAAGTCCAGTTGCCTCTTGGAAAAACATCTTTGAGAAAATGGAGAAAGAGAGCATCAATCTAACATCCTATTGTTCTAGTCCAATTCTATAAAAAGATTCTATTAGCTTACTATGTCTGTTATGTCCTGTTCAGTTATGTTTGTCTCTCTTAAAAACTATACTTTGTTTTTTTCACTAAGAAGCCTATTTCAATCTTCAAATCCACATTAGTTACCATACGTATTTGGAAGCTAACAACAGCTTTTAATGCATCACTTTTCTATGACTTTCTACTATCAGGAATGGCCAGTTTTCTTGATATGTCATAAACTACCATAAATTAATACTAAGTGTATACAATTTGGTGGAAACATCTGAAACCCAGAACAATAATCAAGAGAAAAGTTATCTCAACTCTTTTCACAAGATATTATTATCATTATTAGGGTATGCAATTATTCAGTTACATTGTACATATTCCTAGTGTCCTATAAGCCTTAAAATTGCTCATTGGTAGTATACTGACCAATCAACAGGCAAGACCAAAGAAATAAACTTGACTACAGATCTACATTTTTACTATAGCAAAACTCATGAGAATTACTGCTATTACCCACCAGTGCTTCAGATCAAGGCAACTTGTTAATTCTGTGTCACAAGATAACAAATATGTATCAAATAAAATAAAATAGAAAAAACAGCAATGACATGTAATGCAATACTACCTGCCTAGAACTGTACCGTATGACTTTTTTCCTCCAATCTGTATCTCATAATGTCACAACAAACAATTTGAGAAATTATGGAAGTGCCCAAGGCAAACCTTCTAAGACAGGGGAGTCAAACCTGCATTGTCATGGCATTGTCAGGTGACACATGAAAACTTTTTGCCCTTTGCTAAACATGGCAGGAGTGGGGCCAGTACAAGACGCAACCAGATCACAGGTCAAGAGTTTAACACCCATGTTTTAAGATATAGCAGATTCATGGTAATTTTTTTATTAATCCCAGTAAACATACAACATAATTAATTCACTTTAATACCTATCCTAGGCATTCTTTCATAGGATAGAGTAGAGTAGAGTAGAGTAGAGTAGAATAGAATAGAATAGAATAGAATTCTTTATTGGCCAAATGTGATTGGACATACAAGGACTTTGTCTTTGGGGTATATGCTCTCAGTGTACATAAAAGAAAATATACATTTGTCACGAATCATGGGGTACAACACTTAATGATTGTCATAGAAGTCAAATAAGCAATCAGGAAACAATCAATATTAATAAAAATCTTAAGGCAACAATTTACAGTCGTACAGTCATAAGTGGGAGGAGATGGGTGATACGAATGATGAGAAAAAAACTAGTAATAATAGTAGTGCAGAGTTAGAAAATAGTTTGACAGTGTTGAGGGAGTTATTGTTTAGCAGAGTGATGGCATTCGGGGGGGGAAACATTCTTGTGTCTAGTTGTCTTGGTGGACAGTACTCTGTAAGTGACATTTTGAGGATAGGAGTTGAAACAGTTTAGGTCCAGGATGCAAGGGGCCCTCTTTTTGACTCATGCAGCATACAGGCCCTCAATGGAAGGCAGGTTGGCAGCAATTATTTTTTCTGCAATTCTGATTATCCTCTGAAGTCTGTGTCGGTCTTGTTGGGTTGCAGAACCAAACCAGACAGTTATAGAGGTGCAGATAACAGACACAATGATTCCTCTGTAGAACTATGTCAGCAGCTCCTTGGACAGTTTGAGCTTCCTGAGTTGGCGCAGAAAGAACATTCTTTGTTGTGCTTTTTTGATGACATTTTTGAAGTTAGGTGACCATTTTAGGTCTTGAGATATGATAGAACCTAGAAATTTGAAAGTCTCTGCTGTTGATACTGTGTTATCTAGTACTGTAAGAGGTGGTAGGATAAGAGGGTTTCTCCTAAAGTCTATCACCATTTCTACAATTTTGAGTGTGTTCAGTTCCAGATTGTCCCAGTCGCATCATGAGGCTAGTTGTTCAACTTTGCATCTGTATGTGGTTTCATTGTTGTCTCAAATGAAACCAATCACTGTTGTATCATCTGCAAACTTCAGTAGTTTAAGAGATTTAGTTTAGTTTGAAGAATGTCCAGTATGATGGTGTTGAATGCTGAACTAAATTCTACAAAGAGGACCATTGCATAGGTCTTTGGAGAGTCAAGATGTTGTAGGATGTAGTGCAGAGCCATATTAACAGCATCATCTATTGATCTATGCAAATTGCAGGGGGTCTAACAATGGATTTGTGATGGTTTCCAAGTGGGACATCGCTACCCTTTAAAAGTTTTTCATAACTACAGATGTTAGAACAACTGGTCTGTAGTCATTCAGTTCCTTGATGGAGGGTTTCTCTGGCACTGGGATGATAGTAGAATGTTCCTAATTGCTTATATGTGGAGATTTATTGATCATTTCTTTTATTGCATTATATATTACTATTTAGCCTATTAAAAAGAATTTATTGCCTATGAAAATTCACCATACTGTAAAATCTTTTACTGTCAGCTGTCTTTAATTTTTTTAAAAACCCTTATTGTGTTCCATGTTTTACCTGCTGGCAATTCCAAAACAAATCTCATTATTAATCAAGGTCTTGAATCTGCAAAAATATTTTATTTATTATGTTTATTGGTATTGAAAAAGATTCTAGAGACTACCCTGGTTAGCCAAGAAAACAAGCAAACAAAACATAACAATCCAGAGTTCTCGTGAGACAGAAATGATCAGGCTCAAATTGCCTTATTTTTTATACATTGTATGAAGACTCAGCTCCCTTGAAAAGCCCCTAATGCTATGAAAGATGGAAGAAAAGTGAAGAAGAGGACAGACAGTCAATAGCAAGATAGGTGCATGGACTCAATTACAGCGGTGTTGGGTATATAGTTGGAAGACCTAAATTGCCACACAGGGGCAGGTCGTTCTGTGGGTCCATTTAAGTAGCCACTAAGAGCTGACACCAACTTTAGCACTTAATCAATCAATTGTATTTGGGCTCCATGAGCAAATAACAATGTACTTGAATTGTCCATCTTTCATGGCCAAATTTTATTTTATGAATGGTGTGCATGCATAAGATTTGATTGGTTTTTATATAAACGGGTTTTATTGGGATTAGTTTTTAGAGCTTATATTCGACTTCTTTTTTATTGCTGTATCTTTTTGTATTGTTATTATGTTGTAAGCTGCCCTGAGTCCTTCGGAATTGGGTGGCATAGAAGTTGAATAAATAAATAAATAAATAAATACTCGTAGCTTTATCTGCATAAAATTCCCAAATATCTGTTCAGCCTCCCAAAAATTCAAGGGTAAAAAATTCAGACACACACACACTTGAAAATTCAAACACAATGGTTTTTAACACAAAATTCAAAAGAAACAAAGCACCCTTTTTGTATTGCAAAGAGCACTTTTCCCAAAACAAACTTGTAGGCTGTAAAAAAACCCTTAAACAGCCCTTAAGTACTTAGCTAGCAGCTAAGTTGAAACACACACGCTTTTGCTCTGCCTTGGTTTCAAAGTCTTGAAAAATCAAGTCAGCAAGTCACGGTCCAAACTAGTACGATCAGATAATCTCCACACTGCAAGGCCAGCACGCTGCCAACTTAACAGCAGCCCTAATTACTTGAACCGCACCCAACCACAGGTGGACTCAATTACCACCTATAATACTTTTGAAGCTGTTCACTCCTATGCATAGCTCTACGCATGTGTGGGTCTATCATTATTTCCTCGTCTGAATCTAAGGAAGATAAGGATGATTGACTTCTTCCTGGGCTGTCTTCCAAGCCCCCCTCCTCCATCTCATGATCACTTCCTTCTGCAGAGGACAACTCACCGTCTGACTCTGTCGGCAGCAAAACAGTCCTATGACATGTTGATGTTTCCCCCGCATCCACCTCCTCAGTCCTTGGGGCAGGAGCTGGGCCAGAGCTAACCACAACAAATATCTACCAACTGAATTAATGTTCTTATATCTATATATCCAGAGCAGTTTAACGAGGGTGGCTCAGAAAGTAATGCACCACATTTTTTTTCTCAGCCTATAGTAATGGTACGAATGCGAAACTTTAGATATGCATTATTTGAATTGTTAGGAGTGGGTGTGTACATTTTGCATTTCTTCAGACAGATAGCGTAGCTGCAGCAGTGTTTCAAAATGGCATCTGTAAGTAAGGTACATTACAAGCAGTGTGTCATCACTGAATTTCTCACTGAGCAGAAAGAAACTGTTGGGAACATTCACAAACGTTTGTGTAGAGTTAATGAAGAATCTGCAGTCGATAGAAGTACAGTAATCCGCTGGGCACAGAGTGTGAGGCCATTAGAAGACGATTTGGCAAAGCACTAAGATTTGCAGCGTTCGGGATGGCCAGCCACGGCTGTCACACCTGACAAGATGCAGCTTGTTGATGTGCTCATTCTGACACATAATGACTCGGCAGTTGGTGCTGAAGCTGTCAATCAGCAAAGGAAGTGTGGATGCAATCAACCGTGCTCTTGATTACTCAAAGGTGTGTGCATGAAGGGTTCCACACTGTCTTACGGTGGACCACAAATCTCTCAGAAAAAACATTTCTTCTGAGCTGCTGAAACGTTTTGAAGCTGAGGGGGAAGCGTTCTTGTCCAGGATTGTGACAGGTGATGAAACATGGGTTCACCATTTTGAGCCCAAAACAAAACGAAAGTCAATGGAATGACGTCATCCTCAATCTCCACAGAAGAAAAAATTCAAAGCAAGTGCTTCTTCCAGTAAGGTCATGATTGTCAGAATGAGGGTAATTATAGCCCGTTTGGACCACAAATCATTCCGGAAGCAACGGATTGAGAGAGAGAACATTTGTTGTCAAAGCAAGGTTTCTTTTTATTATAAAAGTAGAAAAGTAAATATGTCATGAGAGACAAATAAAAAATACATCTTCACATTATGGCTTCTAATACAGGACTGACTATATCAAAATGGAGAAATTCATAAAGACGGATGTGAGCTTTGATGACGTGGCAGGATTTTACATCATAATAGGAGGAGCTAATAAAATACACACACAGTCAACTATTTAATTACTGAAAGACTCTGAATGTCTCTGGGGCTGTCAATATTCAGCGTGACAATGATCACTGTGTTTTGGGACTGTGAGGGTGTCATACTCATTGATGTGATGTCAAGAGGCAGCACCTTTAATTCTGAAGTTTATGTGAAGATATTAACCAAACTCAAGAAGTGCTTCCAGCGACTTCAGCACCATAACAACCCAGGTGCATGTTTGATTCAACATGATAATGCTCGGCTTCACACAAGTTTGAGGACCTCAGAATACATCACTAAATAGGGTTGGATAGTATTACCCCATTCACCCTACAGCCCTGACCTAGCTTCCTCAGACTTCCACTTGTTTGGGCCATAAAAGTATGCCATTCATGGAAGACAATTTGAGGATGACGAAGAGGTGGTTCGCACAGTGCAGAAATGGCTTCGGAACAAGAACAAGAAGTGGCACCGACAGGGCATACACGCCCTTGTGTCTCACTGGAGGAAGGCCATAAAACGGGACAGAGATTACATGGAAAAATAGGGAGTGTAGAAGAAACACGATTCTTTCTTGTGTGTAAGTTTCATTCTGTTCAATAAATAATTGTTGAAGAAAAAATGTGGTGCATTACTTTCTGGGTGACCCTCATATATGTCGGTATAGTGCAACTTTCCTTAACAAATGCTTTTATTTTTACTACCGAAAAAAAACCACTCCAATGTGTAAAGGTGTTGTTTAGATGCACATTTGTACACTAAACAAAGTGGGGAAATCATGATACAATGCAATTTGGCACAATAATTTGAAAACATTCTTTATACTGCAAAACCACAATATATAAAAAATATATCTGTAATTTAACTTTTGTGCATACATATCAAAACTCTTTAAATTTTTACCCTAAATGGAAATATTTATTGATTGGTGATTAATTTTATTTGACTTCTATGCCGCCCAATCCCAAAGGACTCAGATATATCTACTAGAAATTTTATCTTGCTTATTTTCATAGTATCATTTGATTCTTAAAAGTTATTCTTTTGATCACTTTGGCATTATTTTCATGGGGTTAATGGCTATACCACAGCAATGAATTTAATGAGTTGAAATCAGTGGTCTTTAGAGGGTCTTTAGAGGGTGACAGTATGAAACTTTCATCAGTGGTTTTGATGCCAATTTGATGCCGTCAGGAAATTCATGCATAAATATAGGAGCTAGACGGAAAGGGTTAATTCCTGTTCAAAGCGTTTGTCAAGAACTCTGGAACTGGAAGAGTGTATTTTCTCCAATTAAAATAAGAGCCATAAAGTTACAAAGATAATAATAATTATAATAATAATAATTTATTAGATTTGTATGCCGCCCCTCTCCAAAGATTCAGGGTGGCATACAAATCTAGTTACTAGATGCTAGTTACAAGCTTGGGAAATTTTGAAAAGTGAAATGATAAAAGCCCAGTGTAGTACAATACCAATGAAGAAGAAAAATAACAACTCTTAAAAGAAACCAGCATGGCTGCATAAAGAACCAGCATGTTTTTTACGCAGCATACACACCCCTTTATGCAACCAGCATGGCTGCACAAAGGGGTGTGTATAAGCGCACCAGCGTGCCTACCATCCCTGTTGTACTGTCCTTATTTATCTGTATTTACTTTGTTTATGTTTACACCAATACTTGCTATCTTGTATATGTTTTGACAAAATAAATAAATAATAAAATAAAAATAAAAAGAACTCTGACAGTGAAAGACAAAATGGACGAGTATAAAAAGTGGAAAGGGGAACAAATAACTAAAGGAAAATATCAGCAAATGGCCCAAGCCTGTAGAGATGAAGTGAGAAAAGCTAAGGCTCACAATGAACAAAGGCTTGCGAGAAAAGTAAAAAGATAACAAAAAAAGCTTCTTCCAACATGTTAAAAACAAGAAAAAGTCAAGGAAATAATTGGTCCATTGATGGGAGAAAGTGGCAAGAAGTTGACAAACAAAACTACTTAACTCGTTTTTTGCATCTGTCTTTACACAAAGGGAAGAAACAGTCCAACCTATCAAAAATAGAACTAAAAGAACAGATTAGAAACACAAGTTAAAATAGGAAAGAAAATGGTAACTGAACATCTGTCTACCCTAGACGAGTTCAAATCATCAGGACCAGATGGATTACACCCCCAAGGTTCTGAAGGAACTGGCAGACGAGATCTCAGAACCATTGAACTATATCTTTCAAAGATCCTGGAACACTGTGGAACTGCCATAGGACTGGAAAAGAGCTGATATAATTCCCATCTTCAAAAAAGGGGGGGGGTATATCCAGGAAACTACAGACCTATCAGCCTGACCTCAATACCAGGGAAGATTCTGGAAAAGATAATCAAGCAATAAATTAGAGAACATCTAGAAGCAAATAAAGTAATAATCAAATAACCAGAAGCCAACAAAGTAATAACCAAAAGCCAACAAACATGGGTTTGTCAAAAACATATCCTGCCAGACTAATCTTATTGCATTTTTGACAAAGTGAAAATATCAGTAGACCAAAGGAATACTGTTGATATAATTTACTTGGACTTAAGTAAGGTATTTGATAAAGTTGACCATAACCTACCACTAGATAAAGTAGAAAATGTGGTTTGACAGCATCGCTACCAAATGTATTCTTACTGACCAACAGCACTCGACGTATAGTCCTCAATAGAACTGCATCTACATGGAGGTAAGAAAGCAGTGGAGTACTCAAGGCTCTGCTTTAGGCCCAGTACTCTTCAACGTTTATTTATTTATTTTTATTTATATTTATTTATTTTGTGATATTTATATGGCGCCCAAATCCAGCAGAACTCTGGATGGCTCACAACAATCTGTCAAAACATGTAGAAGATAACCAAGGTATAGTATAAACATAAACAAAAGCAAAGTAAGTATAAGTAAATTTGGAGAATAGGACAGTAGGACAGGGACAGTAGGCACGATGGTGCACTTATGCACACCCCTTACAGACTTCTTAGGAATGGGGTGAAGTCGACTGTAGACAATCTAAAATTATCTTCATCAATAACTTGAACAAGAGGATAGATGGAGAACTGATCAAATTTGCAGATAACACCAAGCTGGCAGGAACAGCCAACACTCTAAAACAGTGATGGTGAACCTTTTTCTCCTCCAGTGCCGAAAGAGCATGCACGTGTGCTATCATGCAAGCGCGAGTGCCCACATCCATAATTCAATGACTGGGGAGGGTGAAAATAGCTTCCTCCACCCCTCGGAGGCCCTCTGGAGGTTGGAAACGACCAGGTTCCCAACTTCTAGTAGGTCCAGTAGGCTCGTGTTTCGCTCTCCCTAGGTTCCAAAGGCTTCCCACATCCCCCTGAAGGCTCTCTGGAAGCCAAAAATGCCCTCCCAGAACCTCTGTGCAATCCAAAAATCAGCTGGCCAGCACAAACATGCACCTTGGAGCTGAGCTAGGGCAACGGCTCACGTGCCAGCAGATATGGCTCTGCATGCCACCTGTCGCACCTGTGCCATAGGTTCGCCATCATTGCTATAGAAGATAGTCTTACGATACAGAAGGATCTTGACAGACTTGAAAATTCGGTGCTATCTAACAAAATAAAATTCAATGGTGAAAAAAGTAAGATTCTACATTTAGTCAAGAAAAACAAAATGCTCAAATACCTCATTTAATAGTAGTAACTGTGAGAGGGATCTTGGAGTCCTAGTGGACAACCATTTAAATATGAGCCAACAGTGTGCAGCAGCTGCCAAAAAAGCCAACACAGTTCTAGACTGCATTAGCAGAGAGATAGAATCAATATCACGTGAAGTGCTAATACCACTTTATAATGCCTTGGTAAGGCCACACTTGGAATACTGCATTCAGTTTTGGTTGCCACGATGTAAAAAATATATTAAGATTATTAGGGGACTGGAGGTTAAAACATGAAGAATGATTGCAGGAACTGCGTATGTCCAGTATTTAATGAAAAGAGGGGCTAGGGGAGACATGATAGCAGTGTTCTAATATCTCAGGAGATGCTACAAAGAAGATGAAGTCAACCTATTCTTTAAAGCACCTGAAGGTAGGACAAGAAGCAATGGGTGGAAACAAATCAAGGAGAAAATTAACTTAGGAGAAATTTCCTGACAGCTAGAACAATTAATCAGAGGAACAGCTTGCCTTTTTTCAAGAGACAACTGAAACAACATACATGTTTAGATATCGCAAAATGCTACCAGAAGATGTACAATAACATTTCTATTCAGAAGAGATGGACTAGATCCGTGATGGCAAACCTATGACCCACGGGCCAGAGGTGGCACGTAGAGCCCTCTCTGTGGGTGTGCTGTCCTCAGAGACAGAGATAGTTGGGCTGTATTTAGGCATGTTTCTTTAAGATATTGCATTAGGGGAAATGTAGTGAAATTGCACTCTGGGTAATGTAGTTTTACATGTGACCACATTTGTGTATTCCTATTGGCTCTGACTCAGGATGAGAGGCAATTGGAGAGAACATTCCAGCAGGTCTTTTGTCTTCACTCACTAAGCCAGCCGGCATGTAGATGCTACACCCAGAGCTGGGGTCAATTCAACCTCTTTTTACCTGCACAATGGGAAAGATTATACTGCAGAAGAATTGCATCATAACTGTGAGTTATTGTGAGAATGCCTGTAATAAAATGATCTGTGATACCTTATTGTGCTGAGTTATCTGACTGAGAAAAGTTGAGCTTATACCAGAACAGTGGGTATGTGTGCCTTCGCCAGCTGTTCTTCCCGGTTTCATCGTGCGCATGCACACTGGCCATCTGGTCTTCATGCAAGGTTGTGTCAAAACCTGGAAGAAAGCCACTGGTTGGTGCGCATGCATGTAATAGAACCCGGAAGAGCAGCTGGCCACCACACATATGTGCACTGGCAGCTGCTCTCTTCCAGGTTTCCAGGCACGCTCAAGTTTTGGCACTCAATGCCAAAAAGGTTAACCATCACTGGCCTAGATGGTGCAGATATTATGCTTTCTACCATGTAGAGAAAACTAGGTTGATATATTCTTCAAGTAAAGTTCCTACTTAAGATCTGAAGTGTTCTCTCAAGCATATCATCTCAAGTTATATGGATTCATATACCATTTCGGTTGTATGGATTCTTCATATTTTACAATTTACAGAGACATTAACTTCAATGGGGAATAAGATTATATTAACAGAATAAAAGGACTGGTCTGATCTTTTCTACTGTATTTTTGGATATGGAGAAGAGAGAAAGATTATTGGAAGGCCAACTTTTTAAGGGCAGCTAATAGAGTCATTGTAGACACAAAATTGAAGACAGCAGCTTCCTGGTTTTTAGGTCAGTTTCTAGCTATTATACTATCTCAGTATTTATTCAATGCACTGTTTATTAAAAAGGCAGAAAAGGGTCATTTTAATCTTTATTCACTAAAGAAAGAATTGTAGTATCATGGAATGTGTTTACACTATCACAATGTAAGATGTACTTATAGCTTACGCTATGATGCAGAAAGTTCCTGACATTTGAATTAAATAGCTGTTGAAGACATGTTTGAATATATATTATATTAAAGCATATAATGCTTTTTTTATGAAGAGAAACAAAGTGGATTAGCTATGTAGTTTCCACATAGCAATTACTGGTCAAAGAGATAGGACAGGGATATTGCATATTTAATAAATTTGTTGAAAAGATATTTCACAGATGTAGCTTGCACTGACAGCAAACATCTGGTGAAATACCCTTTTATAGAAGAATCCTCTCTTCAATCTTGTAACCTTAAGATAGAGATGTAATTAAACCAGACTTAGGAAAGCAATATACCTGATAGATAATAACTACCATAACTAGCATTCAAAGGAGTAACATTTAAGAATTATTTGTACACTTTTTAATTGAAGATGTTTACATGCATAAAAGACAAATATAAAGGAAGGGGAATAAGCTTTCTGAAAGAAATATAGATATAGAAAGAAGAAAAAAGAAGACATTAAATAAATTCATTTGAGCAGTTGCGAACAAACTATTTTCCCCTCTTCCCTATAAGATTATGTTACATAATTCCCCTTTATCCCTTATTCCCTTCTCTTTAATCTAAAAGTCTAAAAGTCACCAATTCATTTATTCCATTTTCAGCAAAAAGTCTATAAAGGATTTTCAGGTTTTTAAAAAAGTACTTACCGTAGTTTTATCTCTAAAGAGATCGCCCTTGCCATCTTTGTGAAATCTGACATCGTCATCACAGTCAATTCCTCCATTACCAAAATCTATAGCTGTAGAACTATAGCTGTAGATAATTGATCTCCTTCTGAGCTGTCTGCCACACTCTCCTTCTCCCTGTCACTCATGTCTTCTTGGTCAGAGGGGCCTTCATCAACAGATTCCACCGGGGGGGGGGCAAAACAGGCCTGCGGCGTGTGGATGTCTCCCCCACATCCACAGTCCTTGGGGCAGGAGCTGGGCCAGAGCTAACCCCAACAATCTTATTGTCCAAAATTTTCATTTTTCCTTTAAATTCTTTAACATTATTAAATTATTTTTTTTAAAAAATCATCTTTTTTTCATATTTTAACATTTTTCCTCCATTTCTCCCTCAAATGCTACCAGATTCCTTCCTTTAACTGATATAGTCACAGCTCTAGTTCCAACCCCAATCTCTGATACTGTCACTAATACTGTGACGATCTCCCCCACTTCTTCAAACATCTTTTCTAATATCATTGATTAATGATATTTGGTTTCTGATATTTGCTCTAATCTTTTGCTCCTTTCTGCAATTTTTTGGTGCTTTTTAGTAGTAGCCATTTTTCTCTTTTAATATATAATCCAGAAAGAAGTCGAGAAAAAAGGCTTTTCCCCCCTAAATCCTTAACTCCTAAATCCCTTTCAGCACTCGGTAGTTCTAATAATGGGATTTTTCACAGCTTCCAATTCCTTTATTTAGGAAAAATTATTTAGGAAAATATTGAATTCTACGGTATAGTGCAATATCGGGTTTTCAATTTCAATTATATCAAATGTAAAGGATGTACATTATTTTTATAGTTATAATGTACACTGAAGACTGCATAAGCAATATTTTCCTATGCAAGTATGTATTATTTACTTAATAAGTCCAAAATTATCTTAATAAACAGTGTTCCAAATTCGGCTTTTCCTTTTGTCCATTTTAAATTTTCATAGTTTCCATTCTTGGAAAAAACTTTTACTTTTCAGATCAGATCAGATTAACAGGGACCTTGCAGGTCATATAATCCAACCCCCTGCACAAGTAGGAGCCTTTACATCTGCCTCTACCTAAGATGGAACTCACAACCTCCTGATTGTGAGGCAAGAACTCAACCTCTAGGCCACATCAGCTGGTTAATGTTTCATTCTGTTTAAATCCATATTGTTCTGGTCCAGAACTTACACTCTGTGACAAAGCTACTCCAGCTGAACCATAGAAGTCAGCCTGAGGAGATATCAAACCAGGAATCACCCAAAGCTGATGAAACATAGGCATCATTAGAACAGTTGGAGCACTCAGATGATGACATACAGCCTCCTAGTTCTTATACTTAGCAAGTGGAGCAGAGAGTAGAGCGAAGATGCTCAATGAGGCTCCTTGCCAAGCAAGGGAATATTTATCATACTTAAAGAGCTGGCTACGGCATGATATAACAGCCAGCTCTGATCTTCCTCTCCTTTGGATCTTCTGCTCTGGTGGTTATTCCTGTGAATTCTACTTGTGAACTCTGCAAGTTGAAACTCTTACCTTCAAACAGGCTGACAAACCAGCCTTGGCTCTCTGTGTTTTGGACTGGATTTTGACTTTGCTTCTTTACAATCTTGAAAGTGAGACTATCCAGACCAATTTTCTTTCTGGGAGACTGTTTTGATTTACCAGTATATTCCTTTCCTTGTCTCCTGATTATCCATCCAGTCTTGAATAAACAGCTATTTTTACTTATCCACCATAAATGTATGAGTTTAAAACTTGAAACAGGGCACTTGTAATTATTGTTTTACTTTAATCCTTTGGGTCAGAGATACACTCATCAAATGGTTTAGGTGTTTTGCTGGTCTGGAGATCTCTATAATTTTAAAATCTTTACCACTCTAGCAGGCTGTAAAAAGTGGAGTGTGCAAACTCCACCATGACCTTTAAGCAGGTTCCACTTGAGACAGTGAAGTTGACCTTTCTTCTGTCCCTGACAGTCTACATCTACAAGGTCTAATGATATCTTGCAGGTGTACTTCATAAGACAGTCTTCCAGATCCCAGGTGGATGATCAAGAAGATTGACAATATTAGTGCTAACTTTTCTTCTTCTCCTCAGGCTAACTTGAAGCACCTCATCTGACTTCCTAATAATTTTTATTAGCTCCTTGCTAACTTCATTACTACTTATTGAATTGATTTCTTTACTTTTCCATTTATTTCCTTCCATTTTTACCATTGTCATGCAAATGGATCTTGTCCCTTTGATACAGAGTGAAACCATTTCCAAATGCAAGATTAAAGCAACGGGAGTCACAAATAAGAGAACTTAACTTAAGCAAGTTCTCTTATTTTTGACTCCATTGCTTTAATCTTGCATTTGGAAATGGTTTCACTCTGTATCAGAGGAACAAAATCCATTTGCATGACAATACTAAAAATGGAAGGAAATAAATGGAAAAGTAAAGAAATCAATTCAATAAGTAGCAGCTAGGGAAAATGGAACACTGAGAGCAAATAACAAAGAAGATTAACTGAAAATTGCATCAGGTGCCTCATTAGTGACCCAGATATCACAGTAATGGACTAACATGTTTAAACAGCCTTAGTGGAAAGTTAAGCATTCATACAGTAGTCTTAATTTTGCCCAGAAACATGCAGCAGCATTATATGTACTAATCTCAAGAAAATGTTCCAGAATATAAAACCAAAGCCACATTTTATTGACAGAAACAAAAAAAATGAGAATGGACACATTTATCAGTGAGAAAATTATGTGCAAGAGCCAGAACAAAATTTATTATCTGAAACTGAATATGAAATTGAATATTATACGTATGTATGTATGTATGTATGTATGTATGTATGTATGTATATTGTATCTATATGTATATGTATGTATAATGTTCCTGAACGTCAGCAACATCATATTAATAATACTTATTATTATATTTAGATGCTGCAGGATTCCCATCAACTCTGGGCAGTTTACAACTATACAGTTAATTAAAAAAACAGAATACAGAAACATAAAAACAGCATAAGACAAAGGGCAGACACTGCTACAGAGAAGAGGTCTCAATAGTTGGCATTGTTAAATAATGGAACCTGGAGCATGCCAACCTTGCCAGATCAAATTAGGCAGATACTATTAAAGACAGGCTTTCAAATAACTACCCAAAAGCAAACTAGCAACCAGTACAGCTCATGAAGCAGAGGTGCTACATCAGCATATCAAAGCATGCCCATTGTTGCCTGCATCACTACACTTTGGGCCAGGTGAAAATGTTGGCTGATCTTCCAAGGGCAACCCTAAGCAGAGCACATTGCACCTTAAATCATGAGCTGACCAGGAGATGAGTGACTTTTTGAAGCCCTCCCCATCTAAGAAAGGCACAATTGGTACACCAAATGAAGCTGGCAAAGGCCTTCCTGGTCACAGCTGCTACATACTAATCGAGCAATTTGAGTCCAGGAAGACCCACAAATTGCACATCATCCTTGAATTGGGGAAGTGCAAGTCCATTCAAGATCTACGTTGGAATATCCACAGATCTGGGTAGACTAAATACCCATAGCTACTCAATCTCAGTCAAATTGAATCTGAGAAATTTTCTCCAAATCTGTACAGTTCCCATCCACCGAGAAAGAACCTCAATAGCTTCACTTGAGTAGTACAAAGTTGAAAGACCATATTAAATTTCAAACCACCAGATGAGTTCATCCAGCTGTTTTATACAGATGTTGAAAAGGAAGAGAGAAAGAATAGTATCCTGTGTCATCCAACATCCTACCAACCAACATCGACTGGTACTGATCTTGTAAAACAAGAAAGGAATCATTGTAAAAAATAATGGGGCTGGCTCAGAAGGATACCTAAGTTGACCCATCCCTTTGTTTGTTTGTTTGTTTGTTTGTTTGTTTGTTTGTTTGTTTGTTCACTTTTTTATAGATATCCATCTCATATAGTGATTCCAGTCACTCTAATCACTGGTTATTTTGTAACCAGCATTTTAAACAAAGAGCAGCAAAATGAAGTGCAATCTAGCCATTATTATCATTAATTTTTTTATCGTACATTTTTATCTATAACTCAAAATGACAAACATATATAAGATTCCTGCTTCTTATCTTCACAACAACAACCCTCTGAGAGTAAACGACTGGCACAAAGTCACCCAACTAGATTTCATGCCTAACGCAGGCTTAGAACTCACAGTTGCTGGTTTCTGTAATCATTACAATTCATTACTCAAAACTGAGTCACAGTTCAGAAGAGCTGCAGCTCATAAGTTTTATTATAGATTGATTGATTCATTCATTTCATTTCATTCAGCTTAGGTCCTACAAAATTCCAGATCAACTCTGGATGGGTCACAATGCAATAAGCTATGAAAATGCAGTGTAAAACAAAACAAGTTAAAGAAAATGAGTCCATTCACTCAGTACAAAAACTCAGACAAAAACACATCCAACAAGAAGCTCCACGCTTCTTCTTTTTCTTTATTTTTATACAAATAACTTTTCCCCAAATTCCTTTTCTTCCTTTTAAGTGTATTATTAAATTTACTCTCAATTCCTCCTAATCTTTTCTCCCTATTACCCCCCTTATTTTTAACTGATTCTTCTGAAAACATACACAACATACAAACATATATACCAATCATTATTATTACAACTGAAGGTCAGTTAATCAAAGTTAATATGAACACACACATACACATTCAACTTTGTACAGTTTTATTCATTCAGATCTAGGATGTGTTATTTGAGTGTTCCCTTTATTTTTTTGATATGTATGTATGTATGTATGTATGTATGTATGTATGTATATAAATAAATAAAGGGAACACTCAAAGAACACATCCTAGATCTGAATGAATAAAACTCTCATTGAGTACTTTGTCCTGTACAAAATTGAACGTGCACAACAACAGCATGAGAAATTGATTGTCAATTACATATACTGTATATATAGCATTTAATTGAAGTAACCCTAAGCATGCGAAGAGATCAAAAATAGAATCCAGCAGCACAGGCAGGGACAAATCTTAGCAGCAGCAGGGGGCAGTATACCAGCTACAAATCAACTGTCCCTTACAGCCTGTCTTCAACCAAAGTACAGTGGTACCTCTACTTAAGAACGCCTCTACTTAAGAACTTTTCTAGATAAGAACCGGGTGTTCAATATTTTTTGCCTCTTCTTAAGAACCCTTTTCTAGTTAAGAACCTGAACCCGGAAAAATGTCCCAGGAAATTTGAGAGCAGCACAAAGGCCCGGCCAGTTTCCTGCCATTCCCCCTTTAATCCCGGCCATGTTGGTCTTTTCTGGGCTGCCAGAGGAGCCTTTTGGTGGCGCTTAAGGGGGCTTTGGCAGCCTAGAGTGAACAGAGCATTTTCCTTTCTCTGGGCGCTTGGAGAGGGAATAAACCTCTGCCAGCGCCCAGAGAAAAGAAACACTCCCTTCGCTCTGGGCAGCGACTGTCCTCCTCCTCTTTTTCCTCTTCCTCCTCCCACTCAAATTCTGAGCTTTTATTTTTTTTCCTAATGGGTTTGCACACATTATTTGCTTTTACATTGATTCCTATGGGAAAAATTGCTTCTACTTAAGAACGTTTCTACTTAAGAACCTGGTCACGGAACAAAATTAAGTTCTTAAGTAGAGGTACCACTGTATCTTACATCCAGTTATCAACTCAACATAGCAAATAATGGACACCCCACTTCTCCTAGTGTGCCTTGGCTAATGCCAAACCCCAAGCCTAATGAAATACTGTATATAATTATTTCTATCTGTTTCCTCTGCCATCATGCATTGCTTTACTGTAAAGTGACACAATTAAGTGGAACTTAGCTGGATTGCTCTGGAATTCCTGTCATGTGTAGTAACTTAAACTTAAGAAAATATAATAGTATAAAATGTGATAAAACTGCTACTTGGTTAGCTCTGCTTCATGTTTATTCTCAGAAATAGTCTCATGGGTAAATTAAAAAACTAAATTATCCCAGTACAGTATAATTCTCACAATTATAGGACATATACATTTTTCAGCAAAACTGTTGCCTGACATAACTTTGTTTCTTCTATTTCCTTGATGTTTCTAACTAGGTATCCTCAATTTCTTTGTTATTTCATTTAGGGGGCTAAGCAAAGAAGAAAGCTTTTATTAGATGAAAGATTTATGCCATCTAATCAGAATATTTCAGTGTTACAAATCTCCCATTCATTACGTTGACTTTCCTCCATATTTTCCTTGGTGAATAAATGAACTAAGTTGTCATTTGGTAAAACATCATTCAGTTTTAATTTTAAGTAGTATCAGAATTGACTTTATCTATTCTTATACTAACTGTAATTTTATGCGTATAACTTCATCTAATGATTGCACATATTCTGTCCATAAGTGACCTTAATAACAGCCCTGATCCTTTCCTTAAAGATACTACAAATAGATGTTCTGGATATTAAACTGGATTATTTTCTAGTTTTTAGTCCAGTCCAGTACTATATCAGGATTAATAACCAGAAGCAGCGATAGGCATGGAAGTTTACTGGTTGGTTTTGTCATTGTCTCTACCTCTAGCCCACCTCACAATTTGTCATTGTAGAAAAGAATTAGAGAACAGAGTGATGCAAAAAATGCCTTACAATTCTGAAGAAAATATAAATTTAACAAAAACTGAATATTTTCTAGATTAGTTTAATTCTGCATTTTCAAAATTCATTGTCCAAATAAAGCATTTAAAACTGTAGTAATAATAAGATCTAATAAATATCAAGCGAAGAATCTTTCAAATATACTCACTATCAGCAATACTGTTTGTCATTGCACTGATTTCCCTTATTAATAATGTTGAATAACTCATTTATAGCTTTTCAAACATCAAAAGCATCTCCCAGGCTATCCCACGTTTTTTAAATTGAATAATCTGAAGCTGCATGGAAAAATAACATCTGAAATAGAATCAGTGCTCAACATTGCCCGTATATATTGCCATGATATTTCAATGGAGTTTGCACTGGACAAATGTGCCATGCTCACCATCAAACTGGGAAAATAGTGAAACTGAAAGAATCAAAATGCCCTATGGAAATAACATCAAGAGTCTGGATAAGGATAATCACGACAAATGCCTGGGAATCTTCAAGCTGATAACATCAAGCACACTGAAGTCAAGAAAAGTGTTAGAAGTGAATAGATCAAGACAGTGAAGAAGAAAGACCAAATTCAGTGGAGGAGATAAACAATTGACACCTGGACAATTCCAGTCATTAAATACACAGCTGGAAGAGTGAACTAGACTCAACTGGAACCAAAATCCCTTGTTAGGAAGACCAGAAAAAAATGACAATGAATCATGCGCTGACTAATTATTGGAGGGATCAAACTGGCCTATAAGAAAGAAATGATGCCCAATACATGGCCATTACATTAAAGAAAAACATAGCAACAAGACTTGGCAATGCCTAAGAGCAGGAAACAGAGGGGCTAATTCTGTGAGCCTTAAGCCTTAAGATGCATACGAAGCCAGAACTGAGAAGATGGCAACAGACAACAAATGCCACCTCTGCAAAAAAGCTGGAGAAACCTGGTTATCTGCTTCAAGAAGATCGCACAAACAACGGCGTGACAAAGTAGCAATAATGGTGAATTTGAAAATCTGCAAGAAATTCTTGAGTAGTTTTCAATTCCTCCTTATCAGTTAAAATATTCTAATATCTTGCAATATTCCGCCAATTAAATCTGTTTGGATGAATTAGTGCTTCCATTATTGATAGCCAATATGGTATTTTCAACTTGCAGCCAAAAATATGCAGGCAAATAAATAAAATAGAGAAAGTAACCGAAAATCAATAAGTTAAACTGCCTCGGGAGTTTAAAATTCAAACAATCAGGCACCTGCCACATAACACCCCAGACTTAACAAATGTTGATAGAAAAACAAACCCAAAAAACCTCTAGGTGGTGGATATGCAGTACATGGAGACAGCAGAATAAAAGAGAAAGAACTGGAGAAGATAACAAAACAGCAAATGAAATCGAATGACTGAAGCAAAAGAAAGCAAAAATACCAATAATAATAGCAGCTTTGGGTGCAATCACAAAACAACCAGAGCACCTCTTGAGCACCATCAGTGTTGACCAAACCACCATCTCTCAATTGCAAAAGACAGCCTTGTTAGGAACAACTTACATCCTGCAACGGTGCCTTTATTAATAGCATCAAAAATCATGTCTGTCTATCCCATGTCCAAATCCAGCTGACTGTGCAACCAGTCATAATAATAATGAAGAGCATATAATAAACCTTTTTTTTTAAATGGTAGCAACGACAGAAGAAAGGAAATTTCTAAGAGAAATGCTACAGGTATTCCTCAAGCCACAACCATATGTTCAGTGACCATTTGAAGTTACAGTGCCACTGAATGAATGGTTTGTACACCAAAGTCACAACTATTTGCGTACCTCCACTGTCACAAGATCAAAATCAAGGTGATTGGCAGCCTGTCCACTGCGAGGGCATTTCAATTCCCATCTCTTGCTTATCTCCCCCAACCTGTGTCCTTTTGCCCTCCCACTCTGCACTCTGCTGCCCCAGTTGATCTTCACCAACGTCTTGCTTCCCCTGTAGACCAAGCACATCTGCCCCGGTCCTTTGTGAGGCAGCTCTTGGCCACATAAGACTTAAGAACATAAGAAGAGCCATGCTGAATCAGGCCAAAGCCCATCGAGTCCAGCATTCTGTGTCACACAGTGGCCCACCAATTGTCCATGGGGATCTTGAGCAGAAAGAGAAGGCAAAACCCTCCCTTTCCCTTGACTTCCAACAAATGGTACCCAAGGGAATCCTGCCTGCCTCAACCAACATAGAGGTGGCACTTGGACATCCATTTCAATAACCACCAATACACTTGGCATCCATGAATCTAATCCTGCCATTTAGAACTTAATGGACATGGATTCTGCTTTATTGACATATGCATGGGTGTGTAAATATTCAGATGTGGATATGCTACACTACAATATAATTTGATTTTTCCCTCTTTATTGTTTCCAAGCCACTAGGTGCTAGAAAGAAATTATGCAAAGAGGATTTACTACTCGTGTCTGTTGTCAGTTAGAAGGATAACTCTCAGAAAATAGAACTAGATAAAATTTGGTTTCCTTCTGGCGCAGATTGCTGGGCAGAGCTGAGAATGACGCCGGCTTTCGTCCTTCCCTTAGGCCTCCTCTCCTTCCTTTGTGCCCATGTAACCCAAAGCAAAATGAAAATACGTGCACCATAAGAAACAACATGTTAACTCACCATAGCCACTGCTTGTAAACGGATTAGAAACAATTCCAGAATTCTTATCAGTTTTGCCAAGAGGTTGCCCACTAAACTTTTTGTACTTTTTCTGGAACTGGACTTTCTTGTTTTTCTTTGAAGACATTTCACTTCTCATACAAGAAGCTTCTTTAGCTTTTCAACAATGACCTGGATGACTAAAAATCTCCATAGACATTTCTTACTGCCAGTTTTTCCAGAAACTTCTGGATATCCAGAATAACCTATTTTCTATATTTCAGTATAGTAATACATGAACCCTTGAAGTAACCAGATGGACAGAATTTAAGCACTATAGTAAGCCACAATAAAAGTAACTATGAGCAACATAAGCTTAGCGTGTTACATTAATGAAACTGCTAGAACTTCACTGGGTTGCTGGTATTAGTAAGTACCGCTGTACCAATGGGCTAGATTAGTTATAGTTATAGTTTATTAGATTTGTATGCTGCCCCTCTTTCTTGTATAAAGAAAGAAAGTTAATTATAGTTACTGTAGTTAAGTTTGGGTTGCTGCGACTTGTACGCAAGCTTTTTTTATATAATTTTTTTTTATTAAATTCCTTTCACTGATTAACTCTTCACACGATAGGTGACCTGTCCTTGTTTTCTATTTGTCACTCTTGTACAAAGCTCAGCCAAAAGCATCAAGATATATTTCTGCCAAAAGCATTCATTAGGATGCTAAAATAAGTCTACAAACATTGCCAACAATTTCATCACCACTATAGCTGTTAAGGCAAAATTTCTCAGTACACACCAAATACAGAATAGTGGCTGTTGTAGCACAGATGCAAAACATGCTTCTTCTTAACTATACAGAACCGAGAAAGTAAAAACTGTGTGACTGCAGTACACAGACCTGTATTCCTCACCCTCTGTAAAACAAATTCTTCTCTCCCACACCTTAAGAGATTGGCATGGCATAAATCCTTAATCAAATTAACATTTGTGCTTTGAAAACAACACTTATGTGCTTTCAAATGTTAATTAAATAAATGCTGATTGTAGTTGAGCAAAAAGTTATTATTGCAAGGAGTGGATTTGCCCTTCGCAGAAATATTTTAAAAATGAAGGAATACATATTTTTCCTATGCTTTTATATGAGCTGTTGAGAAATTTCAAAATGCCAGCAAAGACTGAAATAATGTATATTATTTAAACATATGCAAATATATCAACTACATCCTGTATTCTTCAAGATGATTACTACAATCGCTTGGAACGCCTATAAAATTTTGTGAATGTGGTGACAAAAAAACACAACAAAATACTTGCTATATATTAAGTGTGGGTTTTGTTTGTTTTTTAAAGTGTTAATGAACAGGAAGGTTTATGTTACATTCTGAGAAGTTTATAAACTAACTAGCAAAAAGAGTCTTCAAAAAATAATGAATTGGCCAAGAATAGAGCTAAAGAAACACACTATTTTGGCAATATTTTTATAATATTCTAACACCTTATTGAGAGAGGCAGGGGGCAGTTTAAAATGCAGTTTCCACATTGCATTGAAGACACTATAATATTTGCTCCAGGTGGTCAGAAAGGGTCCAGACCAGAATAACTCTCTGGTGTTAACAAATTGGATTTATTGACATTGTTTTCAATCTCAATAAATCCCATTTTGAACTGAAGTCGCAGGTCTATTGACAGTCATTTAGAAATCAGCCACTCTGAAACAAGTGGGATTTTCTTCTGTATGTGCAAGGGAAAAGAAGGTTATTTTAACCATAGACAAATGGATAATAGCATACATACACTCGTTTTTCTGCTTTGTCTGAAATTTCATTTTATGCTACTATGTTAATAAAAGTACAATCAACAAAGGCAAAACAGAGTGCTAATTTTGTAATGGAAGAAGTGTAAGAAGGGTATGTACACTAATCTATACTGCAACCAATGTTTGTCTGAGTTATCCAGTCCATCTTGTTTTCAATGAGTAGGTGATAATTTGAATTATGTAGAAACATTAATAGGCTATACATTTGCACCAAATGATTATTTAACAGAGAAGCAAATTCTGAGAGATTAGACACTACAACAAACTCAGTTGCCAAACCTGATAGTCATTACAAGATGTAATAGTATTAGTTTTTCCATCAGAGGCACATTGACCATTCAGCCACCAACAGGATTCATTCTTCATCTGGCAGCAATGCTTTTCTGCTACTTATGCAAAATGAACAGGTTACTCCCTATGCAAATGAATCCATGCACAAAATCCTGGCATCTATCATATGCAACGCTGAAAACTCTGCTGCTAACTAGACAAAGATGTAGCAGTAGATTTGACTATCAATATAGAAGCCTGTCAATTTATATCTCACAGTTTTTCACAGTTTTTTCCATAGTCAAATGTAAATAAATAACCCAAACATGTGCACGAAGGGGGGGGGGGCATATTAATATATTTATTTTACAGCTTATATTATAGAAAAATAAGATGACACAACATTATTTTTATACCTGTTCATTTTTCTACATCTTATGCAAATGTTTCATTGTCTCTTATTGAAAACTGGTCCATATAATAAACACAATGCAGATAACATATGCATTGTACCTTGATACAGATTTGTAATAAGCAGTAATTACACTACACTAATTCACTGTCACATCTCTACTTTTTAATTCTTTATTGTTTACTTCTGTGTCACAGTATGCCAGCACTAATATCAGTAAGTAGGATATGAATGCTATATTCTTATTTTTAAATCTGATATTATACCTAATGCACCTCAAAAGGGACTAAAAACGTGGTAAGATTTGTTTCATAGCCATGTAGAATTAAAAGAAATACTGTATTATGAATATAAAAATGAGTTTGATGTTTAGTAACTTGCAGCCAGTGGAAATATTTCCATATAATTCTACCACAATTTTATTGTACAGTGGAAGAAATGTCCAGCAGCGATAATTATCAAAGACATAATTTTGAATTCTCTCCCTTTAAATTTTTCTTTAAAATTCTTTCTTTACATTTTAAAATTATTACTGCAAAATTTCATAGAGCTCTTTGAAGACAACCCAGAAGCTGCAGATGGTACAAAATCAGTGGTGGATTGCTCCCGGTCTGGACTGATTCTTAGAACCGGTAGCACAGGTAGCAGAAGGCTCCACCCACCTGCCCAGGATTCTTCTGAACATGCTCAGAAGTGTTGCAAGCATATGCGTGAACCATTAGCAAAAATATTTACAACCCACCACTGTATAAGATGGTGCAAAAAAAGCTGACCAGTAAGAGTTAATATCCACAAATTACTACAGTGTTGCATGCTCTAGATTGGTTAAAACAGGCTTCAGGATACCATTCAAAGTGCTGTTTTTAACCTATAAAGCTTTATAAGGTTTGGCACATCACCCACATCTTCCATACAGGTTCAGAAGAAAGCTAGATATCAATGTTTTTTGGCTGTGACACCAAACCTTTGGAACAAGCTCTCATAGGATTATATCTCATCCTATCTCCTACCATTCAGAAAGGCAATGAGAGTTTTTAATGGTTAAGATGTTGGTCATTTAAGATATCTTCCAATATTTTATAGGGCTATGATCATTTTTACTACTTATTATTGGTTACAATTGGCTACCTATCTTACATATAATAAATATCCAATTAATATTAAATGAGTTAACATTCAGCTAATTCAATGTTTTGTGATACTTGGGGGAAAATGTACAAATGCTCACAGGATCATGTTGTAAATCAGCAGGTGTCTTTGAGAAAGATGGTAGAATAGAAATACAATTACAGTAATAAATAAATGGCTATCATTTGTTTCATTGGTAGCTCTACTCAAATATAGATTCCACTTTTTTAAAAAGTCAACCTGTTATATTGGATTGCATTGATTCCACAAGTTATGCATAAACAGAATCTGAAACCTTGTGTTAGGAGATCCCTCTTGGAAACTGGTCCATATAATAAACACAAAGGCACCATAAGCCTCCCGTATTCACAGCACTCTTGTAGAGCAAAAAAGGACATCCCGTAGCCTTCTAGCCACTGTTTCATTAACCTTCGTCAGCATGGCTAATATCAATCCTTATAGAAAGTACAGTCCAACATCTGCAGGGCTACAGAATGTTTATCCTTTCTATGAAGACTTCTTCCAGAATGCACTAGTAGTTCATTATTGTTTAAAATTCTAAGCAAACCTTATCACATACATTTTTCTAAGACATGATATAAAATAAAATTGGGCATGAAGAAAAAGAAAATCAGAATGCAGTGGGAGGAGAAAAACAGTCAGTGGGGCAACAGTTACTTTTCTGGCTGATAGATGAAGCCATGCTTGTATTTCTTTCCTACTTAACTTCATTGCATACAAAGTAGGATACGTACGAAAAATATTACTTATGTATATGAGAACTGCTGATGACTATTCATGCTGACCCTCAAAATATTTTATTATTCTCTTTATCAACTATAGGGATTTTTTTTTAAAAAAAAAATCCTTCAATATGACTTTGAACTGGTCTATTCTGTCTGAAAGGCAAATAGAAACACATAATATTCATATTAATTGAACGGATGCAATGCACTCGTGAAATATCTCCCTATTCTATTGAGCCTTGTAAGAAAGATACAAGGTTACCTGGGATATATGATATTTCACATGACCTTTGCCACTTTGTAACTTTACTGAAGCAAAAATAATGTAAACATGTCTTTCCGTATTACATATACAATCAGGACAAAACTGGAAGATATATCATGCCCTTGAGTTGCATGCTGTTCTTTAAATATTACTGAAGAATCTCTTTCGTCCAAAACTTTTGCTCCTCAAATATTACATGGTTTCTAAGGGTTTTTTCCCCATCTTTCCACCACCCTTTGTCAGGAACCAAAAATGAAAGTTTGTGACAACTGTAAAAATCGGTGTATTCCTGTTTAAAGAGGAATGTATACTGTTTCCCTATAATGCAATTGAGTAAGATAAATGCACATAACAAACCCTGAATAATTTGAATCTGATACCCTAAAAGTTGTGCCACTAACAATATGAAGTCTTGGAATCTCACTGTAAAATGAAATGGATGTGTAACAAAAAGTAATTTTTGGTTCACTTCTAATCTGAGGCCTGTATCATTCCCAATCCAATCCAGAGCATTCATCTAAATAAATGTGCAACATTCCTTGGGCTGGGCTCATATTCTCTTGTTTCTTGGCCCAAGCAAAAAGCAAAATGTTCAAGAGAGCAGATTGCCACAAATTTCATTGCTCTAATAATTGGAATCTTTGTTCACAATCACAGTATCTTAACAGATGGGGCAGTTTGCCTGGTTAGCAGCCAAATAATTCAATCTCACCAAGCAAAGATAGATTTACCTGGCAATGCCTTCTTCTTTATAAAGGGTAATGAACAAAGCAATCTTATAAACAGAGGAACAAGAGTGGACTGTGCCACACCATTTATAGATATATAGATATATATATTTAATAATCATAATCCTTCAATGTGGGAGTTAGAAGTTAATGGGCAGCTGCTTATGAGAGAACGAGGCCCAAATGCACAGCCAGTCCAAGCGGATGGCTGTGTTTACAATAAACAGAAGACAGATTAAAATATATGTCCTAGAATCTATCACAATGGCAGAAATAATTCCATGGTATAACTCTCACATTGTACACTACAGTCTCTTGAAGGGATTGAAGCACAAAGATATAGTTCTCAAAATAAATATATCAAGGACAGGCAATCATAGGTGTGCTAGAGAGAAAAGATTTATAGTTTAGTAAAGCCCACTAAATCTAAATGACTATACGAGCTATATAAAATGTGTGTGCGTGTGTATGTGTGTGTGTATTTGTAATCCTTCATTTTGAATTATTTAATCCAAGAGAATACATATTTTTTTAATCTTCCTCATGTATGATAGCAAATGTATACTAGATACTAAACATATGCTGTAAACAGTGTACAGTATACAAAAATAAATCACTGATTTAAAAAATATATTTAGATATTTCTTGTATGTTAATAGACAGAAAATGTAGTTATGCATTTAACTAAAAACTGTATATGCTAGCCTTTTTTCTGCAAGTTTTAATGCAATGTTATAGCCTTTAGTGCTATCAATGAAGGTATGTTTCTCCAAAAAGAGAAAAATAATGAACATAAGAATCATTATATGAGGATCATTATGAGTGTATATAGGGAATCCAGCTGTGGTCCACAAGTGTATATAGGGAATCCAGCTGTGGTCCACAAGTGTATATAGGGAATCCAGCTGTGGTCCACAAGTGTTTGGGTAGTCAGAATCAGAACTGCAGAGGTACAGTAACTTGTCAATATAACTGTTCAGTGCTACTACTTGTAATGCCATTTAGATATGTCAACCTGTAGGGCAGCATACTGTGGGGAATAGGCAGAGGGACAGATTGATGACAGGATGTGAAAAAGGCAAGGAAAGGACAGGAGCTGGAAATATTGCCCTATATGAGAAATAACATACACCTGGAAAAAAATGAGTGGTAGATTAAGTTAACAACAAGAGCTTTGGGATTTTGTCAGTGGCATAGAGGTGGCAAGATTAACTGCAAACAAAACAAGTAGGCAAGAGCAACTGGTTATTGTGTGTTTTGCACCTCACCAAGGCATATCCTTGCCATTTCTCTTTTCTCCTTTCCAATCCCCATGATATTATTATTATTATTATTATTATTATTATTATTATTATTATTATTATTATTATTTGATTTGTATGCCACCCCTCTCCGAGATGAGATATTGTATTCATCTCATCTCCAACTCATGAATGAAAAAAAACTAACCACTCTTTAGTTGCACCTATGTTAAAGTAGTATTTTCCCCTAATTCTGACACCATCCTGTTAATCTTCCATTACCTTGGAGGGAAGTTAGATTTGCCTCTGTTACTTCTGTTCCAGGCACAGCCAAATGATGTCCATCTTTGAAAGCACCATTATTTACAGAGTGCTAAAGGTTTTCTCCAGTTCCTTTAGTTTTGGACCATCCCTTTTCCACATGTCATCAGCCAATGAAAGAAACATCCACCAATCTGGGCACCACAACAGAAATAAGATGGATTTCATTTCTAGGCACTCTATGACTCTCCTTAGACAATTGCTTCTGTGAGCAACTTTTGGGGATCTCCCAAGTTAAAACGGTGTGAAAGAAATAAATATATGAGATGAAACCAGCCAAGATGTTACCCCAGAAAGGAAAGAGGCAAGAAAGAACTGAGACAAGGTAAGTCCTGTAGACATCTAAAAGAGAAGCAGCTGGGCAACTTTGGGCCAGTCAATTTCTTTCAACTCATCTCATATTCCAGGATTATTTTGGAAAAAATACGATAAGGGAGGAATATTATTGTTTGCCGCCTTAAGTCGCATATGAAAAAAAAAAGCAGAATAAAAATCTGTCTTCCTTGTAGAAAGCTTGCAGAGTATGTGGCAATGAAAGCAGGAGAGAACGGATAAGATCAGTGTGAAAGAGTCTCAAAAATAAAGTGTTTTTGAGGGAGAGCAGACGTTGCCAGAGAAATGGCTGCAGTGAATGTTAGCTTAGAGACAAGATGGAAGAGCAGGCAACCACAACTCCTCTCTGAAAGAAGAGAGAGCTCTTCCTGCAAGAAATGTTCACTGATATGGATTTCCCAGGTTGTTTCCAGTGTTTAATTAATTATTATTGTCATTGTTACTGTGTCCTTTTAACCTAATTTTTGAATGAGCTGTCTGAGCCACTCAGAATACTTTGTTGCTTGGATGGATAAATAAATAAATAAATACATACATACATGCATGCATACATGCATACATGCATACATGCATACATATTTTATTTATTTATTTATTTATTTATTCAATTTTTAAGGTCACCCTTCTCCTTAGACTCAGGGCAGCTTACAACAAGTTAGCAATAGCACTTTTTAACAGAACCGGCATATTGCCCCCACAATCCAGGTCCTCATTTTACCCACCTCAGAAGGATGGAAGGCTGAGTCAACCTTGAGCCGGTGATGAGATTTGAACTGCTGACCTACAGATCTACAGTCAGCTTCAGTGGCCTGCAGTACAGCACTCTACCTGCTGCGCCATAAGAGTCATACTATAATCTCTTTGTAAATTGTAAATTTTCCAATCATAACTCTGATTACACTCATGATGTTCGTCCATCGTTTTTGAAGAGAACCTTGACATCTTTGGAGGAAATTGATGGGTGAGCTCCAGCTTTATACACCTTGAAGCAGTGGGATAGCACCAACTCAAGGGGAAAATAGCACTTTAAAATCACTTCACCTAATAATGTAAGGCACGGTGATAAAATTAAAATGACATAAAGCCAAATGAATAAAATACTGTTGTTGGGGCATAATTGTATACAGTAAGCCACAAGCTGTGGCAAGCCCTGAATCATAATATCGGGTTTAAATTTATTTTCATAATCTTTATCATAAGATTTCACAAACAGCAAATCTAATCTGCCAAACATTGCCCCAAAGAACAACAAATAAAGCATAGGAGCAAGAAATGCAGTAGCCCAACTCTGTGGATACACTTTGCAAAATGTAACTATCATCCAGTTAACATTACTTCTCTCCAGACAGAGCTTATTTCCAGGTGTCAGGAGTATGTAAAAAAAAAATGAAGTGACTCACATAATTTTTCCACATATTTTAACAGATGGAGGGGGGGTTAAGTAGGGGATATCTGGAAATTTGACTTACAGAGGTTCATGAAATAAAATAATTTATCAAAGCATTTACAACTGTGAGAGTGTATTACATATGACATCTACACGGAAGAAACAATACCTGGATGTATTAAATCTGCACATGATTTTTACCCTTGTTTCTAAATGAATAATTCTTTATAAAGAAAATATAAACATCTCATGTGTGTTTTGTAGTTAAAAGGACATCTAGAACATCCAGAATAAGTAAAACAATAGTAAACAATTAGTAACTTAAGACTTTCTTTTACCATTCTTTTTTTTTCTATGTGTGGAAATTTCTATACACCAATTAGATTTATACTATGTATGGATGAGCACATGAATGATTTGCTAGGTAGTGGTGCTACAATATCTTTCATTATACATTCCCATACTAGTCATCCTGTGTATTATGTACGCTCATTTAAATTCACTCCCAGAACAAATCAAATTTCTAGAACGAAATCCATTTGAGCTCAAGTGATGCAGTCATTCAGCGAGTCATTACAAACCCAGATCCAATTTTACAACTATTTTTATCATAGTCATTAAGTGAATCACATAACTGAATCAGTCATTAAGCAAATTAACTTTTTCCCCATTATAACTACTATCTTATTATTACTTCATATATTTGAAGCCAAGCTTTTAATGTGCACTGTATGCTTCTCAGAATTACACAATTGTATGTATCACATATGCATATATGCTACTCTATACTTGTTTCTTTAACAGTGTGTGATTGACAAGCTGTGGGTTTATACATGTACTGTATGTTTCTATTCTATTTCTAAATCATTTTTCTCTTTTATCAATTTGTGTAGAACTACGATATCCAAAGATATATGCTATTTATCTCTCTGTGTGTGTGTGTGTGTGTGTGCGTGCGTGCGTGCGCCCCCCGCTTGCTTCAGTGTGTATATAGCACACTTTGGTGTATATACCTCTTGACATGTGGATCAATCAATATTTTAAAGATAGCATCTGTACATGAAACTTTGTACCTTTATCTGTACATATTTCAGATGTATATTTATCCTATAAATCTGTCTTTGAGGATATACATTATATATCACAGAACGCTTTACTGAATCCTATCAAATGTTGTATCTTTGAGTTTTATAATGGCAACGTGTGTTCTATTTCCATGAATTTAACCATAACCTTAAAATTAATTATAATTAATTAAAAATAAATCCATCTTTTATTTCAGATGTTCATTCTGCATCCTGATTTGGTAATGTGTTTGTTTATAGCTCTTAGAAGCATCTCACATTTATTCACACTATCATTTTAGTATTATAGCAGCTCACAACTGTGTTACCCCATCTTGGCTTTCTGAAAATTTCTGCCAGATTAAGGGTTACCCAGGTAAAAATTATAACATTTTTCTTTATTTTCTCATTCTCTTCCATTATCACAGTTTGCTGCGAATTAAAACTTTTTTTTAACTGTGGTTCATCTGGGGTGCGGGAGAGGCATTCTGTGCTAGCTTGTGCTTTAAAATTGAAGATCTTCCATTTATAAAAGTTCTTTTTAAAAAAAAAAAACCTTTATTTGGGGTTTATGAAGAAAGAGACCCTATCTGTGAAATAGTTTCCAAACTGGAGAACAAATGTGGTGATACCTTTCTTTTAAAAGCCTTGTTCTCCAGGATATTCAAATTATAATTCATTCCTGTTGATTTGTATTGGCTGGTATTGCTGTAATATTTTAGATATGTTATTTAACATCATCACAATAATAATGAGGTGGTAGTACAAACTAGCATGAAAAATGGTGAATAGATTCAATATTATGAAAACATTGAAAAGGACAACTAAATGCAGAGAAGTACTAGAGAACTTGACACTACGGCTTCTTCTATGCCCTCACCTAATCACACCAAATCTTCACTCCTTCCCAATCCTGCCAAACAAGTATGCTTTATTTAAAAGTCAAGGGCACTGAATACATGCCATATATGATTGTGGAGATTGTGGAGATGTTTCTCTGCCAAAGTTCAGTTTGGGATCTGGAAGAATCCAGATAAATTCTCACAATTGAAACACTGGTCACCTTTGAGTCCGATTTCTTCCAATTTGTCATTTGGTGCTATGAATGGAAATAGTGGGAGACACCAGTGGAAAAAATTGTTCTTATATCATGCCCAAAATCCATTTGAAGCTGGTTTTCCTTAGACAGTTTTTGTGAATGTGTGCATGACATCAGTGTTGGAAAAACAAGTGGCTTTAGTAAATTGTCCATTCTAAGTGGCTTTAGTAAATTGTCCATTCTATCTCCAGGGGATGCTGAAGAATTGAAGAAAGGAAAACCAAATGTCGATTCCCGAGTCGGTAAGGAGTTGGGCGACTTATAAATTTGATAAATAGATAAAATCCCATGTATATGTTACGATTTGCATCGAGATTTTTTGTTGTTGTTGTTCTAAAATGGAAACGCTGGAAAGAATTTGCAGCTCGTTTCTTTCCTTCTAAGCAGCACACACAATCGCAGGTTTTAAGCCTTCTCAACTGTCCTTGGGAATCAGGGGTAGAAAAAGCAGCTTCTCAGCCTCGTACTCGGCCTGAGGATTTCCAGCGCCAGGAAAGTTTGCCGGGCAGGAGCCTCGCTTACAACTGGATGCGCATCGGGGAAAGAGGACCTCGCCTCGCTCTGCCGAAATAGCCACAGCCGGAGGAGGGGGGAAAAGGCTCAGGTGCCAAGCTCTCCGCTCTACCCAACGCAGATTCCCACGCGCGCCCCGAGATAAATGCCAATGTTCAAGAGGCGCTGAAAATTAAAATATTTTTTGTAAAAATACACCGTCTTAGCATCGATCGATCCGAAATCGCGAGCTCTTCTCACCGGGCCGAAGGTGGTGCGCTCTAGCCAAGCCTGCCTTCTGCCAAAGAAACGCCCGTGAACCGACAGCCTCATCTCCCCAAGCGAAACCCGTGCCAAAAATCAAAAGCGGCAGGGCGAGTAGGTGCGCTCCCCCCTCTCCACTTTCGCGCGTGGCGCTGCACGACGATCGCGCGCGGCGCTGCGAAGACAGACGCAGGGAAAGAGCGCCGGTCGCCAGAGATGGACTTGCTTAAATTGGGACGGAGAGGTGTGGTCGCCCCCGATGGCTGCGGCTCTGAGTGTTAGCGGAGTCCAGCGCAATTCTGCTCCTGCACCTGGGCAGGTAGCGAAATCGCGCGCGGACGGGTCCGCGCGCGATTTCGCTACCTGCCCAGGTGCAGGAGCAGAATTGCGCTGGACTCCGCTAGCAGTCAGAGCCACGGCGTGCGACCACACCTCCCCGTCCCACCTTAAGCAAGCCCACCTCTGCGGATAGGCGCGCACCTGTCGCCCTACTAACTCCATCCAGCGAGTGGGCTAGAAATCCCCGCCCCTTTGGGCCTGCACTGTCCACGCCCCCTTTCGGCCACTCCCCTCCCCTCTCGGCTCCGCCCTTCGCTCTCACACACACACACGCGCGCACGCACGCGCTCTCCCGGCGGCAGGTAAACTTGAAGGCTCCCACTCGCGAAAGGGGGAAACGTAGGTAGATGTCAGCGAGATCCTGGAGCTATTTATAGAAGCGCCAGGCGAAGGCGGCTGCCGGTGTTGGGGGTGGGGATTCTACCTTCGGCCTCTGCCTCTCTCTTTCTATCTCGCTGGAGCCGGGAAAGGACCGTCCTCCCTCGCCTTACAACCACAAGCGGAGCCGAGAGGGTGGGAAGAGAAACGGTGCCAAAGGCGGTTACAACCGTTGCGCTTTCGCTCGCTCGCTCGCTCGCTCGCTCGCTCGGCGTTTTTGTCACCTACCTGGGAGAGATCGGAAGGCAAAAAGGGATCCTTTTTTCTAGCCTTGTGGCTGGCAGAGATCGCAAGGCGAACGGGGTCCTTTTTATAGCCTCGTGGGCCTTTTCGGCGATCCCACCCCCACGCCCAAGGTTTTACGGGGGGGGGGACAGGTTACCTTCCACCTGTTTCGCAAACGGGAGGCTGGCGAGCCCAAAGGGGTGTGGCGATCGCGGAGGGGAGCCCTCCAGCCCGCACCTGGCTCCCTTGGACCGTTCGCTTGTCCCGTTACCGGCCACCACCTCCCACCATCAACCGTTCTTGGGCCGCTTCTCGGAAGTTGGGAGTGGAAGAGGGTCAGAGAGGGTCGCGCTTGGCGTGACATCTGTTGGGGGTGCTATTTAGGACCACCTGGCGAATAACCCCAGAGGTTGCCTCGAAGCCCGGCCAAGGACTCTCCCCGTCAATTCAGAATCCCAGGTAGAAACAACAATTCAGCGCATCGCGATGCCAAAGGGGGGGGGGGGGAGAGATCATATAGTGGCGGGCTCTAACGGCCACGAGAGGTTCTCTAACGGCCACGTAACCGACCAGGTGGGAACGATCGGTGGGGCTGAAACGCCACGGTTCCCCGTTATTTGTTGCTCCTACGGTTTGGGAAGCTGCATCCACACCCACTCGCGAGAGGACCCGTCCGCCTTTGTCTTGCCACCATCTTACCCCTAGACTGGCGTGCCCAATTTCAATCCCGCATTTCAACGGGTCTGTGTCGCGTAGGCAGGCACAGCCGAGCAAGGAGAGAGAGCGAGCCATTTTACATCCCATACTGGGGGGGGGGGGAATAAAACGAGCGTGTTTGTGTGTGTGTGTGTGTGTGTGTGTGCGCGCGCGCGCGCGCGCCAAAGCGAGCCAGACACGGAGGAAGGGAGAGGAAGAAGAGAAGGGGGGGGGAGACTGCAGGGCTCGCGCCAAGAAGCGAGAAGTCAACGTGGCTTTTTTAAAAAAATCCCTCCAGCATCAGTCGGGAGGAGAATAAATGGCAGGTGCAGGTTTTTGCCTTGGGATGAAACACGCGGCGGGGCGGGAGGGGGGGAAGAGGAGGGGTTAGAGGTCTCCTAACGTGCTTAGACTCCTGATCGCCGTCCACCTGCAAACAGGCAAGCGGTTTGCCTCCCCATCAGCAGCCCCCCTCCGCCTTCTCTCGGGACTGGCTGGCCCCAGCGCCCGCTACAACTGGCTTTTGCGAACGAAGGCGGCCACGTTGGCTCGCCCTAAAGCTCCGGGGCCTGCTTTGCACTTGGACTGGAAGACCACCTCTTTTGCAGAACATCATCACCACCACCACCATGTTGCATACATTCCCGAACAGCCAGGCTGCCTAAACCGAGCTGGAGAAAGACCCATTTTGATCGGGAGGTAGCCAAGCTCCATCTTTGCCCTCCCCGCTGATCCGCTGCCTCCTGCCCCACCTCCGCCTCCTTTGAGAAGCACGAAAGCGCTGTCGTATCAGGTGGGGAAGGGAGGGAATGAGCTCGTGTCTCTTCTCCCCCCACCCACCCGCTCTCCTGACGAGCCAGGGAAGGGAGGAATCAACATGTCTGAATGACTCCTTAAAACCGAATCGCATTCCAAGCAGCATCTCTCTGGCTCGTTGGTGAGAGAAGCCTCAGAGGTTGGTTTTGTGCCATCAGTGCAACATTAGTTGCTTAAAACACGAGTGGCTTTTTAATATATATATATATATTAAAAATATATATATATAGCGTATTGGGGAGGGAGGGGGGATATTCGCCAACCTCTCCCCCCCCCCACCCTGAACAAAATCTCCTACCTGGATTCGTAGAAGCAGAACCTCTAGGCGGACAGATTAGGGGAGTGAGCATGTTGGGAATATCCAGTCTCCTCTTCTCGCTTGCATATCCACATAAAGAAGGGTGAGGTTCGGGGAGCAAACGGGGAAGGGGCGACGCCAGATGCACATAGAAACCGCTTTCTTGCAAGACGCCCCGACGCCCTGGCAATCTTGCGTCTGGAAGTGGTGCAAAGGCAAAGGCAGCTCCCGCCGCCTAAGACGACTCCGATCCGGCAGAGGGGCAAGTCGAAAGATGCGGGATCCAGAGCGATCATTCCATTTTTTCCCCTTTGGAAAGAAGGGAGGGAGGAAGGCGAGGAGGAGGGATGCGAGAACGCCACAGCGGCGATCTGGCGATCCTTCTATCGGCGCCGAGGGTGGAAGAAATTACATTCCTGGGAGCTTAGCAAAGCGGGCTGAGTCGGGGCGCCGGGCGGGTAGATCGGGGTCCTCGGCGAAGCATGGTGGTTCTCCACGCGCCCCCTCCTGAAGGGAAAAAGAGGGGAGAGGGTCGGTCTGAGAGAAGGGCGAGAGATCGAACCGCTCCCCGGCGGAGACGCTAGCACGTTTCGAAGGAGGGGAAGGAAAACGCATTTCCCCCCACGCGAGCCCGCGAACGAGAGGAATGGCAAACAGCTGTTACCCGGGCTATAAATATGTCCAGAGATGCTCCGGCTGTGCCATGGCTTCGTGGAGGGGCGCGAAGGCGAAGTGGAGAAAAACGGGCGAGCTATAGAAACCACCGAAGGAAGGAAGGAAGGAACTCCGTAACACGCACACACACATGCACACATGCGCGCGCGCACCAAACACACGCGCACACACACACACGTACACACACGAGCGCGTGCGCACCGAATTCAGCCCACCACTCGCGGGGAGCCGTTCAGGGGCGAGCGACCGCCGTTCCTGAGCCCCATCTGCATTGCTGCTGACATGTCGGCGGTCTCCTCTTTCTCTCTCTCTCTCTCCCCACCCACCCGCTTCTGCCTCCCTTCCTCGTCCCACCGCCAGCTCCAGAGGAATGAATGAAGTGGGCGGGGGGGGGGGGGGAGCTCGACTCTCCAACCGAGCCTCCCCGAGACCGCATTTGCTTTTTCGGGAGAGGTGTGCGGACCGGGAGGGGGAGGCAAGGAGGGAGGCAGGGAGAGACACGCACACGCGCGGCCGGCTCGTCACACGCGGCCGGCCGTTGCCGCCAACCGACTCCTGCCGGCCAGTTAAACTGTTGCCGCTCGCTGCCACGGACCTCCGAGAGAAGGACCAGAGCTGAGCCTTCTTCCTCGGCTACCTGTTAGGCTGTAGGCTCTTCTATGTGGGGGATTCGGGGAGGATTTGGGGGAAAGGGGGGGGGGGCGAGAGAGAAGGAGGACCCTCCCTAGAGGAGACCCCATTTTGCCTCTCCTGAGGGCGCGCGAGGCGGGGGGGGTTGTGGTTCGCCTCAGGGTTGCGGCGAGGAAGGCGGGAGGGGGGGTTAGCCCCCCGAGCGTATTTTACAATTCACCTCAAGCGCTCTTGAGGTTGGAAGGCTGAAGGAGCTCGGTCCCATTTTGCCTGGGGGGGGGGGAAGGGGAGGGCGCCTCGGGCCAAAAAGCACCGTTGCCTCAGCTGCGACCTCTTTCAAATACACGCCCACACCGCCACGGCGAATGCCGCCGTTTTCCCCGGAAAGCGAAGGAAGGTGGAAAACCAGGGCGGGAAAAAGAGAGAGAGAAAGGACTAGAATAATGGCGCTGTATTTAATATTTTTTTTAAAAAACCCAACCACTGGTGGCGAGGGAGGAAGAGGACTCCCTGTGAGTCAATAGTAGAAGACAGGCCCGGAAAAGGGCGGGAGTCTCGCAAAAGTGACCTGTCACCCAAGGGTGCGAGTGGGTGGGAGCAGTTGTGGGCTGGAGTTAGCCGGCTCTTTCCCCCAACCGCCCGCCTACGAAGCCAGAGACATTCACACACATCTACCGGATTGTCTATTGGGGGGTTGTTCACAAGTGAGCGTTGGAGGAATTTCTCCTCCTCCGCCTGGATTTTTCTCCCCCCCCCCTCCCCCGCGTTATTAGCGAGATACTGGCTGAGGCAGCAATCAACGTCATGTAGCCGAAGGGCAAAAAAACACAGGCTTGTCCTGGCCTTTTGGCGCCGCCTACTGGCGACCGTGAAGAAAGCGGGCCACGGGGCAAGGGAAGCGGGGTCCCGCCGGACACGGTCCAAGTTGGGGTTCCGTTCCTGGCCTTCCAGAAGCCGAATAGGTGCCACGCCGTCCGCGTGGGCGAAGCAGGATTTTCCTCCCGTGTTCTTTCCCGGGAAAAGCAACCGTATATATTCTTGGAGCTGGTTGCCTTGCACGGGAAATCAAGCGGCGGACTGAATGGTAACGGGAAGATGGGAGAACTTGGCAGCTGTGAACAAGTGGTGGATTTGAACCGTGGTAAAAGGATTTTTTGCAGGAGGGGCTTTTTCTCAGGATTGAGTTAAAAGGGCTTCCTCGGCCAAATGCTGGGCTGCTTGTTATCGTTGTGGACCAAGCTGGTGGATTCCGTAAGTTTGTTTCTTCTGCCAAGGGCAGCCAAACCATTGGCAATCACTTTCCTTCACGTGGAGTTGGATGGGGGACCACCAAGTTAGGTGGATGCCTAGAGTGATGGATGTAACTACCTATCAAGTGGCAAGTGTTAAGCCGGGACATGGAATAATGTGGGAAAGAGCTCCCCCAATGCTCCTCACAGCTCCCCCTCTGCGTGTGTTGCCTGGCAGCCAGACTGTTTTTGAATGTGGCTATAGCTTTCTTCCGAAATACAGATCTACACTTGGGTTCAAGGTTAACCTGGCTGACATGTAACAGGCAGAAAGCAAAGGCGGGTTGCTAAGATGGGGCGGTGGCATGTGCTCGGCCCCATGGCTCTGAGTGCTAGCACCTAAGCAGGTAGCGAAATCATGCCTGTGGCCCCCCTGCGTGTCCATACACGATTTCATTACCTGCCCAGGTGCAGTAGCATCATTGCGCTGGGCTCCGCTAGCACTCAGAGCCACAGGGGCGAGCACACATCACCATCCCACCTTAGCAGGCCACCTCTGGCAGAAGGGGGCAAAGTATGAGAGGAATAACAACAAAGCTCCATTCCCAACTAATGCTGCAGGGAAAATGACACTGCTGCCAATGGGTGACCCAAGAGTTCTGTTTCAACCCCATGGCCAGAAGTGACTTGTCTGGAGAACAAGCCGTACGAGAGCATCATGCAAGTGGTAATTGGTCCAAATGAAATAACAAGGGTCATTGCCATGGCATCTAGTGCTGCCAGAGCCATAGGCAAAGTAGTTGCGCTAAGTGGCCATAACTAATTGTGGTTCCCGCATAGTCACAGAAACTGCACTTGCCGGAAACTGATCTTGTGCAAATCTCCAAATGGAATAAAATAGAAATAGGAAAAAAACTACCAAAAAAAATACAACCCCACAAAATCCTCCATCATCAGAAGCAGATGAAAACTTGTAATGTACTCAGTGGCAATAAAGCCAGCAGTGCACAACCTGGAAGTGTCTGGCTGTCTCTTCTAATTTAAACTGAACTTCTACGTATCGCTATTCTAGTGAGCTTTTGAATGTGTTAAACCCAATAAGGAGCTCGCAGAAGGCCCAATAATGCTCAGGTAAGATGCCTCTATCAAAACCATGTGCCTCGTTCTTCCTCTTGCACAAGCCAATATTGCCATAGAGGGTTATGCCCAGTGATTAAAGGGAAAGGTTGTGTCCAGAGCAGACCAATGTGTCAACAGGAGCTAAGCAGACCTGAACCCATGACTGTCAGCAACCAGTAGTCAGTGTAGCATGCCAGATAATATAATCAGCATGGTTTTTTATTAGGAAAAGAGAAAAGAATACAGCTAAGGATCACTCTGATTTACCTCAAGCACACATTATGTAAGCTAAGGCAGCATCATGAGGAAATGGCTGGGGGGGAAAGAGATGGCAAGGTTTGTATATTCTGTACTTTGGCATTTATTTATTTCTAGAGAACATGCTGTTTGTAACAATGATCTGCTCTCCTGATTTTGTCTACAGTATTAGTTAGCTAACAAAACATATGTTAAATAGAAAATGTTGAAGGCACCGAATGGCTAATTACAACATACAGTATTTTTTTTTAAAAAAAGTTATTCATATTCATTCCATCACACACACACACACACACACACATACAGTAGAACCTCTACTTACGAATTTAATTTGTTCTGTGACCAGGTTCTTAAGTTTGTAAGAAAAAGCAATTTTTCCCATAGGAATCAATGTAAAAGCAAAAAATGTGTGCGAGGATGGAGGCATTGTTTCCTCCCAGGAGATTCCTAGAGAGGCCTCATAGAGGCTTCTCCCCATCTTTTCTGGCCCTGTTTCCTTTCAGGAGATTCCTAGAGAGGCCCCACGGAGGCTTCTCCCTGCCTGTTCCAGTTACAGTTTCAGAGGCTCAGGTTTGTAAGTGGAAAATGGTTCTTGAGAAGAGGCAAAAAAAATCTTGAACACCCAGTTCTTATCTAGAAAAGTGCGTAAGTAGAGGTGTTTGTAGGTAGAGGTACCACTGTATATGGATAGAATAAAATACAACCTATATGAAAAATAAAAACACATTTCCTAATTGATTAATAGCTCCTAAACACACCATTCACAAATAGCAATTACACTCCTGTCTCTCCACTGATGTCTGTGAAAATAGCCAGATCTTCAAGGCTTTCTGAAAGATGAGCAGAGTCAGGATCAGACAAACCTCAGGCTGTAAAGTTTTCTAGAGGGTGAGTGCAGTTACAGAAAAGGTGCACTTCCTGGATCCCGCTAGATGACAATGCCTAATAGATGGGACTTGTGTGTCTTAATGAGTCAGATATAAATGATTGGAGTAAGGTGGTCCTTCAAATATTGTGGCCCTATGCCACAAAAGATTTTGAAAATAGTAACTGATATCTTGAAGTGCACCAGGAAGCATACTGGAAAACAGTATAGCCGTTGGAACAATGGGATAACATAGGAAAAGCAAGAAGAGATTCCCTTCATTTTTGCCGGTGCTGCTTTGAATCCCAGCAAGGGGAGCCTCGAGGGGAATCCCCACGCTTCGGCTGACAGGCGGGGCATCCCAACAGCGGCGGATCAGGTTCGTAAGGTGAAAATAGTTCGGAAGAAGAGGCAAAAAAATCTTAAGCACCGGGTTCGTATCACGAAAAGTTTGTATGAAGAGGGGTTCGTAAGATGAGGTATCACTGTAATTGAGTATGTGCGTCACTACTTACACAAAGGCTTCTGATTGAATTTATCAGGTCAAGCTGTCTGAAGGCAAACTGCCCTCCCCCAGTGGGTCGACCTCTAGGGAGGCACAGAATGCCATGATTGCCACATCAAAATGAAGCAACGGAGAAAATTTTCTCAATGAGACGACCTCGATTGAATCAAGATCTCTCCTTTTATTGTATTTTACCTTTCCTGACATGTGGTACAGAATAACCAATTCACGAATGCCACATACATTAAGCCATCCTCCAACTACCATTCACTCATGCACTGTATAAGGCAACCTCCATGACTTCCCTATAGATAATTAACAGAAGCTCCATTCTTTGCCTTTTCCTGGATTGTGTGTTTACTGGTGATTAGCAAAGGAATGAGAGTAAGGCATATATTTCCTTATATGGAAGTTAGCTATAGGTTTTCTTCATGCTGTATATCAAGTTAATTATTTTCCACGTGATCATGGATTCTGCAACTTGCTTACACAGCCTGGACTTTGCTGCCTTTCGATAGAGGAAGAATAAGGTTTATACAGCACCCATTAGGCTAAAACATCACCCTTCAGCAATATTCCATCCCAGAGTTCAGTGCCTAAAAACCTATGATTACAACAGCATAGGACAGGAACTTGTTGAAACAGACTAGCTCCAGATCAGCAAAGGAGCATACATAACGTGTAGGACAGAGCATTTGTTAGTTAAGATCTGGCAACTCCAAATCTCAACCAACAAATGCTCTGTCCTACACCTTGGCAAAAGAATCAGAACACCAAATACAAGCTGAATAGACAAGACCTTGCCGACAACCCTCACTCTGTAGAAGTTCTTGGAATACTCATATCCAATGACCTAAGTGCCAAAGCCCCCTGCAATAACAGTGCCAAAAAGGCTTCAAGAGTTATTAACCTAATCTTATGTACCTTCTTCTCCAGTAAGATCACACTACTAATCAGAGCATATAAAACTTTTGCCAGACCAATATTTGAATACAGCTCATCTATCTGGAACCTACATCATATATCAGACATAATGTATTTTTCAGAGTATAAGATGCACCTTAGTTTTTGGGGAAGAAAATAGGAAAAGAATCTGCTTAACAGATATTCATCTGGCTAGCATCCTTAGTCTGGTCAGTTTCAGCACCTTATTTTATCCCCTGGTTAGGGCTTTAAAAAAACCTTATTTGGAGAGAGTAACAATGGAAGAGCTTGCAAGACAGTAAGAGCTGGGAACATTGCTAGCACCTGGTTAGGGCTGGAAAGAAAAATTCTGACCAAGTAGAGCAATGAAAAAAAAACTGCAGTGACCTAGGGCTTGGAAAACATTATTTGCAGAGAATAACAATGAAAGACCTTGCAAGCCGGTAAGAGCTGGGAACATTGCTAGCACCTGGTTAGGGCTGGAAAGAAACATTTGGAGTGACTACTTCAGCTTCAACCATAACAATACATGAGCAAACAACAGATACAAAGTGAACCGCTCCAAACCTGACTAGAAAATACAACTTTAGCAACAGAGTGGTTAATTCTGTGGTTTTGTTACCAAACCCCACAAACTTTACCCTTAGGCAGTCCACTGTTGACCTCACCCGATTCCTAAGAGTCAGCAAAGGGTGTGCATAAGTGCACCAGTGTGCCTACTGGTTCTGTCCTAATGTTCCCTCTCATAGATATAAACAGTGTTATATCTATTACCAATACTTACCTGACAAAATAAATAAAATTATTGAGGAAGGCTATGCTAATGACATTTCTCTAATTCCTAAAAATGCCAATAATTTGCAAATTCTAGTCAGGAAAATCAAGGATCATATTGAGCAAAATGGAACTACCGTCAAGTATAAAAAAGGGCAATGTACAACAACTTGCTTAGAACTGACAGTAAAGGCACAGAAGCAGTGAATAACTTTAACTTTTTAGGATCAATTATTAAGGAGTTCCTTAGACCTCCCCCCCTGACCGATGAATGCTTAGTTTGACTGCTGAATGAATGATATTAATAGTTTTTAATTAGAATTTTAAGATTGTTTTTTTAAGGTATAATTGGATTGTTATTATTGTTTCCTGTTTTTTCTCTACACGCTGTGAGCCGCCCCGAGTCCTCGGAGATGGGCGGCATACAAATCCAATTAAATCTAAAATCTAAATTTAACAGTAAAATAACCAAAGGAGAAGAGCCAAAAGAACCAGAAATATGCTGCATATTAAGCCTTCATAGCAATGAAGGCTGAGGAAAAGATACCCAGATTGCCAGGAATTTACATATACGAAGATCAAAATGGTGCAAGTTATAATATTCCCCGTAATACTCTGTGGAAGAGACAGTTGGATTTAGGAGAAACAGGAAAGGGCAAGCTCTGATACACTTGAACTTTACTGTTGGAGAAGACCCTTGAAAATACCATGAATAGCCAAGAAATCAAACAAATGGATGACTGAACAAATCAATCCATCTTATCGGGCTCAAATTATCCTATTTTGGACACATCATATGATTATACAGCTTTCTTGGGAAGGCTACAATGCTGGAAAAAAGAAGGAAAATGAAGAGGATGATCAATAGCAAGGTAGATGGACCCAATTATAGTGATGGGGAAGTATCACTAGAATACACAGAGGTACTTTTTCAAAAAGCAACTGGACTATGTTTTTCCTTGAGGAAGAGGTTTTGCTTCTCTTACAAGAACTTTTTGGGATAAGAAACGAACCATTTTCCTCAAAGGAAAAACAGTTCGGTTGCTTTTTTGAAAAAGCACATTTGAGACAACTATGAGTTGGATGACGGACAATCTTCATATATATCATTGGGATAATTGAAAGGCCAGATTGATCGTTCATTCTGTAGTTGGTCTGTATGATTGCTAACCACTGACACTGATTTAATGGGACAAAATATATGAATTTAACCTACAGGAATGAGCTCCCTCCATTCCCAGTATAGTTAGAGTCACAGTATTTCCTGGCAAAAACTAATCTGAATAACATATCACATTGGCAGAACATATTCTTGATACAGATATATTGTTATTGGTCTGAATCATACGGAATATGCTGGACATATACAGTGAATGCACCCACTGTATGTATTCTAGCACTGTCAGAAGGCACTATATATATATTATGTTATACAGGCTATATACTTGAACAAATTATATCTGTCTGTAATTAAATTGTATGTTTTACTTAAGATATTTTTAATTCAAATATTACTAATATTGATCACCAATTTTTCATTTAAGCAATGGCAAGACAAAATTACTAAATTCATATAGCAAGGGGGGGAAATAAGAATTAAATATAAACTGTTCAGGATGTGAAAGAGAAAGGATTGTGTCTACCATTCTTAAAATTATACGTTGATGCTTGCTCTTTGCTTTGGATGAAGGATTGTGTGACCTTAAAGGGTAAGAGGTTATTAGATTTGGAGGATCATGAATTGAGATTGAGTGGCACACTTATTTGTGGTATGAAATCCTAAATGAAACAGATTTAAAAATCATTTTGTTGGACATGTTAGCCTACGAGTTTAGAACAAATATAAAACAAATCTGTCACCTAAAATACCAGTTTGACTTTGTTTAAAAAAGCAACAACCATGACAATTTGATGGACCTACAGTGAAATAATGCATTTTAGGCCCATCAAATTGGTCATTGTGGTGTTTTAGGTGACAGATTGCATTTTATTTAAGGTGGACCAAGTTTGAAAAGGAAATAAGAATTGGAGATAGGAGGACATGTTTGCCATTGGCTCACATATCTACAACTAACCCAAAAAAATAAGTATGGTAATTTTGATAATAAATGCTATAGTTTTGAACTGGCAAGATGTGAATGTGAAATTACATTTCACATTTCACAAATTACATTTCTGACAGTCTCAAAATGGGTGAACAGTGCAGTCAGGCGGTAGGGAAAGCAAGTAGGATGCTTGGCTGCATAGCTAGAGGTATAACAAGCAGGAAGAGGGAGATTATGATCCCACTATATAGAATGATGGTGAGACCACATTTGGAATACTGTGTTCAGTTCTGGAGACCTCACCTACAAAAAGATATAGACAAAATTGAACGGGTCCAAAGACGGGCTACAAGAATGGTGGAAGGTCTTAAGCATAAAACGTATCAGGAAAGACTTAATGAACTCAATCTGTATAGTCTGGAGGACAGAAGGAAAAGGGGGGACATGATCGAAACATTTAAATATATTAAAGGGTTAAATAAGGTCCAGGAGGGAAGTGTTTTTAATAGGAAAGTGAACACAAGAACAAGGGGACACAATCTGAAGTTAGTTGGGGGAAAGATCAAAAGCAACATGAGAAAATATTATTTTACTGAAAGAGTAGTAGATCCTTGGAACAAACTTCCAGCAGATGTGGTAGATAAATCCACAGTAACTGAATTTAAACATGCCTGGGATAAACATATATCCATTGTAAGATAAAATACAGAAAATAGTATAAGGGCAGACTAGATGGACCATGAGGTCTTTTTCTGCCGTCAGACTTCTATGTTTCTATGTTACATTGTGCTAATCATGGACATATTTTTGCTAAGTTTTATAAAATATTGAAATTGAATTGGAAAAAAGAATATGTTAAATATGAGATGAGTCAGTGGGTAAAGAATTTGGATATAATATTAAGATTGATTAATAGCAAAATAAGTGAATAAATAGACTGAGGTTTACATTGAATTACAAATTTTTATAATATGATCTGGCATTTAATGTCCAAAAATCGTCACAGGTGTATAATAGACTTTCAAGTGCATTCTGAAATGCAACTGTAAAAGTTGTATTGTTTTCTTTAATCATACCTGGTAGATTTGTGACAAAGCAAAGAAATATTGGGATCAGATATTTATCTTAATTCAGAAGATTCTTAAAATAAACACAAAAGCGAAATCAGGGATTTTCTTTTAAGTTTGATGGATAAAGGGCTTGAAATAAAATTTGAAGCATTATGGTTTGTTGCACAGTCAGCCACATGTTCAGACTGGATTTGGCATTTTTATCAACCTATCAAGGGCCTGGGATAGGTAGATATGGATGTTCTATGGCATTAATGGTATGTGGTCATAGGATGTATGCTGTTCCGTGTAAAGCTACTTTCTGCAATCCAATGGTGGTGGATTTGTCAATGCCAATGTGTGTTCAAATGGTGCTCCAATTATTTTGGGGTACACCTAAGGCATCTGTTACTTTTGGTATTACCTTTGCTGTCTTTTGCCATGGTTGTTCTATTTGCATAGATGTTTTTTGTATTTTCTTAGCTTCTCCAGCTCTCTACTGTTCTGCTCTCTTGAGGTATTGTCACCATAGTTCCCTCTAAGCTGAGCAGTGAGCAATCGCTCACTTAAAAATCATCATCAACTCAGAGTTTTCCAAACCTGCCCAGAAGCCAAGAGGGAAAGAGTGAGAGGGAAAGAGAGAGAGGGGAAGAGAGGAAGAGAGATAAACAGATAGAAAAAAGAGAGGAAGGAAAAGAGAAAGAAAAAGAATGGGAGTAAGGAAGAGAGAAAGAAAATCAAAATCTAGTTTGAAACTAGCTCAACTATTTAAGTGGCATTTTGATATTGATAGAGTTGCCCTATTATGAGCTCACTGTTATAGACACACAGTACAGCATTTTATTTTTAAATTCTATTTATTTATTTATTTATTTATTTATTTATTTATTTATTTATTTATTTATTTATTTAATATTTCTGTGCCGCCCAGTCCCGAAGGGACTGCCGCTCAGACACTATACTTTTCCACCCCCCCAAAAAAAAATTAGAGGGAACACTGATTGTCACATCAACTAACCAGATTTTTTTGTCTTTATTATCAATAATTGTTAAGTCTGGAGTGTGACAGGTGCTTGCCTGTTTCAATTCTACAGTCCCAGAGCACTTTAGCTTCTTCCTTTTCTATGATTTTTTTTCTTGCTTACAGGTACATGGTGTTTCTCACAGATCCTTCAAAGAATTATTATTGCTACTTCGACATGCCATAGTTTGTAGTCAGTCTGCAGCCAGAGTTAGCCCCTCAGTCTCTTTCTTCAACTTTTATGCTCTTAGCCAGTGCCAGGTCCTGTTCTTATCTTGAAAAAAGTGCCGTTGAGCGTTGACACCTTACTCCGGCTGAATAGTACGTTTGTGATGAGATGAATGTTGGTTGAATGGTTTTTAAAGTTTGGGTTTTTAGATCAGTTTTAAATGTTTGGATTTCCAACTTTAGCTTTTAGGATTGGATTTTATTATTGTCTATTTTACATTCTTTTTATGCAGTAAGTCACCCTTTTGCAAACTACTTAAGACCCACCTATATCACCAGGCATGGGGGAATTGAGACATCTCCCCCAGGCTTTTTATAGTTTTATGTATGGAATGCGTGTGTTGCATGGTTTTTAAATGAGGGGTTTTTAGATGCTTTTTTAATATTAGATTTGTTTACATTGTCACACTGTTTTATTATTGTTGTGAGCCACCCTGAGTCTTCGGAGAGGGGTGACATACAAATCTAATAAATTATTATTATTATTATTATTATTATTATTATTATTATTATTATTATTATTATTATTATTATTGAGTCCCCTGGAGAAGGGCAGCCTAGAAATCCAAATAATAAATGATAAAATCTGTTTTCCCTGCTACTTTTTAATGTATTGGCCATGTAATGTTTTTTCTTTCTAGATCTTTTTTCTATTCTTCATTTGATATTTTTTGTAGACCAGTTTGGTCCCTCTAATACTCAGTAGGCCTTTCTATTATACTACCTTCAATGCACCTTCATTACTATCTTTGAAATATTTTTCCAATGCCCTTTTTTTCTTCTTCAAATGTTTGATGTACTTGCAACATTCCATGCCCACCTATTTTCCTTAGAAAGTAGTCTGTCAACATCCCTGCGTGGATGAAGAACATGATTAATTGTATTATTTCTTTATAGTCTTTTAGACTTTTAGCATAAAAATCAAATAAATAATAAATAAATAAATAAATAGGGTTATCAAACATCCAAAACATCTGCCAGATTATTCCACCTCCTTTATATGGATAATCTGAAGTTTTATCATGTTGACAGTGGCAAGAACCTTATGCACACGATGATGAAAAGATACACTAATTCCCACTGTGAAAAAATGGATAGTAAGGGTGATGTAGTTGATGGAGCGGGCAAAGTTGACTGTTCTAATTAAAGATAAGAATTTATCTAGTTTTGTTTCCATTTGGAAACCCTTTTTTAAAAAAAACTGAAAAAATGGAACTTTGATTTTAGATTTTGATGTAAATATTTCTGTATATTTCTGTATGTATACTAAAAGAAGTGGGAAGTCACTTACATTTATTTCTGAACTTCTCTATTCTTTAACATCCTTAATTTGGATTTCTATTAGTATTTTATCATACAATAAACTTTAATAAAATACATGAAAAAAGAAAAGGCATCTGTGTAATTAAGTCATATTAAGAAATAATTTACATGCAAGAACATATAAATAAATAACTCAAGAATATATGTTTATCATTTTTACTGTCTTTGAAATTTAAAATTCTAAACAGCGCTACATCTGTCATCTATCCGTTGGACATACTGCAGAAAAAAAATCAGTAGGCTTGACAGTAGATGAATGGGAATAAGTAAAAAGAGGAAAATAAACCTGAAAGTTTCTGATAAAATGGAGAAAATTGATTCCATTGTCAGAATAGAGCAAAAAACAACAACAATAGTCTTGATTAGTTTCATACAATCTTGGACTTTCCTTTTTAGACAATGTCCATCACCCCAGAAATCATGGCCATTGGATACTGTATTTTTCAGAGTGTAAGACACACCGGAGTATAAAACACACCTTAGTTTTGGAGGAGGAAAACAAAGAAAAAAGGCCTCTACCCCCCAGCAATTTGCCAAACAGCAAGCAGCATACAACAAACAGATGATATACACTGCTTGCTGTGTATTTCTGTGCATGTGTGCCTGACCCATAGAAATAGCAAAGAATTGGGGGAATGTACATTGTACATTAAATGTACAGTTTAATGCCAGAAAGTTTTCTTAAATGTAATCACACTAACCTCTCCCAATTATTTAAATAGATCTACTCCAGACATGACTAAGTCAGGATTTAATTCAGCTGCTTTATCTTAATACGAAACAGGACACTGTTACATTTCAGACTATACTTGTACAGAGCTGTTAAAATTAATGTGGCTTTCTGGAAGTATACATTATTCTCTATTATTTAAAAGAAGATACAATAGCACGGGTTCTCTTCAGATCAAGCATTTATTTTAAAAAGCTTCTTCATTTTGTTAAGTTGTACAGAATAATAATAAAGCAGTCTTTTCAAAATAAATCTAATAATTTGAACATTCTACAGACATATATAGTTATTGACTTCCTTGCATTCAGATTCAGCAATTGATTAGCACAAGAAAAAAAAATTCTGTCTCTGACTCTTCCTTCCAATTTGTCCCCTTGCAAATTGGGTTGCTACTGGTTCACACCGGTTTGGTGAAGCAGTAGCAACAGTGGTGGGAGGCCTCCTTGCAGCTTTAGTTTCACTTTCATTTTAGCACATGGCTAGCCTGTCTGCATCCTCAAATCAGCTGAGAGTCATGAAGCTGATAATGAGTTGCTTGGCTTAACAGACTCTTCCCTGTTTGCTGCAAAGAGGTAAATTGCTGGGAGACATGAGGCCAAAGGGTGGGTGGTACTACATTCAGTGTATAGGATGCACTCAAGTTTTCACCTTCTTTTTGGAGGTTTAAAGGTGCATCTTATACTCTGATAAATATGGTATCTGGGGATAATAATAGAAAAGCCCAATAAATACTGGTATATTGAATAATAGATGCTGCTCAGTCTATGTACGCACCTCTTTTCTCTTGATAGGATAACATGCAATAGTAGTGTTTTATACAGACACTAATATATCATGGTTCACCAATAACTACATATGCTAATCTATTTTACAAAAAGAAAAATAAGCATCCAAATGTTCAAAGCAGGAAAGGCCTACATCTCAGCAACTGCTTAATATTTTATTTTTCCATTTAGGTCTGAAAGATATACGATTTGAACAATGAAACTGGAAATGGTCATTATTCTATTGTTTTTTAGACAAAAGAGGAAAAATCAAAGATGTTAGCATAGCTTGAAGTGGCAATATGACGCTGCTCAACACCACCCAACTCTCATAATGTTGAGAAAATCAGAGTCAGAAAACTTTAAAACCCTGAAATCCAAACTATAACATTTTGTTACAGAATGCCATGTGTCAAACATTTATGACTTTGCAATGTCTATTTCAGTGAGAAAAATGAATTAAAGGTAAAAGATACTATACAATTTTATAAATCTTTTTAAATAAAATCTTATACGATAAAATGTTTTTTAAAATATTTTTATTTATGGCTCTTTTGTTGTAGTTTTTAATCTCAGATGCTGATTGTCTATTCATTATGCATATGTATCAGTAGTGGGTTCCACTTATCTTTGCTACTGGTTCAGGAATGGGGGGGTGAGCATTCGCACAACACTTCTGCGCATGCGCAGAGTATTTTTGATGATGTCTGGGCAGAGCCTCCCATCACCGCCGCTACCACTTCACCAAGCCGGTCTGAACCAGTAGCAACCCAACACTGATATATGAAGTGTGTGTGTGTTTATATACATATGTATGTGTGTACGCAGGATGTCCAGGTTCAAATTCCATCAAGAGCATGGCTAGCTGATGAGAGCTAAATAGCTTGATAGATATCTATATTAGTCCCCATTCTCATTATCAGCAAAAATAGGTTACATACATACATACTCTTTACTCAACAGAAATAAAATACAAAATAAAACAAAACAAAAAATGAAGATCCAACACTAACAATGAAAAGAAAAGAAGTGTACAAGGAAAAGGGAAAAAAATCCCAAATGATAAATAGACCTAACATAACAAAAAAAAGTAATTGGTTCTCGCTCCTTATATAATGGGTCTACAAATAATTATAAGCTTTCAAGTTGCCATAGGGTAGGGGGGATGGGAAACCAGACATTACGTTGCCGTCACATGATGTATGGTGATGTTCATTCCTTCACGGAGGTGGGGTGGGCGTGGCCTGTGTGTGATGCATCCGGCCAATGGGCTGCCAGTTTGTCATCCCTGCTCTAAAAGAAGAAGCCTCCAAATTTATAATAAACCCACATCCCTAGAGATTAGACAGAAGATATGACAACCCTTCATCTATCTTTTTTTAACCATATTTGCAGTTAATGTAAGATCCCCATCTCATTTTAAATGTAATTGATTTGGGGAGAAAAATCTATTCTTCCTTCCATCCTCCTTTTCAGGGAAATATAACCCATAGTATCTAACTACTAGCCTCAAATACAGGTATTTCTCTATTATAATTATAGTAGCTATTAATAAGACAAATATCCCTATAGTTCCATGGCACTGTGGATATAGCTTTGAGAATTATTTGAAACCAAAGCTCTCTTGCACTTTGTGCAGTGACAAGTCTTAATTTATACCTACAATCACTATAACGACATATTTATTAAGCAACATGACTTGTAATTATTGAGTGTCACTACCATTCCATACCTGGAAGTCCTGTTTTCCATTTGATAGATTGAACACAGTTATTCTTTTGCTTTTCAAATGGGGTAACACAATCTGGGTTTTATCAACAATTCTGCTTATATCGTTGTTACATAACATTTATGTTGTGCGTTTTTAAAATTCTTCATTCTGTTGAATCCCATTGAATTCCACTGGATCCTAAATGTCCAAGTGCATATCCTGGATGATTTCTTTGCCTAAGAAGACAGGAAAATAATAGCAGTTAAAACCTTATATAGTGTTCCCTCGATTTTTGCGGGTTTGAACTTTGCGAAAAGTCTATACCACGGTTTTTCAAAAATATTAATTAAAAAATACTTCACGGTTTTTTTCCCTATACCATGTTTTTTCCCACCTGATGACATCATATGTCTGCCAAACTTTCATCCGCCTTTAATAAATATTTTTTAATAAAGCTTAATAAATAAACATGGTGAGTAATAATCTAAATGGTTGCTAAGGGAATGGGAAATTGTAATTTAGGGGTTTAAAGTGTTAAGGGAAGGCTTGTGATACTGTTCATAGCCAAAAATAGTGTATTTACTTCCACATCTCTACTTCGCGGAAATTCGACTTTCGCGTGTGGTCTCGGAACGCATCCCCATGAAATTTGAGGGAACACTGTATATTTATATGAATGGTAGAGAACAAATGTTTAAAATAAATTACACAAAAAGACTTCTGTCGTCTTTCTTAAAAGCAGAAATTATTAGAATAGGCAAGCTCACCACTTAGAAAGATCAAATGCAGATGTTTGAAGAAAGAGCGTGGGCTGCAGACATTGTGTGGACTTCAGACATTGGAAAGGAGGACTTTAAGATATATAGATCCTTTGCCTTAATTAGGAGAGTGGACTACAGTAGTCCCTCACCTATCGCTGGTGTTATGTTCCAGACCCGGCCGTGATAGGTGAAATCCGCGATGGGGAATTTATCGACTGATAGTACTTATTTAAGTATTTATATTGTAATTGTTTGGTAAGTTTTCATTGTTTTAAGTGTTTATAAACCCTTCCCACACAGTATTTATTTTAGATACAGTATTTAAATACAGTATTTACAATTTTAGATATATATTTTTTGAAAAACTTGCCGATCGACTTCCTCAAAAACCCGCGAACCAGCGAAGATCCGCGAATGATTTTTCTCATTAATATTTCTTGAAAACCCGCGATGAAGTGAAGCCTTGGTGGGTGACTACTGTACTGGGTTAGCCTTACTAGGATAAGGACAGCTGATACATGTCTCCATAGAAATTTTTGGGTAAAAAAGCTCAAAAGTTTCCATAGTATAGATTTTATTTTTTTTTGCAGTTGTCTATTTGCATGTTTGTGGATCCACCTGAAGATGGATAGAGGAGTGATGTCTCGGTTACTAAGACAATCGGAAATATGTTTTTTCCGGTGGTCTTTGGTGATTCTTGTGAAAGGGTCATTCAACCCCCAAAGGGGGCATGACCTACAGGTTGAAAACCACTGTGTTAAATTATATCCATATTCAGGCAAAACACACCGGTTTCTTTCAAATGGAAGACGGAAGTGAAGAAAAGAACTGGCTTTGTTTTAATTAAAAATGGAAAAAAATAGCTGTATTATACAAACAAAGTTTTAAATATGAATATAGCATGGAGAGCACTACTGCTCAATTGAGGTTATTAAAAATAGAATTCAAACTGAATACTTTCTTGTAAATATAGAACTAATTACAATAAAGCACAGAATGTCTTGATTCAATACAGCTATAGAGGCAATCTATCTGAAAGCATATTCATCTATTATTTTCCGCTACTGATACAGTCCTCTACCAAATATTCTGAATTGTTGGTGGCATCATCCAATCTTTGCCACTTCGGTGACCATGAGGGACTCAAGAAAATGTACTTTAAATAAAGCACTTACAATTGTAGTAAGACACTTTCTATCCTCTTCAGCACATTCAGCAGTTAAGAGAACCAATTATTAGATGAGAAATCAAGTATATTACATATGTAAAATTTGCTTGAAGTCGACTTGTTTCTACTGAAAGATATCTAGATACAGTGGAACCCCGACATAAGAGCTGCTCGACTTAAGAGCTACTCGAGATAAGAGCTGGGAGAGGAGAGACATTTTTTTATTTTATTTTATTTATTACTTGGATTTGTATGCCGCCCCTCTCCGCGATACGAGCCGAGAAGAGCCGGGCTGGCTTACTTTCTTTCCTTCCCGCACTGATGCAGAGCCACTTGAACAAAGCGTCGCGCCCCTCTGATGCTTTCGGCGGCTTCCGAAGCGACGCTGGGCTCTTTTGCCGCCAAAAGCGTCAGGGGGGGCGTGACGCTTTGTTCGAGTGGCTCTGCATCAGCGCGGGAAGGAAGGAAAGTAAGCCAGCCCGGCTCTTCTCGGCTCGTATCCCGGCACTTGGTGAGTGGAGAGGCGGTCGCCTCCCCTGCCGCCCCACTCTGGGGGTCCTTGGCTTCTGCTGGGGGTGGGGGGATCCGAACGCTGTTTTGAATTTCACATTCCGAGTGGCCCAAATGCCAAAGGCGAACTTCCGCACCTCAGGAGTTAGCTCGCAAACGGCGCGGCTGTTTTAAAACATCGCTGCCGGCCTGGGGGGGGAGAGGGAAAGGGGGGAGAGGGGGGAGAGAAAGAGAGAGGGGGAGAGAGAGAAAGAGAGAGGGAAAGGGGGGGAGAGGGGGGAGAGAAAGAGAGAGGGATAGAAAGAGAGAGAGAGTGAGAGATGCTCAGTGAGCCTTTCTTTGAAGTTGCCTTTCTTTCTTTCTTTCTTTCTCTCTTTCTTTTTCTCTCTTGCTCTCTTGCTCTTTCATTCTTTTTTCTTTCTCTTTCTTTCTTTCTTTTTCTTTCTTTCTTTCTTTCTTTCTCTTTCTTTCTTTCTTTCTCTTGCTTTCTCTCCTTCCTTCCCTCCTTCCATTTCTTTCATTCTCCCTCTCTATTTTTATTTCTCTTTCATTTTCTTTCTTTCTCTCTTGCTTGCTTTCTTTCTTGCTCTTTTTCTTTCTCTCTTTTACCTTCCCTTCCTCTATTTCTTGCTTTCCTTTTCCTTCCTCCCTTCTTTCCTCCCTCTACAGGATTGGGTGGCAGTGAAGTTACTCTCCCCTTTCATAAGTTTCCTTGCTTCCTTCCTCTGTTCCTGTCCCTTCACCCTTTCTTTCTTCCTTTCTTTCTTCCTTCCTTTCTTTCTTTCCTTCCTTCCTTTCCTCCCTCCATTTCTTGCTTTCCTTTTCCTTCCTCCCTTCTTTCCTCCCTCTACAGGATTGGGTGGCAGTGAAGTTGAATAAATAACTACAGTTTAATGAATAAAAATAAAAGTTTGCCATGTTGATTGTTTTGGGTAAAAAGAGGAAGGGAAGGAAAGCTCTCAGCTTATCATCTTATTAATAAGTAAAGTTACATTTATTCTTGCAATGTCTTTTTGCATAATTTAGACTAACTTTGTGAGTTTTTTGAGGGCTGGAACCAATTAAAATTATTTACATTAATTCCTATGGGGAAAAGTCGTTCGAGATAAGAGCTGCTCGACTTAAGAGCGCAGGTCCGGAACGAATTAAACTCGTATCTCGAGGTACCACTGTACTGTACTTGTAGAGTTTTGTTTCCAAAGCAATGGGAAATAATAATACATAATTTTGTTCACTTTGTTATATTGTGCACTTGTGGGTATGTGTGTTATCAGGATCAATTAATCAACAATTCACAGCATTCTCTGCAAAGTGAAAAATATTTTTCAGATCTTAATAACAGCATGTACCTTCCAATAATTAAGTGCTTTTGACTAGCTTATTATATACTTATTTGCTCAGTCATATTTTTCTAAGGTGCTATACAAAGAATTTTTTTATTTTTTTCTCTCCAATCACAGTACAATAAAAATTATAACAGCAACATACAAATGTTTTACAATAAATCAATTTCGGGAAGTTATAAAATACAATGTCTCCACCTTCACGGTTGACATCTGAATAAAAATAGCTGCCCAATTTTTTAATGCTATAGAAATATACTATTAGCTAAGACCCCATTTAAGCAGTTCCAAATTCTAGTATCTCACATTGAATAGGCTGAAATGTTTCAAATCTCTCCTAATCGCTTCCATATCAATTTTCATACATAATCAATACCCTTTAGAAATAGTTAACACCTATTTTTCTTGAGTGAAAGATTTGTTCATTCAAATGTTTGTTTCCAGTAAACACATACTGGACCATATTTGTTTCTAATATCTGATGATAGATTTGCTAGGTTTGGGAACAGTGTAGAATATTCAAGGAGATCATTTCAAAGGCCTACTGAATACTACAAGATAAAGTATAGCAGGGCCACCATCAGGAATTTTGGGGCCCCATACAGCCTAAATGTCTGCGCCCCCCCCCCGCCATTTTAAAACTATTTTAAGTCGCCAAGCCACTCCATCCCCCGGGGATCATTTCCCGCTTCACGCCAAGCGAGGTGGTCCCATAGGCCAGTGTTTCCCAACCTTGGCAACTTGAAGATATCTGGACTTTAACTCCCAGAATTCCCCAGCCAGCGAATGCCACTCCCAGTAGTACCGGTCTATCGGCGGCCCTGAAGTATAGTGTCAAAAGACTCAGGCTTTGTTAGTAACACAAGCCCTACACATTCGTGATGCACAGCACTATAGCAAAAACTACATAAAAAGACAATAGATCCGTGTATTCAACAGATGTGGTTAATCTCCCATTAATGTTTGTGTCCGTGTATCATTTATTCTAATTGAAATAAGATTCACTAATCACTATTCTCATAACATCTGTATTTATTAATGTCTAGTACAAGACATTTACACAAACATTTCAGAATATGCAAGGTAGATAAATGGGAACATTTATTGGAAGCAGAAGTGACATCATAAAGTTGAAAATACTGAGCTGATAGAAAATTTCTAGGTTACCAAAAAAAGAAGTAACATGCAGGCTGAGATCTCCAGAAAAATCACATTCTGAAACTTACAGAAGTACAGAAGCTGAAGATATTTCTGGGAGAAAATGTTGATCAATATCACACACAAAAAAACCCTTTAGAAATTGCAGGCATGTCACTGGGATTCTTACCCCTGAAGTAATGTAACATACTCTGAAGATAGACCTCCTCTGATGTTTCAGTGATTGAATGTTGTAGCACAAAGCATAACTAATTCATTTAGTTAAAGTGAATTGCACTAAACCAGGCACTTGTCTTAAACTTGGGTAGTCCAACAACTCTTTATAATGATCCTGCACTGCAAAATTTAATATTGTACTTTCATGATGGAAAGCAAAGTCAGTAAAGCTGAATAAGGCTTTAATGTTGCATATAACGTATCAAAAACAATTCAGTAAACAGCATTCTCTTGTCCTATAGCAGGTAGTCCTCGGTTTATGATAGCAATGGAGCCTACCCATTTGTGTTGGAGCTTGAGGACTACATTAAATGAAGTGGGTTATTAACAACCTTCCTGTCCCTGCTTTCTCCAATGCATTCGTTAAATGGGCGCACAATTGTTTGGTAAGCATGGAATGACTCGGGGTTTGGGAAATCAAGGGAAGCCTAGTGCAGGCCTCCCCCGCCCTTTGAAATATCTCATGCTCTTCCTTCTGTCTCCTGGGTTCCCCCAAAGGCCTTTGGGCCTCCTCCATACCCCAGTCTGTCACAATTGCACACTTGCCCTTTGAAGATATACAGAGATCAGGAAGTTGGAGTAGAGAAGGTTGCTCCCTTGCTGGGCCACATGGCACAATTGAGAAGAAGTCCTGTCCCTTTTGCCTCCCTTGCAATCCTTTCCTCCCCAGCCAGCACAAATTGGTACAATTTCTTCTTATCTCCACCAGAACTATCTTTATGCTAGTCTTACACTTATTTATTTATTTATTCATTTGTCCAATACACAAATACATAGGAAGAAAAATAGACATGTAGTAATATATATAAGGGTAAAAGTGAACTTAGACGAGAGGATATATGAAAGGAAGAAAATATATATGATAAGTGAGAGAAAGGAAAGACAATTGGACAGGGGACGAAAGGCACACCAGTGCACTTATGTACGCCCCTTACTGGCCTCTTAGGAACCTGGAGAGGTCAATCGTGGAGAGTCTAAGGGAGAAATGTTGGGGGTTAGGGGTTGACACAATTGAGTCAGGTAATGAGTTCCACGCTTTGATAACTCGATTGTTGCAATTATATTTTTTACAGTCAAGTTTGGAGCGGTTCGTATTAAGTTTGAATCTGTTGCGTGCTCTTGTATTGTTGCGGTTGAAGCTGAAGTAGTCATTGACCGGTAGGACGTTGCAGTGGCAAAGCTAAGAAGAAATCGTGCCTATTTTAGTCTATTGTAATCCTTTCTTCCCCAGTCAGCGTAAATCGGTACAATTTCTTCTTAGCTTCATCAACATTAGCTGTAGTTTCTGAATGATGATCCTAGAGCAGCCCCACAGACAGCACAGTATAGTAATCCAATCAAGAAGTAGCCAAGGCACAAATGACTGACTAAAGATCTTCCCAGTCCAGCAACAGCTAAACAACTGGTGCCAATGTCAATCTACACAAAGATCTTAGTCTTAGTAGCCGCCTATTTTTCAAACAGAAGCCATGAATCGAAGAGGACCTCTAGGTTGTACAGTGTTCCCTCAATTTTCACGGGTTCAAACTTCTCGAAATGTCTATACCACGGTTTTTCAAAAATATTAATTAAAAAATACTTCACGGTTTTCCCCCCTATACCACGGTTTTTCCCGCCTGATTATGTCATATGTCATTGCCAAACTTTCATCTGCCTTTAAAAAACATTTTTTTAAATAAACTTTAATAAATAAACATGGTGAGTAATGATCTAAATGGTTGCTAAGGGAATGGGAAATTGTAATTTAGGGGTTTAAAATGTTAAGGGAAGGCTTAGGATACTGTTCATAGCTAAAAATAGGGTATTTACTTCCGCATCTCTACTTCGCGGAAATTCGACTTTCGCGGGCGGTCTCAGAACGCATCCCCCGCGAAAAACGAGGGAACACTGTATACCAGTCTATCAAGGGGAAGTGCAAACCCATTAAAGACTAAAGATGAAGGAATTGGAGAGAGCAAGCATAACATGCTACTCGATTTTATAACGATTAGACCGGAGTCTGTTCCCCCACACCCAGGCCCACATGGCCTCCAAGCACAGCCAGCATCACTTGATCAGCCTAGTGTTATAGTGTATAATTGGGAATCATCAGCACAACTGACAGATGATTTCACCCAGCAGTCTCATGTAGATATTAAACCAAAGGGGAGAGTTGACAAATAATAGGCTATGGTTCTTTGAAGTTTTTTTCTTTTAACTAATCAAATGTCAAAAGAAGAATTGTTGAATGTGTAGCAGACAAAATATAGCAATGGTAACAATACTCAGCATTTCAAAACCAGACTTTGTTTCTGCCCAGTCCTAAAGCCTCTGAGATGTTACAAAGAAGCTTTGTAGAAGAAGGGTATCTCTCAGCCAGTCACTTATTTCAGGCATTGACCAGCAAAATCTTTTTAAAAATGAGTTAAACATTTAACTCACTGAATATCAGTATAGACTATACAACACAGAAATTGAATAGAATAAAGCAAGCCATACAATCTTATAACAATACAGTGGAACCCCGACATAAGAGCTGCTCGACTTAAGAGCTACTCGAGATAAGAGCTGGGAGAGGAGAGACATTTTTTTATTTTATTTTATTTATTACTTGGATTTGTATGCCGCCCCTCTCCGCGATACGAGCCGAGAAGAGCCGGGCTGGCTTACTTTCTTTCCTTCCCGCACTGATGCAGAGCCACTTGAACAAAGCGTCGCGCCCCTCTGATGCTTTCGGCGGCTTCCGAAGCGACGCTGGGCTCTTTTGCCGCCAAAAGCGTCAGGGGGGCGTGACGCTTTGTTCGAGTGGCTCTGCATCAGCGCGGGAAGGAAGGAAAGTAAGCCAGCCCGGCTCTTCTCGGCTCGTATCCCGGCACTTGGTGAGTGGAGAGGCGGTCGCCTCCCCTGCCGCCCCACTCTGGGGGTCCTTGGCTTCTGCTGGGGGTGGGGGGATCCGAACGCTGTTTTGAATTTCACATTCCGAGTGGCCCAAATGCCAAAGGCGAACTTCCGCACCTCAGGAGTTAGCTCGCAAACGGCGCGGCTGTTTTAAAACATCGCTGCCGGCCTGGGGGGGGAGAGGGAAAGGGGGGAGAGGGGGGAGAGAAAGAGAGAGGGGGAGAGAGAGAAAGAGAGAGGGAAAGGGGGGGGAGAGGGGGGAGAGAAAGAGAGAGGGATAGAAAGAGAGAGAGAGTGAGAGATGCTCAGTGAGCCTTTCTTTGAAGTTGCCTTTCTTTCTTTCTTTCTCTCTCTCTTTCTTTTTCTCTCTTGCTCTCTTGCTCTTTCATTCTTTTTTCTTTCTCTTTCTTTCTTTCTTTTTCTTTCTTTCTTTCTTTCTTTCTCTTGCTTTCTTTCTTTCTCTTGCTTTCTCTCCTTCCTTCCCTCCTTCCATTTCTTTCATTCTCCCTCTCTATTTTTATTTCTCTTTCATTTTCTTTCTTTCTCTCTTGCTTGCTTTCTTTCTTGCTCTTTTTCTTTCTCTCTTTTACCTTCCCTTCCTCTATTTCTTGCTTTCCTTTTCCTTCCTCCCTTCTTTCCTCCCTCTACAGGATTGGGTGGCAGTGAAGTTACTCTCCCCTTTCATAAGTTTCCTTGCTTCCTTCCTCTGTTCCTGTCCCTTCACCCTTTCTTTCTTCCTTTCTTTCTTCCTTCCTTTCTTTCTTTCCTTCCTTCCTTTCCTCCCTCCATTTCTTGCTTTCCTTTTCCTTCCTCCCTTCTTTCCTCCCTCTACAGGATTGGGTGGCAGTGAAGTTGAATAAATAACTACAGTTTAATGAATAAAAATAAAAGTTTGCCATGTTGATTGTTTTGGGTAAAAAGAGGAAGGGAAGGAAAGCTCTCAGCTTATCATCTTATTAATAAGTAAAGTTACATTTATTCTTGCAATGTCTTTTTGCATAATTTAGACTAACTTTGTGAGTTTTTTGAGGGCTGGAACCAATTAAAATTATTTACATTAATTCCTATGGGGAAAAGTCGTTCGAGATAAGAGCTGCTCGACTTAAGAGCGCAGGTCCGGAACGAATTAAACTCGTATCTCGAGGTACCACTGTACCAGTAAAATTGTAAGTTTGAGAATTTGGGGCATAAAAATTAACATAGTAAAGCATTATGCAAATAAATAAGGATTTAGAATAATTAATAGTAAAATTACCAATCTAAGATGTAGAATAATTATGCTAAAGTCTGTCTGGATAATTTACCTATGGATAAAATAGACACAAATAAGAATCAATTGAAAATAGAATACATTGTTACAAAATAATGACTAAATTGAAAGCAGCATTTGAAATGTTTCCAAATGAAGACTATCTAGGGGTGTTTGAGAAAAGAATTATGGCAAATTGCACAAGCTTTGAAAAGTATTTGGCTGCAATCACCAAAGTATAATCAGATTGATCTGATAGCAGTTTGAGAGGAAAGGAATCAGTGTGACCAGGGTATTTGGTAATGAGTGCACATAATAATTCCTGGCAAGCATCAGCCTAGACAATGTAACATGCTCCAGAGTTTCAATTGCTCCTACACCACGTGGCACAATCTCCTCTCAAAAGGGATGCTGCAGTCTCTCTCCTCAATGACTGCTATTTGAAAGTCATTGAATCTAGCCAAAGAAAAAAAAATCCTTCTAAATTTAGGATGATTCTGAGGCCGAGTTATCTGGATGGGTGAAGAAAATGTACCGAGTGTCTTAGAAAGATGTTCCTGAGCAAGAATGACAAATTGGATTCTAGCTCTATGTCAATGGCGTTTTATTTAAGATTGGCCAATGCACAGTCATACCCTATCAGGGTGATGGCTGCCCCTGAGAAACCATCAGATTTTAATTTTTCATGTAGTGCCTGACACCAGGGAGAGTGGAAGCTGTCAGCCGTAATTAAAGAGACCAAGCCAGCTGGAAAAAAAGAAGCTTAAGCCAGTATGAAAGAATGAGAATCCAGGTGGAAATTTCTATTTTGAGTGGACCAACTTCAGGATGAAAGTCCACATTTGCAACGCAGCAGGGTGGAAGAGACATCTCAAGAACTTAGGCTGAACTCTTCTTCAAAGGAGAAGAAATGACTTGTAAGAGCCTGACTGGATTCCAAATAGGAGCTGAGCTCAAATGTTGCCTGAGAAGGTTTGGAGTGCTGTAGTACAAAAGTTATCATAACAATGGGACCCCTAGTTATCATTTTTTTAAAAGCCAATTATGATCTCATAAACATTGACCTCTCATCTCTTGAGTGGCAAACCCTATTTTCTGGCTGTATTACTGTTGAAGACCATTATAACATTTTCCTACTTGAAGTCAAAAGTCACTAAACTATACATACCACTAATAATTTCCCAAAACAAGAAAAACAAACTACCCGTAATAATAACAAAGCTCCAAGCACACAAAAAAAATTCTTTGGTGAAAAAAAAAACTGGCTACATAGCCAACTTCAAAAAGCAGCTACAAAAATTATGCCAGCAAATAAATGTACCAATTATCATATCAATCAAGAAGAAAACCTCCTGCGCACGAAATCCAACTCTGCATTCTACAATTTTGGAAAAAACAAACTTAAAGAGATGAGAACCATCCCACCCTAAAAGGACCTAACAATAAAGACTGTAATGATAAACCATTAAAACTAACCTCTAACAATTTATTTGCCTCAGTCTTTGTAAATAGCAACAACTTATGCCCAACATTTGCTAGTCGAACCACAAATAATCACAATAATCTGATACACACTGATTTCACAGAAACATAGAAGACTGACCTCATGGTCCATCTAGTCTGCCCTTATACTATTTCCTGTATTTTATCTTAGGATGGATATATGTTTATCCCAGGCATATTTAAATTCAGTTACTGTGGATTTACCAACCATGTCTGCTGGAAGTTTGTTCCAAGCATCTACTACTCTTTCAGTCAAATAATATTTTCTCATGTTGCTTCTGATCTTTCCCCCAACTAACCTCAGATTGTGCCCCATTGTTCTTATGTTCACTTTCCTATTAAAAAACACTTCCCTCCTGAATCTTAGAAGATAACGTAGGAAAGGCACTATGCAATCTAAAACCATCTCTATCCATTGGACCAGATGGACTATGTGCCTATTTCTTTAAATAACTTTCCACCGCCCTAGCAGAATCACTGAGCATATTTTTTTATAAATCTTTCAGGATCAGCTCCCTATCCAACCTATGATCACTAGCCACGGTCATCCCTATTTTCAAAAAGGGAGACCCCAACCTAGTTTGCATCACCTGCAAAGTCATGGAATCAATCATGAACAAATCCATTACCTTCCACTTAGAGACAAACAACCTACTCTCTCGCAACAATTTGGTTTCAGGAAAAAAATATTCTGCAATCTACAACGTCTACACTGTAAAAATATATGGACTATATAAATCGATCAAGACAAAGTAATAGACACAATTTACATAGATTTCTGCAAAGCCTTTGACTCAGTAGTACATGACAAACTACTTCTATAAAATCTTATAGCATTTCTGGACCAATACACAAATGGATTACTGTGCTCCTGTCAAACAGGCAATATGTGGTCAAAATAGGAAATGCTTTATCATGCCCTGGCTGTACCTGTTAACAGCGGTGTTTACCAAAGCAGCATTTTAGGACCAACTCTCTTTATTCTTTTCATAAATGACCTTTATGATATAAAAAGCAACTGCATCCTCTTCGTAGTTTATGTAAAACTATTCAACACCATTGACAATACTACTCCCCTTCCAAAAGACCTTGACTGTGTATCAGTATGATCACACAAGTGGTGACTTCAAATCTCAAACAATAAATGCTCAGTCTTACACATTGGCCAAAATAATCAAAACACAAAATACAAACTAGATGATCACAACGTTGCTCACTCAGTAAAGGACCTTGGAGTACTCATTTCTAATGATCTGAGTGCCAGAGCTCACCACAACAGCATTGCTAAGAAGGTATTAAGAGTGGTCAACCTAATCTTGTGTAGCTTCTTTCTGGTAATATTGTACTTCTAACCAGAGCATATAAAATATTTGCTAGACCAATAATCAAATCATTCTTTGACAAAATTAATGGACCAGGGGAATGCTGTCAGTTTACTTGGACTTCAGTAAGGCTTTTGACAAAGCTTTTCACCATAACATGCATACATTTGTGCATTTGTATATCAGCACTGCAGAGCTTTATGACTCCTATTTGGTGTATGAGCTTGTCTCCCTTCCCATCTCTCCTTACTTTGTTATTTGCCTTGCTTTCTAGGGTTTTGGGGGTTTTTTTGCTTGGAATTAGAGTCTGGAGATCCTAAAGATTGGTCAAACCCCCTCCCCCCCCTCAATTTGAATTTAAAACTCTCCTGATAAGTTGAGCCAGTTGTTTTCCAAAATTATTCTTCCCAGTCTTTGTGAGGTGCAACCCATTCCTTGCCAAAAGCCCATCTTTTAGTTAGTATAGTCTGTAGTCCAGGAATCCAAACTTTTTTTTTGGTGACACCAACCCTTTAGCCCGTGGTTCATTTCTATAATTCTTTGTTCTCTTATCCTTTATCTCTTATCTCTTATCCTTTCATTGGCAGTATAGATGAGAAAGCTATGTTGTGAGCCGCTCCGGGTCCTTGGAGAGGGGTGGCATACAAGTCTAATTAATAATAATAATAGTAATAATAATAGTAATAATAATAATAATTGTCCACCCAACTCCTTGACTTTCTTGCCTAGTTGCATTAAGAATTACTAATGCATTAATTAAGTCAGAAAAGGGGCTTCCAGACTTCTGATTTTTGACAGTGGGAGACTAAGTATAATGAGGGCTTCCTCAACTTGCAATGAATCCACTCCAATAAACTTTCAGCCAATCAAAGTTGAGAAAACATTATGGGAGTTACAATCCAAATAACTGCAGGATATCAAGCAGGAGAAACCAAGAATGAGAAAACAGATACTGTTAACTTAGGAAGATGCTATCATGATTTTTTCCACTTCATAACTACTGTAATTTTGACAAGAACCAGACTTTTTGCAGGATGTACAATTTGTGCATTCTGTACACAACTACAGCCCACCAATTGGTCATCCAAAATGACCAAATGTTCTCTTTTACCCCTAAAGTGAGAATTTTGCTGGCAAGCAATTGTTCTGGTCAATGAAATTGCAATGAATTAGCAACAGCAAGAAGCATGGATATAAATAACAAATGTGTTCTGTCTGGGTTCCCCCAGACCTCAACACCAACTGGGAAAAACAGCCAGACACTCTGGTAAAAGCCAAAAGTATTTTATAACTGGAAAAAAATAAGCACAGAGGAAAACCTGTTCTTCCCAACAGACAGGATATAATACGGTACAGCAGGGTCCTGATGTCCAGACAATACAGCAAGCTTCTTGCTGGCACCCCCCCCCCCCAAGGTTTCAATAGTCAAAGGCACAAACCAGGATTCCAAGACACCAAAGTTCACAGTCAGGTCCCACGACTCTCAAAGATAAAACTCCACAAGCCAGGAAGGGTGGGTCTGCCTTTTAGCCTTTCCCAAGAGCACCACACCCAAACCCAGCTGCTGCCACTTTAATGCTGAAAGTATTTAGCCAATTGACTCCGTCTCTGATTAGCTCTTCGTTGTCGCAGATCAATTATGGCTTGTGCACTTTCCTCTAAGGAATCCAGGCTGCTTGCTGAGGAGAGCTCCCCCTGGTGGGACTCTGGCTGTCCTCCCTCTTCTTCAGCCTGGGATTCCTCCTCGTCTGTCTGCACCTCCTGTTCCTCAGCCTCTCCCTCTGAGCTGGAAACCGACAGAAGGTCAGCCGTTCCCGGAGGGGCCTCAGACGGAACCACAACAAAATGTAATTACTTACAGGAATTGGTAAAATACTAAGAGTTGACAACAACTTGATGGCACATAAGCATTGCACCTTTTCTCCTCAACTAATTTGATTCATTCAGTTTTGACAATATTAGACTTGTAAATACTTGTAAATATACTTTAAACATTCACTGAGTTAACAAATATAAAGCCTGATACCACATCATTAATAATATGCATACACTTTTTCTTATACATGCCAATTAAATTTGTATTCTTAATTCTGCTTGATAATATATTATGTTCAAGGTAAAAGTATTTTACTTTTTTACCTTTGTACATGTTGTGATTCAGCCTGAGGCTCCTCAGGGACCGGCTGCGTCTCTGCTGGATCCATGCCCAGAGGAGGAGGACAGTGAACAGGAGGGGGAGGACCAGGCAGACGTGGGAGTGGAAAGTCAGGAAGAGGAGGAGGGAGAGCATCATGAGAGCCCCCGGGGGGGGGGGCTCTCCCCAGCTAGTAGCCTGGACTCATTGGATGAAGAAGTTCAGGCTATAATTGACATGAGACAGCGACGTGCAGCTCAGAGACGGGACCAATTAGAAAGGTATTTGCATCACTGAATTGGCAACAGCTGGGTTTGGGTGTGGTTCTCCTCAGCAGGGTTTAAAAGGCAGGCCTGCCCTTGCAGCCTTGTGGAGTGTTATCAACTGGAAGTTCTGTGACCCTGCTTTGCTTCTCGGCATCTCTGATCTTGGCTTGTGGCCTAGAAGTCTGGAAGACTTGGGGGAGGCGTGGGTTTGTTATCTCCAGCGTTGTTTTTGACAGCAAGAATCCTGTTTTATTTCATGGCCTTCGTGAAACCTCTGTGAAGTTCCAGCGTGTTCCTGTCTGTAAGAACAGTTTCTGTCACCTGTGTTTGCTTTGAATTATATAAACTGCCTTTGCTTTTTACCAGTGTGTCTGGCTTCTCTTTTTGGTTGGTGTTGGCTTCTGGAGGGACCCAGACAGAACAGTACATAAGGAATGTTATTTGAAGTAAAGGTGTCTATGTTAGTTGTGATGAATTAACTATAGCATATTAACTACTGATAAATTAACTACCATATAGAAAACAACATTTCTTATGGTTGTGTCACACATAGTTTATGTGACTAGGTGTTCAGAGATGCTGCCTATATTTTTCTTTCTTGACGACACACATAATTACACATGCTTTCACCCTTAATTTGACTTCAAATGGCATTTCTTAAATTATTTATCAAAATTCAGAAAAATACTTAAAAACACTTGCATTCCAATTGCAATTAATTTCAATTATGCCCGGGTCTCCAAAAGAAGATCCTTGTAAAAAGTGAGTGGGAGACTAATGTTTTCATAGTACCGTTTGGTTTTGGCTTTTCAGTAGCCCTATTGGCAATTGGTGTTTGCCTTCATTTCACATTTTAATGTGAAAAGGCACTTTCACAATAAAATGCAGGCATTGATATGTAGACATCATCAAGCACCATTAAAAATACAGTATTAAAATTATCTGCATTTATAGTGGTAAAAATAATATAGTAGTAATTTACAATTTGTAATTTCTGGATTTACTCCAATTCATGTGAATACAACTTTTGATTATTATTATTATTATTATTATTATTATTATTATTATTATTATTATTAATTAGATTTGTATGCCGCCCCTCTCCGCAGACTCGGGGTGGCTCACAATAGTGATAAAAACAATATATAATGACAAATCTAATAATTAGAATCTAAAATAACAATTGTACATTTAAAAATCTAAAAGCAAGGAACCCCAATATAAAAAACATACATACAGTCATATCATGCACAAAGACTACATAGGCAGGGGGAGATGTCTCAGTTCCCCCATGCTTGACGACAGAGGTGGGTTTTAAGGAGTTTACGAAAGGCAGGGAGGGTAGGGGCAGTTCTAATCTCTGGAGGGAGCTGATTCTAGTAGGTCAGAGCCGCCACAGAGAAGGCTCTTCCCCTGTGTCCCACCAGACAACATTGTTTAGTCGACGGGACCCGGAGAAGACCAACTCTGTGGGACCTAACCGCTGGGATTCATGCGGCAGAAGGCGGTCTCGCAGATATCCTGGTCCGGTGCCATGAAGGGCTTTATAGGTAATAACCAACTTTGCTATTTAGTATGGAGTTTATAACACATCAAATATTACATATAAAAAGTAACAAACACAGATAAGAAGTCAAAATCTGCAAGATGAAAAGAATGGTATTGTTGGTATCACAGGCATCTACCAAAAGGGTGGAATGGATTATAATGCTACTATATTCATCATCTTCACACTCCATTAAGATTATTAATGCCAGATTAATTAACTTTAGTCCTGATTCATTTATCTGTCCTATTAATGGAAAGATTTTCCTCTGAAGCTGAAATCTTCTGTTGGTCCTGAGAAATCATTGGATTAGGAGTAATTTCTGAGTACCTTAATATGTCTCAGGCAGATAAAAGAATTGTGGAGTACATGCACTTGCTTTTTTTCCTGCAGACATTTCATTACTTGACTAGATAATGTGCTAGACCTGACTAAATGACATGCTGGGTAATGTGCTCTTCAATGGTAGAAGGGAGTGGGGTGTGCTTTCTGTTTACAGTATATACAACGCCTTGCCCTCTCAGTATTGGTGGGAGTGGTTTCCTTCTTGGCACTTCCTTGACTAAGCTATTTGTCTATGCTGTCTATGCTGGGCTGTTTGTCTAGCCGCCCTGATTGGCCGGGATTGGGTGGCACAGAAGTAAAATTAAATAAATGCTAATAGTTCCTTGATTACGGTATTGTTTCCTGAATGTTTGTTGGTCTGGTGATAATCCCTGCTTATCCTGTGTGTTGATTGTTGATGAAGCGGTGTTCAGGTCTTTTTATTTCCTTTTTAGCTTATTATCTGTTTTGAATGGTATGTAAGTACAGTGGTACCTCTACTTAAGAACTTAATTCGTTCCATGACTAGGTTCTTAAGTAGAAAAGTTTGTAAGTAGAAGCAATTTTTCCCATAGGAATCAATGTAACAGCAAATAATGCATGCAAACCCATTAGGAAAGAAATGAAAGCTCGGAATTTGGGTGGGAGGAGGAGGAGGAAGAAGAAGAAGAGGAGGAGAAGAGTCGCTGCCCAGAGTAAAAGGAGTCTGTCTTTCTTTTCTCTGGGTGCTGGCAGAGGTTTATTCCCTCTCAAAGCACCCAGAGAAAGGAAAATGCTTCATTCGCTCTGGACTGCCAAAGCCTCCTTGAACGCCACCGAAAGGCTCCTCTGGCAGCCCAGAAAAGCCCGAGATGACCGGGATTAAAGGGGAAATGGCAGGAAACTTTGTGCCACTCTCAAATTTCCTGGGAAATTTTTCCGGGCTCGGGTTCTTAAGTAGAAAATGGTTCTTAAGAAGAGGCAAAAAAATCTTGAACACCTGGTTCTCATCTAGAAAAGTTCTTAAGTAGAGGCGTTCTTAAGTAGAGGTACCATTGTATTACCGTATTTTTGGAGTATAAAATGCACTGGAGTATAAGACGCACCTTAGTTTTTGGGGAGGAAAATAGGGGGTGGGATTTGGTTACCAGATATTCATCTGGCTAGCATCCTTAGTCTGGTCAGCTTCAGCACAGTATTATATCCCCTGGTCAGAGTAAATAGAGCAATGAAAAAACCACTGCAAAGACAGGGTTTGGAAAACATTCTTTGCAGAAAGTAACAATACAAGAGTTTGCAAGTGGGTAAAAGCTAGGAACACTGTTAACACCTGGTTAGGGCTGAAAAGAAACTTATTCGGAGCAAGTTAGAACAATGAAAAATACCGTGCAAAGACTTAAGGCTTGGAAAACATTCTTCACAGAGAAAAACAATGAAAAATCCTGCGAGGTAAGAGCTGGGAGGATCAATAGCACCTAGTTAGGTCTGGGGGGAAAAGCTTCCAAAAAAAGCTACATTCAGAATATAAGATGCACCCAAATTTTCAGCCACTTTTAGTAAGGAAAAAGGTACGTCTTATATTCTGAAAAATACAGTATTTATCTTTATGTACTTGTTGATGGCTAATTTATCTGAATGTCAAGCTTCCAGGATTCTCAAAGGTTTTTGGATTCAGCTTGGTCCAAATTTTCCAATTGAAACTATGGTTAACTCTGCCCATGTGTTGTAAGATTAAGGAATGTTCATCATATCTTCTGAATGCTAGTTGGTACTCATGGAAGTACCAAGTACCTTCTGCTGCACGAATCCCAGCGACCAGTTAGGTCTCACAGAGTGGGTCTTCTCCGGGTCCCGTCAACCAAACAATGTCGCTTGGCGGGACCCAGAGGAAGAGCCTTCTCTGTGGTGGCCCCGGCCCTCTGGAACCAACTCCCCCCAGAGATTAGAATTGCCCCCACCCTTCTTGCCTTTCGTAAGCTGCTTAAAACCTACCTCTGCCGCCAGGCATGGGGGAATTGAGATACACTTTCCCCCTAGGCCTTTACAATTTTATGCATGGTATGTCTGTATGTATGATTGGTTTTTATATAATGGGTTTTTAACTGTTTTTAGTATTGGATTATTGTCATATACTGTTTTATTACTGTTGTTAGCCGCCCCGAGCTTGCGGAGAGGGGCGGCATAAAAATCAAATAAATAAATAAATTCTGCTAGTCTTCTGCCTTTCTATCCTCCATTGTTACAGTTCTTACACTGTAGGTTGTAGATGATTCCTGTTTTTCCTTCTTGGGCTATTTTTATTGTTTTGCTTTATATAGGAAGTTTTGGAGGGCCTTAGCTGATTAGTGTGCTATGATGATGCCATATGGTTGCAATGCAATGGTCTCTTGGTTGTTTTCTGACCTGGCTCCCAAACATGACAAGCACACTGTTTTTAACTAAACATTTCCTTTATTAGGAGGGCAGCTCCAGGAAAGTCTCTCTCTCTCTCTCTCTCTCTCTCTCTCTCTCTCTCTCTCTCTCTCTCTCTCTCTCTCTCTCTCTCTCTCTCTCTCTCTCTCGCACAGCAGGCTAGCAAAGTCTCTAAGTGCCTGTGGAAAGCAAAGCTCAGTCCCTTTCCCCCTGAAATGGCCCCAAAACACCAGGAGTCTCTCTCTGTCTCTCTACCAGCACTCGGAAAGGAAGTCCTAGAAGCTTGCTTTTATCCAACACACACACACACATGCTCACAAGGCGTGCCTGACTCTCAGCACCACAGATTCCAAGAAAAAATTCCGATAAAGTTCCCAACAGGATTCAGAAGTTCAGAGTATCACTGGCTGACCGACAGGGAGATGAATACATCTTCCTAGCATAGTGTTCAAGCTAGTCTGAGACGGGGCAATCAATTTATTTATTTTATTTATTTTATTTATTTTATTTATTTTATTTATTTTATTTATTTTATTTATTTTATTTATTTTATTTATTTTATTTATTTTATTTATTTTATTTATTTTATTTATTTTATTTATTTTATTTATTTTATTTATTTTATTTATTTTATTTATTTTATTTATTTTATTTATTTTATTTATTTTATTTATTTTATTTATTTTATTTATTTTATTTATTTTATTTATTTTATTTATTTATTTTATTTATTTTATTTATTTTATTTATTTTATTTTATTTATTTATTTTATTTTATTTATTTATTTTATTTTATTTATTTTATTTATTTTATTTATTTTATTTATTTTATTTATTTTATTTATTTTATTTATTTTATTTATTTTATTTATTTTATTTATTTTATTTATTTATTTTATTTTATTTTTTATTTATTTATTTTATTTATTTTATTTATTTTATTTATTTTATTTATTTTATTTATTTTATTTATTTTATTTATTTTATTTATTTTATTTATTTTATTTATTTTATTTATTTTATTTATTTTATTTATTTTATTTATTTATTTATTTATTTTATTTTATTTATTTTATTTATTTTATTTATTTTATTTATTTTATTTATTTTATTTATTTTATTTATTTTATTTATTTTATTTATTTTATTTATTTTATTTATTTATTTTATTTTATTTATTTTATTTATTTTATTTATTTTATTTATTTTATTTATTTTATTTATTTTATTTATTTTATTTATTTTATTTATTTTATTTATTTTATTTATTTTATTTATTTTATTTATTTTATTTATTTTATTTATTTATTTATTTTGTCCAATACACAATGAGAGTTTTAGTGGGTATATATATACACACACACACACATAGTAAAATACATGATGAAGGTTATAGAGGAGATACTCATAGTAAAATATATCTATGAAAGAATAGCCCAAGTTTTGAATGTCCAAGTAAGTTTGTCTTCAGCCTCAAACAGTGAGATGAAGAGGACTAATCAAATGTTCCAACAATGTGTCAGAGTGTGCGTAGTATAGACAAAATTTGTGTCATAATTTTTAATTATGACAACGGTATCATCTACATACTAGATCAGTACTTTTGGTTGTATGTGTGGAAGTCCTACCATTTCTAGATGCTGCAAAACTGTCTCTTCTGAGTCCCGAGTGTGGTGATCCCAAAGTATGGTTAATCCCATGAGTATTCCTCTGATTTGTTGGTATATTTGTCAATCAAACTGAAAGAAAGTAGTTAGGCAGAGGATAATGAGATCTATGATTCTGGGTATTTTGATCTTAGTGAATTTGGCTAGGTTGGGTGTTTTGTTACAGTTCTGCTGCCATGGATTCTTTTGCTAGATCTGGAACTATAGATGTGAAGACTATGTAGATAATCTACAGTTAGATTAAAGTCTATGATTAGTGGAAAATTAGTAATTCAAGTCCTAATCAACAACCTAATAATTATTAAGATAGTGTCTATTTATTTTTATTTATTTTATTTATTTATTTTGTCCAATACACAATGAGGGTTTTAGTGGGTATATATCTATATACACATAGTAAAATACATGATGAAGGTTATAGAGGAGATACTCATAGTAAAATGTATCTAAGAAATAATAGAAAAGAAGATATAGTAATAGAACATATCAATAAAAGAACAGAAGAAGAGATATAGGAATAGAAGAAAGGTATAGGAGGTATAGGAGAGCAATAGGACAGGGGACGGAAGGCACTCTAGTGCGCTTGTACATTTCCAAAAAGGGTGGAGGGTTGTTGTTGGGGGGTTTTCTTTGTAAAATTAGGGTTGTCAAGTCTGATAAATACAACATTTCCAGATATTGATGAAGTTTTTTAGATATTACTCTGAGGGCTCTAATCACAATTATAATTATTTAAATTTATTCAGGATCTTAATTCCCAAAATTGCTTTACATTTTAGCATGAGAAAGTAAACAATTTTCTTTACAAATACTGTAGTTTCATATTTGTACTGGAAAAAATTGTCAGAAGTCCCAAATGTAAAAAGATAGGCATAGCAATAGCTTTGCCTAAGCTGAATCTACTATGGAACTAAATAAAGGACATTATTGTCTAAGGTCTGCCAGTCTTTTACCTGCACATTTAATTACAAAAATATTATCTCACAGGAAACAGGCTTCTTTCTGAATTTTCCATTGCTTTTAAAGGAGCCAGAAAGATAGATAGCTTTTCATCTCCCCTTGCAAGATGGTCACACTGTACTGAGAATGAATTGCTTTCTAAAAGATAATGAATTGGGGGAGTAGAACTGGAAATACCAGGCTAGAATCTATCACTCATTCCAGAACTTTGAAATCCATTAGGAGTTGCATCATATAAAATTTTATTTTATTTTATTTCTTATTTATTTATTTGTTTGTTTGTTTGTTTGTTTTCACTTAGATTTCTACGCCACCCTTGTCCTCAGACTCAGATGAAGAGCCAAACTGCATGGCAAATATAATTTGGGCTGCAGGCTGAAGCTGATTAAGAATGCAGGACAATTAAAAGTAACATGTATTGCATTTTCCAAAAAGAGCTTCTTTCATCTTTTGGGAGGAAGAATCCAAATATTATTTGTTCTGCTCTAATGATCCTACTCTGTGGAATTAATACAGTTTAACCAGAGGGATGGCCATTATCAAGACTGAATTATATTTCTTATATATTTTGCTTTCTCTATGTTTCTCAACATTTTTCCATTCATCTACTTTTTCTCTCTCTCAATAATAAGAGAGAACTCTCATTCCATTTCCTTCATTCCATAATGCAAATGGAGAGTTTGTGTTTTGCCATGGTTATTAAACAGCTACATTCACTTCACCAGAATTAATTTTTCAGCTCTACTTTTACCATCTGACTAATCATGGTTCATTTTCTGCTTTCTTCTTAGAATGTAACTTCCCTTTTGAATTGTAGAGTTGATTTACTATTTGGGTCTAGTAAGGCTAATATAATAGAGCTGGGGTGGCGCAATAGGTAGAGTGCTGTACTGCAGGCCACTGAAGCTGACTGTCGATCTGTAGGTCAGCGGTTCAAATCTCATCACTGGCTCAAGGTTGACTCAGCCTTCCATCCTTCCAAGGTGGGTAAAGTGAGGACCCGGATTGTCAGGGCAATATGCTGGCTCTGTTAAAAAGTGCTATTGCTAACATGTTGTAAGCTGCCCTGAGTCTAAGGAGAAGGGCGGCATAAAAATAGAATAAATAAATAAATAAATAAATAAATAAATAAATAAATAAATACAATTCAACAGATTCCACTTACTGTTATGGAGTTATGTTTTCTCCTTAGGGTTTTTATTAAATGGAGGACTAGGACAGTTTTTTTGCAAATAACATCACAATAAGTGGTTTAGTCCACTATTAATCTTGTTTAGTCCACTATTTAGTCCACTATTGTTCTGCCAGCGTGCCCCAACCGCCCGTAATTACAGGATAATTAGTCCAAAAAGACACACACCACATGATAGAAGGAAAATCAAAAGTCTTTATCAACAGAAAGCAGAAAAAACTCCCTTTTTAAATGCCAAAGGGATTTTCTGGTACACACAAGGCACAGGTTAAATGCAATCCAATTTCTCACCCAGTAACTGGGAAATTGAATCCAATTCCAAAGTCCAGAAAGTCCACACACAGTCTTGAACAGAGAAACAGCAAAACCACAATCTTGACGAAACTATGAATCAGATAAACTTCCACAAGGCTAAACCAGCACGCTGCTCTTTTTATCTGTAGCACTAATTACAGCAGCCCCACCCAACCACAGGTGGCCTCACTTATCTCCTGTAATAATCCTTCAGTTGTTCTCTCCTATGCATCACTCTATGCATGCGTGGGATGATAAGGATGATTGATCTCCTCCTGGGCTGTCTGCCAAACTCCCCTCTTCCCTGCTACTCACGCTTCCATCATCAGAGGAGCCTTCGTCGGGAGATTCTATTGGGAGCAAAACAGGCCTGTGGCATGTGGATATTTCCCCCACCTCCACATTCCTTGGGGCAGGAGCTGGGCCGGAGCCAACCACAACAACTATTAATCTTGTTTAGTCCACTATTAAATTCACTTTCTTTGTTTCAAGCAATTTATGAGAGCACAATGACTATATGGAGACAAAACTGAATCACAGAGTGGCTTAACTTTCAGTGACAAAATGTTTATAGGAATGAAGTCTAATAAACTGTTGCATGTAGATAAATCCAAGTTTCTTACATCATAAGAATTTTGGAAATAGTAAATCAGAAACTAGATGTTTGTTAAAATTCTGAAATATATCCTTCTTTCTTCAAAGTTAGAAAATTCCTGCCAATAAAAGGAAAAGATTAAAAGGAAAAGATGGGTCCAAGTAGTTTAAGATAACCTGGACATCTTAGTAATAATATTTGTCACATCGTACTCATGTTGGAGGCACCAAAGTGCTTCTGAGTTGAAAGATTAGCCATTGACATTACTGTTGCCCAGGAATTGTCCATAATAGCAATAGCACTTAGACTTATATACCTTCACTTCACATTGCTTTACAGCCCTCTCTAAGCGGTTTACAGAGTCAGCATATTGCTGCAACAATCTGGGTCCTCGTTTTACCGACCTTAGAAGGATGGAAGGATGAGTCAACCTTGAGCCATTAAGAATCCAATTCCTAGGGTGAGCAGTGAGTTAGCCTGCAGTACTGCATTCTAACCACCTGTTAATATTTTTGTAGCTGCAACTCCTACTGACATCACCAAAGGAAAAAAAAATTGACAATGGGAAAACAAAGGATGGGAGGAGGAGTTACATACAAATTCTGAGAGAATAAGTATATTACTGATTCTGCTTACTGATTACATAATTATCCAACCTCATGCCTCCTGCAGGATCATTCTAATTCAATTATTTGGAGCTGTATCTTGCAATTGAAATAATCCCAACTAGAATATTTTTATATTTCACATGAACATCTTGATTGTAAACCAACCTTTATATCCAAATAAGCATGTTGAGAAATTCAGCCCTTCATTAAAATTCTAATTTAAGAATTGTAATTTCTAGTTACTGTTCAAAAGTGCAAGTATTTTTTTTTCCTGAATAGAATGCTATAATCAGAAACCTCTTTAATCAGCCTTGAAGCAGTTTTCTATAGGTGGAAAGTCCTGTTTTAACAGCTGGATGGCTAGAATTCAATAAGAGAAGTTTATTCAGGGCCTCAGCAGCTTTTCCTCGAAATATGGAGAAAGCAAATTTCCAGATGGAGCTTCAAAGGAATGAATGAAAAATTAGTGAATAGTTACTTCTCTACATATATAGAAACGTCTATAGCTATCATGTTGATTCTAATATGTATTTGAATTTAAGTGTGGAGTAATCATTAGAAAAACAGGAATACAGCTTTAGTAATTATTAGAAAAACAGTAAGATGTAAAGATAAAAGCTATTTTAAATTTATTAACTTTGAATTGATTATAAGTAATGCTGTTTTCCAATAAATATCTTTCCTAAAGACTGCTTCTACTACATTTCTTCAGGAATGAAAAATGAATTTACTTTCTTCCTCCTCTGTTCCTTTATGGAACAATGAGCCTGTAATCTTTTCACTTCTAGATAATGCTTAAATTTTAGCTACATGGGATAAAGGAAGGAAGAAGAGGAAATGGGATATTTTTCCTTTTTTTGTTTAGGAAAAGGGGTAAAAAATCTTTTTTGTTGAATTGATGCTCCAGTTAATGACTGGAGTAAGTCTATACTGGTTATTAATCTGCCAGGGAGACATTGCTAGTTTATACTACAATAGTTTAGGGCTGCAAAACATTTAACAAAAATGTTAATAGATATTTCATTATGTCAGTACAGCTTAGGAAACAATTCAATAAACAATCCACAAAGCTGAAATCCACCAATTATCACATAGGATAAATAAATAATATGTCATTTTAGTCTTCATTAGTTTTGCTTTCCCAATAATCTTTATTTTACTCCTCCTTCCTTCTGTTAAATCAGATATGAACTTAGGATCATATGTTCCTTTGTGGCTTTCCAAGATTTTGCTCTCCATTTTAATAGCTTACTCTTAATTCTTTTTATTTTGAATTATTAAATACACAATCGTATCAAGTCTCCAATTTCACAGTCAACACCGTCCCTGCATTTTTCTTTCAATTTTGTGAGAATATGATTTTGATATGTGCATGTCACACACGTCAGTGTGTGTATGGATATTCCAGTTGGTAGAATATAAGCAAGAGCATGTTGTTTTGCAAGATAGTCTCTATATTACAGAGCCTAAATTGCATAGCTTAGTGTGAGTATAAGTAGAGGTGATTTGACTTTTGTGTATACTAACAAGAATGTGCTAAATCCTAACATTTTTTCTCATTAACTGAGGATAGTATAGGACGCATGAGTCAGCTAAGACCGGTAACCTGTATTTCTCTTACAAAAATCATTATGTGAATGGTGTGATTGATCAAAGCCAAGGTGGCAGTTGAGATCAATTTTTATGGCCAATGTGGTGAAGACCACTGCAAATGGAAAATGAAAGTTGGAATGTAAGAGGTGCAAATAAGAAAGAGCTTGAATTAACAAACAAAATGAAAGAATCATAAATATATTGTGTGCACATCAAACAAAGAAAAAAGTGAAAGTTGTAATAAATATGAATGAAGAAGGCCTGATCTTTTAGAATGGAATTAATAAATATATGCATGGAATTACAAGTGAAAAGACTAAAATGTATCTCAGAAAGTATGAATTGATGTAATGTACATAGTTATCATTGTGTATGAAAGTAGAAGTGCATAGGTTGGAGACAATCATATATTACATGGCAGTAAAAGGTGATGATAAAGGAGGCTGAGGTTCGGGAGAAATGTAGTAACCCTCCAAATGCACGTAATCCAAGGAAATATTATTCTCCTAGGTGATACCAATGGCAGTTTGATAAAATCCTAGTTTTAAACAAATGATTGGGTCATTCTGAGTGAGAATGGGGATTGGTAAAAATGATAGTTGTGGAATAAGACTGCCAATCAACTCACAGTAGGGCAGCGCCGGACTTACCCGGCTGGCAGGCTTTGCTGGAGGGACCGGGAGACACGGTCCCTCATGGCGGCCGCCATCTTGGATCCCGGGCGAAGTCTCGCGATGCGAGACTTCGCTCGGGGGAGCCGGACCTGATTGGTCGGCTCCTTGTTTGGTCCGGGCGGGGCCTGCTTGCCCTATATAAGGGCGAGCAGGCCCGGGGCTCTTCCTTTTCGCCCGGACTGAGCTCTGTAGCAGACGTTCGTTCGTCTGCTCCGGCGGCCATTTTAGGTGGCGACCTCGTGCGAGGCGCCATTTTGTGGCCTGTGGTCAAGCGAAGAGCCTTTCAGTGTTTAGCGGAGCCAGCATCGGCTGGACTCTGCTCCGGTTTGGAGCCTCATTGCCTGTTTGTGGGTGGTGGGGGGTGCTGCCTTTGGGAGGCCCCGCGGGCTTGCGGTGTTCTCGGGGTGGCTTGTGGCCTGGGATAAAGGCCTGGTGTCGGGCCTTGTTGCCCACGGGGAGGAGGAATTAGCCTCCTGAGGGGGTTTTGTTCTGCGGAGGCCTGCTGCTTCAGGCAGGCCTTTGCCCACGGGGTGCAGGGTCCGTTGGTGGCTTTGTTCTGCCCTATCCCTTCTGGTTAAAGTAAATTTATTCTTGCTGTAATGGCCCCTAAGAAGCGGCCAGCTAAGGCCCTCCCGGCCCAACCAGTGGTGCGGCCTAGGAGGGCTGCCAGGCCGTCTGCCCGGGCTCGGGCGGCGGCAGAGGGGCCCCCGGGGGGGATCCCGGTGGGGGTGGTGGTTGGGTTTATGCCCACAGTCCCTCAACCCGCGGTGTCCCCTTCTCTCTCCTGGGCCAGGGTACTGGAGCGGCTCGATGAGTTGGAGAGGTGGCGGTCGGGGGCAGGCCCGGAGGGGCTTTCCTCGGCTGCCACCGCAGCATGGGGCGCAGACCCCGAAGAGGAGTCGGCCCCAGCAGGGCAAGTGGCCCACGAAGTACAGATGGCGGGCACCGGACAGGCGGGCAGCACCGGGCAGACGGGCCATGCTGGACAGATGGCCCAGCCTGGGCAATGGTCATCGTTCCAGGGCCCAACCAGGATGGGCCCACCGTGGATGGCTTCTACCCCTTACGGGGCAGGTGAGGTTGCACCACATACAGGCACATCTCCGCTCCTGCCCATCCAGGGTCCCGGGTTCATCCCGCCAGCTTTGGGGGGTGGCAACAGCTTCACGGGGGCTGCTGCAGGCACCTGTGGTCAGGTCTGGTCCCCGCCAGCTCCGCCAGTGGGGGCGCTGGGGGTACCTGTCCCAACTGGGGCGGGGGTGGGGGGTTGGATTCCTCCTCCACCGGCCATTATGCCACCGGTCCCATTCATGTATCCACCGGGGCTTGGGGTGCTGGGCTCGGGGGCCACCACGGTGTGGGACCCGTTCGCCAGCATCAAGCCTGGGGCCATCCCTTGCGGGTTGCCCGCCACTCCTTTAGGGTACCATCTGCACCCGTCAGTTAAGGAGGCAATCTGGCGGGGGGAGTACGTTGATTTGTTCTCCATCTTGAACAGGGAGGTCCCTAAACAGGACAAGGAGGTGGTCCCTGGGGAGAAGGTGAAAAAGACAAAGGTCACGAAATGCTTCAGCTCGTGGCTGTATGCCTTTCTGACCTTTGCGTCGGTGGTCATTCAGAGGCAGCCGGGGAGGGCCGCTGCCTTGCTGAAGTACATCGACCTTATAGCGAGGGCCCATTTTGAATATGGGGGCACCATATGGAGGCATTACGACAAGGGTTTCCGTATGCGTATTGCCCATGACCCCTACTTGCCTTGGGATATGGTGGTTCCGGACCTGTGGTTCCAGGCCACGCATATGTCAGGGAAGGAGGGCTGTGATAGGACCGATAGCGGTCACTTTATGGAGGAGGAGCCGGCGACGCCCGCGCCGGCCAAGGCCGTGGCGGGTGTCGTTGGTAAAGGGGCCTCTCTCGTGTGCCACGAATTTGCGGTGAAGGGGGCGTGTTTTCGCCCCATTTGCCGGTTTCGTCACGCCTGCGGAAGTTGTGGGGGAAACCATTCCGCAGCCGTGTGCCCCCGCCCCAAGAAGGGGATTGAAAAGAAAGGCTCGGGTCCCCCGAAGCCTCCCCACCTGCTGGGGGAAAAGGGGCCCAGCCCAATTAATTTAGTGGTGCTTGAGGGTTGGTTGGGCGACTACCACCCTCGCTCGAGAGCGGCCGCTCTCTTGCTAGGTTTTTCAGAGGGATTTAGGATCCCTTATCAGGGTGTTAGGAAGGCCTTCATGTCCGACAACCTTAGGTCGGTTGTTGGTCATGAGGACATTGTTAGGGAGAAGATTGGGAGGGAGGTTGCCGAGGGCAGGGTCCTCGGGCCCTTCTCGGAGCCGCCCTTCCCGAATCTTCGGGTGTCTCCCTTAGGTGTGGTCCCCAAAAAGGCGAGTGGTGAATTTAGGTTGATTCACCATTTGTCTTTTCCAAAAGGGGAGTCAGTGAATGATTTCATTCCTGACGAGTTGTGTTCAGTCCGGTATGCGTCCTTTGATGCAGCCGTGACCATGGTTAGGAAGTGTGGGGTGGGAGCCCTTATGGGTAAATGCGACATTAAGTCGGCATTCCGGCTCCTCCCCATACACCCAGACGATTTTGAGCTGTTGGGCTTCCATTTTGAGGGGGGTTATTACGTGGACAGAGCTTTGCCCATGGGGTGCTCTGTCTCGTGCTCGCTTTTCGAGAGTTTTAGCACCTTCTTGGAGTGGGCGCTCAGGAGGCAAAGTGGTCTGGGTACGGTCGTTCACTACCTAGATGATTTCCTGTTGGCGGGGCCTGCGCATTCAGAGCAATGTTTTGCTTTGATGCGGGACTTCGAAGCCCTTTGTGCTCAACTGGGGGTGCCTTTAGCCTCTGAGAAGACCGAAGGCCCCGCCACCAGGATTACCTTTCTGGGTATTGAATTGGACTCAGAGGAGCAATCTTCTAGATTGCCCCTGGAGAAGTTGGTTAAGATTAAGCGGAAGCTTGATGAGGTCCTGGGCTGCCGGAAGGTGACCCTACGGCAGCTTCAGGAACTGGCAGGCATTCTTAATTTTGCCTGTCGGGTAGTTGTTCCTGGAAGGGCTTTTTCCAGGAGGTTGTATGATGCGATGAAGGGGCTCCGTTTGCCCCATCATCGTACCCGCCTTTGCGCTGGGGTCAGGGCTGACCTCGGCGTGTGGCGGGATTTTTTGGATAGATTTAACGGGTTGTCTTTCTGGAGGCACGAGCTTCTGTTGGAAGCTGAGTTGCAGCTCTGCTCTGACGCCGCGGGGACTTGTGGTTTCGGGGTAGTGTTAGGTGACCAGTGGTGCTGGTCGGCATGGCCTCCGGAATGGAGCGCCTCTTCGTTGGTTAAGGACCTTACGTTCTTGGAGCTCTTCCCCTTAATAGTGGCCTTAGAGCTTTGGGGGGAGCAGTTTAGGGACAAGACCGTGCACTTTTGGTGTGACAACCTAGCGGTTGTCCATGTGGTGAATGCCCTGTCCTCAAAGAGCGACAGGGTTATGCGGCTTGTCCGCCATTTTGTGCACAGGTCCTTGTCTCTAAACGCATTGTTTTTGGCTAAGCATGTCCCCGGGTTGGATAACGGGGTCGCTGATGCCTTGTCCCGTGGTCAGTTGTCCAAGTTTCGGACCCTGGCCCCGTGGGCCCGAGAGTTGCCAGAGGAGTTTCCCGGCCACCTCTGGAGTCTGGGAGGGATCCAGAGTGGTGGAGAGACTAGGCATCCCGGGCAATCCCCTTGTCTGTGGCGCCCGGCACCTTGGGGCATACCAGCGTGCGGGCAAGGAGTTTGGGGATTTCAGGCAGGGCAGGGGTTACCAGCTTAGCTGGCCCGGCCCTGTATAGCGCCTGGCCGGGTTCTGCGTCCAGCTTGGGCAGCGTGGCCTGTCAGTTAGGATGATCCGGTCCTGGTTAGCCGGCCTCGCCTTTCTGTACAAGGCGGGGAGGTTTGCAGTTTTTCGGGTGACTTTGCATCCGGTAGGTGCTGGAAGGCCGTCTGAGGGAGCGAGCGGGGGCCCCTGGTGACACTCGTCAGGCTCGACGGTGGAGCAGCTGGCTTTAATCAACGTGGTTTTTGGCAGTCTGTGTTCCTCATTGTAAGAGGCCCGTTTTTTGGGGGACGCGACTTGTGTCATATGTTTTGGGGGCCCTTGGGGTCAGTGAGGCCTGGCCTCCTCTCAGGCTGACGATTCGCTCCGTGCCTTCCAGCACGCTGATCTGGCCTTTAGACAAGGGGGGGTGTCCCTTGTGGTAAAGCGGTTTAAGTCAGATCAGCTACGCAGAGGGGTTACCATCTAACTTAGTGCGGCCGCCGACCAATCGGTGTGTACGGTGGCCGCCCTACAGCTTCTGTTGTTTTCTGCGGGGGTCGGATCCGGGGTGCCCGTCTAGGCATTGGGACGGTACCCTTTCCGACCCGTTTACAATTTTGGGCGTTAGTAACCAGGGCAAGGGCCCAGGTGGGCACGGATCCCGCCGGTTATGGAACGCGTCGTTCCGTATCGGCGCCGCCACTAGCGCGGCACTTTCTGTTTTCCCGGCCCACTGGATTCGGGTGATCGGCCGCTGGCGGTCAGCGGCATATTTGGGTTATGTTAGGCCCGCTGAGGATCCTAGGCAGGGCTTAGGCTAGGTGACCTCTCTGCGTGTGTTTCCTCTTGCAGGTCCCCAGGCTGACGTGACACCGACGGCGCTGCTGTGTGGCCACAGCATGATTTGCTGGGCCGGCCGCCTGGCGGCCAGGAGCGCCGTCGGGACCCAGCCGTCCCTGGGGCGGTGGGTCAGGGTTGCCTGGATGGGCCGGAGAGGTATGCGGTGGGAGGGTCTCCTACCGGTGTGGCTGGGCGGTCAGCATTTTGTGGCTGCGCCCGGCAATATGGGGGGCGGCTCCTGGAGTCGTTCCCAAGTGGGTTTGGGTGGGCAGTGTCCTGTGGCCGCACCCAGGTGGCTGGTATTGCACTTAGGTGGCAATGACCTGTGCATACTGGGAGGCCTGGCGCTGTTCATTTAGGCACGCGAAGACCTGCGAAGGCTTCGTGAGGTCTGGCCCACCACGCAAGTGGTGTGGTCAGAACTATTACCTAGGCTTGTTTGGAGGGACGCCTCTCCCCTTAGGGCCATTCACCGGGCTAGACGACGGGTGAATAGGGCTATGGGTAAGACGGTTAGGGAATTGGGTGGAGTGGTAGTACCCCATCCCCTTATCTCAATAGGCCGGCCATGGCTTTACAAAAAAGCGAGATGATGGCGTTCACCTGTCTGAGCGGTGGAACGCCATTTTCTTACAGGACCTGCAGTGATCTCTGCGTGAGCTGGCGCAGCTAGAGGGGGGAGTCGGGGGGCCAAGATAGAGATCTGACCCCCGCTCCTGTGGCAGGTTAGGGGCGGAAAACTGGGTGGTTTAGCAACCGCGCGTTCTCCCTTGGGCATCTTTGGGGATGATTGACAGGTTCTCCGCAAGCTCATGGAGGGAGTTTCTGCCTGAGCAGCTGGGGGGAACCTGTCTTTGGGTCCTGCACCTTTAATTCCCCGATTCGGGTTAGCAGGTGGGACCCCCCTCATGCACAGCATGGCAGAAAAAGGTCACAGGTGACGGCCTGGCCCTCACCTGGACCTTGCATCGAGATACGCCCATGAGTTGCCCAGGAATGTTTGTTGGCATAACGTCATTTCCGCCCCGGAAGTATTTGTTTGACCCTGCAGGTCCATTTCCGGGTCATAGTTGTTTATGCTAATTTATGCAAAGTATTTGAATAAATTATGCAAATTTATGTTAATAAAAATGACCCAATTTTAAATCCAGCTCTGGTGTCCGTGTCGTTACTCCGTCTCTCCAGCAAGGGCAGCGCCGGACTTACCCGGCTGGCAGGCTTTGCTGGAGGGACCGGGAGACACGGTCCCTCATGGCGGCCGCCATCTTGGATCCCGGGCGAAGTCTCGCGATGCGAGACTTCGCTCGGGGGAGCCGGACCTGATTGGTCGGCTCCTTGTTTGGTCCGGGCGGGGCCTGCTTGCCCTATATAAGGGCGAGCAGGCCCGGGGCTCTTCCTTTTCGCCCGGACTGAGCTCTGGAGCAGACACCCGCCCGCCCTCCACTATTTTGCAGTGTGCTTCTGGGTCGCCCTTAGGGGGCCGAATGGGAATTTTTTGCAGTTCTGCCTCTTAGCTGAGCTGTTTTTTCGCCCATTCCACACTGGGGTGACGGATGTGCGGTTAGGGGGTGCTTGCATTAATTAGGTTAATTGGCTTACCTTTGGTCATTTGGGTAGGCAGGTTAGGGGCGGAAAACTGGGTGGTTTAGCAACCGCGCGTTCTCCCTTGGGCATCTTTGGGGATGATTGACAGGTTCTCCGCAAGCTCATGGAGGGAGTTTCTGCCTGAGCAGCTGGGGGGAACCTGTCTTTGGGTCCTGCACCTTTAATTCCCCGATTCGGGTTAGCCGGTGGGACCCCCCTCATGCACAGCATGGCAGAAAAAGGTCACAGGTGACGGCCTGGCCCTCACCTGGACCTTGCATCGAGATACGCCCATGAGTTGCCCAGGAATGTTTGTTGGCATAACGTCATTTCCGCCCCGGAAGTATTTGTTTGACCCTGCAGGTCCATTTCCGGGTCATAGTTGTTTATGCTAATTTATGCAAAGTATTTGAATAAATTATGCAAATTTATGTTAATAAAAATGACCCAATTTTAAATCCAGCTCTGGTGTCCGTGTCGTTACTCCGTCTCTCCAGCAATCAACTCACAGTAATACGGGGCACATCCTCCTAGACTTTATTCTGGAAAGAGAAGAGAAGTTGAGAGAGGGATTTGGGAAATGTGGTAATTATAGCATAAATCCATAAAATAGCAACCATGCTGTTATAATGTCAGCATTGGCTCAAGGTCCCTACTATTAAATTCTTTGTTGAACTTTTAGTTATTTCTTTAGTAATCAATTTTTATATCTATTAACTAAAACTAAAATCTGTGGTCAAATTTTATTTGCAGATTTACCCAGTAAATAATTCTATATTATCACTGTTTCCATTTTCTAATCCCTTTAAAGCAATTTATTATAGAGATTATCTATAATAAGATAGCCATGGTGGCACCATGGTTTAGAATGCAGAATTACCAATGAAACAAACAAAATATTAAAAAGTTATGGTATTTATAAAGTTACTTGCCAAGCACATCTAAATTATATTAAAATAATCAAAATATCTTTACCATCCCTAAAGCAGGTTGCAACTTTCGAGCATCCTTAAGGGTTGAAAATTGAAAGTTGAAAAAATTGACAAGCGTACAGATTACAGGCTAATTCTGCCACCACCAGGAGTTTGATCCTGACCAGCTCAATGTTGACTCAATCCTCCATCCTTCAGAGGTCAGTAAAATGTGGACCCAGGTTATTGGAGGTAGTATGCTGACATTTGTAAACCTTTCAGAGAGTGCTCTAAAGGTATATATCTATAGTAAGGTTAATGTCAGGCTTCCAAGAATTACACCCGTAGCAAGCAAAATGCTGAGGCAGGTAGGTTACTCAAATAATAGTTTTATTGGATATATGATATTGGCACAGTTCTGGTGAAAATTGACTCTGAAGGTTCCCGAGGTTTTCACCTAATTAAAAGTAAAGTTTTTCCCCTTTGCCAAACGATCAGTCATATGGCCCAACTAGGTTGCCATCCAGTTGCCTGGTAATGCAATTCCTCCTATCTCTGGCCAGGTGTGAGAATGTAATTCTCCCGGTCAACTCAATACCCAATCAGGCGCGAGCATTTAAATTTCAACTATTTACATTTTGGTAATGAATATTCAACAGTTCCCAAGAGAAAGAATTTTGCTTTTACTGCAAACTACAGCTATCTCTAATCCACCTTTTCTATCCCTCTGTGGCACCACTGAAGCCTCAAAATGGCTTCAGTCAAGTCAACTTCACGGTTGACAGTTAGCCTTAGCTAATCTCAAAATACTGAAAACTAGAAATTTAAAAAAAAGATTTCCAGGGGATGCATTGCAAACTATACATGTCTCTGTGGGGAAAGTGACGATGGGGCAGAGAACAAAGAATCAGGGAGGATAAACCAGTTCTTTGAAACCTCTCTAGACAAAAAGAGAATGGGAGATCACCTACTTGTGCTCTGGACAATTGCTCTTCATGAGGATACCATGCTTACTTATTATTTAAAGTTATTTGAGATCTCCAGAATGGCAAGTTCAAAAAGCCATCTGAAAAGCCATCTATGGTGCTTCTTGAACAAAAGAAAAAATAACAAGAATTGAAAGAATTGAAATTAAATTGCCAAAAGCAAAATAAGATTTTGATATAAGAAAGTTCACATGAATTAAGAGTCCACACAAATTGGAAACATTGAGACTTTTACTTTTACGATTTTGGAAATAATTAATTAAAATAAATGACACCTCACAAGAACCAAACTTTTAGTTAATATTAAGTCAAAATAGAATCTTGAGACCGTATGATTTCAGAAATTAAACAAATTAGACAAAAATGATCTGAATAATGGCTTTTTACTGGGTTTACAAAATTGCTTCTTAAAGCTTCAAAGAAGATTTTGAAATGGGAAAAAGAAAAACCAAAGAGATCAAATTCTACAACAACATCTGAATGAATCAAAGATCGAAATTGTTAGAAATAAAAGGATATAATATAAAGTTGGTTTGTTTGACCAAGGTTAAAATGTGTTTTTTAAAGCTCTGGCAACTTTTTACAGAATTTTTGCTGACATCAGGACTGAAAAATTATTAATGTATGGATTTGCATATAAATACAGTATGTATTATTAGAATATAGATTTGTAATATTTTAGGAGTTAATTACATTTGTTTCTACTTGTGATACAGATTAGAAGTCAATTCTTTACATATTTCTTTACTTGTCCTTATCTTGCTTTTCTTTCCTTTTATTTTTGCAATTTTTATTCTTTCTATTTCTTCTTTTCTAAGTTTAGTTTATTTGCTTTTACTATTCTAAATAAAATCTGTAATAAAAATTATAGAAAACAAACATAGGAACAAAATGAAACAAAATGGTGTTTTATTGTTATTCCATGCAAAAGATTACATTTAAAAATTGCTTGTACATGTGTTTATTTAAGATAAAAAAGGATCATAAATCTAGCACACTAAGTAAATGTATTTTATTAGATTTGTATGCCATCCCTCTCCGTAGACTGTAATTCCTATGGACGTGCCTTGAAAGATCTGCTAAGGGCCAGGGGATATGAAGATAGGAGTTGAGTTTATGCAGATGGGAAACCCCCACAATTTCCACAAAGCTGCCGTATTTCCAATACCAATTTAACTGCAAATTCGGATCCATAGCTAGAAAACTTGTGCATCGGTTCAGCTCTTGAAGACGGACAAAAGCATGAGAACATACAGTACTAGCACACTGCAAAATTATGTACAGAATGGGGAGGATAGGAAGTGTAATATGTTTATGCCAGAGAAATCTGTCAATTATTATAAATGATGACAGCTGTAATACATCTTATTTTTAAACCTAGCATCTTCTCAACGAATCGCTTTTAATTTTTCTAGTTTTGATTTTACAGACAAAATGGATTTTTAAACCAATGCATAAGGATAATCTGTTTGAACACTGACATTTGAGTGTTGCAATCATTAGACTTTACCTTATCTCACTCTCCTCCTCCTCCTCCTCCTCCTCTTCCTCCCCCTCCTCCTCCTCCTCCTCCTCCTGTATTATTAGCTTTGGAATGATCTTTCCAGAGGAAAAGTTGAATCTCTCTGAAGGAAGAGTATAATTACACTGAGGATTAATTAAGCCATCTGTGACTGACAGCCTTTCTTGCTTCCTTATTTTGTGGCAGAGAGAGCTGCAATGCCAGCTGTCCTAACTTTTTTTTCTGTGCAGCAAAAAGGAGAGGAAAGGCACATTTTGTTAGCATATTTCCTTCAAAAACTACCCCAGTTTTATTTCTTTAGAGAAAATCATTTTCCATTTTTTCTTTCCAAACCAGCTGAAAATATTTGAAAAGGGTAATATTCTGAGTTTAGGATTCTTAAGCCAAATAAAATATGGCCAAATTGTTTCCTATTAAAATGTGCAAGTGTTATGAATATGTTCAAATACACCTTTATCTTAAAAACACTTCTTTATCATTCCACTCTCACACGCTGTAATGTAAGTTATTTTGGAATAGCAAAGTCTACACTGGAAACCCCACTTTCCCCAAGCTACCACTGGATACATTCACACACAACTGCTATTGATGGATCAAATAATTGTGAATACAGCCCATTCCCTGCATGTATACATAATCAAACAATATACAGTGATACCTCATCTTACGAACGCCTCGTCATACAAACTTTTCGAGATATAAACCCGGGGTTTAAGATTTTTTTGCCTCTTCTTACAAACTATTTTCACCTTACAAACCCACCACCGCCGCTAGGATGCCCCGCCTCTGGACTTCCATTGCCAGCGAAGAACTCATTTTTTGCACTGCTGGGATTCCCCTGAGGCTCCCCTCCATGGGAAACCTCCGGAGACTTCCGTGTTTTTGTGATGCTGCAGGGGAATCCCAGCAGCGCAAAAAGGGGCGCTTCGCTGGCAATGGAAGTCCAGAGGTGGGATTTTCCAGCGAGGAGAGCCTCAGTGAAATCGCAGCATCGCAAAAACACAGAGGTCTGGAGGTGGGGTTTCGAGGACTTCGGTGTTTTTGCGGTGCTTGCGATTTCACTGATGCTCCCTTCGCTGGGAAACCCCACCTCTGGACTTCCGTTGCCAGCGAATCACTCGTTTTTGTGATGCTGGGATTCCCCTGCTGGGATTCCCCTGCAGGATCGCAAAAATACAGAAGTCCGGAGGTGAGGTTTCCCATGGAGGGGAGCCTCAGGGGAATTCCAGCAGCGCAAAAACGGGCGCTTCGGCTGGCAAAAGGGGTGGATTTTGGGCTTGCACGCATTAATCGCTTTTCTATTGATTCCTATGGGAAACATTGTTTCATCTTACAAACTTTTCACCTTAAAAACCTCGTCCTGGAACCAATTAAGTTTGTAAGACAAGGTATCACTGTATATGGTACTACAACAGTAGGTGAAATTGGTGGAATTTAAAGGAGACAGTATATGTGTGTGTAGGTATGTATGTGTATATACCTGAGCCTTCAAATCAGTTTTAAACTCCTGGCAACTGCCTGCACTTTTCTTTGCAAGATTTCAGAAGTGGTTGCCATTGTCTCCTTCCTAGGGCTGAGAGACACTGACTGGCTCAAGGTCACCTAGCCAGTTTCATACCTAAGATTGGACCAAACTCACCATCTCTGGGTTTCTAGCCTTAACCTCTACACCAAACTGGGTCTCAAAAGGTCATGTGCTTATTAATATTTGTATGTAGTACTAAATTTAGATCTGGGAGAACACAGAGGTCACTATGGACTTTTTCTTAAGTCTAGTCAACACATGTTCATAGCTCTCTAAGATGGCAAGTTTTGGAATAAAAATATTGCATGGCTGTGCAAGTAAATATAAATTACTTCTCCCATAAAACAAAACAAAATAAGATTATGAATAACCTTTCATGACTTTTTAATTGTATAATCTTACAGAATTTCCAACAGTTTATATGCAATTCTCTATTTTGTTTGCATAACCACCCTGTAAGATAGATGGAACTGAGACAAAACGGACTGACTCAGTGTCAGCCAGAGAATTCCCATAGTTGAGAGTGGACTTCAATCTGATTCTCTCTAGTCTTGGTCCAAGTTCTTAACCACTATGACATCTGTTCCACTTTCTTAGAGAGGAGGTAGAGGATAACCACACATTTCTTTTCCATAATGACCTGGCCACCTATCCCCAGCTTAGGCTAAAGATAAGAATGGAAGAAAGTGGGGGAAAGCTAAATCTACAAAGCAGCACAATTGGTACTGCCTAGATAAATAAAACTTAGACCAATGTATTCAATTGTAAGAAAAAGATTAAGATATAGAACACATTGCGTAAAGCAATGGAACCATATCTATATTGTATTGTATAAGAATGAATGGGATGTATGAGCAGGGAAGGGGAAACTAAAGCAAATTGATTCCAATCCTTCCGAAAAATAGAAGGAACATGGAGGCAAGAATCTCCATCCTCAGCAGATTGCCACTGATTTCAATACATCTGGACATGATAACTATTATTTCCTAAAAAGGAAGCATGCTTTGACCTGATTACCTACATACGTGTGAACTAGGTTTTATTGAAGCAAAAAAGGTGAACTATAATCTTGGCAATTTGAATATGTGTGAACTTCAACTCCTAGAACTTCTCAGCTGCCTGGGAACTCTAAGAGTTGGTCTATACATCTTCAAGTCACAAACATTGAGAAACACTATTCTGATATAAAATATATTATTAAAGTATAGCTCATAATAAACACAAATTCTCTTTCTTCTATTCTTCTACAACAAATCAGATCCATGTTCCAAGTATGGTTTTAAATGAATTCCAGCTGCTAACAAGAGATGAGCCCTGCCTTTGATCCAGCTAACCCAGGGTACAATTCAAATGAAAAGAAGGTGGCCTCTGTGCTCTGGGTAGGTTATATGTATTCTTCCCAGGCATCTCTAACTCTGACAAACTTCATCAGTTCATAGATTCATCTTAAGAAAAGATCAGGTGCAAATTTTCAGATTTAGTATGAGCCCTGCTTTTTCCTCCCTCTTTCATAGCTATTCATAGGATTCAAATTCTCATTTTTATTTTTTCAAGTGATAAGTCTGTAGATTTTTTAAATATGCTTTCCATGCCTGGAAAAATGTTGGACAGCTATCAGAACTGTTTGATAATGGAATCAATCATAATATCCATCCTCTCCCCCTCCCCCCACCAAATAAGTATCTCTTCCACAGCCTTTACTCACCTGTCAGTCATCTGTTGTGTTGGATTGCAAGCCCTAGTTTGACAAATCTGTGTGCTGGTTGGAGATAAGGCTTCCTATCTCCTCCGAGCCACAATCGCAGCCAGCGTGGGAATTTCTTTCCTTTGGGGCTTCTTTCCCCCTTGGTGCCAGGAACGTTTGGATGCTCTTCGGGAACCCCAGGATGGAACCCCGCCTTTATAAGGGGTCTCCCCAGCATCACCAAGCAAAGGGTGGGTGGCCCCTGTCTCCCCTCCCTCCAACCCAGGATTTCCCTCCAGGAAAGAAGCTGCTAGCGGCATTGCGGGGGGGTCCCTGCAAGGGGCTGGCAGAGGGTGGGTGTTTTGGTCCCCGTCCTGAGAGGGAGAGAAATACAAGTCTCTCCCCTCCTGGTTTTGTGTGTGTGTGTGTATCTGGGAATTCCGTGTTCTTAAGACGAAGGCGTGGGTAGGATATTGTTGCTGCGATGTTGTGGCTGCGTGTTGCATGCAGGAGAAGGAGAGGAGAGGAGGGGGAGGGGCAGGAGGAAGGGCGTCCCTGAGCGCACCAACACCATGACCAACCCCCTTCCCTCTTTTTTTTCTCTTTCTCTGTGTGTGTTTGTTGCGGTCTTGGTCTCTTCCACCTTATTCCTCCTTCCTTCCACCCTCGTCCCTCCATGGGCCGGATAAATGGCCTCAGCAGGCCGCATGTGTCCCGTGGGCCATAGTTTGGGGATCGCTGCTCTGCGGTCATTCATAAGGGTGAATGACTGCCATGATGCTGCAACGTTCGTAACTTCGGGACAATCATAAGTACTTGGGGGATTTATGTCATAAGTTCAAATGGTCGCTAATCAACTGTCATAACTCAAGGGTTACCCATACAGGGTCATAAAAAGGAGGTTTACCTAAAAGTATGATTTCATGAAACTTTACTCAATCATCACATATAAATGGAACATATTGATTTTCTCTCATTTTTTAACATGGTAGCTATTAGGCTAATAAGCAATGTAGTTTTGGACTACAACTTGTAGATTAGTGAAATTGTGTAATTAAACTACACAAAAAATCCCAACATAATAAAATGAATATCATAAATCATTTTGGTAAAATGGAGTGGGTTCTTGCCAATTTTAACTTCAAATAAATTGTGCTCAAAACAAAAGATGCAATATTTCAGTTCCTGGAAACTTCCCTGTCCACAGGATATGCCTGATTCAACCAGTCACCAATTCAGTAAACATTTTTGCAAATGATTATACAGTGATTAATTACACTGTGAGTTAACAGTCTCCATTGTGCAATTAATGGACCCACTGAAAATGGTATTCTGAATATCCCATGAGTGTTTTCATCAGGAAAGTATTTACAAGTCTTCATGACATCTCTGACCTCTTCCTTATTGAGCATACAGAGAACAAACTGCATGAGAGAGAAGGGAAGATAGATAGATAGATAGATAGATAGATAGATAGATAGATAGATAGATAGATAGATAGATAGGGAGAGAGAGAGAGAGAGAGAGAGAGAGACAGACAGACAGACAGACAGACAGACAGACAGACAGACAGACAGACAGACAGACAGACAGATAGATAGATAGATAGATAAATAGATAGATTTTTATTGGCCAAGTGTGATTGGACACACAAGGAATTTGTCTTGGTGCATATGCTCTCAGCGTACATAAAATAAAATATTCATTTGTCAAGAATCATGTGGTACAACACTTAATAGGGGTCATAGGGGTCAAATAAGCAATGAAGAAGCAATATTAATAAAAATCTTAGGATATAAGCAACAAGTTACAGTCATACAGTCAACATGGGAGGAAATGGGTGATAGGAATGATGAGAAAAACTAGTAGAATAGAAGTGCAGATTTAGTAGAAAGTCTGACAGTGTTGAGGGAATTATTTGTTTAGTAGAGTGATGGCGTTCGGGAAAAAAGCTGTTCTTGTGTTCTTGTGTCTAGTTGTCTTGGTGTGCAGTGCTCTATAGCGACGTTTTGAGGGTAAGAGTTGAAACAATTTGTGTCCAGGATGTGAGGGGTCAGTAAATATTTTCCCCGCCCTCTTTTTGACTCGTGCAATATACAGATTGGGGGGGGGGGGTCAAAGGAGCAACAGCCCAAGCATTGATCTCAATAAAAACTTACAACTTCCCTTTAGGCTCCATCCATCCATTCAAATTTGTGTCCCATCTTTTTTTCAATTTTTTTTAAATTTTGTTTTAAAAATTTCTTCTGAGCATGTGCAAATGCCAAATTTCCGGCACTGTGCATGCAATCACCATCTTGTTTTCAGCTTTCTTCTCTCTTTTTTATTTTATTTTTTATTTAAATTTTATTTTAAATTTTATTTTTCTTCTGAGCATGTACAGAAGCCAAGTTTCCAGCACTGTGCATGTGGTCACCATCTTGAGGAAACAAACCGGCAGCAAAGTAAATTAGAGCCCACCCCTGCTTGTGTCCCCTCAACTTTTCAGTCCCAGAAAGGCTGTAAAATGTCCTTCTCCTGTTTTGCAACCATGCGCCATTTTCTGTCCTTGCCTCCTTCCCATTTTTATTTGGTTTTCCCTCTCTCCCTGAAAGGAACTTCAAGCAAAAAGAAGTGAGGGGAGGGAGAAAAGGGAGAAGGATCCGGGAGTGGGAAGGGAAGGGATTGGGAAGAATGAGAATGAGGAAGGTTTCCCAGCTAAGGGAAGGCTTGGAGAATCCAGAGCGTGCCTTTCCCCTTCTCTCTTGCATGCTTTTATTTCCAAAGGCCCTCCCCCAACTCCATTTCCCTAAAAAAAATTGAACTCTTGGTCAGAAGCAATTGGTGTGAAATGAAAGCAAGATTTAAAGGAACAAATTTAAGCTAGATTGTATGGAAAACAAGTACTGTCAAGGTCAGTGCAAGCCATACTAATATTCTAAATCAATAAGTCTTACTGTCTGGTTAAGTACTTCCATTTAAAGAAGAAAACCATAGCTCAGACTATTGCTATGATTTTTTGCTCCTATATTCTGTTGTTTAGGTATAAATTTTGTTAATGTGGAAATTTTACTTAGAGTCTATTAAACCAGCGTTTCCCAACCAGTGTGCCGCGGCACACTGGTGTGCCGCGAGACATGGCCAGGTGTGCCGCCAAGCTCCAGCTGGGTGGGGCACTGCCGGTACTTCCGTCCTGGGGCTCCCGCTCGCAGCTGTCCCCCGACTCCTGCTCGATGCCGCGGTTTTCGGCGCTCTCCTGCTGGGCCCCAAAGAAGGAAGGCAGGGAGAAGGAGAGCTCCATTCTTCGCGCCTTTTCCCCGCCTTCCTTGTTTGGGACCCAGCAGGAGAGCGCCGAAAACCGCGGCATCGAGCAGGAGCCTGTTGACAGCTGCGAGCGGGAGCCCCAAGACGGAAGTACCGGCAGCGCCCCGCCCAGCTGGAGCTACTCTGGCGTCGACGGCAAGTGTCCGATGGGAGCGGGGGGGGCGGCCGCAGCGGCCGCAGGCAGTCACGGGGAGATGGCGGTGGCGAGAGGGAGCGCTCTCTCTCTCTCTCTCAGCTGACTGCAAGCGGGAGCCCTGACGGTGGCGGTTGGACGTGCTGCTAGACGTCGTACATGCTGGCGCTGCGGGCCTGGCATATACGGTGTCCAGCAGCACGTCCAGCTGCCGCCGTCAGGGCTCCCGCTTGCAGTCAGCTGAGAGAGAGAGAGAGAGAAAGAAAGAGAGACATATAAGAGAGGCAGAGAGAGAGAGAAAGAGAGACATAGCAAGAGAGGCAGAGAAAGAGAGACAGAGCAAGAAAGAGAGGCAGAGAAAGAGAGAGAGAAAGAGAGACATAGCAAGAGAGGCAGAGAAAGAGAGACAGAGCAAGAAAGAGAGGCAGAGAAAGAGAGAGAGAGAAAGAGAGAGAGAGAAAGAGAGACATAGCAAGAGAGGCAGAGAGAGAGAGAAAGAGAGACATAGCAAGAGAGGCAGAGAGAGAGAAAAAGAAAGAGAGACATAGCAAGAGAAAAAGAGAGACTTAGTAAGAGAGGCACAGAGAGAGAGAGAAAGAGAAAGAGAGAGACATAGCAAGAGAGACAGAGAGAGAGAAAGAGAGAAAGAGAAAGAAAGAGAGATAGCAAGAGAGGCAAAGAGAAAGAAAGAGACATATAGCAAGACAGTGAAAGAGAGAGAGAGAGCAAGAGAGAGAAAAAAGCAAGAAAGAGATAGCAAGAGAGACAGAGAGAGAGAGAGCAAAGGAGAGAGAAAGACATAGAGGAAGGGAAGGAGAGAGAGAGAAAGAGAGCAAAAAAGAGAGGAAGAAAGAAAGAAAGAGGGATGGAGAGAGAGAAAGAAGGGAAGGAAGGAAAAGAGAGAAAGAGGGAGAAATAGAGCGAAAGGGAAGAAGAGAGAGGGGTTTTTTGTCCAAACTTTTCTTTAGCCCCCCCCCACCCCCCCACCCCCCTTTCAGTGTTCCCCAGGATTTTGAAAATATGAATAATGTGCCGCGGCTCAAAAAAGGTTGGGAAACACTGTATTAAACAACGAAGCTAGCTGCCTGCCTGCAATCATGTGTATCTATTAGAAGTAAATAGTACGAGAATAGCCTTACTTATTGATATATTATAGAGAGAAATGAAAACTTCTGAGAGGGGGGGGAGAGAGAGAGAGACAGAGAGAGAAAGAGGGAAAGAGAAAGAAAGGAAGGGAGGGAGGGAGGAAGAAGAGGAAGGAAGAAGAGGAAGGAAGCATCACAAATCCTTATAACAAGTGGCTTCAGAAGACACTTGTTATAAGGAATATCCTTTTGGGTTCAGTCCCAAGTGGGGAAAAAGACACTGGATTCATGGAAGCCGCTTGGAAATAAGGTTTAATGGAGGACAAGAGCACATGGCATAAGCTCCTGAACAGAAAAGGTGGATCACATGCTTCCAGATGTTTGGTGAACAGAAAAGGACCAAGTTGCCAAGAATCTTCTGGTTTTATGCCCTCTTGTGCCCCACCTCGAGTGTTTCCTGTTCCTGTAAGAAATATATCCCATTGGCTGCCAGACACCCAGGGGGAAAGGAGGCAGACTTCAAGTGTAGACCTGGTCTTTTGCACGTGACAAATTTGGCCCGACAATCTTTTGCTGCCTGGAAATGACTGTGAATGCAGCCTAAAATCCTCCACCTCCCAGCTGGTTCATAGCAAACCTAGTTTCTTTTAACAAATTGCTTTCTTTTTGTTTGCACATAAATGAATCTTGAGGTGAAAGGGAAAATTCAACTCATACACCATTTATGTAAGATTAAACAGACTGAAGATTTATCTGTACCAAGTACAAACTGAAGCAAGGTAGTCAATGTTTATTGCCAGCTTCCGCAAGATCAGATCAAGCTGTCTTTTCAAACCCCAAACCCAAAATATGCTAACTTTTACACCATGGGCTCTACTCCAGAAACAATAGGACCACATGTTGCACAACTGTTCATTCTCCTCTTCAATAGTCTGGTTGTGCAAATGGCAAAATGAGTGGCCATGAAGAACAGGAGGAAGACCCATTACAGAAATGTCAGGACTAAGGCAGCTTGTTGCAGCAGAAGACTAGTGGCGTGGAAAAAATAGGTATCAAATTCAGGTACACCCGCAGTCAAAAGTGGAGTGGTGGAACCTGGCAATCATGCCAATTCTTCCAGAAATGCTAACAACTGAGAGCTATCCAGCCATCCAGCAGCTGGAAACAAACCTTTCCCCTCCCACCAAAAGACTGAAAACTATGAGATGCTAAACCCCCTGCAGCAGTTTAAGGCAAAGAAAATTAGTATTTGGCTGGAAATGCTACAAGGTCTTCCAGGAACAAGGCCAATGAAACCTAAAATGACTAAAGTTTGAATGAGAGGTGGTTATATCTTCAGTCAAGAAGTTTTTCCAAAAATCAACAGCTGAGAGCAGCCAAAAGGACAGGGGTAATTAAACTTATTTCTTTGCAAAAGTAATATTTTAAAAAATGGGGGGAAGAAAAAGAGCATGATGAAAATCATTCTAACAGGAGATAAGAATCCTCAGAATAATAATAATAATAATAATAATAATAATAATAATAATAATAATTTATTAGATTTGTATGCCGCCCCTCTCCGAAGACTCTATGAGATACATAGCATATATACAAAAGTTCATAAGTAAATATTTACAGGCATAGTGATAAGGATTAGTAAGCAAAGATTTGGTATGAGAGTCATTACAGCATAATAAAACTTCTCTAGTTTAGAGGGGAAAATAACACACCCTTGTTTGCGATCTGCACTAACTACCTCAAAAAAAATGGGGGGAAGGTGTCAATGCCCCCCCCCCATGGTATGCACACTCTGTCCATATCACCATCCTATCACTTGGGCATATAATTTGAGGTGAAACCTTTCAATTGACCCTGCAAGGCATACACATGCTACACTAAAAACTGTAAAACCCCACTAGCTACCTGAAGGGGGCACTATAGAAGGTTGCCTGCAACATGTAGGAGAGCACGGATATCAGAGATCAACATCTCTAACCCTTGAATAGCTGCTTCTGATTCCACTATTTCCTGAGGCTTCTCGGGAAACAACTGAATGAAAAACTGCTGGCGGCTTTCTATCGCTGCACCATAGAGAGTATTTTAACTTACTGCATCTGTTTATGGTTTGCCAATTGCATAGTGGCAGATAGGACAGCACCCCAGAGGGTAAACATCATTGCCCAGAGGATCACTGGTTGCCCTCTTCTTTCTTTGGAAGAGCTTTATAGCTCCCATTGCTTTAAGAAAGTTCAAAACATTCTTAAAATCCATCCCATCTTGAGCACTGTTTTTTTTGAACTATTACCATCTGGCAGACGGTACAGGATAATAAAATCAAGGACAAATAGACTGAAAAACAGCTTCTATTCCAGGGCAATAACCATATTGAATTCTACAGTACAGTACAATACTGGGTTTTCAATTTCAATCATAAAGAATGCAAAGGATGTATGTGTTTTTATTTTTATATTTATAATGTACACTGAAGACAGCCTTTAATTTTGTTGTACCATGTGCAATGACAATAAATTAAAATATAATAAACTATTAGGAATTGCTGAGAGAAGCAAGGACAAATAGGATCTTGTATCTTATTCCACATGGTTCTAAATGGCTTGTGAGATTTAGAAATGTACTCAGCTACCTCTGAAGGATGAATAACTCCTGGTAGTGAATGGAGTGCTAACTAAGTGACAATTTGCTACAAAAAGGGTAGAGTTAAATGTGAATGATTTATTTTATTGGGGTCATATTTAAGCCTGATAGGGTCTGATGATTGGCTCAATTAACATATTTTCTGTGTTTGTGTGATGCACATACCCCTCCCCTGCCCAGTTAAGCATATCACTTGAAACCAGACAAGAGGAACATCCCTCGTCTTAAAATTAGTTTTAGCTTGTTAAAAGTTGAATCTAACGGGAGCAACAATTAGTGAAACAGGTTTTATATAGTAGCTACATTAGAAAGGACTTTAAACTTTTTTTTTCTTTTTTGTCTGCCAAAAATGTTTTGCACTTATTACAAAATAAAAATAGTAGTGATCGAACTCTAGAAGGAAGGGAATAGCCACAATAGCCAATTGGAGCATTGGAGATTGCTTCAGGCAAACTAAACACTACAGTTTGAACCAACACAAGATAGATAGACAATACTACTTTTGACACAGGACCAGAAAATACTGGTGGTTGTTGCATTACTGGATGGCTGGTGATGGGCTGAGGATGATTTCATCGATTCCTCCCTTCCAGAAATGTACAGTATACATTTCTGGAAGGGAATAGATAGTGGGATAAGCTGGAAGTGTGGATCTGCCCAAAGAGAAACATAGAGGAAGTGCTTTTATCTAAACCCTACTGCCCAGTTAAGAGTTGGTAAGTAATGAGGTGCTGAAGACTCAGTGCATTAATTTGGATTTCCCTCGCAGCTTACAGATCCATCTGGCTGGTGGGCATATGAGGCAGCATTCATTCAGTTTTGATCTCAAACTTATGGAAGTTTGAGATATAAGTATGTCCCAAACTGTGGTAATCTTCAAATGCACTCTGAAGACTATTTCACTTTGACAAATTTAGCCTTATTTTCCTTTTTAAAAATATTGGATGGAGATATGTCTCTTTTTTAATACTTTTTTAATACTTTGTGCCCAAAAAACCTGATATAAATCTATTACTAAATAAAATAAGCAATCCTAGCCAACTTATTTAAAATCTTATGTGTTCAGATTTATTAACATTTTTCTTTAATATGTGGCTGCCAGTTAATCTATATATCTATGTCAAATCCTTATAATTGGACAAGGAAGGAAAAACTATATATATTTCAATAAGATGTATTTTTGTTAGCATGGGGTAGATATAAAATTTTGGAAATGTTATTAAACGTTTCTTACCCTCATTTGTTATTTAATCAAGGTGGCATCTCTGATTTGGAATTCTACTCAGATTTGATACCACCTGGTCTAAATAGTTATTTATGAAATAAACTGATCACTGACTTGCAGTGTCCATTTGATCAATAACTTGGCTGGTGTAGATATGGCTAGTTCCTGCACAGATGTCCATTAAATATACATGGAATTTCAAAAGGAATATATGTGTTCACAAGATGTGTTAACTCATGGTTAACTGAACCATGATTTACACAATTATACTAATTTTATGAATTTGAATGATACAATATGTCACAAACTAATTACATGGACTGGGTTCACAAATCAAACTAGGTTATAATGTGTTTAGTTAATTTATACTTCTGTAAACATTACCATTTAAGGTCAGACTGAAAAATAGTTTCCTTATAAAAATAAAAGTTTAAGCTACAATTAAAGCTGATCTACTTTCAACATGTAATATGACAAAAAAAACATGCTATTCTATGCTATGGATTTACACCCTAATTCCCCACCTTTTTTTCTTTTTCTTCTTTTCTTCTGTAGACTCCAGTCTCTCCTTCAAACTATGTTCCCAAAGTTAAAGCTGAATTCGAATTTTGGGAACAGTAGACTGAACATATCTAGAGGGTACCAGATTAGGAGAGATGTTAATTTGTAATTTTCTATTTGACATATGAAGAAAATGACACATAATAATACCCATACACATAAGTACCCATACACATAAGTAGAAAACATGTTAACATGCATTATAGATCATTGTGCAGATTTTTTTTTATGCTGAATTGAAATGTTCTAGACTACCAGGACTGTCCAGTGGGGAAATTATTTGTAAAACAAAGCTAGTATGGAACATAGGGATTGGAATTAGACAGGGAACATAGTATATTACAGTATATCTGTAATATTTGCTATCTCTTCTACAGCCCACTCTGTCCCTACAAATCAATTATTTGAGGCTGTGCCTTGAGCCCCATTACCCCATAAAATGCATTTGGGTCTCCCGTGGCTCGGAAAGAAAGGCTTCTATATGCACGACATGCCAGCAGCTTGCTTTTCTTTTAGGTTTTTTTTTGTTTCCCTGTACTTCTCTAAACGCTATCCTTGTGCTTCTCTTCTGATTTGTTGCCACCCCCGTCTTCACCTCATTTTTAATAAGTGCTTTTCATGTTCTCCTGTATTCACTCCCAACTCAGAGGACACACCAGCTGTTCCATTTGGAATGATCCGTTTTTTGCAATTCTGCCAGGTTCTGTATGTGCTGGTTATAGGAGGAGGAACAGAAGAGAAGGCAAAAGGTGGTGGGTTGAGAAAGGAAAGATGGGGGGGGAAGCAAGGGGAAAAGAGGAGGAGGAGGAGTATGGGAACAGAAAGAAGCAAAAATAGGAGTGGTGGATTGCTTTCAAGTTTAGACAAAGTGTGGGGATCAAGGAAACAAATACCAGGACTATGTATGCGTTTAATCAATGTCTTAAATTATTTTTAAGCATTTTTAAAGCAACGTACACTGCATTTAACACTGTAAGTATCTCAGCTTTCACTGGGTAGGAGATAAAATACATAATCCTTGCTTATTTTTATAACTATATAGATGTAGACTAAAAAAGAATGTTTGCAATATGTGAGGGGGGACCTTAAAACGGGGGGACCTCTGATTAAAAAAGCGGTATCCCCATTTGCAGTGTACAAGGGGTGGTATTTGCCCTCCCCACATAGTCATTTTCATATACTTCGGACCTCAAGTGTCAGGTGTTCAACCAGTGATATATGTGGCTGTCAAGTGTTCCCCCCCCCCCCATAATACAAATATAGATTAATTTATATTGGTAGAGGTTTCTTGGGTTGCTTAGTTACAAGAGAATCATAATGGATAATAAGCTTTTTAGCCTACGTTCATGGAGAAAGATGACTGTTGAATATGACTGGAAAACAGGCGCTGGGATCTAGGATAGCCCTCATCTTCTGCATTAAATACACTTTTAGAACATAGGGGTATATCAGTCATGTCTGTTCCACCCCAGTGAGTGAAAAGTTACAGATAAGGGGCAAAATCTTACATTGACTTTTGTATTTACATTTTGAAGCTTTCTCCTGGCATCTCTATCAGAACAAGAAGCAAAGCTTTTTGCAGTCTTGAAGGAGATGACTTTAACTCCCATCATGGACTCTCCATTTAAAATTCTGCTTAATGAAGTTGATGTGCACTAAATACAAAATCCTTCTCCTGCAAAATGTAGACTCCTGCTGCCTAATAACTCCCATCACTATTTTAACAAGGAAGAACACCAATAAATCAATGAGTCAAAAAGGATAAAACATTAACAGAAATGGAAAGCAATCACTCCTAAGAAAAATAAATTACACATGATATATTACTTTTGATGTACCCTGGAACCAAATGAATTAGGCAGGTTCAGTTGATTCCATCCTTGGAACCGACTGAACCTAATGCTGAGGATCCTCTAAAGTTTTACTTAGAATAAGCAAATGATTCTTTTTTATGACATGAGTCTTTATGACATGAGGATACTTTTTATGCTAAGGAGCAGAAATTTCTGCAAAACTGCAGAAAAAGTAAACAACATGCACAAATGGCACACACAGAAATTGTATGAATTATATACATAGCAGAAGGGAATTGATATGGAGCCCAGGCTACAAAAATGGAAAGCTACAAGATAAAACTAGATACGTTACTGTGGATTAATTATTTTTAACACTATTTTTATTTTATTTGAAAAAAGGTAAAAATACAAAACTGGCAAAAAAAAAGAATAAGAAAGAAAAAAACATAAAACAAATTAAACGTTTTAAAAGTGAATTTTTAAAAAAAAAAAAAATCCAGCGTATACACACGTATTAACCTCCCTAGGTGTACGCTGATTACTATATTACTACAAAGTTGGTTTTTTGACCCTTATAAAACAGGCCCGATTTTTTTAAAAACTGCTAAATCTATTTGCAAATGATTGACCTAATTATATTAATAGTTAACAGGAAAACAATAATATAAAAAAGCAAGGTTAAAGTTTCAAACCCTCTGTTCATAAACTGTTATTGTTATCAACTCATAAAAAATTTACTATGGCATCTTATCTATCCCAAATCTTCCCCAAAGTTAAGAGTAATTTAACCTGGATCAAAATGTTCACATTTGTTTCTTAATGCCATCACATATCAATTGTTATCTAATTCAATATAATAAATTCAATCTCCTCAATTGGTCTATAGTTCCAACAAAGTTGTGATGTGGTTTCTGATTAAGTGTGATAAATCCATTCCCCAATTTGCTCCAGTCCTTCTATGGAAAACGGTTTTCTTATTTCTTCTTTATTTCTTCTTTATTTATTTATTGAATATATATTGCTGCCTATTCACCCATGGCAACTCAAGGCGGCTTGCAGAACATAAAACCACATTTAAAACAATAAAAACTAACAAAAAGAATCAAATAAATTTATATAGTAAAATCACTCTCCACCTCCCACCCCAGTGACAAGTCACGCAAGCCATTTGGGTTCCCCAGGCCCGCTGGCAGAACCAAGTCTTCCACATCTTCCAGAAGAGTATTAGAGTGGGGCCATTCTAATCTCTAGGGGAATGGTGTTCCAGAGAGTGGGAGCCACCACAGAGTCGGTCCTTCCGAGTCCCACCAGTTGTATCTCTCTCATGGATGGGACCTGCAGCATTCCTTACCTCCCCACTCTGATGCGTTGGGTAGATGTGACTGGCAAGAGATGGTCCCTCTAATAACCTGGTCCCAAGCCATGAATGGCTTTAAAGATGACAACCAGCACCTTGAATTGCACCCGAAAGCGAATTGGCAGCTAATGCAGCTCCTGCAGGAGAGGTGATACATGTGCACACCAGGGTCTGCACAAAACTATGTGGGTCGCTGCACTTGGCCCCAATTGGAGCTTCTGGATGCTCTTCAAGGGCAGCCCCAGGTATGGTGTATTGCAATAGTCAAGATGGGAAGTGATTAGGCATGAGTGACTGTGAGTAGAGATTGTTGGTCCAGGAAAGGGTGTAACTGGTGCACAACTCACAGTTGCGCAAAGGCTCTACTAGAGAAGTTTGTCACTTCTCAAATCAATCAGTCTTCTATTGTAAAAGAGTGTGGGCTTGGACTTCAGAGAGGCATGTACAATCAGCTCAGTTAGTTCGAAATCTATATACTGTAATCTATATCGCTGTCCAACAGGTCTGTAACTTTCAAATGATATTCCTTTTATGAATCTAATCCAGAGCTACATGCATCTGAATATTTCCCATAACCATTATCATTTTATCATTTTTTTCAAAAAACTTACAACTTAACCCCTCGCATCCTGGATATAAATTGTTTCAACTCCTACCCTCCAAATGTCGCTACAGAGCACTGCACACCAAGACAACTAGACACAAGAACAGTTTTTTCCCTGAACACCATCACTCTACTAAACAAATAATTCCCTCAACATTGTCAAAACTTTTTACTAAGTCTGCACTTCTATTTCTACCAGTTTTTTCTCATCATTCCTATCACCCTTTTCCTCCCACTTAGGACTGTATCACTGCAACTTGTTGCTTGCATGCTTAAGATTTTTATTAATATTGATTGTTTCTTTATTGCTTATTTGACCCCTATGACAATCATTAAGTCTTGTACCTCATGATTCTTGACAAATGTATATTTTCTTTTATGTACACTGAGAGCATATGCACCAAGACAAATTCCTTGTGTGTCCAATCACAGTTGGCCAATAAAGAATTCTATTCTATTCTATTCTAACTGCGAATTGTATATTACATAAAGGTCCTGTGATGAGAGTCCATTATTAATATCAATCAAATAAAAGCACTTTCACTATCCAAAACCACACTGTGTTTCCTTATAGGAAAGCAAAAATTATTCAAGACAACATAAATCAAAGCAAAAGAGAGAGAGAGAAAAGAAAGAATAGCTAGAATCCAGCAGAGGGTTACAATCAGGGCTGAAATGCTACCAGTTTGGCCCGGTTTGGTGTACAGGTAGCAGCCGCCGCCAGTGGTTCAGAGAATCGGTAGCACTAGCAGGATGAGGCTCTGCTCACCCACCTGGATGTCACCATTTTCTTGTTTTTAACCCTCATCACATGTGCAAGGCTTCCTGTGCATGCGCAGAGGATGAAAAAGCTTCTGAACCGGTAGGGAAAGTAAGTAGATTTCACCACTGGTTAAAATAAATGAGCATTCAATCGTCAACTTCAAAATAAAAAGCAAAGTAAAACAGGACATTCAAAAAGTGAAGTTAAAACCCAGGCAGGCTTAAGAACATGAACTACCAAGAAGAAGATGGATGACCAGTACTTCTAATCACATTCAAAGGGAACTGGAATCTTCAAGACTCCGCTTCCTAGCTGGGGCCATTGCCATCCAAAACCTGTCTTGGGTCATTCCTAAGTGTTCCCATTCAAATCCAGAGAGAAGCCATGGCAGAGAACCACTTTTGGCAATAAAATCAGCATTGATTGTCAACAAACGATGAAGGGGAAAAAACCTTACCATTCAACAGGCATCTTGGGGAGGAGTTCTTTTATGTGTGTTTATATATGTATGTATGTATGTATGTATGTATGTATGTATGTATGTATGTATGTATTTATTTATTTATTTATGCCGCCCTTCTCCTTAGACTCAGGGCGGCTTACAACATGTTAGCAATAGCTCTTTTTAACAGAGCAGCATATTGCCCCCACAATCCTTTTTTTATTTTTTTATTTTTTTATTTTGTCCAATGTACAATACATAGAAGAGAATAGACATGAGGTAATACAGTCATACCTCGTCTTACGAACCTAATTGGTTCCAGGGGGAGGTTCGTACATAGGAAACAATGTAAAGTCAATTAATCCGTGCAACCAAAAAAAACCCCCGCAAAAAAAACGCTGCCGCCCGGCTGTCACCTTTTAAAACAGCCTGGGGGCTTCTCAGCGACCTCCCGAATGCCGAAGCCAAACCCGAACTTCCGGGTTCGGCATTCGGGAGGCCGCCGAGAAGCCCCCAGGCTGTTTTACAAGGTGACAGCCGGGCGGCGGGGCTTCCCAGCAGTCTCCGAACGCCGAACGCGGAAGTTCGGGTTTGGCGTTCGGCTTCGGGAAGCTGCTGGGAAGCCGCCCGGCTGTTTTAAAAGGTCACAGCCGGGCTGGGGGGCTTCCCAGCAACCTCCCGAACCCCGAACTTTTGCCGAACTTCCGGGTTCAGGGTTCGGGAGGTTGCTGGGAAGCCCCCCAGCCCGGCTGTGACCTTTTAAAACAGCCGGGCGGCTTCCCAGCAGCTTCCTGAAGTCGAACGCCAAACCCGAACTTCCGCGCTTGGCGTTCGGAGACTGCTGGGAAGCCGCGCGGCTGTTTTAAAAGGTCACAGCCGGGCTGGGGGGCTTCCCAGCAACCTCCTGAACCCCGAACCCGGAAGTTCGGCAAAAGTTCGGGGTTCGGGAGGTTGCTGGGAAGCCCCCAGCCCGGCTGCGACCTTTTAAAACAGCCGGGCGGCTTCCCAGCAGCTTCCAGAAGCCGAACGCCAAACTCGAAAATATATATGATATATGAGATAAAGGAAAGACAATTGGACAAGGGACGAAAGGCACACCGGTGCACTTATGTACGCCCCTTACTGACCTCTTAGGAACCTGGAGAGGTCAAATGTGGATAGTCTAAGGAAGAAATGTTGGGGGGTTAGGGATTGACACTACTGAGTCTGGCAATGAGTTCCACGCTTCGACAACTCGATTGTTAAAGTCATATTTTTTACAGTCAAGTTTGCAGCGGTTAATATTAAGTTTGAATCTGTTGCGTGCTCTTGTGTTGTTGCGGTTGAAGCTGAAGTAGTCATTGACAGGTAGGATGTTGTAGCATATGATCCTCATTTTACCCACCTCGGAAGGATGGACAGCTGAGTCAACCTTGAGCCGGTGATGAGATTTGAACCGCTGAACTACAGATCTACAGTCAGCTTCAGAGGCCTGCAGCACAGCACTCTAACTGCTGCGCCACCCCAGCTATTCTGCATTAATTAATTTATTTGGACTCAATTGGATTGATTCCAAATAAATTAATTAATGCAGAATATAACCCAAGAATAATATGTGCTATTACAAGAATAGTATGGTTTTCACATTCAAATGAAATGGCAATACTGTATTAGATAATGCAAAATTTTCACTATAATCATATTGTGTGAACATGAATAATAAATATACATTCATCATCTGATTAAACTCCTCGTGTGGAACAGCCTTTGAACAAGAACCATGTGGAAATGAAATGATTTTTAGCATCAAGCTGTTTGAGGAAAATACAAACACCATTAATTTAGGGACCCCACAAATAGAAAAACTTAATGTAAATGTAGCCATAGTATATTTTACATTTCACTATAAATCAAATCAAGCACAAAGGGAACAAATTTGAACAAATTTGATTTGAAAAAATATGCTGATATACAAAATTTATTATCAAAGACAACCTTACCATTTCAAGTTCTGGTGATATTTTTCCAATTCATGCCGTTCACACTTTAGCCTCAAGTTCAATCTCCTTTTAAATGGTAATTTTATTACATTATCTTCCTCTCATTCTTTTAGGTGACATGCATATTACTTTCCTCACTTCAATATTAAGCAATCCAGACTGTTGCATTTGAGATGTGCCTCATCTGGCACATGTACCTTCATCAAGACTGCTTCTTATGCTTTGTGTTTCACAGGTAATTTAAAGAAGGCATAAGATGCATAAGAAATAATCTACAGGGTGGCTTAGTTGTCAGCGAAAGCTCCAATATGTGCTGAGCTTAAATTTCAACCAAGTTTAATATGCCACTTGTACTAGCTATGGGCTAAGCATGTGCTGAAATTGTAATGCCATTTGATATTAGCTAAATCTCATGCAAAATCATTCATCTCATGTTCAGAATATGGTTGTTTGTAGCTTTCTGGCTTAATCTAATACCACTTGCTGAAGATCACACTCAAATCAGTTTAAAGCTAATCATGGCTAACTTAATGGCTGTTAAGTCCGCTAGACTTAGGCTGACATGATTAAGCATATCAATAAATTTACTATGCATTCTTCCAGTTTATAAACATATTCTAGAATAAATTTCATTCCGTTTTATGTATTGTTTTTATGTATGGTTTGTCTGGGATGTAAGACTGTTTTTATATTAAGGGTTTTAAACTGTTTTTAATTATTGGCTTTGTACTGTGCATTGTTGTTGTGAGCCGCTCCGAGTCTTCAGAGAGGGGCGGCATACAAATCTAATAAATAATAATTAAATAATAATAATAAATTTCCATTATTTCTCTAACTACTTTGTTCTCTATTTAACATGGACCAGATTAAGAAGCAACAATTGGAGGTTAGTTTCATCCACCAACATCCCCATCCCTACCTGCCCAGCAGGAAAAACAAACATCAATCACTTGTAACGGGCTAGGGGAGGAGGGAGGTTTTGACAGATGGTTAGACTTATGTGTTTAATCATCTATCAGAATCTGATCTTTGGGGTGGGTGGCTTCTCTATCTCTTATTTACTGGAAAGCTCCCACTTGCATTGTGCAGAAGGAGCTGCATTTGGTCTGACTGTCCCAAATTCTTTTATTCTATTGCTCTTGTTTAACTTTCTCACTTGTCTTTCCCATTGACCTGTCACCTGTCCATTGTCATTCCACTGCTTTCTCTTCTGCCTCGTGCTTGCTATCTCTCACTGGGATGTTTGACTCACAATGATCTGTGTTCACTCATCTTTTCTTAACTTTCGCTTATCCATCTCTGTTTCATTCACTCATCCGTCTTGCACTGTCCCATCACACTACTTCATCTCTTGTATGCATTCTCTTATTTTCACTCATCTCTCATCTGTCTGCTGTGGACTGTCTTGCTGTACTCATTATATTGTGTGCTGATCAGTTTCACTCATTGTTGCTCATACATCTTCTGTGCTCTCTCTTGCTTTCATTCATTTGTGTCTAACATCTTTATCATTCTCACTCTGATATTTTCACTCAGCCACCTCTATAATGGCAATTCTCCTACAATCAAATCCTTTCTCACTCTGCCCAAAATACAGGCAGTGGCAGATGGACTTCAGTTTCAGTCATTGCCATTCAGCCAAACAAGTTGCCTGTCAAATAGGGTACTTTTTTTACCCATATAGTCTATGTAAAGAACCCTGCATAATGCAGGGTGGTTCTAACCTTGCTTCCTCCCGCACCCCATGGGTGCGCCCAAAAAAATCCCCCCCAAAGCCAAAAACTAGATTGCAACACATGCACAGTTCCAGAAACCCAGCTTCCACGCATGCGCAGGAGAAAAATAAATAATTTTTTTTGCAAAAAGAAGCCCAAAAAAATGGTGGCGTCTATGGACTGGCATTAATCAAACCAGTTCTGTGTTATCATTGTGACGTCACCAGCAGTTTGCTACCAGTTCAGGTGAACCGGTCCAAACCAGGAAAGAACCTACCTCTGATAGAATGCCTGTTTAGTGTTTTGCAAAGTATCAGTTAGGCATCAGAAGGGCAGATTTCTAGCATCTGCTTACTCCTGCTGCACAAGCTAAATTTACCCTGGGAGAAAATTACTAATGACTGGAGAAGGAGCATACTGCAGCACCAAAAAGTAGCCAACAGAAACTGCAAAAATCCCAGGCTCTGTAATGTCAACACTACAATTGCTGCTATAATGTCACATATCACACATATAGGAGAGTTTGTCTCAGGAAATGATGGAAAAACTACCACTTGTTTAAAATTCTAACTATTAGAATTTTAAACAGGATTAAATTTTGTTTATTAGAATTTTAAACAAGATTAAAAACTACCAAAAGCTAATATTTAAGATAAAGGAAAGGAAAAGTAAAGAACAAAGAACAAAACGTATAGGGAAATGACTTCCAATTTTCTTTTACATCAGTTAGGTAAAACATTCATCTCAATCATTTTATATCTTATATCTTAATCATATTTTTCATTGTATATCTTTTTATCACAATTTTTATCTTATCACAATTATTTTAAAATAACATACAATTCATATTTGTCAAACTAACATTCAAATATTTTACCTTTTTCTCAATCTTGAAGCTTTTGTTAATTAATTATGTCTGGTTTCTAATCTTATTTTGTTGACATCTTTATTTCCTGTTTATCAATCTTAAAACCAAGTAACATACCAAATTGTTTTAGTCTTCCCATTAATAATTCAATTCCTTTTAAAGGATTTTCTAAAAACAGTACCACGTCATCTGCAAAAGTTCCCAAATTGTAAGTTTCTTGTTTAATTTTTGCATCCATTATCTTCTCATCTTGATATCTCCATTCAAATTTCAAGAAACAGAAAAGATGTCTAGTCATGTTATTTTTTTTTTGTCTCTCACAAGGATTTGTTAAATCTCCATTAACAATAATCTGTACTTTCTATGAGGTATAAACCAACATTTTGCCCAGTCCAAAATTCATACCTTCAAAACTTTTTTTAAAGGACAAACTTAAATTGTCAATAGTTTTCTCTGTATTTTTTTTAAAATGACAATGTTTTTTGTTACGTTTTTCCAAGTACAAGTATTCTAGATATTAGATGTCTAACATCTGACATTAAATGTATTTTGGATAAAATCCACATTGATCCGTCTTCATGAATGTTCTTGCAATGTTCTCTTCCTATCGGTTTTGGGGAGAAAGTAGTGTATTATATAAATATGATTGTGCAACAAAAACTATTTAACTATCAAACATTGAAAATTAATTATCTATGTCCTTACTTTAGCTAATAGACTGCAGCACTGGAAAAAATAAATCTATGGCTCCATTGATTCAATGCATTGAAGATTTGATTGCATTTGCCATTTATGTGGATTGCCTGGAGATACAGACTTTGAACAGACAAGTATAATGAAATATGGGACTCATTTATACAGAATACGGTAGGTTTTTTAAAAAAGTAGCCACAAAAATTTGTTAGAAACATATATGCATTTTAATAATATTTACATTAAACTATGGTATATAGTTGTAACTCTTTTTGTTATCAGTTACCGTATTTATTAAAATATACCGTATATTTTATATTTATATTTACATATTTATATATAAAATATACAAATGAATTTATATAGCTACCCATCTCACATAAAGTTATTCTGAGCAATATACCACAATTATAGCTATTATTTTTTGTCCATCGTAGTTCTTTTACTTTTTTGTTAAAGTACTTTTTGGTGTTCTTTATTTCTTCTTTTTGACAATGCATGCCTCTCTATCACATTTATGTGTGTGTTTTGCTGCTTTCTGAATCTTTCTGTTAAAATAATTGTGAATACTTAGAATCATTATTCAAAAATGATATTGCTCAATAATTTCTTGTTAGAAGTACCGTACATCTTGCCTCTAATGTTATATTAGCCTCTTTTCAAATCTCCAACATCTTTCCTCCCTGTAATACAGAGTTCATCATATTTTACAGAGGATATAGAAGTTCATCCTCAAAGCACTTGTAATAGGAAACCGCTAATCTATCTGCTCTTGGTACTTTTCCTTATCTTTTTTATCGCTTCAGAAACTTTCCTTATTTTATGGATTTATTTATAACTTGTCTTTGTTTCGCTGTAAGCCTTGATCAGTTTTATTCATCTATTTTTCTAAAGAAATAGCATGCCTTTTATATCAGTTAGAATAATACTGATGAAACATTTTTGTGTATCCACACTGTCCATTAATACAATATTTCTCTCTTGAAGTTTTAATTTTCTTTTCTCTCTTTTCTTGGGACCAGAACTTCTGTTGCTAAGCAATTCAGTCATTGAGTCATCACATAACACATAACACCATAGCCTTTTCGTATCAGTTATTAAGTGATTCATGCAGTCCTTAAGCGAATCAGCTTCCCCCAAAGTAATGAAATATGTGATGACCTTGGAGGAAAAGGGAAAGCGATGCTACCTAGGAACAATCAGACAAGAGAGGGCAGGACTCATGGTTGCTTAACAGTTAGAGAAAAAAACTAAGGAAGAATCCACTCCGATTGAGCAGATGTTTAAAAATGGTAGTGAAAAATTTGTGTCTTCAGACTTGCAAGATTCAGTTAATGTAGTCTTAAAATAAAGTAGATTTAATTTATATGGTCATGTTTCCAATCTGGTTTACCTGGGATCTGATTATGCTTGGGAGCCACCTGGGAAGGTCACAAATGGCAATCATTTAAACACAGGATGCAGCAACTGTCATAAATATATGCTGGTTGCCAAATGCCCAAATCATAATCACATGAACTTGGGGACGCTGTGATGGTCCTAAATGCAAGGGCCAGTCATAAGTCACTAGTTTTAGTTCTATCTTAATTTCATACAATTTAGTACCCTCTATTTGCTAGCCATTTCCCTGGTTCATATGCAAATTCAAAAGGTTGAATTTGATGTGAAATACTTCTCTGATCATTTCTTTAGTCCATTTGCAGATAGACATTTGAAATCTCCAGTAAAACAAATCTATTATTATTATTATTATTATTATTATTGTTATTATTATTATTATTATTATTATTATTATTATTATTATTATGTCAATACAACACAGCAAACGAGATCACTATGCTGGATTTCGTATTTCATCACCAGTCGGGCGCTTCCCAAGCACCTAAGACTGCGTGATGTAGTGGCGAATTATGTTTGCCGATCCCAGTAAAGCGGCCTTTTGCAATTGACAGATGGAGATTTTGTCAATTCCGATGGTTTTCAAATGTCCACTGAGATCCTTTGGCACTGCGCCCAGCGTGCCAAGTACCACTGGGACCACTTTCACTGGCTTATGCCAGAGTCATTGCAGCTCAATTTTTAGATCTTCGTATTTCACTAATTTCTCTAGCTGCTTCTCCTCAATTCTGCTGTCCCCTGGAATTGCGATGTCGATGATCCATATTTTCTTTTTCTCCACGATCAGGATGTCTGGTGTGTTATGCTTCAGACTTCGGTCAGTCTGAAGTCGGAAGTCCCACTGTAGTTTTGCTTGCTCATTTTCGACCACTTTTTCGTATTATTATTATTATTATTATTATTATTATTATTATTATTATTATTATTATTACCCAGAGTGGCTCACAAATCTAGTGCTCATTCCTACACTTTTTTTAAAAAAAAACCCCATGCATATAATTCTCTTTAGTAAAAAGAAATTAAACGTTGCTATATTGTTGATTGTCTTTCCTTTCCCCAAAGGTTTCTGTCTTGTTTCTCACACATGTATTTTCTCTGTAACTCTGGATTATTTGCAAGAGTTCACTGCTGAGCTCAACCATGGCTGTAGACTTTTCCAGGATACTAAACATTATACTTGATTTTGCCTTATGAAACTTCCCTCGATGACTCTCACTTTGGATTTCTCTCGGACCATCCCAAAATATGGAAAATATTATATAATACAATGAAAATATCGAAAACATCTGAAGAAACTGTAATTCTGATTCCTGGGTCATATTTTGTCCCTTGGGATGCATTAATAGGAGTATCAAATCCAGATGACAGAGGCAACTTCTCTTCCACTCAACTTATCAGCCTTATGAGACTTGTGAGATAGACCAGACAAGGAAATACAACCAGATGTGTTAATTTTGTTTTATTATAAGGTAACCTTAGCAAAATCTTGTAAGTCTGAAAGTATCTCTTCTCCCACTCACCTACCCATTCATTCTTTTATAGCCCAAGAAACTAGAGAAGAACTTTTTAGAACATACTACAGGTACTCCTTGACTTACAACCACAATTGACCCCAAAATTTCTGTTGTTAAATGAGAGATTTATTTTGTTTGCCTCCTTTTATGACCTTTCTTGCCACAGTTGTTAAGTGAATCAGCACAGTTGATTCACAGTTAGTAGCATGAATGATTCTGGCTTCCACATTGGTTTTGCTTGTCAAAAGGGTTCAAAAGGTGATTGCATGATCTTGAGACACAGCAATGGTCATAAGAATGAGTCACTTACCAAGCATCTGAATTTTGCTCACATCACCATGGGACTGCTACAAAAGTCGTAAGTGTGAAAAACGGTCACAAGTCACTTTTTCAGTGCCGCAACTTCAAATGATCACTAAACGAACTGTTGTAAATCAAGGACTACATGAACAACATTTTTACTACTTTATGAACTTACTCTCTATTACTGCTTTTGCACACCACTGGAGTTTACATATTAAGAAAGAGGGGATTAACATAAATGATTAATTACTGAATTAAAATGTATAAAAAGGCAAATAAGTGGATAAAATTTTGGCATTAATGAAATTACAATAGTCAAAAGATGCCTGTAACACTCCCTCATCCACATTCCACGGTCACAGTAGCTATGAACAATAATTTTAATGAAAAATGTTCCCAGTAGCATAATTCTGAATACGTAGTGCATGGGGAAATATCCCAGTGAAAGAAATGGACTTCTATTGAAGATAGAGATTATGTACAATAAATAGGAAATAGTTGAATACCTTCATGGTAAATACTGATAATATGAACAGATTGTTAATTTGTCATAGGCATTACTTGCTTCCCAAGAACAGACAGATGAATTGCTGTCCAGAAATGATTTATTTTAAGCAAATCGTCTTTAACCAGTTAATGTTCCAATCGCAACAATTCTTCTGTTGAAAATAGTTGCTCTGGTGACTGTATCTGAATCATGAAGTCTTACAGTTTGTTGAAAAACATCAATTGTACATAATAAACGTACACAAGGAGAAATGTTTCATAGGTGCTTCATAACAGTGGTGTTTCCATAAAGTAGGAAAAACTGAGTGACCCCATTGGGAGAAGTTCAGAACGTTGGTGTTAGTTAGCACTTTGCCAGATTTGAGATCCTTTCCTCCAGCACATGGGATGATTTCCCCTCCATGCAAGGAAGGGAGGGGAATTCCTTCAGCACCCTGGAGAAATAGATTTCAAATTTATTTATTTATTTATTGCATTTGTATGCCGCCCCTCTCTGTGAACTCGGGGCGGCTAACAACAGTGGTAAAAACAGCATGTGACAATCCAATACTAAAAACAGCTAAAAACCCTTGTTATAAAACTAATCATACATACAAACATACCATGCATAAATTGTAGAAGCCTAGGGGGAAATAATATCTCAGTTCCCCCATGCCTGATGGCAGAGATGGGTTTTAAGGAGCTTATGAAAGGCAAGGAGGGTGGGGGCTATTCTAATCTCTGGAGAGAGTTGGTTCCAGAGGGCCGGGACCGCCACAGAGAAGGCTCTTCCCCTGGGTCCCGCCAAACAGCATTGTTTAGTTGATGGGACCCGGAGAAGGCCAACTCTGTGGGACCTAACTGATCGCTGGGATTCGTGCGGCAGAAGGTGGTCCCGGAGATAATCTGGTCCGGTGCCATGAAGGGCTTTATAGGTCATAACCAACACTTTGAATTGTGACCGGAAACTGATTGGCAACCAATGCAGACTGCGGAGTGTTGGTGTGATATTTAGGAAAGCCCATGATTGCTCTCGCAGCTGCATTCTGCACAATCTGAAGTTTCCGAACACTTTTCAAAAGTAGCCCCATGGAGAGAGCATTACAGTAGTCGAGCCTCGAGGTGATGAGGGCATGAGTGCCTGTGAGCACTCGATCCAGATAGGGCCGCAACTGGTGCACCAGGCGAACCTGGGCAAATGCCCCCCCCCCTCACCACAGCTGAAAGATGTTTCTCTAATGTGAACTGTGGATCGAGGAGGACGCCCAAGTTGCGGACCCTCTTTGAGAGTGTTAGTAATTTCCCCCCCCAGGGTAATGGACGGACAGATGGAATTGTCCTTGGGAGGCAAAACCCAAATCCAATGCTATCATCCACTAGTAACCTTTCCTGCCAACTTCCCAGTTGACTTTCAGGTAAACTGGCAGAGAAGACTGAAAACGATAAAACAGATTGCCAATCACCCAAAATGCAGTCATGTAACTGGGGGGACAGCACAATACTTTACAATAGCTGGACGTGCTTGACAGACTGTAAATCACCTGTTCTGAGACATTGTGATTGCAAATAGTCATTAATTAATGACTGGTCATAAATTGAGTTCTACCTGTACAGTTGTAGAAAATACATATTTGAGAAATAATTATAAGTTTCAGCTTCCTGACATTTGGTAGCATAGTTAAGCATACAGCATTTTATTGTATTTGATTTTTTTTTTTACATCAATGTATAGGGTCTTTCTCTAACTCTTCCATACCACAATTGTTACTGCAGTTCCTCAAATGGATGTTTCAGGTAACCCTAAGCATTTTCATACTCTGGCAATCTCACACTACATACCAGAGCTTACAAAACTTTTGCCAGACCCATCCTCGAATACAGCTCATCTGTTTGGAACCCATATCGCATCCCAGACATTAACACCCTTGAAAATGTCCAAAGATACTTCACCAGAAGAGCCCCTCACTCCTCCTCTCGAAATAGAATACCCTATGAGACTAGACTTTCAATCCTGGGCCTAGAAAGTTTAGAACTAAGACGCCTTAAACAAGATCTAAGTATTGCCCACAAGATCATATGCTGCAACGTCCTGCCTGTCGGCGACTACTTCAACTTCAACCACAACAACACAAGAGCACACAACAGATTTAAACTTAATATTAATCGCTCCAAACTTGACTGTAAAAAATATGACTTCAGTAACCGAGTTGTCGAAGCGTGGAACTCATTACCGGACTCCATAGTGTCATCCCCAAACCCCCAACACTTTACCCTTAGATTATCTACGATTGAGCCATCCAGATTCCTAAGAGGTCAGTAAGGGGCGAGTACAAGTACACTAGAGTGCCTTCCATCCCCTGTCCTATTGCTCTCCTATATCTCCTATACCTTTTTCTATTCCTATATCTCTTCTTCTATTCTTTCATTGAAATGTTCTATTACTTTATCTTCTTTTCTATTATTTCTTAGATATATTTTACTATGAGTATTTCCTCTATAATCTTCATCATGTATTTTACTATGTGTATATAGATGTACACCCACTAAAACTCTCATTGTGTATTGGACAAAATAAATAAATAAATAAATAAATAAATAAATAAATAAATAAATAAATAAATAAATAAATAAATAAATAAATAAATAAAATGACAATGGAAAGAGCAAAGGAGTTTTTTTGAGTTTCTCTCAGAAAAAGACCGCCTTCAGCCACACAAGTCTTGGAGAATAAAATCCCACTGTCATTGTTCTGAACAAACTGAAAGAAAATAAATCCCTGCCCTAAATCTTAATTCATGTTTTTTCACCATTTAACAACAGCTCCTAAATGGGCCAGCAATAAATCAGGATATCCACTTCCTCATAAAGCTATAAATTAGTTTTCATCATTTTGTCTTGGTTGCAAAAGCTTCGTCTATCGGAATCAGTCTGAGAGGCAAAATTCCAAAAAGTCGAAGAATAAAGGGCCGAATTCCAATAAGAAGTCACCTTCAACTGTCATGTCCAGCCTAGGGATGGGGAATCCACATAGCAGACATAACAGTCTCAAGCTATGCTGCTATAACTTTTCAGGCTTCTTCCAGGTGAGTTCAAAATATTCAAGGTTACTTTACTCACCACCTAAGTGCAGTTAAAGCCAAGCACTTCTTGTTTACTGTATGAGGGTTGAATTCTACAGAGTTTCAGCTCTCATTAGATGCTTTTCCTTAGAAGGGGCCATTTGTTTATCATGTCATCTCCTGCTCTTTACATATTGCCAATATCCTCAGAGAGTTTGTTTGCAATTTGAGGGTCCTTCTGGACTTGTGATTGTTGCTTGATGAGCAGCTGTAGTTAGGGGGCTTTTGTACAAATGATTGAGAACAGGTAGTCCCAATCCAGGAAAGGTCATAACTGGCACACATAAAGTTATGCAAAGGCTCTCCTAGCCATGACTGCCAGCTGCTCTTTCAACAGGAGTTGTGAATCCAGGAGAACACCCAAGTTGAGGACTAGATGTGTGGCTTCTGTACCAAGTCAGGCCAGACCCATTCCTAGCTACAGCTGCCAGTTGCTCATCAAGAAACAAACACAAATCCAGGAGGACCCCCAAATAGCAAACAAACTCTCTGAGGAAGTACAAACCCATCCAGTATCAAAGATGACATATGCCCACAACATGAGGGGCCAAAAATCCAAAGCCAGGGTTGACGAATGAGATAAATAAAAATAAAATTAGAAGTTTGGGAGAAATCAATCTAATATTGGGAGAAAGTTGAAATTCTTTTATTGTTAAAAATCAAGAATGAAGATATTGCACATATACAAATTATCTATGTGTAGATATTGCACATATATAATATCTATGTGTAGAAATTGAAATTAACACAAAGAAAAAATTAGATTTTCTAGACTCTGAGAACTATTTGTGTAGTCAGGGAATGTACAGAAAGTGGGTGTTTGAAACCACTTGAAATATATGAAAATCAAACTATGAAGTTTAAATGTTAAGAAGGTTAGCATCAGACTACAATAATGAATAGTAGTTATTTATAGACAACTGTTGAAATGAAAATTATATACAATAAAGGTATTTGGAAAAAAGCAGATTTAGAAACATGATTTGATTATGTTCATATCAAAAACTTTGAAATTAAGAAAGCAGAACTGGACTAAAAATTGAACTACTAAAAAGGACCACAATATAGAATTAGTATATCAAAAATCTGATAAAATTAAAGGAACCTGTAAGATATGCAAAACCTGTGGTGACAATATATGTATACAGTGATACCTTGTCTTACTAATTTAATTGGTTCCGGGAGGAGGTTCGTAAGATGAAAAGTTCATAAGATGAAACAATGTTTCCCATAGGAAACAATGGAAAACTGATTAATGCATGCAAGCCCCCCCCCCCAAAAAAATCGCAAAAACAGCACTCCGCTGGGCACCGCTGCCCGGCTGTCACCTTCTGAAACAGCCGGGCATTTTTCGGTGTTCTCCCGAACGCTGAACCCGAAAAGTTTGGCAAAAGTTCAGGTTCGGGAGAACACCGAGAAGCGCCACCGCCCAGCTGCCAACTTTGCAGAACAGCCATGGAGCTGTCGGCTAGTTGGGAGGCTCAAACGGAGGTGGGGAATCCCAATAGGGAATTCCAGGGGCAGAGCTTTGACGTCATGAAGACGTCCTTCCTGGAGTCCACGTTTCATCCGGCCAGGAAGGACGTCTCTGTGACGTCAAAGAAGAGAAGCCCCCTGGCTGTTTCGGAAGGTGACAGACGGGTGGCGGTGCTTCTCGGCATTCTCCCGAACCCAAACTTTTGCCGAACTTCCAGGTTCGGCATTCCCGGTGGCGGGTTCGTAAGATGAAAAAAGTTCATAAGAAGAGGCAAAAAAATTCTGAACCCCGGGTTCGTATCTCGAAAAGTTTGTATGACGAGGGGTTTGTATCATGAGGTACTATTGTATGTATATGTGCTCTGCATGGGGCTAGCCTTGAAGAGTGTAGATAGTCCAGAATGCAGCCGCATGAGCTGTTATGGGTGTACAGTAAGACCTCACCTATCGCTGGTGTTACGTTCCAGACCCGGCCGCGATAGGTGAAATCCGTGATGGGGAATTTATCGACTGATAGTACTTATTTAAGTATTTATATTGTAATTGTTTGGTAAGTTTTCATTGTTTTAAATGTTTATAAACCCTTCCCACACAGTATTTATTTTAGATACAGTATTTAAATACAGTATTTACAATTTTAGATGTATTTTTTTTTAAAAACCTGCCGATCGAGTTCCGCGGGCTGTTTAAATCTGCCGATTGACTTCCTCAGAAACCCGCGAACCAGCGAAGATCCGCGAATGATTTTTCTTATTAATATTTCTTGAAAACCCGCGATGAAGTGAACCCGCAGTAGGTGAAGCGCGGTATAGCGAGGGACTACTGTACGTGGGTACGCCCACATAACACCAGCACTCTGCATGCTGCACTGGCTACCGATTAGTCTCCGGCCACAATTCAAGGTGTTGGTTATCACCTATAAAGCCCTACATGGCTTAGGGCCTGACTATTTATGGGACCGTCTCCTGCAACATACCTCCCAAAGACCTAAACTCGGCCTTCTCCAGGTCCTGTCGACTAAACAATGTAGGTTGGCGGGACCGCAGGGGAGGGCCTTTTCTATAGCTGCCCTGGCTCTATGGAACCAACTCCCCTCCCCCCGATGTTCACACTGCTCCCACTCTACTGGCCTTTCAAAAAGCTGTTAAGACCTGGCTTTACTGACTGGCTTTATTGAATTTTAACATCTGACACGGCCGAATTATGTTCGACTGGTATGTATGTTGTAGTTAGATTGGATTTAGGGTTTATAATGGGGTCTTATAACTATTATTACTATTTGACTTCTTTTTATTATTGTATTGTCTGTATTGTTGTAAGCTGCCCTGAGTCCTATGGGACTGGTCGGTATAGAAGGCAAATAAGTTAAGTTAAGTTCAGTTACTCACAAAAGCAGTTAGTATGGAAATAATTTAGTACAGTGATATATTTTTGCTTCATAGCTAAAATTCTGACAATCATTTTCAAATGGGGAAAATACAGTAACTGGGTAATTCTAGCTACTTCATAAATATTGTGTATATGTTTTATGATATTATTACAAAGATAAAATTCAGTTCTGAAAAAAAAGTTAATTTTGGTACCAAATAGAAGGAAAATGTAGAAATACTGTTATTTATTATTCATTGCATAATGTAAAAAGTGGTTTTGATAGATTTCAGCATGTATATAAATAACAGTCATAACTTATTTTAAGGGAAATTAGAAAGAAAATTAATTTAAAAGGAATTGAATGAAAAAGTGAGGATGATCAAGTATCTTCAGAGTACCTGAAGACTATTTAAATCAATAATAAGAAATAGCAATAAAAATATAACATATAGCAACAGCCAAACAGAGACAGTCACAATATATGTTAAATAATAATATCAGAGTGAAGAGGAAACACTTTGAGATGTATGTGACTGAACAGGCAGTCATAATTTCTTGCCAAAGTACTTATCTTTTAAAGTCGAACTTTTGATAAACCTAAGATAAACCTAAAACCTGACAACTGTATGCAGGCAATAAGTACCATGAAAGAGCAGAATATGATAAGCTATGGTGAGGAGCCATGGTGGCCCAGGGTTTAGAATGCAGCATTGCAGGCTAATTTAGCTCACCACCAAGAGTTCGATCCTCACTGGCTCAAGGTTGACTCAGCCTTCCATCCTTCTGAGGCTGGCAAAGTGAGGATCCAGGTTGTTGGGGGAAATATGCTGACTCTGTAAACTGCTTGGAGATAGCTGTAAAGCACTGTGAAACGGTATATAAGTCTAAGTGCTATTGCTAGTCTTCCAACTTTATACCCTACTACCAAGGGTGGGTTCTAACTTACCTCGCTGTCAGTTCACTTCTTCCTGCGCCATGTGGCTGTGCCTCATGGGCGCACATGCTTTGCACACACACACCTGCACACAGCCAAAAAAAATTGTAAAAGCCAAAAAATGCCAAAAACAAGATGACAACTTCATGCACAGTGCCAGAAACTCAGCTTCTGGGCATGCTCAGAAGAAGAAAAAAAATTACAAAAACAATTTTTAAAACAATTTTATAAAAGATGGCAGCACCCACAGACTGGCAGTGACTGAACCGGTTCCATGACATATTTGTGACATCACCAGCGGATTGCTAATGATTTTGGTGAAGCAGTCCAAACCAGGAGGAACCCACCTCTGTCTGCTAGACTGACAGAAAAATAATTGGGTTACACATATAGAATGCTATGAAAGCAACAAAAAAAATCCCCCAAAACCTTGAGAAAAACAGCAGAACTGCTGGTGGAAATGGGATGAAATGTAAAAACATTAACCTTCATGTTGAACGCCTAGTTTATGCAGAAAAGCCGTCAATTTTCATGTAACTTCATTACAGAACATCCATCTGTTGTTGACATTCAGTATGTTCAGCATTTCTTTCAATCTGGTGATGCAAGTTCATTTTTCCCATCCGAAAACTTATTTCCTCTCATGAGACATGCTCATGCAGGAAGGCATGATGAATCATATGATTCCTAATCCCTCTGTTCTTTTTATTTTTTAATACTTAAAAATACACACAGAGATACACACCCCTTTATATTTATATAAATCTTTAGGTTTATATCTCCCACAATGACTTCATTGAAAACTTAGACTATCTTCACCCATTCAATTTTTGTTCATATATTTGTTCCATATTATTATTATTATTATTATTATTATTATTATTATTATTATTATTTTAATTGGATTTGTATGCCGCCCCTCTTCGCAGACATAATTCAAGCCTTGTTCATTTTCTTTGTATGAAACTCTTCCACACTTCCATACTAAGTGGACATTTAAACAGAGCTATTTTCGACTTTCAACATCATTTCTTACAACATACTGCCTGTCACTTTGTAGTAGTATTTGCATTTCTTTAAAAAATTCCATCCATTTTTCCCATCTACACTAAATGTTATACCAATATACACTAAATGTTATACCAAATTTAATTATTTCCTCTACTTTTTTGCATGTCTGCATAATTATGAGTCTTCTGTGCATAATTATGCATAATTATGAGTCTTCTGTGTTCCTTATCAAATTATCAAATTCTGTGTTCCTTATGATTTTTGATTCTCTCCCCCCCACCCGATTTTCAGATCTGTACTTCTCATTGCATCGTACAGTGTATCTAACATATGCTACAAATCCTTTGGATTCTCACAACAAATAACATTTTCTGTCTTCACTAGTACCAGTGGTAGGTTGCTGACAGTTCAGACCAGTTCTTTAGAATCGGTAGCGGAAATTTACCATTGCTCGGCAAACCAGCAGCAATGACTGGCGGTCCACGCTCCTGAACCGGTCCTCTAGTTGCTGCGGCTTGCAAAAAAACCATCATGATGTGAACCAGTAGGAAAGGTAAGTGGAACCCATCCCTGACCAATACATATAAGACATCAACACCACTAATACAATGGTAATGTCAGCACAAAGTAGTTTAATATATACTAAACAATGTCATCTGGCGGGACCCAGGGGAAGAGCCTTCTTTATAGCGGCCCCGACCCTCTGGAACCAGCTCCCCCTCCTTGCCTTTTGTAAACTTCTGAAAACCCACTTCTGCCGTCAGGCATGGGGGAATTGAGACATCTCCCCCGGCCTATATAATTTATGCATGGTATGTTTGTGTGTATGTCTTGTTTTTTAAATAAGGGTTTTTAAGAGATTTTTAATATTAGATGTGTGATACATTGTTTCTTATTATTGTTGTCAGCCGCCCTGAGTCTGCGGAGAGGGGCGGCATACAAATATAATAAATAAATACATAAAATTTATCCCTAAATTCATTAAATTATCATCACATTTCCTTGTCTTACTCCTGTTCAACAGTGAACCATTTGCTAAGCATTCCATTTATTTTTTCAGGCTTTACTTTCAACATATAACCTTTTATTGTATTCAACAACCAAGTTTCAACTCACTATTCACAGAAAACATTTCCTACCCTACCGTCAGAATATTGGCTCCTCCTAGTCACAGAATTTTAAAGCCTGTTCATAATCAGACGAGAACGCCAAAAAGGATTATATGTCTTTTTAAAAAATTAAAGATGCAGACAGAAGAAGAATGAATTAATCCTTTATTCAAATTGCTGTCTAGAATTCCTTGAAAGCTGCTAATTCTTGAGTAAATACAAGATACAGTCTTTTAGCTGGGATTTGAACTCTATGTGTTAAGTTTATGGTACAGTCACATGCCCAATTAGGAGACAGAGTAGTTGCTTCTTCTGCCTCTAAAATATCATCCAGCTCTGCATAACTTACTTGCAGGGAAGAAGGTTCAAGAGTGGTACAGAAAGGAGAGAAAGAAGTCCAATGCTTGCATATGATGCTATTGGCCATTTTGAGAGTGGAAAAAACTGTCAGCTAACTGCTAACTGTAGTTCAGCAGTTCAAATCTCACCACCAGCTCAGCCTTCCATCCTTCCGAGGTGGATAAAATGGGGACCCAGATTGTTGGGGGCAAAATACTGACTCTGTAAACCACTTACAGAGAGCTGTAAAAACACTATGAAGCAGTATATAAGTCTAAATACTATTGCTATTCCCAGTTAATAGCAGAACTATGTGTCTGAATCAAATCTCTCCCCAAAACAATAGGGATATAGAAGGAGGTATTCCAGTACAATTGCAAGACTTTTTCTGGATCATGTGCATTGGATGCAGAGGAATCAGCATGGGACTTAATGTGATGGAAAATAATAATAATAATAATAATAATAATAATAATAATAATAATAATAATAATAATTTATTACATTTGTATGCTGCCCCTCTCCGAAGACTCGGGGCAGCTCACAAAAATAATAAACAGTCTACAAATCCAATATTTAAAAAAACAATTTAAAAACCCTTATAGTAAAATAATCACACAATCCATTCAAACCATACACAAACCAAGATAGTTGGGGAATATGTCAGTTTCCCCATGCCTGGCTATAAAGATGAGTTTTCAATAACTTACGAAAGGCGAGGAGGGTGGGGACAATTCTAATTCCACAGAGAAGGGTCTTCCCCGAGGTCCCAACAGATGACATTGTTTATTTATTATTTATTTATTTATTAATTGGATTTGTATGCCACCCCTCTCCGAAGACTCGGGGTGGCTCACAACAAGTGGAACAAATCATAAATAATCCGACTAAATTTAAAATATTTGAAGATTTTTTTTTAAAACCCCATATACTAACAGACACGCACACAAGCATACCATGTATAAATTAAACATGCCCAGGGGAAGATGTTTCAGTTCCCCCATGCCTGACGGCAAAGGTGGGTTTTAAGGAGTTTACGGAAAGCAGGAAGAGTAGGGGCAGTTCTAATCTCCAGGGGGAGCTGGTTCCAGAGGGCCGGTGCCGCCACAGAGAAGGCTCTTCCCCTGGGGCCCGCCAACCGACATTGTTTAGTTGACGGGACCCGGAGAAGGCCCACTCTGTGGGACCTAATCGGTCGCTGGGATTCGTGCTACAGGAGGCGGTCCCGGAGATATTCTGGTCCAATGCCATGAAGGGCTTTAAAGGTCATAACCAACACTTTGAATTGTGACCGGAAGCTGATCGGCAGCCAATGCAGACTGCGGAGTGATGGTGAAATATGGGCATACCTAGGTAAGCCCATGACTGCTCTCGCAGCTGCATTCTGCACGATCTGAAGTTTCCGAACACTTTTCAGAGGTAGCCCCATGTAGAGAGCATTACAGTAGTCGAACCTCGAGGTGATGAGGGCATGAGTGACTGTGAGCAATGAGTCCCGGTCCAGATAGGGCCGCAACTGGTGCACCAGGCGAACCTGGGCAAACGCCCCCCTCGCCACAGCTGAGAGATGGTTTTCTAATGTGAGCTGTGGATCGAGGAGGACGCCCAAATTGCGGACCCTCTCTGAGGGGGTCAATAGTTCCCCCCCAGGGTAATGGATGGACAGGTGGGATTGTCCTTGGGAGGCAAAACCCACAGCCACTCCGTCTTATCCGGGTTGAGTTTGAGTCTGTTGACACCCATCCAGGCCCCAACAGCCTCCAGGCACCGGCACATCACTTCCACCGCTTTGTTGACTGGGCATGGGGTGGAGATGTAGAGCTGGGTATCATCAGCATATTGATGATACCTCACCCCATGTCCTTGGATGATCTCGCCCAGCGGTTTCATGTAGATGTTAAATAGCAGGGGGAAGAGGACCGACCCCTGAGGCACCCCACAAGGGAGAGACCTAGGAGCCGACCTCTGACCCCCACTAACACCGACTGCGACCGGCCAGAGAGGTAGGAGGAGAACCACTGTAGGACAGTGCCTCCCACCCCCAACCCCTCCAGTCGGTGTAGAAGGATACCATGGTCGATGGTATCGAAAGCCGCTGAGAGGTCAAGGAGCACCAGGACAGAGGATAAACCCCTGTCCCGGGCCCACCAGAGATCATCCATCAACGCGACCAAAGCGGTTTCCGTGCTGTAACCGGGCCTGAAACCCGACTGATGGGGACCTAGATAATCGGCCTCTTCCAAGGACTGCTGGAGCTGGAGTGCCACCACCTTCTCAACAACCTTCCCCATAAAGGGAAGGTTGGAGACTGGACGATAGTTATTAAGTACGGCTGGGTCCAGGGAGGGCTTCTTGAGGAGGGGGCGCACGAGCGCTTCTTTATAGAGTGTTGGAAAAACTCCCCTCCCCAAGGAAGCGTTGGTAATCTCCTGGGCCCAGCTCCGTGTCACCTCCCTGTTGGCCAAAACCAACCAGGAGGGACACGGATCCAGTAAACAGGTGGCGGAACTCACAGCTCCAATGGCCTTGTCCACTTCATCAGGTGTCACCAGATCAAACTCTTCCCAGACAGGTGGACAAGTACGTGCCCCAGTCACCTCGACTGACTCGTTGTCAGTCGACTCTGTTTTACAATTGGAGTCGAGGTCGGCCCGGATCTGAGCGACTTTATCAGCGAAAAACGTGTTGAAATCCTCGGCACTACTCTGCAAGGGCCCCCCAACTCCCCCCTGGTTGAGAAGGGAGCGGGTCACCCTAAACAGAGCGGCCGGGCGGGATTCCGCTGATGCAATCAAGGCGGCATGGTACGCGCATCTTGCCGCCTTGAGTGCCACTTTGTAAGTCTTAATAAAAGCTCTTACAAGTGTTCGATCAGATTCAGACCTACTCTTCCTCCATCGCTTCTCTAGACGTCTCTTTTGGCGTTTCAACTCCTGGAGCTCCTCGTTGAACCATGGGGCTCTACGGGGTCTAATGCCACGGAGAGGTCGCAAAGGCGCAATCCGGTCAAGAGCCTCCGCCGCAGCCCTGTTCCAGGCCAGCGCGAGAGACTCCGCCGAACTGTGGACGAGTGCCTCTAGAATAACCACAAGCGCCATCTGAAAGCCCTCTGGGTCCATCAGGCGTCTGGGGCGGAACATCTTCATTGGTTCCATCTCCCTGCGGGGAAGGATTGGAGCCAGGAAGTCGAGCTGTAGTAGAAAATGGTCTGACCATGACAAAGGCAATGCTTCTAAGCCCCTTAGTCTCAGACCATTACTCAGTTGCTCGGAAAGGAATACCATGTCAGGTGCGTGCCCTCCCTCATGAGTCGGACCCTGTACTACTTGAGTCAGGTCCATGGCTATCATGGTGGCCATGAACTCCTGTGTCAACCCAGAGGTTTCGCCGAGTGACGGCAGGTTGAAGTCCCCCAGGACAATGAGTCCGGGGAACTCCACCGCCAACCCGGCTACCTCTTCAAGTAGGGCTTTTGACACGCAGCTGGGAGGCAGGTATGTGAGAAATAAGCCCACCTGAACCCCTAAGTCCAACTTCATCAAGAGAGACTCGCAACCCGCAATTTCCGGAGCAATGAGTCTACGCAGGCAAAGGCTCTCCCTGGCTATAATAGCCACTCCTCCCCCCCTTCCCTGGGGTCGAGGTTGATGCCATATCTGAAACCCGGCTGGGCAAATTTCAGAGAGAGGAACACCTCCCTCTGGGCCCAGCCAGGTTTCAGTAATACATGCCAGGTCGGCCTCCTCATCCAGGATCAAATCCCGGATGAGGAGAGCTTTATTTACCACTGACCTGGCATTGAGCAGCAGCAACCTGAGCCCAGGGCCAGAGTTACACTCACCACCAGTACCCAAGATTGGGCTCACAGAGCCAGAACAAGGGACCGTTATTAAGCAACGATCCCTCGTTCCCCTGGAATGGCTAACTCTGTGGCCCCTGCCATAACTGCCTCTCCCCAGCAACACAGGGATATTCCGACCCCCTGCCACCCCAGAGATCGGTGCCCCTTCCTCTCCTGTCTCCCGAGCGTCAGGTGGGCCAGACCTATCATTCACACTACTATCACTCAACTCATCCATACCATAACCCCACCCACCCCCATCCACCCAATCATACCAGTCATTCCACTCATACCCACAAGTATATTTATCCCAGTCATCCATTACTTTAGAACCCCAATTATGTTAAAAGTCAATTAAATTAGTAACAGTGTAAAATAGCAGTTAATAACAATTTAAAACACTAAAACATTAAAAATATAAGTATATAAAATATAAGATAAAAATTGTAAGTTAATATAAATTAATTTTGTTTGATGGTATAATCAATTGTCCATTGGTACACAGGGTCTAAATACAGTTTGGTTTTTCTAGGACTGGTCAAGATCGGTGACCAGTACTGTAAAAATTCTGTCTCTTTGCCTCGATTGAGAATGTCCCAAGTTCTTCCTCTCTGGGGGCTCCAGTTTCCATCAGGTGCCCTGGGCAATCTCCAGTAGTCCTCAGTCCCACTTGTTTAGTCGACAGGACCCAGAGAAGGCAACTCTGTGGGACCTAATCGGCCACTAGGATTCTGTGTGGCAGAAGGCGGTCCCGGAGGTATATATGTATATGTTCAACACTAAAAGGCAAGGTATTCCAACAATAGTCCAAAGAAGAATCTAATCAGGCTGCAGGCAGCCAGTATGCTGAAAGGATCCCTATTTGTCTCTAGGGACCAAAAGAAGCACATTCAGTCTCCTATAGTTGAAACAGCTAAGTTGCATGCTAACAACAGATAAGTGTCCTAATAGATTAGTATCACTCTCCTCCCAGCACTGGCCTCAAAGCTGATGAAGACCCCAAAACCTAGCTAGAAAGATTTCAGATACCTGTTCCTCCACCACAAAATCATGAATATATGTGGCCCTATTGATAATTGATCTGGCATTTACCAGCAGTACCCTAAAGGCAAGTACACAAACAATCTAGCCATTGTCTTCAGATTTGAGATTGCTAAATCAGAAGATAAAACCACCACCAAATTGGAGATCACCCTTCTCCTGGAATGACCTACTGGTTGTCTCCTACTAGATCTTCCATGGCTCAAAATTACTGGGATACTATAGCTAAATGATGGCCCATTTCCCATGCTCTCCCAATATGAGTGTTGCTCAGTTGCACAAACGAATTACACCTTACAAACACACTTATGGTCAGGAGGTTGTAATATGGCAAATAGTGATGGGCGAACCCAATGGTGTTCGGGTTTGGCAGGTTTGGACGAACTTTACGCAAAATTCAGCCGAACCCAAACCGAACCCGAACTCGAACCCGAACAGGGAATCCCTCCCATGAAGAGATTCCAGGGGCGGAGCTTTGACGTCACTGGCAGGTTGCTAAGGACGCCTAGGTGATCACTTCCTGGATTCCATGGAAGCTCCGCCCCCGGAATCTGTTCGTGGGAGGGATTCCCCAGCTCCTTCAAAGGGAGGTCTTCACGTAAAAATAAACATTGTTATTTTTACGAAAAAGGACGCCACAGCGGCGCTGGAAGCAAAGGGCGGTCCTTTCACGTAAAAATAAACATCTATTAAAACATACATTACACACATTATTCCATTTTTTCCCACAAACTCTTACACATTTTAAACTACATATCTTCTTCCAAACCTTAATGTTTCATGTCTCTACCCTGTTTTCCCCAAAATAAGACATCCCTTGATAATAAGCCCAATCGAGCTTTTGAGCGCATGGCAATAAGGACAAGCACTTATTTCAGGGTTCAAAAAATATAAGAAAGGGTCCCGGTTCAGGGGAAACAGGGTAATATTTTTCATCCTTCATCAGCATTTTGAAAAAATATAATACTCTGTTTTATATTGTATACAACACATCTTATTTCAGAGGTGGAGGTACATTATAATGTGGTTAATGTCTATCCATATTATCATGCTTGAACAGCACTTCATATCAGTTCCAATTCTAGACTTTATAAGTGTCCTTAGCAAATCCCATCACTGAATAAGTATACCTTCTGACACTGTATTTCTGGGCATCTTTTTCTGGTACAAAATATTATATACAAGAATAAAAGATCAAGGCAAATGAAAGTTGCCATTTTGTTCTTCTTACTATTTTGATCTTGCTCAGAAAAAATTAGACCACCTCAAGTGACAGAATTGCAGTCAGATCAAGGAATTCCAGGAGTTGGCAAAAATATTGTTGGGATCTTGGCCTTGGCAAGTGACCAGTGATGTTATCTCTGATATTAACTAAGATGAACACGGTGAAGTGTAAAATTGAAGACTGAATAATAAATAGTCAAATAACCAAGACACTTTTCATAGCACTTATCTTCCTGAGAAACAGTCACAACGGTTTGGACTGGTTCTATGGAACCAGTAGTCACTTGGCTGCCTGCCATGCCTCCGAGCCAGTTCTCTTGGTGGCGCCATAGACTGTGCCATCTTTTTTGCTCCTGCGCACACACAAAAGCTTTGTTTTAGCACTGCATATGTGCACATACTTGCACCTGGGCAGCGCATTCCTGAACAAACCCGCAGTGAAGAAAACCCACCTGTGAACAATTATCCTCATTGTCTCATAAATGAACTTTAGTTTCTCCTCTAAGTAAACAGCAAACTTTTTGTATAACTGATATGAAATGTACATGTATAAGACCTTACTTATATATCCATATACACTCTATCTTGCTCCCAAACCATTGATATGAGAGAGAGAGAGAGAGAGAGAATGATTGGCAATTCAAAGGGGAAAAGTGAAGATGCATAATGTTTTGCATCCTCTTCTTTTCTCATCTCCCCACATAGATGGAGGGGCAGGGGAAAAAAGAATCTTAGCAACTATACAACCAGAGCAAGTATTGCTAAGTGGCTCACTGGTTACTATGGCAACCAACTCGCTCCACTCCAACTGCTTATCCCACAGTCCCTCTGTCACCCTATTTTTAGCTTGAAATGAAAGAATTGGACTTTTTAAAAGATGCATGCAACCTTACAAATTTAAAAGACAATGTTAGGGCCATTACTGAGATGCTTCAGATCTAGAACAAAAAACCTTCTCTAATTTTACCAGTGATGCTTTAAGTGACGTGGAATGAGTGAATCACTAGTCCTCCAAGTGGCAAGACCAGGGACTTTGATTTGAGCTTTCAAATGATAAAAAGAAACATTTTTTGGAAAATCCATAAGATAGGAGAATTGAGGAAACTTTTTTGTTGTTGCATTTTTACCCTTGGAGACTTAAACTTCAAGAACAAATGCTGTCTAAACGCTAGTGTACTATGACCCCTATAAATGTGATTAACTGGAGAGCAAGGGGAGATAAACCCCATCAATCTAGAAGGCTGCATCATACCAGACTGTACCAAAACCTCTACGAATAAGCAATATTAAACTACTTGAGTTTTGCTTTTTTCAAATCAGACTGAGAAATATGAAAGCATTACATTTCTTATTTTAATTTTTACAAAGTTCCTTAATAGCAAATTTTAATCTCTACATGAATACAATGAATAAAAATTACGCACAAAATTTCTAACATAATTTGAGCAAAGCCATAAAATATATGGTAGGTTTCCTTTTAACTAAATTTAACCTTTTCAAAGTAGTTTTAAGTTAAAACTTTTCTTTCTAGTTTTAATGTGGAAGATCAGGGCTAGTTAGCTCTTGTAAATGAATACAGATGTACTGATATAGCTCCAGACATTGCACATATACAGTATTTCCTGTTCTCACCTCAGTAATGTTGTCTTCTGTATGGCCAATTATGAATGCATTTAATTGACCTACTATCTGATATACTTAACTAAAGGATTTCACAGTTTGAGAATGGGAAGCCTGAATTATTAAACAGCCACCACGATCAATAACTCCTTTCAAGCTAGCAGATGAAAACAAAGTAAAACAAAAACAGTTCCTCATGTCTGGCATAAAGATGTTTACTTTGGACAGAAGGAGATGACATTTTTTTACAAAAGCAAGTACAAACTACACAAACAATTAGCAAGGATCAATATTATAGTTTATGCTAGGAACACTGATATTTTACATTTTATTCTCAAATATTTGTGTTCGTATCTACAATGCCAACACATTATTATACCAAAGGGAACTTTCCCCTGACAGCCAAACAAATCAAATGAAATGTTTTTATACTCTTTTAAGTTCTAGTGATATATTTTTATATGCTTGATTCTCTGTCCTACTTGTAGTGTAATATGTTCCAGAAATATCTTCAAATTAAACAAATCTCTCTCTTAAGATTTGACAGAAAAGGGGCAAAATGTCAGCCCTGCTAGGTAAAGCAGACAGGATACGTAACTAAATGAACTAATTCTACTTTATTGTATGATATTATAACAGAATCCTGCAAGTCTGAAACTACAATTGCTGCCACGTTGAATTGTTTGATCTATTAGGGTAGGTCTTTGTTTTTCAATCTTTTTTCTTCAGGGGAACCCTTTGGTGTTGTCAGATTTCTAGTGGAACCTGTACCATGTACCGGTACTGTTTATGTCCCTTCAAGGCGAGCCCCCAATTTTTTTGATCTAAAAATGTTCATAGGTGAGTTGAACTGTTAGAGACCATTTTGGCTTCAAAAAAGTCGACACTATGCTATAGTACATTTCACGCCTGCAATTCTTTCCTTGCACACTTCAGCAAATTAGTCCACTAATAGTGTAGTTGTGCAGTTTGCACAGCAAAAAAAGATCACTGATCATGCTAGTTACTATTAATCAACAGTATTTACAAATCTTACAAGAGTAGGTTGAGTATGGAATAATGTTCAGTGTGAACATTGTGCTTGGTGCCTTCTTCATAGCAGCTGTATTCTTGGCCAAATTTTGAATAGACAGACGCGAAGTTTTCCTCAATAGACAAAAGACGTTTTCGTTTCTTTTGCTTGATGTTGCTCATGGCCGAAAATCCAAACTCGAACATATATGAGGTGGAAAAAATCAACAGAAGTCACAAAGCTTTCTCACAATTGCAGGGGACTCATTTTCAACCAACAACCAAAATGTATCCATGCCGAGCTCTGCATGTTTGAGTTTAAGTATTCTGTCACTTGCAATGCTAGCTATTTTTCTTTCAAAGTAAACTGTCCTTCGCGCTATTCAAACTCAATGAATGTATTCCTAACCCAGTCATACTGGTCAACAGATATTGATGGGAAGTATTTGCCAAGACTGCTGGACAGACTTCCCAAGTAGTGGATGATCAACGGCTTAACGTTGGGAAACATTTGCAAATTTCCAGCAGCTGCGCACTTCTTCAACAGCAACAGTTTTTTCTGAAAAGCGTTTATTTTGTCACTTGAAGACAAAATGTTTTCATTTCTGCCTTGCAAACCACTGTTCAGAATGTTGAGTTCTTGAAATATATCATCCAGATAAGCTACTTTAGAAGACCAGCTCTCGTTGCTCAGAGCGTTTTCAAATTCCCTTCAGGTTTTCACTGGAACAGAATGCCAAAAGTTCCTCTTTCAGCTCATATAAACGAGATAGTACTTTTCCACGAGAAAACCATCGTACGTCTATATGTTGGATGAGTGTGATATGGTCCACTTCCATGCTTCGACAAAGTTTGGCAAACAAGCGACATTTAAGAGGTCTCATCTTTATGTAATTAACTATTTTCACCACCTTGTCCAGCACTGATTTTAAATCTTCTCCCACTTGTTCTGAATCAGGCCTGGACTGTTAATAATAACAATTATTATTATTATTATTATTATTATTATTATTATTATTATTATTATTTAGATTTGTATGCCGCCCCTCTACGTAGACTCAGGGCAGCTCACTACAATGATAAAAACAATACATGGTAACAAATCTAATAATTAAAATCTAAAATAACAGTTTTACATTATAAAGTCTAAAAAGAAAAAAAACAAACCCAATAGATAAAATACACAGAGAGAGAGAGAGAGAGAGAGAGAGAGAGAGAGAGAGAGAGAGAGATGGTTAATTTTCAGACAAATAACACTTCTTTTATTTCTTCTACTTCAATCCTAGTAAATTACAGTTCTGTTATGGAGAAAAATGCTTTCAAGTCTTTCAGAATGGATACAAGGTTATTTATGTCTCTAATTAGCTCACTGTCTGCTTAGAAACATTTTCTTATTTCTGAGCCAGTTTCTGTTGATTACAAAGCAATAAATCATGCAATAGAAAACTCACTTATCGGGAAGTAAAGACAAAAATTGCCATTTTGGCTTGATTTCACTTTGATGAAAGCGCTTCTGCTTTCGTTCAATTCCAGAAGTGAAGTAATTAATTAATTAACTTACACGCTCTAAAATAGCATCTCAAAACTTCCTCTCCCCCCCCCCCCCAAATTTCTTCCATTCTTTTCTGCACCCTTCTGAACTTTGGGTTTATCCATCTGCTATCTTCTATGCTTGAGCTGTCCGAAGATACATCTGTCTGCATATTTTCATTTGACAGCTGGTCTGCTTCCTCCTCCTCACCAACTCCTCTGCATCTCTTAAATCAGGTAAATTGACAGCTTCTATTTTGTCCCCATCTTCTGAATCTGAATATTCTACAGGCTAACAGGGAACACACACAACACCACTGTTTTAGCAACCAGTGTTTCTCTGTGTATGAAGTCGTGGGTGGCCATGATATCTGGATTCGTCTGTCGCACCAGTGACACAAAACCTTTAACGTTTCCTGTCATTGCAGGAGCACTATCCATATAAATGCCGACACAGTTTTTCCATGTGAAGTCACCAGACTGCAAATATACACTGATAACGTCAAAAAATCTTGTCCTCTTGTTGTTTCTGACAACTCTTTACAGCAGAAGTCTTCAACAATAGCACCATTGTCAATAAAATGCACAAACCCCAGCAGCTGTGCTTTAGCACTGACATCGGTGCTCTCATCCAGTGTGAACAATCCGCGATTCTTAATCTTCGACAGGACATTACTTTCAATGTCAGTTGACATGTCTGCTATACGCCTGCTTATTGTATTGTCTGACAGTGGAATCTTATTGATTTCAGATACGGCACTTTGTCCAAACATAATTTTAACCATCTCTTGGCACGCTGGTAAAATTATGGTTTCAGCGATAGTATGTGGCTTCATTTTCTTAGCTACAACCTCTGCAACTGCATAGCTTGCTTCTTGAGCTTTCTCATTAATCTTGACCTTTTTCTTTAATGTTGCTGCTTGTTATTTTTCAGGTTTAGTACTCTCAAAGTATGTGACATCTTTCTTTGCTGCATCGGGATGTAATGGAGTTAAGTGTTGTTTCAATTTAGCCAGCACCATGGCACTGTGCCGGCCATGGAGGCTGTTGGGGTCTGGATAGGTGTCAACAGACTCAAACTCAACCCTGATAAGACGGAGTGACTGTGGGTTTTGCCTCCCAAGGACAATTCCATCTGTCCGTCCATCACCTTGGGGGGGGAATCACTAACCCCCTCAGAGAGGGTCCGCAACTTGGGCGTCCTCCTCGATCCACAGCTCACATTAGAGAAACATCTTTCAGCTGTGGCGAGGGAGGCGTTTGCCCAGGTTCGCCTGGTGCACCAGTTGTGGCCCTATTTGGACCGGGAGTCACTGCTCACAGTCACTCATGCCCTCATCACCTCGAGGCTCGACTACTGTAATGCTCTCTATATGGGGCTACCTTTGAAAAGTGTTCGGAAACTTCAGATCGTGCAGAATGTAGCTGCGAGAGCTATCATGGGCTTTCCTAAATACGCCCATGTTACACCAACACTCCGCAGTCTGCATTGGTTGCCGATCAGTTTCCGGTCACAATTCAAAGTGTTGGTTATGACCTATAAAGCCCTTCATGGCACCGGACCAGAATATCTCCGGGACCGCCTTCTGCCACACGAATCCCAGCGACCAGTTAGGTCCCACAGAGTTGGCCTTCTCCGGGTCCCGTCAACTAAACAATGTCATTTGGCGGGACCCAGGGGAAGAGCCTTCTCTGTGGTGGCCCCGACCCTTTGGAACCAACTCCCCCCAGATATCAGAGTTGTCCCCACCCTCCTAGCTTTTCGTAAGCTCCTTAAAACCCACCTCTGTCGTCAGGCATGGGGGAATTGACACTTTCTCTCCCCCTAGGTTTATAAAATTTATGCATGGTATGCTAGTGTGTATGATTGGTTTCTAAATTGGGGTTTTTTAAATTAACTTAAATATTAGATTTGTTTACATTGTATTATTATTGCTGTGAGCCGCCCCGAGTCTGCGGAGAGGGGCGGCATACAAATCTGATTAATAAATAATAAATAAATACTGTTAGCAAGCTGTTCCCCGCAAACAATGCAAAGAGGCAATGGACAGTATGGGTCTCCTGTCCAAGTGAATCCCATAGCTAAATAATTGTTACTGTACTGACAAATCTTACGACGAGAATTGACAGCATCAATTTTCTGCACTGTCAGCTCTGTGGATTCGGATGCAACGTCAGGCGATTGCTCAGTAATGTCAGCTTCATCTAACTTTCGTTTTTTAATAAATCAGTCCATGTTAGCAGTAAAAATACATTTAGATTTAAACTATATTGAAAATTAATGCATACGACACCGTACGGCATATGGTCTAACAATGGAAATGGAAATAATATGAAGTTAAACAAGTGCAACAACTAATAAACCGCATAGTGTGCATGCATAGCATGGTGCAGGTACGCAGGTTAGGCATAATACAGTCCTGGTCAGTTTTGCTCTAATATTTTTTTATCATTTTTTTTTCTTATTATGTCGCGGAACCCCTGGTCCGTGGAACCCTGGTTGAAAAACACTGGGGTAGGTATTTCCTAAGTTTCTCTCTCTGACCGCTAAGCATTTCTTCTCCCCATTCCCCCTTGTCATCCACATATTCCATTAGACAAAGTCAACCAAGACTACAAAATTTGCTTTGTCATAGAAAAGTTATGATTTAGTGTAGCTTGGTAGTCTATTTTGTAAAAATAAACAACAGTGTTTCATTTTTCTTGCACTAATTCTCTTGAAATGTAATGGAACTTCTTTCACACAATAATATAATATGATTATATTCTACTCCACTAAAATGAGTCATAAGTCAATACCTTTTTTTTCTTTTCCCCTTCTACCACACACTTTTTCCTTCCCCCTTTTCCTCCCTTAATTTCTCATTGCTTCAAAAAAATTTGTATTTAATATTCTGATAAACTAATAAAATCAACTTCTATCTGAGGTTCATTTCAGTATCCTCTTCAGATATTCTAGCATTGTTATGGCTTTTTAAAAAAAAGTTAAATTAATTATTAGAAAAGTTTGCACTAGCAATGGTTCTCAATAATATTGATTGCAATTTTTGAATTGGCTATGTAGCTGTAGTTTTGTTATTTCTAGTTTGCCTTCAACTCAACTATAATATACCCTACAGCAGTTTGAGCCACGCTCCGAGAAAACCATCTTATTTATGTATTTATTTATTTATTTATTTATTTATTTAATTTTTATGCCGCCCTTCTTCTTAGACTCAGGGCGGCTTACACCATGTTAGCAATAGCACTTTTTAGCAGAGCCAGCATATTGCCCCCACAATCCGGGTCCTCATTTTACCCACCTCGGAAGGATGGAAGGCTGAGTCAACCTTGAACCAGTGATGAGATTTGAACTGCTGACCTATAGATCTACAGTCAGCTTCAATGGCCTGCAGTACAGCACTCTACCTGCTGCGCCACCCCAGCTCTTCTGGGTTCTAGCATGCATGTGCACCCAACGATCAGCTGGCCCGACTGGTTTTTGGCAGTGCTAGTTTTTGGCACTGCTATGCATGCATAGGAATTAAGCTCTGAAAAAGCCAAACAGGGTTTCTGACACACATGCCACCTGACAATCAGCTGGCCAGTGTGTATGCGCAGACTGGTTTTCAGCACTGGCAGTGATGTAAAGGACATCTGATTATCGTGTGCACATGTGCGCCAGAAACCCAGAAGACAAACAGGCAATGCCGCATGTGCCAGGTGACATGGTTTTGCGTGTCACTTTGAACATATATGTCATAGGTTTGCCATCATGGCCCCATAGCATCAGGGAATGTAGGTAATCTTCAACTTACAACAGTTTATTTAGTGACCGTTCAAAACTATAACAGCACTGAAAAAAGTGACTTCTGATTGGCTTTCAGAGTTATGATCTTTGTAGCATCCGCATGCTCATGTGACCAAAATTCAAATGCTTAGCAACTAGTTCATACTTATGACCATTGCAGTGTTCCAGGGTCATGTGATTACCTTTTGCAACCTTTTTGCCAAGCAAAATCAATGCAGAAGCCAGATTCACTTAACAACGTTACTTACTTATCAAGATTCACTTAACCACTGTGGTAAGAAAGGTCATAAAATGGGGTAAAAACATTTTGGGCTCAATTGCGGTTGTAAGTCAAGGACTACTTGTTCTGAAGATGATATTCTGCAAATAAAATCAAAGTGGAGCAATTTATATTTGCTATCTCCAATTAAGTACACTCAAAAAAGTGCTGAGAGTATTTATTTAATTATTCAGTTTCTATAACCGTCCATCTTGACCAAGTAGCTTACAGTTCTAAATTTACAATATTGAAAACTATTAAAAACAATAAAACAGTAAAAAAAATCCAGAGAACAAATATATACAGAAGCCGAGAAAGTTAACCAACTAACAGCAAGAAATTGGGCCCTTAATACCAGGCCCAGGTATATAATCATGCTGTTAGAGCTTTGCCAAAGACCAACATTGTGGCCATTCTGGTGGGAGGGATATTCCACAAAGCAGGGGATATAGCAGAGAAGGCCTATCTTCTAGTTCCTGTCAGTTGATCCTCTTTGGCTGATGCCTAATAAGGTTCCTAATCTCTTGGAGATGTTGAAAAAGCTGGGATACAGTATATCCTAATTTTGGATTCAAGCTGAAGCATTTAATTCCCATTTACCGGTAATCATTCTGGCACATTAGTCATGACTTCATTCCCAAGCAAGCTGAGAGTATAAATCCTTTAGTTCAACAGATCTTGAGAATACCTGGTTGTAAAACCTGTAACATTATATAATCTTTGAAAGAAAATTAAGAATTTTATTTTGAGAGACTTTGAAACAATTACATTTCTAAATCAGACCTGTTTCCTGTTTAAGAAAGACAACTCTGAACGCAGCCACATTTTTAATTCTAAATTAATTTATGTTTACAATTTTTCAACAGCAACCTTCTTTAAAATGTTGTTGATAATCATGCTGTATATAGTAATTTAGCTTCAGCCCTGAGAAGGAGTCACAAGGAAAAAATAGTTACTTAATTCTGGGAAACCCAAAGGTGCTTTTTCAAAAGGCAGCTGAACTTTGTTTCTCCTTGAAGATATTTCACTTCTCATCCAAGAAGCTTCTTCAGAACAAAATTTGCACAGTTATTTACTGATTATTCACAACCATCAATTTTCACAATCTCTCTTAATAAATTGTCCAACAACTCTATCTAAAACAAACTCTAATACAAATTCTAACTCTATATACAGTTAACTATCTTGATAGTTGTACATTGTTTCATTATTGTTGTGAGCCGCCCCGAGTCTACGGAGAGGGGCGGCATACAAATCTAATAAATAAATAAATAAATGAATGAATGAATGAATAAATAAATAAATAAATAATAGCAACTAACAGAATATCTACATCTTAAAAAGTAAACAGGATGACGAAGCAGTTCAAAGGATAGAAACATTATCATCTATAAGTTAAAAATTATTTATTACAAAATTAGAATCAATGCAATAATACTATGATTATCACACTGTGTTAAATGATGATTTAAATAATAATTGTGAATAAACCGTAATTGTCTGATTTAGCCACATGCTGAACTACAAGCCACTGTTTTCAAACTCCAATGCCTCATTTCTCATACAATATTATGCCAAAATCAAAACACAACGGATCAAAGCAGCATAAAAGGGTGATTAATTGATTGGATTGATTGATAAAACAAATAAATATACCCACACCCTTCTGTACATGTTTATTTTTCATGACCAAGGCCATTAACATAGCATAGGACAACAGGTGCTGAACGTTGCAAATCAGGAAGAGCTGCCCTAAAGCCCTAAATAAGTTGCTAAACTTAGTTCATTCATTTCAATTTTTTTTTCATTTTATTGGATTTGTATGCCGCCCCTCTCCGTAGACTCGGGGCGGCTAACAACAGTAATAAAAGCAACGTGCGACAATCCAATACTAAAGAAGCTAAAAACCCTTATTTTATAAACCAATCATACATACAAACGTACCATACATAAATTGTGGAAGCCGAGGGGGAAAGAATTAGTTACATAACATTTCTGATAAAGGGACATATTCAAATACTAATGCTGAAGTAAGATTAACGGGTTCCTAAACTATCAGAATACATTGTCCAGTTTAACAGAGAAAAATTGCTGAAGCCAACCCTGCTCATGCCTAATTGATGCAATATCAAAATGCATGAAGGGCAGGTAAACTGCAATTGCTAACATGCTTCTTTCATAATACTGTACAGATAACAAAAGTTATGAAATTTGGCTAGATAGCTAAATGTTTAGCATGGATTTTGTCCATTTCTACCAATCCCACAAAGTCCAATCTAGGGATCTCATCAATCAAAGACTGTTACCTAGCTGGTCTCAGAAAACTAACCTTCTCCGTTGTAACACCAATACTTTGGAACATTATAATCCCCAAGGTTCAACTTCCCCAACCTTACCAGTTTCCTTGAAAGTTCTGGTTTCCGGTTCTGTTCCTGGGCATAGGGATAAAAAGTTTGTTGGAGCCTGTGAAATGTTGTGATTTATATTGTTGTATGTATTGCTGACAACCGCTATTTAAGTGTGTGTGTGTGTGTGTGTGTGTGTGTGTGTGTGTATGTAGATTGTTCCGAGTTCGGGTTTTGCCCTGTGTAATATTTTGCATGTCTATGCGCCGTTTCGGTGAAATCACATTCACCATCATCAGGCTGAAGTTCCAAGCTTCAGCCTGATGATGGTGAATGTGATTTCACCGAAACGTCGCATAGACATGCAAAATATTACACAGGGCAAAACCCGTACTCAGAACAATCTACATACATATACCCATGAAAATTAATATTTTGAGTGTCTGTGCGATGTTTCGGTGAAATCACATTCACCATCATCAGGCTGAAGTTTCAAGCTTTGTGCTGTTGTAAATATGGATAATATTATATTATATTATTATTATTATTATTATTATAATATTATTATTATTATTATTATTATTATTATTATTATTATTATTAATATTATATTAGGGTGCTATAGGCTTTTTGTTTATACAGTATTTATTATTACATTGTTTGATTGCTGTTAACTGCCCTGATGTGACAGGATGGGTGCTATGTAAATGAAATGAATGAATGAACCAATGAATAAAATTATTCCATGGTAGCCTGCATTATGTATTGAATGCACAAACTATACAAAAACTTTGGCTAATTTCTGAAGCAGTAAGAAATATAACAATGACTTCCTTGTAGTGCCTATAGTAGAAGGCAAGCTAACTTGAATTGGAGCCCCAATTTCAAATAGATACCTGCTGTGATATGCCACAGGGATATTTCAAAACTGACTTAAGTATGATATAGAATGGCCTATTTTTCCCAAAAACTAATAATACTTTTATCCTAAAGTTTAGAGATTTATCTAAGAAAAAAATATGGTTTGAAATAATAGTTGTTAGCTGTCATATTAATCTGATATAACACAATTAAAATGCAGTATTCTATATGCTAAAGGAAAATATCTCAAGTCATTTTTCCATGATTGTTACTTGTACATAAAGCATATAAAAGTTTCCTTACTATATGTTATTGTACAGATTCAAATGACTCATACCATTTTTTAAAAATAATCCGTCAAACATTTTTAAAAAGACATTTCTTTCTAAATGAATGTAATTATTTCTGCTGCTGCCAATATTTTGCTGGTTTGCTGACACAATAAGTAAAATGACCTCTTCAACTCAAATATTACCTTCTGTATTAACCTCCATGACTTAGTCATAGCCATGAATCTTTATCAAGATATATACAACAGATCTCTGACCTTCTAGCTCACTTACTAACACTGTATGGCAGAGTTAAAGACATGTTTCAGCTAAATACATTAGGTAAAGTTAATGGCTATCTACATAAAGAAAGTCAGTAGGGGCAACTCTCTTATCAAAGTTCCAGAAAACTGCAGCAACTATCCAACACTACTTAGTGAGCAGCAACATTGTAATGAATTATGGAAAAGTAATATAATCTACTAGATAACTATCCAACAGGTCCCTCAAAAATTCAGCAATATACTAAATAAGTGATCAAAAAAGGAAATACGTAGTTCCAACTATTATGTGCTAGCAGTAGATGGCCACTGGCAATAGCACCCAGAATTAACCCATCAGGTATGAAAAATAACATTCCTCTCCTGAATTAATAAACTCAGAAGAAAATGCAGCCATATAGAACTCGCAAGTAGGCAGAAGTAGCAGAAAATCTGAAATGCATTCAACTGGGACAAAAACAAAAACAAATTGCTTGCGAAATCCAGTTCTCCTTCCAGTTTAAAACAACTGGAACTTCAAACCTTAAAAAAACAGAACTGTTTTTCCCCCCTGAAATGAATCAGACCCCCAAAGACATGTTTAAATACAAGTGTAGATTTTAAAAAAAAGAAAACTATGGAGCCTAGATTCTATATATAAAGAGCCCATCACAAGCAATTCTTGGTCAAGCAGTTTGTCATTCGTTGCATCTGCAGGAACCTGGGTTGCTATCTTTCTGCCTGAAGGAATGTAAATGTGGTCTTGGAATGGGGGAGGTATGAACAAATATTGGGAGTTGGGGGGATTTCTGAACAGATAAGTCAGCCTTGAGAAAGAAAAAAGAAATTCACAATAACCCAGCTTTGATTTTATTGGCATGTGTTGGGACAGAGATAACGTTTAAGGGACAAGCTTTTAAGAGTCTGTTATTCTATCCTACAAGAAAGAGCATTCTTAGAATCCCTGCTGTGCCTATTTGTTGACTTTCCCTACCCCGATCTTGAAAGTCTCTTAAGATTCTTATCTAGCAACTACAAATGAATGAAACCAGGAAAAGGAGCCAACAGAATAAAATTAAATTTAAGAATTTCAGCAGACCAGAAGATAGTGGCGATTTCCTATTATTATAGGAAAAAAATGTTCTTTTGAGACAGCAACAGAATAATATATTTGCTTTGAAGAATTTGTTCAAACCAACAATATATTTCTTGAATATATTTTTTTCTTCTGATTCAGTTTTATTGGACTTTATTTTGTTTTTCTGAAAATTGCAATCTTTAACCTGAAAATGAAAGAATTATCTCATTTTTTCCTCTCAATTCCAACACAGAACTTTGGGTCGAGGACAATTCGCTCTGGCCAACTTGCCCTAGCCAACACACCATGGAATAATCTCCACGACCAATTCGCCACAGGAAAATTGCAATGGGTCTTGTCTTGTCTTACATTTGAACCTCAAGTCCATCTTGTCTTTTGCTTCTGTGCATGTGCAGAAGCTTTTTTTATAGTACTGCATTGGCTGTAACTTTAAAATGGGTTAAGTGCAGCAGTGCAAGAAGTGATGGGCATGCCTCCACATAGCTATGTGACATCACCTGTTTATGATCTGTACTAACGGATACCATTCAAATGCTTATTATGCTGCATAAAGCCCTACATGGCATAAGCCCTACATGGCTATTTGAAGAACTATCTCCTTTAGTATCTATTGACTGGTCGGCATTTCCATATTACTTCAATTAAAGAGTGCCATCTACAGGTACCCTGAAGGACTGCATTCTCTATTGTGGTACCAGTCCTCTATCATTAGTTTTCCTTGAAATCCTGGCTCTTTAATGGTCTCAAAAGCCTTAAAAACATGGCTCTTCTGTTAACATTCTCTGTACCACTCTATATAATTTTCCCTACATTCTCTGGGCTTTTGAATCTTTCCATGCTATACATATACATGAGGGTCATTCATAAGTACACCATTGTGCCTACCATCCCTGTCCTATTGTACTCTTTTATTTATTTATTTATTATTTATTTATTATTTGAATATCTAAGTAAGGGCGGCTTACAAAATGGGAATAATACAAAAAGAACATGTGGGAAACCCAAGATTAAAACTAATCTAAAATTAATCTAAACCCCACAAAAAATTTTTTTTAAAGTTATTCACATTCATTCCATCACACTCACACACACACACACACACACACACACACACATACAGTATTACCTCTACTTACTCTACTTAATTTGTTCCGTGTGCAAGTTCTTAAGTAGAAAAGTTTGTAAGAAGAAGCAATTTTTCCCATAGGAATCAATGTAAAAGCAAATAATGTGTGTGATTGGGGAAACCACAGGGAGGGTGGAGGCCTTGTTTCCTCCCAGGAGATTCCTAGAGAGGTCCCACAGAGGCTTCTCCCCGCCTTTTCCAGCCATTTCCTCACAGGAGATTCCTAGAGAGGCTCTACTGAGGCTTCTTCCTGCCTTTTCCAGTTACAGTTTCGGAGGCTCAGGTTTGTAAGAATACAAGTGCTCAACGGCCCCAAGCCTGCCGGCAGAGTTGAGTTTTTTAAAGCCTTATGAAAGGCCAGGAGGATGGGGGTGATACAAATCTTTGGAGGGAGTTGATTCCAAAGGGCTGCGGCTGCCACATAGAAGATTCTACCCCTAGGCCCCGCCAGGCAGTATTGCCTAGCTGACAGGACCTTGAGAAGGCCAACTCTGTGGGACTTGACAGGTCGCTGGAATTCATGCAGCAGGAAACGGTCCCCGTAAGTAACCTGGTCCTAAGCCACGTAGGGCTTTATAAGTCATGACTAACATTTTAAATTGCGTTTGGAGACCAACTGGTAGCCAATCGTTACTTTACTTATGTTATGTTTATACAAACAACTACTATCCTATACATGTTTGACAAATAATAAATAAATAAATAAATAAACAAAACAAAACAAAAAAAATATAGTTAATATTAGCCATCTATCCTCATTTTTATTTTTATTTTATCAACCATCTAAATTCAATATCATTATTGCTATTGCTAGTCTTTTAAGACATAAGTCCTTTTATTTTGATATATCATTCAATTTGTGGCATTTTTTTCTGAATTTTATTATTTTACCATAGCATGTCTGTTTGGAATGGATTTGATTTCTAAATACAGTGGTACCTCTACCTAAGAACGCCTCTACTTAAGAACTTTTCTCGATAAGAACCCGGTGTTCAAGATTTTTTTGCCTTTTTTAAAGAACCATTTTCTACTTAAGAACACGAGCCCGGAAAAATTTCCCAGGAAATTTGAGAGAGGCACAAAGGCCCAGCCAGTTTCCTGCCATTCCCCCTTTAATCCCAGCCATCTTGGGCTTTTATGGGCTGCCAGAGGAGCCTTTCAGTGGTACTTAAGGAGGCTTTGGCAGCCCAGAGTAGAGAGTTTTCCTTTCTCTGGGTGCTTGGAGAGGGAATAGACCACTTCGCTGTGGTGACTCCCTTGCGCTGCCTCCCGTACATCCGGCGCGAGGTTGTCTCCCGGAGCATTCGGGAGCGAAAAGGCAAAAGGGGGCACTTCACCCCAGCCGGATCAACTCGGATTTAGCCAAACCAAGGAGCCACCACAGTGAAGGAAAGGCACTGGCTACAAAGCGAGTGAGCGAGAGGAGAGGGGAGCCCTTCAGCATGGGAAGGAAGAGGAAGCAGGTAGCAGCAGCAGCCACCTTTCAGTCAAAGGAGCGGGAGGTTCCCCCCTCTCGCCTGCTTGGGTTTCTCTCTCTGCCGCAGTGTATGGGAGGCAGACTCGCGCCAGGTGTACGGGAGGCGCGTGCTCCTCCTCACCACCTCAGAGTCCCTCTTTTTTTTTTAAGCCTTAAAGTTTTGGATTTTTTTTATTCCCCTCACCTCACCTTCTTCCTTTGGCAGTAACTGTCCTCCTCTTCCTCCTCCTCCTCCCTCCCAAATTCTGAGCTTTTATTTCTTTCCTAATGGGTTTGCACGCATTATTTGCATTGATTCCTATGGAAAAAATTGCTTCTACTTACAAACTTTTCTACCTGGTCACAGAACGAATTAAGTTCTTAAATAGAGGTACCACTATACAATCAACAATATTTCCTTAAGTTTTGACTGTGCTATATCACTTCACTACTGCCCATACTGATTCATTCACACAAATCATGAAACTTTTTACTGATATCTTCTTTCTTTCTTTCTTTCTTTCTTTCTTTCTTTCTTTCTTTCTTTCTTTCTCTCTCTCTCTCTCCCTCTATCTCTCTCCTTCCCTCCCTCCCTCCCTCTCTCTCTCCCTCTCACTTCAAGGCTGAAATCTGTACCAATCAGCAGGTGGAGCAGGTCATTCCACGCAAAGGACATTAAAAATAATCAAATGGGTAGAATTTTACCACAGTCTTGTTGAAGCCATTTGATTACCCATCTCAGACCCAATCTACTTTTGCTTTGAACATAAACTTCCCAAGCACATAAAGACATTATTTTACATAAATAGTAATTTAACTTTAAAAAGTCTTTCACTCTATTCAGCTTTCCAGCTTTTTCTTTGACAGAAAAATATTAAAATATCTATGTCTTAAATCTTAGCATTTTAATATTTATCTCTTATAAAATGGCATTTTAGCACATAACTAATGAAACCCAAACTGCTCCTCTTTACTGATCTATTTATTTAAACAATAGTAAAGCCAAAGAAAACATATTAGCCATGAATGAAAAATATGTATAGATTTTCTTTCTATGTATCTTTTTTCTATTGTAGTGGGTGTCCAACAAAATTCACAGAAACACACTAAAAATAAGCGTGTTCTGTTTTTCAATTGAAAATACATTTTCCCCAAATAGAATGCAATCTTGCAGCCCAATTGCTCCATCTAGTGATTGCTAGCTTTCACAACATCAATCTCTATAGTACCAAGGCAGCTTATCTTTGGAAAGTAAAATATTTGGTATCATTGAATGTCCCAAAGATATTTTTTTCAAGAGGCAACTGGACTTTCTCATCCAAGAAGCTTCTTCAGCTCTCAGTCAGAAGCTTTTGGACAACCAATTATTTTTTTGGTTGTCCCAAATTGGCTGTCCCAAAAGCTTCTCTTGGGACAACCAATTCTTGAATACAGCTCACCTGTCTGGAACCTGCACTCCATATCAGATATCAATACAATCAAGAGAGTCCAAAAATATTTCACAAGAATTCTCCACTCCTCTGCTCGCAACAGAATATCTTATTATACTTTAAATTTTGGGCTTAGATATCCTAGAACTTCGTGGCATTCAATCTGACCTAAATGTAGTTTCACTTACCACAATGTCCGACCTGTCAATGGTTTCTTCAGCTTCAACCACAACAATACACGAGTACACAATTGATTCAAACACAATGTAAACTGCTCCGAACTCGACTGCAGAAATATGAGTTCAGCCTGGAATGTACTACCTGACTCTGTGGTTTCTTCCCCCAACCCCAAAATCTTCGATTATCTACAGTCGATCTCACCTCATTCCTTAGAGGTCTGTAAGGAACATGCATAAGTACACCATTGTACCTATCATCCCTGTCCTACTGTCCTGTTGCCTAATTTACCTATACCTACCTTGCTAATGTTTATGTTTATACCAATACCTACTAGGCAGGCAGGCAGGCAGGCAGACTAAGATAATAAATAAAATAAAATAAAATAAAATAAAGAAATGAAATAATAAAATAAAATAAAATAATAATAAATAAAATAAAATAAAATAAAATAAAATAAATAAATAAATAAAATAAAATAAAATAAAATAATAAAATAAAATAATAAAATAAAAATAAAATAATAAAATAAAATAAATAAAATAAAATAATGATGACATAGATAATTGAGAATCTCCATAGACATTTAGGCATAACTGAATGTCTATTTTAAATGAAAACCTTTCTCGGGAATTGGGGGGGGGGGGTTATGTATCAGATCTAAAACTCTTTTAAATCTATCCTTAGAATCCTAACAAAAAAAACCAGTTTGTGGGGTCTGTATGTTCAGGTTTTAAACTTTATGGTTTGGTGCTGGGTTACCTGCAGAACAGTATGTCATTTCTTGAATCCACTCAAGCACTCTGATTGTGCCAAGTAAATAATCTGGCTGACCCCCCTATTTGGGGGAGATTGTGAAAACAACTTTTCCCATAATTAGGCTAGATACTTGGAATGGCCTTCCATGAGGATTCTAATATTATCCACTTCCCAGAAAGATCTGAAGAGAGAATTTTTCCAAAGGGCACTTGGGCATTGGAACCAGTGTTGTCATGGGATTTCCATATATTGCTTTGTATTTTTATTATTATTCATAATTATGTCATTGTCCTTTCTGTGTGTCACCAAGAGCCTGTTTATTATTGTAGAGGAAAATTTTACACACACACACATACACACACATGTTCAGAAGTGCTTCAGAAGTTCAATACTCAGAATTGATGCCGTTACAGAGTTAAAACCAGAGAAACCAGAGGACGGCATTTCGGCCTTCTGGAACGCAATACAATAAGAGGACGGAAGAGGCACTTGGTCTGGCTTGTTCAGAGGGATGAAGCTACAGCCAGGATGGGAAAAAGGAAATTGTTCTGAAAATCAATTCAATCAAAGATCATATGAAAAGAAGCTGTCTAAAAGGAAAAAAAAGAAATAAAAGTAGCACAAGGAGTGAGGAAATGAAATACAAAATTTATGAATGTTAAATACATTGAGTTTAATCAAAGCTATATTTCTATTAAGCAGAGTCACAGTTGGGATCAAGACAAAATGGCCTGACAGTGAAGATCTCCCAGAAAAGGATAATTCAGGGCCAAGAAAATAACAACAGAAATATATAATGGGATAATAGAATTATATCAATATTAGGATGAAGATAGGATTTCTGATTGGAATAATTTCACTCTGTGTTCCCTTTGTTTGTAATGGGGGAAAAGAAATCTTCTTCTAAGATTTCCTACCACTGTGAACAGCAGGTAGGCAGAAGAAAAATCTGGTTTTGATTGAAGAGACGGAAGCTTCAAGTATTCCGCTTATATGCCATAATTGTCAGTTCCCATCCACCACCACCACCCCAGCTATTTATTTTATTAACATAAGCAAATATCACATCTAATTCAGCTTTCAAGAGCTGTCCTAGATTTGATTCTAGGACTAAAAAAGCCAGTTTGAATCCCTTCAATGTTTCTGAAATACCTTTTATTGATTTTATGGAACATACGGCACAGAATATCATTGCAAACAGCATTCCTAGACTAAGTTATAAATTTTAAAGAATATATGTATTTCCTAAATTCAAATGCAATTTGCCATTTACGCTAGAGAATAACAGTTTAAAACAGAAAACTCTGGTCAGTGTTCTTGTAAGCTTATAGAAAGATAAAAAAGAGATCTCTCACCTGTTTTTTAAATGAATATACAGGTAGTCTTCAACTTAAAACAGTTCATTTAGAGACCATTTGATGTTTTAATGACAATAACAACGTTATTGACATAAGTCAATATTAAGTGACTTATGACCATTTTTCACACTTTCAACCATTGTAGCAATTCCAATGTCGTATGATCAAAATTCAGATGCTTGACAATTCACTCATATTTATGAAGGTTGCAATGTCCTGGTCATATGATCACTGATGATTGCAACTGGATGAGTTAGGATGAATGTATGGTTGGGATTTATAATGTTTGTATTGATTTTATCCTGTAAGCCGCACTGAGTCCCCTGGAGAAGGGCAGCTTAGAAATTTGATAAAATAAATTTAACAATTGCAGTTATTCACTTAGCAACTGTGGCAAGAAAGACTTCCTGTACAAATGGTTAATAAGATTTTAAGATTTAAATGTTATCGTATTATGTGTTTTTTGTGAAACATTAAGTAATTTTTAATAAATTTAGTGCTTCTCTTTGTCTTATCACTTTAGGGACTTGATAGCAGTATTCCAGTATTTCAGAGACTGCCACAAAGAGAAGGGGGTCAACATATTTTCCAAAGCACTGAGAGCAGGAGAAGAAACAATGGATGGAAACTAATCAAGGAGAGAAGCAACCTGGAATTAAGGAGAAATTTCCTAATAGTGAGGACAATTAACCAATGGAAGAGCTTGCTGTCAGAAGTTGTAGGTGCTTCATTATTGGAGTTTTTAAGGAAGAGACTGGACAGTCGCTTATCTGAAATGGTATTGGGCAGTGATGGCGAACCTATGGCATGGGTGCCACAGGTGGCACATGGAGCCATATCTGCTGGCACGAAAGCTGTTGCCCTAGCTCAGCTCCTCCATGCATGTGTGTGCCTGCTAGCTGACTTTTGGCTTGCACAAGGACTCTGGGAGGGTTTGGAGGAGGGTATTTTAAGTCTCCCCCAGCTACAGGGAAGCCTTTGGAGCCTGGGGAGGGCGAAACACGAGCCTCCTGGGCCTACCAAAAGTGAGAAAAAGCCTATTTCCAGCCTCCAGAGGGCCTCCAGGAGGCAAGGGAAGCTGTTTTTGTCCTCCCCAGACATTGAATTATGGGTGTGGGCACTCACGCATGGGTAATAGCGCACATCCACACTCTTTCAGCCCCCGAGGAAAAAAAGTTCACTGGTATAGGGCCTCCTGCTTGAGTAAAGGGTTGGACTAGAAGACCTCGGAAATCCCTTCCAGCTCTATTCTGACATTGATTGGCTGATTGACTGATTGATTGTAGAGAAGATATTGAAGCATCCATAGAAACTTCTGAACTAGAAAAATCTTAAGAATCATATTTCAGGAATCCTCCTATTTTTAAAGTACAGTGGTACCTCTACTTAATAATGCCTCTACTTAAGAGCTTTTCTAGATAAGAACCGGGTGTTCCAAGTTTTTTTTCCCTCTACTTAAGAACCATTTTCTACTTAAGAACCTGAGCCCGGAAACGTTTCCCAGGAAATTTGAGAGCGGCATGAAGGCCTGGCCAGTTTCCTGCCATTCTCCCTTTAATCCCGGCCATCTGGGCTGCCAGAGGAGCCTTTTGGTGGTGGTTAAGGAGGCTTTGGCAGTCCAGAGCGAACGAAACATTTTCCTTTATCTGATCGCTTGGAGAGAGAATAAATCTCTGCCAGCGTCAAGAGAAAAGAAACGCTCCCTTCGCTGTGGGCAGCTGAGGAGTCACCATAGCTAAGGAAAGACGCCGGCTACAAAGCAAGCAAGAGGAGAGGGGGGCCCTTCAGCTTGGAAAGGAAGAGGAAGCAGGTAGCAGCAGCAGCAGCCAGTGTATAGGAGGCAGTGTATGGGAGGCAGCCGTGCTGGGTGCATTAGAGGTGCGTGCTCCTCCTCGCCACCTCAGAGTCCCTCTATTTTTAAGCCTTAAAGTTTTGGATTTTTTTGATTCACCTCACCTCACCTTCTTCCTTCAGCAGCAACTCTCCTCTTCTTCCTCCTCCTCCTCCCACCCAAATTCCAAGCTTTTATTTCTTTCCTAATGGGTTTGCATGCATTATTTGCTTTTACATTGATTCCTATGGGAAAAAATGCTTCTACTTAAGAACGTTTCTGCTTAAGAACCTGGTCATGGAACGAATTTAGTTAGTTAGTTAGTTAGTTAGTTAGTTAGTTAGTTAGTTAGTTAGTTAGTTAGTTAGTTAGTTAGTTAGTTTAGTTGATTGATTGATTGATTGATTGATTGGTTGGTTGGTTGGTTGGTTGGTTGGTTGGTTGGTTGGTTGGTTGGTTGGTTGGTTGGTTGGTTGATTGATTGATTGATTTGTATGCCGCCCCTCTCCGTAGACTAAGTAGAGGTACCACTGTATTGACTTTTAACTATAACTTTGTTCTATGTGGCAAAATGGAATGATATTTTCAGGATTGTTTTTGGGGTTATTATGAAAAATGGGATAGAATACTAAGAAATTAATATAATTTCAGGAAGATTGATGAAGGTTTTACTTCAATGGGTTTTTTTCTCCCTCTTTCTTTGTCTCAAATAACTTACAAATTCAGATTTACCTTTTCTTTCCTTTTTCAGAACAGTTGGAGATGTTGTAGTTATAGCCAATGAAACATGTGTTTAGGATTTTGTGTTCTGCTCAGTTGGAATCAAAGTTGTAGGAACTACAATAGAATTGGGATGGACAATAGTTGAAGAGCAAATATTAGCAGCGAAGAAAAATGAACCTTTTTTTTCAATCAAAGGTGACATCTCCCCAAATATCTTCGATACCATGAAAATACTTTTTCCCTCTTCTGAAAGAAATTACAAAAAGCCCAAATTTTTAGAATAGCAGCCAACTTAATCTTATGGCAACTTAAGATAAATTTTTCACTACATAAGCTTTCATGTATCACAGTCCTCAAAGAAACCTGGGCATATAAATATTCCCTCAATATATTATTTCAATCCCGAAAGCTTTATAATTAGAGATCTGTGATGAAACATTTATAGTTATGATTAAGAACAACACTCATATTCATTCCTTCATTCCAGAATATACTTAACATAAAATATTGTGCAATCTTTTTCAAATGAAACCGATTTTCCGGACACTTTGAATTCCAAATCAATAACAGAACTATAGAAGCTCTGGATCTGATATGCTTTGAATTAACATAACTTAATTAGCTGAATTTAATGCACATTCCAAGTATACTGTACTTTATAAAGCAAGCATACTGTTTTCTCAGTATTCCTCCTCTGTTGAGGTTACCAAACATTTTCAAACTATTGAAATGGAAAAGCTTATTTCTAGTGTTTTTCCATTAAAATCTAGTAAAAAGTGAGAGTTTTATAGGAATCTATATAATACCATCAACCATGGTCTTCTCTTGGGATGGCTTTGGGGGATGGGAGTAGGAGGCCTTGTGCTATGCTGGTTCATTTCCTTCCTCTGAGGTTGCTCCCAGTCAGTGTTGGTAAGAGGGGAGAGACCCAGCCTCCACCCACTACTTTACGGACTTCCACAGGGCTTGGTACTCTCTCTACTGAACTGAGGTATCACCAATTGACTGAGGAATCACCAATATGCTGATCAGAATTGGGCTACAGCTGGCATGGTCTTCATGGCATCAGACCGGAATATCTCCGGGACCGCCTTCTGCCGCACGAATCCCAGCGACCAGTTAGGTTCCACAGAGTTGGCCTTCTCCAGGTCCCGTCGACTAAACAATGTCGGCTTGCGGGACCCAGGGGAAGAGCCTTCTCTGTGGTGGCCCCGACCCTTTGGAACCAGCTCCCCCCCCGGAGATTAGGAGACCATATATATATATATATATGGTCAGTGTGCAGTCCCAGTTGGAAAACTGGAACTGCATATGCAGCTCCAGCTGACCAGCGAGCGGGCACGCACATCAATGTGAGATTCGGCCTCTGCGCATGCGCAGGAAGCCAAATCTCACACGAGGATGCTCGCACACTCGCACACTCAAGATTACACCGATTTTCAGCATTTTTTGCTTCCTCGCATGATAATCAGTTTCTGCGCATTTGCAGGATTCTGAATCTCACACCAATGCATATGTACATCCCCGCAACCGCCTCCAGGAGTGCACCGGGAACACTGGCGAAGGGCAGCCCTTCCCTGATGCTGATGATACTCAGCTGTATGTCTCGACCCATGATGAGTTAAGTGATGCATTGTCCTCCCTCTTGCTCCAACTGGATGCAGCTGGATGCAGAGTAACGGGTTGAAATGAAACCCTTGTAAGACCGAGTGGCTCTTGGTTTGGGATTTGTTGGTTGAAGGAGAATTGTCACCTTTGGTCTTGGATGAGGTGGCACTACTCCAAACAAGCCCTGTCCATAATCTACTGGTTTTCCTGGACTCACGACTCCTGCTCGAAGAGCAGGTGGCAGTTGGGGCCAGAAGTGCCTTTGTACAACTGTGGGTTGTGCGCCAGTTATGTCTTTCCTGGACCAACAGTTCCTACTTAGAGTCACTCATGCCTTAATCACTTCCTATCCGGACTACTGCAATCCGCTCTATATGCGGCTGCCCTTGAAGAACATCCAGAAGCTCCAGTTGGTGCAAAATGCAGTGGCCCACATGGTTTTGTGCAGACCCCAATGTGCACGTTATCATCTCTCCCAGGAGTTGCATTGGTTGTCAATTTGCTTCCGGGTGCAATTCAAGGTGCTGTTTTTCACCTTTAAAGGCCTTCCCGTCTTGGGACCAGTTATCTGAGGGACTGTCTCTTGCTAGTCATATCTACCCAACACATCAGAGCAAGAAGGAACTTTGCCTTTTCACAAAAATGGGATGTTGGGGTGGAGTTTCAGGAGGGGAAAAATGGCTATATTCGGTGTATAAGATGCACCAACATTTCCACCCTCTTTTGGGAGGGGAAAAAGTGTGTCTTATGCCCCAAAATACAGTATCTTATTTATATTCCCCTTTTCACTCAATTACATATGAAAATTGCTAATGGCTTTTGGCCAGTAAAAGAAGTCAAAAGTGCCTTTTCACTCCCTATGGCAATTAGATCTGAGTGTTCCTTTTGGCAGGAAGAACAGGGAGCAAGCTCCCTATTGCTCTTCCTTCTCTGGTGGAATATAATGGCCCAACATGGTCTTTTCTTTGTCAAAATGTTCTTCCTGTAATAAAAGAATGATCTTTGATTTTTTTTAAAATCACATCGGCTAGAGATATTTTGCTAGATGCTTTAATAATACTCTACAAAGATTATAGAGTACTCTGCAGATGATTATGTGTTATTTCCAACACTAATAATTAGATATCAGGGCAAATGTAACTGATTTTTATTATTTTAGCTTTCTAGGTGTATCTAACCTAAAATGCTCACAAGTGCTCTGAAATATCACACTATCAAGGAATCAAATCATCAAATGAATTTTCCATATTTCTCATATATTTCATTTGGAGAACACTGAGTTTTGCAGCTGTAACTGACTTGTAAAATGAGAGTATTAACTTCCTTTTAATATTATGATGCGCGAGAAGAATTATGTACCGAAAGCAAAGAATATGCGTCAGAACTGGCACGCATTGACTACATGAAGTGTGCAAGCATTTTATCCCAATATAGAAAAGTAATGCATCTCCCTCTGTGTTGCTTGTGGTAACTTTGGCAGTCTATGGAATAATGGTAATTGCTTGTTACTGTGGAAACTAGACCTCCAGAAATATCACTAATGAGCCAGTGGGATTGAGGGAGAAATAGAAGTATGCAATCTACTGAAAACAGTCAATGTTACTGCAAAAAGGAGATGGAAGACAGACTTAAATGTAATGAAAATATGTACGGACTTTACCTCAACAGTTTGATATGTTCAGAAGGACAGTTTATTTAAAGTTGCTCATTCCATAAAAATTCTGGGAATTATAGTATACAATATAACAGTGAAGCAATATACTCTAGTACAGGATTTGATATTTCAAAAAGTTTCCAGAAAGTCCAGTTTCATTAAGTGCTGATAATAATGGCAATATATTTTCCTAGTTGACCTCCATAACAGTTGACTACCTTGTTCCAGTTCCTTCCACCAATTTATGTATACCTCAATATCTTCAGTATCAACTTAACAAATTTGAAATACTCATTATGTTGATTTTTGTTGTGCACCAAATTTATTTTATTTAATAATAATAATAATGATGATGATGATAGGGCGGCTCACAACAATAACAATAATATAGTACAAATCTAATAGTTAAAACTAAAATTAAAATCCCATTATCATTAAAAAAACAATCAATGCTACACAATCATACCATACTCAAATCTTACTAGTCAGAAGAAGGGGGCGCATTAATCTCCCCATGCCTGGTGACATAAATGGGTCTTCAGAGTCTTGCGGAAGGCGAGGAGGGTGGGGGAAGTTCAAATCTCCAGGGGGAGTTGATTCCAGATGGCCAGGGCCACCACAAAGAAGGCTCTTCCCCTGGGTCCCGCCAGACGACATTGTTTAGTCGATGGGAGCCGGAGAAGGCCAGCTCTGTGGGACCTAATCGGCCGCTGGGATTCGTGCAGCAGAAGGCAGTCCCGTAGGTATTCTGGTCCGATGCCATGTAAGGCTTTATAGGTCATTACCAATACAGTGATCCCCCGGTTATTGCGTCCCCGACCATTGCGAACAGGGTAATTTGCGATTTTTGAATCCGGAAGTCAAAACACCATCTGCGCATGCGTGCCCTTTTTTCTATGGGCACGCATGCGTAGATGGCGCCCGGCAGATCAGCTGCTGGGCGGCTTCCCTGGGTCTTCCCCCTCTTGCTGGCGGGAGGGCGAAGCCCCCCCCAGCACCCGCTCGCCCGCCCTTCGCCCGGGAAGTTCGCCAGGAGTCAGCGGAGAACGGCGCAACTGTTTTAAAACGATTGGAGCTTTCCAATGAGTCCCGAAGACAAACGTCAAACTTCCGCGTTTGTCTTCGGGACTCATTGGAAAGCCGCGCGGGTGTTTTAAAACGTCCCCGCCGACATGGGGGGCTCGCTAGCACCCCCCCGCACCCCCAACCCGGGTTTGGGGGGGTGCTAGCGAGCCCATGTCGGCGGGGACGTTTTAAAACACCCGCGCGGCTTTCCAATGAGTCCCGAAGACAAACGCGGAAGTTAAAAACACCATCTGCACATGCGCAGATGGTGTTTTTACTTCCGCAGCACTACTTCGCGAAAACCCGCTCGTTGCGGGGGGTCCTGGAACGGAACCCTCGCAACGAGCGGGGGATCACTGTACTTTGAATTGTGACCAGAAACTAATCGCAACCAGTGCAGGCCACGGAGTGTTGACAAGACATGGGCATATCTAGGAAAGCCCATGATTGCTCTCATGGCTGAATTCTGCACGATCTGGGGTTTCCGAACACTCTTCAGAGGTTGCCCTATGTAGAGTTTTTATTATTCAAAAAAAAAATTATGCCACCCTTCTCCTTAGACTTAGGGCAGATTACAATATATTAGCAATAGCATTTTTTAACAGAGCCAGCATATTGCCCCCACAATCTGGGTCCTCATTTTACCCACCTCGGAAGGATGAAAGGCTGAGTCAACCTTTGTCAAATGTATGAATTTTGTAATTTTAAATTGCATTGATTCTACTTTCTTTTTCCTCTGGTCTGTAGTCAGGTGCAAAATAAATAAGATAAGTGCATAACTAGAGGTCATATTTAGATGGGCTGGAATAGAGCAAAAGACCATTCTTGTCCATTCTTTTCATCCATAATTTGATTGTGGCTGTACTTACAATAACCTGGCAATGCAGATATGCCCTCAGTTTAAAGATAGAAAAGTACAAAAAAAATACAAATGTGAAAAATGATCAAACCCTTAAAATAATGTAGGAAATGAAATGGCTGCCCACACCTTGGCAACAAAATGCTGTTTGAAATTGTTTAATACCTATCTTATATTTGAAAATCAGATCTCTTTCCTTTAGGGAGTTTTTCATCTCTGCAGGTTTTTACAGCCTATTTAGAAAGCAGTTAGCATAAATATCTGAAACACAACCCACCCTAAACCATAAAAATACAATCATATTGTTCAGTCATGTTCCTAGAATTGTTTCATCTGGTACATGAAAAAAATTTCAGCAATCCCAAATTTTACAAAGAAAGGAAAAAGAATCTTAAGGGGAGTGGAGAGAGAAAAATGTAAGAGTTAAAAAAACCTTACAAGTTATTAAGATTTGGTATTTTCATCTGGCATTTCATATTGATTTAACTGTATGTTGGAAGGGTAGAAACTGAGTAGGACATAGAATGAAATTAGTGAGAAGCTGAAATGACTTTTATGCAAGTGTACTTCACATAATTATCTCATTTTGGATAGCTGAAAAGGCAGTTATAAAAATGGTAACTCTTTTGCCAAAGATTTTATCAATACACTTATTGTCCTCACTTATTACTGGCAATAAGGATTGGCAACTCCATCGCTAAGTGACACTTTCATTAAGTATGATGCTACATGAAAATGTTGACCTACAATGAGAATTGTAGTTGCAGTTAAGCAACTCACTATGGATCACGAAGCTCAGAGTCATATGACTCTGGCTTGCAAATTTCTGCCAGTTCCCCATTGACTGTTTGTCAGGAGCCATCTATGAAGTTTGCAAATAACAATCAGATGACCATGGTACACTCTGACCACTGTAAATGCACAATCATGATCACATAACTGCTGGGAAGCGGCAATTTCGAGGACAGGTTATAAGTCGCATTTTTAAGGCTGCTGTAATTTCAAACAGTTACTGAATAAGAAATACCCGTAAATGCTGCTACTTTATAATGTATTTTGTTTCAAAACAATTAAGAGGGAATAGTATATTTTTATTTTATTTTGTTCATTTGCTTATTATTATTTCAATATAAATCATAGCAAACTCTCCTGACTGTAAACATAATACAGAAATATTAAATAAATAGGTGACCAAACAAATTGCAAATTGTAAATTAATTGTAAAATTGTTCAACTCCAAGAAGTTTCTACTGCTCACTTGAAACTTCTAAAGATATGGTCCTCCTGATGTTTTTGGTAAATAAGGGGCCTCAATTATATATCTTTGAAAGTATTTGGTACCTTAAGGTGGTAAATAATTATTGGGAATTATTTTCATTATATGTAAAATTCATCATGTCACAGACAACAGCTAAACGTATTTCAGCTAAATCTTTCCAGTTGATTAGGATATAGATAAATCTGAGTAACAAAATCCTTTAACTGTCTTGAGCTTAACAAAGAACACAATATACCATAAATAGTTTTTGGGCAGAAATTCCAGATGCAATTTTTCATGTACTGTGCAAACATGGCTTTCTTCCATAATTCTACTCCTGATTTTCCTGTAAATTGCTTGAACACTACTGGTAGCCTAAGAATGGTGATTTTTTTTTTTACTTCAACCTGGAGTGTTTATTATTTGACCATATCAAACAGTGGAAATGTTATTTCAGTCTACTTCAAGTGATGGTAAATCTTTTTTGGCTCAGGTATCAATGCTATACCTATGCCCTACTCCCGGTGCATGCACAACCCCCACATGCATACGCACAGGCCTCACTGAAGCCTCCAGACTCCTGAACCCTGGGGATGGCAAAAACCAGCCAAAACGGAAGTTCGGGGAACAAACTTCTGGCTGGCCCGTTTGGCTGTTTTTCACCACCACCGGGATTCAGGTTTTTCTGAAGTCTGGGGAGAGTGAAAGTGGCCGAAAAAGAATCTGAAAATCAGCTGGCCAGCACGTGCATACACACTGGAGTTGATATACGGCAACGTTTTGTGTGCCCTAAGATATAGCTCCGCATATCACTTGTGGCATGCATGCCATAGGTTCGCCATCATTGGTCTACTTATTGTTTAGTGACTGCCAGTCTACTGTCTAGAAGGGACAATGAGTTATAAATAGAGAACTGGGAGTTTCCTCTGTATTTCATTTTGTTTCTTCTCTTTCTTCCTTCTTTTTTTTTTTTTGCTAGATCTTATGTTTCTTCCTTCTTCTCAATTCATTTGCATCTGGATTCTCTGCTGGAAAATAGCCAGCTAGGAAGTAACATTTTCCTATTCTGGGTTTTCCCTTCACTCATTTCCTGTGAGAAATCTTCTTTTCTGTGAAAATTACAACGAGCTACTTCACTAGTCCTTACTCCATTTAAATTCCCATTTTCCAAGGACATATTAAAATTGCTTCCTTTGGCCCAGTTATGGGCCCAAAGCAATGTGAACAGTTCTGTGAAATACAGAGTTCATTGTTTTTCAAATTGGGGAAAGTAGTAAAATTTCACCTTGTGGAAAAGTTGGAAGGATCATTGTTTTTCCCATGTCTTTCAAAATGAAAATACTTCTGAAGTCTCCCCCAAAACCCTCATAGATGGCAGGCATGATTCAAACAACTGGGATACTGCAAATAATTGCCGATCAGTTTCCGGTCACAATTCAAAGTGTTGGTTATGACCTATAAAGTCCTTCATGGCATCGGACCAGAATATCTCTGGGACCGCCTTCTGCCGCACGAATCGCCTTCTGCCGCACGAATCCCAGCAACCAGTTAGGTCCCACAGAGTTGGCCTTCTCCGGGTCCCGTCGACTAAACAATGTCGTCTGATGGGACCCAGGGGAAGAGCCTTCTCTACGGCAGCCCCGACCCTCTGGAACCAGCTCCCCCCCAGAGATTAGGATTGCTCCCACCCTTCTTGCCTTTCGTAAACTTCTTAAAACCCACCTCTGCCATCAGGCATGGGGGAACTGAGACATCTCCCCCTGACCTATATAATTTATGCATGGTATGTTTGTGTGTATGTTTGTTTTTAAATAAGGGGTTTTTAGAGACTTTTTAATATTAGATTTCTGATATATTGTTCGTATTATTGTTGTGAGCCGCCCCGAGTCTGCGGAGAGGGGCGGCATACAAATCTAATAAATAAATAAATAAATAAATAATAAATCAGCAGGAATGATCTGCCTAGGTGTGAGTAAGTCCATCCTTAAGAGTTGGATCTCACTAAGAACATTATGATAAAATGACAGTTTCAAAAGCATATTTTAGAGGCCGTGCAATGAGCAGGAGAAAGATCTAAATTTGCATATGAATAAAATATATTAAATGGGTAGGCAAATTGAAGAGAAAAACATGAGAATGAAATCTGAAAATATTGCCCTAGTCCTATATTTACTTCCAAAAAAGTATGATTTCTGTTATTGTTCATGCAGAAGGAAAGATGGAACAGATCTTAACGTTATAAGGAACTATCTGGAAGACTTCGATTTGAATAATTCTAAGAGAGAAAAGTCAAACTTTCTCCATACCTAGCTTACAAAGCCCAGCATAGCTGGAAGTGATGCCTCAGTTGTAATAGCCTGTATCAGGACAAAGGACAAAATAAACAAATAAACAAGATTTCCTACGTCCTAAATAATATGAGTCATCCCAACGCAGTGAAAGAATGGCAGAAAACAGAATGCAAATAAATAAAATGCCAAAAGAGTTAAATACAAAAATTTCCAAGTACTGTATCATTTTCTCAGTTGAAAGATGGCATTTGTATAGAGTACAAGCTACAAATATTTTTATTAAAGGAAGCTAAAGACTTCTGAAATTAGGCAGCAATTGGCAATTAACTTACCAGTCAGAAAGAAATTTTCAGTAAGCAGAGGATCAGTGAAATTATCTCCTGCCCTCAGTAAAGAAGAGGAAAACAATTTAACTTGAAAATGCATTATATATACTGTATTTTTTGTTTATAAGACACACCTTTTTACCTTTAAAAAGTGCTTTAAAAATTGGGTGTATCTTATACACCGAATGTTGCTGAGACCGCCTGGCAGCCCACGGTTTCCCTCCCCATGGAAGACCAGCAGGAGTTGGCCGAGGAGCTCTCCCAGCAGGCCAAAAAGCGGGTCAGGCAAGTGGCTACGGAGCGGGGCAGAGACGCTCGTCTAAGCCACTTTTCAGCCTGCTGGGAGGGCTCCTTGGCCAATGGTGGCTGGCAGGGGTCCCAGCTGGCAGAGATAACACATGCCACCCGAGTTATCTCAATTCAATTTAATTCATTAGATTTTTATGCCGCCCTTCTCCGAAGACTCAGGGCGGCTCACAGAATAAATATAAAACAAGCACATAGAAAAAATCTAATATATTAAAAAGTATGATTAAAAACCCTATTTTTTAGTCAACACCAGGACCATCTGCCTGCCCAGAAATGCCCTCCTCCCAGCCAAGCGGTCCTGGTGTTGGTCGCTGCCACAGCAGATAGATTGGCAAAACGGGCTGCCTGCTACAATCTGGAGACCCAGCTGGGTGCCGGGCTTGCAAGGGAGGAGAGGGGGCTTTTCTGAGCCCATCCAAGCACAATAGGCAGGCAATAGGGCACAGCTGGCCGCTTCCAGGAAGCCCCCTTAGGGCTGGGGAGGGAGAAGGGAGAGGCAAGGGGGTGATCTTTAGCCAGAGCCACCAGTAACTCCGTGGCCAGTGGTATCCCCTAGGCAGCTTCCTCCCGGATTTTCAGGACAACATTTCCCATGCTTCCCAGGCGAGCTTAGTTAGGGTGAAGGGTCCGGGCTGCGTCCCCGAGGGACAGGGAAGACAGAATAAACTTATGGCTGCCTGGAACAACCGTTCACTGGCTCCCGTTTGCCTTCGCTGGGAATGCTGCTCACTCAAGAAGGAAGCGATTCTGGAATTGAGCCGACTCCAAATTAAAACAAGGCTGGACTGTGGCATTCAAATAAGGGGCAGTTGGCATCTGGATTGCTCCTTTGGCATTCTTGAAGAGGGGATGAGCTCTTGAGAAAGGGTCCCCAGCAGACAGGGTTGCTGATATGCAGGGCGACCGCATTCAGCAAAAGTAGATCCATTTGCTGAATCCTCTCAGAGTCAGTACCTCCCTCTTCAGTTCTGGTTTAGGGGTTTCTGAACTGGATGGACTTGTGGCTTTTATCTGGGAGGGAGGCTTCTCGTGGCATGGGCTGGATTCTGGGAGTTGAGGTCTACATAGTGGCCAAGATTGAGAAACGCTATCCTAGAGCAGGGGTCTCCAACCGTGGCAACTTTAAGACTTGTGGACTTCAACACCCAGAGTTCCTCAGCCAGCAAAGGTGGCTAAGGAACTCTGGGAGTTGTAGTCCAAAAGTCTTAAAAGTTGCAAGGTTGGAGATCCCTGCTCTAGAAACACCCTTTTAAGGAATATTCCTTAAGGAATAGGAGTATACTCCGAGTCTCCAGAGAGGGGCGGTATACAAATCTAATAAATAAATAAATAATACTCCCTTTAAGGAGTATTTCAGGTTTATCATCATCACCATATATTTCCATGCACTTCAATTGTGAAAATTGAAGTAGTCAAGAGAGAGGTCTTTGAAAACCTCATGGTATAGTAGTAATATTAAGGCAACCTCAGCAGGGAACTGTAATTGTAAATGATTCTATCACTAGCCATTTCTGTGACTAAAGGAAGAATTAACAAAATGAGTTGTCCTCTGTTTGTTTGTTTGTTTGTTTGTTTGTTTGTTTGTTTGTGTTAGGGGTTAGGGCTGTAAGGGGTCTTCAAACTTGGCAAGTTAAAGGCTTGTGGACTTCAATTCCTATTTCTGAGCTACCATGACTGGTGGAGGAATTCTGGGAGTTGAAGTCCACAAGTCTTGAAGTTGTCAAGTTTGAAGTTTGTAAAAAGTGTACATGGTTTTAAAAAGTATACTTTGTTTTAAAAAGTATACATGGTTGTAACAAGTATTCTGCTACACTGGTATTTTATTGAACAATATAATACTACACCATTTGGTTCCGAATACTTTTTTCCTTGTTTTTCTCCTCTAAAATATAGGTGCCTCTTATACACCAAAAATATGATATTTAGATACAAATCCATTTTCACAAAATTATATAAACAGAAAGTATGTGAAATATGCAAGGACCCATCCACGGTCACACTTGGAGAAGGGGATAGCTGTATACAGTGAAGGGCTACAAAATTTTTACTACCTCATTATGGGCATGGCTTATGCATTTTCTTTCAACATCTGGAGTGGAGCTCCATTTTCGCTACCCCACTGCATCCCCCCCATCCGGGCAGTAGCCCATGCCTGGCTGTATAAATTTAAAAGAGACAGAGAACCACTTAAGCAGAGTGGGACCTAATACAGCAAACGCTGTTGAATTCAGAAGTGTGCTCATAAGTGCCTGTGCCATTTCCTTTCTAGACTAATTAACAGCTTCCAAATGTTCTTCACTCAGGAAGAGTCCTATGTAGACTTGTACTGCAGTAATATCCTTCCCTTGAGAGGTAAAAAAGGTATGAGTTGACCATGAGCAGTACCTCCCAGTCTAAGCAGTGATGCAACTGATAACTTAAAATAAATATATGCAAAAGCCTTCCTGGAACAAGAGCTATTACCTACTCTTGGTAACAAGTGTGCTGCGAATGTCAGCTCCACCAAGTAGATCAGACCAGTGAGGTAATTAATCACTGAGGTGGACTAATTAATAGGTGGACTAACCATTCTGAGACAGAGAGCATCAAAGAGCAATCAGAAAATGAAATGACTGTAACGGATCATGTTGCCAACATGAAAACCAGATCCTGCGAGCACCCATTCTTATGTACTCGAATCTCAATTAGCTGGATGAGATTCACAGCCAAGTACTTCAAAGCTAACCCAGATTCCATCTGCTACTTCAAAATTGAGTATTTGAAAACTTTGGCACAGAAAAATGGGACATAGGAATCCATATGCAGGTCACAAATTAGTTTAAAAGGACTCCAAATCTAGTGAAGTACAGCTAAGAATTACTGTACCACTACCTACACATTCAAAGAAGACAGGCAAGTACTAGAGAAATTCAGTGAACAAACTTCATGTGTTTGGAAGAACACCTGAAATCAGACCATGATGCTGTATGACCCAGAATTGAATAGTATAGACCCATGACGGTGAATCTATGGCACACATGCCACAGGTGGCAAATGGAGGCATATCGAAGGGCTTTGCCAGGTTTTAGCTCCAGTGCGCCTGCGGCTGGCCAGCTGATTTTTGGTCTTGAAAATTTTCGGCCTTTTGTCCTCTAGACCCTTCAGGGAAGCTTCTCTGAAGCTCCGGAGGCAAAAACGAACAAACCAGAAGTTCGCAAAAAGGCGCTTCCAGTTTGTCGTTGTTAACATCCTTGGCAGTGCGCAGGGGGGCTCCCAATCTGGCTTTCCATTCCAAGATAGCCACTGAGGCCATAGAACAGCTACCAGGCAGAAGGGACATAGGGGCTTAAGCTGCAGTAGTGGCTATCTTCAGCACAGACAGGTGGGTCAGAAGCGGCGACCGAAAGCTCTGTGCCCGCATGCTGCCAATCCTGATGGAATCGGCTGCTGTGTCAAGCAAGCCGCCCGCAGCAACCGCACTATGGTTGTTAGTGGTGGAGGGGAGGCACAAGCCAGGGGGTGGCAGCTTGCTTGGCGATGTGGCCGATTCCATTGGGATTGGCAGGGCACAGGACACAGAAGTTTTGACCGCCGCTTCCAACCCGACTCTCTGTGTTCAAGATAACCACTGCTGCAGCTTCAGTCCTGTGCACCATCAAGGAGCACCCTGTGCCCCTTCTGCCTGGCAGCCACTTTGTGCGGCAGCTGAAGTTGCAGCAGTGGCTATCTTGGTGTGAAAAGCCAGATCGGGAGCAGTGTCTGAAACCTCTGCACCCTGCATGCTGCCAATCCCGATGGAATCAGCCACAGTGCCAAGCAAGCTACCACCCGCCCAGCTTGTGTCCCCCGGCCCCCACTTGCCCCCGGCAGATGCACTATGGCTGTGAGTCAGTGGGGGGAAGAGGGCGCAAACCAGGCTGGCGGCAGCTTGTTTGGGGTTACAGCCGATTCCACCGGGATTGGCGGGGCTCAGATGTTTTAGCTGCAGTTCCTGATCCGGCTTTCCACACCAAGATAGCCTTTGCTTCAGCTTCCCATGGGTTTCTCCTGTTCTTAGCTCTGGGGACCTCAGCAAAAGGAGAAAGCAGCTCCTTTCCGGAAAACAAAAACCAAAAAGAACTTTTGCATGGTCCCAAAAGAACTTCTTCTCCCTCAAAGCGAAGCCAAGCTCAAAAGTGCCTGCAATATTTCCTAGAGCGAAGTCGGCGACGGCAAAGCTGTTAAGAGAGAAGAGTTCTAATCTACATCAGTCACAGGACCCCCAAATGGAATCAAAGGGGGGGGGTGCATGCACACAAAGGGCCTGCTTAGCTTTGCCTCCCTTTAAAGCAGACCTGGGCAAGGGGCGGCCCATGGGCCGCATCCCGCCCGCCGGCTGACTGTGACCAGCCCGCCCGCTATCTGTGACTGGTCCACAGGTCGGGGTCTGCTCCAGTGCGAGAATGAAAGAGCTCACCGCGTCTGCCGGGACTCCTCCGGTTCCTGCTTTCCTGATGAAACATGAGGAAAGCAGGAACCGGTAGAGTCCCAGTAGAAGCGGTGAGCTCTTTCATCTTTGCACTGGAGCAGACCTCAACCTCCTACCAAGAGCAGCCGAGCACAGAAACCATGCAAACACTCCAGTGCAGTGATTGTGGTGCACCGTGTTGCTGTAAAGCAAACAATTAGGGGTCTGTAGAGTGGGCCTGGGTGTTTAGGTCAGGCCAGGGAATGGGTCTTTACAGTATTGAGTAGAACTGAGTTAATTATATTAGTTCAGCCCTCTAAAACCATCCCAATTTCTCATGAGGTCCCATGGCAAAATTAATTGCCCACCCCTGCTTTAAAGCCACCACCCACAACCTCAGCTGATTTTTTCAATTTGTTTTTGTCCCAGCTCGTGTCTCTGGCAGCCTCAGGGCAGCTGCATTAATTCCCAGGTGGTGGACATGTGGGGCTGAGCCAGGCAACTATGCTCAAGCTTTGCACTGGATGCCCTGCTTTTCCCCACTGCCGGGCCAGCTCCGAGTGTTGGGTTTGCTCAAAGTGGATTCCTGTCAGAAGCCCAATCCCATGGAAAGGTCGTGCTTTGCAATGACGGAGTTGTGGATGTTCACCTGCCACGCAGCTCAGAAGGCGTCCCTCCAGGTCTTGGGATCAGAGGGTGGGAGGAGGTGCCTTCAGTGCATGGTGCACTCCTGTTGTGGTGGCCAGCTCCACTGGGGCAAGAGAAAGGGTGGTGTGTGGGAGAACTTCAATGAGAAACTAACGAGGTGATTCTTGCAAAGAGTGATTTTGTTTGGTCGCTGCTGGGGCAGGGGAGAAGAGGAAGGGGCGGGAGGAAACTGAGATTTTTTGGGGCGGTTACTTTTCACTGGCTTGTTCTTAACTTTGGAAGAGGGAAAAGTGATCAGGCTCTTTGGAAGGCTGAGGCTGCCGGAGATCCAAGCTGGGAGCCAAAGCACACTTAAACAGATGGGGGGGGGGGAATCAGCCATGGTAGTGGGGGGGAGGGTGAATTTAAGAGGAGGGAAAGCTAAGCAGTCCCTATATATAACCACCTGGGACAAATGGCTCTTCCTAATTCTTTCATGAGAATTAGGGGTGGGGTGGGATGGATTAGAATGAGCAAACTCCAAGGACTGGAAGATGGGGAGGTCAGGAAGGGAAGAAGGAAGGGGTAGAAGAGAGGAGATGCAATGGGGGAACCTTGGATTTCCAAGTTACAACTCTGGTTTGAGGCACTGCAGGGGGTGTTTATATTACAAAGTGACACTCCTCCCACAAAACACACACACATACACACACATACACACACACACACACAACAGGGAAACTTTTTTTAAAACAATACATAACTTCAAGCTTCTTTGGGAAGCTTGGGAAGTCATGCTTAATCTGGGCTAAGAATATCGTCCTTTCTGCATACCTGCTGGCTCTCTGGTATCCTTGTTGTTTTGACACAAAAGGGGAGAGGGAAGGGGGGGTGAGGGGGCGGGCTCTGTAATCTCAGTGAGTCTGTCTTCAGGAAGCAAATAAGGGAGCGAAACACATGTGGGCTTGGAGCTGCTTGAGGAGGGAGGGAGACCTTGACCTGCCTCTCTTCCTCCTCCTCGCCAGCCAGGATGCCTGGAATCCTTGTTGCATGTTGGGAGCTTCTCAGGCTGCTCAAGGCAGTGGGGGTGGGGGAGAACGAATATACTCCTGCTGCCCACCCCACCCAACAGCCTGAGAAGTCCCGAACGTGTAATCTTTTTTGCTCTTCGGCTAGGGTAGGAGAACGAAGATACCTCCTGCTGCACACACACACTCCTCCCAGTAGCCTGAGAAGCCCTGAATGCCTGCTCTTTTTTGCACTTCAGAGGGGTTTCCCTGAACCCTCCGGAGTGCAAAAAACGCTCTACAGCAAACCAGAAGTGCGTTTTTCCAAAGTTCCAGTTTGTCTGTTGGCAATTTTTTTTCACCTACCAGGTTTCGGAAACACCTGCGTGCATGCGCAGGGTTAGCACAGGGAAGGATGCGCATGAGCGGGGGAGGGAAGTGGTGATAGCATGTCACGCATGGTAGCACCCCCACCCCCCTTCTTTTTGGCATGCAAACCAAAAAAGGTTCGCCATCACTGGTATAGACAAAAGGAAAAACTGCTGCTCTCAGAAAGATGTTATTCATCCTTCAAAACACATTATTAGCAAGTGAATATTGGAGAGAAGTAGTCTACCTGCAAAATAGGATCCCAACCAAGCATCCACAAATGCAATACCATATGAGGTGTGACATAGAATGAAATCCAATCTAAGACTTATTAGAATGCTTGGTTCTAGTGGTGCAACATCAAGCTCTGATGTATTTAACTTTTCCAGAACTAAATAGGAGAAGACCGTATCTAGGACTAACGCACTTAAGCATTAAGCATGAAAGACAGTAATCAAACTGTATAATAATATAGAGAGAACATCATATTTAAACCCTTTTTAATAACAAAAACATAATTATTATTTTGGTGGTAAAAGTTGCACTTCTTCCTATCTCTATTCAGTAGATACCAGTGAAAGATCTCCAATATTTAAAGAAAATATTATCAATACCGTGTTTCCCCGATAGTAAGACCCCCCCGACTGTAAGACATATGGGGGGTTTCAGGGGTCGGCTAATATATGCCATACCCCAAAAGTAAGACATATGTCTTACTTTCGGGGAAACACGGGGGTATTGCGGGGGGCGAGCCCGATGACCCGCCGAGCAGGTGGGAGAGCTAGGCGGCAAGGCACAAAGGATTTCCCTCGAGAGAGAGAGTGGGGGATAGTTGTCGTCGGAGCGCTAAAGACCAGGGCAGAGAAAGCGCGAGCTGCATGCGGGAGAAGCGGAGGAGGAATCAGACAAGCCGAATGGGAGCCTGTTCTGTGTGAGTCCGGTCCGGGTTTTGCTTACAGCCCCGGGCATTAGCAATAGCAGCGGCGGCAGGAGAGGCAGCCCTTTGCAATGTGGTCCGCCTGTCTCGGCACTTGCAGAGCGAGGATGTAGAGGTGGGTTTGCGGAGGAGTTGCTGGCGGGGAATGGAGCGAGGGAGGGCAGGGGAGGAATTCCCATTCGGCTTGCCTGATTCCTCCTCCGCTTCTCCCGCATGCAGCTCGCGCTTTCTCTGCCCTGGTCTTTAGCGCTCCGACGACGACTATCCCCCACTCTCTCTCTCTCTCTCTCTCAAAGAAAAGCCTTAATTTCGTAGCCATCGGTTCATCGGCCTTCCGAGGCTGGAGTTCGTCCTTTTGGGGGATTACGATCGCTTAATCCAAACCACCGCCACTATCCCCCCCCCCACGCGATTCCTTGCACCTTCTTCCCAACGTTATATCTGCGGTTCAGCCTCCTTCCCCGTCGAGAGAATTCCGATAGCAATACTAAGTTCTTTCCCTTTAAACACAAGCATAAGCACGCGACCCAAAGTAGAGATGCAAAACTTTGATGCGCTAGTTGCGGGAGGTTAGAGTAGCTGGGCTGTTATTGCACCACATTCAGCGTTCGTCGGTCCAGTTAGGCAGGTGGGGCTGCCCAACTGCGCAGAGCGGCTCCTCCCCTCCAGACACACGCTTCTCCGACACGCGTCTGCGGCTCCACGCGTGCACCGAGGGAAATCCTTTGCCGCTAAAAGGACCCTTTCAATTTTTTTCCAATGTAAGACATACCCCGAAAGTAAGACATAGGGGGGCTTTTGGGGGTAAAAAGAAAGTAAGACACTGTCTTACTATCGGGGAAACACGGTAGATTTCAAGAAAAAATACAACTTTACTCCGTTTTGAGAAAAAACCTATAAAGCCTGTACAATGGATCAAAAGTTACCTTGTAATAAAAGAAAAGTTCCTAATTGAGCTTCTACTTTAATAGACATATAAACCCACTGCCCTTTATTTGGTTTTTGTCAGAATTTTTAAAAATAAACATTGAGGGATAATTCTATAGGCAGCAGGCACAAAACACCCATAAATTCTAACAGGTTACTATGGTGACAGTTTTGTGCATGGGTAGAAGATAACTGTTCTCTGTAGAAACTGCATTTTAAGACATAAAGCAAACATTAACTAGCAGTTTATTATCCTTTTTGCCAAATACACTTTCTATATGAATGATTATTGCTAGATAAAATAAATTCAGTTTGTCTGGCTAATTAAGTTTTATTTGCAAGTTGATTTATTTCAGTTAAATATACTTATCTTCAAATTCTATCCGTCACTGAGAATATTTTTTGGTAGGATATCTGATCGTCCATCTAACAGCACCAATTATCAGTTCATAATTACCTGCTCTTCAGGAGAGAAATGTAAATATATAATGGGTTTAGCAAAATGTGTAATGTAATATGTGTGACTATTATAATTTAAATCATATAACAACTAATGAAAGAATACAATGCATATTCTTCCACACCCAACCTAGAGCCAATTCATGTGCATTCACAGGTAATAGTGATGGATTAAATCAGTATTTTCCTGTCCATTTTGCAATCTGAATCCTACATAAGAAAACTCTCTTTAGAGTCTTATGATAGAGTAAATTCTACTCAATCATAGAGTACAGTTGAGTCAGCAGGTAATTTTACAATCACATAAGGCACAGCATGTTATCTAGTGGCAAGGGCATGCTGGGTTCAAACCTCAACAGGTGTAAAATGTCATACCTCAGATCAGCAGATTGATTCCTCAACTATTAAGTGGATATTACTATGCTGAAATCAAATCCACACAAACAGATTTTTTTCTCTCTGATAAAGTAGCCAACAAGCTTCCTTTCTCCCTAAGTATTTCTTACTAAACCATATCATAGTATTACAAATCTATTCCTTTTTGAAACAATGTTCCCGGGCACTGAGGTAACAGAAATACCTGATTCAACAACATGGTTTTATCTGCCTTGAAGTTGAAGCAAGGATAAGCTCTTGGTGGGAGGATAATCCACGTTTTAAACACAACACTTTCATAAGAATACAAAAGGGGAAACACCACCGCCAACACCCTGTTGTTCTTAAAATTACAGAGGAAGCAAAGTCATCAATGCCTGCTTTGTCTCAGTGTGTCAGGAGACTGGGGTAACAAGCGAAAAAAAATGCTTTGCCTTCTCTCTCTTTTCTTATTTTTTTGCCCAACCTACTAATAAAAAGCTCCCTACTCTAGTATAGCATTTTCACCATTACATATATCAAATATATATTTCCAATATTAAAGTTATTGCTACTAAGATAGTACAATAAGACATTTTTGCACTGACCATAAATAGTGAAAATAAACATAAATTCTGTGATGCCAGTTTATAGTGTAAGTTAGTAACATTTTCCCACAGAAGTGCATTCTGGAATTGGCACAAAACAATGTTAGCATAGCATTTATGTTAGATCAGGGGTGTCAAACTCAAGGCCCATGGGCCATATATCCAGCCCACAGGGTGCTTAAACCTGGCCCATTGGGCAGCCATGGAAACGGCGAAGGACTGGCCTCTGCCAATGAAAATGGAGCTTGGGAGGGCCACGTGCGGCTCCTCCAGACTCCATTTTTACTGGCAGGAGGCCATCCAAGCCAAAAACAGGGCTGACAGAGGGCTCCAGGAGGCCGTCCAGGCTAAATATTGGGCCCAGAGGGGCACGTACTCTTCCCTTCGGCATCAGTTTTTGCTGGCCGAAGGCTAGCAAAACAGAAGGCAAAAGGTTTCCCCTTTTGCATTTCAGCATCCAAGAAAGGACAGGAAAGGAGAATGGTAAAAAAGAAAGGGGGGGAAAGATGGGAAGACAGGAAGAGAGCTAGAAAGGAAAAAGGAGTAAAGAAAAGAAGGAGAATGAAGAGGGAAGGAGAAGGAAGAAAGGGAGGGAGGGAGGTCTTGCTTAGCACTTGGCCTCCAGCAGATGGCAAGGCTCCTCCGGTGGACAAGGGTTTGGTGTTCTCCCTGGTCTCTTCTTCATCCGCAGGAGACAATGTATCCCTCTGCCCCCTCCCAAATGGCCCCCGACACGAGTGATGTTGAGCTGGCCACATTTCCCCAGCCAAAATGGTGTAATACAGGCCACGCTAGGGGTCCCCAAAACTTCCTACTCTGCCACACTCTGCTCCAGTTATAACTTCTGAATGTTCTTCAGGCATAGTACAATGTAGAGAGCATTGCAGTAGTCCATACATGATCTGACCAAGGTTTGAATAAGGAGGGACTCCTGATCCAGGAAAGGATATGAAGTTGTGTTTCTCTTAGCCATGACTGCCACCTGCTCTTCCAGCAGGAGTCACTAGTCTAGGAGAACTTCCAAGTTGTGGACCAAGTCTTTGGATGCCATTCCATCCAAAACTAAGAGGAAGCTGAGGGAGAGAGTGAGACTAACAGTGACTGGGGAAAGTCAGAGGGGGTTGATGTGGCAATGGGAGATTGGTCTCTGTCAGACAGTTAGGAAGACATATTAGGGGAAGATACGTGGATTAACCCACGCTATCGGAGAATGACTAAAAGAATAGCTAAAAGGCGAGAGAATGGCTAAAAGAATGGCTAAAGACGAGAGGAGATCCAGAGTAAAAGGTATTAATCCACAGCCTTAACTCTTTGAGGTGTGATGTCACTTCCAGGCTATATAAAGAAGGGTGTCTTGGAAAAGGGAGTGTGGACTCACAATGTTCATTACATGGAAGAGCCGAGAAACTGTGGCGTGCCTGAAAAGAAATGCTAAAAATCATGGTCTTTATCTCCCAAGATATTCTGAGCTGTTTTCCCTGTGCTCACAAAAGTTGGCGATGAGCTTCTGATTATGCTTTCATTTATGAACAGTGTCTGTTATCTAGGAATTTAGGATTGGATTTTGGTGAGCTTATTTATTATTTATTTATTATTTAGATTTGTATGCCGCCCCTCTCCGAGGACTCGGGGCGGCTCACAGCAGAGAAAAACAAATCATAAATAATCTGAATACATTTAAAACATTTAAGATTTAAAAAGAAACCCCATATAGTACATACACACTCACAAGCATACCATACACAATTTAAACATGCCCAGGGGGAGATGTCTTAGTTCCCCCATGCCTGACGGCAAAGGTGGGTTTTCAGGAGTTTACGGAAGGCAGGTAGAGTAGGGGCAGTTCTAATCTCCGGGGGGAGTTGGTTCCAGAGAGCCGGTGCCGCCACAGAGAAGGCTCTTCCCCTGGGGCCCGCCAACCGACACTGTTTAGTTGACGGGACCCGGAGAAGGCCCACTCTGTGGGACCTAATCAGTCGCTGGGATTCGTGCGGCAGGAGGCGGTCTTGGAGGTATTCTGGTCCGATGCCATGAAGGGCTTTAAAGGTCATAACCAACACTTTGAATTGTGACCGGAAATTGATCGGCAGCCAATGCAGACTGCAGAGTGATGGTGAAACATGGGCATACCTAGGTAAGCCCTTGACTGCTCTCGCAGCTGCATTCTGCACGATCTGAAGTTTCCGAACACTTTTCAGAGGTAGCCCCATGTAGAGAGAATTACAGTAGTCGAACCTCGAGGTGATGAGGGCATGAGTGACTGTGAGCAATGAGTCCCGGTCCAGATAGGGCCGCAACTAGTGCACCAGGCGGACCTGGGCAAACGCCCCCCTCGCCACAGCTGAGAGATGGTTTTCTAATGTGAGCTGTGGATCGAGGAGGACACCCAAGTTGCGGACCCTCTCTGAAGGGGGCAATGATTCCCCCCCCAGGGTGATGGACGGAGAGATGGGATTGTCCTTGGGAGGCAGAACCCACAGCCACTCCGTCTTATCCGGGTTGAGTTTGAGTCTGTTGACACCCATCCAGGCCCCAACAGCCTCCAGGCACCCGCACATCACTTCCACCGCTTCGTTGACTGGGCATGGGGTGGAGATGTAAAGCTGGGTATCATCGGCATATTGATGATATCTCACCCCATGTCCTTGGATGATCTCACCCAGCGGTTTCATGTAGATGTTGAATAGCAGGGGGGAGAGGACCGACCCCTGAGGTACCCCACAAGGGAGCGACCTTGGAGCCAACCTCTGACCCCCCACTAACACCGACTGCGACCGGCCAGAGAGGTAGGAGGAGAACCACTGAAGAACAGTGCCTCCCACTCCCAACCCCTCCAGCCAGTGCAGAAGGATACCATGGTCGATGGTATCGAAAGCCGCTGAGAGGTCAAGAAGCACCAGGACAGAGGATAAACCCCTGTCCCGGGCCCGCCAGAGATCATCCATCAACGCGACCAAAGCGGTTTCCGTGCTGTAACCGGGCCTGAAGCCTGACTGCTGGGGACCTAGATAATCGGCTTCTTCCAAGGACCGCTGGAGTTGGAGTGCCACCACCTTCTCGACAACCTTCCCCATAAAGGGAAGGTTGGAGACTAGACGATAGTTATTCAGTATGGCTGGGTCCAGGGAGGGCTTCTTGAGGAGGGGGCGCACAAGCGCTTCTTTATAGAGAGTTGGAAAGACTCCCCTCCCCAAGGAAGCGTTGGTAATCTCCTGGGCCCAGCTCCGTGTCACCTCCCTGCTGGCCGAGACCAACCAGGAGGGACACGGATCCAGTAAACAGGTGGCGGAACTCACAGCTCCAATGGCCTTGTCCACTTCATCAGGTGTCACCAGATCAAACTCTTCCCAGACAGGTGGACAAGTACGTGCCCCAGTCACCTCGACTGACTCGTTGTCAGTCGACTCTGTATTACAATTGGAGTCGAGATCAGCCCGGATCTGAGCGACTTTATCAGCGAAAATCCTCGGCACTGCTCTGCAAGGGCTCCCCAGCTCCCCCCTGGTTAAGAAGGGAGCGGGTCACCCTAAACAGAGCGGCCGGGCGGGATTCCGCTGATGCAATCAAGGCGGCATGGTACGCGCATCTTGCTGCCTTGAGCGCCACTTTGTAAGTCTTAATAAAAGCTCTTACAAGTGTTCGATCGGATTCAGACCTACTCTTCCTCCATCGCTTCTCTAGACGTCTCTTTTGGCGTTTCAACTCCCGGAGCTCCTCGTTGAACCATGGGGCTCTACGGGGTCTAGCGCCGCGGAGAGGTCACAAAGGCGCAATCCGGTCAAGAGCCCCAGCCGTAGCCCTGTTCCAGGCCTCAGCAAGGGACTCCGCCGAACTGTGGACGAGTGCCTCTGGAATAACCCCAAGCGCCGTCTGAAAGCCCTCTGGGTCCATCAGGCATCTGGGGCGGAACATCTTCATTGGTTCCACCTCCCTGCGGGGAAGGATTGGAGCCAGGAAGTCAAGCCGTAGTAGAAAATGGTCTGACCATGACAAAGGCAACACTTCTAAGCCCCTTAGTCTCGGACCATTACTCAATTGCTCGGAAAGGAATACCATGCCAGGTGCGTGCCCTCCCTCGTGAGTCGGACCCTGTACTACTTGAGTCAGGTCCATGGCTGTCATGGTGGCCATGAACTCCTGTGCCAGCCCAGAGGTTTCGCCGAGTGACGACAGGTTGAAGTCCCCCAGGACAATGAGTCCGGGGAACTCCACCGCCAACCCGGCTACCTCCTCGAGTAGCACAGGCAGGGCTTTTGACACGCAGCTGGGAGGCAGGTACGTGAGAAATAAGCCCACCTGAACCCCTAAGTCCAACTTCAGCAAGAGAGACTCGCAACCCGCAATTTCTGGAGCAATGAGTCTACGCAGGCAAAGGCTCTCCCTGGCTATAAGAGCCACTCCTCCCCCCCTTCCCTGGGGTCGAGGTTGATGCCATATCTGAAACCCGGCTGGGCAAATTTCAGAGAGAGGAACACCTCCCTCCGGGCCCAGCCAGGTTTCAGTAATACAAGCCAGGTCGGCCTCCTCATCCAGGATCAGATCCCGGATGAGGAGAGCTTTATTTACCACCGACCTGGCATTGAGCAGCAGCAACCTGAGCCCAGGGCCAGAGTTACACTCATCACCAGTACCCAAGATTGGGCTCACAGAGCCGGAACAAGGGACCGTTATTAAGCAACGGTCTCTCATTCCCCTGGAACGGCTAACTCTGTGACCCCCGCCATATCTGCCTCTCCCCAGCAACACAGGGATATTCCAGCCCTCTGCCACCCCAGAGATCAATGCCCCTTCCTCTCCCGTCTCCCGAGCGTCAGGTGGGCCAAATCTATCACTCATACTACTGTCACTCATCCCATCCATACCATACTCCCACCCACCCCAACCATCACACTCATACCAGTCATTCATTCCATGTACATTGAATCTACTCCAATCATCCATTAATTAGAGAACCCCCCCAATATTAAAAAAGGATTAAATTAATAATAGATAAAAATGCTGATAAAATGTGACACAATATAAATACATATAAATAGAAAAATTCACAAGATTAATAATTAATAGTATAAAATAGTAAAAATGGTATAAAATCAGTTCTTAATATTAATTATTAGCTAATCATCGGTTAATCAATCGGCCCAGGTGTAGTGTCTTGTAGGTCTTCAATATAACTTAGATCTTAAAAAGTCTTTTAAAAAGTGCTGTTGTTTTTTCCAGCCGGTCCACTAGGGGGCATGGATTTTCTGTAAAGTGCATAGAAGCCAGGAGGGGGGGAGGGGGGGAACAAACCAAGATAGTCATTTGCAAAGTCTCTCTCCGCCTCAACGCCGGTCACTCTCACTCACCAGGTCGGGGGGGAGGTCAGTTCATCAGATTTCATTGTCCAGCAAGTCCGTCTCCACAGTCTTTCCCACCTAATCTTCCCTTGGCACCAGCAGCTCTCACCCGCCGGTGCCATGCAGGAAGGGCGGGGCGGGGGGGTTGTTATTCCAAATATACCCTGCTAGCAATTATCCTCCACTGGCAACAGGTCGCTCTTCGTCGCCTCCATTTCCCCTGGTCTCTCTCCGCCTCGACGCCGGTCACTCTCACTCACCAGGTCGGGGGGGTGGGTCAGTTCATCAATAGCCCCACACTCCATGCTCCACGTTCTTTCAACACCATCCACTTTCCTCCTTTCCTCCTTTCTTCTCCGGTTTCTTGGTTTTTGCGCAAGGCACCGCCGCCATCTTCCGCATCTCAGTCAGCCACTTCTCGACGCTGCGGTCTTTTTCGGTGCCTACAACACCCCCCGGCCCCCACCATCTCGACACCGTCTGCTCCCATCTGTCGGGCCGGGTCGGGGGGCTCGGCCCGACAGTCGCTCTGCATCTTCTCGGCCGCTCTCTTCCCTCCGATGTCAAAACTCCGTGCCAGGCACCGCCACCATCTTCCGCGTCCCAGCTGGTTCCGCGTCCCAGCTGGTCGCTCCACAGTCACCCACGCGCCTCCGGCCCCAGCCTCAGAGCTCTGCAGTTGGGGACACAGCAGCAACAGCGACAGCAGACAACCTTCCATCCTGGACCAACATTTTCCGACGATATACCGTTGTTCAAGGGAGCGGCGGACCCACCATCTCCCCACCGCTCGAACCGGAACCCTGGCTCCGTAGAAGCCTCCGGTCGGAGTAGACCACGCACGCGGCGGAGGCGCCCCCGCAGGCGGTGGGCGCGCCGGGAGAGCTCCACTAAGCACCCCTCCAGCTCACCCAGCAGCGCCGCCCAGATCCCAACCCGTGGCTGGGATCCCAGATCCCAACCCAAGGCTGGTTTCTTAATGAGATATAACTGTTTTTACTTCATGCTACTTGACGCTGCATTGCAATTAATATATATCCTGCTTGTTTGAAAAAATAAAGAGTTTTATTTCAAAGACGTCTAGCATAAAAATGCTCTGCTTCTATTATAAGCCAGGATAGGACGGCACTAACTTGCCTAGTCTGTATTACTGGTGAAGGGAAACAAAAGGGCTCAATAAACATCTCACTGATAAACAAGTTTACATCACTCCAGACAGGATGTTATACGATCAAAGGGGGAGATTTACATTGCCTGAAGCAAACACAGGACGAGAGGGTGATTAAGAAGATTGATTGTGGTAAGGCAGAAGGCTTCAAGAGAAATTAGGTGTGAGAAACATTTGCTCTGAGGAAGTGTTCCTAGGAAATGATATCTGGGGGAAAGGAAGAACTCAAAGATATGTTATGTTTGAAGTTATGTTATTGGATGTTTGTGTATCACTTGACATGTACGTGTAATTATCCCCGTCTGTTCATGCTCCCAAATAAAAAGAGGTACATGGCTCCATACTATGTCACTTCACCCAGAGAGAGAATGTGTCCAAGTCTTCTTTCTAGGATTCACGTTCGTGAGTGATCCCACACAGCTGGGTTGCTCTTAGCCCCTTTGAAGACATTGTCTTCATCAGGGACTTTGACAGCATCCACAGGTGGTGGAGAAATACGGGCAGGTTTATCCTGTTACCTCGGCGTGCCGATGCGGTCGTCACGTGCCTGAGACCCTCATCGCTTACCTGCGCATTCGTCATCCGTCGGTGGGAACGGGCAATTTTTCGTAAGTATGGGGGCAGAGTTGTCCAGGGAACAGATTGTTCATGCAAAGGAACTTGGGCAAATTCTCAGAGCTTTTGAATCTAAATTAAGAAAAAACTTAACTTATGTTTGGAAACATTGTCCCTCTTACCCTCCTCATGGCTCAATAAAGCCTGCCGTTTGGATTAAGATAGGTACGTATCTTTATCAGGAACCTCGTGATCCTGCTTCAATTCTTTTAACTTGGAAGGCTGTCCTTGCTGCCCTTCGTTTTAACAACTTTGATTTCCCCCTCTTCCGACATCTCTATCGCTCATCCCGCCGAGCCTTCAGCACCACCCCCTTATTTCCCCTCCCTTATGGATCCCTGCCTTCCTCAACCTATGCCTCCCCCAGACTCCGTGCCTATGCCCTCTCAGGATTTTCCTGCTCCCGTGCTTATACCCTCTCAGGAAATTTCTACTCCCGCTTCTGCTTACTTCACCTCCCCTCTTTGCTCAGATCCTTCTTCCGGCAGTGCGGTTGCACGGGGGCTTGCCTCCGCCCTGGCTGACCCATCTCTTTCTCCAGAGGATCTTGAAACTATTTCCCAATTCCCTGTTGATTTTGGGGGTAATGCCCCGCATTATAGGGCTATCCCCTATCAGGTTTTGAGGAACCTGAAAGAAGCTATCACTGAATACGGCCTTACCTCTGCTTATTGTCAGGCTGTTTTAAAAAATCTTAATTCAATTTATAACCTTCTTTCTATGGATTGGAAGACACTTGCAGAGGCATGTCTGACATCTACTCAATTTGTAATTTGGAAGTCTTTCTTCTACCAAAAATGTGAGGAAAAACATGCCCAAATTGGCCAATATCCTCTTGATCAGTTGAAAGGCAAAGGGGCTTTTTCCACTCAGCAACAACAGCTCACTACTAACTTGGCTTGTATTCTTCTTATCAATGAGTATGCCCTTCATGCCTTTTCAAAGATAGATGATCCTGCTTCTAAATCTGCCTCTTACTACCATCCGTCAGGGCCCCTCTGAAGCCTATGACACTTTCATTGAACGTTTGCAAAAAGCTTTGAAGCAGGATATTAACAATTCTGACACACAAGTGGTGTTGATACGCTTAGCCTATGAAAATGCCAATGTAGATTGTCAGCGAGTTCTTGAACCATTTCATGGAGACACCACTAAAAACCTGGCTGATTATTTACAAAAAGCTGCCCGGGTAGGCTCTCTTACTTATCAGGCTGAACTCATGGCCTCTGCCATTTCTGCCCTGCAGGTCTCTTCTTCCTGCCCCAGGGCAGGTGCCTGCCTCAATTGCAAATGCTATGGGCATTATCGAAGCCAGTGCCGCGCCCCGGGCGGTGGTGCCACCCTTCAAACCATGGGCACGCAACCACAAACTCCGTGAATGCCGTGCTAGCCACAGCTCTATTCCTAATCCCTCTCCTAGCAATGTCCAACCGATTTCGGGAAACTAGGTTCGGGGCATGTGGCTAGCCCCACTCTCAAGGCCACTTCTCATTTTGCTTTATCCTTACCCCCTGAATGAGACTCCATTCATTTGGGCGAAGAGCGCCCCGAGGATCCCCAGCCTATTGCCATCTTGACATCACCGGTTGCGGTGATGGATTCTGGTAAACTTACCACCTTTGTCCAATCCGTAATTGTTCAAGCTGCAGAAACTGTGTCTATGCAGACCCCTGGTCTTGTCTACTTTCTTCCCTTAAACATTCAGTCTCTCTCTTTTCCCCCTTCTTTGTCACTTATGCTGTATCCTCATCGTGATCTTATTTCCAAAGGGGTTCTTGCTTCCCCCTTTTTACTTTCTGCCCATGAGCTAACCTCCTTGGCTCTTGTCTATATCCCAGATTCTCCCATTGTGGTGCAGCAAGGCTCTGACGTTGCTGTCGTTGTGCCTGTACCACTAGAAATTGATCCTCATAAATACGATGATCTTTCCACTCATGAGGAACATCCTTGGAGTACACTTCTTCTCACTTCTTCTGTCTCTTCATCTAAACCTGTGCTGACCCTTTTTCTAAATGGCATCCCCTTTTCTGGTATTTTAGATACCGGAGCCGATGTCACTGTCATCCAGTCCTCTCTTTGGCCCACTGACTAGCCTTTGCAGTCTTCACCAGCCGTGAGGGGCATCGGCGGCATTCAGAGTGCACAGATTAGCACAGCTTGGATAGAAGCTACCATCCCCTCTTCTAAGACCAAGGCACATATCCGTCCCGTTGTTTTGCCCCTACACGTCAACCTCTGGGGATGTGATCTTCTTTCTCAGTTTAACGCTTCTCTTGTCCTTGACTAACTATGTCTGACCCCTTGCTTTCCCTTCAACTGCTCAATTCTTCTCCTGTCTGGATCGATCAATGGCCACTCTCATTGGAAAAACTGACAGCTCTAAACAATAACTCACAGTTATGATGCGATTCTTCTGCAGTATAATCTTTTCCATTGTGCAGGTAAAAAGAGGTTGAATTGACCTGGGCTCTAGGTAGAGCATCTACATGCTGGCTGACTTAGTGAAAGAATGAAGACAAAGACCCTCTGGAATGTTCTCCCCAATTACCCCTCATCCCGAGTCAGAGCCAATAGGAATACACAAATGTGGTCACATGTAGAACTACATTACCCAGAGTGCAATTTCACTACATTTCCCCTAAAATCTTAAGGAGACATGCCTAAATACAGTCCAACTATCTCTGTCTCTGGGGACAGCACACTCCCCATCTGGAATTTGTAAAATTCCACACTAACTAGTGAATAAATTGAAATAAACAAAGATATAGGCTAAATAGTGCAGCTTAACTATCTTACTAAGGTCATAACTATCTAATTAACTAAATAAAGGGCATAAAATAAGAGTCTATCCGAACTAAATAACAAAGGTCAATGAAGCATATCATCAAACAATGCAAACACTGAGGTAGACACAAGGCATGCAAAGCTTGAGGTTCAGTCTTGAAGTTCGATCTGTCTTTTCAGCAAGATTAGGTTGGTGACTGGTATGGCATAGATCTTCTTGGTGAACGTCTTTGTGCTGGGCACAACTTGGAGCACAAGTCCCATGTGCCAAGAGTTTGGAGATGTGTTCTTGTCCTGCAACAGGACAAGGAACAGGTGCAACCAGGACAGGAACACGAACAGGAACTGGTGCAATCAGAACTGGAACAGAAACTGGATCAGAATCTGGACCTGGAAGAAAAACTGGAACAGGTTCCACAGGATCAGGAACAGGAGCAGATGCCCTAGGAACTGGAACAGGATCAGGAACAGGAGCAGATGCCATAGGAACTGGAACAGGATCAGGATCGGAGACTGGACCTGGAACTGGACCTGGAATAGAAACTAGAAGAGAAAGTGGAAAGGGTTCCACAGGAACAAGAGCAGGAGAAGGAACAGAAGCTGGAAAAGGGGCTTGGAAGTTATGCTCCCCGCCGTAGATTCTGGTATATGCCATGGCTGCTATTGTTTGCGTGGATGCATGTGAGAAAACATGCAGCTCTCTTTTCGTCATGGTGGCAGGCAGGCATTGTATACTGATGCCTTGAAGACTGCTCAGGGAGGTATGTCTTGACTCCCTTTTTCGTTTCTGCTCTGGCTTTTGTGAAAGGTACACTCCAGAGAATGGCAAGTACCACCATTCTTTGTTCCTTTTAGGAGATGGGGTAAGTTCAGCGTGTCCGTTCTGGATCATCTTGTCCATGAACTCCACCAGATGAGCTTTGATTTCAGGCTTCTTGTTCATAAGTCTTCTCAGGTTAAAAAGGTGGGAGGAAGCTTGCTCATGGTTGTTAGGCGGGTGTTGAAAGGTCAATGGTGCAATCCAGCTTCCGCTAGTGTCTTGTTTAAATTCTCCTTCTATGAGCTGTGGAGAACATTTGTCCTCTATTGAGGTGGCTAAGTCGTTGTCCTCGTTGTTGTCCTCTATTGATATATCTACATCATTGTCTTCCTTGTTAGTCTGGAGTACTGTCACTTCTAGGACAGGATTGTCTTTGAAAGTTATGAGCTCTTCTTGGCATGGCTTCAAGTGGGGTACACTATTTGCTACTTCAGGCAACACGATTTGGATGCGATTACCTGGCAACTTGTCACATTCTGGCAATAGTGATAGTGTGAACGTTGCACTCCCATCTGATGATTCCATGCAGTATCCAGTGGTTTTCCTCCCCGCCATGCGCTGGTATCAAGCGCACGCTGACATCGTGTAGCGTGCTTCCTCGGTCTGGATGTGATAAGTGGGATACTCGACAGTGAATAAGGGATGAGATTTAGCAGGGGAAACTTTCTAAGCAGCCAGCAATTCTTTCCTTTTGGACAAATTTAATTATACAGGGTGTCGATAACCAGCTCTTCCCAATGTATTTTGTGCCACGTCTGGCTACCACAGAGGATGCCAATGCCCTCGCTGCGAATCTAGAGGTATAGAGGGTAGTATCAGAGAGGAGTTGGCAAGTGTCTCCGAGTCTGCGGAGAGGGGCGGCATACAAATCTAAATAATAAATAATAAATAAATAAATAATAAGTGGCAAATAACTTGTTTAGGATCTGTTGAGTTGTAATGTCGGAAGCCGGGATGTGCTCTTGTAGTTGTCTGATGTAAATAAGCATGGATCTAGCGAAGGAGGAGGAAGTAGAAGCTCCCTTGATTGCGCATGCGGTGGATTGGTGGTTTTTTTGCAGAACCTGGTCGATTTTACAATCTTCTGCCTTGAGTAGTTCGTCTGCCTGACCTTTGAGGTTCTCTGACAAATGAAGAGCCAAAACAGGGATGTCCACCGCAGGGGGTTCCAGAAAGGAAGCGAGCTCCAAGGCCACATTGAAGAATTTCTTTCCCAGGCTAGAAGGAGCCGGTCCCACAGCGGAATTTAAACACTGCTTGGTGACGGTGTCTAGAAATAGGGGAGGAACCAGAACACATCTTGTTCCTCAGTGAAGGACTGAAAGAGGGTCTCCACCTGAGAAGCTGAGTGCTGTACCTGTGTGGGCGGAGCTGTAAGGCCCGCAGCTGTCCGAGTCTTCAGAAGGATGGTTGAAAACAGGTCAGCAGGGAACAAGGCTGCAGACATGGTTTGATTAGGAGTGGCACCTTCGTCATTGGACGAACATCTTCCAGATGTTCCCTCTCCGAAGCATCAGAATCTTCATCAGAAGAGTTTGACCAGTGGTCCTGAAGAGACCTATGGGCAGATAAGGGGTGAAGAGGGGGTGGAGCCATGGGTACTTGAGATTGATTGATTGATTGATTGATTGATTACATTTTTATGCCGCCCCTCTCCGTAGACTCAGGGCGGCTTACAGCAGTAATAGAAAAACAATGTACAATACAAATCTAATAATTAAAACTAAAAACCCATAATTTAAAAAACATGCACACAACATACCATACATAAACAATATAGGCCTGGGGAAGTTATCTCAGTTCCCCCATGCCTGATGGCAGAGGTGGGTTTTAAGGAGTTTACGAAAGGCAAGGAGGTGGGTGCATTTCTAATCTCAGGGGGGAGCTGGTTCCAGAGGGTCGGGGCCGCCACAGAGAAGGCTCTTCCCCTGGGACCCGCCAAACAACATTTTTAATCGACAGGACCCGGAGAAGGCCAACTTTGTGGGACCTAATCGGTCGCTGGGATTCGTGCGACAGAAGTGTTGAGTAACTTTGCTTTCTCCCTGTTGCTTGTCACCTTCTTGCCACTTTCTCCATGCAATGGACCAATTGTTTCCTTGGATTTTTTCTTGTTTTTAATATGTTGGAAGAAGGTGGTTTTTTTGTTACTTATTACTCCTGTTGCAAGCCTTTGTTCATTGTGAGTTTTAGCTTTCCTCACTTCATTTTTATAGGCTCAGGCTATTTGCTGGTATTCTGCCTTAGTTATTTCCCCTTTTTGGATGGCTCCTCCTTGTGTGAACCAGCAATTGGAGAAGACATCATGCTTAATAAATTCCAACTGTATGACTTCTGATCTACTTTCAATAGCTTCAAATATGATGCACCCAAGACTATCTGGTTTTCAGCATTTACTTCTGGACTCCTAATCATCTATCGGATAACTGAGCAAGTGAATAGGGAGAGCAGTTTAGCAGGCTGTTTGGAATAGAAATCAAGGAGGAAGCATTTTTAAAAATTATTTATAAGAGAAGCATGAAAAAGACATAATTGCTCTTGGCCAACAAGGCTTATTCCATATTGTTGCTCACCCTGCAGAACTATGCATGACTTTGTCAAGCGAAGTGCACTTATGCTGTTGCAACTGTTATCACCTCTCAGCTTATCAATGAACTAAGGGGGAGGGGAGAAATGAAACGTGGGTTCCAGACGTGAGGAAAGCAAAGGATGGGAATCAAGAACACTTCAGCAGATGGCTAAGACCTCAAAAGTATTTTCTGATAACAATTCTATTGCATTTAATTGGACAATGCGACCTACACCAAGATGGGGAAAGAGAATTCTATACTTTATTACAGGATTGTACGGTAAATAGCCATAGCTGATTTTGCCTTAATTGTGTCAAAGGATGTACTCAATAAAGCTTTGCCTAAAGAAATTGGACAGTCTTGATTGTACTTGCTCAGTTGGGTTCATCAGTCGAAAACTTGATAGACTTAACTGGTAGATGATTGACCTGGGGAAAAAAAACAGAGAACAGAGACACCATTAGCAGCTTAGCAAGGAAGATGACAGCTTTTTTTTTAATGACTCAAGAAGTCCTTATGCAAAGACAATAGCCTCAAGAAGCCTTTCAGGAGATAGAAAAATGCAGAAGGAACAAAGAGATGGAGGAATGTAAACTTTGGAGCTTCAGAATAGGTTCCAGGGCTTCAGTTATGTAACACAATTTTTCTTCCTGGCTTCCAAGTGTTATATTTCAACTGTTTATATCTAAAGCCTACACAAAAAAGGGGTGTTGATCCTACCTGAATGCCCTTTCTCAGTGAAAGTTGCAGGATATGCCAGGAATGCGTGTTGACTTTGTCCTTCTGCCTAGGCCCTAGAGACTGAGTCATTATTTTTATAGCCACACATCCTTGTCTCTCCTTCAGGATCATTATTGACAATGGTGCAGCTTCAAGAACAAATACTGATCCAAGTATTAGTACACCTTCCCCAGCTCTAAAGCCAACCACCTTTAAGGTGGGACTGGCCTATCCTGCAACCTCCACTGCGAAAAGACATTCCGGTAGGATCAATGCCCCTTCTCCAATGGGACTGCAGGATAGGCCAGGAATGGGACATACCAAAGCATAGCAGCCTTACACATCAGCCAAAGAAAGCTCCTGCTGAAGCAAAAATGTCCAATCAATAATGCCTAATGAAAGGCGAAGGAGAGGCCCAGGTAGCTGCCTGTGTCGCAGGGAAGAAATTAAAGTCTGTTAGGACCTTAACCCCACAGACGTCGATGGATAGAAGCCTTAGTCATTTCAAACAAGATATATTTATTTTAAAAACAGAAATAAACAAATAAAAGACTGTCTCGAGGGACAGCAATCATATACATCTTACATCATGGAGATTCTTGGAAGAGAAGGAAAAATGGAGAAGAAGAAAGAAGTGAGGTTGGCAGGATATTACGACATAAGAGGAGGATCCAATAAGACACACACTAGTTAACTGTTTCATTACTGAATGTCTCTGAGGGGATGTCAATATACAGCGTGACACCCCTTCTTTGATAGTCATCAGTGACATTATTCACATGAGACACATTTTTTTTGCAGAGGTATTCGTGTTGGTCAGCTGGCAGTGGTTTGTTCAGCACGTCAGCAATTTGTTCAGTTGTAGGCACATAATGTAGTTTCACGAATCCTTGTTTCACATATTCTCTGGCATTCTTATATCTTATATCAATGTGTCGTGAACGCGCTCCTACATATTCAGTTTCAGATATGAAGGTAACGGAGAGATTGTCCTCCATTATGACAATTGGTTTCATAGGATCACTCCAAATACTATCAACAAGAGCAGAAACACAGGTTAAAGCATTGCAACAGTCAGAAACGCAGACATATTCTGATTCAGTAGAAGAACAAGAGATAAAGTTCTGCTTTCTAACTTTCCAATAAATTGGACAACCATTTAAAAACATTATGTAACCTGAAGTACTTTTTCGTGTTTCTTTGTCACCTGCCCAATCAGAGTCTGCGTAGCAAACTAACTCAGGAAACTTGTGTTCTGGTTCTAATAACAATTTCATGTCCTTTGTGTGCTTCATATATCTCAGCAATCTTTTTATGCATGTCCAATGAAATTTAGTTGCTTTGCCAACGTACCGTGACAAAAGATTAATACTAAGTGAAATGTCGGGTCTTGTCCAACTGCTAATGTATAACAGTGACCCAATGACTGAACGATAAAGTGTTTGATCTTCAAAATCAGGACTGATCTGTTGTGTCAAATTGTTAAAATCTGTTTTCATTGGAGAGTGACATGGGTGTGCGTCAATCATGTTGCAATTTTGCAAAAGTTGATCCATTTTGTTTTCTTGTGAGAGGCTACACCCCTTCTGAGTTTCTTCAATCTGAACACCTAGGTAATCATGAATGTGTCCTAGGCTTTTCAATGTAAAGTGTCTCTCTAAACCTTTTGCAAAAACTTCACTCATGTGTTTGTTTGGACCAATATACACTATGTCATCAACGTACACTAGTATGATTTCATAAATATTACCTTGCCTTTTTGTAAACACGCATTCATCAGAATTGGACTTAATAAAGCCCATTGAACTTAGTTTGTCAATGAGACATCTATGCCACAATAGAGCAGATTGTTTCAAACCATAAAGACTTTTCTGTAGGAACCAGACATCTTCTCGATCCTGGAAACCCTGTGCACCTTTGACATAGATCTCTTCATTTAAATCAGCGTTCAGATAAGCAGTCTCAACATCAAATTGGAATACTTCTAAATTCAAAGCTACAGCTGTGGTTAAAGCAATTTCAACACTTTCATTTTTAACTGCGTAATTTTCAGGATAAACTTGGGAGTAACCTTGTGTTACTAATCTCGCTTTGTATATTTTCTCACCATTTTTTGTTTAATTCTGTAGACCCATTGTGTACCAATAATATTTTTGTTCGTTGGAGGGTCAACATGTGTAAACACCTTAAGTTTCTTTAAACAGTCCAGTTCAATTTCCATTGCCTCATACCATTTTTCTTCCTCAGACTCAGGTAAAGTCTTCAGGTGGAGTCTTCAGAGAGGTACGGCATACAAATCTAATAAATAAATAAATAAATAAATAAATAAATGTCTTATTTGAGAAAAAATTTCAGGAGGAATTATAACATTGTTGCAAAGAAAAGGAAAAGATTTTTGTGATACTTGCTGTTGGTCTCTTTGGAGGAACTCCTTGTGTGGTTCTCTTGGAACGTCTTAGAACTGTAGTCCAACCTTCATCTTGGTCATCTTCGTCTCCAACTCCATCGCTAGGAACATCATCCACGAATCGTGAAGACTGTACATCATCTTTTGGAGAAACAATATCTGGAACAACTGTCTGAGAATCTGGGTCATCAGGTTGCGCTGTACCTTTGATATCGTCTCTGGGAAAGTAAACTGAAGTGTCATTACCATGGATTCCGGACCAATCTGTATCTTCTTCAAATTTAGCTGAATTAGAAACAACAACTGTATGGTTAGAATCAGCAAACTTATAATACTTAGAATTTTGATCAAAACCTATAAATCTCAGTCTTTCTGCTACTGGACCTCCTTTCTTTCTCTGGACCACTGGAATGTTGACCATGGCATACGAGCCAAAAATGTAGAGGTTTCGGGTATCAGGTTTGTATCCGTGCATCATGTAAAAAGGAGTTTGATTTATAACACTGCTCCAAATACGATTAACAATGTAATTGGCATACCTTAGTGCTTCACCCCAATAGAAATTGTTGAGATTAGCATCTTCTAAAAGACAATGAAACATAGTCTGTAAAGGACCATTGAACTTACCTGAACGGTCTTCTCGATGCACTGCAAGGAGAGTCCAAGATGGGTAATTCTACAGTCTGATTGGTAGGGACTGAGTTTAATTTAAATATTAGGCAGGCACCGCCCCCTTAGCCCTCCAGTCTAAATGAAACGAAGGAGCAGTAAAGCTAACACAATTTATTGAACTATTGAAGGTAACAAACCAAGTTAATAGAAAACACACACAACCTTCCAACAGTAACCCCGGTCCCAGATTCGGGCGGGTTTGGACTCTCCTTGCAGTGCATCGAGAAGACCGTTCAGGTAAGTTCAACGGTCCTTCTCCAATGCACTTGCAAGGAGAGTCCAAGATGGGATATACCCAAGATATAATCAAAGGGAGGGAGAAGGCTGGACCAGGGGCTGAAAAAGAACACACCCGCTGTAATACCCTCCTCCCAAAAGCTGCTTCCGCGGAAGCAAAGGAGTCAATCCGGTAATGTCTGACAAATGTGGACAGAACCACCCAAGTGGCCGCCCTACAAATGTCCTCTAGCAAAGCCTGAGTCCTCCAGGCTGTTGAAGTGGCCATACTGTGTGTAGAATGTCCAGTTATTCCCCGTGGAACAGGGGATACTTTAGTCTTGTAAGCCTCTGCAATGCACTCACGCAACCAGCGGCTAATGGTCTGAGAAGAGACTTTGGTGCCCAAGGTCCTAGTTGCAAAGGACACAAACAAAGCCTCTGACGCCCTGAACTCCTGAGTCCTGCGGATATAGATTTTCAGGGCTCGTCTTACATCGAGCTTATGCCACCTTAGCTCAGACGGGTGAGTCCCATGAGCACAGAAATCTGGAAGTACTATTTCCTGTGCCCTGTGAAAGGTGGAGTTGATTTTTGGAAGAAATGCCGGATCGAGTCGTAGGACCACTCTATCAGGGTGAAACCTGCACAGGTCCTCTCTCGTGGAGAAAGCTGCAATCTCAGAAACTCTTCTTGCGGATGTGATAGCCACCAAGAAAGCAGTCTTGAGAGTCAATAATCTTAGCGGTAACTGTCTAAACGGTTCGAATGGAGGACCAGTTAAAGTATGTAACACCAAAGACAAATCCCAGGACGGGAACCTGTGTATCGTTGGTGGCCTAATGTTGGCGGCCCCTTTTAGGCAGTCCCTAATCCAAGGATGTCTGGTGAGGGGGCAGTAACTGTCTCCTACTATTATCGTGGATAAAGCCGCCACATGACGGCGCAACATATTCGGTGCTAGTCCTTTTTCCAGGCCTGCCTGTAGAAAGCTTAAGACGATGAGAGGAGATGCCCTCTGAGGATCCACCTCCCTTTCCTCACAGAATCTACAAAAGGAGGCCCAAGTCAATTGATAAATCCTCCTTGTCGAAGGTCTGAGAGCCGCCTGAATAGTATCGATGACCTCGTCTGGCACGCGGCGGCGTTTTAGATGTTCCCGCTCAATCGCCACAGGGTCAGCTGCCACCACTGGGGCTCTGGATGTGATACCGAACCCTGTGAGAGGGAGATTTGGTGGTCCGGGATTCTCCAGTGTGGCGACATTGACAGCTGCATCAGATCCGCAAACCAGATGCGGCGAGGCCAGTATGGGGCCAACAACAGCACCTCCGCTCTCTGCTCCAGAATCTTCCACATCACTCTGGGAATGATGGAGACCGGTGGGAACGCGTACAGAAGACCTTGTGGCCACTGAAGTCGTAGGGTGTTCACTCCCTCCGCTCCTGGGGCCGGGAAGCAGAAGAAACGTGGGAGCTGAGCGTTGCCATGAGTTGCAAACAGGTCAAGGACTGGTGTCCCAAACCTCTGAACAATGTCCTGGAAAACCTCGGGATCCAGTTGCCATTCCCCTGGATCTAAGGTCTCCCGGCTCAGCCAGTCCACGCACACGTTCTCCACTCCCGAGATGTGCTCTGCCGACAGGGAAGCCAGATTGGCCTCGGCCCACCTGAGTAAGGACTCCGACTCCTTCATCAGTCTCTGAGACCATGTTCCCCCCTGCCTGTTGATATGAGACCGGGTGGAAACATTGTCGGTCCGAATGCGCACATGACAACCCCTCACTAAGCTCGCGAAACTGCGGAGGGCCAAGGAGACCACCTTCAATTCCAGGAAGTTGATGTTGACATCCCGCAAGTCCGACGGTTCCCACAGGCCCTGGGTCATCTGTGAGGCAAGATGGGCTCCCCACCCTGTCAAGCTGGCATCTGTCGTCACCGTGAGAAGATTCCGTTCCAGAAATAGGGAACCCTTTCCCAGTGCTGGGGACACCCACCACTGTAAGGACCTTCGTACCCTTGCGTCGAGATGTACACGTTGGTGGGAGTGGCTGGACTTCCTCCTCTGGAAGGGCAAGAGGAACCATTGGAGAGGACGTAAGTGATACCTGGCCCATGGAGTGATATCAATACATGACACCAGATTACCGAGCAGTTTGGACAGGAAAGAAAGCCTGGGGCATTGTTGAGATGCCAATTCCCGAACAAGCTCCCTGATTGTGGACTTTCTCTCCTTGGACAGAAAGAGTAAGCCTCTTCTGGAGTCTATGGTCGTTCCCAGATGAGCAAGGCGTGTCGTGGGTGTTAAATGGCTTTTTTCGAAATTGACCGAAAAGCCATGATCTTGAAGCGTCTGGATCGTTAGATACAAGTCCTGATATGTGAGGTCTCTTGTCCTGGACAGAATCACGATGTCGTCTACATAGGCCATCAAGCGTACCGATTGATGCCTGAGACTGGCCGTGAGGACATCCAGAAGCTTCGTAAATGTCCTCGGGGCTGATGAGAGCCCGAATGGCATGGCTCTGTACTGAAAATGGGCCCCATCCAGGCTGAACCATAGAAACTGTCTGTGCGGCGGAAAGATGGGGACATGGAGGTAGGCCTCCTTCAGGTCTATGGATGTCATGTAGTCCCCCTGCCTGATAGCTGCTAGAATAGACTTCAGAGAATGCATTTTGAACCTCCTGTACTTGACATAAAGGTTCAATCGCCGAAGGTTTAGTATGAGACGGACCCCTCCCGATGACTTCGGGACAAGAAAGATTGCCGAGTAAAATCCGGTACCCTGTTGGGATAGAGGGACCTGCTCGATGGCTCCTATCTCCAACAGGTGCGACACCTCTTGGTACAGAAGCCGTTTCTTGTGAATGTCCAATGGAGTGCGACAAGGAATAAACAGGTAAGGTGGAGGGCGAATGAACTCGATCCTCAGGCCTTGTGACACCGTAGCGGCCGCCCAAGTGTCCGAGGATGTGGTCTTCCAGATGTCCGGAAAATAAATTAGCTTGCCGCCCAAGGGGATATCCTCTGGAAAGTCATTTGGACTTCCTAAAGCCCCTGTTGGAACCTCTGAAGGGGCGGCGGCCTTGAAACGACCTGTTACGGTCCGACTGCGAGGATCTATCTGATCTGAAGGCCCCCTGGCCAAAGGACCCTTGAAAATAGGGCCTCGACATCTGAGTATTGGTCGAGGCGGACTCTGTCCGAAAGGGCTGTCTCCTTTGGTATGGATTAAATCGTTTCTCCTGTTTCTTATTGGATCTAGGCATTACCTTTTTCTTGTCCTTGTCTTCCACTAATACATCGTCTAAGACCTCCCTGAAAAGTTTTTTGCCTTTGAAAGGTGAAGAGGCAAGGGCCCATTTGGATTTTACATCGGCCTGCCAATTACGCAACTAGATGAGCCTGCGGGAAGCGACCGACGACGCCATTGCCCTAGATGCAAACTTAGCCGCGTTAACGGTGGCATCTGCAGAAAATTCTGTGGCCGCCAACAACTTGTTAAGGTCTTGACGAAGCCTCCCATCCTCTGGATCAACTCTGGATTGGATCTCTTGTATCCAGAGGATCGTAGCTCTATTAAAAAATGAAGCCGCCGAAGCAGCTCTCACGGCCCAAGCCGCCATTTGATGAGCCCTCCGAACGACGTTGTCTGCCCTCTTGTCCTCAGCTCTCAGACCCTCCTGAGACTCTGTAGGGACAAGGGCATTCGAGACCAAGCTGTTCACCGGCTTGTCCACCGTAGGTAGCTCCAGGAGATCCTCCATGGCTTGGTCAAAGGTATAAAAGCGCCTGTCCAGGTTAGATGGACCCTGGGCTGTCGCGGGATTCTCCCACGGGCGTTGTATTGTCTCTAGAAATAAATGCGAAGATGGCACATTAACCGCCTCCTGCTTTGGAAACACAAACAGGCCCCCTGTAGGCTGACCCGGCGCCGAAGGTACCCCTTGACCTCCTTCTCCAGCCTGGTCAATGGTAGTTTTCCCCTTGTTTAGCAAAACTTTGAAGAGGGAGGACTTGAACAGACCGGTAAACATTGGTTGTTCTGGTGGCTGGTCACCACCGGACAGCTCATCCTCTGCCTCGCTAAATTCATCTCTGGAAAAGGCATCTTCATCCCTGGACCCCAGCATAGATTGAGTGGCCGGAGCTATCCAGGGGTCTCTGAATCTCGATGGAGCAGGACCTGCTGGCAACTGCTGCTGCTGCGCCCCATTAGCCAGCCCTTGGGTGTATGTGCTGGCAATTAGGTCCTGTAGGGCCTGGGGCATACTCTGCCAAGTGTCCTGCGCATTGCGCAAACCAGCCGCCGTAGGAGTGAAGGTAGCTGACTGGGTTTGCCCATATTGTGGAAGAATAGCAACTTGGGGGGTTGTGAAGGTGCTAGGCCACACTGCTTGTCTCCCCAATCCAAAGGCCTCCGGCCTAGATGCAGTCGATTGGATGGGCCTCTCCGGAGACCAATCCCTCTCTGAGGCCGAGCCTACAACCCCTGGTGTGAACATGGGGGAGGCTGGCGGGGGAATTGTACCGAGAGGCTGAGACAAGGAAGAAGATCTTTGAGAGGCCTCCAGCTGCTTCTCCAGCGCTTTTATGCGCTTCTCAGCTTCCCTGAGGGAGGCTCCCTGCGAAGGTTTTGACTTTGGAGCCCTCTCCTTGGGGGTACTGGGCCTGGTGATACTGGCCTCCTCCCCGGCCTGGGCTGATTGATCTGCCATGGCAGCAAAAGAACTCACGATAGAGGATCTGTCGAAAAAGACGCCTCCACTCGTAACCGATCGTTAAGGGACAAAGCACCCTCAACCACAGAGGATTGAATTGTGTCTGCGTAGTTCCAGTCAGTGTACCGCTCAGCGCCAGCAGAAGCTACTGAGGGAATCCCAACTGTACAAGGGGCGTCGCAATTAAAATGGCCGCTGGCCCGTTGACATGGTAACCACCGATAATTTTGGGCGCGAATCGTCCCTCTCGGCCGGTTTCGGCTCTTCAAAATGGTCGCCGGCCCGTTGCCATGACGACCCCTAATACATTAGAGCGCGAATCGGCTGCTCGACCGATTCCAGGCTCCTCAAAATGGCCGCCGGGCTGTCACCCTGGAGACGGGTGGGAAGCTGAGCTCTCCCGCCCTCCGCTTTCGCCGCCAGCGCCGATTTTGAGTTTTGTAAAGTCCCAGATGCCGCCAGCCAAAAACCTGTCCTCCAGGTGCTCGATCTCAGCACTCGATCGGCGGCGCGACGGGGGGGGTGCAGAAAGACCCCACACACACTCAGGCCATTGCCGATGTCCAACGAACGGCCCTGTGACATATCCCCCCCGAGGCATCAGCCACCTCCTCGACTGCCGGGCGCTACCACGGAAGCAGACTACCCGGGAGCTCACTCTGACACCCACAGGGACACCTCTTCATGTGGGAAGTGTCACAGAGGAGCAGCAGGCCACAGGGTTAAACTCGCTGAAAGTTTGAACCCTGGCTGCCCGAGGAATTCACTCCCCCAGCTGCACCTGCAAAACAAAATAGGGAAGAATTCATTAGTCGACATTTAATATTAAATCATGAGCATTAAACATAACATTAAACAAGTATAAACACAGAGAACAAACTCAAAGTCCCTTTACTGCGACTGAGTTTATTAGACTGGAGTGCTAAGGGGGCGGTGCCTGCCTAATATTTAAATTAAACTCAGTCCCTACCAATCAGACTGTAGAATTACCCATCATGGACTCTCCTTGCAAGTGCATTGGAGAAACACCTTGTCATCTTTCTACAAGTCCATTATGGACTGGCATGTAGGGAGCAGAAGTTTGGTGATGGATTCCATTTCGTCTCATCCAACCTTCAAACTGCTGGGACGTGAATTCTCCACCATGATCACTTTGTATTCTTCTGATGCGGAAACCATGTTGATTGTAGACGTGTGCTACAAAGCCTTTAAAGATCTGAAAGATCTCTGATTTTTGTTTCATTAGGTACACAAAACCATACCTAGAATAATTATCAACAATAGTTTAAAAATACTTACAATTACCTTTAGTAGGCCGAAATGGACCGACAATGTCGGTATGGACCAAATCAAAAATGCATGTAGACAAGCGTGTGGCATGTTTGGCAATAGGTGCTGCTTTGGATTTTGATTTGTTACAGACAGAACAATCTAAATAAATTTTGCAATTACAGTGTTCCCTCAATTTTCACGGGTTCGAACTTCGCGAAGTCTATACCACGGTTTTTAAAAAATATTAATTAAAAAACACTTCGTGGGTTTTTTCCCTATACCACGGTTTTTCCCACCCGGTGACATCATACGTCATCACCAAACTTTCGTCTGCCTTTAATAAATATTTTTTTAAATAAACTTTAATAAATTAACAGGGTGAGTAATAATCTAAATGGTTGCTAAGGGAATGGGAAATTGCAATTTAGGGGTTTAAAGTATTAAGGGAAGGCTTGTGATACTGTTCATAGCCAAAAATAGTATATTTACTTCCACATCTCTACTTCGCGGAAATTCAACTTTCGCGGGCGGTCTCGGAACGCATCCCACATGAAAATCGAGGGAACACTGTACTATTAATATCAAACCCATTAACAAAATCAGGCATCTTGGATAAAACTCCATAAGAGGCGTGGTCCAAACGACGGTGCCAACGGTGGGCACACCTAGAATGAAAAAGTTTGTTAGTACAGGTTTAACATTTGCGACATTATGCGGAACCTCAGATTTGTTTTGATTAACTTTTTGAACTTCATTGGCTTTAGGAGCCTTTGTTTTTGGAGTAGAAACAGATTTTCTCTCTGGGCCTACACTTTCATTCTTTGGAACTTCTATACTTACTTCAAATTGCACCTGGGGTTTTGGCATTAAGTAGTAAACACCCCCAATTGGAATAGCTTGAGCAACAATTGTCCCATTCTTGTTAATGTGACTTTCATTTTGTAAATGCATAACTTGATAGCCTAGTTCTTTATTTAGATGATACAGACTGAGTAAGTTACTTGTAGCCTTTGGAATGTATAGAACATGTGGAATCATCTGGTCCAATTCTTTTATGTAAACAGGTCCTTCTCCTTCAACTTTGCATATGTGATTTGGCACTGAATATAATTCTTTTACGTCAGTCTTATGTAATTCTTTGAAAAGTTCTCTTTGAGTCTGCGGAGAGGGGCAGCATACAAATCCAATAAAATAAATAAATAAATAAATAAATGTGAAAAGCCACTCCACTGTCTAAAGTCCATAAACGTCGAATGTTGAACTCAGGATCTGAATGTGGAACTTTGTTCGGGATCAAAGAACCGATGTAAGGACGTGGATCTCCTCTGGAACCTTGTTGAGCTGGCCTGTAGCTGCTGAAGCCTCTACGTCTGCCGCCTCTGGGATCTGTTCTTCTGGGCTGGTCAGAATATTGAGAACGTTGCAAATCAGGATATTGAGAACGTTGCAAATCTGTTCCTCTGGGCTGGTCACACACTGGATAACATCTAGGCAAGCTAGGAACATAGGTCCTTGGTTGGTAACTGTGCCTCATTGGGATTCTGGGAGCAGTTGCTCTGGATTTAAGTCTTCCTTGCATAATAACTTCTTCTTCTGTTAAAAGTTTGCACACCCTCGATGTGGTGCGCTGAGTTAAAGGTATGTCATTATACTTTGAAATGGCATCTTTCCAATTATCATTTAAAGAGCTAATAATAATACTGTTCATTTGGATACCATCAATATTGTAACCTCTTTCAATCAATTCCTTTTGCATTGCTAAAAGTTTAGACAAATGTGCAGCAATTTTCTCTCCAGGCTTTAATTTAGTAGTGAAAAATTCAGAAAATAATAAGCATGTTCCTTCAGCTGAAATTGGTCTATAAAGTTCATCTAAAGATGTGATCAAGTCATTAGCACTGATATCATCTGAAAATCTAACTGATAAATGTTTCCATTGACATTAACATTAATGTGCTTGCTCTTGTGTCTAAGGCCCTTTGCTCTTCACTCCACGGTTTATTTGGTGGATTGAAAGCCATGTGATGAATGCCTTCACCTGGGTAGTCTTATTTTAATTTCATGTAACCAAGCCTTATAATTTTGTCCAGTATTCTTTAATTTTACCTCACCTTTCAATGGTGATGAAACAGGAATTTGCCTTTGGACTGCAGCTTGTATAGCTACTGGCTGTTGTATTTCAGGAGCTGGAACCCACTTTTGGTCCTCCTGCTGCATCTGCGTATTTTGGCTTCTTTGTGGTATTTGCCCCAAAGGTGTTCGTTGAATTAGAAACCTTGATTTGTCTGCAGTGTAGAAGTGTTCTGCGGAGGCCCTTTGCCCTATTGAAGTATCTGAAATAAAATCTTCTTGACATTCCTCATTATAAATATCTTCTACACCACTAGATGGCGCTGCAACATTACTTTTGGGCATTTGTGCCAACTCATTGCCATTTTCTGTTTTAAATTCTTTTTCATAATAACGCATTTGTATATTTCTAGCTTTGCTAAGCCTTTTCATTTTTTCAGTAATTTCAGCAGTCTCTTTCTTTGCCAAATAAACTTTGTCATTATTTTATTTATCTCATTAAAGAAAGTTTTATCAATTTTAATTGGTATTGTTGTAAATAAAAATAATAAACGTGGTAATATGTTCATCTTAATTAATGCAATTCTGCCCATTAATGATAACTGAAGCGTTTTCCATTTTCCCAAGTATTCCTCAATCTGTTTTTAAGTTTTGTGTAATTATTATCTTTAAGTGTTGAACATCTTGCTGACATTTTTTCATTTTTGTTTTATCTTTGTAAATTTTAACTCCAGCAACCTCTTCATAGTTTTTTATTTGATGTAAAAGTTTCATCCCTGATTTAAGTGGATCTTCCAATATAAAAGCTAAGTCATCTGCAAAGGCTTGCAACTTATATTCTTTTGTTTCTAACTTTTAATCCTGTAATCTCTCTATCTGCTCTTATATTTCTATTTAATACCTCTAATATCAATATAAATAACAATGGTGATAATGGGCAACCTTGTTTAGTTCCCTTAGAAATATCAACCTTTTTAGTCATTTCTCCATTTATTACTATTCTTGCTGTTTATTATATATTGCTTCTATAACATGTAGAAATCTAGTCCCAAAATTCATATATTGTAATTGTTGATTTAAAAATTGCAATTTAAATTATCAAATGCTTTCTGTGCATCCAGGAACATCAATGCCATTTCTTTCTCAGGACGTTGCTCCTAATATTCAATTGTATCCAAAATTACAGATATTATCTCTTATCTGTCTTTTAGGCAGAAAACCATTTTGATCTGTATGAATAAATTTATTCAAAAATCTTTTAAGTCTATGGGCTATTATAAATGCAAATACAGTGATACCTCGTCTTACGAACCCCTCGTCATACGAACTTTTCGAGATACGAACCCGGGGTTTAAGATTTTGTTTGCGATGCTGTGATTTCACTGAGACTTCCCTCGCTGGGAAACCCCACCTCTGGACTTCCGTTGCCAGCAAAGCGCCCGTTTTTGTGATGCTGGGATTCCCTGCTGGGATTCCCCTGCAGCATTGCAAAATCCGGAGGTGGGGTTTCTCATGGAGGGGAGCCTCAGGAGAATCCCATCAGCACAAAAATAGGCGCTTCGGCTGGCAAAAGGGGTGAATTTTGGGCTTGCATGCATTAATCGCTTTTCCATTGATTCCTATGGGAAATATTGTTTCGTCTTATGAACTTTTCACCTTACAAACCTCATCCTGGAATCAATTAAGTTCTTAAGACAAGGTATCACTGTATCTTATAATCCACATTTAGTAATGAAATTGTTCTATAGTTCTTCACTTTCTGATTATCTGTTCCTTCTTTTGGTGTTAAAGATATATAGGCCTCAGTCCAAGTCTCTGGAATTTTAGCTTCTAGTATTAATTCATTAAATAGGTTCAACATTACTAATCCAAATACTTCCTCAAATGTTGTATACACTTCCGCTGGCAATCCATCTGGTCCTGGCACTTTCCCACTTTTCTGCTTTTTAATAGCTTCTGACAATGCCATCATTGTAATTCTCTCATCAAGTGCTTCTCTTTCTGGAATTTTAGGTAGCATCTGATTTACACTCTCATTGATCAGATTTACACTCTCCTTAACTGATTTAAAATCCTCTCTTAAAGTCTGGGGGAAAAAAATTAACCTCTGCCATTTCCATCTTTTCAATGATGCTGATATTGTAATTGATGTACTTGAAAGATGATATGGTGTCTTCTTTGAGGCCATCTTTGTTCCAAACAGGAAATTATAATCCACTCAAGATGAGTATAAAACACCAATATAACAACAAATATTTGTAATCCAATTAAGATGGGTATGAAAACCCTATGTCCAAATGGACATCCACAAAAGAAAAATGTATAATCCAATCAAAAAGAGTATAGGTACCTGATGCCAAAGGTGACATCCACAAAAAGTAATCCAATTACAAATGGATATATATACCTAATGTCAAAAATGGCACATAGATGCCTGATGTCAAAAAAATCAATAAAAATCAATATCCATAAATTTCCACAAAAAAATCATAAAAATCTCAATCCCAACAATAACACTTAAAGAAAAATATAGTTGGTTAAAAATAAAACCAGAAAAGAAAAAAGTCAAATAAAAAAGGCCATCCAGAAAAAGAAAGAACAAACCAATGTTCATTATTTATTTATTTATACAATTTTTATGCCGCCCTTCTCCTTAGACTCAGGGAGGCTTACATCATATTAGCAATTGCACTTTTTAACAAAGCCAGCATATTGCCCCCACAATCCGGGTCCTCATTTTACCCACCTCGGAAGGATGGAAGGCTGAGTCAACCTTGAGCCGGGGATGAGATTTGAACCGCTGACCTACAGATCTACAGTCAGCTTCAGTGGCCTGCAGTACAGCACTCTATCTACTGTGCCACCCCGGCTCTTTTATATTTATATTAATAGAAGGAGAAAATCCTTAGAGAGCAGGAAAAAAATAAGGACCAAAGGACTTCAGCTCCTTTAAAAAAAAGGAACTGAAAATAACTCTTAAAATAGAAAGCAGTCCGGTTATTAAAGAAAACACCTATTAAAAAGAAAGTTAAAACAAAAAGTTATTTATTTGTAAATAAGAGTAACAATAATAATTTTTGTTGTTTCTGTGCCAGATGTTTCTATTATGGAAACAAAAACTAGCTTCAAGGTCAAAAGAAAGTGTTTTTTTGCACAAACTGCAACAATTTCAGCCTAAATAAAATTTTAAACTTGTAGCCACTAGATGGCAGTACATCCAATGGGAAAAATACAAATACTAAAAGAAAAAGAACTATTAAAACCTGGTGATTACTATATTGATTCACAGTGCAAAGAGAAAAAAGACAAGAAAAATCTCAATAATTCTGTTTCGAGCCTTGATAAAGTTGTGACCACCCAATATTCACTTCTTCTTTTAAAGAAGGCACTTTCCCTTTAAGACTTCTGAAAATTCTCTCCGCTCCACTCCAATCGCTTTTCTCACTGCTAAATAGGAAGCAGCTCTTCCACTGCTTCGAGAGTTCTTTCCTCACTGAGTTACAATCAAGACTTATTTTTAGCTTTTTCCATTTCTGTTCAAATTCCCAAAGAAGCTAATCAGACCAAAAGAAAGAATTTTCTCATCTGGATGACTTCCATTTCGCTGTACCTTTCTAATGCCGCTTTGCTTCTGGAGCTAGTGATGACATGTCACCTCCCAAAAAATAGCTGCTGCTCAGGGAACTGTCTACCAACAGGATTTTCGCAGTAGCCCTGTAGTGCGATAGGTGATTCCTTCTCTCTCCCGACTCTCCAGATCGGTCTGGACCCAAAATTGGGTCACCGAGCTGCCATGGTTCGGCTGCCCGCCTACACCCCCAGAGTTCTGGAAAAGCCATCTGTCACATTCCGGCTCACAGCACCGCACCTCACCAGCTTTGTTAAGTGAATCACTATGACTTCAGCTTTTGCTTGTTGGAAGCTGAGTAAAAAACTCATAAATAACAATTATGTGACTGCAGAATACTGCAACTACAAATGTGAGCCAGATATCAAGCACACAAATTCTGATCACATGAGCATGGGGGTTTGGCGGTCATAACTCTGAGGATGAGTCATAAATCATTTTTTCCATCACATTGTGAATTGCCATTAAACAAATAATCATAATTCAAGAGCTACTTGTATTTTATGTCTTCTCTCTTCCTTTTTATAAACCAGTGAATCAGGGAAGAGTCATCCTGAGTATCTTCATAACAATATCTCCTTTTCCAGGACTCGGTTCTGCCTTTTTGTTTACATAGAAACATAGAAGACTGACGGCAGAAAAAGACCTCATGGTCCATCTAGTCTGCCCTTATACTATTTTTTTTAATTTTATCTCAGGATGGATCTATGTTTATCCCAGGCATGTTTAAATTCAGTTACTGTGGATTTACCAACCACGTCTGCTGGAAGTTTGTTCCAAGGATCTACTACTCTTTCAGTAAAATAATATTTTCTCATGTTGCTTTTGATCTTTCCCCCAACTAATTTCAGATTGTTTCCCCTTGTTCTTATGTTCACTTTCCTATTAAAAACACTTCCCTCCTGAACCTTATTTAACCCTTTGACATATTTAAATGTTTCGATCATGTCCCCCCTTTTCTTTTTGTCCTCCAGACTATACAGATTGAGTTCATTAAGTCTTTACTGATATGTTTTATGCTTAAAACCTTCCACCATTCTTGTAGCCCATCTTTGGACCCGTTCAATTTTGTCAATATCTTTTTGTAGGTGAGGTCTCCAGAACTGAACAGAGTATTCCAAATGTGGTCTCACCAGTGCTCTATATAGCGGGATCACAATCTCCCTCTTCCTACTTGTTATACCTCTACCTATGCAGCCAAGCATCCTACTTGCTTTTCCTACTGCCCGACCACACTGCTCACCCATTTTGAGAAATCACTACCCATGTGTTATGAATATTTGCTTCAAAACTATTTATTTAACTATTTATAGAACCATACAACATGATGCAAGGAAGAAATCTCACTGTAGGTGTAATGGAAGTTTTGGAATCTGTGTCTGATGATGACAGGGAATCAGCTCCAGAGGTATCCTTGGAAGGTGAGCAGTGGGCTTTGGGGACACCAATCGAACAGTCAACTGAGCTGAGACGGGGGGGGGGGGCCTGGTAGGCAGGCAGAAGGAACAACTGCTGCTGTTATGTAATCAAGAAGATGAACTTCTACCCCTTTCCCAATGCAAGGGCACATAGAACAGAGCATAGGGAGAAGTAGCTGAGGTGAGTGATTTACTTGTCAGAAAGCACCCCTGCCTTTCTTAAATGAGACATCAGAATGTCCTGTTTAAGAGGAGCTTTGAGTTAGAACTGATGTTAAAACTACCATCTATTATTGCAACTCTCTTTGTCTCGCCTCACCCCTAGTATGATAGTAAGACAAAGGTAATGTTATGAGGAGATATCTTCAGAAAACAGTAAATAAATTGTCTTTGAACCAGGTGGGGTAAGTACGCTATGGCTTTTAGGTTAACAATGTAATACTTACTTCTATATAGCTACCATGATCTACATGTATCAAAGTGAGATATTAGAACAGTGATGGCAAACCTTTTTTTCCTCAGGTGCTGAAACTGCGTGTGTACACACTATTGTGCCTGAACAAGTGCCCACACCCATAATTCAATGCCTTGGGAGGGTGAAAACAGCTTCCTCCAACCCCCAGAGGCCCTCTGGAGGCTGGAAATGTCCTGTTTCCCAACTTCTGGTGGGCCCAGTAGGCTTGTGTTTTGCCCTCCCCAGGCTCCAAAGGATTCCCTGGAGCTGGGGGAGGGTAAAAACGCCTTCCCCCATCCTCCCAGAGGCTCTCTGGAAGCCAAAAATGCCCTTCCAGAGCCTCTGTGCAAGCAAAAAATCAGCTGGCCAGCACACACATGCACGTTGGATCTGAGTTAGGGCAACGGCTCAGGTGCTAGAAGATATGGCTCTGTGTGCCACCTGTAATTGATGTACCATCACTGCACTAGAACTATTTCTACATAATTATGCAAACATTTAATTTAATAATTACATGATTCATTTAACACTTACAGTGATTTGCCTAACAACAATGAAAAAAAGATGTTAAATGGAGCAAAACACACTTAGCCTTGTTAAACATTTTTTGTGCTCAATTGAGGTCAAATGTCAAGGGCTATCTGTATCATCTTGCTTTTACAAAACTGAACTACTAGTGTTTTGAAGGACCAAAAAAGTAGGATTTGTAATAAAATTGAAAAGAAAGATATTTGAACAGAGAAGGACAAAAAATGAACAGTACATGTGTAGCTCTACTTTGACTCATCCTCAGCAATCCCTTTGGACACAGTCCCAAGTTAACTTGGGTTAATGCAAGGTTGGGCAGCAAGTGGAACAGCATGGAACACTGTTCACCGGCAGAAATGGAGCTGCAAGCGCAGCTCCGTCATTGCTGGTTGTGCATGCGCGTGCACATGCCTTCTATGCACCGTGCACATACCATCCACACAAGATTCAGCTTCTGCGCATGTACAGCAGCCGAATTTCGCCGCCCCAGACAGCAGCAACAGTGCCCCTCATTAGGTGGGCCCAAAGAGTGCGTCGTTCATCTGGCGGGCATGGAGTGCCTCTGCTGCCAATGCTGCTGCCGATGCAGCCAGCTGGCGACTGCAGGGTTGGGTCCTGCCAGGGGTGGCGGTGGTCAGTCCCGGCCAGGAGCCACCAGCAGGAAGAAATCCTCCAGAAGGGAGAGCAGCTCATCGGGGAGAAGACTCCCCCAGAGTCTCCCCGATGAGCTCCTCTCCTTCCTGGAGGATTTCTTCCTGCTAGTGGCTCCTGGGCAGGACTGATCAGGGCACCTCTGCTACGGCGGCGGCTACCCCGCAGCGGCGGTGGTCAATCCCGCCTGGTAGTCACCAGCAGGAAGAAATCCTCCAGGAAGGAGAGCAGCTTGTCAGGGAGACTCTGGCAAGTGGGCGACGAGAGCAACGGGGGAGCGATGTCGTTTCCCCAACAAGCTGCTCTCCTTCCTGGAGGATTTCTTCCTGCTGGTGGATCCTGGGGGGGGACTGCTTCAGGCACGATTCTGCCCATGCACAGGCAGCTGAAAAGTGGGTGGGTGTGCACACACGCACTCTCCCCCAAGCGTTCCAATAGGCCCGTGAATGTCTGCCCTTTATTGGGTTAATGGTACCAAAAGGTTTAACCAAATAAAAACGTAAATATAAAATTAAAATCTTGCCAATTTAATTTCACTCTGATTCCAGAATAATTGAGTTTACAGATTAACTTTTAACATGGGCAATGTTGGTACTTTCTTTTTACAAAAACACTCAGACTTTGCAACCAGTAGATAATTGTAAGTGTGTTGATTTTTAAAAAAATCTTTTTTCTTATGAATTAGAATTTTAAGTGCTACTAAGGCATTCCTTTTCTGCATTTATCTGAAAGTATAATAATGATGATTCTACTGTTTACACATTATAAATTAGCTATTAAAAGAAATCCTTTAGCACATACCGGCATACCAATTTTCTATTATTAAAGCAGTCTCTCTGTCTTCAGGTATCTGCACAAACCTGAGAAATAAAGATGCTACTTTATTGCATTTCATTTCATGGGTTGACCTCTTAAAGCAGTCGCACATTTTGTACCTAGAAATTTGACAAATGACAGGCTATTTTAACAAATAGTAGAGGTGCTGTGTTCATATTCATACATGTACCAAAGAACTTCTGCATCATTATTCAAACAGACACTGTGTCACTATGTCTAACAGAATTTTCCTATGCTAAAATTACTCTTAGTCACAAATAAATCCAATTCAGTACACTGAAAAAAGAGAAGAAAGGGAAGAAGCATAGTTGATTCCAGATGCTAGGAACAATGTCACAATATTTTTAGTTCTACCATATTTCATATCTTTAGACTACCCATCTCCCTCAAGGATAATACAGGTAGACCTTTTTACTTATAGGAAAACATTTGAAAAGGAAAATATTTAAATTGTATTCCATTAAATTGCACTCCAATCAAACCAAAAATAAATGAGTTAGCTAATACGTACTTGAAATCTCACTGGGATCTGATGATTCTAGAATGTTGGGAGATGGCAATTGGAAACGTTCTTATTCTCTCAAAAATTTAAAGTCTTTCTTCGTATAGAAACATTAGTGAAGCTCTTGTACTAACAACTGTCCAGTAGATGGTAGCATTGGCATAAAGTTGTTCAAGAAAATCAGCTACAGTAATCATTGCTTCATATTTTGGTTCCAAATTTGATTTATCTATTTATTACTTCATCAAAAACAATGGATTATTCCTTACATTTATTTTATTTGAAAAAATTGCATATTTTATCGGTAACTTATACAACAGTGTAGGTTGCAGCAATTATACAATATTTAATGTATTTTGCTTTTTGAGTGTATTTAAAATTTAGCTATCTGCTGGAAATTCATGGGCAGGAGCTTTCTGCCTTATTGAGCAATCCAAACATCACAGTACAGTATTTTAAAGCTAAAAGTAACAGAATCACATTTTTGCATTTCACACATTAGAGCAATATTTCCCAACTTGATTTGCTCCACATGTATTGGCTTACAATATGCGAATTTCAGCAGTATAGAACCTGGCTCTTAAGTACTTGTTACTAGTTATGATGCCAAAATGACAAATGTACATTGTGATATCATAATGTGATATCAAAAAAACAGAGCCAGAGGGGCACAGTAGGTAGAATGCTGTACTGCAGGCCACTGAAGCGGACTTGTAGATCTGAAGGTCAGCGGTTCAAATCTCATCACCGGCTCAAGGTTGACTCAGCCTTCCATCCTTCCGAGGTGGGTAAAATGAGGACCCGGATTGTGGGGGCAATAGCCTAGCTCTGTTAAAAAGTGTTGTAAGCCGCCCTGAGTCTAAGGAGAAGGGCGGCATAAAAATTGAATGAATGAATGAATGAATGAATTAATTAATTAATTAATTAATTAATTAATAATGGAGGCCCTGCCTTACTGTGATATCAGATGTACATACATAGCAGAATGTGTTTTGATATCATAATACATTTTGCCACAGAAACATCCTTCACAAATGTCATTTTCCTTCACTAAAATAGTTAATATTTTAATTAATAATATTAATAAATTTACAAGACTTTATTACATGAATGCTTAATTTTCTGATTGCTGAGACTGAAAATCTTGGTATATCAGATCACATTAAGTAAGGCTGTTTTAGAGCATTCAGAATCCTTCTCATCAATCTTCTAACAGGGCTTTAAATAACAGAGCCATAAATTGACCAATACTGTTTTGTCAAAGTTGTTTGGGAGAGGAGGTGAGGTTTAAAAAGATCTGACAAACACAAAAATTGCTACAAATCTGCCCTTAAATATTGTTGTTGTTGTTGTTGTTATTGTTGTTATTAATTAGATTTATATGCCGCCCTTCTCCGAAGACTCAGGGCGGCTTACAACATATAAAAAAGATAGTATACTTCGAGATACAGTTAATTTGAATTTAAAATTACATTTTAAAAAGTTACATTTAAAAACTAGAAAAAAACTATTAAAATACACACATATCCAATCATACAAACTCATTATACATTCATTGGCAAGGGGGCAGAGTCTAATAACCCCAAGCTTGGAGGCATAGGTGAGTCTTTAGACTCTTTCGGAAGGTATCGGGTCTAAAATTGGGTAACAAGAAAATGAAATATTTAGGAGTATGGTTATTAAAGAATCTGGAAAAAATGGTGGAGTTTAATTATAATTTAATATGGAAAAAAATTCGGAAACAAATTAAGAATTGGAGAAATAAAAATTTGAGAAGACTGGCTGAAGTAAGAGCATTAAAGATGATGATTATCCCAAAAATGTTATACATTTTACAGGTAATGCACGGAACCTTCCAAAAAGAAAATTAAGAGAATGGGACACCAAATTAAATGGGTGGATAGAAGGTAATACAAGACCAAGAATTTTTAAAAAATGGCTGATAGCTACGGAAGGCGAGGGAGGTTGGGGAAATCCCAGCTTGGAGTATTATAGGGACGCATATCAAATTGATAGGCTAATGGAATTACAATTATTAGAGGAAAAACCATGGGTAGAATTAGAGAAAGAAATTAATGATATTAAGAATCAGGAATTATTATTTAGGAAATGGAATAAGGTAGAAATAAATAGATTATTAGACCCTACTAAAGCGATAATAGAGAGTTGGATGAAATGGCAAGATAAATTGAAAATGACAAACTCTAAATTAGAAACGCTGCATGTGATAAATACAAAGAAAGAAAGTAACCACAAAGATAATATGGGAATTAAGGAGTAAAGGTATACAGATAATAGAACAGTTATACGAAAAGGACGAAAGAACTAATAGAAATGAAATAGAGAGGTGCCTTGGACAACAAAATTGGTTACAAATCAACGCAATAAGCACATATTTAAGTAAAAGGGAAAATAAAGAAATATTCATTAGACAAGAAACAAATTTAGAGAAGATATTAAGGGAAAAGAGTAAGAATATAAAAGCACAAACAGGTAACATATATAGAGAACTATTAAAAGCAGAAGAACAAGTAGTAAAAGGATTGACGAGATATTGGCAGGATGAATTAGAAATTGATGAATGGGATATGGAAGGCATAATTGAAAATATTAAAAGAATTAAAAACACAAGAATAAGAGAGATGAGAAGAAAAATACTACATAAATGGTATTATACACCAGTACAATTAGCACGTTTTCAAACAATGAAGAAAGGAAATTGTTGTCATGGGTGTAAGGAAAAAGGAGTATTTATGCATATGTTTGGGAATGTAATAAAGTTCAAAAATTTTGGAAACAAATACAAATGGAAGTGAATAAAATTACAAATGGTAATTGGAAAATAACCAAGGAAGCAGCATTATTGATAAAAAATAGTGAGGTAAAAGAATATGAAGAAATCAAAACCGCAGCGATAGAAAGCGCCCAGGCAACTATAGTGCTTGGGTGGAAAGATGACAATAAATGGACGATAAAAAATTGGTACAGATACATGGTGGACCACATTCACTATGAAATTATGGAAATTAGAATACATAATTATAATGAAGAGAAATTAGGAGCAACAATGAGGCGGTGGGAGAAGGTCAAAAATTATATATTAACAACATCAGTAAGCGATGCAAATGTAAGAAATAAAATTCAATCACTTTATAAAGAATGAACAATGTAACCCAGAGATGCAGCAAATGAAGGACACAAAATTGAATCTTCCCTGGTAAAGGGAATTTTTATTTTTCTGTTTGGTGATGGTACACCTTATGCTTTATGTTTTGTTTTTTGTAAAAATTTTAAAAAATCAATAAAATTATATTTTTTTAAAATAAAAATAGACTCTTTCGTAAGGCGAGGAGGGTAGGGGCAGTAGGAATCTCCAGGGGGAGATGATTCCAGAGAAGGCCCTTCCCCTAGGTCCCATCAAGTGACATTGTCTAGTTGACAGGACCTGTAGGAAGCTGACTCTGTGGGCTTAACTGGTTGCTGGGATTCATGTGGCAGGAGGTGATCCCATAGATAATCTGGTCCCATGCCATGTAGGGCTTGAATTGAGTCCAGAAACCAACTGGCACCCAATGCAAACCGCAGAGTGTTGAAGATATGGACATGTCTGGGTAGTCCCATTCTGCACAATTTGTAGTTTTCGAAGACTTTTCAAAGTGTTCAAAGTGTTTCAAGATATACCATAAGGCTGCACTGGTAAACAGCACAATCTATATAAACTACAGGAAATTCTAACTCCTGACAAGAGAATTTAAAATGGGACAAAAAATTAACATCCCCTTATTTTTGATTTGATATCACAGAGTGCCCTAAAGCAGGGGTCCCCAACTCCCATGCCATGGCCCACTACCAGGCTACACACACATGTGCATGCATACTGGCCCACCACTCATGTAAGTTGAGGTCAGCACACTCGCTCACGCAAACTTGCCACTCGCATGGCCTAGTTACTCTTTCCCCTTCCGCTAGGCCACCAGGCTGCAAAGGTGCAGCTGCCTTATAGCATCTGATAAACTGAGTCTATTATGAATGCATGGAACTTAGCTTTCACTATCCAAAACCTGTGACGTGACTTACTAAGTTCTATAAGAAAGAAGACATAGTTTCAAAATAATTTCTGACTTGCAAAATCCAAAATATCATAACTGGATTATTGCCCTGGACTGGGAAAAAGAAGTAACTCTCTCCATTGAAATAAGTTTTCTTTTGCTTTATATGACATGCAATCTATGTATCTCATGCACAGAAAAACATGACAAATCATATGGCTTATTCATGAAATGAAATAAGACTGATAGAAATACTTTCTACAACTCTGACACACCAAGGACAATGGTGTGAAGAGGAACTGTTACAGTACTAGTGCAAATTATCTCTCTATAACCTATCAATTACCATATTTTTGTTGTATAAGACGCACATTTCTCCTCCCTAAAAGAGGGTGTGTCTTATATTCTGAATGTAGCTTTTCTTCCCTGAGCCCTAACTAGCTGCAAACGATCTTCCCAGCTCTTACTTTGCAGACTCATTCATTGTTTCTCTCTGTGAAGAATGTTTTCCAAGCCCTAAGTCTTTGCAGGGTTTTTTTTCCCATTGCTCTAACTTGCTCTGACTGTTTCTTTCCAGGTGCTAATGATGTTCCCAGCTCTTACTGGCTTGCAAGCTCTTTCATTGTTACTATCTCAGAATAAAGGATTTTTTAAGCCCCTAACCAGGGGATAAAATAATGTGCTGAAACTGACCAGACTAAGGACGCCAGCCAGATGAATACCTGGTAAGCAGATTATTTTCCCTATTTTCCTCCCAAAACTCTAAGGTGCATCTTATACTCCGAAAAATACGGCATCTTTCTTTACACAGATCTGAATATCTCTCAAAGGGGAAAGGAATCTGTAATTTGCGTCAGACTAGTCAAATTGAATAAAATTCTTCTTTAATTGAAAAGGCTTTTGAGAGCGTAAAATGGCTATATAGACCACAGAGAATAGTTTTCAAAAATATGCATTAGCCTATATTGGCTTAATGAAAATTAACAACATGTAAATATTTTTGTAAGGTTTCACATGATCTTATGATTGGTAACTTTCTATGAATATCAATGTTGATATTACCGCTAGATCCTCTACTTCATTTCATGCTATTCTACCAGAATAAATAACTGCATTCTAGTTTTCATCTCCAAAGCTACAGCATAACACACAAATATTTCCTTGTATTATTTTTGTTGTTTTAAAATATGACTATTTAAAACATACACTTTGTTCTAAGTCCATTCTCATACTATTAGCATAGTGTATTCTTTGATGGCAAATAATTTCTGACTTGCAAAATCCAAAATATCATAACTGGATTATTGCCCTGGACTGGGAAAAAGAAGTAACTCTCTCCATTCTCATACTATTAGCATAGTGTATTCTTTGATGGCAAATTTAAAAAAAACTATAGAAGTGCTCTAGAAATTCCTTACAGGTAGTCCTCAACTTACAACAGTTTGTTTAGTGACCATTCAAAGTTACAATGGCACTCAAAATAGCATCTTATGATATTTTTTTCTATTGCATTACATTTTTAGTTGCAGCATCCCCATGGTCATGTGATTTACATTTAGATGCTTGACAACTGGTTCATATTTATGATGGTTGCAGTGTCTCAGGGTCATGTGACATTTTGCAATCTTCTGACAAGCAAAGTCAATGGGGAAGTCAAATTCACTTAATAACTGTGCTACTAATTTAATATCTGCAGTGAATCACTTCACAAATGTGGCAAGAAGAGTCGTAACATGGAGCAAAACTCAATTAACAGATTTCTCACTTAGCAACATAAATTCTGGGCTCAATTGTAGTTGTAAGCAATGTTCCCTCTAATTTTTTTTTTGGTGTGGGTGGAAAAGTATAGTGTCTGAGCGGCAGTCCCTTTGGGACTGGGCGACATAGAAGTATGTATGTATGTATGTATGTATGTATGTATGTATGAATGAATGAATGAATGAATGAATGAATGAATGAATGAATGAATGAATGAATGAATAAATAAATAAATAAATAAATAAATAATTGTCCTTTTTTATTAAAAGAAATTAATAATAAAACCAAAATCTATTATTATTACTATCTTCTCCTCTTTTTCCATCCGTCTCCTCCCCCCTTGTGGGTGGATGTGTATGTGAACTCTTGAAATATTTCCAATAACAGGTGAGGGCTATTGGAAATGGTTCAAGAGTTCACACACACACACACGAGGCTGGGGTTTTTTTTCTCTGTTATTATTTGGGTGCTTTTTACCATATGCTTTAAATCAAGAGTCATTTCTCTCTCTTTATCTCTCCCCCTCTTGCTCTCTCTCTCTTTTTCTCACTTTCTGTTCCTCTCTTTCTATCTCGCTCTGTCTGTTGCTCTCTCTCTCTCTTTCTATCGTTTTCTTTCTCTCTCTATTGCTTTCTCTCTCACTCTTTCTTTCTATCTCTCTTGCTTGCTTTCTCTCTCTTGTTCTCTCTCTCCCCCCCTCTTTCTCTCTATCTTTCTCACTTTCTCTCTCTCTCTCTTTCCATCTTGCTCTGTCTGTTGCTCACTCGCTCTTTCTCTCACACACACTTTCTCTCTTGTTTTCTTTCTCTCTCTATTGCTTTCTCTCTCTCACACTCTTTCTTTCTCTCTGTGTTTTCTTTCTCTTGTTTTCTTTCTCTCTTGTTCTCTCTCTTGCTATCTCTCTTCCCCCTCTTTCTCTTTCTCTCTTTCTCACTTACTTTCTCTCTCTCTCTCTTTCCATCTTGCTGTCTGTTGCTCACTCGTGCTCTCTCTCTCTTTCTCTCTCTCTCACTCTTTCTCTCATTTTCTTTGTCTCTCTATTGCTTTCTTTCTCTCACTCTTTCTATCTCTCTTGTTTTCTTTCTCTCTTGTTCTCTCTCTTGCTATCTCTCTCTCTCCCACTCTCTCTCTCTTTCTCACTTACTTTCTCTCTCCCTCTCTCTTTCCATCTTGCTCTGTCTGTTGCTCTCTCTCTCTCTCTCTCTCTCAGCGAGGGGGCTGCGAGAGCGCTTTCTCCAAGCGCTGCGGGAATGCCTGCCCTGCCTCTACTGCAGCCCCCTTGCTGAAAGCTGAAGACGAAAGCGCTGCCAGCAAAGGGGCTGCGAGAGGGACAGGGCGGGCATTCCTGAAGTGCGTGGAGAAAACCCTCTCGCAGCCCCCTGGCTGGGAGCGCGGATGACGAGAAGCCACAGCCGCCACCGCCGCGGGAGAAGTCGCGTCCCAAGGCGGGAAGCAGAGAAAGCCAGAGAGGGGGCGGATCGGGCGGGGGGCAGTGGCAAGAGGTCAGGGGCATGAGGGGGCTGGAGGCCCTGTGGGGAGGCAGGGGCAGCCACAGCTCCCTTTCCTTCCACCTATGTCCATTGCCGGCGCCTCCCCGGCCCGCCCCCCCGCGGGCTGGCAGGGGGATGGGGAGTGCACGCAGCGCCTCCGCACTTTCATCGCTCCCCACCCTCAACTCCAACACCCGACTCCTTGCGCGCCCTTGGGAAAGGGTGTGTGGGGAGGTATTTTGGGGCATGCGCCTGCCCGCGCGCACAGCTTACAGGGAAGTGGTTGTAAGTCAAGAATTACCTGTATAAGAATATAGACATTATCCTAAATTAGCCTGCTAAGCCAAGGGTGAAGCTGATCTCATCTGACAAAAAAGCAACAGCTACATGGAACTGGCAATGATAGTGACTTTTACTCCCCTATGAAAAATATCTACTATAGGATCCTGGGAGCCCTTACATCAGGACCTCAGAAAGCCTCTTCAGCTAAAAGGATTTTGGTTCCTCATACTCTGATGGAAAAACTAAGGAAATTTTAAAAGCTTTAAAATTATACTTCAGTAACATATTATACTTCAGTAACACATTCATATATTTTTCATAAAAATGATTAATACAGTGTTCCCTTGATTTTCACGGGTTCGAACTTCACGAAAAGCCTATACCACGGTTTTTCAAAAATATTAATTAAAAAATACAGTAGTTTGCAGTTTCCCCCCCCTATAGTACGGTTTTTCCTGGCCGATGACGTCATATGTCATCGCCAAACTTTCATCCACCTTTAATAATTTTTTTTAAAATAAACTTTAATAAATAAACATGGTGAGTAATAATCTAAATGGTTGCTAGGGGAATGGGAAATTGTAATTTAGGGGTTTAAAGTGTTAAGGGATGGCTTGTGACACTGTTCATAGCCAAAAATAGTGTATTTACTTCCGCATCTCTACTTCGCGGAAATTCAATTTTCGCGGGCAGTCTCGGAACGCATCCCCCGCAAAAATCGAGGGAACACTGTATACTGCTGCTTCTGGTCTCTTTAGATAAATATTTTTATTTGTATTAAATCATGACAGTAATTTAAATTTAACCATATTTTATTGTCCTAAATAAATACTTTACAGAAGTTTATAATTTGCCTATTATAGCTTTTTATAGAATGCACATTAATTACCTGGTCATCCTAGTAGATATACGGTACATTCTTTCAATCTAATACACATTTTATATGAGCATTTTCATTTTAAAGTATTCTGCTAAAATTTACCATATTTTTTAGAGTATAAGACCACCATTTTCCTCCCTAAAAGAGGCTGAAAATGCAGGTGTGTCTTATACTCTGAATGCAGCTTTTTTAAAAGCTTTTTTCTACTGCCCTAACTAGGTGCTAATGATCTTCCCAGCTCTTATCTTGCAGATTCTTTCATTGTTAATGTCTGCGAAGAATGTTTTTCAAGCCCTAAGTCTTTGCAGGGTTTTTTCATTGCTCTAACTTGCTCCAAATAAGTTTATTTCCAGCTCTAACGAGGTGCTAATGATGTTCCTAGCTCTTACTAGCTGGCAAGCTCTTTCATTGTTACTTTCTCCAATAAGGTTTTTTTAAGCCCTAACCAGGGAATAAAATAATGTGTTGAAACTGACCAGACTAAGGATGCTAGCCAGATGAATATCTGATAAACAGATTCTCTTCCCTATTTTCTTCCCAAAACTAAGGTGCGTCTTATACTCTGAAAAGTACAGTAGGTATTTTGTTAATTCCTTTTAATATAATTTTAGCACCCAGTTTTTTATTTATTTAATTTTTAAAAAAATATATTTTTATGAGTTTTTTCAAAGTAACAAACACAACAAACAAAACATATAACACTTAATGGAGCTACAGTCGCTCCGCTTAAGATAGAAGTCTTCATATGAAAATAAAAAGTTTATCTGTAAAATACATATTGTTGTATAGAATAAAAGTATCAATCTTAATATATAAATCTAAATCTGTATCAAAATTTATGAAGATATATATGAAAAAGAAAAACGTTTTATGAAAAGACAAAGAGAAAAAAAGGAAAAGAGATAAAAGATTTATATTTATACTAATAATTACCGTCTTATACAATTCTAATACTAAATTCAAATATGCAAAATAATATAGCAACACGCTTGTCTCTTATTCCTTGTTTCCCACCAAATATATACTTTCTGCCAGATATCATAAAATTCTGATTCTTCTTGATTATTTAACCGTCTCGTCATCATATCTAATTCAGCACAATCTAAAATCTTCTTAAGAATATCTGTTTCTTTTGGAATCTCAATATCTTTCCATTTTTGTGCAAAAACTATCCTGGCTGCTACTAATATATGAACTATTAAGTAATATATATCTTTTTTATATTTATAATTTGATATGCCCAATAGAAAAAATTCTGGTGCTTTCTTAATATCTAATTGAGTTATTTCTCTCAGCCATTTTTCTATTATGTTCCAGTACTCTTTAGCTTTTGATAATAGGTACCTATTTCTATTTTGCATTTCCAGCAATTAGGCGAATTAGTTTGGTACATTTTTGCAATTCTACTTGGTGGTAAGTGCCATCTATAAAACATCTTGATCTGGTTTTCTTTATAAGCAGTTGACTTTGTTATTTTCCAGTTATACGTCCAAACCTTTTCCCAGGTATTCAGGTCTATCTCTCTATTTAAATTTCTACACCAACTAATCATGTTATCCTTTAATATCCATTCTATGTTTTTACTATTAATTAAAAATTTATATGTTTTCCCTATCAATTTTCTTTGATCTGTAGTTAACAATTTGCCTAATACATTATTATCCTTTCTAAGTATATATATTATTTTGTCTTTATGAAATCTCGACTTAATCTGTGTGTATTGCCACCAGTCTATTGCCAGGCCCGATTCCAACAGTTCCTGCTTTGTTTTCAAATTCCACTGATTATCTACTAAATCTTTATATTTCCAGATCTTATCCTCTTGTAATAAATTTGGAAAAGTTATGGCTTCAATGGGAAATATCCACTCCGGCATAACTAAAAAGTGATCTTTTTTAACTTCATTCCAAACATCTATAAGTGCTTTCCTAATGATATGTCTTTTGAAATAGGAATGTGTTTTATACTTTTCATACCATATAAAGGCGTGCCATCCTAACATTAAATCATGTCCTTCTAAATTCAATAATCTTCTATTTTGTAAAGTAAGCCATTCTTTGGTCCTAGTCAAAGTTGCGGCTTGATAATATAACTTCCAATTTGAACAGGCGAGGCCTCCTCGCTCTTTTATATCTTCTAAAGCACACTGTCTTATTCTAGGTTTTTTGTCTTGCCATATAAAATTTTTTGTTATTCTATTTAATTCTGTAAAAAAATCTTTTCCTGGGTTAATTGGAATTACTTGGAATAAAAATAATACTTTGGGTAGAATGTTCATTTTGATTGTAGAGATCCTGCCTAGTAGTGACAATTGCAAATTACTCCAAGTCTTTAAATCATTTTTGATTTGTTTTAAAAGTTTGGTGGTTATCTTCTTTTAATGTCACAGATTTTGCTGTTATCCAGATACCTAAATACTTAACTTTTTTTGTTATTTTCATATTTGATTTTGTTTCTAGTTGTTGAATCTGGGAATCTATCATATTTTTAGTCAATATTTGTGTCTTATTTTTATTTATTTTCAAACAGGCCAACGATCCATATTCTTCTAACTGGTCTATTAACTTTAAAATAGAGTTTAATGGATTTTCTAATATAAAAACAACATCGTCAGCAAAAGCCTGTAGTTTATATATTTCTTTCTTGATTTGTAAACCTTTTATATTTTTATCTTTCCTTATCTTTGTCAATAAAACTTCTAGTGATAAAATAAATAGTAATGGGGAGATAGGACAACCTTGTCTGACGCCTTTTTGTATCTCAAATTTTTCTGTTTGATCATTGTTTAAAATAATTTTTGCTGTTTGAGCAGAGTATATGGCATCAATTATGTTGAAAAATTTGGTTCCAAAATTCATTTTGTTAAGTAATAATTTCATAAATAGCCAATCCACGTTATCGAATGCTTTTTGTGCGTCTAAAAATACTAACACCATTTGTTTTCCCGGGTGCTGTTTATAATATTCTAATATATTTATAATTGTTCTCATATTATTTTTAATCTGCCTATTTGGAAGAAACCCATTTTGATCTTCATGTATTAATCCAGACATAATATTTTTTAATCTATAGGCATATACTGAGACAAAAATTTTATAATCCACATTTAATAATGAAATTGGTCCATAGTTTTGAATTTTTTCTCTCTTGGTATCAGATTTATGTATTAAAGTTATTAATGCTTCAGACCATGTTTTGGGAATTTTACCATCTAGTATTATATTATTAAATGTTTCTAACATGTTTGTTATAAGTATGTTACTATTTAGTTTATAAAACTCGGCAGGTATGGCATCTGGGCCGGTAGCCTTGTTATTTTTCTGACATTTGAGTGCTTGCTGTAATTCTAACATGGTAAATGGTGCGTTTAATTTCTGTTGTTGGTCTTCTGTTAAAGTAGGTAAGTCTATTGAACTTAAGAAGTCGAAGACTTCATCTTCGTTTTTATCTTTTTTTTTATATAATTTTTTATAGAATTCTAAGGCGATTGCTTTCTTTTCCTCAATTTCATGTTTAAGTATGCCTTTGCTATCTTATAGTTTTTTTTATTATTCTTGCCTCTTTTTGGTTCCTTAGCTTAAATGCTAGCCAGCGTCCTGGTTTATTAGCATGCTCAAAATATTCTTGTTTAGCCTGTTTAATTTTTTCAGCTACCTGTTCTTGTTCTATTAAATGTATTTTGTGTTTAAGTAACTCCCTTTTCTTTTTATTCTTGTCTTCACTTTGGTTATTTTGTGATATTACTTCCAAGTCTTTTAATTCTGTCCTCAATTTTTGAAGTTGGCATTTCTTTTCTTTTTCTTTTTTTTTTTGCTGTGTAAGATATTGTTAATCCACATATATATACTTTGACTGTATCCCATAAATTTTGTGCTGTAGTGTCTATGTTATTATTTAGATTGAAAAAAAAATTCCAATTCTTTTTCTATCCAATCTTTATATTGAGAGTCTCGTAAAATATTTCTGTTCATTCTCCAATATCTTGGTTTTTTGTTTCCCTTCCAAGTAATTGTCAATGGATTGTGGGACGCCCAATCATTTAATTCAATTTCGACATTTGAAACACACTCAGAAATCTGAGTTGAGATCCATGCCATATCTATTCTAGTCCATATTTTGTGCGGATTCGGAAAAAAAGTATATTGTTTATCTGTGGGGTGTCGCTCTCGCCATAAATCATGTAATATTAATTCTGAGGTGAGTTTCCAAAAAGTTATGGGTAGGATCGTTTTATTTTTTTTATTTTTCTTATTACCTGAATAGTCCATTTTGCTATCGGCTATTGCAGTGTTTTTCAACCAGTGTGCCGTGGCACACTAGTGTGCCGCGAGACATGGTCAGGTGTGCCGCGAAGCTTAGAGAGAAAGAAAGCAAGAGAGAGAGAGAAAGAGAGAAAGAAAGAAAGAGAGAAAGAGAAAGAAAGAAAGAGAGTGAAAAAGGGAGAGAGAGAAAGGGAACAAGAGAGAGAAAGAAAGGAAGAGAGAGAGAGAAAACAAAAGAAAGAGAGATAAAGAGATAGAGAGAAAGAGAGAGAAAGAAAGCAAGAGAGAGAGAAAGAGAGAAAGAGAGAAAGAAAGAAAGAGAAAGAGAAAGAAAGAGAGTGAAAAAGGGAGAGAGAGAAAGGGAACAAGAGAGAGAAAGAAAGGAAGAGAGAGAGAGAAAACAAAAGAGAGAGATAAAGAGATAGAGAGAAAGAGAGAGAAAGAAAGCAAGAGAGAGAGAAAGAGAGAAAGAAAGAAAGAGAGAAAGAGAAAGAAAGAAAGAGAATGAAAAAGGGAGAGAGAGAAAGGGAACAAGAGAGAGAAAGAAAGGAAGAGAAAGAGAAAACAAAAGAAAGAGAGATAAAGAGATAGAAAGAGAGAGAAAGAAAGCAAGAGAGAGAGAAAGAGAGAAAGAAAGAAAGAGAGAAAGAAAGAGTGAAAAAGGGAGAGAGAGAAAGGGAACAAGAGAGAGAAAGAAAGGAAGAGAGAGAGAGAAAACAAAAGAAAGAGAGATAAAGAGATAGAGAGAAAGAGAGAGAAAGAAAGAAAGAGAGAGAAAGAGAGAAAGAAAGAGAGAAAGAGAAAGAAAGAGAGTGAAAAAGGGAGAGAGAGAAAGGGAACAAGAGAGAGAAAGAAAGGAAGAGAGAGAGAGAAAACAAAAGAAAGAGAGAGAAAGAGATAGAGAGAAAGAGAGAGAAAGCAAGCAAGAGAGAGAGCGGGAGGGAAGGAGAGAGAGAGAAAGACATAGAGGGAGGTAGTGAGGGAGAGAGAAAGAGAGCAAAAAAGAGGAAGGAAGGGAGAGAAAGAGGGAGGGAGAAAGAAATAGAGTGAAGGGGAGGAAGAGAGAGAGAGATAATTTTTTTGTCCAAACTTTTTTTAGCCCCCTCCCCCCCCGCTCAATGTGCCCCAGGGTTTCGTAAATGTAAAAAATGTGCCGCGGCTCAAAAAAGGTTGAAAATCACTGGGCTATTGCATTAAAGTCTCCAATTATGATCATATTATCAATAGATAATTCTGTTATTTTCTCATGTAGTTCTTTGTAGAATAATTTTTTATTTTCGTTTGGAGCATAAATCGCTATAATGACGAGAGGTCCTGTTTCTAAATTTATTTGCAAAATTAAAATTCTACCATCATTGTCGCTGTAAAGTTGTTTGACCTCAATCGTTTCATCAATATATACCGCTATACCTCTCCTTTTTTTCGCAGCTAAACTAGTAAACAAATTACCTAATTTAGAATTACATAATAAATCTCTATTCATATCTTTAATATGAACTTCTTGTAAAATCATAATTTGAGCTCTTAATTTTTTAAGTTTTGAAAATATTTGTTTTCTTTTTCTTGGGTTATTCAATCCATTTACGTTTACAGAGAAATTTTTTAAATCTGAGTACATTTCTATTAATAGTACTTTTTGGTTTCTCTAGGTTCTCGAAGTCTGGTGCTTAGTACCAATTCTTGTTGTGGTTGAGATTGTTTGTTCTTAGGATCTTAAGTTTCTTCCTCCCCCCTTGAGGTCGCTTCCCTTTCCTCTCCTCCTGCTCCAATTTCTCTATATGATATGTCATGTCTACACAGTCCAGATTGTTCGTAAAAGGCTCTTGCTTCATCAACTGTTTCTAGTTTTATTCTGGATCTTTGCCAGAAAAAAGAAATTCCTTCTGGGATCAACCATCTCAAAATTATTTTTTCTTTAATTAAAATTCTCGTTAGGAAGTAGTATTCCCTCCTGCTTTCACGAACTCTTCTTGGTACCTGTTTTAGTATTATAACGTCTTTACCTCCATATTTTAAACTTTCGTCTCTTGACCAGTTCAGAATGTCATCTCTTATGGTTTTCCTAATAAATTTAATGTGTACTTCCCTTGGTAAGTTGTGTTTTCTCGCATAGCTAGTTTGTACTCTGTAAATTTCATCAATCTCTTTGATTACATCCTGAGGGTCCATCTATAGAATCTCATGTACTATTTCCGCCATTTTCGAGCCTAAGTTTTCGTCTTTTTCTTCGTGGACATTTTGGAACCTCAGCCCATGTGAGGCTCGTTGTAATTCAAGATTGGTAATGGCTTCGTCAAATCCTCTGTTAACCACTGTACTGTGGTCCTCGAATTCATCCATTCTCTTTTCGGCTTTCTCCATTTTGTCATCCACCTTCTTCCTCCATTGTTCATTTTCTTTTAAGGTTTGCTGCATCGCTTCAATTTTTCCGTCCATTGCTTGAACACTTCCTTTCACATTTTCCATCTCAGACTTCAAGTTGCTTATTTCTGCTTTTATACCTCCATAGTGTTTCTGGGCCTCTTCCCGTGCATCATCTCTGTTAGCTTGCATAGACACTTGAAGCAAGGCCAGTGTGTCTTGAATAGTCTGTAAAGTTGGTTGTACTGGGTTTTTTCTTTTTCTTTCTCCTTGGCCAACATACTTGTTATTGTTCTTTGTGGCAGAGAAGATGGCGATGGACAAGGAGAGCTTTGTGGTGTAGTAGTTGGAGTTTGCTTCTTTGAAGTTTTTATGATGGTCGAGGTGGTGGACATCTTAAACACTTTTCTAGGTCTTCTGAAATCTGTAAGTTTTAATCTTTTCCAAAATGGCATCAATTTAATAGTCACTCAGTCTTTAAGATTGCTATTATAAAATTAATATTAGTGTTAAAATTCAATAAAAGCAACAAAACAGAAAGATTAAAAAAAGAGGTGCAAGGAAGAGTATATCAACAGTATATCAATATATCTAATAGTGTTCAAAATACTTAGAATATTATGTAAAGTCAATTTCAATCAAAAAAGATGTGTAGTTATAATATCAAATAGTTTCAGATAACTAAATCTCTAATAAACACTTACTTAAAATCTATTTAAAATAAAAATACTTAAAAGAATGAATCCAGAAAAAGAAGAAAAAGAGGGGGGGGGGAAGGAAAAAAGGAAAAATGCAAATCTACTTTAAAAAATCTACTTTAAAAAAGAGTTAATAAAACAATTACAATTCTATATATATATATTGTGTCAATCTAAACAATCTTAGGGCTAAGAGGAAAAAAAAGAAGAAAAGAAAAAAGAAAAACACAAAAGATAAAGAGACACACACGTAATATCAAAGAATATAAGGAGGGGATAAAGAGGTACAGGGGGCAATCAAGCAAGGGAGGGAGGAAGAGGGAAGTTTAGCAATTCATTTATAAACTTAGAAGAAGAGAAAAAAGAAATACAAAATGTATTTAAGTTCTTTAGTTGCTCTTCTTATGGTTGGAATGGGTCAGTTAAATCAGTGTTCAATGTTCCAATATCATTTAATTCATTTGATATTTGTAAGTCCAGTTTCAAGAATACCAAAAATAAAATAAAAGGTAGGTAGGTTTTAATTTCAAATAGTCCAAATAGTAATTCAAAAAGGTCCAAATAATAATCCAATTAATCCCAATAGTCCAAGCAAATAATCCGAATGGCACTTTAATTTCAGGTAGAAAAAGAGAATATCTTCATTAGCAATGCTTTCTCAGAAGCCAGTCCACAAAGGAAAGTCAGGAATAATGCACTGCAATCCAAACAGAATATAATATTCAAAAAAGAAGAGGAGAGAAAAAAGTAATAATAATAATAAAGGCAAAGGGGGGGGGAAAGAAGAGTCAATTTAACGTATCCAAAACAAATCCGTCAGCTTCTTTATTCTTGAAAATATTAATCCTCCATCTTGAATATTAGATCTTATTTCTTTCTGTGTTGCAATCAAACATTACGAATGTCTCAAACACAGTCCACTTCAAGGCAAAGAGAAAAAAAGAGTATTATATAACTTAACTTAAACAATTCTTATTCCCTCGGTTTCGATGGTAAGAAAAAACCTTCCAGGAATAGCGTTCAAAAAAGAGTTTTAGGTTAGTGGGGGGGGGGGTTGCCACTTTAAATTACGTAAGCTACAGCCATTTCCACTTTCTTGAAGTCCGCTCACATAGGCAGAAATTTCTCTTTTTATTTAATCTTCTTCGCCACAATATCTTTTGTCTTCGCTCTTTTTGACTTCTTTGATTCTTTCTTTGTATTTCCTCTTTGTGGAGTCACCGCTATGGCCGGGCGCCAAAAGGATCCGGTCCCGGATCTTTGCACTTGGCGCTGCGGGGCAATCCTGCACCTGGGGGACACCCCCTCCGACGCAGAGAAACCCCCTGTTCTTGATCGGGCCAAAGCAAAAACGGAGGTCTGGGGACGGAGCTCCGTCACCAGCCTCCCGATGCGGCTCGCAGCCACCGGAAGTCCAGCACCCAGGTTTTTAAATGGGAAGCCTGCTGAGGATTGGGCCCTATGCCAGTTGGTGAGAGCCGCGGGCATTTGGTCCCTGAAATCAGGAGCTGGGGACAGCGTACATTTGACTTTCTAAACTGGGAAGCTCTTTGGCTGAAACGATGCTGTCAAGCTGACCAGTGAGAGCAGTCAGTCAAAACAGTGCTGGGATATGAGAACATGATGGACTGAGAACACCTGAATTGAGAAGACTCAGCTGAGCTGGCAGGTAAGAGCTACCAGTGAAAAGCAAGTGTTCAGAAACTATTTTGTTCAGAGCTATTCATTGCCGAGAAGGGGCAGGGATTATTAAATTAGTTGGAGCACCCAAATGAAAGAAGAGCGATCAAAATCAGCATTACGAGCATGACCCATCATAAACCATCATAATCAGCATTACGAACAGAGAATACTCATGATTGAACATTATGTTGGTATCCTTTCTTTTTAGATTTCTTGGACTTCAGACTCTGGCTGCCTTAATTTTATTCTTATTGCAGAAAGTATTAACAAAAATTATTTGAACAATATCAGACTCACAATATCATGCACCAACCCAGATTTTATCTTCCCCTTTATATACAGGACTACTTACATCACAGAGACATTTTTAATAACATTATAGCCTCCTCTTTAGAGGAGAGAGGATGCTCACTGGTGGGGAGCGGCGGCAATATTTTATATCTGCAGACATGCTATTTTAAACCAGCCGTCTTTTAACTTTTTAAAATTAAAGGGGTTATTTTTATAGAAGTTAGATGTTGAATGTATATAGTGAGGCTTGATTGGAATATGAATGGATTGGAAGGGGAGTGTGTGTGGGGAGCAGTGGTCTGATTGGAAAGGCTGGCCTGCCGGGTAATGGAGAGGCTTGGTGGGGGGTTATCTCTAGGGTGGCAGAGGGCTGGAACATATCAGTCATTATGTGGAGAGGCAAATAAGGCGGGAGCTGAGAGGTAGGCCGCTCACAGGGAATGAGGGCTCGCAGCTTAAAAGCAATCCCTCGTTCCGGCTCCTTGAGCTCAACCCATGATACTGGTGATAGACGAAATCCAGACTCTGGGTTCAGGCTGCTGCTAATCAATGCCAGGTCACTTATCAATAAAGTTCCCCTCATCCATGACTTATTATTGGATGAGGAGGCTGACCTGACATGTGTGACTGAGACCTGCTGGGCCCTGAGGAAGGTGTCACTCTCTCTAAATTGTGCCCAGCTGGGTTTCAAGTGTGGCACTAGCCACGACCCCAGGGAAGGGGAGGAGTGGCTATTATAGCCCGGAAGACCTTCAGCTTATACAGGCTCTCTACACCTGAGTTAGTTGGTTGTGAGTCCCTCCTTGTGAAGTTGGACCTAGGGGTTCAGGTGGGCTTTTGCTCACGTACCTGCCTCTCAGTTGTGTGAAAACAGCCCTTCCTTGGCTACTCGCAGAGGTAGCCAGGTTGGCGGTCGAGTTCCCCAGACTAATAGTCTTGGGAGACCTTGTTAGCCTTCTATGAAATGTATGTTTTTAAGTAATCTTCTTCACTTCACTTAGCAGAGTATTATAATAGCACAAGGGTAGGAAAAGTTAACTCTTTTATGGCATGTGGACTTTAACTCCCAGAACTCCTGAGCTAGCATGATTGGCTCAGGAATTCTGGGAGTTGATGTCCATAAGTCATAGAAGAGCAAAGTTTGCTTACCCCGTTATAGCAGAATCGTGCAACACAATGTATATTGGGCACATAAATACACTGACTCCAATATTTGTTTTATTTCTTCTTCTTGATGGAATTTGTTTGGTTTTCACAAATAATAATTTAACAACAGAACTATACTTCTCTTCACAAGTAATAACATATATACACAGTCCTTTTGCTTCATTTAGATCCTACTCTATGATATCTATGTGTTTTACCGCCATATTTTCTTTTGCTGTTATTGTAAAACATAATCTTATTGTTGAATATCTGCATGTGGGACTAAATGTTTCATTATAATCAATCCCTTCTTTTTTATTATATCTCAATGTTACTAGCCTAGCTTTATAACTCATTATGTTGCCTTCTCCATTTTATTTAGCATTAAACACCCATTTGCAACCAATTGGCTTCTTTTCTTCTGGTAGCTTTACCAATTTCCATGTTCCATTTTTTTCCAATGAATCAATTTCTTCTGAAGCTGCCTTTTTTCATCTACTTGCCTCTTCATTTGGCATTTTGTTTATTTCTTCCCAATTTTGTTGCTCTTTTACGAGCATTGCTCTAGCCTTATTCACCTTAACTTCAGCTACTTCCCATGTTTCCTTTTCCTTACTGATTTATTTTCTAACTTTATTTTCTTTCTCATTATTTTTATTTCTTAGCCACACGTTCTCTCCCTATGTCTTCTTCAAATATTACACTTCTAGACACTACTACACTTTCGTCTTTTTCTATATATATTCTGTATGCATGGCTATTCTCATCATATCCTATGAAAATTCCTTTCTTGCCCCTTGAATCTAATTTTCCTCGAATCTGTTTTGGAACACGAACATATGCTATACATCCAAACACCCTAGTATAGCTCAGATTTGGCTTTCTTCCACATAGGACTTCATATGGAGACTTTCTAAGATAGGAGTGATAAATTCTATGTTGTATGTAACTTACACCTCTGAGCCCTTCTGCCCAAAATTTCCTAATTTGGCATCCAAAAGTACCGCTCTGACTTCAGCACATAATGTCTGGTGCTTCCTTTCAATAATTCCCCCTTCCTCTGGGATATATATTGGAGTCTATGACTTATTCCTTGTGACATTAAATAATTTTCAAAATTTCTATTTGTGAATTTGCTACCATTGTCACTTAATATTGTATTGATTGTATTTGCAAATTTGTATAAATTCTATTACCGTATATACTCGGGTATAAGCCAAGTTTTTCAGCCCCAAAAATGGGCTGAAAAACCCGACCTCGGCTTATACTTGAGTCACCACAAGAGGGTGCCGAATCACCACAAGAGGGCGCCCTGCCAGCAAGCTAAACGGGGAGGACGGGGACGGCATGAACTCTCCAGGCTTTAGAAGCCTCCAGCCGGAGAGAGAAGCAGATTTGTTAAAGAGATCTACTTGGTACGGCAGCAGGGGAAGGAGGAGAAGGAGGAGGGCAGCTCTTTCCTTTCCTCCTACTCCTCCCCCGCGACTGTGGGCTATTCTGGCTCTCCTCTGCCTCATTTCCCTGTTGCCGTCCCAAGTGGATCTCTTTAGCAAATCTGCTTCCCTGCACAACACATGGGGCAATAAAGGGAGACGGAGGAGAGAGCCAGTAAGCTAAAGGGGGGGGACCGGGACGGCATGAACTCTCTCCAGGCTTTAGAAGCCTCCAGCCGGAGAGAGAAGCAGATTTGTTAAAGAGATCCACTTGGTACGGCAGCAGGGGAAGGAGGGGAAGGAGGGGAAGGAGGAGGAGGGCAGCTCTTTCCTTTCCTCCTACTCCTCCCCCGCGGCTGTGGGCTATTCTGGCTCTCCTCCGCCTCATTTCCCTGTTGCAGTCCCAAGTGGATCTCTTTAGCAAATCTGCTTCCCTGCACAACACATGGGGTAATAAAGGGAGAGGAGGAGGGAGGATCAGGGGTGGGGGATCAAGCCAACGAGCCAGCCAGCAAGCTAAAGAGGGGGGGGGGAACAGGATGAACTCTCTCCAGGCTTCTAAAACTGTCAAGTTTAAAGACCCCTGGGTTAGGGTTAGAAATGCAAGTCTTCAAACCTGGAAAGATTAAGGCTTGTGGACTTCAACTCCTACTCCTGAAGTAGCATGGCTGGTGCAGGAATTCTGGGAGTTGAAGTCCACTAGTCTTAAAACTGTCAAGTTTAAAGACCCATGGGTTAGAGTTAAAAATGCAAGAGTCTTCAAACCTGGAAAGATTAAGGCTTGTGGACTTCAACTCCTACTCCTGAAGTAGCATGGCTGGTGCAGGAATTCTGGGAGTTGAAGTCCGCTAGTCTTAAAACTGTCAAGTTTAAAGACCCCTGGGTTAGGGTTAGAAATAGGTTTTAGCTTGGTTGCTGATTGAGCTACTTTTTTTACTTTTTAATTTATTGTTAATACCAGATTGCTTTCGTTTACCCTCTTTTAAATTTACAGAGCTAATTTTGGTTTTCTTTAAAATAAATATTCTAAAACATTTAATCTACTGATGTCTCAATTAATGTAATTTTATTGGTTTCCATTTTTATAAGTTACCAGTAGCCACTGCATTTTCTAACCTCGGCTTATACTCGGGTCAATAAGTTTTTTTGTGGCAAAACTGGTGCCTCGGCTTATACTCGGGTCGGCTTATACTCGCGTATATACGGTACTCTTTTTGACTTTGCATTACTTCTTATAGGAACTGTTTTTCTCTGTGATTTTTCAGTGTTACAGCAGTTACACACTATATAGCTTCAACATTTTTGTACTTTTTAAAATTATATTCATCTTTTTCATTTATCATCTTAATCAAATACCCAAAATTCACATGGCTTAACCTACAATGCCTTTTATGTATGCAATTTGGAACTTTACATTTTTTCTTGAGTTAAATTTTGCAAACATACTTTTGCCCTTTCCAAATTCTCCTTCTCTTCAATTACATGTAAAGACACTTCCATCTTACTTGTTACACACACTTTGCCCTTGTGTATTATCTTACATATATTGTGTTCTGTCGGGCTCTCTGGTAGACTCCTCCCAAAAATTCACAGGTACAAATTTCAGACATACACACGTTTGAAAATTCAAAACAATGTTCTTTATAATGAAAATTCACTTAAACTAAGCCCTCTTTTGGTATAGCAAAGAGCACTCGTCTCCAAACAAACTGGCAATTTGTACAAGTCCCTTATCAGTTCTGTGATACTTAGCTTGCAGCTGTGAGGCAATTCACAGTCCTTTTTCTTTCACAAAGTGAAACACACTTTGCTCTGGTTTAGTTTCAAAGCGGGGGAAAATCAGCACACAAAAGGTCAAAGTCAGTAAAGCAGTCACGAAACACAACGATCAGATAATCCTCCACAATGGCCAAACCCACAGGCTGCTATTTATAGCAGCCTCACTAATTACCACAGCCCCACCCAACCACAGGTGGCCTCATTTTCTTTGATAATAATCTCTCAGTTGTTGTTGCCTATGCATCGCTCTCCGCATGCGTGGCTGTATCGTTAACTCTTGTCCTGAATCCAAGGAGGAGCTAGATAATTGATCTCCTTCTGAGCTGTCTGCCACACTCTCCTCCTCCCTGTCACTCATGTCTTCTTGGTCAGAGGAGCCTTCATCAGGAGATTCCACCGGGGGCAAAACAGGCCTGCAGCATGTGGATGTCTCCCCCACATCCACAGTCCTTGGGGCAGGAGCTGGGCCAGAGCTAATCACAACATATTGTTTTTCAAATAATACAGAAAAACCATTGCTACTGATTTCTGGAACCCACATAACATTGTTTCACACATTGTTGTCTTTATCTTCTGGATGTTTCAGTGCTGATATCTTTGCCTTTCCGACCCCTGCTATTCTTATCTCCCGTCCATCAGCCATCTTGACTCATCCATCTGACTCTTCTTGCTTTCTAACCTGCAAAAATTTATTTTTATTATAACTCGGATGATCCTATGCTCCTGACCATCCAGTGTTGTATTTCATCCTCCTCTGCATAATTTTCTTCGCACATCATTATCATTTCAGGTTTCCTTTCTTCTTTTCTTCTATAGCTTTGAAAGCTTTCTTTATTCTTGGTACTCTGCTTCTCTGAACATTGTCCAATAATATGTTTGTCAGACCCACATCTGAAGCATCTTTTCTTCTTCACCTTTAATGTTTATCAACATTATTCTCATCTAATCTGGTGCTTCCACTGTCACCCCTTGGTGATGTTTTAGTTGTTTTATTGTATTCTTCTATCAATTTCCTTGTTACATTTTCTACAGTTATCTGTTCATTTGGCAAGTTTTCAAGAATACTGATTATGGTTGAGTAGCTATTTTCCACTGAACTTAGCATCACCTCTTCATCCACCTGTGCATTATTCTTTCTCAGCTTACACACAGTTGTTTCAGTTTTGGCTAGGTGATTTATCATGCTTCTGCCAGGTTTCATCTTCATTTGATACAATAAATAATATAAATAAACATTCTCCTCAGGAACAGCCTTTTGCTTACTGACGGCTTGGCAAATAAGTTTTCAAGTGTTTTCCAAATTAATTTAGCTGTTGGTATATCTTGAATTCTACAACATTGAATTGTCTATATTTATAACCAACAACAATTTAGATTTGGTGTTTTCTCTATTGTATTGCCTTCTAGCTTCACATTCTTGTTGATCTTCCTCAATAAGATACCATAAGCCTTCAGACTCCAATAATAACTTCACTCTTATACACCATGAACTGTAGTTTTCTTCATTCAATTTGCTGATTAGTGACTTTTTTATCATATCCTCAGATATTTTGATAAATCTTCAGAGAAAAATTTGCACTTTTAATACTGTGCCTTTAAATTTTCTTCTCACACTGCCACCTGTCACAAAAATTCTGGCTACTGCAGTTAACACCACCAACTGCTATAGCCTTCAACTGTCTTTTCCACAAAAATATTTTTTTCTTATTATTATTAAACTTTACTGAGGCACAACAAATTATCATGGGTATCTTTCTGGGCCCATAACCCATTATGTTAGCTTTCTATGAAATTTATGTTTTTAAGTAATCTTCTTCACTTCACTTAGCAGAGTATTATCATAGCAGAATTGTGCAACAAAATGATGGATGATCTCTGGAGGGCCTGGGATAGGGGACATTCCACTATCCTGGTGCTCCTCAACCTCTCAGCGGCCTTTGATACCATCGACCATGGTATCCTTCTGCGACGACTGGATGGATTAGGATTGGGAGGCACCGTGTTACAGTGGTTCTCCTCCTATCTCTCCAGTCATTTACAGTCGGTGTTAGTGCGGGAGCACAGGTCCACCCCTTGGCCTCTCCTTTGTGGGGTGCTGCAGGGGACTGTCCTCTCCCCCCTGCTATTCAATATCTACATGAAGCCACTAGGTGAGATCATCCGAGGACATGGGATGAAGTATCATCAGTACGTTGATGATACCCAGTTATACATCTCCACCCCATGCCAATTCAGTGAAGCAGTGGATGTGCCTGGAAACTGTGAGGATCTGGATGGGAACCAACAGGCTCAGACTCAACCCAGACAAGACTGAGTGGCTGTGGGCTTTCCCTCCTAAGGACTTTTCGATCTGTCCATCTATTGCTCTGGGAGGGGGAGATATTGTCCTCCTCAGATAGGGTCCGCAACCTGGGTGTCCTCCTGGACCCACGGCTGAGTTTTCACCACCACATTTCGGCTGTGGCCAGGGAGATCTTCGCCCAGGTTCGCCTGATACACCAGTTGAGGCCCTACTTGGACCAGGAGGCTCTCTACAGTCACTCAGGCCTTCATCACCTCTCATCTTGATTATTGCAATGTGCGCTACATAGGGCTACCCTGGAAAAGTGTTCAGAGACTGCAAATAGTCCAAAATGGAGCCACGAGAGCTGTTATGGGTGTACCTCAGTACACCCATATAACACCTTTGCTCCACAAGCTGCACAAGCTTCCTATTAGTCTCCGGGCACAATTCAAGGTGTTGGTTATTACCTATAAAGCCCTATATGGCTCAGGGCCAAACTATTTATGGGACCGTCTCCTGCCGCATATCTCCCAGAGACCAATAAGAGCTCACAGAGTTGGCCTCCTTCAGGTCCCGTCGACTAAACAATGTAGGTTGGTGGGACTGGGGGGAGGACCTTCTCTGTGGCTGCCCCGGCTCTATGGAACCAACTACCCCCCGATGTCCATACCGCTCCCACCCTACTGGCCTTCTGCAAGGTCACAAAGACCTGGCTTTGCTGGCAGGCCTGGGAACCATGAATTGTCCATCTTTCATGGCCAAATTTTATTTTATGAATGGTGTGTATGCATAAGATTTGATTGGTTTTTATATAAATGGGTTTTATTGGGGCTAGTTTTTTAGTACTTATATTCGACTTCTTTTTTATTGCTGTAACTTTTTGTATTGTTATTATGTTATAAGCTGTTATAATCGTTCAGGATTGGGCGGCATAAAAGTTGGATGGATGAATGAATGAATGAATGAATGAATGAGGCACATAAATATACTGACTCCAATATAAGCTTATGTGTTTTATTTCTTCTTCTTAATGGAACTTGTTTTATGTTTTCACAAATAACAATTTAACAGCGGAACTCTACTTCTCTTCACAACTAATAATAAATATACACAGCCCTTGTGCTTCATTTAGATCCTATTCTATCTATGAACATTATATATACTGCTCAAAAAAATAAAGGGAACACTTAAACAACACAATATAACACCAAGTAAATCAAATTTCTGTAAAATCAAACTGTCCACTTAAGAAGCAACACTGATCAATTTCACATGCTGTTGTGCACATTCAACTTTGTACAGAACAAAGTATTCAATGAAAATATTTCATTCATTCAGATCTAGGATGTGTTCGTTGAGTGTTCCCTTTATTTTTTTGAGCAGTGTATATATTCCCTCATGAACTCTAACATCAAGAGAATACATCTTCTTTCTCTGATGCAGATTTACCAACAACCAACATACGAATGAAAAAGAATTCTCACTTCCAACTGTCCAAACCGACTATATACCAGTATGCAAATTAGCTCTCGTGTACCATTCTATTCCCCTTTTTCCATGCTGCATGCTAACAGACCTCAATATGCTGTCACTTGGCAAATCTTCTGGGTTAGCGCAGGAGTTCATGGCCACTATGGCAACCATGGATCTGACCCAGGTAATTCAGGGCCCCACTCACGAGGGAGGGCACACTCCCGACATGGTATTTGTCAGTACCACATACTGTATTGGCTGAGTTTCCAATATATTTCTCTCCTTGAATTTTGATGCCTGACATTTCTCTTTTCCAAACTTATTACGGTAGCTTATGTTTCTAAAGCAATCACAAATAGTAGTGAGGTACTAAATTTTTCTCTATTAATTTTGTTTATTGAAATATTTCCAGAAATTATTCCATTATCCATAATGCCACTGATATATGCTTTTGACCCAAGCTTTTGAATTCTTCACCAGGATTTATTTTATTCAATAGTGCAAGTAGAAATGACCATTACAAATTGTCAAAGACTTTTTCTTTATCTAAAAAATAAGTTCTTTATTTAAAACATAAATTCCTTGTTATTAAAGTAATATATTGTTGTATTAATTATAATTGTGCTATTGTTTTTAATACTCCTTTTAGTGATATGACCTCTTTAATCTATATGCATTATACTTGGGTACACATTTCTTTAAACGTTCAACTAGTATCGTAATATAAAAATTATAATCAACTTTCAATAAGGACAATAGTATTATTATCGTTTTCTTTCTTGCATCATTCTCTTCTTTATGTATCAAAGTGATATATACTTCTTTCCATGTTTGTGGTATTGCCTCTGTAAGTTTCATTGGTCTTTTTTCACTTATTTTAACAATTCATCCTCCAGCTCTTTATAATACTTGGCTTTCATTGTTATTATTCTTTGCCGTTTCCTTTTGTGTGCTTCACAAGTAAGTCCAGGTGCAACTAACAAAACAAGGCTGATGGGCACAAGTATGTAAATATTGCCACTCATCTAAGGTTATAGTTTATTAAAGTGAGCATCACTGCATGTCTTTGTTTCAATTTTTAAATCTAAAACCCTACGCAGCCTTTTGTTCTTATTTGATGGCTTAGCATTATTTCTAACTGGGTTTTAAAATTTAATATAATTCTTTTTTCCTCATGGTTTTCTTCAGGTATGCATAAGCTTTCCATGCAAATATTAAATATGACATATTAATCCATAATTCATATTGGTTTGTCTGCACATTTTGTGGATAAATGTTTTTTTAATAAGTGACTGTGTTTGTGCTTCTCTATAGAAATAAGCAAATTTTCTTTCAGGAAAAATGTAGCCTGATCAGCAAACATCAAAATATCTGACTGACAAAAATGGGACAAAAGGCCACCAAAAGCACAGAGAGAGGCATCAAACTTCGGGAAACATTTCCATTATCTATATCAAAGTCAAAAAATCATAGACCTTTCCAGAACAAATGAAAATAATGTTGTGGCTAATTAAAATGCTCAGCCTGAACAAAATGGGAGCCTTTGGTTATTCCAGCTTTGACCCTTTGTGTACATAACATCAGAAGAGTAGAGATGGAAAACATGACACCAAGTGATCTCTCCTCTATTCTGCATCAGGAATGAAACAGTTTGATAAATGGGAATTATACAAGGATGGGTTCTTCCCAGTTCTGACCGGTTCACCTGAACCGGTAGCGACCCACTGATGATGTCACAATGATGTCAATGAACCGGATCAGTCAGTGCCGATTCATGGACGCCACCATTAAAAAAAAAATCCTTCTGAGTATGTGCAGAACCCAGGTTCCGGCACTGTGCAGGCGGTAGCCATCTTTTTTTCTGCTTAGGGTTTTTTATTATTATTATTTTCATTACTACACATGTGCACGCCCACACGGCAAGGAAGGGAGAGAATGAACCAGCAGCAATATAAGTTGGAACTCATCCCTGATTTGGGCTGGAAAACATCCCCACCCACCCCTCTTTTATCCACTTTTCTTTCTCTAAAAAGCAGATCTGTTCATCTTTATATTTTTGACATCTATCCATGTCTCATATTACCTGATAATAGTTTCATCCTGACTTAACTTTGATTTTTTTCCCCATTAAAATAATCTGGAAGTAATATTTGCAGCTATTTTTGAAGTACAGTGGTACCTCTACCTAAGAACGCCTCTACTTAAGAACGTTTCTAGATAAGAACCAGGTATTCAATATTTTTTTTTTTGCCTTTTCTGAAGAACCATTTTCTACTTAAGAACCTGAGCCCGGAAAAATTTCCCAGGAAATTTGGGAGAGGCACAAAGGCCCGGCCAGTTTCCTGCCATTCCCCCTTTAATCCCAGCCATCTCGGACTTTTCTGGGCTACCAGAGGAGCCTTTTGGTGGCGCTTAAAAGAGGCTTTGGCAGCCCAGAGTGAACAGAGCGTTTTCCTTTCTCTGGGTGCTTGGAGAGGGAATAAATCACTTTGCTGTGGTGACTCCCTCACGCTGCCTCCCATACACCCGGAGCGAGGTTGCCTCCCAGAGCGTCTGGGTGTGGAAATGCAAAAGGGGGCACTTCGCCCCGGCCGGATCAACTCAGCTTCCACCAAACTGAAGAGTCACCACAGTGAAGGAAAGGCTCCGGCTACAAAGCGAGTGAGCAAGAGGAGAGAGCAGCCCTTCAGCATGGGAAGGAAGAGGAAGCAGGTAGCAGCAGCAGTAGCTGCTGCCTTTCTGTCAAAGGAGCAGGAGGTTCTCCCCACTCGCCCACCTGGGTTTCTCTCTCTGCCACAGTGTATGGGAGGCAGGCTCGCGCTGGGTGTATGGGAGGTGCGTGTTCCTCCTCGCCACCTCAGAGTCCCTCTTTTTTTTTTAAGCCTTAAAGTTTTGGATTTTTTTTATTCCCCTCTCCTCACCCTCTTCCTTCAGCAGTGACTATTCTTCTCTGCTTCTTCCTCCTCCTCCTCCCACCCAAATTCCGAGCTTTTATTTCTTTCCTAATGGGTTTGCACGCATTATTTGCTTTTACATTGATTCCTATGGGAAAAATTGCTTCTACTTACAAACTTTTCCACTTAAGAACCTGGTCACGGAACAAATTAAGTTCTTAAGTAGAGGTACCACTGTATTTTATACTCATCTAACATTGATACAATTAATAAATAGCAAACTAAAATATGTTTGAATGGGAAAAAGTCCAGGCACTTCCAAGAATATTAATCTACTACTTATAAAAAAAACCCTAAAAATGTATATAAAAACAAATAATAGCTGAATTCAATCAAGGAAACATGGAAACATAGAAGATTGACAGCAGAAAAAGACCTCATGGTCCATTTAGTCTGCCCTTATACTATTTCCTGTATTTTATCTTAGGATGGATATATGTTTATCCCAGACATGTTTAAATTCAGTTACTGTGGATTTATCAACCACGTCTGCTGGAAGTTTGTTCCAAGCATCTACTACTCTTTCAGTAAAATAATATTTTCTCACGTTGCTTCTGATCTTTCCCCCAACTAACCTCAGATTGTGCCCCCTTGTTCTTGTGTTCACTTTCCTATTTAAAACATTTCCATCCTGAACCCTATTTAACCCTTTAACATATTTAAAAGTTTTAATCATGTCCCTCCTTTCCCTTCTATCCTCCAGACCAGTGTTTCCCAACCTTTTTTGAGCCGCGGCACATTATTCATATTTTCAAAATCCTGGGGAACATTGAAAGGGGGGGGCGGGCTAAAGAAAAGTTTGGACAAAAAAACCCTCTCTCTTCCTCCCTTTTGCTCTATTTCTCCCTCTTTCTCTCTTTTCCTTCCTTCCCTTCTTTCTCTCTCTCCATCCGTCTCTGAAATTCCTCTCTCTGAAATTTGCCCAGCTGGGTTTCGGGTACGGCACCAACCTCGACCCCAGGGAAGGGGGGGAGGAGTGGCTATTATAGCCAGGGAGAGTCTTGGCCTGCGTAGGCTCATTGCTCCAGAGGTTGCGGGTTGCGAGTCCCTCCTGGTGAAGTTGGACTTAGGGGTTCAGGTGGGCTTGTTACTCACGTACCTGCCTCCCAGCTGCGTGTCAACAGCCCTGCCTGTGCTGCTCGAGGAGGTGGCCGGGCTGGCGGTGGAGTTCCCCGGACTTATCGTCCTGGGGGACTTCAATCTGCCGTCGCTCGCCGGTTCCTCTGGACTGGCACAGGAGTTCATGGCCACCATGACAGCCATGGACCTGACTCAAGTAGTTCAGGGTCCGACTCACGAGGGTGGGCACGTACCCGATATGATATTCCTCTCTGAGCAACTGAGTAATGATCTGAGATTAAGGGGCTTAGAAGTGCTGCCTTTGTCGTGGTCAGATCATTTCCTACTGCGGCTTAACTTCCTGGCTCCAATCCTTCCCCGCAGGGAGGCGGAACCAATTAGGAGGTTCCGCCCCAGACGCCTGATGGATCCAGAAGGCTTCCAGATGGCGCTTGGGGTTATTCCAGATACACTTGTCCACAGTTCGGCAGAGTCTCTTGCTGAGGCCTGGAACAAGGCTGCAGGGGAGGCTCTTGACCGGATTGCGCCGTTGCGACCTCTCTGCGGCACTAGACCCCGTAGAGCTCCTACCTCTCCGGTCGGTCGCAGTCGGTGTTAGTGGGGGGTCAGAGGTCGACCCCGAGGTTTCTCCCTTGTGGGGTGCCTCAGGGGTCGGTCCTCTCCCCCCTGCTATTTAATATCTACATGAAACCGCTGGGTGAGATCATCCAAGGGCATGGGGTGAGGTATCATCAATATGCCGATGATACCCAGTTGTACATCTCCACCACATGTCCAGTCAACGAAGCAGTGGAAGTGATGTGCCGGTGCCTGGAGGCTGTTGGGGCCTGGATGGGTGTCAACAAACTCAAACTCAACCCAGACAAGACGGAGTGGCTATGGGTTTTGCCTCCCAAGGACAATTCTATCTGTCCATCCATTACCCTGGGGGGGGAATTATTGACCCCCTCAGAGAGGGTCCGCAACTTGGGCGTCCTCCTCGATCCACAGCTCACATTAGAAAAACACCTTTCAGCTGTGGCGAGGGGGGCGTTTGCCCAGGTTCGCCTGGTGCGCCAGTTGCGGCCCTATTTGGACCGGGAGTCATTGCTCACAGTCACTCATGCCCTCATCACCTCGAGGCTCGACTACTGTAACGCTCTCTACATGGGGCTACCTTTGAAATGTGTTCGGAAACTTCAGATCGTGCAGAATGCAGCTGCGAGAGCAATTATGGGCTTCTCCAAGTATGCCCATATCACTCCAACACTCCGCAGTCTGCATTGGCTGCCGATCAGTTTCCGGTCACAATTCAAAGTGTTGGTTATGACCTATAAAGCCCTTCATGGCACCGGACCAGAATATCTTCGGGACCGCCTCCTGCCGCACGAATCCCAGCGACCGGTTAGGTCCCACAGAGTTGGCCTTCTCCGGGTCCCGTCGACTAAACAATGTCGTCTGGCGGGACCCAGGGGAAGAGCCTTCTCTGTGGGGGGGGCGACCCTCTGGAACCAGCTCCCCCCTGAGATTAGGATTGCCCCCACCCTCCCTGCCTTTCGTAAACTCCTTAAGACCCACCTTTGCCGTCAGGCATGGGGGAACTAAAACACCTCCCCCTTGCCCATGTTGTTTTGTTGATTGATTGACTGTGTGCCTGTTTTTTATATATACTGTTTTTTATGAGATTATTAATTTCAATTGGAACTGGATGGGTGGGCATTGGATTTGGTATTGTGTACTGTACTGTTTTTTATTATTGTTGTGAGCCGCCCCGAGTTTGCGGAGAGGGGCGGCATATAAATCCAATAAACCTAACAAATCTAACCTAACCTTTCTTTCTTCCTCTCTTTTTTGCTCTCTTTCTCTCTCCCTCCTTCCCTTCCTGTCTTTCTCTCTCCCTTGCTCTCTCTCTCTGTCTCTCTTGCTATCTCTTTCTTGCTTTTTTCTCTCTCTCTTTCACTGTCTTGCTATATGTCTCTTTCTTTCTCTTTGCCTCTCTTGCTATCTCTCTTTCCTTCTCTTTCTCTCTCTCTCTCTGCCTCTCTTGCTAAGTCTCTTTTTCTCTTGCTATGTCTCTCTTTCTTTTTCTCTCTCTCTGCCTCTCTTGCTATGTCTCTCTTTCTCTCTCTTTCTCTGCCTCTCTTGCTGTCTCTCTTTCTTGCTGTCTCTCTTTCTCTGCCTCTCTTATATGTCTCTCTTTCTTTCTCTTTCTCTCTCTCTCTGCCTCTCTTGCTAAGTCTCTCTTTTTCTCTTGCTATGTCTCTTTCTTTTTCTCTCTCTCTGCCTCTCTTGCTATGTCTCTTTCTCTCTCTTTCTCTGCCTCTCTTGCTGTCTCTCTTTCTTGCTCTGTCTCTCTTTCTCTGCCTCTCTTGCTATGTCTCTCTTTCTCTCTCTCTCTGCCTCTCTTATATGTCTCTCTTTCTTTCTCTTTCTCTCTCTCTCTGCCTCTCTTGCTAAGTCTCTCTTTTTCTCTTGCTATGTCTCTTTCTTTTTCTCTCTCTCTGCCTCTCTTGCTATGTCTCTCTTTCTCTGCCTCTCTTGCTGTCTCTCTTTCTCTGCCTCTCTTGCTATGTCCCTCTTTCTCTCTCTCTCTCTTACTATGTCTCTCTTTCTCTCTCTCTCTGTCTCTCTTGCTATGTCTCTCTTTCTTTCTCTTTCTCTCTCTGCCTCTCTTGCTAAGTCTCTCTTTTTCTCTTGCTATGTCTCTCTTTCTTTTTCTCTCTCTCTGCCTCTCTTGCTATGTCTTTTTCTCTCTCTCTGCCTCTCTTGCTATGTCTCTCTTTCTCTCTCTCTTTCTCTGCCTCTCTTGCTGTCTCTCTTTCTTGCTATGTCTCTCTTTCTCTCTCTCTCTGCCTCACTTATATGTCTCTCTTTCTTTCTCTCTCTCTGTCAATTGACCGCCACGTCAGGGCTCCCGCTTGCAGTCAACTGAGAGAGAGAGCGCTCCCTCTCGCCGCCGCCTGGAGCTCCCTCTCGCCGCCGCCATCTGCCTGCGGCCGCTGCAGCCCCCCCCCTCCCACCGGGCCACAAAGGACATTTGCCGCCGACGCCAGTGAAGCTTCAGCTGGGCGGGGCGCTGCCGGTACTTCCCTCCTGGGGCTCCCGCTCGCAGCTGTCCCCCGGCTTCTGCTCGATGCCGCGGTTTTCGGCGCTGTCCTGCTGTGCCCCAAAGAAGGAAGGCGGGAAAAAGGCGAGAAGAATGGAGCTCTCCTCCTTCCTGCCTTCCGTCTTTGGGGCCCAGCAGGACAGCGCCGAAAACCGTGGCATCGAGCAGGAGCCAGGGGACAGCTGCGAGCGGGAGCTCAGTGCAAGGAGCCGCTGACTGCGGGCCCCAATTTGCCCGGGGCCCGGTAGCGCGCTCCCTGTAGTACCCGTCTATCGGCGGCCCTGGCTTTGCGCCCTGAAGAGAAAACGGCAGCAGGGAAAAGTCGGCCGTTTTCTCTTCATGGCGCAAAGCCACACAGTCCCGGACTCTCGGATTCCTCGCCCCAAGGCAGGAGGCGGTGGCGGAGAAGAGTGGGCGGATCGGGCGGGCAATGGGGCAGGACGGACAAGCCAGGGGCGCGTTTGGCCGGGGGCACCGTGGGGAGCAGGGGCAGGGTGGTGCGGCAGTAGGAGTAAAGGGAGCCGCGGCTGCCCCTGCCTCCCCACGGTGCCTCCGGCCAAACGCGCCCCTGGCTTCTCCGCCCTGCCCCATTGCCCGCCCGATCCGCCCACTCTCCTCCGCCGCCTCTCGCCACGGCACACCTGACAGTGTCTCGCGGCACACCACTGTGCCGCGGCACACCGGTTGGGAAACGCTGCTCCAGACTATACAGATTGAGTTCATTAAGTCTTTCCTGATAAGTTTTATGCTTAAGATCTTCCACCATTTTGTAGCCCGTCTTTGGACCCATTCAATTTTATCAATATCTTTTTGTAGGTGAGGTCTCCAGAACTGAACACAGCATTCCAAATGTGGTCTCACCGGCGCTCTATACAGCGGAATCACAATCTTCCTCTTCCTGCTTATTATACCTCTAGCTATGCAGCCAAGCATTCTACTTGCTTTCCCTATTGCCTGACCGCACTGTTCACCCATTTTGAGACTGTCAGAAGTCACTACCCCTAAATTGAACACCCATGAAAAAATTCAAGAATATGTCAATTTGATTGCGAAAAGATGTGATAAGAGCAAATTGTCATTTTCCAGAGAATTTAAACAGAAACTGCAAATACAAAGAGCATCTCAACATCAAACTGAGATGTAAAATACAGTGGTACATCTACCTAAGAATGCCTCTACTTATGAACTTTTCTAGATAAGAACCGGGTGTTCAAGATTTTTTTGCCTCTTCTCAAGAACCCTTTTCCACTTATAAACAGGAGCTTCTGAAACTGTAACTGGAAAAGGCAGGGAAAAGCCTCTGTGGGGCCTCTCTAGGAATCTCCTGGGAGGAAACAGGGCGGGAAAAGGTGGGGAGAAGCCTCCATAGGGCCTCTCTAGAAATCTCCTGGGAGGAAACAGGGTCAATTCCAGTGGGGTGAGACAGTCCGTCAAGTAATCTGAATCCATCCATGAAGAGTGTTAAAGGGGATTACCAACATGAATGGCACCTGGAAGCAAACTGGCAACCATTGCATATCCTGGTGAAGTAGTGCTACAGGGACCATTTTGGGGGCTCCAAAACTGCCCATTCTGTCACACTGTGCTTGAATGCTCTTCAAGGGTATACCCATGTAAAGTGCATTACAATAGTCCAACCATGAGGTAACTAGGAACTGAAAGACTAACCACAGGGAATCCTGATCCAGGAAAGACTGCAACTGACATGCAACATATATTGCGCAAAGGCTCTCCTAGCCACAAGTGCCACCTACTCTTCTCCTGTGACTGCCATCTGCATGGGTCCAGGAGAATCCCCAAGTTGCAGACCAGATCTGTCTGGGCAGTACCATCTCAGGGTAAAAAATAACAAAGTCCCAGATTCCGGAGCTCCCTCTACCCAAAGCCATTCAGTCTTGTCACAGTTCAGTCAAAGCCTGTTATCCCCCTTCCAGGTCCCTACAACCTCCAGGCAACACAAGAGGATGGCCACAGCATCACTTGGGTCACCAAGAGTGGAAATATAGTGTTGGATTATTCCATTAATTAGTTCATTAAATTTTCCAGATATCATTCCAGAATGTTCACACAATAATACACACTCACAAAGAGAAACATAGACACTGGGTGATCCTAATCCCAGTAGTGGTAAGATTACTCAGTGGTGGGTTTCTACCAGTGCGGTAGGTGACTACGCACCTGTAGCAGCTGCCCGATTGTGAAATTTGTGCGCAAGTGCTCTGATGCCGGTCTGTCAGGCGGCACCATCTTTTTTCTTGATTTTTTCCGGGAGTTTTACTTTTTGCACATGCACAGAAGCAAAATCTCACAAGGGGATGCTCCTGTGCATGAGATTTCAGCGATTTTTTGCTTCCGTACAGGCACGGAAGCAAATAAAATCGCTGAAATCACACACAGGAGCGTCGCCTCATAAGATTTTAGCATGATTTTGCTTCCTGCGCATGCACAGAACCAAAGTCGTGAGCAGACCCGAATGAAGAGGATACACATGCAGTGCACCAGTTTACAGGTAAATGCAACCCGCCGCTGGGAGTACTTGAGTCTATGAGTCCTAAGCTGGGAAGAGTAGCTCCAATAGATCTCAGGAATGACTTCAGAGCTAAAATACTGTGCAGAACCTTCCCAGGCCATTTGTAGAGAATACAACACTGAGAAAGACACATTCTACCCATAAAAGTAAGAAGGCTTTTTTAAAAAAAATAACATTAATCAGAAACAGGAAACAAAAGTTATTCTAGAAAACAATTTTCTGAAATGGAACCATCTGAGATCCATGCATCACAGTTTCAAATTACAAAGAGATATAATTTCCTTTTGCACTAAACCAAGTAATGTTTGTAGTTTTTTAAAGATTTGCCAAACTTTTTCATGTTTAAAAGTATTGTATCACGTGATAGGCAAGTTAACTTGGCTATCTGTATTTTTTAAAAGTTTCTTGAGGCCATAAAAATAATTGATGTACAACATCTACATACACCACTTACAATTTAATTAAAAGACAGAAATACTGTTTTTGTTTTGATAAAATCTATATGTTTGCTAGAAACTGGCATATAAATTAAGAATGCTTTTTCAAAACTATAAACAATTGTTTGGCTTTCCTAGATTTATATTTCTTTTCCTTACCGCCTACTAGGAAAAATTAATTTTTCAATTTTTTTAGCTTCCTAACAATACCAATTTTCTACCTTTTCCAGATGTAATACATGAAGAGTGGCTTTTTAATCTCCAGGACATCTGATATTCATTTCAGGTAAGTAAATTAGATTATTTCTTCATAGTCAAATTGCGCCTATAATTCTGAGCATATCCAAATAACTTGAATTCCATTGCAGAATGGTCATAGACCTCATTCTCACTAAAATGCTTCTATATTTTGGCCATTATTTTCTCTTTAAGAGAAGGATAATTTAAATTTAAACTAATTACCTGATGTGATTAAGTATGATGCAAATTATATTGTGTATTGTATCTCAGTACTGTATCTTGTAGCGAATTTCAATACTAGCTCACAAAGTATTCCTTAAATACTCACATGTAATATCCTATTTCTACCTCAGAGGGGTGCTGCCAGCATAAATTGTTTGAAAAGGTGGTGAAGCATAAATCTATACAGAATTTTTTTTTTTTATCCCTTTTAGCTTGTGAGGGCATGTCAGTCGTAGCTAGGGTAGTAACAAGCATAATGCGCTCTGCAGTAACAACAAATGTTACTAATTTGAATTTGTTTTTTTCCATCTTAATATTTCAAACTTATTGTCAAAACTGAAGAGCTCGTGGGTGGTGGTGGGCTGATGTTTTCCTATCCTCATTTACAGCTACCAGATCTAGGCTGCAAAACTCTGGGTACCCATTAGATGGGAGCAAAGTGTTAACAAGTTGTGCAGCCTAAGACTGGAATGGTAATCTTCACACCTTTCTATCCCTCTGATAGGGAAGCATGCCTGCTCCTATGGGCATAAAATAGAGGAAACCTCCCATGGTTGTTAATTTTAGCTTCCTTCAGCCTCAGCTATAGCTTTTTATTATAAAAGAAATCTGCATTTCAATGAAAGCGAGAGATTTGTTATCTTAATAATAATAAATTCTGTAACTGATGTACCCAACTCTATAGCACCTTGAAACAAGGTCAGAAATTAACATTCATTTTACTTACAGCCACAGCAAGAGATACTGATCTTACTGAACTAGGAATGAGGTGTCCTTGGATAGGCTTCTTTTGCTGTCATCAGGGAGAAAAGCAGATGCTGTAGTCCGCCTTTTTAGGGTGTTTTGCTATGAACACCAGTTTTTCCACTTCGGTCAGGTAAATAGAGAGCATTGTTCTTTTCTACTGGGGGTTGTTTACAGGGAAAGACAGGCAAAATTTGATTTTTCTGGACTACAGGGTCATGATAGTATACTGTATAGGGAAATCTTTCCAAAACGTTTAGTCTCACTACCAAGGTGAAGTGGAAGTTGATAAGTGGCAACAATAAGATAGTATTGTCCACAATGATAGTGTCTGTTATATACAAAGTAGTTTCATTTCTCCCTAGAAGACAACCAAGGTGACCAGGGCACAACAGCACTGCCTGTATTTAAGAAAAGGTCCAGCAAACAGTTCAGTCTCTTCTCAACAGAAGATATTTTCAAAATGGTTGGGTACTGTGAAGAGGAAAGCACACCCATACCTTCCTTTTTGCATAAATTTTGGAGGGAAAAAACCCAGGCAATTTTTCTCTGCCACAAAAATATAATTGGGGGTTGGGGAACTGAGGAGAATTTGGCACCCCCGCCTGCTACAGGGTGTAGCAGGAATAATTCAAGGCCAGCACTGAATTCCCCACATAAAAATAGAAACAAGCCTTTTCTCTGTGCTGCTTCTGCATGGGTGGGGCAATCGAAATTTAAGTAAGGGGGGGGGAGTGGAGAGCTCAGACACGTTTGCCAACCCAGCCAGCCAAATCCGGTTTGAGCCGGCTGAGACTGGTTTCTGAGCTGGAATGAGACATCATCAACTGTTGTTTAGGCTGAGGTTCTGCCGCACCAGGGCTGACTGGAATCTCCGGACTGGATTGCTCACAGAAGAACTGCAGTCCCTTGTTGAAATATGCGGCTGGAGACAGAGTAAATGCCACTAGCAGCAGAGCTGAAAGGAAGATGTGGATTAGTTTTGTTACATGAACTGGACATCCTGCCTTCGAAGTAAAAGAAGCTGCAAGGGCTCCAGCTTGAAATCCAGTTTGGGTTTTTATCCTCTCCAGTTTATCCTGCTAGAACTGGTTTAGGGAGAAAAGGGGCCTCTCAAATATCGGTTTTCAGTGAGAGCAGCTGCTGTTAGAAACAGAGTGTGGGGGAAGGGTGGCAGCTCTCCTGCAAATGCAGATTCAGTGTGAGGCAGCTGGTGGGGGAGGGGAACAGCCTCCTTTTGTCTCAAATGTATTCACAATAGAAACGTGCTGTGCTAACAGGAACATCAAAAACGTACAACAGGAAAAAACACCCCACAGTGGTAAAATGTAATCTGCTGTAAACGTGTGAATAGCACAAGTGACTGCACAGCTCCTCCCATAATTTAGAATTGAGATTAATCCTGGCTAGGTGAGATTTTTCCAGTATTCAGAAAATGCCCATGTGCAAAACAAAGGTTTTGTGACAGTAGGGACCAGTGTTGTGTGTACAAAACAAGTAATGAATATTTGATATAGAGGGCCACATTGCTGCCAATATAAAATCAGCAATTTGGACCTCAGCACATAATTTTGTCTGGGGAAAAACAGTAAATTGCGTGATATTTGTTGCTAAGGTAATTCATGAAAATTAGTTTGTTTTGTTTTCTGAAGTATTAATTATCATTATAAAGGTTTAACAGTTCCTCCCCCCACCCTAAAAAAATGGAACAATTCATTCACTTCAGCAAACTGGACCTCAGAGAAAATTATAAACCCAAAAAAATCACAAGTGATAGGTTCACATGATACTTATCCAGCATAAGGTCAAGTACTCCGCTGTGACCGGAGACAAAGTCCAGTTTCAGAGAAATAAATATGACATTGAGTTTTACTTCCTTTGCCAGTATCTAGTGCGGCACTTTTTTGAGGTCTTGGCACTTTCCTCACAAAAGATTGGGGGAGGGGGAGGTAATCAGTGTATAAAAGTTTCACAATCCATTTCCTTGATCTTAGTCTAGGGAACTGGTTTAATGTAGATCAGGTCTACATAACTTATTTCTAATACAGCACAAAGGAAATTAATAACCAGGAAGTGAAAAGAAAAACTAAATGTCTCTGACTTTGAGCTTCCTTGCCAAGCTACAGCCAATAGTGTTTGGACTTCTGTGTGTAACCTTTAGGCTTGATCTGTTAAAAACCAATATTTCCACATTCATTTCACATTACGAAAGAATATGGTATTATCATATATTTTCTAGAACTATTTCAAATGCTGATTTGAATATGTTAATTCAATAAACATATGTTTCTGTTTCATGTTTGATGGTAAGATGAATGCACAACTAGATGAGAATCGGTTTAGTCTTCAGACCTCTTATCATCTTTGTTGCTTTTCTCAGCACTCTTTTTAGGGTCACAGCATCTTTGTATCACAGTGACCAGAATTGGACATAGTATTCAAAGTGTGGCCTCACTAGCGCTGTGATTTTTATGCTAGCCTTCTGTCGATGCAATCTAGGACTGTATTGGCATTTGGGGCAGCAGCAGCACATCAGTGGCTCATACTTAAGTGGTGGTCCATTAAGAGACCTACTTCCTTCTCACAGTTACTACTATATAGTAACAGAAAGAGTTACTACATATTGAGATATTTATATGTATGTGTGTGTGTTTTTTGAGAACCAGTTTGGTCTAGTGATTAAGGCACCAGTCAGAGGCAATGAGTTCTAATCCTGCTTGAGCCGTAAAACCAGTTGGGTGATGTTGGGCCACTCCCTCTTTCTTAACTCAACTCAACTCACCTTACAGGACTATTGTTGTGAGGAAAATAGGAAAAGGAAAGCGAGTGGAAATGTCCATTTAATTTAATTTCTTGTATTTCTATGCCGCCCAACTCCCGTTGCCTTGTGTATATATATATATGTATATATATATATAAACAAAAAAACAATTTTATCCTAGTAGAGCTACCTTACTGTAAATCTATCTCACTTAGGAGGCTAGGAAAAAGAGGAAATAAAGACCCTGCAGGGGCAAATTTGCAGTATTGTGAGCAGGCTGCACAATGTTTTGGATTCAAAGGAAAGGTGTTTGGAGTATGCAAAGGTACTTATCTAGCACCTCTTTCAAACAATTGCTCCATTTCCTACTCTCTGCAATTGCACAACAATCCCAGAGAAGTATAAATTTGACTTGAAGAGCAGTTCCATGTGGTATTTGTGTCCATGTGTGCTCTAGGGCAACGCTTCCTTTTGAATCGAAAGTGTTCCTAAGTGTTCTTGTGTTGTTAGGTGCAAAGGGGAAAATGTCTCTATGCCTAAGAAACCCTGCTACAAGTAATGGCATAATTGGATTTATATGATCAGAAATGAAATAATTTATTTTGTTTTGAAATAAATACAATTAAAACCTTTACAAGCTCGTATTTACCTTCGCTCTAATTCTGATAGTGTGGCATCTTATGTGGGAGTGGATTGCTGTAGTCTCTCTCCCTGACTCTCATTTGCTCAGGAAAGCCAATTGATTAAAAAAATGAAAAAAAATTATTTACCAATAATGTTGGATGAAAAATTATTGTAAATTATCTCTGCTCAGAAAACATCAATAGTAATTTGTGCTCATTTACATAAATATAGTTTATTATGCTCTCCCAGTTACTTTTCTTTTAATACATTTTGGTGAGTACATTTTCCTCCCCTCCCCCTTTACTTTGTGCACTCTCTTCTCATATTTCTCTCTCTGGGATCTCTTCCGTTCTGCCTAGTACTCTCTGAGAAAGTTCCAATTTACTTGCTTTAGTGGAATGTTACTGTTTCATCAGGAAAAATGTTTTTAAAAACCATAGACAATTTGAAGGATAAATTCAGGAAATTAAATGCTATCCCTCATATTCAGTGTTTCTTTTGCACAATATTATAAAACTGTAAATCATGTTTTTTAAAATAGTCTTGTAAAATTTGGTTCCATTTGTACTATTCATCAGAAAGTGTGTACAGATCCAGAGTTCCTTGAAAAAAATGGCAAAGAGAATTATGATGAATGGAAACTAAAGGAGCAAAATAAAATGAAGGCATCTAATAATTGCACAGTCATCTTGAATTTGAAAATTTATAAGTTCTAGAACATAAAATTATGCAGTCAGTCTGTTAGCTTTTTATTTGGTAAATTTATATAATTGCCCATTTCGAATATGCGTTTCTAGCAGGACTACCCAATTCTGTAACAATTTTGCTCCCTATGACACCTGTTTGGTAAACTCGCAAGAGTTTCTCTTGCCATGTACATGTATACATCCGAACTAGACTTTGTTGTTTCTCCCTGTCATATAATCAGGGATGGGCTACTGGATGGAAGGGTGGGAATGCTGTGTGTAGCTTAACTCCATTGTCATCAGCCATGCATATGCCGTGCACGCACAACTGTCATGATCCCGGTAAAAAATTATTGGGTTTTTTGCTGCTACGCATGCACGGAAGCAAAGAAACCATAAATTTTTGCTGCCAGAAGGACATCCGCGTGCAAGATTTCGGCTGCTGTACATGCGCAGCAGCTGAATCTCACTACAACATGTACAGTGGCAGCTGGGGCCAGCAGTAAAAGCGTCCTGCCCGAGCTCCATCCATGTGGCCTGCTCTGTGCTCTCCAGCACCACAGGAGAGAGATGCTTGTGGCATGGGAGAGCACAGAGAAGGTCGTGCGTCTGGCACCCGGGGCCACCTGGCCTGCTCCTCACACCATGGCCCATCTTCTTGGCACCCCTGTAAGGTAAGGGCTGGGTGGGCCTCTCATGGCGCAGCGAGTGGCGGCATGGCAGAGTGGGCAGTGGGTGGACCGCTCGCATCGTAGCTGACATTGGCATTGGACCTGCCACTTCGAGCGGCAGTGAGCAGTGGTGAGCGGTGGGGCGAGCGACAGCAATTGAGGGTGAGTAGTGGGGTGAGCGACTGCAGTCACTCACCTTATTTTGGCCTATTTCAGGGTCCTTGCTTCTGTGTATGCGCAGAAGTTTAAAAAAACTGGAAATCTCACACAGGAGCGTCCTCACGCAAGATTCAGCTTCTGTGCACGCTCCCAGCCTGTTCCGGTAACACCGAGAATGGTGGCCTGCCCCTGCATATAATATATGTGGCTATATGCTTATTTGTTTGTTTGTTTGTTTAGTCCAGTGCTATATATTGATTATAATATCAGATCTGAGAACCTGTCCTGTCATTCCATGGTGAACTAGCTGAATCAACTTCATGAATTTCCTCAAGCACCCATAATGTCTCAAAATGATCCCGAGAGCCTCCCTGTTTACATTATCAAATGCCTTCTCTAGGTCAATAAAAACAGAATAAAGAGATTTGCTCTGGTCAATTTATTTCTCCTGGATTTGCCACACAACAAATATAATGCCCTACTGTATTGATTTGTCCTTGACTTATGACTTAAGGACTACCAATCATTAAATGAACATTGCAGCCAATAAGCAAATCAATTTTCCCCAATGGGTGTTTTTTTTGCTGGGAACCAGAATTAAGCAGCAGAAACTGGCAAAAATGTTGCAAATTGTGTTCATGTGATTATGGGATGCTGCAAAAAAACATAAAAATCAGCCAGTTGCCAAGTGCCCAAAATGCAATCATGTGACCATCATAATTTAAAAAAAACTCTAAGTAGCTTTTGAGGGGTTTGTGATATCTTTGAAAGGTCATTGAGTGATTGATTGTATGTATAGAACTATGTGTACTTTGTTCTGGCTAAAAGCCACACTGCCTCTCTGGCAGATTTATTTCCAAGACAGTGATAACTTTGTTCAAGGGAATGCAGGCATGAATTTTGCCTGCAATACACAGCAGTGAGATAACTATAATTTCTGCAGTATAACACATATTCCCTCTAAGAAATAATAAATACAGTACTTGACTAACCTGATAGTAACACTGACAAACAACTTCCAGTGGCCAAACCTAGTGAATTAGTGGTAACCTGGATAAAAAAACATACCGTATTTTTCAGTGCATAAGACGCAACGCTGTATAAGACACACCTAGATTTTAGAGGAGGAAAATAAGGAAAAAAGTATTCTGAACCAAATGGTGTAGTATTATATTGTTTCATAAAATACCAGTGTAGCAGAATACTTTTTACAACCGTGTATACTTTTAAAACCATGTACACTTTTTACAAACTTCAAACTTGACAGCTTCAAGACTTATGGACGTCAACTACCATAATTCCTCCTTCAGTCATGATAGATCAGAAATGGAAGTTGAAGTCCACAAGCCTTAAACTTTCCAGGTTTGAAGACTCCTGCACCCCTAATCCCTAACCCAGGCATCTTCAAACTTGACAGCTTCAAGTTTTGTGGACTTCAATTACTAGAATTCCTCCACTAGCCATGCTAGCTCAGAAATGGGAGTTGAAGTCCACAAGCCTTAAACCTACCAGGTTTGAAGACCCTTGCACCCCTAACTCCTAACCCAGGGGTCTTCAAACTTGACAGCTTTAAGACTAGTGGATTCCAACTCCCAGAATTCCTCCGCTGCCAGTATCCACCTCCAAGAGTGACTCGCTGCATTGCCAGATCACAAAGGTCTGGCTCCATATCTCCGAAGGGCCAAGGCAGCTCACCCTCATCCCCTTCTCCTGGCTCCAGCCGAAAACTGACTGCGGCACTTCTCTGTCACCCTCCACTCTGCGCATCTTTCACCCTAAATGACCCTCAATTCCCCTCCCCCCTTGGCCACCTCTGTTGCCTTTTCTTTTCCAAGGCCGGCCTCTGTCCCTACAATGACTACTGCCTCGTTCATTTGTAAGGCCCGGCCTTGCCTGCCGCAGGAACCCTGTTCTCCTTCCCACTGCCATCCCCACCCCGGTCTCCTCTTCCGTCTCTTATGTCAAGGCCACAGAGCCAAGCGGAATTTGAGGTTGCTACAGCAAAGGAGGATGATTCAAGACTGGGGAAAAGAGTTGCAAGTGCCGAGCTGCCGCACTGCTCTCCTAGGCAGCTGGGAGGGGGAAGGAAAGATGGGCATGACTAACCTATCAAGGGAGAGAGGCGCTGAGGAGAGCAGCACGGCAGCTCGGCATTGCAACTCTTTTCCCTGGTCTTGAATCAACCTCATTTGCTGTAGCAACTTCAAATGCCACTACCAGCAGAAGCTCGGATGTTTTAAATAATTTTCTACATGTTTGCTGTTTCATTTCTTGAGAACTGATTCCCTAGATTTTCAGAGTAGCTTTTTTTTGCTGCTCTGATCTCCCTTGTTAAGATATTTCTAGCTTGATTTTACAGCATTCTATCACCTTTTCTGTAGACCTCCTCTTTGGAATGACGTAGCTGCTTAAGTTTAGCTGTGAAACAAGTTTTATTGTTACTGTATATTCACAAGTTCCTGATCGGTATACATAAGTCTTCAGAGAAGCTGACATATGATGTTATAGTATCTGTGAGTTCAGCCAGGTCTGCAGAGGTATCTTCAAAAATATTCCAGTCCATGCAATCAAAGCAAGCTTGTAACTTTAGCTTTGCCTCTTCAGTCCAAGTCCTAATTGATTTAATTGTTGGTTTTGTGGCTTTAAATCTAAATATTCTATTAGACAAAAACATTGATTAGGGATATGACAGATTTCAAAACTTGTCAAGCCCACTGACAATTATCCCTTGTTGTATTTAAAGGAAGTAAGTGAGAATCAATTAATTGGGCCTACTGAACCAATCAACAACACAAAATAAGGAATAGCATTAGCTATATATGAGTATTACGATGGCCCTAAAGTTAGTTGGGAGAAATTGTTAGTCAAAAAATGAACTTAGTCTGCAAAAACTAAAAGAAAGAAATTGCCCTGTTTTGACTTTCTTGGATATAAGTGTGATGGAAGGAGAATTATCTTTGTTTTCTGAACACAAATGCTCTGAGTATGGGAAACAAATCAAGTGCCTTGTCTTGATATAAATAAATGTTCACCGTTTCATTTAACTTTTTTAATTAAGAAACTTCCTTAATGGGAATGCTATACACATTTTTATACAAAATTCACTTAACTATTATCTCAAAATTCACTTAGTAACAGTCACTAAATGAATTGTTATAAGTCAAGAACAGGGAACAAACTCTACACTCACTAATACTCAGCGGTGGGCAGCCACTTACCTCGCTTCCCGGATGGTCCTCGACAGCCAATGCAGGCACACATGCTCCCGACATGAATGCTATTTTCGCCAATATTTTTGTTTCTGCACATGCACAGAAGCAAAAAAACGGCAAAAAATCTCATGAGCACAAGTGAGATTTTGGTTATTTTCGGCGGTATTTTTGCTTCTCTCTATGCGCAGAAGCAAAAAAGTGGTGATTTTTGCTGGAAATCTGTTGGTTGTGCTGTTCCTAGGCCATTTCCGCTATCCAGACGGCATCCCCCCATATGGGGGGAGGAGCTCATGACTGCTAATACTGATGATGTAATCTAGACTGGTAATGGAATGCCTGCAACCAAACAAACCAAACACTGAGTGAATCAAGGATTCCTGGTTACTATGTGTGTGCGTGTACACGTGCATGCGTGCTTGTATGTTATACTAGCTGATAACCCAGTGTTGCCAAGGTATTTATTTATTCCAAACCTGTATTAGACAACAGGGAACAGCCTTTGAGGTGATTATCTGCATTATCAGGTACTTCCTCCGAAAACTTGTTGCAAGCTGAAGGCCTAGGAGTTTGTTTTTTAAGAACCAATCCCCCTTACCAGAGGCAGCCCCCTTGTAAATTGATCCAGAGCTCTGTTATCAGCTATAGAGGCCTTCAGGAAAGCCTTGCCGGCTGCAGAACAAATAGGCCAAAGTATGTGAGGCCTGGTTGCAACTAACTGATAGTAAGTAGTAGGGCACTTCCACTTCCATTTGGTTTCCGAACTTCCGATTGCTCTGTTGGGCCATTTTTCACCACCCCCAGCGAAAAACAGCCTATTTATTTACTTATAGTTAGTATGTGAAATTTACGACTTTCCTGCTTCCTTTTTTATGAGTTGTGTTTCTCTATTTTTCTGAAGTTCTCTTGTCTGTTTGTTTTCTACCGATAGTAGAAAGAGCTGCCATTATATTCTGTGTTATGTTTGTTTTGTTCAAAGGTTACCATTCACCATGGAGTTTGCTGTCTTTTCTATCCCTCTCCCCTGCCCTTTCTATGCATAAGAAGCTATGCATAGAAGATATTCCAGGAGGCAGATCCGACTGCCAATCAGCTGTACTAAATCAGGCATTGCTGAAGCTGACCAAGCTATTTGCTGCAAGAAGGCAAATTGGTGGGTGGTGGAGGCAAAGGCAATTTTTTTTCTTGTTTTCATCTACAAAAGTCTTATATTCTGAAAAATACAGTACAGTGATCCCTCGATTATCGCGAGGGTTCGGTTCCAAGACCCCTCGCGATAATCGATTTTTCGCGATGTAGGGTTGCGGAAGTAAAAACACCATCTGCGCATGCGAGCCCTTTTTCCATGGCCGCGCATGCGCAGATGGTGGAGTTTGCGTGGGCGGCGGGGAAGACCCAGGGAAGGTTCCTTCGGCCGCCCAGCAGCTGATCTGCTCGGTAGCGCAGCAGCAGCGAGCAGCCGAAGATCGGGGTTTCCCCGCCGCCCACGCAAAGGGGAAACCCCGATTCGGCTCCTCGCTGCTGCTGCGCTACCGAGCAGATCAGCTGCTGGGCGGCCGAAGGAACCTTCCCTGGGTCTTCCCCACCGCCCACGCAAAGGGGAAACCCCGGCTCCTCGCTGATGCCCGCCCGTCACTGGCCCGCCCGCCAGCAAGAGGGGGAGAGATAGAGAAAGAGAGAGAAGGAAAGAAAGAGATGAGAGAGGGAGGAAGAGAGTGTGAGAGAGGAAGAAGCAAGATAGAGAAAGAGAGAGAGAAAGAAAGATGAGAAAGGAAGAGAGTGACATCATCGGGTGGGAAAATATTTTTAATTAATATTTTTTGAAAAATCGCGATATAGCGTTTCGCGAAGATCGAGATCGCGAAAATCGAGGGATCACTGTATTTCAAAAGACGCAGTTAAAGCTGAGGCGTGGTTAAAATAAATCAAATGTTTGAAAGAAAAGATGGTGATCCAACCATCTGGTTGCTCCTACTGAAATTGCAGCCATTGAAATTCTTCTTCTAAGGCAGGTACACCATCATTAGAGAGTCATCTTGGATCATTCCTTGTTGCTCCCATTCAAATCTGAGAAGCACACTGGCAAGGAACCAGCTTTGGCAGCAAAATCAGTGATTGGTTGACAGGAGGAAAAAAATTGCCCTGCCACTCTGTGTACCATTTTTTATTAGTCTTGCAAAGCATTTGAATCTTGATGACATAACCACGGAGAATCTGCAACGGTGCAAGGACCAGTTGCAAAGTTAAAAAGTGCACTGCTGTTGTAACTTTGAATTGTTAAACAGCAATCGTTTATGGTCAATATAGTATTTACAACAGGAATAGGATTCTTTAGATTTCTCTCCCACTCTTCTCAAAAGAGAAAAATTAATAAAGCATTATCCCAAAATATATGTATGTTGATATGTATACAGTGATCCCCCGCTCGTTGCGAGGGTTCCGTTCCAGGACCCCCCGCAACGAGCGGGTTTTCGCGAAGTAGCGCTGCGGAAGTAAAAACACCATCTGCGCATGTGCAGATGGTGTTTTTAACTTCCACAGCGCTAGCGAGGACCCGAACATTGGGGGCGGCGCGGCTGTTTTAAAACGTCGCCGCCGGCATGGGGGGCTTCCTAGCAGCCCCCCAAACCCGGGTTGGGGGTCCGGGGGGTGCTGGCAAGCCCCCCATGCCGGCGGCGACGTTTTAAAACAGCCGCGCCGCCCCCAATCTTCGGCTCCTCGCTAGCGGGCAGGCAGGCGGCGGACAAGCCGTTCGCTGGCGCTCGCTCTTGCCGCTTTCGAGCTGAGTCCTGAAGCGAATTCGCTTCAGGACTCAGCTCGAAAGCGGCGAGAGCTAGCGCCAGCGAACGGCTTGTCCGCGCTCGCTCTCGCCGCTTTCGAGCTGAGTCCTGAAGCGAATTCGCTTCAGGACTCAGCTCGAAAGCGGCGAGAGCTAGCGCCAGCGAACGGCTTGTCCGCGCTCGCTCTCGCCGCTTTCGAGCTGAGTCCTGAAGCGAATTCGCTTCAGGACTCAGCTCGAAAGCGGCGAGAGCTAGCGCCAGCGAACGGCTTGTCCGCGCTCGCTCTCGCCGCTTTCGAGCTGAGTCCTGAAGCGAATTCGCTTCAGGACTCAGCTCGAAAGCGGCGAGAGCGAGCGCCAGCGAACGGCTTGTCCGCGCTCGCTCTCGCCGCTTTCGAGCTGAGTCCTGAAGCGAATTCGCTTCAGGACTCAGCTCGAAAGCGGCGAGAGCTAGCGCCAGCAAACGGCTTGTCCGCGCTCGCTCTCGCCGCTTTCGAGCTGAGTCCTGAAGCGAATTCGCTTCAGGACTCAGCTCGAAAGCGGCGAGAGCTAGCGCCAGCAAACGGCTTGTCCGCGCTCGCTCTTGCCGCTTTCGAGCTGAGTCCTGAAGCGAATTCGCTTCAGGACTCAGCTCGAAAGCGGCGAGAATGAACGGCGTGGACGGGCGAAGGGCGGGCGGCAGCGAGGAGTTTGCGTGGGCGGTGGGGAAACTCCTTGCTGATGCCCGCTGCTCGCCCTCCCGCCAGCAAGAGGGGGAAGACCCAGGGAAGCCGCCCAGCAGCTGATCTGCCGGGCGCCATCTACGCATGCGTGCCCATAGAAAAAAGGGCACGCATGCGCAGATGGTGTTTTGACTTCCGGGTTGAAAAATCGCAAATTACCCTGTTCGCAATGGTCGGGGACGCAATAACCGGGGGATCACTGTACTTGTGTTTCCCTCAACCAATTTGCAACATTGTATGAAAAGGCTCAGTTGAACAAAAGGAGGAAACTGACAGATTTGAATCCTTCCCCACCAAGGGATATAAGAATTTGCAAAAACACACAACAGTCAACATTAATCCTGGGTGTGTTTTAAAGTGGAATCACTAGATAACTGTGTCTGGTTATATGCATTAAATAAATAAATCTCAGTGGCTGCTATTGATGGTGTTAGCTATAAAGAAAATGGCATTTCCCCCTTTTAAGTACCAGCAACCAGAATGCTAAATCAGCCGAAACCTGGTTGATGAGAAGAGGGGTACAACAAGAGCTTCCATCTGTTGAAAATAAGACTTTACAAGCTCTAAAAAGTTTTATCATTGTAAAGAGAAAGATGGTTGCTAATTTCCATTTTAGATATATCACAGCTGAGTTGGAACTAAATTAGCTCAGCTTTCTCACGCAGACAGTGGTGTGAGAATAAAGTGGTACAGAGCTGATTCTAGAACACAAAGAATGGATATTTAAATGATAACTAGCTATGAAACAGAATTAATTATGAGCTGGTAATTGATTTGTGAGGGAGTCTCTATTGTACACTATTGTCCAATGTAAAAATTATTAGCACCATTTACCAGGATTTCTTTTTCATGGCGTCTACTGTCTTTTAAATTTATTTTTCTAGTCATTCAGAGTAGAAGATAAAAGCTTTAAATTCTGGTTTTAAAATTCCCCACATACTTGAAATGCCCCTTTCCCAGCGATGGGCTACGAGCTGGAATGCTAAATTGCGCTCACCGCCACGGTTCATAAGTTCTTGCGGGACCAGCTTGATTTTGCTGCTGCACCTGAGGAGGTAGCAAAATTGCGCTCGTGTTTCGGCGAGGTTTTACCGGCAGCTCCATGCACGATTTTTCTACCTCCACAGGTACAGCAGCAAAATCGCACTGGTCCCGCAAGGATTTATGAGCCGCCACGGCGAGCTCAATTTAACATTCTGGCTCGTAGCCCATCACTGCCCTTTCTATACCTTACTGGACTTAGTCTATTAAATAATAGCACACATTAGGATTGGGTAAAAGTTCAGCAAGAAATATTAGGCATTTCAATTGACCGTTCATGTTCACATGTTCTCAAATGAGAGACCATCACACTAGAAGTGGTTGATGAATTAAGAGACAATCTGTGTTCCCTCACACATCCTGTTCTCTCCCTCCTCCATCTTTTAATTATAATTTTATCAATATTGGGTCTTTGCTTTTTATTGTTTTAGAAATATTTATTTGTTTGTTTGTTTGTTTGTTTAATTCAACTTCTATGCCACCCAATCCTGAAGGACTCAGGGCGGCTTACAACAACAATATAAATATAAAATATTAAAAAGAAGTCAAATTTACAATCTAAATATTATTAAACCCTGATTAAAAGCCTATAAATTAACCAATCTCAACAACATGCATACATATCATTCATACGATTTGGCCATGATGGTTGTTAATTCATGGCCCCCAGGCCTGCCAGCAAAGCCAGGTCTTTGTGGCCTTATGGAAGGCCAGTGGGGTGGGAGCAGTACGGACATTGGGGGGGGGGAGTTGATTCCATAGAGCCAGGGCAGCAACAGAGAAGGTCCTTCCGCACGGCCCCGCCAACCTGCATTGCTTAGTTGATGGGACCTGGAGGAGGCCAACTCTGTGGGCTCTTATTGGTCTTTGGGAGGTATGCGGCAAGAAATGGTCCAGTAAATAGTCTGGCCCTGAGTCATGTAGGGCTTTATAGGTAATAACCAACCCCCTGAATTGTGCCCAGAGACTAATAGGAAGCCAGTGCAGCTCGCGGAGTGTAGATATTATATGTGTACTGAGGTACACCCATGACAGCCCACGCGGCTGCATTCTGGACCCTTTGAAGTATCCGAACATTCTTCAAGGTTAGCCCCATGTAGTGTGTGTTGAAATAATCAACACGGGAGGTGATGAGGGCCTGAATGACTGTGCGTAGAGTCTCCTGGTCCAAATAGCACCACAGCTGATAAGCCAGGCGAATCTGGGCAAAGGTCCCCCTGGCCACAGCCAAGATGTGGTAATCAAGGCTCAGCTCTGGATCAGGAGGACTCCCAAGTTGCGAGCCCTATCTGAAGGGTCAGTGTTTCTCTCCCCAGAACAATGGATGGACAGATCGAATAGTCCTTAGGAGGAAATACCCACAGCCACTCCGGTCTTGTCTGGGTTGAGCTTGAGCCTGTTGGCTCCCATCCAGACCCTTACTGCTTCAAGGCACTAGCACATCACATCCACCGCTTCACTGAATTGGCAAGGGTGGAGATGTATAACTGAGTAGCATCAGTGTATTGATGATACCTCACCCCATGCTGTCGGAGGATTTTACGCAGTCACTTCATGTAAATGTTAAATAGTAACACTTCATGTAAAATATTAAATATGAGAGAGGACAGACCCCTGCAGCACCCCAAAAAGGAGAGGCTGAGGGGTGGATCTCTGCCCCCCCCCCCACTAACACCGACTAGGAGAGATAGGAGAACCACCGTACAACAGTGCCTCCCACTCCCAATAACTCCAGCCATTGCAGAAGGATGCCATGGTCAATGGTATCGAAGGCTGCTGAGAGGTCAAGGAGCACCAGGATAGAGGAATGTCCTCTATCCCTAGCCCACCATATATAATCCATCAGCGTGACCAAAGCTGTTTCCATGCTGTGACCAGTTCTGAAACCAGACTGAAAGGAGTCCAGATAATCAGCTTCATCCAAGGACCGCCGGACCTATAATTTTAATGTTTTATGCTGTAAGCCACTCCAAAGTAATTTCATCATGAGACAGACAGCAAATCAATCAATCAACTAATCAATAAAACTGAAAGTGAATCTTTATGTCCACCTTACTCCCATTCTGTACAACAATAGTTTCTAATAGGCCTTTATACATCTCAGCTGCAGATCCCTGTCTTTGACTTCATGTGGTGGCTATCATAAAGCAAAACAAATTAATTGCATAAAGATGAAACTTCAAACAAATCTGTTTCTATTTCTACCAACTAGTAAATCCAGAACTTAATTTTAATCTATCTTGGATGGAGCTCTTCTTTTCTTACATGGAACATTCTGAAACAGGAGTTGAATCATTACTTAAGATATCTGGATTAAATAAAAGTTTAAAATTTAAAATCCACATTGAATGTTATCAGTTAAGACCAATGTTGAGAGAGTAATACAGATTTTCAGTTTAAAAAAAATTCAGTTCCCTTCAGATCTGCAGGGAAGCCATTGTAAGATGCTTGATGTTTTAAAATGGTAGAAGAAAGATGAGCAAAGCAGGTTCCAAGTAATAGAAGCTTAGTTGCCTTCTTGGCTAAATAAATTCTTGTGGAATTTTGTCCTCATGAATCTTTGACCTAAAAGGCAAGCTGAGCCTGGTTATTTATTAAAAGTTAGTTGTCTTTATGGACATTATCTTTAACTCTTAGGCAGCAGCATTGAAAATTTGAGGCAGATAATCATTGTAGCAGCATGGAGAAATTGATGGCTGACGAAACAAGATGGTTGAATATGTTCTCATTATATATAGAAGTAATTGGAACTACGCCACTGCTTCCTTTAAGATGTTCTTGAACTAACTAGGTAATTGAAATGAATTATTTTTAAAGAACCACTAATGTATATTAATGGCAATGCTGATTAAAAATCTATTCATTCATCACAAGTGTATGTTCCTTTGCCTAACACGACCGCCATCATATCTGATTCTACTGCAGAGCTCTATTTTTTCAACAGCTATTTTTAGAGGGGAAAAACCTGGCATGGCAGGAAAATTTACTCTGATGTCTAGGCTTCCTCCGGTTACCCTAAGACAGGGTTGTCAAACTCATGGCCCAGATGCGTCACATGCTGCCCCCCCCCCAGTTTAGTGAAGGGGAAAAATGTCTGGATATGTCACATGAAGCCGTCGTGAAAACACAAGTTTGACACCCCTCCCCTAAGAGGAGGAGAAAAGGAACTAAGCTGCTCCTAGAAAGTAGGCATGCCAGAATATCTCCGGGATCGCCTTCTGCCGCACGAATCCCAGCGACCAGTTAGGTCCCACAGAGTTGGCCTTCTCCGGGTCCCGTCAACTAAACAATGTCGTTTGGCGGGACCCAGGGGAAGAGCCTTCTCTGTGGCGGCCCCGACCCTTTGGAACCAACTCCCCCCAGATATCAGAGTTGCCCCCACCCTCCTAGCCTTTCGTAAGCTCCTTAAAACCCACCTCTGTCGTCAGGCATGGGGGAATTGACATGTTCCCTCCCCCTAGGCTTATAAAATTTATGCATGGTACGCTAGTGTGTATGATTGGTTTTAATTTGTGGTGTTTTTAAAATTAACTTAAATATTAGATTTGTCTTACATTGTATTGTTATTGCTGTGAGCCGCCCCGAGTCTGCGGAGAGGGGCGGCATACAAATCTGATTAAAATAATAATAATAATAATAATAAATAATAATTCTTCTGCATCTCCTGCTAGAGGCCTCCGATTCACTGACAGCAGAAGAATTAGAAGAACAAACAGGACTTCAAAGGAAAAGCTGAGGGATTGGCTTCATATAATGCTCCCCGCTGTGAATTTTGTTGTGTCTTGGTTCTTGGTGGGTGTCTCTTTTTGGATTAAGTTGTGGGACACAGAACAGGACAATGGAATTGCCCTCCTCCCTTACATCAAAGGCACCCCAGATAAAATCAGTAAAATTCTCCGCAAACACAACATCAAGACAGCCTTTGGTACAGATTAAAAAATAGCCAACATCCTAAGAAACCCGAAAGACAATATCCAACTAGAAAACCAGGGAGTTTATCAAATACCGTGTAAAATCTGCCTAGCCACATATATTGGACAAACTAACAGGAGAGTAAATGCACGTGTTGCAGAACATAAGAATGCATTAAAGAAAAAAGAAAAAGCCTCCTCCCTTTTCCAATACTTTAAAACTACAGGACATGAAATTGATTTTGACAGTACCAAATTAATTTCCAAAACAGAACACTACAGCAAAAGAATAATCATGGAAGCCATTGAGATAGAAAAACATCCCCAAAATATGAACAAGCGGGATGATACCTCCCGCTTACCTGACATCTGGAAACCAGCCATCAAACGTATCCCAGCCATAGAAACCAGACTCAGAACACACATTGTAAAACAATCAAGTAGCCTGCAAGTTCCAACTACTCAGGATATCACGCCTAATCTACAACCATAACTAATCAGCATACCTCAGCTACATCAACGACCCCAGATGTTACCCCACTGACTCACCAGGAAGTTTCTACACAGCAGGCAATTGCTGAGCCATCAAACCACACCCAGCCACCAGTATTTATAGAAGGAAGGCAGCTCAGGTCTCGCAGTGTTCGCCTTAGAACAAGGACAGAAACACCAGCCTGAAGATGATGAGTGAGACCTCGTCGAAACGTCGCCAGAAATTTCCAAATCATATAGATATATACAGTATATATATATATATATATACACACACACACACACAGACAGACATTTGTTTGTTTGTTTTTTATTATTTATTTATTAATTTATTATTAATTTATTATTAATTAATTAATTAATTAATTATTAGATTTGTATGCCGCCCCTCCCCGTAGACTCGGGGTGGCTCACAGCAAAAATAAAGACAATGTAAAAACAAATCTAATAATTTCAAAAACACTAACCCCCATTATTAAAAGCAAACATACACACAAACATGTATAAACTGTAAAGGCCCGGGGGAGATGTCTCAGTTCCCCCATGCCTGACGGCAGAGGTGGGTTTTAAGAAGTTTACGAAAGGCAAGGAGGGTGGGGACAGTTCTAATTTCTGGGGAGAGCTGGTTCCAGAGGGTTGGGGCCACCACAGAGAAGGCTCTTCCCCTGGGTCCTGCCAAACGACATTGTTTAGTCGATGGGACCCGGAGAAGGCCAACTCTGTGGGACCTAACCAGTCGCTGGGATTCGTGCGGCAGAAGGCGGTCCCGGAGATATTCTGGTCCGATGCCATGAAGGGCTTTATAGGTCATAATTAGGTCACTTTGAATTGTGACCGGAAACTGATTGGCAACCAATGCACACTGCAGAGTGTAACATGGGCATACATGGGGAAGCCCATGATTGCTCTCGCAGCTGCATTCTGCATGATCTGAAGTTTCCGAAGTTAAAATTAACTATGGTGGAAATATCTGTATCTGATTAAACTATATTTTGTGAAGTTTCAATTTAAACTGTGAAAATTATGTACAGTAGAAAATGAAATGCTTCTCGTGACAACCCTACTTTATACTTTTTGCAGTGTTACATACATGTGTGTGTGTATATAATATACATTCAAGGATAAGAATCTAGTCATATGGATTTAAAACCATGATTCTGAAAATTAAAAACAATAAATGTTTGCTACGTTTGTGCAAATATTATGGTTTCTTGGGTATACCTTGAAGACAGAATAGGAATCATAGGTGGAATACACTTATTTACTCATGCCCTTATCAAGGTTCGACTACTGCAATGCTCTCTACATGGGGCTACCTTGGAAGAGTGTTTGGAAACTACAAATTGTCCAGAATGCAGCCGCGCAAGCTGTCATGGGATTACCCAGATATGTCCATATCTTTCCAACATTCCGCAGTCTTCACTGGCTGCCAATTGGTTTCCGGACTTAATTCAAAGTGCTGGTTATGACCTATAAAGCCCTACATGGCATGGGATCAGATTACTTACGGGACCACCTCCTGCCACATGAATCCCAGTGACCAGTTAGGTCCCACAGAGTTGGCCTTCTACAGGCCCCGTCAACTAGACAATGTCACTTGGTAGGACCTAGGGGAAGAGCCTTCTCTGTGGGAGCCCCAGACCTCTGGAATCAACTCTCTATAGAGATTCGTGTTGCCCCCACCCTACTCGCCTTCCATAAGATTCTAAAGACTCATCTATGCTGCCAAGCCTGGGGTCATTAGATTCTATCCCCTGGCCAATGAATGTGTAGTAGGTTTGTTTGAATGGGTATGTGTGCATGGTAATAGGCCTTTTAGTTTCTTTTTAAATGTAATTCTTAACTTTAACTTAATTATTATATCTCGATGTATACTGCTTTTATATGTTGTAAGAAGTGTTGGGCAAACTGAACTCACACAATTCGGGTCCATACCGAATTTTGAGATGTTCGGTATGCCGGACCTGAACCCATTTTTTTAAAAAAAATCTGTGCCGAAGTTCGGGGTTCGGGTTCGAGGTTCCCACAAACAATGCAAAACGCCGCCGCCTGGGAGGAGAGTGGGGAATCCCATCGTGGCATTCCCCACATCCTTTTGCTTGCCGCACTGCAAGCAAAAAGAGCTGGGAAACCCCACGATGGAATTCCGGGGGCGGAGTTTTGACGTCACGTATACTTCTTCCTGACCTCCCTTTACTAGTTTAAAAGAAAGCCCAGAAACATAGCTAATTCTATAGCATAATTGTTAGTTCTCTTGACTTTGAATCTGCCGATCAGGGTTCAAATCCTGGTGGAACCACCTTTTTTTTAAAAAAAAATAAATTTTATTATTTTATTTATTATTATTAGTAGTAGTAGTATTAGTATCATCATCATCATCATTATTATGCTTCTTTATATAATAAAATGGGTTTGAGTCCTTTTAATCCCTTCTTAGTGGGAAAAAAAGAAAGTATTAAAAATACTCTCCAGCTCTTGGTGGGCAAAAGGGAACCTTCCCAAACTGCCACAAATCACTTTTAATCTACATATAAAAGTATTCCTTGTACAAACAATAATATTCAAATGGTGTTGCTACAAAATGTGAAAATACTCTTGTATGTCCTATATTGCTTTTCCTCCTCCTCAGTGCATATTTAAGTGATGACTCATTAAATGACTCTGCCACAGATAACAAAAGCGGAAGTACTGTGCAGAAGCCATATAAAATTCTGAAAAGTCTTGCAAAAAAAATAGATTAAATACTGTAAATAAAAAATAAAAATGACTTTTTTGTAGCTTTCAAGTAACTATCTCACTTTTCTGAGAGATTATATAAATAGACCAGAAAGCATTTTTTCTACCTTGTGACCTAATTAATTAAAAAATTGCTGCTTGTTATCCTCAACTACATTTCTGTTGAAAAGTTATTAAAGTTACGACTAGAAATAAGATTATCATCTATTTCTGTATTATGGATAAGGCAAAGTACATAGCATATTGGTGTGGCATTTTCACCCATCAAATCTTGCCAAACAAAATTTGTACAATCAGTTTATTTCAACAATGTTTATAGTTTTAGTAGAAGTCCTTCCTTACCAGATACAGGTGAAACTCAAAAAATTAGAATACCGTGCAAAAGTTCATTTATTTCAGTAATGCAACTTGAAAGTTGAAACTAAATATGAGAGAGACAAGATAGTTCAAGACGTGATTTGTCATAATTGTGATGATTCAGGGGTACAGCCAGGCTCCAGGCAGAACAGCATGGAATGCCGTTCCACTGGCAGAAATGGAGTTGTGTGCACATCTCCATCGCCGCCCGCCGTGTATGCTCTGTACACACGAGATATGGCTTCTGCACATTTGCAGAAGCTGAATCTCGCCACCCCAGCCAGTAGCAGCCAGTAGGAACAGTGCCCACTACTAGGTGGACCCAGAGAGTGCAGCGCTCATCTGGCAGGTGTGGGGCGCCTCTGCTGCTGCTACCACTGGGGCCAACCAGCAGCTGTGGGACTGGATCCTGCGAGGTGTGGCGGTGGTCAGTCCTATCTGGGAGCCGCCAGCCAATAGGAAGAAATCCTGCAGGGTGGAGCATGTGAGTGGCCGTGGCTGGTAGCGGGCAGCTACATCGGTCACTTCTCTGAGCTGCTCAGCCAGGAGATGCGCTCACCCCGCCTGCTCGAGCCGCCCCATCACCGGAAGCACCCAGCTATGGCCCACAGCACTCACAGGGCTGCCCCTCTCTTCCCCTCAGCCCCGCTTTCCTGTGGGCCTCCTGCTGCTTGTGTCTGGCCAAGGGTGGCACAGACTCCAGCAGCACCTCGCCGGTCTCCTCCCCGGACTCCTGGGGCTCCTTGGTGAGCAGGCTGCTACATCAGCCACCTCTCCATGCGGCACATCTTCTGGCCGAGCAGCTTGGAGAGGTGGCTGATGAAGTGACCCACCCATCAAGGAGCCACAGGAGTCAGGGGAAGAGACCAGCAAAGTGCTGCTGGAGCCCAGGCCGCCCTCAGCCAGGCACAAGCAGCAGGAGGCCCATGAGAAAGCAGCGACGGTAGCAGCTGTAGAATCGGCTGCAGTGGCAGGGAGCGGAAGTTGGCAGCAGGGGCGGCTACAGAGTCAGCCTTGGCAGCAGAAGGAAGAGACAGCGGCAACAGCAGTAGAATTGGCCGGCAGCAAAGGGAAAACGGTCGAGACTGAGGAGCGAGCCGACGAATAGCTGTTTTGGGTGAGGTGGCTTTGGCAGAGCACCGGGTGAGAAGATCAGCAGCAACACGGATGAGTAAGAAACCACCTCGTTTGGCAGTGGTGTCTTACTCATCCACATCTTCTGTCCAAGCAGCTTGGAGAGATGGCCAATGAAGCAAACTGTCCGTCAAGGGGCCGCAGAAGTTGGGGGAGGAGACTGGTGAGGCACTGATGGAGCCTGGGCTGCCCTTGTCCAGGCACAAGCAGCAGGAGGCCCACGCGAAAGCGGGGCCAAGGTTCAGAGAGGGGCAGCTGCGTGGGTGCCATGGGCCATGGCGGGGCGCTTCTGGTTCGAGCATCCAGAACTGTGCTTCAGGTATGAATCTGCGCATACCCAAGAAGTTAAAGGGGGGACACGCTCACACCCCGCATCCCCCCCACTGTTCCAATAGGGCCGCAAATGGCTGCCCTTTACTAGGTATAGCTCATGAAAACCCCAATCCACCATCTCAGAAAATTAGAATATTACATGAAATCAATAAAACAAGGATTATACATAGAACAATATTGGACCTCTGAAAAGTATAAGCATGCATACATACTGTATTTTTCGGAGGATAAGGTGCACTGGAGTATAAGACGCACCTAAATTTTAGAGGTGGAAAATAAAGAAAAAAGTATTCTGTGCAGTAATATATTATTTAATAAAATACCAGTGTAGCAGAATACTTAGGTATTACAAACATGTAAACCTTTTACAACCATGTACATTTTTTACAAACCTCAAACCTGACAGCTTTAAGACTTGTGGATTTCAACTCCCAGAATTCCTCCTCCGGTCATTCTAATTCAGGAATGAGAGTTGAAGTCCACAAATTTTAAACTTGCCAAGTTTGAAGACCCTTGCACCCCTAACCACTAACCCCTTGCCCTTTTTTGTTTTTTTGTTTTTTTTTGCAAAAATAGGGTTGGCAAAGAGTCTGGGATGCCTGCAGGGAGCTCCTGGGTGCTGGGAAATGGCAAAAATTCCCCAATTTTTGTGGGAAATGGGCCATTTTCCACTCATTTTTCACAAAAAGTGGGACATTTTTGCCTTCCCCCAGTCCCCAGGAGCTCTCTGCAGGCTCCCCAGTCTCTTGTCCACCCCATTTTTGTGAAATAAAAATGGGGCCATTTTTATTTATTTATTTTTATGTATTTATTGGATTTGTATGCCGCCCCTCTCCGTAGACTCAGGGTGGCTAATTTTTGCCATCCCCCAGCACCCAGGAGCTCTCTGCAGGCTTCCCAGACCCTCTGTCCAAAAATACGATGTGGGGCAGGGGTTCGGGACAGCAAAAATGGCTGCATTTGGTGTATAAGATGCACCGCCACCCTCTTTGGGGGGGGGAAAGTGTGTCTTATACTCCAAAAAATACAGTAGTCAATACTTGGTTTGGGCTCCTTTTGCAGCAATTACTGCCTCAATATGGTATGGCATGTAAGCTATCAGCCTGTGGCACTGCTGAGGTATCATGGAAACCAGGATGCTTCAATCGCGGCCTTCAGCTCTTTTGGATTGTTCAGTCTCATGTCTCTTATCTTTCTCTTAGCAATCCCCATAGATTCTCTATGGGGTTCAGGTCAGGCGAGTTTGCTGGCCAATCAAGCACAGTAATCTCAAGGTCATTGAACCAGGTCTTGGTGTTTTCGGCAGTGTGGGCAGGTGCCAAGTCCTGCTGGAAAATTGAAGTCAACATCCCCATAAAGCTTGACTGCAGAAGGAAGCATAAAGTACTCAAAAATCTCCTGGCAGATGGTTGCATTGATCCTGGACTTAATGAAGCATAGTGGACCAACACCAGCAGATGATATGGCTCTCCAAATCAACACAGACTGTGGAAATTTCACATTGAACTTCAAGTTTCTTGCAGTGTGTGCCTCTTCATTCTTCCTCCATACTCTGTAAAATGAATCAGGAGAGACAATAATGTAGAGAAAAACTCTTGTTTATTGAGCTGTCCGCACTTAACTGTCAAAGACACAGTGTAAAAAGTGCTGAGGGGAAAGTGTGCTTCTTTATTTATAGGGAACAGCCGTCAGGAATCAACAACTTGACATAGTAACATAGTTCCCGCCAGAAACAATTAACCAATCAGGGCACAGCACTACTACATGAATATTTAACACCCTGGGTTCTTGGTTTCCAAAGGAAATGTAAAAGTTGCTCCCATCAGAAAAGAGGACTTTGGATCACTGAACAACAGGTCTGTTTTTCTTCAGCCCAAATAAGATGCTTCTGATGATGTTTGTTGTTCAGGAGTAGCTCGACAAGAGGAATACAGTGGTACCTCGGTTCTCGACCACAATTCGTTCCAGAAGTGTGGTTGAGAACCGATTTGGTCGAGTACCGAATTAATTTATCCCATAGGAAATAATGGAATGGATTTAATTGGTTCCCAGCCCCTGTTGACTCGCTGGGAACCAATTAAATCTATTTTCTTTATTTCCTATGGGATAAAAAAATCTGAGGAGCTCTATAAGTGCTCCAAGCTGCAGGAAGGGTGGGGGCGGCTGCAATTCCGGCAGCTTCGGAGGGCTCCTTTCCTCAGTGCTTCGTCTTGTTACAGTACCTGTAGGCAGCTGTACTAACTTTCTCCTTCCCGGTGGCGGCAACGGCGGCGGCTTCCCTTCGAGGAGCAAAAGCGCCGGGAACGTCACTTAATGAAGGGAAGCTACTGGAGCGGCGGCAACTGCTGAGATGGCTCCGGCGGCTTCCCTCCCCAACACTTTTGAATGGCCTTTTCCTAACATGCTATGCTTTTCCTCTCCGAGGAAATCCTTGCTGCTTGTGCACCTTTTTCTTCCACACTTTTCCCTCCCACATAACCTTCTATTAATATGCTTTAGTAAGCACGTTGGGAACATCCAACTTTGTTTGCAATTACCTTTTGAGGCTTTCCCTCCATATGGAGTGTGTCAATGATGGTTTTCTGCACAACTGTCAGGTCAGTAGTCTTTCCCATGATTGTGATTCCTACTGAACCAGACTGAGAAACCATTTAAAGGCTCAGAAACCCTTTCCAGGTGTTGTGGCTTAATTAGCTGATTAGAATGGGACATTTTGAGCTTGGAATATTGCACCTTTTCACAATATTCTAATTTTTTGAGATTGTGGATTTGGGGTTTTCATGAGCTGTACTCCATAATCATCACAATTATGACAAATCACAGCTTGAACTATCTTGCTTTGCATGTAATGAGTCTCTCTCATATATTTGTTTTACCTTTTAAGTTGCATTACTGAAATAAATGAACTTTTGCATGATATTCTAATTTTTTGAGTTCTACCTATAGTGGCATAACTGAAAATATATATTTAAAATATTTTAACTTGATATAAACCTGAAGTCATTACTTGAAAGTATGTCAATTAAAAATATAATGGCAGCGAAACCTGATTTGTTAATATAACACTGCATATTTGAAGACATTTAAGCATTTGGTCGTGCTAAAAGGCTTATTTTTTAAAGGACTGCTGTGTGGTTTGTTTTGTAATTACAAATCGAGAGAAATAGGTTAAGCCTCTGTTCATTCCATCACCCAATCTGAAGATAGTATAGCTCAAGGAAATGGTTTCTCTGCGCTATACCATTAACTTCTTATACTAGAATCCAAAAGATCAGGTTTTTATGCTCGTCTCCATTATATATTTGCATGCCTGGACAACAGAATTTTCATTATTATAAATGGAGCAAACTCACCTTGAATATTTATAGAATAATTGATTGTTGAGAAGACTTTTTAAGTGTGGACAGTGTTGTGCTAGATCAGGGGTCCCAACCCCCAGTATGTGGACCGATAGTGCTGCAGATGTTGGAATCAGGTCACATTAAGTGGTGGATGAGTGTATGAATGCGCTAAGCTCCATTTGCACAAGTGGCAGGCACACAGTTAAAATCACCCCCTCCCCACTGCCACCGTTGCAAGTCCATAGAGCCTGAAAGGTTGGGGACACCTATGTTAGATGGATAAATGATCTGAAAGTCATGTTACCTCTGGAGTCTTTCAACAGATCCGGGGTGTCAAACTCAAGGTCTGGGAGCCAGATCTGGCACATGGAAACAGCAAAGAACCAGCATATGGTGCCTCTGCCAGCAAAAACGGAGTTCAGGAGGTCTTTGTACGGCCCTCATGAGCTCTGTTTTTGCTGGCAGAGGGTTGCAAAATGCCATCCAAGCCAAAAATGGAACTCGTAAGTGCTCTGGTCTAGCTGATGCAAATCCACAAATCTCTTCTCAAGGCTTTGATTTCAAACAAATAGACCTTTTATTCTCTTTTACACAGAATAAATGGCAACAGTTACTTGCAGCATTTCGAGATCATGCATAGTAAATCTTACAATGCTAAGTCACATTCCAAGCTAATGAGCTGAAGATGCAAGGGTGTAAATCTATGTAAAAGTGGAGAGGTATTTCAGTACTAAAAGCTTTGCTCAGAGTTCTTTCTAATCTAAATTAGCACAGTTTGACATGGTTTATTAAAAGCTTACTTTTCAGGAACTAGGAATTCACACCATGTTTCAACTACACAGTTTGTCTAAAAGCATCTACTTCTTCCATTCATCTCCGGAAATTACGTCTCACCTATTACACAATTCTAACCTGCAGATTCAGAACTTTTCCCCAAGATTCTTTTTCCCAATAATCCCAAAAAGAATTATCTTCTTTTTGTGAATCTCCTCAACCTAGGATTCACCTTTGGGCTGTCAGCTATCCCCCCATTATCTGAAGATGGACCACTTTCCATGCTAAATTCTAACTCATTGTCTCCTACACTCTCGTCCCCACTGCCTTCTGATAACCTTCTTAACCCAGGATGAGTTAAAACTTCTGTTTCCTTATCCTGAAAGTCTGATACTTCCTGAGGCTGGCAAGGAACACTCACAACAGTAAGGGCTGTGTGTGCCACCCCACCCCCCACTGAGCTCTTTTTTCTCTGGCAGAGGATTGCAGGAGGCCATTGCAGCTAAAAATAGAATTTGAGAGACAGTTTTGGCTGGCAGAGCACTCTGGCCACCACAGACATCTCCGGACACAAGTGAATGTCATGCTGGCCATGCCCACCCTGACCCTCCAAAGTCAAATACAATCCTGATGCGCCCCTCAATGAAATTGAGTTTGACACCTCTGCAATAGATTCTTCTGTGTCAAAGAAATTGGTTTAATACTGCTTTGATTATTAAAAAAAATTGACAACAAAAGTTAGGATTATGCCAAGTTGGTAGTTACTCTTGTTTAAAAATTATCTGACCATTTTTGTATTTAAAAACTGCACACTGGCAAAATGTAACATGTGAAAACAACATATTTGCATGCCAATATTTATGCTCTTCTACTAGTGCAATAATAGATTTTTTAAATACACTTTCATTATATCATCCTGGTTGTCCCCTTAGTATTGTCAGCGCATGCTAGCCAAGCCTTTTATCTATTTAGACATAGAATAAATATAATTTAAATGAATATTATCCAAACATTCTGATAAATCAAGTCTTATTCTAGTCACATATTGCCAATGCAGGAGGCAATCAATATCAGAATGTGCTCAGCTGTCTAGAATTGGTTCTGAAGAAGTGCATCTGTTTTTTGTTTAAGTTAACACTTTATACCCACAGTTTATAGATTATTTTGGATGTGGTAAAAACAGATACTGGATGTTCTCATTTAGCGGGAATCTTTAATAGCAAATTACATCTTATGGTTTGTGGTTGGGTTTTTTGTTGTTGTTGTTGTTAAGCAAAGCAAGAAAAAAATGGTAAATTGATAAAATTGTTATTCAAAAGAGTAAATTGAAAATTTTATTCTGAAGACTTGCAACTGATTCATATCAATTTGAGTTGTATACTTCTCAGATTTAAATGAATCTGAATATAACTTTACCTCTATTAAAAATTGCTAAATCTATTTAAGACTATACCTTTCTGGAATGATATTGAAATTGGACACAGTATATATTGAAATGTACCGTTTATAACCACTTGGAAATAAATAATCTGCTTCCAATGGTATCACAGCAACAATCGTTAGGGTTTCTCTCTCTCTCTCTCTCCCTCCCTCCCTCCCTCTCTCTCTCTTTGGTTGACTAAATTGTTAAGAGCTGTGTGCAAAAGTAGGTTGTAGGGCTGTGTGCAAAAGTATTTGAGGCAGCTACATGTACAGTACAATATTTCCTTTCCCTAGTGTATTATCTTTCATTTCTGTTGACCTTCAGAAGCCTGAGGAATTATCACAGTTTTGTTAATATACATTAACTGAGTTTGTTAAAGTATAAGCTTAACAATAATATTGAATATCCTGCTTTTAGCCATCAAATGCAGAGTTGATGAAGTAGCAGAAATAAGTAATTAATTTGGAAGAAAAGTTGTAAGACTCCACGTGGAAGGTATACCAAAACTCCTTGAAACATTGCCCCCATCTAGTTCCATGTATTTTGAAATTGAAAGTTATATATAGAAACAGTTACATGCTAAATCTTCTTTTAAAAAATCCACAAAACTATTCAGAAATATTTCTGAAAGAATAGTTTGGGAGAGGCAAGATGTTTCATGTTTATTAACAATCATTAATACAGTACACTGGTACCTCTACCTTCGAACTTAATTCATTCCATGACCAGGTTCTTAAGTAGAAAAGTTTGTAAGAAGAAGCAATTTTTCCCATAGGAATCAATGTAAAAGCAAATAATGTGTGCGATTGGCTAAACCACAGGGAGGGTGGAGGCCCTGTTCCTTCCAGGAGATTCCTAGAGAGGCCCCATGGAGGCTTCCCCCCCACCTTTTCTGGCCCTGTTTCCTCCCAGGAGATTCCTAGAGAGGCCCCACAGAGGCTTCTCCCTGCCTTTTCCGGTTACGGTTTTGGAGGCTCTGGTTTGTAATTGAAAAATGGTTCTTGAGAAGAGGCAAAAAAATCCTCAACACCCTATTCTTATCTAGAAAAGTTCGTAAGTAGAGGCGTTTGTAGGTAGAGGTACCACTGTATATGCAATAGAGTTTCGATTACCCAGCTTAAATGGGTGAGCTGATAGTCAGATAGACAAAAATGTCGGATAATCCGGGCTCTACTATATGTGGCCTTGACCTGACTCAAAATCAAGGCAGGAGAAAAATAAATAGGTCTCCAGAAAGTGACTCCTGGACCGGGAGTCACTGCTCACAGTCACTCATGCCCTCATCACCTCGATGTTCGACTACTGTAATGCTCTCTACATGGGGCTACCTTTGAAGAGTGTTCGGAAATTTCAGATCGTGCAGAATGTAGCTGCGAGAGCAATCATGGGCTTTCCCAAACATGCCCATGTCACACCAACACTCCGCAGTCTGCATTGGTTGCCGATCAGTTTCCAGTCACAATTCAAAGTGTTGGTTATGACCTATAAAGCCCTTCATGGCATTGGACCAGAATATCTCTGGGACCGCCTTCTGCCGCACAAATCCCAGTGACCGATTAGGTCCCACAGAGTTGGCCTTCTCCGGGTCCCGTCGACGACAGTGTCGTCTGGCAGGGCCCAGGGGAAGAGCCTTCTCTGTGGCGGCCCCGATCCTCTAGAATCAATTCCCCCCCGGAGATCAGGATTGCCCCCACCCTCCTTGCCTTTCGTAAGCTGCTTAAAACCCACCTCTGCCGTCAGGCATTGGGAAATTGATTCCTCTGGCCCGTTCCGTTTTATGCATGGTATGTTTGGGATGTATGATTGTTTTTATATTAAGGGTTCTTAAACTGTTTTTAATAATTGGATTTGTACTGTTTTATTGTTGGAGCTGCTCTGAGTCTTCAGAGAGGAGTGGCATACAAATCTAACTAATAATAATAATAATAATAATAATAATAATAATAATAATAATAATAATGTATTTTCAGAGACTGCTTAGGTTTCCTCCCTCTGAGCTGACTGGTAGTTTTGCAAAGCGGGAAGCCAGAATGTTGATAAGGGAGGCAATGGGGCCCCGGAGCAGGGTTTATGGGCGTTGATCTCTGCCTGCTTGTTTCTTTCCCTTGCCCTCCCTCATCCAGAAGCTTTCCTCTCCATGGCAACTGTGTGTGTGTGTGTGTGTAAGAGAAGAGAGAGAGTGAGAGCTAAAAGATCTGTTCTATTTGTTCTATAGTCACTAGATCTGGTTTGTTGGAAAGGTAGTTTTCATGTCCTCATCAAAAGAAATTACAATTTGTAACACACAAACACACACACACACACACACACCTTGACTTGGAAAAGGACCTGCTTTGTTTGCATGTTAAAGTCGTTTCCAAGTCCTGTAAGTGGATTTAAGATTGGAGGACACAGTGAGAGCGAACAAAGAGCAAACAATGGAACGAAGAGGATTGTTAAATTAGGGGCGTGAGAAGGAACGGGGCGTGTGAGGTGTTCCTTTCTCTTGGTGGTTGGAGAGGTTAGCGTTAACATTGTTAAATTAGATAGACCTAGGTTGGAACTGCCTAACACATCCCACACCGGCTTAGCTCAGGGTCCCCACAGCCCTGCACCTGCCTCATCTTGTGGCAGCGGTTCTGGCAGTCCTATCCAGCCAGACCCCACATGGCTGCCGGTCCAGTTCTGCTTGTTCATAGCCACAACAGGGCAGGAGACCGAGTGACACGCCCGTGCCACAATCACAAAGCAAGTGGAGCTTCCCCATGCACTCACACCAGCTTACCTCAGGGCATCGACAGCCAGGCCATCCATGCCCCACCACCTATCTTGTCTCATAGTTGCAGCACCACAAACACCCAGAAGGAATGAATGGACAGCTGGCTGTGCAGGCTCATAAGTAGGGCTGATTTTAGCGGCAGGGTTTATATTACATGCATATTGTAAAAACATGCTAGGGCTTATTTTCAGGATAGATCTTATTTTTGGGGAAACAGGGTAGATGATAGCAGAAAATGTGCCTTTTTTCACCACCTTCAAAGGACACTGGGTTTTTTTTTCTTTTCTTGGAAATTGCTTATTGAGTGTTTTTTTTAATATGAAGAATTGTCAGAAAAGGAAGTCTTGTTACACTTATTACACTCTGCTAATCCTAAGCAAAGTAAGTTTTATGCAAGGAAACCAGAAGACTAAGTTGCAGTACCATCTTATATCTTAAAGACAACTAGACTTTGGTCAAATCACTATCTTTCAATCCATGACATCAAGTTCAGGCAAATATGCCAGTTTCTTGTTGCAACTAATCAATCAACACTCAATTGATCCAAAAGAAGCAGATTCTGCACTTGCAGGAAGAATACCAGAAGGAAAAAAACTTTTTAAAATGATTATTTTGTAATAAACAGCAAAAGGGTGATTAGAATGTTGGTTTTGGAAAGTTGAAAGATGCATTGGAAATAAGATTTGAAATAAATTGCAAGAATCCTTTCTGTGTGAAAATATTGTTTAGAATTCCATTACTGTACAATTATTTTAAAATTAAGGATAAGAAATTTCTCTATAAGAAACTGTTGCTGATTAGAGGGGTGGGGGGAAAATCATGATAAGATAGGACTTCAAAGGTTGGACATGAGAGGGAACTAGAAATAATTAAAATTATAATTGAAAGAGAAGAGACCCACTAATGTAAAATGTAGCAAAATAACTTTGGGTGAATTTTAGAATATTTGGTAACAACGTACAGTACTTAGTTAAAAATGTCTGCCATAATAAAACTAGATTCAAAAGAGGTTGTAGATCAAGGACAACTTTTATTGGACAACGTTCTGCTTGGGCCTAATCGGATCAGAACAAAGAAGCACCCACTTGCAGAAAATTCAAACAAAACACATCTTTATTTAAAAATGATTTGTACAAAATAAAGTCAGGCTCTTAGTTGGCAGCGTTCCCGGTCAAAATTGTCTATTAGATGAGGAGTGGGCTGCAGACAGCAGCCAAATCCAATTTAGATATTCTTCAATGTTCTAATGTCCTTCAAACATCCACACCCACAAATCTTCAGGTTTTCCTCAATCAACTGCATCTCTGCATGATGAAGTTAAAGAAATATTAGCAGTTGCCAGCAAAGCATTTCTGGAACCTCAGATCTAGGACCTCCATCATACAAACATTGAATCTCCATGCCTCTTTACCCATAAATCCTCACTTATATTTATTTATTTATTTATTCAATTTTTATGCCGCCCTTCTCCTTAGACTCAGGGCGGCTTACAACATGTTAGCAATAGCACTTTTTAACAGAGCCAGCATATTGCCCCCACAATCTGGGTCCTCATTTTACCCACCTCGGAAGGATGGAAGGCTGAGTCAACCTTGAGCCGGTGATGAGATTTGAACCGCTGACCTTCAGATCTACAGTCAGCTTCAGTGGCCTGCAGTACAGCACTCTACTTGCTGCGCCACCCCGGCTCCTATATACTGTCTGGGGGCGATTGTTTCCTAGAGATATTCACTATCTAGATTTTCTTCCACAGACTCACCGTCTAGAACTTTTCCCATAAAGATATTCCTGTCTGCTTCGTGACCTTCTGACCCTGGCATCTAATAGGGGCTCCTGGTCCCCAATGTCCCCCTCGTTATCTGAGTCAGATACTACTATAATTGGGGTTTCTACAGTCTCTGGTGGTTCCCCAGGTTTCTCAGGTTCCAACTCTCCCTCACTCTCACTTTCTGACTTAGCTGTCAAGAACACTGACGTAGGGTACCAAGGTGGACCTGGTTCACCCTCCTCAGAATCTGTGACTAACTGGGCTGGTCATGGACCACTCACAATAGACAAAATTGAGGCTAATTCATATATGGATTTTAAAATGATAGTGTGAAGTTTCCAAAAGATTCCCTAATTAATTCAGGGACCATGAGCCAAAGTCCAAAAGAAATACAAAGATTTATTAAAAGCAGCATCTCAACAATACTTCACTGTAGTCAGATCTGAGTTCATCCAGGCTGCACGCCCTCATGACTTTGTTTCCCCCCTTCTCATTGGACATCTCATAAATCACAATGTCCAATTAATTATGTTGGCTGATTGTGCACCCCAGACCTCTCCTTCTGACTGTGGTAGCCTAGGACACAATCAGTAAAATAAACATTTGTGGAATGTAGTTTTCCTCCTCCCCTCCATTTCATGGTAAGTTAAAATCTTTGCATATTTGTCTCCCCTTACTTCTTGAAGGTGACCTGTGTAAAACAAAAACAAACTGAGTACAGATTCAGAATCTAGGGATGTGACCTCCACCCAGGATTATTTGGATTTTCCTCATGAAATTTGGCTATAAAGCGATCGGTCTGGATGTTCCTCCTCTTTACCCAAGAGGCCTCTGATAAGGGGTAACCCTTCCACTTGATTATTGGAGTTGTCTCCATCAAATTTTCCCCTGAAGCAGAAGGAAGTATTGCAGACAGGTTACAAGGCAGGTTACAAGAGTTATACTGAAAAATATATTATATACTGGATATATAATTGAAACCAGCTGATATCTTTATAATTAAGGAGTATATACAAATAACAAAGTAGAAGGGGGACTTGGATAAGTTCCACATTTTAGATAATTGAAAATGATTTGTTAAAGGTTGTGAAGGATTTTCTGGGAGGAAAAAAAGAGAAAATGAAAAGAAACCAATTTATTGGACACTATGCCAAATGGCTAAAGTTTTAGATTCGTAAAAGTAAAATGAAGGAATATAAAGATGGTTTATTTGATCAGGGTATGTATATGTACATGTACATGTGTACGTAGCTGTTTTTGGTAATAGATTTTTGTTGAATAGGAATAAATAACAAGCCTGTAAAGATTTCATTATAGATGAGAAATGGAAAGAAGAGATATTTTATTATAGTATCAGAGAAAGTGATTAGTGCTGAAGCTGAGTCACCAAGCAGTCTATATATCATATTTAATTATCTTCCCTGGGATGGACTGTAATATAGGTGTGTCGTTAGTATAAGTATTATAATATATATTATATATTAGAGGTGGGTTCTTCCCGGTTTTGACCGGTTTGCCTGAACTAGTAATGAGCTACTAGTGACATCATGATGACATCAAGGAACCAGTTCGGTCGGTGTTGGCACATGGGTGCCGTCATTTCTTTTTATTTTTTGAAATTATTATTATTTTAATTTATTTTTCTTCTGAGCATGCACAGAAGCCAAGGTTCTGCTACTGTGCATGCAGTCACCATCTTGCTTTTCGCTTTTTTTGCTTTCTTTTGAATTTTTTGGCACTACACATGCGCATGCCAAGGCACAGCCACGTAGTGCAAGAGGAAGCAAACTGGCCACAAAGTAAGTTATAACCCACCCCTATTATACATGTTATAAAATCATATATTTTATGGCAATTAAAAGATATAAGTCATCTCTGTTTGGTTCCTAATCCTTTAGTGTTCTTCTCTGCATGTTTTCAAATCTATATATGATTCTTGAGACCAGAATCTGAGTGCATCGATGAACAGTTATTGACAAGGCACAACCTGGGCCTCTGGTGTATGTTCAGTGAAAAGGTGGTCCATGAGTGAATGGGAGGCTTCTGAAATGGAAAGCCCTGATGGCCCCAGGTTTGCCATATATTGTGCCTTGAAGAGGAGTGACTTAAAAAGACTGGGATGGAATAGTCCCGATGAAATGGGAGGGTCAGGTAAAATGCCCTCATCTTCAGAAAGATCCAGATTGAGACCCCTGTTATCATCCGAGATAAGAGAATGAGTGTCTCTCGCACTCTCCTGAGAGCGATGAGGATGCCACTCCTGGTAATGATAGCTTCCCTGGGAAATCAGGTCCTCTTCAACAGGGAGTGCTTGATCCAAGGCAGAAATGTCAGGGAGTCTGTTTTTGCAGAAACACTGCCACACTTTGTTTGACAGCTGCTGAGACCATAGCCTAGACACTGGAAGGGTCCTGTAGGCTGGTGAAGGCCTGCAGCAGTAAAAATAAAGGTAGCTGAAGGTCCCACTGGACCCGATCAATGGGGGCTGAGGTGAAAGATTGCCCCCAAATGTCTATATCCACCAAATGGAGATCACATGTGTCTATGGAGACATTGTCAGCAAAGTCTCCCTCTCTGGTGCTCCCTCTGCTAAGATGCAAGCGTCTACCTTGAACTGGCCCGAGTTGGGATAATGAACCCTGGGAAAGATAGCCCTCGCCTGACTTGCTGCAGATTTTGTGGAGTGCTTTGTCCCTGTGGGGCTCATCTTGCTGGGCAGCTTTTGAGGACTTAGATTTTCCCTCACGTGATTTACACACCCATTTAGCACCCTTGTGCTTTGTAGCATGGGCAGAAGTACTGGGGCCAGGATCAGACTTCGTCTGAGGGGAACCTCCCTTCTGCACTGCTGGCTGGCCCGATAGAGAAGATTGAGGGCCAAGGTTTTGCATCACCATCTTAGAGCCCTCAAGAATTGGCAGTTAGAGTGGGCCTGTCTGGTGGGAGAATTGCCACACAAAATGGCGGCCCTGAACAAAGCACAGCAATCAACTAGACGCTGCCAGAAACTGCTCTGCCGACTGCTGAGTCACAATGAAAATGCCTGGAGAGGGAAGCGGGCAATAGGAGATCTCCAAAGCCACAGGCCTATTGAAATACCAGCAAGAGGAGTTGATCTCCATAGCTAGAGGAGAGCCAGTGGGGCATTAAGGTGTCTGGCAACAAAGAGCGTCCGCTGGCTGAAAGCAGCAAGAGCTTCTGCTATGTGGCCGGGTTTCCCTCAATGAGGGGAGTGATAGGCGGGAGGAAAATTCAACCACCACAAAAAGCAAGCCCTCTTGGTTTAAACGGTTATGGGAAAATTTTCCCTCCTGGCCATTGCCACAATTACTTAGCTCTCAGGCTAGAAACTGTCTCAGGGTCTTTTAAATCAGTTGTATAGATGTACTGTATATTAGTTGATCAGTTGTATCAATTGTAATATAGATCCACGGCTGGTGGCCTTGGCCAAGCAGCTGGAGCCTAGACTCTAGGCCGGGGTGGGCAATTAATTTTGCCATAGGGCCACATGAGAAATTGGGATGGTTTTAGAATAATATAATTAACTAAGTTCTACCCAATACTGTAAAGACCCAGACCCTGGCCTGACTGAAACACCGAGACCCACTCTACATACCCCTAATTGTTTGCTTTATGGCAACATGGTGCACCACAGTCACTGCGCTGGAGTGTTTGCTTGGTTTCTGTGCACAGCCGCTCTCGATAGGAGGTTGGTGTCTGCTCCAGTGTGAGGATGAAAGAGTTCACCGCATCTGCCGGGATTCCTCCGGTTCCTGCTTTCCTCATGTTTCATCAGGAAAGCAGAAACAGGAGGAGTCCCAGCAGACACGGTGAGCTCTTTCATCCTTGCACTGGAGTGGACCCCAACCTCCACGGACCGCTCAGTTAGCGGGTGGGCCAGTCACAGACAGCGGGCCACCCCTTGCCCAGGTCTGCTCTAGGCCAATGATGCCTCTACCCTGTCCACTGAACAGCTGATGTAATTATCGGGGGAGGAAAGAAAACTCACAGAACGGTGAAAGCTGGATGCTATACCACACAAAAAAATGGAGCTATGATTCAGGAAACTGACCACATGTTCTAACTGTGGTGAGGACTGAGTCAAAAGTGGGCCATGGAGACAAAGGCAAAATTGACATTAAACAAACTCATTCCTCATTGGCTGAATGAGGTCAACCATCCTGGATGATAGCTCCATCTATCATGGAGAATGGCAGTGGCAGGGCCTTTGGCCCTATGCAGAAGATTGCCAGCCCTGTTCCAAGTTAACTTCCACAGACCAACAGATATATGAATGTGCTTATTTGCTTTTTGTTCCTAATCCTCAGTACAGATTTTTTTTAAAAATAAATCAAAATTTCTATAGCAAGATAACTGAAGGTCCCATTATAATATATATATATATATATATATTATATATATAACAATCACAATACAGTAATTCTTCCTTGAAAATAGTAACTGCAAAAAGGCAGAAAAGTAACACTTTGAATATTTATGACATCATTTATTACTTATACATATGTATAACTATCATTTTCCTCTTACTAAAATATATAAATATGAATATCTTTTTGTCTGTTCCCACTGTGCTCTTGAGGGAATTCTTCCAATATGCACTGATAACAATAAATACTGCAGTGAGTTTTCATTATTTGCTTTGGGTACTATATTTTGATGCCACAATATAAATTATTTTGTCTCTCCTGAAGAAAAGATGGATACCAGGGGAAAATGTTGAAAAAAATATTATTCTCTTATTATAGCTAAATTTTCTTTCCTTCCTTTTTCCCTCCCTCCCTCCCTTACTTCCTCTTTCTTTCATATCCGTGTGAATATAACTAGAAGGAAATATTTCCACTATAAATTGTAATAATGAAGTGATGCAATTAGCAGGAATATTTCTACCAATATTCAGTTAGATGAAGCAAGGAAATATATTGTAATTAAAGACTATAATGAAGTATCAGTTTGCAATATTTTCTTCTCGCTCTTGCAGCAAAGATCAGGTGTGTAATATTCACAGCTGTTAGCACCTAAATTTGACCTTCAACAATTGGCATAGGACTATTCAAGTAACCCAAAGAGATTAAATGGCTGGGAAGAGATGAAAGAGCAGGTCTTCAAAAGAAATGTAGAAGAGAAAAGAAACAAAATATGGGTTTGGCTAATGTGGATTAATGACTGGAACTGTAATCTTTTTAAAAAGGGAAGAATCAACTTGTTCTAGAGTAGCGGTCCCACCTTTCTGGCTCCATGGACTTCCAATAATAGCAGCTGTGGCAGCAGTGAGGCGGGAGGTGATGGTTTTGCAGACACAACCTAGTTTCCTCCCATGTACAAGTGAAGTTCCAGGTGCTTGTCCACTGCTTGCAAGGTTCCCAGCGAGTCACCAGTCTGTGGTTCAGGGCTTGGGAACCCCTATTTTAGAGGGCAGAGAGGTGTACCCTAGCAAACTGAAACATGGTAAAGCCTTCTGACCAGTGAAGGACTATCAAAATATTTACTAGCACACTGTGAGTGTGGCTTATGCAGGATGCCCTGCATTCTCTTTCAACATCTTTCAGTGCAAATTGGGTGCTCTTGGGTGGAGCTCCATTTTCGCTACCCTACTGCGTTCCCCACAATCCGGGCAGTAGCCCACCACTGCTTCTGCCTAAAGACAGATAATAATAATAATAATAATAATAATAATAATAATAATAATAATAATAATAATAATAATAATAATTATTATTATTATTATTATTATTATTCATTAGACTTGTATGCCGCCCCTCTCCCAAAACTCTGGGCGGCTATCCAGATCCAAGTCAAAAACAACATCTTTTAAGTGGCTGACAAGTATGAACAAAAACAGCTGAAAGGGAGTTATTTCCAATGTGTAAGATTGGCAGGAATTAGAACAGATATCCGTTCCTCACACAATATCCTGGACTTAGATTTGTTTGGATTCTACTCTTTTTTTAAAAAAAATCCAGTTCTTTCATAATAAAAGAATGTTTTTTTTAAAAAAAGGACTACAATCCATTAATTAGAGAGTCAATAAAACATATTCTTTCTATTTGTTTATTGTTATGAAGAAAGTAGGGAATTTGCACTCCCTTAGAAAAAAATATAAACACATCTATGTTCCATTGATTCACTTTGGAGGATTCTCCAAATTACTTTTCAGCTCAAAACCAAGGGAAAGTTATAGTTAATTACATTGGGGACATAAGCTCCACCTCCCATTTTCCAGAATGTAGACAAACAAGTTTGATATAGTGAATCTATTTTTTTCCAACCAAACTTTCTAGCTTGATGTTGACAATATTTCTCTCTCTCTTCTATTGTTCCTACAGTTAGGCATGGATGAAAAGATAGATGGTGTTGTGATTCCGTCTGAGGCTCCTCAGGGAACGGCTGAACCTCTGCCGGCTCCCTGCTCAGAGGGGGAGGATGAGGAACAGGAGGAGGAGGAGGCCCAGGCAGAAGGGGAGGAGGAATATCAGGCCGAGGGAGAGGGAGAACAGCCAGAGTCCCCCGGGGTGGAGCTCTCCCCAGCAAGCAGCCTGGAGTCCTTAGATGAAAATGCTCAAGCCATCATCGATCACAGGCAGAGAAGAGCAGCACAACGAAGGGGACAATTAGCCAGGTACTTCCAGTCCTAAATAGGTAACAGCTGGGTTTGGGTATGGTTCTCCCCAGAAAGGCTGAAAAGGCAGACCCACCCTTCCTGTATTGTGGAGTATTATCTTTGGGAGTCCTGGGACCTGGCTGTGATCTTTGACGTCTCTGATTCTGGCTTGTGGCCTTGAAGGCTGAAACCTTGGGGGAAAAGGCGTGGGGGATTATTCTCTACAGTGGTGTGTGTGCCAGCAAGAAGTCTGCTGTATTGTCTGGCCGTCAGGACTTTGCTGTGAAGCCTCATAGCCTGCCTGTTGGGAAGAACAGGTTTTTCTCTGTGTTTATTTTTCAAACTATAAAGTGCTTTTGCTTTTACCAGCGTGTCTGGCTGCTTTTTCCAGTTGGTGTTGAAGTCTGGGGGCACCCAGACAGAACAGATGTAAAGAATGATATTGGAGGACTGCGAAAGTATTTTTTCTTGTTAGCAATTCTAGGACAAATTCTTATGCTTGAATCTGAACTGCATGTTAAGAATTGCTTCACCACGATTGGATCCTTGATCTCCTTATATCAGCAACTTAGTCAGAATTATTTTCTTATTATTATTAATATAATAAGAAAGATCAACATGTTCAAAATACATACAGTGTGCTCTCTAGTTACAATTCTTTTGAGTAATGGTCATCATAGTAATAATAATAGAGTTCTCTAAAAGTAATCTCATAATAAGAGTGTTTTCCTCTCATAACATTAATACATATTTTTAACACTAATCAGAATTAATCAAAATTAATAACAGTAATCAACCATAATAATAACATTCTTTCTCTTGTAGTCTTAGAAGTACTGGCTCCTGTTTCTCTTATTTAATCGTCAAAAAAAATAGATCCCATACCTCAAAATATTCAGTGTTTTTCTTTTCTTTAATTTCAAATGTTAGTTTATTCACTTCTGCACATTCTAAAAATTTTGTTATTATCTTTTCTTCTGTGGAGATCTCCTCACCCTTCCAATGTTGCGTGAATATGATTCTGGCCTCTTTTAACACATGCATTATTAAATACGCATTCCTTTTACTGTATTTGTCTGGTATGTTGCCCAACAGAAATATTTGTGGTTTTAAACCTGTGTGTTCCTTTATCATTTTTTCTAGTCAGGTGTGTATTTTAGTCCAGTATTTTTTACTTTCAGACATGTCCACCACATGTGGTAATACAAGCCTGGGGTTTGATTGCACTTTCAATACTCAGCAGACATATTCTTAAATATTCTAGTTAATCTTTCTGGGGGGAAGTGCCATCTATAAAACAGGCCCGGCTGTGCCACCACAGAGTTTTCCCTTTGGCCTGTAGTTGCGTGGCCAGCCGGAGCGGGACATGCTATGCCTCCACAGCAAAAGGTGCCATCTGACCTGGCTTCGCCTCCGTGTGCTGTGCCTAGAAGGGACCGCTGTCACTGCTCTCCCTCCCCACCTGTCTGCACACGCCCACCTGCCCTCCTGAAGCAACAGAACACAGAGCTACACACCCTCCACCTCTTCCTTCTCAGCAGACTCGGCTTCTTTACCCTCCTGGCCAGATCCACGACCCTTGGAGCAAACCCCCCCGACTCAAAAAAGTCCCTTATTGCATGGTAAAATCACACGCTTTAGTGATAAAAGCACACATAGTGAAAAGCAGATTTAAATTGCAAGGAAAAGGGGAGTTATTTTTCTCTTCGGAATGAAGTGTCAACAAGGTCTGGGAAAGGCACCAAACTTGGCCTAAATGGCATTCCTTAGATAACAAAGTCCATTTATCATTCAGGAATATGAATCAGCTCACTAAAATCCCGGGCAAAAATCATCCAGCAGAGAATGCCTTTTTCTGAGGCAGAAATCATGGTTTTGAAATCTTTTTTAAGCACACCTCCATTCTAAAACCTCTTCCATTGAACAGCATTGAAACCCCACAACCAATTCCTTCTCCCACCACCAAACAAAAGCAAACAGGCAGGAATGCTGAGGGCAGGTGAACATGTGCAGCCAGGTGCGGAGGGAGAGTGGCAACAGCGGCCCAGTGGCGGGCCACCAATTTCAGCCCTACCGGAATGCGCCGGGCGAATGTCCCTGCGTGTCCTCGTGACTGGTGCGTAATTCATCTTCTGCACATGCGCAGAAGACGAATGTTGAACAAAGATGCACGCGTATGCAATTACTGAGGTTTTTTGCTTCCACGCATGCGCAGAAGCAAAAAACCAGGAAATTGGAGAGAATAGGTAAGAGCTGCCCGCCGCGTCGCCAACCAATGTCACACCTCTTGCCCTTGTTCCCCTTGCCACTTGCACTGCTGTGCCCCTCGCCCTTGCTCCCCTTGCCCCTGCTTACCTGATCTCCTCCTGCAGGGGTCATGGCACAGGCAGCAAGCTGGGTGGCCCCAATTCTGGCCGTGAAACATGCTCTATGCTCTCCCGGGCTGCAGGCATCTCTCCTGAGCCCTGGGAGATCAAAGAGCAGGCCACGTGCCCGGAGCTGGGGCAGGCTACTTTTGCTGCTGGCCCCAACTGCCGCAGCCAAAATCTCTTTCTGGCAACAAAAATTGCCGGTTTCTTTACTTCCGGGCATGCGCGGAAGCAAAAAACCGGTATTTTTTTACCGGAATCGATCCAGTTGCACATGCAAGGCATGTGCATGCCTGACCGCAACCACTAGTGGTGCGGGACGGCACACTATGTTGTCCCCAGCGGAACAGGCGAGTGGTAGTAAAAACTTTGGTAGCCCTACACTGTGAACCTGCAGGCATGCCCTGCATTTTCTTTCAACATCTTTCAGTGCATTACCCCACTGCGTTTCCCCGTCTGGGCAGTAGCCCACCCCTGCAGGCACAGCAAACAGAGGTGAAGATAGGCAAGGCAGCCCCAGTGCATGGGCTGCATCAGTCTCTCTGGCCACATGCTATTTGACCCTCTGTGCATAGGCAGAATGCTTTGCACATGCGTAGAGGGTTAAAATACTGAAAACGGTGGCCTCCAAGCAGAGGAGATACAACTAGCAGCTGCCGGTTCTCTGAACCAATGGCAGCCATCGCTATCAGTATGCCCAAACCAGGGCATACTGGAGGCATAAATATAAATAAATTTTACCCCTGGTACATTCTATATTTAACAATCTAGTATATCAGGGTATCAAACTCAATTGCATTAAGGGCCGCATCAAGATTGTTTTTGACCTCGAGGGGGAAGGGGGTTGGGCGTGGCTGGAACGGGTGTGGCCAGCTCAACATCACTTTGGCCATGCTGGCCTCCTGCAATCCTTTGCCAGTAAAAACAGAGCTCATGGACGTGCGCAGGGCTCCCTCTGGACTCCATTTTCAGCTGTGTGGGCCTCCTGCAGCCCTCTGTCAGAGAAAACAGAGCCTGTGGGCTGCACACAACCCTCCTGAACTCTGTTTTTGCTGTTAGAGGCACAACGGCTGGTCCTTTGCTGTTTCCAGGGCAGCCCTGTGGGCCAGATCTAAGCACCCCATGGGCCGAATCTTGCCTGCAAGCCAAATCCATCCTGCAGGCCTTGAGTTTGACACTCCTATAATATATTATCTTTTGAATAAATAGGTATTTAAAATTTATTTACATGTTGGATTTTTGTTTTAATGAAAATGAACTCATAATTTATGATTTTGACAATTAGGATAAATTATAGAAAGAGAGTCACGATGTAACTAGAAAAAGAAGTGAATTTATAATTGTTCTTATAACCGCTGTACAAAAGATCAGAAGCCAGATCTTCACACCTTATTTTCTATTTGTCTTTCTTTCTTGTACTATTAGTTCTATGATTTTTTTTCTGTTTTTCTTACTTATTCTATATTAGGATAGTAATACAGTGTTCCCTCGATTTTTACGAGGGATGCGTTCCGAGACCGCCTGCAAAAGTCGAATTTCCGCGAAGTAGAGATGCGGAAGTAAAAACACCATTTTTGGCTATGGACAGTATCACAAGCCATCCCTTAACACTTTAAACCCCTAAATTACCATTTCCCATTCCCTTAACAACCATTTACTCACCATTATTACTGGTACTCACCATTGCATAAGATACTTAGTGATCCTGATATTTATAAACATAATTATTTATTAACAATAATTATTTTTTTGTTTTTTATTTGCAAAAATTATTAACATAACTAAGGATCTTCTTCAATCACCATTTCATCGGGCACTTCTGCAATGGACGCTGAAGGCGATGGCGCGACAGACCTCTTGGTTTTCGTGATGAACATAGTTATGGGTAGTTGTTGGCGCAGTTTCTTTTTTTGGGCTAACATGGCTCTGTATGGTGTAACAATGTTGTCAAGGGAGGCCTTAAAGTGAATAGAGCAAGTCATGTTGGGATCCCAAAGTTCCACAATCTGTTGGAGATGTGCAGCGCTTCTGTGAACTTCTGCAAGCCGTTCAAGCGTTAGGCCAACCTCTTCTTCTTCCTCAGCTTCTTCAGCTACCTCTTCTTCCTCTTCTTCCTCTTCTTCACTCGCTGACCTGGTCAGCTCTTCCAGATCTTTGTCTGTCAGTGGTAGGCCATGCTCATCAAGCAACCCATTGACTTCATCGGGTGTCATGTCACTGAAGCCTTCTCCACCCAATAATTGTGCCAGCTTCACAGATTTCTGGACTGCAGCATGTTGAATTTTTTTGGGAGCAAATTCCCTGTAATTATGCACCACTTCTGGCCACAATTTCTTCCAGCAGGCATTCATTGTCTGTGTCTTCATATCCATTAAGGCATTCTGAATGTTCTTCAGACACGATGTGATCGTGTACTGACGCCAGTAGGCCTTCAATGTTAAGTTTTCATCAGCGTCCAATGCTTCCACGAGGCTTCCAAGGGAATTGCGTGTGTACAGCACCTTAAACGTGTGGATAACGCCTTGATCTATTGGATGGATAAGTGATGTGGTGTTTGGTGGCAAGAATTTGACTTGTACCCCATCATGTTAATGCGCCAGGTCATCATGGCCTCCAGCATTGTCCATTAGGAGAAGCACTTTGAAATTAAGTCCTTTGCCAGTCAAATAATCCTTCACCTGTGGGATAAAGCACTGATGAAACCAGTCCCGTGTGAGGGCTTTTGTAATCCATGCCTTAAGATTATGCATTCAGTACACTGGCAACGCATTCTTATTTCTATTCTTTAGGGCTCTGGGATTTCAGGACTTGTAAATGAGACCTGGCTTGATCATGAAGCCGGCTGCATTTCCACACATGATCAAAGTTACCCGATCATTCTGGGCCTTAAAACCAGGGGCTTTGGCTTCGTCTTTCATTAAGAAAGTGCGCGATGGCATCCTCTTCCAGAACAGCCCTGTTTCGTCCATGTTGAACACCTGTTCTGGAAGGTAGACCCTTTCTTCATTTCTCTTTTAAAACGTGCCATGGAAATACTGCTCAGCTGCACCTGTATCTACTGAGGCAGCTTCTCCGTGCAATGACACGCTCCTCAGGCCATAGTGCCATTGAAATTTATCAAACCCTCCCTTACTTGCCGTGAATGTGGATGGGGTCGGAGAAGCAGTGGATGTTGATGGCTGGGGGTCTTCTAAGTCATCGGCACCTTCATCAACATCTTCTTTTCCTTCAGCTGCATCACCTCCTTCTTTGTTCGCCAGATGGGTGTAGAGTTCTTGTGCCTTTGTCCGTATTGTATTGGTATCCAGTGCAATGCTCTTCTTACGGCAGTCTTGTACCCACACGGACAAAGCAGCTTCCATTTTCATAAGCCGTTTATTTCTAGGCGTCACCATCCTTTTTGCTGCCTTGTTGAATGTGAACATAGCTGTTTGTCTTATCTTCTTTTCATCTTTCCGAATGTATCTCACACTTGATTTGTTTATTCCATAATGCCGCCCAACTTCCGCATATGAGCGACCCACTTTTAGCATACCTAACAGTTCAATCTTCTCTTTAATTGTCAGCATCTTCCTACTCTTTTTACTGTCGCTGCCTCCACTCTGCATGGAATGTTTAGAAGGCATCTTGGGTATGTCTTCTAATAAGTTTTAATAGTTGTAAAAGTACTAATGCACGCCGGGATAACATCGCTAATTGGCTGAGATTTCGGGCCATCAGCAATGACGGGCGAAATTTTTGCAATAACACCATCGATTGGCCGAGATTTTGGGCCATCAGTGATGACGGGCAAAATTTTTGCAATGACAACGCTGATTGGCCGAGATTTCGACCAATCAGCAATGGCAGACGAAAGTTTGGTGATGACGTATGACATCATCGGGCGGGAAGAACTGTGGTATAGAAAAAAAGCCGTGGAGTATTTTTTAATTAATATTTTTTGAAAAACCATGGTATAGGCCATTCGCGAAGTTCGAACCCGTGAAAATTGAGGGAACACTGTATAGTAAAAACTATATTAGTTTTTATCTTTGTTTTTAAAACCTTATAATTAGATGTAAAAATTATTTGCAATGTTTTTAATTGCCCAATTCAGACAATTGCAACAAAAAAAAGAATAAAATGTTTTAGTTTTGAAAAATGAAATTCTGGCAAGACAAGTATCGGGATGAAAAGGGTAGAAAATTAACTTAATTCAAATGTTTTGCATCAATGTGGACTCTTTTAATATTTTAATAAAACAGCAAGTGCATTAGGAGGTGATTAAGAACAAGATCACCTTGGCTAGAGAGGATCATTTAACCTTCCTGAGTAAGAACAGTGTTAGAAATGATGGTCTTTGGCACAGTGGGAAAAATGATTAAATACTTCTCAAATGAAATAGAAAATGCAGATTCTGCAGACAAATTAGGGCAAAACCTTATTCTTTTACCTTAGCTAGCAATATGTCTTAGCCAGCAGGTTCTGGTCAACATCAGCTAAGGGATAAAGCAAGACTTTGGCAATATATGTAACAAAAGCTTTTAATCTTTTATCAGATGATAAAATGTGTACATATTGTTGGAAGATGACAGGAAGTTGTGAGGAGAAACTCACTTAATAAGTGCATGGAATGTACTACCTGACTCTGGTTTCTTCCCCAAACCTCAAAATTTTTAACCTTAAACTGTCTACAGTCGACTTCATCCCATTTCTAAGATGTCTTTAAGAGATGTGCATAAGTGCACCATTGTGCCTACTATCCCTGTCCTACTATCCTATTGTCCAAATTTACATATACCTACTTTGCTTTTGTTTATGTTTATACCATACCTATTATCTTGTACGTTTTGACAAACAAACAAATACAATAAATAAATCCTCGCTTAACAACAGCAACAAGGATTGAAGAGATTTTATCACTATATGATTCAGTTACAAGATGCCGTGTTTTATGACCAAATCTCTTAGTAATGGAAATATCAGTTCCAATTGCTATCAAGGAGCACAAAAAATATGAAACTAAAATTAAATTTAAAGAAAACTAAACTAATGACTCAAGAATAACAACCATGACATGGGTCCAGGGTATCTGAGGAGTTTGCTTACTCTAATGGAAGGGGCCTCCTCTGGATGCCATCAGCTAAGGAATTTCATCTGGGACTGGATTCAAGCGGAAGTGTGTTTTCTCAGTCCCATTGTGTGGAACATTTGCAAGTGAGAACTGCTCCCACTCTTTTGCTCTTCTAGAAGGTTTCCAAAACTAGGTTTTGCTGGTTGGCTTGAGGCTCGTAGGGGAACGTTCACTCTTGGAGGTGCCTGATGGAATAAGAATATTTATCCCATTAGATATATTTCCTTAGGTCTATTCCAGCGCCGCCGCCTCCTCCTATTATTATTATTATTATTATTATTATTATTATTATTATTACTATTACTATTATTAATTAAATAATAAGCATTAAAATTGACAATTTTAGTTTAAGTGACAGCTAGCTCTAATTTTTAAACTTGGCTCTCAATAGTAAAAAAACCAGTAATCAAGAAGTACACCACGGGCTAGCATTTGATAGGGTAACAATGATGACCCTAGAAAAAATATTCTGATGCTTCTTACAACGATCAGAATTGTGCAGGTAATTAAGATATTCTGTGGAAGCAAAAACTGGACTTTGGAGAAGTAAGATAAAAAGAATATTGTCAGTTTTGAACTTTGTTGATAGAGAAGACAGTCAAGAAAACAAATGATCATACATTAATCAATCCAGAATTCTCACTTGAGGTCCCAATATGTTGGAAACATTATTACCGAGAGCAAGCTGCAAAAGATGACGAAAAGAGGGCAACCAGCAGCAAAGTGGATAGACTTGATTAGAGTGGCAATGTTTATTTATTTATTTATTTATTCGATTTTTATGCCGCCCTTCTCCTTAGACTAAGGGCGGCTTACAACATGTTAACAATAGCACTTTTTTTAACAGAGCTAGGCTATTGCCCCCACAATCCGGGTCCTCATTTTACCCACCTCGGAAGGATGGAAGGCTGAGTCAACCTTGAGCCGGTGATGAGATTTGAACCGCTGACCTTCAGATCTACAAGTCAGTTTCAGTGGCCTGCAGTACAGCACTCTACCTGCTGCGCCACCCCGGCTCATGTTGCACCGTTTCAAGAATTTGAAGGGTCAGGTTGGGAGCAAATAATCATAGTCCCTTTCAACTCTATTAATAAAATAAAATAAAATAAATCTAGAATTGCTAATGTTGACACAATTGTTGAAAATAATAAAGATAGAATATAAATAAATGAATAAAATAAATAAACAAATAAATAAAATACTGTAGCACCCTGCAGACAGCCATCCAGTTTCCAAGGCAACTTGATCGCTCAAAAACCGATCTTATATAAAAAAAATTATGTCGAACCAGAATTCATTCAGTTTCTTATAATTGTAACCCACTGTAAATAGCCTGAATGTAAAAAATGTATTTTGAATCTGGAGAGAAAACACTTCACTTGCAGGAATTCTTACAACACTTCTCATTCCTACAACACTTCTAAAATTTGCTAATGAGGAGTCTATGCACGAGAAAAATGTTACAATTCTGGCAGAATTTGCTAAAGTCAAGCAGAACAGAACAAGAAATAAACTCCAGCGAGTGTCTGCTAAACATTTTCATAATCCACACCTATCATTTGGACTCAAGCGATATTTTCTTTTGTTTTTTTTATAATGCATCTGTCCATTTCAGATTGGTCATAATTACACAAAAGAGCCCATGGGAAGCATCAGTAGATTTCTTCAGAACAATATTGCCACATTATTCATGGCTAAGAGGTATTCATTTTTCTTTATTTATTAAATTTCTATGCCACACATCTCCTCTACAAGGTACTCTAGGCAGCTTACAAATTAGGTTATCTATTAAAATTTTAAGAAAACATTAGGCAAGCTTTTATGAAAATTGACATAGCTCTTCTAAATTTTATTTTAAGCCTGCTTTGAAATCATTCTAAGACTCACTAGAGCAAATTGGATAGCATCTAGCAAACATTCTAATATATCTTTACTCTAACGAATAGCTGAATAATTTGTACTGACAAATATACTTGTCAGTTTTGATTGTAAATCTCAGATCTTATCAAGCTCAATTCTGCCTCTTAGTCTTTAGGATAATTAACATGTTATAAATTAATTATAAAATTAATTATCATTTCTTTTAACAATGACATTTTCCATTCAGGTGGTCTGCAAAATGTTAGAAAATGGTTGAAAAATGTTATAATTGTTTGTTTTTGACAAATTATAATTTTTTTGACTGAAGGCACAAACCTACTGTACATTATGTTAAGGATTTTCGTCTTTCCCTTCCAAAGCTTCATAAGGATAAATGGTGAACCTCTTATCAAGTGCAATAGGAACTAGGATTATTATAAAAGAAATCATGTTCATGTTAATTTGTAAAAAAACAACAAAAATTAAGCAGCCTGTAAAAAAGTTTATTTTTCCAGTTATTCACTGAGTATTTTATTTGCAGAAACATATGTCCAATTTTGCAGTAACTTTTAATATCTTGAATCAAAATGTCATTGTAAATAAAACATTCCTACAGTATTTTACCCATCACCACAGTTATTTCTGGTGATAAGATTTTCTTGCTAATTTGTCTTTTTTCCCCCTGTTTTTCGGTGTCTTCACATTAAACAGTCTTTCTGTGTCCTTCAATTTAATTCTTTCCCCTCCCCCAGCCATTCCAGTTGTTGCTTTCCTAGCTCTCTATGGAATGCTTGTGCCTTGAAGCCCTCATGGTTGCTAAGCAACATTCCTCATTTTGCCATGTGGCTAGCTGCTATGGCAACATCTCCCCACTTACTTTTTTTCAGCTGTTTGCTACCATAGTACCCCTGTCAATGCAACCATCTGTGGCAGGGAGTAGCCAAAATCTACCATGAATTAAATCTACTTTTTGTCTTGTTCTGGTGCTTTTTAATGGATTATCTGATGCCTTGCTGAATGTTTTCTTAATGTCAAATAATTTTTAAATTTATTTTTAATTTTGGTTGTTCTCCATTCCAAGTAATGTTTCTTTTTACATTAAATTTTGGAAACATTTTACAATTTCCATTTATATTGATTTGTAAATTTTTGGATGCAGATCCCATTTATTCCCATTTAATTGATTTGGGCACTGGCCCAAACATAAAACATGACTGATTTGATCAAGAACTCCAAATTCAGAAACAATACTTATTTCACTTAATCAAACTAACCAATATTCTGTCCATGATAGTACGTAAACTTTAATTATGAAGAACATTGATAATTAGCAAGAAACAAGTAATTTATTTACTTATAAGGTGATTATTTATAATCTGTAAATTAAATATATAAAACATCAGACTATAATGCTGTCTTAGCTGTGTTGATATTTATTTTTATTTTACAATTATCTTCTAATTTATTTAACTATTCATTCAAATAACAATAAAGCTCCTTTCCTCATCATATAACACATATTTTCAATTATCATTGTACATAAAGTGAGCGCTATCAAAAAACACACATGTAAAGTGCTTAGGATGGCAATTCTTAAGAGTTAAATTCAAGTAAACTCAGTGTTCATATATTTGAGTAATGTACAACCAGTGTATATGATTACGAATGTGTTATTAATGCTATATCAAAACATATAAGTATTTTAAAAATAAAACAATACATAAAATAATTATCTTTTGTGCTCTGAAAAATATACTGCAATTCAAAGCAACAGCAACCATTTTCTGTTATTATGGAGCTTTCAAAGATACAGAGACAAAAGCATTGGCAACTCCCATAAATAATCTTTCTCCATTTCTGATGCTCTATTTCTTTTGTCAAAATCATTTACAAAATTACATGTATTGCTTGCAATAATTTGGACTTGGGAATGTTTTTGTTACTTGCGAACACCCAATATTTTATTGAGGGCGAATTTAGGTGGGGTAATAATTTTTAAAAGTATGATTTAGTTCTTCTTGCCATAATAACTCCACCCATGCCAATTCAGTGAAGCGGTTGATGTGATGTGCCGGTGCCTGGAAGCTGTAAGGGTCTGGATGGGAGCCAACAGCTCAAGCTCAACCCAGACAAGACTGAGTGGCTTTGGGCATTCTCTCCAAAGGACTGTTCCATCTGTCTGTCCATTGTCCTTGGGGGGGGGGGAATATCTGACCCCCTCAGGCAAGGTCCGCAACCTGGGGGTCCTCCTGGACCCACAGCTGAGCCTCTTGGCAACTGTAAAACATAATTTGTCAAGTGTTTAGTCCTTCTGCGGCCACTTGCACATTTCTTTCATGTGCATTAGGTGTTTTTACCACCCAAATTAGTAAAATTATTAGTAATAGGTAGTAAAAACACCTAATAAGAAAGCAAAATCAGATTTTTTTAAAAAAGGCCTTGATTAAAAAAACCACCCCAAAATAATCCTTTATTGGCATGAGAAATACTCACCAGAACTTCAAGGCTCATTTAAATAACAACAGTCTGGACAATATAAACATCTTGGAGGGGCTCCCTTCTAAATTGCAGGTTTCATGACAGAGAAGCCATACTTCCTAGGGGCCACCTGGTGACATTATTTAAATGCAATCTAAGCATGCTATTATGCCAGATCTTATGGGGCAGGCAGAAATAATGGTAGATATGTAGTTCTTCAATGAACCAGGCTCTATGAAGATTTATATATCACAAGCAGCACCTTAAATTGTACTCAGAAGTAGATGGGCAACTAGTTTAGCTCATACAATGAAGATGTCATATAAGCATAGCAGAGCATACCCATAATTGTCTGTAAGGCCACATTCTGTAACAGTTTCAGTTTCCGAATAGTCTTCGGAATACAGTAGAACCTCGACATACGAGCTGCTCTATATACGAGCATTTCGAGATGCGAGCTAGGAGGGGAGAGATATTTCTGTTCTACTTACGAGCCCAAATTCGGGATATGAGCGCTCACCGCCTGTCCCTGTCAGCGGCCCAGCCACCTTCATCCCTCCGGAGCAGCCCCATCCCGGACGGAGCGGCCTGAGGGGGCCGGTGCGGCGCCGCCTTCGCCTCCTCCCGCGCCCTGCCCCTGCTCGGCAATCGGCCCAGCGGCATTGCTGGCGTTCCAGGCGGGCCGCCCGGCATGAGCACCGGTTTCGTGCCTCTCAGGCCAGGCAGACAAGAGGTGCGGCGCTTCCACGGGGAAAGGAGAAGGAGGCGGCTCAAGCCCTTCCCCGTGCGCCCCTCCGGAAGAGCCCCTCCGGAGGAGCCCCTCTGGCGGTTGTCCGGGCGGGTGAAGGTGGCTGGGCCGCTGACAGGGACAGGCGGTGAGCGCTCGGAGGGGGCACAGCCCGGAGCGAGACTTGGCCTCCGCTGTGGCTGCTGCCCGTCTGCTTCTCTCTCCCTCCTTCCCCGCGGTGCTTGGCGAACGGAGAGGCGGTCGCCTCACCTGCCGCCCCGCTCTGCTTCCCTCCCTCCGCAGCCTTTGTGTTTTTGGCTGGGGGGGAGCAGGATGACCTTCCTGACTGCATGTCATCCTGCATGCAGGATGACATGCATGGCAAAGGGGCGGGGAGGATCGGGAGGCTCAAGCCTCCTTTGGTGGTGGCGGCCGGTTTCTTATTTTTGGGCTTGCACGCATTAATCGCTTTTCCATTGATTCCTATGGGAAACAATGTTTCGTCATACGAGCTTTTCAACTTACGAGCCTCCTTCCTGCACCAATTAAATTCGTAAGTCGAGGTACTACTGTAGTCTTCATGGCAGGCAGTAGGGAAAGCAAGTACAATGCTTGGCTGCATAGCTAGAGATATAACAAGCAGGAAGAGGGAGATTGTGATCCCGCTGTATAGAGCGCTGGTGAGACCACATTTGGAATACTGTGTTCAGTTCTGGAGACCTCACCTACAAAAAGATATTGATAAAATTAAACGGGTCCAAAAACGGGCTACAAAAATGGGGGAAGGTCTTAAGCATAAAACTTAACAGGAAAGACGTCATGAACTCAATCTGTATAGTCTGGAAGACAGAAGGGAAAGGGGGGACATTATCAAAATATTTAAATATGTTAAAGGGTTAAATAAGGTTCAGGAGAGAAGTGTTTTTAATAGGAAAGTGAACACAAGAACAAGGGGCACAATCTGAGGTTAGTTGGGGGAAAGATTAGAAGTAACATGAAAAATATTATTTTACTGAAAGAGTAGTAGATGCTTGGAACAAACTTCCAGCAGACGTGGTTGGTAAATCCACAGTAACTGAATTTAAACATGCCTGGGATAAACATATATCTGACTGTAGATCTGTAGGTCAGCGGTTCAAATCTCATCACAAGCTCAAGGTTGACTCAGCCTTTCATCCTTCCGAGGTGGGTAAAATGAGGACCGAGATTGTGGGGGCAGTATGCTGGCTCTGTTAAAAAGTGCTATTGCTAACATGTTGTAAGCCACCCTGAGTCTAAGGAGAAGGGCGGCATAAAAATCAAATCAAATCAATCAATCAATCAATCAATCAATCAATCAATCAATCAATCAATAAACAAACAAACCAACATCTATCCATCCTAAGATAAAATACACGAAATAGTATAAGGGCAGATGAGATGGACCATGAGGTCTCTTTCTGCTATCAATCTTCTATGTTTTTGTTTCTATAACCCATATAGGATGTGTTGCAACAATCCTAATGTTAGTGATTAAGCCATAAGTGACAAGGAAGTCAAAATCCAGAAAATGGTGCAATCACTGCATGACATGAATCTAGCCATAGCTGCCATCTTCCCTTTAAGCATTAACTAAGAATCCAAGTGAACCTCCCATTTGAGTTCCAGTTTTGTCTAGGAATAACCACTCCCTAGATAGACAAAGAAGTAAAAATAGCAAATCCCTAGGATCCATAGTCTTGCCCATATTTTCAGAGTTAAATTTATGCTTCTTCCTTTCCACCTGGATCTTCACTGCGAAATGCTCTTGAAAGCACTGTTAGGTTGAAATATAAAATCAAGTATCATTAGTGTACTAATAATATTGCACATCATTTTATTGGATACCTTGACAAAAGTGTCATGTAGATTTTTAAACCAATTATTAGACTGTCCAGCCCTGATACACCCTGTGGATAATATTTTGCTCTCTCCTCCATAACAACACTGAATGAAACGGGCCTAATGTCTCATAAACCCTGTGATCAGCTCAGAAAGATGGCATGACCTTATCAAAATCCAAGGTGGTTGCTTCACAGATGTCACACCCCACTAGAGTTCACCCATCAGCATAATCAATACTGTTTCCATCTGATCTGAAACCAAACTGGAAAAGTTCCAGATAATTCACTTTATCCAGGACTCTGTTACTTTTTATTTTTATGTTTTTAGTTTCTGTATGTTATTCTGCAAAGGAACTGCTTTTAGTTTTCAAAAAATGCTATAAAATTTTAAATAAACAAATAACATAAAGTAAATTATGGTGAACAATAATGACTTTCAACTAGTTAAGTCTTGGTCTGATCTCAAAAAGAATAAATAGGCTCGTTTGTAAACCATTGAAATGAGAATAAAGAAACTAATACAATATTCTACTTAAATCGGAAAGTGTGTAGAAAAATAATAATTCCAACTGAATGTTTGATTTTTGCAGAGGCAACTAGATCAGGGGAGTCAAACTCATGCCTTATGGGCCAGATGCAACGTGTGATGGACACGCCCATGCCCAGTCTAGCGAAGGGGGGGGGGGAGACACAATACATTATGTGACACTGCCGTGACACTGCGACTTTGACACTCCTGAACTAGATTGTACAAAACTGATCTTGTTATCAATTTGTTATAATCTTGAGTATTTGTTCTCCCATTCCTACATAGACAATAGGTCTACCTGAAAACCAGATAATTAAGTATTTAAATTGGCATGATATCTCCCTTGGACGACTCCTCAGATTCTTCCTCTGAGGTTGGCTCAAGGGAGGATGAGCTCATTCCTGGCATGTCAGGAACTGGGTTAATTAATGACTCTGAACAGCCGGCCAAAATAGATTTACAGGGAGCTTCAGCTGGGGACAGCTTGCATGGGTGGTCAGTTAGAGAAGGAGGAGCTACCTTTTGTGCTGGATGGAGGGCATAAAGGGAAGAGACAAGAGCAATGGTTATCTGCCAGATTACTTGGGAGAAGGCCCCGCCCATCTTGATGGGCTGTACTGGAAAACAATTTATCACTACAGACAGAGAGAAGTATTGTTAGGAACAATGTGTTTGGTTTCTGGCTGTGTGTGTTTGTTCCTCATTTCTCCTGCTGGACTTTGGAGGCTCTGAACCTTTCTTGCCAAATGAGCTCTTGTGGGCGTATTTCAGTTTGGCCAGGTAGATTTAGTTTGCTTAGTAGACTTATTTGTTGGAGTGACTTTCCATTGTTTTATGGACTATTGGTCATTGCTTTGTATATTAATCTTGGAATGCTTGTGGCTGAAGTTATTTGGGACAGTACTGAGGCTGGGTGAAAGGAATTGCTGGGGAACATTAATAAACTCTCTAAATCACATTTATGTGTGTGTATGAGTGAGTGGAGCAGCACATATGAAAAGTATAGCTAGCACATTCCCATTAAAAGTAAAATAGATGCACAGTTGATTAAAATGGTATCACATTTATGTTTAACATATATGGGATAAAAAAAAGAAACATTATATTTTAAGGGAACCAAATAATGTGCGTGGACTAATAAGAATAAATATTTAATATTAATGTATGAATATTAAATACTGGTATTTACATTTCTTAGTCCACATACAATATTTACTTCCTTAGAATAAAAAGTTCCTTTTTCATGCAATATATGTTAATTATAATTTTCTATTTTTATGCATTGTCGCATGATAGTTCTTTCTTCTTTTTCAATATGCAATGCCTTCAAACAAATGTATAGCTCTAATAGGTTTTAAATTCAATATTCAACATCTTTCTTAAAATTTAAAATAATTAAGAACTTTATATTCCAAATTAGTTTGGAATATAATACAAGGAGTTTATATTCCAAATGACTTCTAAGTTCAATATACTTTAAAGAAAACCTCCGTTGATATTGATGAGATTCACATATTGTGCAGAATAAGTTATTCAACATTGCCCAAAGTCAGTGAATGAACTGAACAAATTAGAGTGCCTTGGTTCACACATTTTGCTAAGTCACAAACTATATTATTGTTTAATCAGGATTAAAATAGATACAGATTCAATCCCATAATGAAATTGCCTGAATGAACATTTAAAAGAACAATTTAAAAAATAATTACAAAACCCATGTAATGACTCTCAGTAATTCTCATGGCCAGATCTAGATGGTATCGCATTCGGTCAATGGCCCCAGGCCTGCCGGAAAAGCCTTTACAGCTTTGCAAAAGCCAGTAGGGTGGAGAGGGTACGGATCTCTGGGGGCAGCTGATTTCAGAGAGCGAGACCACCACAGAGAAGGCCCTTTTCTGTGACACTACCAGTTGGCATTGTTTGGTTGAAGGGACCCTGAGAAAGCCAGCCCTATGGGCCCTTATAAGTCGCTGGGAGCTATGAGCTGGGGTGGCGCAGCAGGTAGAGTGCTGTACTGCAGGCCACTGAAGCTGACTTGTAGATCTGAAGGTCAGCGGTTCAAATCTCATCACCGGCTCAAGGTTGACTCAGCCTTCCATCCTTCCGAGGTGGGTAAAATGAGGACCCGGATTGTGGGGGCAATAGCCTAGCTCTGTTAAAAAAAAGTGCTATTGCTAACACGTTGTAAGCCGCCCTGAGTCAAAGGAGAAGGGCGGCATAAAAATCGAATAACTAACTAACTAACTAACTAACTAACTAACTAACTAACTAACTAACTAAATAAATAAATAAATAAATAAATAAATAAATACAGTAAGAAGCGGTCCCGAAGATAGTCTGGTCCTAAGCCATGTAGGGTTTTATAGGTGATAACCAACACCTTGAATTGCATCTGGAGACTGATTGTGAGCTAGTGCAGCTTGCGGAGAGTTGGTGTGATGTGGGTGTATCTAGATGCATAATAACTCATGCAGCTGCATTCTGGACTAGTTGAAGTCTCTGAACATTTTTCAGGAGTAGCCTCATATAGAGTGCATTGCAGTAGTTGAGCCGTGAGGACACAAGTGACCGTGTGAAGAGCTGCTTGGTCCAGGTAGGGTCGCAATTGGTGCATCAGGCGAACCTGTGCAAAGGTCCCCCGAGCTACAAATGAGAAATGTTGATCAAACCTCAGCTGAGAATCTAGGACTTCCAAATTGTGAACCCTCTGAGGGAGGTAATTCCACCCCCACCCCCCGAACTGAGAACAGACAGTTGGTATGGTCCTTCGGGGGCAGTACCCACAGCCACTCTGTCTTGTCGGGGTTAAGTTTGAGCCTGTTAACTCTCATCCAGATCCTCACAGCATCTGTGCACCAGCACATCACATCCACTACTTCACTGAACTGACGTGGGGTGGAGATGTATAGCTGGGTATCATCGTATTGTTGGTACCTCACCCTGTGTCGATGGATAGCATCTCATCTGAACTACCATTTAAAGGAACAAACAGTGAAGTCAAAAACAAAACAAAACAGTGCCATTCATCTCCTCTTCCTTATTTTCTTCCAATATGCATAAGAGGCTGAATGCTTAATGAGAATACAAGTAGGCATCACTACCCACTCAACATTCCCCTTAGTACTGTATTGTAGTGCACAATATGCAATTATCTCACCTCCTCTTTCATCTTTGGTTCATGAGTTATGTATTAATATGTATTAACCTCAAGGAGTCCAACCTTCACACCAACCAGTGACAAAAATAGAGCTGGTAAATGAAAATGGTCTTCTAATTTTCTCCAAGAAGCAACACCATTTTATTTATTTGCATTTCTGGCTGACTAACTCTAACGCCCCCCCCCCCCCCAACCACTTATTCTGCCATTACACTGAAATAGGTAGAATGGTCAAGATGAAACAGCAGCTTAGCAACAAAAGATCCTTCTCCAAATGAAGAAAATGTGTCTAGCATAACAGAAACACGTAGGCTTTAATCTGAAATTATGCCAGTATGTTTGTCCACTGATAAGAAAAGCCAACATAAGCACACTATTCCTTACCATCTAATACAAAAACATGGGATAATTATTTATTTATTAGATTTGTATGCCGCCCCTCTCCAAAGACTCGGTGCGGCTAACAACAATAAAGAAGACAATGTAAGCAAATCTAATATTAAAAATAATCTAAAAAACCCCAATTTAAGAAACCAATCATACAAACAAGCATACCATGTATAAATTCTATAAGCCTAGGGGGAAGGGAAAAAATTTCAATTCCCCCCTGCCTGACGACAGAGGTGGGTTTTAGGGAGCTTACGAAAGGCAAGGAGGGTGGGGGCAACTCTGATATTAATTTAGCACAGTATCTATATTCTATACATTTCCAACATATCTAACAAATTCACAATAAAAACACACAGTAAAAGAGAAAACTATTTGATATAAAACTTCCAAATGCCATTCCCAGCCTATCAGATTAAAAATAGACATTTAGCATCCTTCACTTTTTAATAGACCACAGGAAAGCAAATTAATTCAATATCATCTAATTTAGGCCCCAAGTTCCTGATGGAACAAAACAGCTTTCACTGCCATCATAAAAGTTATCATACCAATTACCAGGGTCGTATAGACCTTTTGAGGCATAGCTATGTTCCATCATATTTATTCTTCAATTTTCATCAGTTTAGTGTGTCCTGTTTATAGTTGTTGCCAGTGAAGGGTTGCCGGCTCCTGCCACTACCAGTGCGCTCCGCACGTGCTCTGTGTCTCTGGTGGGTCTGTGCGTGTGCCCAAGCAAGATTCTGCACATGCACAGGGAGAAAAGTCTCACGAAGGGATGCGTGCACTCATGCTGGTTTTCTTTCCTTCTATGCATGCGCGGAAGCAAAAAAATAACTGAAAATCACCGAAATCTCGCACGTCCGCACATCCTCTTGCAAAATTTTGCTTCCTGAGCATCTGCAGAAACCAAATCTCGCTCTGACACACGTGGCTGGCCGCTGGTCACTGTTTTGTCTGGGTCACTCCAGAAACCAATACCAACCCAAAAAGAGAAGCCAGACACACTGGTAAAAGGCTGGTAAAATTCAAGATTAGATTAGATTTAGATTTATTGGATTTATATGCCGCCCCTCTCTGCAAACTCGGGGCGGTAACTGAAAATGTCCTTACAAACAGGAAAATGCTGTATCTTCAGATATATCCACTACGGCAAAAGTCCATGCAGCAATACAGAATTCTTGCTGCCAAGCCGCGGCTGTAGATAGCAGACCTACACCTCCCACAGGCCTTCCAAAGCTGCTGGGCCACAAGCCAGGAACAGAGACGCTGAGAAACAAGACAGGATAACGCAACTCCAAACTGATAACACTCCACATGGCTTCAAGGGCTTGCCTGCCTTTTAAACCCTGCTAAGGAGGACCAAACCCAACCCCAGCTGTTCCTAATTCAGTGCTGATAATACTTCTTTAATTGCTCCTTTCTTTGATCTGACCGTCTCTGTTGCATGTCAATGACAGCTTGAGCTTCATCACCTAATGACTCCAAACTACTGGCTGGGGAAAGCCCCCCCCCCCGGGGCTCTCATGCTGTTCTCCTTCATCCCATTCCTGATTTTCCTCTCCCCCGTCCGACTGTTCAGCCCCCTCCTCTTCGCTGTCATCCTCCTCCGGGCATGGAGCCAGCAGAGACATAACCGATCCCTGAGCAGCCTCAGGCTGAACCACAACAGTCACCCAGAGCTGCACGGACATCACCATTTTCCCTACCAGAACGCCGATCCAGGTAGGAACCCAAAATTGGTTGTTGCTCTTAAAAAAACCCAGCAATCTGTTCATACATTCTCTCTCTTCTGACCTCTTCTGAAATATGCAACAGGTGGTTGTTCCTATCTACTCTCTTTTTTTATACATTTTAGGCACTTCACTTGCTTATTTATTTGACCCTTTGTGGAGTACGATACTGAGAGGCGATCATCAATGATTTCATCATCTTATCTGCCCCCTTGAATTCACTGAGTAGCATTATGGTGGTATTTTTATCCAGGAATCAAATTCTTCCCATACCTTACAATGCAAAGTTATGGGCACTGGCAGGGCCGCCGATAGGGGGGTACTACTGGTAGTGGGGTACTGGGCCTGGGCATGAGGGGGGGGCGGTTTTGCCCACTGTCGCACATGCGCAGTACCGGCCCTCTCTTCCCGGCTGCCTGCCTCACCAACGAAAAAGGCGGGCCCTCTGGCCCTCGCGAGGCAGGACTCGAAGAAGCCCCGACGGAGCCTTTGGCAGCGCGGTCCTCCAGTCCCAGAGTAAAGCGTGCGGCGAAGGTAGGAGCCCCTTCGGGGTGGCGGTTGCAACTTGAGCTTGTGTTAAATTTTGTTTCTTTCCTAAGCAGCCTTCTGTGTAAAAAAATCCATTTGGGAACGACTCGTTCCCAAATGGATTTTTTTACACAGAAGGCTGCTTAGGAAAGAAACAAAATTTAACACAAACGCAAGTTGTAGGCTTCGCACGCGTGCGCCAGTGTCCCCCAAAAGCCCCCCCCTGCGCACCCTTTTCCAAGGGCGCGCCCGAAGCCGCCCCCGCCCCCGCGCCCCCAGCGCCTCTAGCCCCCTAACGCCCCCGTGGCTACTCGCTGCTGCCCTCGCCCGCCCGTCCGCTCTACCTCTCTTCCCTGCAGGCATTCTCACAGCGGGGGCCACCGCGCTCTCTCCATCTCCCTGCTAGCCTGCCCGGAGCATTCAAAGTAAGAGCGAAGGTTTTTCTTACTTTGAATTTTCCGGGTTGGGCTGGCAGCAGAGGGGTGGAGAGAGAGCGCGTCAGCCCACGCGCCCGACATTCCAGGCGCCGTCCCCTGACCCCGGTTTCTTGGATTCCTGGTGGCGGCGACCGAGCCCTGACCAGCGGGCTCCCGACCGAGCCCTGCGGCGGGAACGTAGCGAGTGGGGCACTCCCCGCCCGGCTGCGGCTCTTGTAACTCGGCCCGGGATGGGTGTGACTCTACGGGCTGCCCTCGTCGGGGAAAGGGAGGGGAGGGGAGGGGAAGAGAGGGCCAGGAGGACACAGAAGGGAAGGAAGGAAGGAAAAATAGGGAGGGAAGGGAAAGACGGAGGGGAAGGAAGGGGAAGAGGGAGGAGAAGGAAACAGGAAGAAGAGATAGGTTGGTTGGAATGAAGGAAGAAGGGAAAGAAGGAGAAAGGGGAAGGGAAGGAAGGAAGGGAAGGAAAAGAGGGAGGGGGGGAGGAAGGAAGGAGAGATAGGTTGATTGTAATTGAAAATTACAATTGAAAGTAATTGAAAATTACTTTCGCCAGCCTCCGGAGAACGAGAGAGAGAGCGATGACAGAACAAGATAGAGAGAAAGTGAGAGAGAGAGAGAGAGAGAGAGAGAAATAGGGGGAGAGAAAGAGATAGCAAGAGAAAGAGAATGAGAGAAAGAGTGTGAGAGAGAAAGCAAGAGAGAGAAAGAAAACAAGAGAGGGAAAGTGAGAAAAAGAGAGAGAGAGAAAGAGGGGGAGAGATAGAGAAAGAGAAAGAAAAGAGAGAGAGATCAGAAAGGAAGGAAGAGTGAGAGAGGAAGAAAGCAAGATAGAGAAAGAGAGAGAGAAAGAAAGAGATGAGATAGGAAGGAAGAGAGAGAGAGAGGAAGAAAGCAAGAGAGAGAAAGAGAGAGAGAGAGAAAGAAAGAAAGAAAGAAAGAAAGAGAGAGATGAGAGAGGAAGGAAGAGAGTGAGAGAGGAAGAAAGCAAGATAGAGAAAGAGAGAGAGAGAAAGAAAGAGAGGGGAAGAAAGCAAGATAGAGAAAGAGAGAGAGAGATAGAAAGAGAGAGAGAGAAATGAGAGAGGAAGGAAGAGAGTGAGAGAGAGGAAGAAAGCAAGATAGAGAAAGAGAGAGAGAGGTGGAAAGAAAGAAAGAGATGAGAGAGGAAGGAAGAGAGTAAGAGAGAGGAAGAAAGCAAGATAGAGAAAGAAAGAAAGAGATGAGAGAGGAAGGGAGTGAGAGAAAGAGAAAGAAAGCAAGAGAGAGAAAGAGAAAGAAAGAGATGAGAGAGGAAGGAAGAGAGTGAAAGAGAGGAAGAAAGAGAGAGAGAGAAGAGTGGAAGGAAGAGAGAGAGAAATGATAGAAAAAAGGGGAGAAAAAAAGAGAAATGAGAAAATGATTGAGGCAGAGAATGACAGAAAAGAGAGAGAAACAGAGAGAGAGAGGTGATTCTTGATTTAAAGCATATGGTAAAAGCACTTAAATAATAACAGAGAAAAAAACCCAGCCCTCACCTGTTTTTATTAATAGTTTTTCTGGTTGTTTTAGTTTTAATAGTAATGGATTTTGGTTTTTTAAAATTATTATTGACAAAATTGAACGGGTCCAAAGACGGGCTACAAGAATGGTGGAAGGTCTTAAGCATAAAACGTATCAGGAAAGACTTCATGAACTCAATCTGTATAGTCTGGAGGACAGAAGGAAAAGGGGGGACATGATCGAAACATTTAAATATGTTAAAGGGTTAAATAAGGTCCAGGAGAGAAGTGTTTTTAATAGGAAAGTGAACGCAAGGACAAGGGGACACAATCTGAAGTTAGTTGGGGGAAAGATCAAAAGCAACCTGAGAAAACATTATTTCACTGAAAGAGTAGTAGATGCTTGGAACAAACGTCCAGCAGACGTGGTTGGTAAATCCACAGTATCAGAATTTAAACATGCCTGGGATAAACATATATCCATCCTAAGATAAAATACAGGAAATAGTATAAGGGCAGACTAGATGGACCATGAGGTCTTTTTCTGCCATCAGTCTTCTATGTTTCTATGTTTCTATTAATTTCTTTTAATAAAAAAGAAGGGATTTATTTATTTATTATTTCTATGCCAGTCCCAAGTTTTTCCTTATTTCCAGATTGCATTTCTTCTTGGTGAGGTTCCGCCCATTGCTTCTTGTACTACCTTCAGGTGGCATGGAGAATAAATAGATGCCATCTGCTCTGTGGCAGCCCTTTAAGGATTGGGAAACTACTATTATATTCCCCCTCAGTTTTCTATTTATTGAGTTAAACATACTCATTCTCTTAGCCCTTGTTCATAGGATTTAGCCTCTAGGCCAGGGGTGTCAAACTCAATTTCATTGAGGGCCACATCAGGGCTGTGTTTGACCTCAGAGGGCCGGGGGAGGGCTTGCCCAGGGTGTGTGGCCATGGTGGGCATGGCACCGGATTTGGGGGGCAGTAGTTTTAAAATGGCCGGGGGGGGCAGACACTTAGGCTGTATGGGGCCCCAAAATTCCTGATGGTGGCCCTGGGCACTGGCACTGTATTTATTAGTAAATTTATGTCCTTTATATCTTCGAGACCACCTTCTACCACATACCTCCCAGTGACCGGAAAGAACCCATAGGTTTGGTGTCATTCAGTTCAGTCAGCTAAACAATGTCAGCTGGCAGGTCTTCTCTGTGTTTGCCCCAACTCTCTGAAATCAGCTACCTCATGAGATCTGCACTAGCCCCACTTTATTGGCCTTTCAGAAAGCCTTAAAGTCCTGGCTTTTCTGACAGGCCTGGGACCATTGACCGCAGGGGGAATGATTAGTGAGGTCAGCAAATGAATGTATGGATGATTGTAACTATTTTAATAGTGAAACATTCTTTATATTGATCTATATCTGTTTTGTGTTATGAGCTGCCCTGAGTCCCTGGGGAGTGGGATGGAATAGAAAATTAATCAATTAATTAAATATACTACTGCAGACAGTGGTCGTGAATTCTGCAATCCTTTCCTGTATTGGTTGTCCCATCACTACCTGCTTACCAGGTCTCTTCTTCTATACAGGTAGTCCTTGACTTATCACAAACGAGCCCCAAAATTTCTGTTGCTAAGTGAGACAGTATTAAGTGAATTTTGCCCCATTTTATGATTTCTCTTGCCACAGTAGTTAAGTGAATCAATGCAGTTGTTAAGTTAGTAATATGGTTAAGTGAATCTGGCTTCCCCATTGACTTTGCTTGTCAGGAGGTTCATTATAAATGAGACAGTTGCCAAGCATCTGAATTTTGATCAGGTGACCATGGGAATGCTGCAACTACTGTGTGAAAAAAAGTCATACATCACTTTTTCAGTGCTTTGAACAGTCAATAAATGAATTGTTGTAAGTTAAGGACTAACTGTGCTGCTTTATTTCTTTACTAATACCTATCGTTCACTTGATATAGCTAAAGCCATTGAAATATGTGGGGGACTGGGGAAGAGCAAAGATGACAACCTGCTTACATGGTGTACATTTATTCTTACAGAATGAATGGGATTGAATTAGTCTTCAAAATTAAGGGAAATGGAGAGTAAAGAGACAATGAATGAGGCAATTTTTATTTCAATGACCGACTGTCTATGCTTCTAGGAATCTAACAAGTAAATAGCAAATGTACCTGTGCCTTTCATATGACAAATTAAATCTAGGAGAATTCTCCCCCCCCTCCCCCATTGAGATGAAGCTTGTGAGAAATGGAAGATTTCTCCTTCACTCATAGATTTTTGCTGAAGATGTTGATTATTGGTTATGTGTAGCCAATGAACTTAACAGTAGAAGACAAACATCTGCATAAAGGAGCTCTTTGCGGTGGATTAATTTTTAAAGATTTATTTTCATGTATATTTCCAATTTTCTGGCTGTTTCACTGAAGTGAGAATTGGGGCTATTAAGCAAGGAATTACGATCTGGATCCGGCCAAGATAAGAATATTGTTGATTTCTATGGGTTTTAATTGTTTATATTGCTTTTAAATTGCTGTACACAACCCAGAGTTCGGGAGTTGTGGGACTTATAAATAAAACAACAAACGAAGAGCAAATAATATGAATTACACCTAGTTCATATGGAATCATATTGTCCAGCCTTACCTGTTATGTGTAGCCAATGAACATTAGAAGACAGACATCTGCATGAAAGAGTTCATTGCGGTGGATTAATTTTTAAATATTTATTTTCCTGTATCTTTCCAAATTGCTGGCTGTTTCACTCTAGTAAAAACTGGGGCTATTGAGCAAGGAATTACGATCTGGATCTGGACAAGATAAGAATATTTTTGATTTCTACGGATTTTGTTTATATTGTTTTTAAATTGCTGTACGCCGCCCAGAGTCCGGAAGGAGTTGGGGGGCTTATAAATAAAATAACAAATGCTTAGTGTTGCGGTACTGTGGGAGAAGATACCAAGTTCTTTCTACCAAGCTATTTAGTTTTATTCCCATCTCCCACTTCTCCATTTTCCACCGCTCTCAGATGTCTAAATATTAAAAGTTTGGTGTCGTTTACTGTTTGATTTCATTTCATCAACACATTTAAAACAGGAACATTAAGATTTTTAACTCAAATAAGTTTACAGAATAAATGAGTAGTCTTGTCCCAGCAGAATACCTTAAAATATCTCAGCATTGCTGCAGGCAATGAAGTAGGAAGGGATATGTGGAAGAAAAGACTTGTGGGAGCAGGGTGTGGAAAATCACTGTAGAGAGGAGAAAAGCAGCTGGTAAGATATGTTTATAGAAAAAGCAAACACGGTAGGTTTTTTAGCCTTTCCTATTTCCCATTTAATTCAACTATTTTCTAGCTGAAAACTCTTTTTCCCAACTCAAGATCAAAACGTTGAGATAATATATTGTGCTTCAACACGACACATACTATTACTATTACATACTATTTTATTACCTAACATTTTAGTCACAAGAGATATATTGTGGATAAAGAACATACAACTCAAAAAAAGCAATCGAATAGGGAACTTATTTTGCTTAGGAGTAACCTTAAAAACCAACTCGCCGTTTACTTGATGCTTAAGACGACGTTGTAGATCGCCTTGTGAGAGAATATCAGAATGTAAACTTGATATTCCAAATATGTCACGCGAGTAACGGCAGCTTCATTTTACAACGGTTACCTCCACAGTGTAGCAACATTATTCACTACTTTTACCACGGAATACAGAAATTGTAAACTGACACCGAGGACTCCTCCGAAACAGTATAAAAACACGAAGCTTCTCTTCAAGAACAAATGGTTTTTTCAAAGCTATCACGATACACCGAACTAACGCCAGCCGAGACAGTTCAAGCTACCACAGTCAGCTTGGTAAATCCCCTAGCAGCACTTTCTCCCGCTGCCGCTGGCGTCAGTTTCTAAGCTTTAACAATCCACAGCGACCTTCCTTTCCACCTTAACTCGCTTATCAACTTATCCGCCGCTCCAGCCAATAATTTTCCTTACTGCAAGAAGGGGGAGGAGCTTCCAGCAAAATATGCTAAGTAATTGTGGACTATTTGCATAACACTCGAGACGGCCGGCCCGCGGATTGGCCGGCGAAAGAATGCAGTTCGCACGTCCGTCCCCCTCAAGCTTTTTTTCCCCACAGGAGGCGTGGCCAAGAGAGTGGGAGGGGGAAAGCACAGCTCATTTGCATAACGGCCCAGCACATGCTGTAGGCTGTGCGAGGGGTTTTTTTTTCCCGAATCATCGGCGGCAGTGGAAGCGGACGGGAGCACTTGTAGCAGCGCTCTGGAACCACCGGCGGCGAAAAGAGTTCTACTCGCAGGTACTGCTGCAATCCCAAAGGGGGGGAGGGGGGAGCGAGCGGGTGTTGGATATAGGTCAGGTTTTGTGTTGGAAACGGTTGGCAGCCAGCCGCAGCCGATAACACCTAAAGACAATTCTCCTCAGGCATTTTTTATGAGGAAAGACTCTGTCTCCTTTTTGTCGATCCCCCTCCGACTTGCCTTGTCCAAATCGCTGACGCGGTGGAAAACAATTTCCGGAGCCCTCACCGCCGCTCCCGGCGGTAGTTTCTGCTCGCTCCTCACCGTTCCCCTCCCCCCGGTTGGTCGATGGGTGGCGGTTTCCTGTGTCCTGGCAGGAAGCGTGTGCCTGAGCATGCGCATTGCATAAGCGCGCCTGAAACCCTCGTTTCTAGTGTTGCACGACGAGGAGGCTTTTTTCGGAGGAGGCGGCCATTTTCCCGTTTTAAGAGCAGTCGAGGACACCTGATTTGGGTCTCACGGAATCGGTTAGTGATGTTGCTATTTAAATTTACATCGTTGCTGCTGAAGTCTGACTGAAATGACATTGGCTGGGTTAGCCTGTTTTTTGATGTCATTTGAGTTTAAGGTAAGTACGGTGGGACGATTTTGTTTGTCTTTTTAACACAGGTTTAATTTTTATTGATTAACATGTAAATATTTGGATATCACTGCTCTCTACTTATGTTATGTAAATACATACTATAATACTATAGTTTGACTAAATAAATAAATAAATAATATTAATTAGTTGTATACGTTCAGTTTTTTAAAAAATGTCCTGGTTTTTAGCCCTGAGAAGGAGCTGAATACACACAAAGTGAAAGTACTCATGGGATCCTTCAAGATTTAGACTAAACTTAGAAAGTAATAATACAATTAATAATAAGGTAGAGCTTTTAGTATTATGGAAGTTAACAGTTTACTCATTTTGCTCTTTGGATGATTGGACAATGAAAATGACCTTTTTCATTTCAGTAAAAAATGTTTTTCCAGTTGTGGATTGTGTTCAAAAAGTTGGATTTTCAAGAGGAGTGTTATCTTGTGTATTTTTGCATTCTATGTAATGTTAATATATGTTAATGTTTCTGCTTTTGTTTATTCAAGGGGCCCAGATTGTTGGTGCAATATGCTGATTCTGTAAACCGCTTAGAGAGGGCTGTAAAAGCAATATGAAGCGGTATATAAGTCTAAATGCTAACAAAACATTAACATGTATATAAGAGAAAATATTTGTTTTCATTTATAAATAAAAGTAGTCATAAATTGAAAAGATATTTACTTGAAATGATATTTGCTATGGATTTAAACTCCGCTGCTAAAATATTGACAAAATTGACAAAAATGTAAATTGAGAGGCTATTTGGCAATCCAGTACTGCTAGAGTATAAAAGAAAAACTTGGTTAGACTTATAGCATTTAGACTTATAATTATTTAATTCTCAATTATGCATTACTTAGAAACTTGTAAAAATTACTTTAGTTTTGTAGTTTAAAATAAAAATGCCTCACATAAGTGTTTTCTGGAACTATTTCTGCTAATTTATGGCTTTTTTTTAATTCTGGGAAAATGGTATGGCAATTTTGCCATGCTTATAATTATGACAATTATATCAAAATTAGCAGTATTTTAAAATATTTAACTTTTGAAATGGCTACACTCTTATATGACCTCTAGTTTTTTAACAAGATAAATAAGAGAGCTCCCTTTGTTTTGCATTATGAGTGTCTGTTTTATTCACAAATAACTTTCTTTGCTTTTATTTTAAAACCAGCATGGTAGTATCAGCAAAATTATCTCAATTTAACAGTAAGTATGCTATCCACTCTGAAACATGGTAGATAATGTTGCTGGTTTTTAGTTTCTGTTGTGGATAATACATAGATGGGGAGATTTAAACTGCTATATTTTATGAAACTTCAAACTGTGGGCACAATCTTCTGTATGAATAAGCAATTAAAAGGTTCCAAATCTCCTTGTTTTGTGTTCAAGGATTATGCATCAGTTTATTGTGAAGTAATAGAAAAACTGTATGTCGTGTACATGCATATCTTTCATTCTTATACATTATAATACAAAGAAGAGCGAATGTTGTAATGCTCACTGATTATTCATTATGGCGTTATGTCTTGGTATCTCTGAGACTAAGAATCACAATGGGAAAATGACATATCAGTGCCCTACTTGGAAGTGTGTGGACACTATACTATATGCCTTGGGAAAAAGCTTGCTCTGTATCTCTATATCAATTTATTTTTATTTCACATTTATAAGTTCTGTAAATGACTTTTTGTAAAATATAAATTGTTCTTAGTCTTTGAGAGGGAATGATATTCTTTCTCTTCTGATTTGGAGGAAGCTTTGTTTTTTTAATTTATATTTTTCCATTCTGTCAAAAGATCTCAAATTTCTTTGGAATGATGCCAAAATTTAATATGCACAACAACTCTGTGAGGTAGGTTAATATTGATAGTATAAGAATGGCTAAACAGGTTTAATATAAATATCATGAGGGAAAAAACTTCCAAATTTCACTCATTTTCAGTTAATTTAGTTTCTCATGTAAGAAAAAAGAATTGCAAATATTATTTCCTTCCAAGCCAAACATACTGGAAAAATATTCTAAATTATTTTCACTCCCAGTGGGGATAGAAAGGTACTCTCTTTAATAGTAAGGGAAACCTTTTGTTAAGTGTTTTTCCAAGTTCTGTATGTTTAGGTATTTTCAGTATTGCTGCATTAATCTGATTCTAATTCCCCATTTTGAAAAAAACTTGCTTTGACTTGTTTGTTTTGTTGGAAAAGAAGTGATGCATTGCCAAGAACATATTTTAGATTGGTTCAATATTTTGGGTTACCATAAATTATTTTGTCTAAAACTACTCAGTGGGGTAACCAATCTGGTAGAATTATTGAGGCTATGGAAATGACTAGTAACTCTATACTCAGTTTTCCCTCTGGCAAATAGATGACACCACAGCTGCCCCATGGAAGCTGTGTCATGATTGTGCTCATAAAACTCCATACGTAACAAATTGCCCTTCTCAGAAAAGGTGAGACAAGCATGAGCCTCTCTCCTGAGTGACTGCGTTGACTAGAAATGTTTGAAAATGTAAGCTTTCATCAGTTCTTTCAAAACTGATTATTAAGCCCTAATGTATTTAAATTTAAAATTACACTTTCAAGTATTCTATTATTGATACTCTTATGGTTAAAGAGAATGTCTGATAAACCTTCATAAAGGTTTATGCTTTTTATTGTTATGCCTTCATATATTTGTGTCAGATAAGAAAAAAACAAAAACTTATAAATCAAACTTATAAATCAAAATATATGAATATTCCAAATAGCCAATGATAGTAAGAGATGATAATAATTATGATTTGTTAATAAATAAATATAATAGTAATGTATAGTAAATTTTTATCCTTGTAAATTAATATCAATCAAAAAGGCTATCATCCAGACGCAATAAGGGTGTTTCATGTGGTTTGCAAGGAGAATCCCCAATGTTTGCAGTTATATAGAGGAGAGTAAAAAAGACGCAAAGCAGATAGAGAATTCTAAACAGCCCCTGAAGATGTTGTATTCTCCGTGCTTCTGACTGCTGGCTAAAAGAGAGGAATGGAAAAGTAAGATAATAGAGAATTTATGAAGGAGAACATGGACGATTAGAACCTTGACATGTGTTTATATACCGTACATTGCAACACTTCATTGTGGTAGTTACTTTAACCTAGGGAATTTTAAGTCATAAGGCTATGTCCAACATTAATTTTATTCATGCAGTGAAACATCTATTTCCTTCTATGTTTATTTCACACGCTCTAAGTTGTTCTGAATCCTAATGCTCTATAATACATTTAGGAGGTATGAAGAAACCATATTGCTGAAAAAGCAGTAAACCCCAGTAGAATGTTACGGCTGATGTAGAGTTTCCTGCAATTGCCCATAACTATCACCGCATACCTATACTGCAAAGGGGTAGTCGAATAGTCATAAATTGCAGATGGCCATAGGTGAACTGACATAAACATCACCCGAAACCCAATTATGGATCTTGCATGCTGGTTGGTTGATCCAACTTCCTGTTCTGTGCTTTGCTGTTTGAGCGTTCTCTAGTCAACAAACAACAGACAGATATCTTTCGTCATCTACAATGTCAGAGAAGTCTGCTTGACCCTTGAAAATTTGATGTATTATATTGACTGAAACTGCCAAGAAAAATTCATTAAAATTGTTCATTTCTTAACATTCCAAATTGTCAACTTAAATATTCTAACCTAATTTTACAATACCAAGGATGGTATATTATGCGAATTTGGAGACTTTTGTTTTTTATAAATTATGTATTTTATATTACACTACAGTAAGACTGTGCACCAAACTGCAAATATAGCAGCAGTGCAGAAGTAGTATTTCATTTATTTTTTTACTGAATTTGTGTTCCACCATCTCACTATCAAATGACTGGGCAGCAGCTTACAATACCATAAATAACAGAACAAGTAGTATGAATAAAAAGGTAGGTAGAAAGTAAAATATTTGCATTTTACTATACTATACTGTATAATGCTCTACATTTGCAGCTATCCAGACTTCCTGATTACTCTGTTTTGTTTTACTTCTTATATGCTGTTAAGTGACCACATCCAAATGATATAAAGATCAGTGTTTCTTTAATATAAAGATTGCATAGTAATTTTAAGAATTCCATCTCAGGAGAAAATATTGTTAAGCATGTATTTACACTACCATGCACATATCCATAAAATATTACATGAGAAGCAAACACTAATATTAAGTGTGGTTGATTAATAAATGAACATAATAATGGGAAGAATTTTTCCCCTCTTCCAATCACCATAAGTGATTCTCCCAAAATCTTACTAGTGATTTTAAAGTATATCATTCATTATGATGAACTATAAACTATATAAATCATTATATAAGAGCATTTTTAATTACTGCTAAAAATAATAATTGCAAGGTTGACACCTATTAAGGAACTTGGAATCCCATCATTGTTTAAAGCAGTATCAAAATGTTATTTTTATTTAGACATTATACGCTGATAGGATAGTAGCAATACTGCCAATTTTTGTATGGTATAATTATCTTACATATCTTATATTTTGAAACAAAATATTTAAAATAGAAATGATCAACTTTTTGAAAAGTTACATTATTTAAAATTAAGAAACATAGATTGCAATATATAAGTAAAAATTGTTTCTGTGGGAATTCACAAATTATCATATACTGTATAACAAAAGTTCCTTATCATAGAGAAAAACTATCTGCTGAAAAGTTTCCCTCTACAATATTCAGAATTTTCCCCTGAGGTTCCACCTTGTGTATGAAAATTGGGTATTTAGTTTTTCCTAGTTATTTTAGTTTGTATTTGGCCATTAGAAAGAATGTCTTTTACACAAGACTTAAAAGGAAGCTTCATTAGTGAAAAATAAACAGCATAACAAGAAACACTTGTCTGGACCAATTATTATTTAATAAAATTAACAATATTAACACGATTTTTATGTAAACTTTCTTAAGACAGTAATTGCATAGGTAGGCTATTTGAGTGGTTTTGTTTTTGGGTATCAGTATTCTATGTGATATCCAAGTATAAGCGTATCTATAAAATTATGTTTAAAAACAGCATAGAGAAGATATTTTCACAAATAATCTTGCTGAATTGTGAGCAGTTACAAACAGTCCTCATATATTAACTTGTGAATGAGTTTAATATTGCTCCTTTTCAGTCAGCAATTTATTGACTCCAAACAGAAATATTTACAAATGTTTACTATTATTGAATTTATGCCTGTATCATTGAACAGATTTATTTAATTTCAAAATCCAAGATTTCATTGATTTTAAGACTATAACTTTCATTTTAAAAGTTGATGCAACTGTATTTCAGAATTTTTCCAGTAGGCCATGTCTTTCTCAGCAACATAAGATAACATAATTTTAGGTACTTTTAAAAGTTTAAATTATATCCGTGCTTCTTTCTTGGAACATATTGAAATATATTTAACTTTTTAATAATAATGAAGAAGTGCAGGATATTTTTAAATAGCAAAGAAAAGACAGTAACCATAAATTTTTTTAAAATCCCATAAACATTTTTAGTTCATATGGAAACTATTTTTAAAAATATATTTATTTGATTTATTTATTTATTTTATTTTTATGCCACCCTTCTCCTTAGACTCAGGGCGGCTTACAACATGTTAGCAATAGAATTTTCTAACAGAGTCAACATATTGCCCCCACAATCTGGGTCCTCATTTTACCCAGCTCGGAAGGATGGAAGGCTGAGTCAACCTTGAGCCGGTGATGAGATTTGAACCGCTGACCTACAGATTTAATATAAATATTAACATAAAGTTTATATTACAAATAGCAACACTGTTGTTTTGATTAAAAACTTAATTATCTTTAAATGGTTAAAGTGTATAGTTCTGGCAAGTTAAAGTATATCATACAACATCCAGAAATACAGCCTCTAACATTTCAGAGGATAGATATTAATAACTCCAAAGGTTTTACAGGAAATTGTCTACATAACCAATATACAACTCCAAGATCTGCATTAATATCTTGTCCCTTGAATATACAGTACTTAGCAAAATATTTTCCATTGAAAGGGTGCTAGAGCAATCTTGATTGGCTAAGACCTGTTGGTGGCAGGGCAGAATCAATAATACTGAATGGAGTTTTTACCAAAAACTCAGAAAACTAATATATCTAATGATTTTTTTTTTGTGGAGAAATATCAGGATGGAGTACAAAATACAGCAGAAAGTAATTCAGGTGCAAAATCAGTCAACTTCTTTAAATATTGCTTCATTTTTAAAAATATATTTTTGTGTTTTTGAACTATATTCTGTGTTTGGTAAAAGTGAATTGTAACTAGTTGCTTGGAGAGTCTCCTTCCCTCTAAGCCCCTAGTTAGGATTTTTTTATATTGTTCTTTAAAATATGTCTTATGGACATAGCTGCAGTTTACTGATGAGTTTAGATTTCTATGTTCTACAAATAAGCAGTCTGGATCAGCGGAACATTCTCTCAGCATGGAGACTATCTGGGTATTAAATTTTGTAGTATTTTTTTTGTCTCCATGTTTTCAGTGCTTTTTAAGGAAAATCTTCTGACCTACTGAAAGCTAATGTTTTAGAGGAAAACAAAATAAGCTTGAAAAGTACCCATTTCCTCTTCTTGCACTAGTGTTCTATTACAACATAATTGTATCTACTGAGAGGAGAGTGTATGTAATAATACCAAAGGTAAATCTAAATGGTCTTACCCTCTTATTTATGAGATAATGAAAATTGAGTGGCAAAGCAAATACAACCCAACCATAGATTGTTTATTAAATAGCTGGCTGCTGCTGGGCAAATTTTTGGTGCTGGATTTTTGCTGAACGGAGCATTTCTGTAGATACACAAAGAATAATTGTTAAACATTGTTCCCTCTCTTCTTGCCTTGTATTAAAATGAAGAAAAGCCATTGAAAATCTGGTTTCCACCTACTTAATTCTATAATTTTGAACGGCATTATAATTCTCCAGTTAAAAATTAGCTTCGATGTTGAGTGGCAGTTGATAATTCCAGTAGTATTACGAGTGATTTCAGTATATTCTTTATTTCAACATTCCACCCTCTTTTTCCCCTTAAAATTCTGCACATATCTATGAGTAACAATCCTACTTATAAATAAAACTGGTCCAACCGAAATTGCATGTTTTTGTGGGAACGAGGTTTCCCACAATTAGGAATTGGGAGACAATGTTGTTTTTGCTGTTTTCCTAAGATAATCAAGTGGATGCAACTTACTGATTTGTTCATGTTAATTGATTGTGGCTACATTTCTATTTTAAAATATCAGTTATTTAAACTATTATAATTTTATGTGGATCTAGGAATTGCATCATTATATTATGCCATTTCATATTAAACCTCTTCATCATTTAAGAGTATCTTTTTCTTTAACATTAATAAACTTATTTATTTATTATTTATTTATTTATTAGATTTGTATGCCGCCCCAATGGTCATTTTTCTTACATTTGTGTTGGTACAGTTTTGTATTTTTTAATTTTTTATACGCTTATTAGATTTTTGTTGGGGTTTGTTTTTGCTTTTGAAAATATAGAATCCTGTAATTTTCTTCTCCCCTTCAATTATTAGAAAATTCAGTTTTATCTGATTATCTAATCTATTTTATTTTCTGTTACAACGAAAACTTGGTTAAGTCTTTGTAAGAGAGTACTTGTAACCCTTCCCCAGGACAAATGCCAATTAGTACAGGTTGTGTTCTACAGATAGCCCTCAACTTACAAACACAATTGGGACTGGAATGTCCATCATTCAGCAATGTGGTTGTTAAATGAATCACACAATTTTATAACCATTTTCCCTCAGTTGTTAACCAAATCACACAGTTAAGCAAATCCAATTCAACTTTGCCTTTTGCAAACTCTCTTGGAAGGCTGCATATGGCAGTCACATAATACAATCATCATAAATAATATGTTAGTAACCAAGTGCTCTAATTTTTATCAGGTGACTGAGAATAGTGCAACAGCCATAAATCTTCATTTAAAGCGAAGAACTTTAAGAGAGAGTTATGTCTAAAGTCAAAATGTTCTAGAGATCAGTCTTCACTTAATGACCATTCATTTGGTAACCTGCATTACGATGATGCTAAAAAGTAACTTATGGCAGGCAGTACTTGCACTTATAACTCTTGCAGTGTCTTGCAGTCTCATGGTTACTATTTGTAAACTTCTCAGTTGCTTTGGACAAGGAAAATCAATGGACGGATGTAACAAATTGAAGTCACACAATGTTTCATTTAACAATCACTGATTTGTTTAACAACTACAGCAAAAAAGTTGTAAAAATTGGGTATGGTTTCATGATGTCTCACTTGATTACACCACTTAATGACAAATTTTCCAGGCCCTATTACAGTTGTCAGTAGAAGTGTACTAGTTTTAGAAATTTCCTATGCATCACACCCTTTTCTTTTTTTCTTAGTGTATCTCTTCCTTTTTTGTTGTTCCTCTTTTGTTGTTTCTATTGTTCCTGGTCAACTTTTCTGTTATGGCAGACATTTTCCAAACTCCCTGGAACATGCCTGCTACCTTCATACCGCTTAAAAAAATATCTTCATGAAATGCTACATTGATGGTTATTAAAAGTCTTTCTTAATTTCTTATATGTCAGTAAAAAACCTCCTGAGCCATTTCAGCCAGGTTCTGGTGTGTCATTCTATTTTATTTCAACTGCTTTTGTTTATGATTTGCTGGTGAGTAAGGCAAGCCATCATTTATCAGTATTGGTGTTGTTGGACTTGTCACAGAAGCCTTCTTTGATCATTGAATTCTATCATGTTTAGCTTTAATAAGTATTAGCTATATGGTTAATGTTATGTTTTTCTCATTGTGCTTTTCGATTATATAGAAAGGACTTTCTCTAAACCTTTCACTTTATCTGTGAGTGTTCCTCAGGATGATATAGAATAATAGGGTTGAAAGAAACCTTGGAAGTCTTATAGTTCAACCAAGACTCAAAGCAAGAGTCCCTATGTCATTTTAGTCAAATCACTGTCCAATCTCTTCTTCAAACCTCCAGTGATGAAGCATCCATAACTTCTGGAATCAATTTGTTCCATTGCTTGCTTGTTCTCACTGTCAGGAAATTTCTCCTTATTTCTAAGTGAATTTCTTCTTGGTTAGTTTCCATTCATTGCTTCTTGTACTACCTTCAGGTACTTTGGAAAATAGATTGATTCCCTCTTCTTTGTGGCAGCCTTAGATATTGGAAGACTGGTACATCATCACCAGTCCTTCTCTTCGTTGGATTAGACATGCCCAGTTCCTGCAATCATTTCTGGCTTCCAGTCCCCTAATCTTTATTGTTTACTCTTTTCTAGAGTCTAATTTTTATTTTGTGCCAGTCAAAACTCAATGCAGTATTCCAAATGTGGTCTTACCAAGGTATTATAAAGTGGTACTAACTAAGTGATCTCTTGACTACCCCTGTGTTAATGAAGCCTACTACTTTTTATTATTGGCAGCTGCAGAACACTGTTGTTGTTCACTAGAATTTCTAGATCCCTGTCACAATTACTGTTGCTGAGCCAGGTACTATCTATCCATATCTGTCCATTTGGTTTTTTTCCTTGCCTAAATATAAAACCTTACATTGAATTTCATTTTGTTGGGTAGGGTCCAGTGTTCAAGTCTGTCAAGATCCTACTGAATCTTGAGCCTGTCTTCTGGAGTGTTGGCCTTTCCCACCAGCTGGATGTTGTTTGCAAATTTGATGAGTTCCTCATATCCCCTTATCTCAGTCATGTATGAAAATGTTGAAGTCTACTGGGCTTAAGACAAAACATTGAGGTGCCTTACTGCATATTTCCCTCCATGTAGATGTAGTTCCATTGAGAACTATACTTTGAATGCAGTTGGTCAACCAGTTATGAATGCATCTGATAGTGATGCTGTCTAACCCACATTTTTCTATGTTATGAAGTGTAGTAGGTTGTGGTCTGTCTGCTTTATCAAATGCCTTACTGAAATCCAGATAAATTATATACACAACATTTCACTAGTCCAATTTGCCCCAAATGCAATAAGGTTTATCTGGCATGATCTGTTTTTGACAAACCCATGTTGGCTTCTCGTTATAACTTTGCTTGCTTCTAGGTGTTCACTTGATTCTTTACATCTTCCCAGGTATTCATGTTGGGCTAATTGGTCTGTAGTTTCTTGGATCCCACCCCCCTTTTTGAAAATGAACTACATCAACTCTTTTCCAGTCCTCTAGCAATTCCCTGTTCTTCAAAACCATGATTCAGTGATTCTGAGATACTGTCTTCCAGCTTCTTCAGATCCTGGAATGTAATCCATCTGGATCTGAGGATTTGAATTTAAATCTCTTTCAATTTTTATATTTATCTTTTTGGCCTTTCAGTTTAAGAGAGTTCCTTATGGAGCCATGCTGGTTTCTTCTAGGATCTCTTATTTTTCTTATTAAGTGGTATTGTGCTAGACTGGGCTTTTATAATCTCACTTTTTAAAGTTTTCCAAGTTTCTTGGTTTGGTTTCCTCTTGAATTTTTCTATGCATGAAATCCTTCCCACGTATTCTCTAATTTTGTTGCGATCAACTCTCTTAAAGTCCAAGACAGCAGTTTGATTTTGTTCCATTGCTTGTGCTTGCACTTTGTTGAATTGCAATCTAGTATGGTTACCCCCCACTAGGAGCCTTAGGGTTCTGTTTTAGGCCCACATGTGTTTACTGTATATAATCTGTTCCAGATTTCTGATACTTTTGTTGTTATTTTTCATCACTGTAAAAGTGTAAAATGAAGTTTTAGCAATGATTTTTTCCTAAGTTATTTCATTAATAAAACCACGTGAATCTGCAACTTTTCTCTTATGATCCTTAACGTTTGACTATTTCCTGATATTGAGTCAGCCAAGCAATTCTGCTTTCAGCTGTGTTTGTCTTTGGTCCAAACTAATGCAGTCCATATTGTCTTAAACCTTTTCCAGTATATAGTGTTCCCTCGATTTTTGCGGGGGATGTGTTCCGAGCCCGCCCGCGAAAGTCGAATTTCCGCGAAGTAGAGATGCGGAAGTAAATACACTATTTTTGGCTATGAACAGTATCACAAGCCTTCCCTTAACACTTTAAACCCCTAAACTGCAATTTCTCATTCCCTTAGCAACCATTTAGATTATTACTCACCATGTTTATTTATTAAAGTTTATTAAAAAATATATTTATTAAAGGTGGACAAAAGTTTGGCGATGATGTATGACGTCATCGGGCAGGAAAAACCGTGGTATAAGGAAAAAACCCGCAAAGTATTTTTTAATTAATATTTTTGAAAAACCGTGGTATAGCCGTTTCAAGAAGTTTGAACCCGCGAAAATCGAGGGATCACTGTACCTTCTTTTCTTCCTTTACCACTTGTCTACATTGATTGTGCCAGTTCAAAGTATTGGTATTGACTTTTCAGGCTTTGCTTACAAATGGTTCAAATAATCTGATTGCAGGCTTTGCTTACAAGTGATTCAGATAATCTGATTGCAACTCATATTTCAGGGTGCAATTAAAATTGCTTATTTTGCCATTTGTCAGAATCATCATTTCATGCTTTAAAACTTCCCATCTAGCTCTTCTTTGGAAGTGACTATATCTCAAGTTACAAAGACTTGTCTCCCAAGATTTTAAAAGGCCCCTAAACACTTTTTGCAGGGTCATAATGAAACTAGAACTATTTTTATACCTATTATCTAACTCAAGCCACTTAGTTGCCTGAACCACGAGATGGACAGCAGATGAACTTAATAAATATGCTAGAATTTGTTATGGTAATGCTGGAGTTTGCTTGTTGTTTATCAAATTTATTTACTGCCATGGTTCAGGTAACTCTGAGTGGCTTGAGTTAAATAATAGTAAAATTGATTGAGATACACAAATACGAGATACACAGATTGAGATAAAAGAAATGATTTTCGCTGCTTGTACAACATTTAGGTATAAATTTATATCAAATAAAAATAATGCTAAAAATAGCAATGTTCAAAAACAGATACCGTGGTCAGGATCAGTTACCAATACCTGTTTGGCCAGCAAGTTTAGATGAGGTTTTCTGTTGTGTCAGCTTGTATAACTCGCCATGTAACTAATTCAGTTTGTTATTCTGCAACTGGAAACACTTCCCAAAAAGAAGTATGGAAGCTGGAGGCATTCTTTTCCTTTACAAGACTTAAGAGACCCTCTCACCTAAAGAAAACTCACCTTAAAAAGTTTAGATGGAACATGGAATCTACTGATACCAATCCAAAGTACCCATGGGATAAAATCTTGTTTCATATACATTTTAATCTATCTCTATAGCACTTTTGGTATTAGTATTTTTGTCTCAGTTTAAGAACGAGGATAAGGATTAGGATTATTTACATTGGAGTTAGAAAATCTGTGTTGCTAATCTCCAATTCTGAAGAACCCCCAACTATCATGTCTAATGGTAAGAGAGGCAGTGACCGGCATTATATCAAAATCTTAATAATACCTCTGGTGAAATTGAAGCACCTTGACTTTTAAGTAGTACTGAATGATATTTCTTTTAATTTTCAACATTTTTTGATTATTTAAAATTTTAGCAATTCATTCTATCAGTTTAGTTTGTTTTATATGCTCCCTCCCTCCCATGAAAACAAATATAACTATTTAGCAAATATGCAAGCCTGGTGAGGTAATAGCAATTTACTATTTTTAAAAATTATTTGATGTGAATTAAAATTTACTCTGGATCTTCCAGTTAAATTACTATGTTGGAAACATGTAGTTGATTAAAAACAACCTAATACTTACCTTTTTGTGTAGCATCTTATAAAAAATTCTTTTTGTAACATTGTATTGTGTAAATGATTTAAGCAGAATTTATAATGCAGTAAGAAAAGAAAAGGAATTGAAATCAGGCTCCTCCTGCGTAGCATTTCTTGCCTGCCAGTAATATCTGGCTTCATTCCTGTAGTCAATAATATGTGACATGGACTTGCAGCTGCTTGGATTCAGTTCAGGATTAGATATTATATCCTGAGCTACGGATTGGTTCGCAGAGACAGTCTTTGTGCCTTGTGAGTTTTTTACTTCCAGCACTTGTGCCATATCTCTGCAGCACATGCACTAATAGCACTAATAGTGTATACTCCATAAGGAGGGAGGTGCTTTGTGACAAGTGTTTCACACATTGCTACATTCTTACTGGCTGAGACTGAATACACACTGCAGCCATTTTAATCACACTTTCAGTGTAGCTGAAACAGTGCAGTCTCAAAATGGCTGATGAAATTGTCTCTGGAGCAGTTTAGCATGACTATGCTAATCAGAAAATCTGATACAGTCACATGTTACAGATTTAGAGGTAAGAGCAATTAAGTTTTTGTTTTTCATGGCTTAGTTCAGGATATATATACACACAAATATTAGACTATGAAGTAAAACTATTGAACAGAAGGTTTTTTGTTTCAGTTTTCAGCTTGTTAGGAAGAATTTTAGGGAGTTTGACTATTCCAGCAGGTTTGCAAAAGTCATTCGGTAAAGGATTGGGGTCAAAGGGTCACATTAATGTAAAATTATCACAAATATCTGTGATCATTTTTTGATATTCACATCAGCTGATTTAGAAAAAAAGTTATGCTATGTTAATCTTTGTATTCAGTTTTAAATATATTAAGATTATTTGTAATCATCCATAAAGGTTTGTAAAAGATATAACTATTTACAAACATAATTTTAAATTCATATCTGAAACAAAATAGAACAGTATATTTTTGAAATAGCATTTATCTACGATGCATTAATATACGATGTTAAAAAATTACATCTTAATTCAAGTCAATTCAATTTTTGTATTTGTTATTTTGTAAAATAATATTAGATTTTTTTTAAAAAAAAGTTTTCGGTGCTTATTCATTTGCCATAGGTTCATTTGCATAGAAATATTATGACCCACATTCCTATTTTGTTGTATCTTAGGCTTGCATGAAGCATTAATAGAAAGGTAAATTGATTGTGCAAAGTTTAAAAACAAGATATTAAGATAGAATCTCTGTTTAGTTTGATGTCTGCTGTCTTCATGGACATTTGCCATGGCCTTCCTCACTGAAATTTTTCAACTCAATGGTTTAGTGTATAGGCCTGGTATTCCAGGGTTGTCTTTTATGCAATGTGCTAACAGGCCTGCCCCTTCTAACATCTGAGACCAGATAAGTTCAGCAAAGTGCTGCCACCTACCGAAGGAAAAAAATTAGGTTGTTTCAATTTTTGATGTTCTTTTAGGAGGATATGTTGATATTGCTCCAGGACGCTGGATTACTAATTATTAATTATAAGATTGGCATTAACATATAAATCTCTATCAAAATAATTGTTGCCCATTAAATCATAATTTTGTACGCTATACATTTTTTATATCAGGCTTACTTAAAACAATTCCTTTTATTCAATTCTGCTTTACTGTAATTGAGTAGTAAATGTTACTGCTTATCTGAATACTAATAGTATTTTTAAAAAGACTAAGAAAATGCTGCTACTTTTGTGAAGAGAAAACAGACCACTGTGTACATACTTGGGGCAAAACATGCCTATACCTTTTCCAAGATGTGGTTGGGCTTGCACTTATCAGAATATCAGTGGGTGATAGTGCAAGAAGGATGTTTGTTTTCAAAAAGCAGTTCCATGAGGAGAGGCAATACCTCCACATTCATTATCATAGCAAGGAAATCAAACCATCCCTTCACTAACCAGTTAAAACTTATGGATATTACTATTTATTCATCCTTTAAAAATATCTAATTATTTAAGTGAGTAAGTTAAGTAAGTTAACAATATATGAATTATATATTTGAAGTCACATTTCCCAGTGTGCACTATTATATAAAATATATAATGAAGTTTCAATTTCAGTTTTGTTATTTAAGTGAGATTTTTATGTAAGTTAGAGTAGACATTTAGTTATCATTGCATGGGTTTTAAAGGGATAAATGATCTGGCAAATATAGTTATAGAAGCAAGCAGTAAAATGTTACTAATAAACATCTCTTACAAAATATATTTTTGTTAATTTTACATATTGACAATCTCTTCAATAATAAATTTTAAAGAGGATTTGCAAAATAGTCAATTTATAAAAAGAGAAAAAACACTTTCCTCATATATTTAATAAATTTTATTTGTATTCCACTGACATTTCTTTATGAAATATTTTTCAGATATTAGCTGTGTTTTACCGAAAATAACAAAAAAATATTTTTTCTTTCTTTATGCTGATGCCTAAATCTAGAATTTTCCATAATTACTGCAATGGAAGAAAGCAAATAATTATCAGAAAACAAGATAGAATTATTTTGCTTTGTACTTTTCCACTTTGTATAATGCTTTCTTTCTCACCAGTGTTTTGTAGTGTTTATTTAATTGTCACAAATACTCTAGCTTTTATTTACGATTTTTCTCATGATTTTAAAAGAATATAAAATAGACTTACTTTAAAAAGATTTAAAAAAAAATTTTCACTAGTTATTTTGTGGAATTAAAACAAGCAAAGTTTCTTTTGTAATTGGTCAAAAATCTATTATATCAACTTCGATTTCAATGTGAGATTTTAGCTTGTATTTAATTCTATTGGAAATAGTGGATTTCAAAAATGCATAGTTTCAAATACATTGTGCCTGTAGAAGTGGAAGATTGGCTACAATCCTGTCTAGACTTGTAACATTACCATTATTAGGTCAATTTCTTTTACTGTATGATTTTATGATTTTGCAATAAAAGATTTTATTACAACATACAAGTGGTAAAATAATTCAGTTTTTGATTTGTCAGTATAAAATGATGTACAGTACATCTTGACCATCATATACTTTCGATTTACAAATTGTTTTATAGTTGTAAATTAAATCTGGTGTTTACATTACTTCTCTTCCGTCTCCACCCCCAAAATTCAGCACGCTGACCTCAATGACATTGCAGATTGACCTTTCCAACAACCCAGCTTCTACTCTTATACAATCTTTTAATGAGACAAAATTATAAATTGCCTTTTCTCTTACTGCTTATAATTCCCAACTAGATAATTTATAATATGCAACACATTTGTAAGAAGCTCTCATCTGAAAACTAGGTTGCTTTGGAAAGCTCTCCTAATTTTTTCATTCTGAAATTTTCATTCTTGTTATTTGCTGCTTTAAAATATTTCTACTGATGCAATAAGAATTTAGAACAAATTATTGTTGGGTTACTCTTATAACAGTACACTAAATGACAGTTACTTTTGGACTCTTGATTTTTAAAACAATTCTGTGCCTTTTAAAAGTACCTTTTTAAAATACCTCATGGTTAAAAAAAACTGCAATGAATATGTGACTCAGTAAACACTGATCGTGAAATACTTTTTAGGATAAAGGAGTTAAAATGAGGCAAAATCAATTCTATTTTAAAGGTCAAATGCTACAGATGCAGCATTATCACTTTAATTGTGCAATTTATAAAAAATTAGGTTGCCAGTTTAACACATGGACGGATCTCCTTGCTTTCCTACTCATAAAGTTGACTTCTTGGTAGTTTTTAACATTCAGTTCCTGAAATTTGTTTCATTCTCAAGCTGCTTTTATCATCTACCCAGCCAATAATTTTAATAATTCCCTTAATATTTTAGGGAATATTTTAGTTTCCTAGAGGACAGAAAGTTTTTTAATTTTAGGCTTTGAACAACTATGGACATTTTCTATCATTATCATTTGATAACTATGAGTTATCAAAAATCACTGACTTTTTAAAAATGTGTATATGGAAGTGTTTTATATTGTCAGAAGAATTAATAGGTCACCAATAATTTCTGAGCTGTAGCTGGAGACCTTATAACTGATGCTAAGAGTAATTCAAATTAATAATACATCAAAATATGCATTCTAAGGTTTTACATCCCTTCAAAAGTCTGCCATAATTCAAGACTCTAAAATTCCCTTCCAGAATCTTATCTGATAATTGAGGTTTGATCATTATCATTTATTTGTATTAAACTAGCAGCCAGTTAGACATTCACAGATTCTAAAATTGGAGAACAGTTTTTCTGAAGTTAAAAACAAGACTCCATCATTGTTTATCTTAAAGCCTTTCTAGAAATCTTTTTATTCAAACTTCATTTCATTAGACTGGATTTTCCTTGTGATTATTTTCGAAATAATTTCTTTTAATTTCTTTATCAAGCACAGAATTCAGATTTTCAAAGGTTCTTTCCCCCCCAGTTTTATGCATGTCTATTTAAAGGCAAGTCCTGTAGATTTCAGTGGGTTTACTCTTTAGTGAATCAGTAATTATTACAATCTAGTCTCAGATAAACAAAGTATCTGTTATAAAATCACAATTTGCTAAAATGATTTATTTCAGATTCAGAAAACATTTTTAATGCAAGTATACATGTAAACCATTTTAAGGAAGGTTTCTACTCTTTAAATAATAGATCAATTTCACATTTTAAAAAAATGTGAAAGGTTTATTTTAAAGACAATGCTTAGCAATATTTAACCTTTTGTTGAGATAATGTTCTCCATTGTCACGAGCAAAGAATCCAAGGCATAGGTTTCTCTGCTCTTCTGATCGTAGGCTGAGTCAATCAACTCTATGGCCACGCCTCCTTAGGTTGTGCATGCCCAATTTTGACTCAATGTTTGATCAGGAAAGATATAGATAAGATAAGAAAGATAAGTTTTTAAAGAACTACTCAGGAAATAACAAAAACACCAGATTCTTAAATGTAAGGTCCTTTGTGACGTGTGAATGGCTGCTTCAGCTTTTGCCTATGAGTGCTTTTCAGCACGGCATTGGCTTTTATATTATGTGCAACCTACAGTTGATTGGTGTGCCTTCGAGGTTTCCCAGTGAAACTGCCGCAACTTAAATTGATCAAGCTGTGCTGCTTAGCAGACCTTGGTTTCTTGGCAACCTGAACACAAGATGACAGACGGCCTGGCATAATCACTAACCAGTAGTTGGATTTCCACTTCCGTGGCGTTTACAGGCACTCTGCTCTGGCATAGCAACTTTCATGCAACCCTAGGGTCATGGGCCCCAGCAAGACCTCTAGGATAGTAATGGGGAGCAGTCTCACTGCCCAGAAGGGATCTAGGCATACTAGCAAATGGCTGGGGCCACAGCAGCAGAGTTCCTTACAGAAAAAGCCTGCCTTGTCTCGTAGGACAAAAGGAGCAAGATGGTGGACCTCATGGGTCCAACGGCATCTGTGTCAAGTGGAGATGATCAGGGACCTCCTGTTCCCAGACTCCAAGTCTGCACAGTAATCCCAAAAGACTAAAATTAGCCGCTAAAGGATCAGTTGACAAATTAAAAACAAAAGCCATTTTCTCTTGAAGGATTACAAAGGCAGAGGAAAAGGATGTCCAAAGGCACCAAAGGGCTATTGACAAGGCCAGAGTCAAGAGGGAGGAGTCAAGGGGGGAAAGGAAACACTGAAGTGAAAAAGATTGAAATCTCCCATGATTACTCACATCAGCAGCTAAATCAGCCAATGGAGCTTAAACAGTATGTCACTTGCTCTCAAGCAGAACCACTAGATGTTGCGGGAGAACAATCTCAATTAGCCTTTTATGCTGAAAACAACGAGGTCTTCACAATTACACAGGCAAACTTTACAAAGAGATAAGCAGTGGGAGCCGCAAGCAAAGATTATAAGGGTGACACCAGAAGCCACCTTTATTCTCACAGCAGCTGAGCTGTGCCCATGGGAGAACCAGGGATCAGAATTGATGGACCAGATAAAGATTATGATATCTGTTGCCCTTACACAGGTCATCAGGGTTGGCCTACAAAAGGGGCATCAGGTGGGTCAATTTATAACACCACCACAACAAAGGGAATTGGAAACCTTTCTGAGGTCAGATTCAAATTTTTCATCCACGCAGAACGAGGCATCAATCACACAGGATGAGGATGAGAAAGAAGTGGAACTTTCAGAAGACGAAGGGTATAAATCTGATCCTCCAGTTTTTTCAGGTCTTTTTCACCCACCTCTTTAAAAATCTTTACTATTTAAGCCTAAAGCAGCCACATGTTTGGGAGCTGAAACTTAGACAATAGAGTCAGCATTGGACCCGATGGATCCAAATGAACTACTCTTTGCAAAACCAACCAAGGAAAGTGAGGAAATTTATTCAACTGAACTATACTGAGATGTAGTGCAAGGGCAGTGGGCCCAGCCAGTAGTATTCACTACACCATACAGAAAGAAAAAGAGGTTCTATAATGTGGCTCCTGACTTCTCAGAAGTACTGCAGCCACTAACTATAGATGCTCCAGTGACATCCCCGTCCATCATGTCTCCTGATGTAGAGGATGCCTTGAAGGCAGAAGATAAGAAATGGGTGGTCGAGGCATCTGCAGCCACTTCACTCTCTAACTGAGCATTGCTGATATGGCTATGCCAGATGTAAGAAAAGGTTACTTCTGGAGAGCCCCATTCACAACAGGATATCAACAAGCTGATAGCAGCATTAGAATTCTTGACGGATGCCACTTTGAATGCTACTAAGTACGCCACCAAGACCATTGCCACAGTAGTCACGGTTTGCCGCTTAACTGTGGCTTTGCCATTGGAAAGCAATTTAAAATATAAATGAAAGCTAAACACGGCTCCCTTCAAGGGAAGCAAGCTGTTTGGAGATGCCTTAGACCCCATCTTGGTGGAGACTAAGGACAGAGGCAAGATTCTATCTTCAGGGTTTAAAAGGATGGACCAACGTAATTCACCCAATTTCCAGAAGCAAATCATTTTGGTCTACACTACAGACATGGAATTCAGCACCCGCAATTCCAAGGATCGCACACCCATAGGCAAGTTAGACAGCCAAACAAATCCAGATTCAGAAGCAAGAAAAGTCAACAGTTCCAGGGCAAGTGCCCATATGCAGGCAGTTGCCCCTTTCGTTGTAATAAATGGTGATAGGACCAGCCCTCCCATCGGCGGGAGACTGAGGAACCTATTTGCCAATCAGTGGGAGTCTATCACCAAAGACATCCTTGATATTGAACACAATAAGACTAGATCTCACTCTCGAATTCCTCTCCACTTCTCTGAGCTTCTTCATAAGTTGCCCCATTTCAAGGGGCAAGGTGAAAAAAAAGCCTTATGGAATCAGCAATGCAACACTTTCTGGACATTCAGGTTATTCAACTGGTCCCAAAGGACCAACAGGGACAGGAGGTCTACTCCATCCTTTTTGTAGTACCAAAGATCTCAGGTGGGGTGGGATGGAGAGCAATCTTGGAACTGAAAACATTAAACAGACATTTAATTTGGAGAAAATTTAAGATGCAATCCCTCCAATCAATATTGGAGAGAATTTGAGAAGGAGACTTTTTAACATTCATAAACCTTACGGAAGCCTATTTACATGTTCCGATTCTTCTATTACTTCAGAGGTTCTGTGATGCCCGTATACAGGTGGTCATTATCAGTACAGGGCTCTGCCTATCCTCAGCACCCAGAACTTTCACCAAACTACTGGCAGCACAACTCAGGGCTATTCCAGTGCACGTTCAGTGTTACCTGGACAACATATTAACACAATCCTCTCCACACTGGGCAAAAGAGGACCTGATCACAAGCTGTATTCTACAAGATCACGGATTCTCAATGAACTTTGAAAAAAGTAATATGGTTCCTTCCAATCGACTCCTGCAGTTGAAAGCAGTCATAAATACCAAGGCATGTGAGGTGTCCCTGTCCCAGGAGTGACAATTCAGCATAAAGAACTTGGGTCAAATTCAAACAGACTGAATAGTGCCCTTGGTCCTTCTCTTGCAACTCCTGGGCAAAATGATATCCTGCATATTGATCGTACCTTGAGCACACCTTCCTTCCAGAACCTTACAATGGTTCCTCCTGCCTTACCAATGATCAGGCAGGAGCAACTTGAGGGTCAAGGTTCTAGCCCCAACAAAGATGCTACAATCTCTTCAGTGGTGCAGATTGCAGGCGATAACCAAGGAATGTGGGTTCAAGGAACCTGATCGTTTGACCATCAACACAGACACCAACCTCTTTGGCTGTGGTGGTCACTGCCAGTCCCAGATAGCGCAAGATCAATGGTTCTTGTGGACCACAAGAACAATATAAATTAGCTGGAACTCAGATCAAGCTACTTAGCCCTGAAATGATTCCAGGAGATGGTATTGGGCTGCCACATATTAATCCTGACTGAAAATGTCAAACTTCTCTTCTATCCCTTTATCATTCTTATATTCTCACATTGATTTATTTTATCCTATACTCTCTCTTCTATTCTTTCTCTAATTTTATTTCCTTGAAAGTGTCCCCTACTACCTTCATTGTATATTATTGTGTATTGGACATAAATAAATAAATAAAAATAAATGTGACCACCAAGGCCCACATCAGCCATCAAGGGAGCATCTGTTCCAGAACTCTCATGTGGGAGGCCGAAAGATTAGGCCTCTGGCCAGAGAGAAATCTCTCCATCAGAGCAGAACACATCTCAGGGACAATGAATGTAGAGGCAGACTGGCTCAGAAGAGCCATGGTCAATCATTCATAGTGGCACCTGCATCCAGGCCTGTTCAGGGAGCTGTCAAATAAGTTCGGACTTCCCAGGTTTTATTACAGATTACCAATGCCAGAGGCGGAAAGAATCAATGCACTTCACAGTCCGGGGGCCAGAGGCCTATGTAAGTCTTCCTTCCACTATCACTCATTCTGAGAATAATCAAAAAGGTATTAACAGAGAGAGCAGAGGTTTTACTCCTGGCTCTTCATTGTTCCAGACAGCCGTGGTACACAGATCGAATCACTCTGTCAGTATCTCAGTCTTGGAGGATATTTGGAGGATAATGTTTTAGTTTAGAAATATTCGACTTCTTTTATCATTGTATCTATTTTATTGTATTTTTATCACTGTTGTAAGCCGTCCTGAGTCCTTCAGGATTGGGCGGCATAAAAGTCGAATGAATAAATAAATAAATACTGCAGGACAAGATTTCCCTCACTCAAGGAGCTCTAGTTCACCCAGAGCCATAGTGGCTCCAACTGACCGTTTGGCATTTGAGCAGACAGTTTTGAGCCAGCACAATTACTGCAGTAAAGTCATTCAAGCAATCCAGGCCTCTGAGAGGCCTTCAACCAACAGGATTTATGACGTGACTTGAAGGACCTTCTGTAGCCGGTGTTCCAAAAAAAGGATTGATCTCACCAGGGTCTTAATACCCATGATCCTGGAATTCCCCCAGGAGGGATTGGACAAGGGTCTGTCCCCTAGTACCATATGCAGGCAGGTAGCCGTACTGGCATCGGCGTTATGCAGGAATCTAGAATCCCTGGCTAGGCATCAGATGGTGCACAGTTTCATCAGAGATGCAACTAACTTGAAATCTCTGGAAGTACACAGGTATCCCACTTGGGACCTATCTAAGGGACTAAAAGCACTCACTTTAGAACCATTCAAACCATTGAAATAGAGCAGACTAAGGTTCCTCACCTTCAATGTGGCATTCTTAGTGGCAATTACTTTGGCCAGACAAATATCCGAACTGACGGCTCTCTCCACAAGAGAAGGCATTTGCATATTCCACCCAAACAGTGTGGTCCTGCGGCTGGATCCCTCCTTTCCTCCCAAGGTGAATTCCTTGTTCCACAGGATGCAAGAATTAATCCTACCAGACTTCTACCCAAATCTACACACGCACTGGAGAAGAAATGGCATACCCTGGACATGAAGAGAGCCCTCCCTATATACATCATGAGGACAGCCTCTGTTACAAGGACAGAATCCATTTTTGTATCATTCCAACCATCCACACTGGTTATACCACAAGTTGATGGCTAAGGGCATGTATCACCAAAGCATATAAGAGTCAAGTCCTACCTCCACCCAGGCGAGTGATGGCCCATTCAACCAGAAGCGGAGCCACGATGACTGCATGGAATATACAGGCTTCTTTTGAGGAAATATGGTCTTCCCCATATCTATTCATAAGGTACCGCAAGCTGGACGCCTTTGGCAGGCGGATGTTTTAGAAGATGCATATAGATTGTGGACTCAGGATCGGACTGCTACCCACCCTTAGGAATGCCGGCTTTGGTTTGTCCCATGCCTTGGATTCTCTGCTCAATACAATGGAGAAGGGGCATTGATTTTACCTGATACGCTCCTTCGTAGTGTGCTAAGAGAATCCAAACCCACCTGGTGACCATCTGGTCTTGAGTCTGGTAATAAAGAGAATCGGCACTGAAAAAGAATGTCAATCAATATGCCTTCATCAAAACTGGTCATGCGCAGCATAAGGAAGTGTGGCCAAAGAGCCAATTGATTCAGCCTACGATCAGAAGAGCAGAGATACCCATGCCTTGGATTCTTTTCTTGGGACACTGAAAAGGAGCATATCAAGTAAGACCAACGTCCTTACACGGTTTGTGCTTTATTTATATAAAATCCAGCAAAGTGTGATACAACTTAATATATTCTTTTTCTTGGATTTACAGCATCACCCTACTTTTTTGGGTATTCCGAACAAAAGTATTTTCAATGGTTAGAGGTCATGCGTGAATGAACTAGGTATTTCTAGCCCATCAGCGATTTAGCTAAACTTGATAACTATCTTCCAGTATTTGGGGAGGGGAGCTGTCACAAAAAAAGAAGGTTTGGACTTATTCTTTAAGTTTGTTAAAAAGACATCCAACTTAGAAGTAAAGAGAAATTTTCTGACAAAACAATCAGAGGAACAGGCTGCCTCCTAGGGTTGTGGGTGCTCCATCACTGGAGGTATTCAAAAATGGACTGCACAACCATTTGACTGGGTTGGTATAACACTTCTGCTTTGAGCAAAGGGGTTGGATTAGAAAACGTCCGAGGTTCCTTTCAGCTCTATAATCTATGATTTAGGTTTGAAATATATGTTAATATTATACATATTTCTTAGGCAGGAGATATATACAGTATATAATGCATTTTATCCTGTTTTCACTGGTAGATTGTACATTTACTTAAATGAACATTTCTCCCTCCCACCTCACCCCCATGTTTCATATTATGCATTTAGTAGAGGTTTAATCTCGATCAACAGAAGTAAGGTAAAAAAATTCAATTCAATTCAATTTATTAGATTTGTATGCCGCCCCTCTCCGAAGACTCCAGATGCCAAAGTAGTGTAAAGATAGCAACTTAAAATTGAAATTCAGATACAATTAAAATTCAGCTCCAGTAGAAAATGCAGTAGCAACTTTAGTAAGCTTTAGTGATATTTGTTCACATTGCTGTTCTGGAATATAAAATTTAATTGGAGACAGGAATGGAAGAATGTCAAGCTTGTGGTCAGCCAGGAATTTCAACTCTGTTTTAAAAAAAAGTTTCCTGAGGGAACTAAGTTAACAGATCATCCTGAAAATGGAGAATTATTCATGTTTTAAGTCCTACTTAATTAAAATAGCCATGTTTTAAGTCATAATTAAAATAGCTGTGACTTTTATTTATAGTCCAATGCAAACTTGATATTAGATTTTAAAAGTTCCAAAGATTAAATAAAATATTTACAATAATTCCGTAAAAGAATAAAAATGAATACAGGACTGATTTATTTTATGCGATATGTACTACAAAGTCAAAACAACTTTAAACAAACAAGGGTTTGCCATTAATTATTTCTATTGTGTATGAAAGAGAATTTTGAAAAGATATATAAAATATATAGTCAATTATTTTATTATATATTGAAAATGTTGAATTTTTTTATTTTCATGGAGGCAACTTATGATTGAACTTTCAATTCTATTTAGAACTATTCATTCTTGAACATAAAACATAGTGAACATTTTCTAGCAGCATCTTACTGCAGTTACTTTTAGAAAATAGATGCTTGTTTTATCTACATTTCTACTGTCAGGCAGGCTGGCAGTAAAGAGTTTAGCCCATCTGGAATATCCAAGCATTTTTTGTTTTGTTTTGATGGAAGGGGAATAAAAGTAAATAATTAAAATAGATATCATTTGAAAAAAAGTAGCTATTAAAATAGTGCAAAAAAGTACAAAGTTTTAAATTTAAACTGCTAACTTTAGGTGTTGTTTCCTCTTGTGTTACAGTATGATTTTGTTTTCTGCTGTGGCATATTATAAGAGAGACATCACGTTGCACACATTTCTGTGGAGGCAACTGGTAACACTGCAGCAAGCATCGCCAATAATCTCACTCTAAAAGCTTTCTAGTGCAGCTGACATTTTAGACAGTATTTCAGAGCTAATACAATTCCTCTAGGAGCATTTGTTGTATAAATAAAAATCATGGCATTCATTTTTCCAAAAATGTAGATAGTTAAATGAAAAATTATGCATTAGGCAGGTTCAACAAACATGCAATATATCTTGCATATGTAAAGACAGACAAAGCCTCTTCTCAAAATGGCTGACTTAGAACTACTGCTTTGATAAATAAGCAGCTAAGCTGAGGAGGAAGTTCATTTGATGAATGTTAAGCTGACTCCAGGTAAGAAAAGTAATTTCATAATCTTTTAAAATATATTGATAAGATTTAATTATAGTTTCAAGATTTAAAAGTCTGATTAGGTTATATGGCAGTATATTTGAGGGTTTAGGATTGTTGGAGATAGCCAGAGATTATTTAACGGAGTAATTGACATAGATGTATTTCTGATGAGATTTGTGAGCATGTTTAATGATTCTCTGATAAAAAGAGTTTGGCTTTAGTTTTATCCCATATTTTTATCGCTAAATATAATTGCAGTTTCAAAATAAGTAACAGAAACAGTGATGGTTTTTTTTAGTTTTCATTTTGTTTTATGTCTGATAGTATTAAATATATATAATTAGATTTTCAGACATTATTTGAAAAAGTGATTTATTTCCTCCCATACCAGGCTAGATTGAAGAATCCTGTGAGATTGGAAATTTACTCTTAATATTCTAGCTCTCAAGTCTGCATTAGTACATTTTGGAACTACAGTGACACGTTTCTAATAGAATAAAATTTTAGTTTAAAACCAATAATCAGAATTTTAGGGGCTTTTTTTTGCCTCCGATTAAAAACACATCTGATTATATATGTAAGATAAGTAAATGAAAATCATCTTTAATTTTTTATCTTTCATATTGTACAAAATATTTGGCATAGCTTCTATAGCATTATCTTTTCAGTGTTGATATATATGTAAATGTGTAAACCGTTTGTTATTTCTAGTATTTAATTCTATCACATGTTTGGGAAATAGCATTCATTGAACAAGAATAATGATAGTGGCAGCATTGTAGAATAAATCTAAAAGTAATAGGAAAAGTTTAAAACTGCATGTGACCAAAGTGGCTGGAGCCTCAGGAACTTCGTGCAGGCATAATAAACAATCAGTGACTTTTGCTCTAATTGGTGTCCATTTCACAAACAAGAGTCTTGCACTCTATACCAAGGCCAATTCAGGACAGAAGAGCTTCATGCGCTTGCCTGATTTACTGCCTCCAGCAAAGATTCCCATAATGCCACACTTCTAAAAGTGACAGGACTTCTAGAGCAGCTCGCATCAAGAGCTACATGCTCCATCTGGTATCCTAGATCTCTACTGGGTACCTGTTGACATACCTTCTGCTTAGCTTCTAAGACACTCTCCACATTGGAAGTCACTATCATGGTAGATAAAGGCACAGCCACTGGGAAATCCAGTTCAAAAGCGCATTAAAAAGTGGCTGACAATGAAAAATGTGAGAGAAGGTCATAACCCCCTTAAACAATCTAAGGCCACAGATAGAAATGAGCACAGGAGAGACAAAGTGCTGACAAAGATATGTGCCAGGTCAGATCGAAGTAGCTCTTGCCCATCTTACTATGCAGCCTGAGCTATGCCAGAACAGCAAGGAACCTCTCCCCAGCGGAAACGGAGGAGCAGCTCTCCTTAGATGTTTAATTGTCAAATGTTGACCAGATAGATCTCTGAGGTCCAGTCCCCAACCATCAAGCAGCCAAGGATCAACACAGCAGCAAGACCAAGGTGGTGCCTGAGACTACCTTCACCCCATTTGCAGCAGGTATAACACCGGACACAGCGATGGAATCTGCTACACTAACAGATATTCAAGCCATGATAGTGATACCATCAAACAAGGTGTTGGTGCAGGCCTCCAACAATACCAATGCCCAGGCTCTATCTGACATCGGTCCTGGCTGCGGAACAAGATTTTAACCCATGTTTCAGGAGGATTATCCAGATTTTCCCAAGACACCAGAGCACTCCCTTTACAGTCATTCTCAGATTTCAGAGGAAGAAGGTCACCAAGAACTAGACCTGTCGGAAGATGAGGAGATGCAACCTGAACAACCAATCTTTATGTGGCTGTTCCAACCGGGCTGATTCACATCACTCCTCTTCAAGGCAGTCAAAGCTAGCCTTGGACATCAGGCAACTGATTCGCTGGCAGAACAGCCGTGTCCATCTGACCCCCTTTTCACTGAGACTATTGCCTGAGCGGTTGTAATTTCATTTTCAAAACGTTGCGTCAATGTAGTGCAGAGGCAGTGGTACTTGCTGGGCTCAGGGCCCAATCCATGAGCAGCTGACAAAATATTTTATAATGTCAGCCTGGATGCCTTGCACCCATCAGCAGCCATGACAGGTGAACCAGAGAAGCTTCTGAGGCCAGAGGACAGGAGAATGGAGGAGGCACTGCAGAAGTCCCATTAGGCAGTGACATGGGCAGTCAGGGCATCAACAACTGCTTTGTTCTGCACCTGAACCTCATTGATTTGGCTGCGTCAGCTATAAGATAGGATTCCAGTTGGATATCAGAGTACACCAGGACATAAGCTCCTAGTGGCAGCCCAATTTTCTGTGGATGCTACATTAAATGCAGCAAGATTCACTTTAAAAACCACCACGTTGTTGATAGTGGCCTGCTGCATTCTCTGCTCTGACAGTGGCAAGAGACACCGCTATAAATAATGCCTTGCCTCTTCCCCTTTTATGGGTCATCAACTGTTTGGAGAGGCCTGGACCCAATTTTAGGAGAGTCTAAAGGACAAAAGGAAAGTGCTCCCCAGCACCTTGAGGAAGGGTGGTTTCCGAACAACCTATTCTGACCCAGCTGGCAGACCAAGGGACACATCAAAATCAGTGTCCAACAAACTTTGTTTTACTATTAACAAACTGCTAATTAACTTTCTTAGCAGTCATGTTTTAAAGTCAGTGAAAATATAGATCAGTCTTTTCAGTGCAACAGCTGTTAATAATTCTTCTTAACAGCCAGCAATAGTTCAAACAAAAATAACAAGTTTGTCTGATAACAGGAGATAAGCCACTCAGTCTTACTGTTATTGGCAAAATGCCCAGAAGCAATTTGCAAGAAGCTGGAGGTTTTTCAAACAAGAGCCAGACAGGAGTTTACAAGACAAAGTCCAAACGGGAATGAACAGAGTTGTTTCCTGCAAATTGATTAATCCTTTCCCCCCTTAAATAGGCTATGGGAGTGGCCAATTAACCCCAAACTTTACTCCTGAGTAGTCTTTCTCAGGAGCCATTCCTGCCTTTTGGCAGCTCTGCGCATGCATTGAGAACAGGCTCCTCCTCTTCTTCCTCTGCATTCAAGGTAGCCTCTGGAGGTTCTGAATGTACTGGCTGAATCCCTGCCTCTGTCACCAAGTCTTCTCCAGCCTCCTCACTGTCCAACTCTGGCGCCAGCTGGTGGGCCACAACACAGCCCCTTATTTCGCCGGACCTCCTTTCCATCTGAGATGGATGCAGGATTTCCCAGGGCATCAAGTCAGTACGGGCACAGGCAGAAACAGTAGCCTGATAGACCCTCCAGAGGCAGGCAGTTCAAATGGCCCTTTCAGGGTGGAGGAGGCCGTTCCTTTCATTGTCCCAAATGATCACATATCCACATATCCCTTGGGGTCACCTGGTCCTTGTTGCCGACCGGTGGGCTGAAATTACATCAGAAGCTTGGTTCAGGGAGACTGAGGTCAGGCCTCTTCCTTTAATTCCTCTTCTCCCTTCCAAGATCTTTCAACCGCTTTCTAGTTTCCAACAGTCTTTCAAAGACTGCTCTCATGGAATCGACCATCAGGCACTTGCTGGAAATTCGAGCTATTCAGCAGGTGTCAAGAACCAACTGGGGCAGGGGTTCTACACTATCCTCTTTGTGATTCTGAAAACCTCAGGTGGGTGGAGAGCTATTCTTGACCCATAGCTCTGTTTGGAGAAAGGTGACTTTCCCTCCTTCCCAGCTCTGTTTGGGGAAAGAAGGCTTTCACCCCCTCCAGCCTCCATTTGGGGAAAGGAGGCTTTTCCCCATTCCAGCCCAGCGGCTCATCAACCAATGTCCTTCATTGTCTTAATTTGTGGAGATCTCCAGCCATCAGCTCCAGTGATCTTAGAAGCCGATGTCTTAGAAGAACTTGAACGATTAAAGATAAATAAGGCAATGGGTCCAGATGGCATCCACCCCAGAGTTCTTAAAGAACTCAGATCTGTCATTGCTACCCCCCTGACTGATTTGTTTAACCAATCCTTGTTAACAGGAGAAGTTCCTGAGGATTGGAGAATGGCCAGTGTTGTGCCTATTCACAAGAAGGGCAGTAGAGAAGAAGCTGGTAACTACAGGCCAGTTAGCTTGAGCCAAATCAGCATGGCTTTACTGAAGGCAAATCATGTCAGACTAATCTCATTGATTTCTTTGACTATGTCACAAAGGTGTTGGATGAAGGTGGTGCCGTGGATATTGCCTACCTGGACTTCAGCAAAGCCTTCAGCAAAGCCTTAAAGAGCTGATAGATAAATTAGTGAAGATTGGACTTAATCCCTGGATAGTTCAATGGATTTGCAGCTGGCTGAAGCGTAGACATCAGAGAGTTATTGTTAATGGCGAGTATTCTGAGCAGAGTCAGGTTACAAGCGGTGTGCCACAAGGATCTGTTCTGGGTCCTATTCTTTTTAATATATTTGTGAGTGACATAGGGGAAGGTTTGGCAGGGAAGGTTTGCCTATTTGCCGATGACTCTAAAGTGTGCAATAGGGTTGATATTCCTGGAGGCGTCTGTAATATGGTAAATGATTTAGCTTTACTAGATAAATGGTCTAAGCAATGGAAACTGCAGTTTAATGTTTCCAAATGTAAAATAATGCACTTGGGGAAAAGGAATCCTCAATCTGAGTATTGTATTGGCAGTTCAGTGTTGGCAAATACTTCAAAAGAAAAGGATTTAGGGGTAGTGATTTCTGACAGTCTCAAAATGGGTGAACAGTGCAGTCAGGCGGTAGGGAAAGCAAGTAGGATGCTTGGCTGAATAGCTAGAGGTACAACAAGCAGGAAGAGGGAGATTATGATCCCACTATATAGAATGCTGGTGAGACCACATTTGGAATACTGTGTTCAGTTCTGGAGACCTCACCTACAAAAAGATATTGACAAAATTGAACGGGTCCAAAGACGGGCTACAAGAATGGTGGAAGGTCTTAAGCATAAAACGTATCAGGAAAGACTTAATGAACTCAATCTGTACAGTCTGGAGGACAGAAGGAAAAGGGGGGACATGATCGAAACATTTAAATATATTAAAGGGTTAAATAAGGTCCAGGAGGGAAGTGTTTTTAATAGGAAAGTGAACACAAGAACAAGGGGACACAATCTGAAGTTAGTTGGGGGAAAGATCAAAAGCAACATGAGAAAATATTATTTTACTGAAAGAGTAGTAGATCCTTGGAACAAACTTCCAGCAGATGTGGTGGATAGATCCACAGTAACTGAATTTAAACATGCCTGGGATAAACATATATCCATCCTAGGATAAAATACAGAAAGTAGTGTAAGGGCAGACTGGATGGACCATGAGGTCTTTTTCTGCCGTCAGACTTCTATGTTTCTATGTTTCTATCTCAAGTGGATGTCTCTTTCAAGCGGTTCACAGGCTGGTGGTCAGCACAGATGCCAGTCTGTTCGGTTAGGGAGCAATATCCCAGTTGTCCATGGTCCAGGGCCCCTGTACCCCAGCCAAAAGTTGATGCATCACCAATTGGCTGTACTCAACCTGGCCCTATGTTGCCTACGACATTTGACATCCAGCAAGCACATTTTAGTCTCACAGACAATATTGTGAAAGCACATATAAACAGGCAAGGGGGCACCACATTATGATCCCTCATGCAGGAAACAAGAGATTGGGGGTGTGGGTAGAATGATGACCCCTGTCCATCTTGGTGGATCACATCTCTGTGGGTCTAACGTGCAGGCGGGCTGGCTTAGCCAAATGGCCATTGAGTGATGTCTGCACTTGACCATCTTTCGAGACTTAATAAGCTTCTTCGGTCACCTGGAGGTCAACCTCTTTGCCACGTGGAGAATGCTCAGTTGCCAAAATTTTACACCAGATTCCAGGTGCAGAGGGGGTCAACACTCTTTGCTGCAAGTGGCCCTCAGATTTCCTGCACACCTTCCCTCCACTCCCTCTTCTTGCGAAGGTAATCAGGAAGATCCTGGAGGAAAAGGTGGAGGTCATGCTCCTGGCTCTGCATTGGCCCAGGAGAGTCTGGTTTGCCGATGTAGTGGCCCTGTCAGTGGCTCAACCATGGAGGATCCCTCAGGGCAAGGCCTCCCTCATCCAGGGGGCGTTGCTCCACCCGGACTTTTGGTGGCTCCAGTAGACCGCCTGGCGCTTGAGTGGAGTGGTTTAAGACAAGACAACTTTCTTCCAGGATTATTACAACCATTGAAGCCTTGAGGATATCTTTCACTCAGCATATATTCGGTCACCTGGAAAGCATTCTGCTAGTGTACTAAGGCAGGCTGCTCTCCGGTATAGGCCTTGACAGCACAGATCCTGGACTTTCTCCAAGATGGACTGGACAAAGGGCTATCGCCAAACACTATCTGATGACAGGTGGTGGCTCTGGCCGCATAATGGCGCACTTGACTTGGAACACAGCGGTGATGGCAGCCTGGGCGACACAAGCATCACTTCAAGAAGTAGGCAGGGTGGTCTACACCATTGCCATTCATCTGGCACTACAAGGAGGACATATTTACCCATATGGAGGCAGCATTTGGCCACCACATATTTCAGTGGGTACATTCAGTTGGAGAGTCCTAGGACCATACCGTAGCCCTCCCATAGAACTGCCAGCTTTGGTATGTCCCATTCCTGGATGCTATCTCAACCCATTATGGAAAAAGGGTGTTAGTCTTATCTGATACGCTCCTTCTCATAGGGTTGAGATAACATCCAGCCCACCCAAAGATGTCTGATTCTTAAATATGGGATGATACATGAGACTGGCATGCCGAGTCTGTCCTTCATCTTTGTCAAAAGCTGGAAGCCCTAGCAACAGAGGCATGGTTTTCAGCTCTAACAGACTAAATCCAATTAGCTGAACAGATGAGTTAACCCATTCCTGGATGCTATCTCAACCCTATGAGCATATCAGGTAAGATCAATGCCCCTTCCCCTTCTACATTTATCAGTGTTTTACTGAATTTGCTGTTCAGATAAAAAGACTTTACATTTCATTTATATAATTATTTGATTATTAAATGTCTGTTTACATTATGTTAAGTGAAGATCATTTTGATTGACTTAAGTTTCTATGTGCTTAGGTAACAATTTAAAACAAGTAGAAATACTTTTAATCTGAAGTACAATGATTTGTTCACACTTTTTAAACATGGAAGGAGAAATACTGCTTTGAGGCACAAATGATTATGTATCATGGAAGATAAGGGTCTCTTTCCACCAAAGTTTCTCAAAAGCATTGGGTTTTATTAAATGAAAAAGTGGCAATTTTGCAGATGTTTAATTTTAGTCAAATCTGTCAAAAGCTTTCCTATGAAATTATAAGTAGGTACATATTTTTAACATTATATGTACATGTCGATTAATGGTGTATAAAAACCTTGTCAGAATAATCATATTTTTAAAATTGTACTTGAATTTAACTGTATTTCTACATATAGAGCTACACATCCTGTCTTTAAGACTAAAAAATAATGGGCAAAACGTGTCATGTGTTCTATGCGTAAAGAAGACTGCACAAAAAGGTGTTACATGCTTAACTTGTGCTAATCTGGCTCTGTTGTGGGGGAGCATAATAGTTTAACTTTGTTATGAAGAGCACTCCATTGTGCATATGGATAGAAGCAGGAACATTTCATGAAGCTCTCAGATTTCACATACGGTAGTGCTAATGCTTAGGAGATGTGCTATTTTTAGCCTTGTTGCCAGGCAGATCTTTTCCTGCTTCCTGCTGACTCTCAGCCTCTAGTACTGCAGGCTTGTACAAATCAGTCTTTAGTTGCCAACCAATGGAATTGCACTAATATTCAGTCATTTTGTCTGACATCAGACTTGTTATGTCTTGTTTTATGTATAGTTTCTCTTATTAGGCTTGCTGATAATATGGCAGCATGGCTTCAGGGGCTTCTTGTAAGGACATTTTTTATATATTCAGAAAAGAGATTGTCTTTTTAAAATGGCAGGTAAATGCCAAAGGTAACTCAGTAGGTTAATTGGGTCCATGATGAGGGGAGGTAAATCTGTACTGTAACCAAATTTTGATGTGCGAAATCTCCCAAAATTGAACTCTTTCTATTTGATCCACATTTATTATTTTGTACAGGGCTTGGTATAAGCCAGTATTGTGTTGTGGTTGTGCACATGCAAGTAGATGTATTTCATTTCTGTCAATAAAATCTTCTTAAAAAATAGTCAACAATTTTCAGGATAATCGGTAGAAACATAAGTTTAAAGATGTATCTTATAATATAATGTATCATTGTTTTCTGGAGGTTTTAATACTGAAATTTTGAATTTTGATGTTTTTCTATGTAATTTCCCTTGTGTTTTCAGAGGGTGACATTTGGTGGCATAAAGGGTAAGATATCAACTCTAATTATAACGTTACACATAAGAGCAGCTAAAATGTAAATATGTTCATTTTGCTTTTGATAGACTTATTGTCACCCTAATCAAAAACAAATGCTATATAACTTTTAGCATCAAATATTTATTGGTTGCTTTAAAATAGGTTTCTTAATGGAGGCACAGTAAGAGAGCATCGCCAAAATTTCCCGCTATACTTGGGCAAGCCTTCAACAGTAGCAAGATTTGGAACAAGTTTTGAGAGATGTCTAAATCATTCACAAGAAATCTATTTCTTTGGGCTTTATTCACGAGAGGGGTTGCATGAAGTAATTTATCATTTTAGGAAATTATCTTAAGAACTTAACTAAAAGTTAAGTACTCACACTTTCATTACTATTCTAACACAGGTTCCATTATACTACCCTGAAGGTTATTTATCATCTTTATGAAACCAAAAGAATGTTTATGTGACCAAGCAAATGTCCTGCTAGGATGGTGATTTATTTAAAATCCAAATATAGGAAATTCAAACTATAGGAAATAACACAGATGGTTAGTAAAATAAAAGTATAAGTTGAAAAAGTATTTGAGAGAATATGCCAAAAATAACAATAGCAGTAAACCACAACTGATTAATATAGTACAATTGATTTGCATAGGCTTTATAGTAATTTATAATTGTATATTAGCAATATTTTATGGTTTTATGGTAGTTGCTCGAAAACTAACACAGAATGCAAGTACAGTGGAACCCCGACATAAGAGCTGCTCTACTTAAGAGCAACTCGAGATAAGAGCTGGGAGGGGAGAGATATTTTTGTTCTACTTACAAGCCCAAATTCGAGATACAAGCGCCAAGGAGCTGTCTCCTGAAGCCAAACGCTAACTTCCGCGTTCGGCTTCAGGAGATAGCTGCGAAGCGGCGCGTGTGTTTTAAAAGGTTGCAGCCGGCCTGGGGGGCTCGGGGGGGTGCTTGCAGCTTTCTTTCTTGCTCTTTTTCTTTCTCTCTTTTACCTTCCCTTCCTCTATTTCTTCTTTTCTTTCTCCTTCCCACCTTCTTCCCTCCCTCCCTCCCTTCACTCATTCCTCTCTTACTCTCCCCTTTCATAAGTTTCCTTGCTTCCTTCCTCTGTTCCTGTCCCTTCCCCCTTTCTTTCTTTCTTTCTTTCTTTCTTTCTTTCTTTCTTGCTTTCTTTCTTGCTCTTTTTCTTTCTCTCTTTTACCTTCCCTTCCTCTATTTCTTCTTTTCTTTCTCCTTCCCACCTTCTTCCCTCCCTCCCTCCCTTCACTCATTCCTCTCTTACTCTCCCCTTTCATAAGTTTCCTTGCTTCCTTCCTCTGTTTCTGTCCCTTCCCTCTTTCCTTCCTTCCTTCCCACCCTCCGTCCATTCATTCACCCATTCCTCTCTTGATCGCTTAAAGCCGGTCCCTGGTGCAAAAAGGGTTGGGGACCTCTGTCCTACAGGATTGGGTGGCAGAGAAGTTGAACATATGTAAATTTAAAAGTTTAAGAAAGTTTACAAGTTAAGTGAAAGAAACTTCATTATTCATTTATATGTACATGTACATTTCTTCATTAAAAACATGTCTTTCTGCATAATTTAGACTAACTTTGTGAGTTTTTTGAGGGCTGGAACCAATTAAAATTATTTACATTAATTCCTATGGGGAAAAGTCGTTCGAGATAAGAGCTGCTCGACTTAAGAGCCCAGGTCCGGAACGAATTAAACTCGTATCTCGAGGTACCACTGTAGTTTATTTTTGTGTTGGTTGACGGAAATGTATACTATTTAATACTGAAATCGAAAAATTCAGAAGTAGGTTAAGTTCTCAATTTCATAACCTGTTGTATGAAACTTCAACAATTTCCAATCTTACTGCTACAATTACCCTTAACATTATATATTGAAGGATATTTCAAAATACTGCAACAGATTGTACATTTTCTAAATATCCAGCAATTTTTTCCCCAGGCCATGTCTAAATGTTCAGTTTTATTTGATATTCTTGTTGCTGGGCAGAACTGAGAGTTCATGTTCTTAACTGGTGGGTCAGGATTAGCATTCTTGAGCCAATAGAATAAGCTAAACTTTAACAGGAAACAGCTTGGTAAGAATAAAGCACAGTGACAGTTTTTTCCTGTATGATAAGTCACAAAAATTTGTGAGTACAGCTAACTCCCTCTTGAGTATGTTTCTGATACTGCAAGAGCTCAAAAAATAGAAGAAATACTATGCTGTTACCTACCACTATTACTCTTGGCTCAGTCTAAGCGGCAACCATTATGCAAACCATAATTTTGGAAGTCTTATTCATGACTTATAGTTCTTATTTTTTCTTAATAAAATGAGAACTAAATGAAACAATGTAAGCACTGCCTTTTAATACAGATATAATTCAGCTTGCGTGGAAGATAATTTTAAATGTAGACTTTTGTTAATTTGCTGAGGGCATAAATGGAGAATATAAGTTAGCAAATATTTGTTAAGGCACTCCAGCAAATGCTTTAAAGAAAGAAGAAATATAATCTTAACCAAAAGCAAGATTATGAAAATGTATGAAAATTGCCTGTTATTTTCAAAACACCGATGTGCATTTCTCCATGTGTATTCTTGACATAGTAAGTCAGAATTCATTATACAAGTGTACATTTGCATTTTGACGGACTGTTGAACAATGTCTGAACCATGTTTTAGAACAGGAGTCTCTAGTCCACATAGAACATGGTACCAACACCAAGAATTTCCCGATTTACCTTGCAGGCAACACTTATGCAAAACCACTTAACAATGAACATTATTTGCTTATATAATTTTTTTCTAAACTGGGTTGCGATTACAGTATTAGAGAAACACTTTGCTTTTGAAACTAATAGAAATGCCTTTGCTGGAATGCTTGTAACATGTATGGAATGAACTGTCTTTAGTCTTATACAGTATATTGTTGTCTTTTTGTGATCTTGATCTCAGTTGCCAAGTAAAATACATTTGAGTTAGAAAGTGATTGGTTAACCCTTTTAACTACTAATATTACTTCAAGAGTATGTGCAAATTCATAGCAGCTATTCTAATACCTAACTTTGTTGACTTGTAGCAATGAATTTATTTTTCAAAAAAAATATTAAGAAAGAGAAAGAAAAGCTCCGAATTATGAAGGCAAAGACACTTTGGAGTATTGCTTAGAAACTACTCACACTGAAAATTACATCAGTGATTTAAATAATTTCTTCTGGTAGCTGACATAATGTCTAATATGTATGAAATAAATTGTATTATGCACAGGCAAATATTGTGTATAAGCTTTTGCAAAATTAAGCAAGATTTACTTGCATAGTCCTATCTCCTAATTTGTCATATGGTTCTGAACTATAGAACTTTAAAAAGCAAAAATAAGACTGTTAAATTTCAGAAACAGTTCCTTTTTGATAAGACATAGCTGTTATGATTTGTGGGTGTTTATGAATTAGGTAATGCAAGATTTTCTGCATTTCCTGCATTCTGTGGAGTCATTTGTATGGGAAGAGATCAAGGCTTACTAAAGTACTTGATTTTATGGTTTTATATACACTTCATGTAAATTACGCATAGACAAGTCATTTTCTGGAGTAAAAACTTAAGCAGAAATATTGGATTTCTATTTTACCATTCCTTATGTGTGATTTTAAGTTAACTATTACCAGCTACACGCATATTAGCTTTATTTGAAGAATGGAAAAAGCTTTTCACAGCAATTTTATTCTTAACAAATAGAGAATCACTGGTTTACACAGATATCATCAAATTATTTAAAGTGTTTAGTTGTGATCTAATTGCATAGTGCTTTGGTTTTTCTTGATATCTTCGCTAACAACAAGCCTATGAAGTCTCTACTGCACCCTTGTGGATATTTTGTTATGTTTGCATAGTAGAGATTAAAATATTTTGTTATATCAGTTTAAATGTCTTAGGTTATTTCAACATTAAATTTAGCAGAATTTATAGTGAAAGCTTCTTGAGTGATTTTTTTTCATTTTTCTAAAAAAAAATACTGAAAAGATTCACAGTTAGACATTGCTACTGCAGAAGGCACAGGTAGACCTCATTTAACAGCTGCCCTATTTAGCAACTATCTGAAGTTATGACAGCACTGAGAAAGTAACTTTACAACTAGTAACAATTATTACTATACAATCATGTGGTTCTATTTGCATGTTTCACAATCAGCTTCCAACAAGCAGAATCAATGGAGAATCCGGCAGTAAAATCACAAATCACTTAACCACCATGGATAATCTGCTTAACAATTGCAGCAAAAGTGAAGTAAATCCATCGCGGTCATTTGGTGTCTCACTTAACTGCATTGCTTATGGACAGAGTTGCTGAACCTAATTGTGGCCATTAAGCAAGAACTACCTTGTAATCTCTAGCAATTTTCCCGGACTTGCTATCTCAGTTGAACTAGAAAGATGACAATTTATGTAATTTTATTTTAATATGGTGCCATCGATACTTTTATGATTAAGTTTTAATAACTTGCTGAAATAAAAAGCGATTTCTGTGCCACAAAAGCTCCAGTGACAGTAATTGTTAAATCATCTTTCTAATGATTTTGCAAAAAAAAAAAGCAAACCTATTGTACTTGATGTTAGATTTTTACTGATGAATTTTCCTTGTTTTTCTTTTTTATCCTAAAACTTTTAAGAATCAAGATGGAAAACAGTGAAGAACTTCCCAAAAAAATTTTTAAAGCCCGTAAAACCATGCGAGCAAGTGACAGACAACAGCTTGAAAGTGTATATAAAGTAAAAGAAGATTTTTTGAAGACTGCTGATCTGAAACTCTTAAATGGAAAACATGAAAACGGGGATTCAGATACCAGTTCTCCTTTATTAAATTCTGACTTAAATTCTGAGGAAAGAGAGGTGAATGGCTTAGAAGATGTATGTGTTGATCCTGAAGACAATAAAGTAGAATCTGATGAAATCACTGATGTCAAAAGTCCAGATAACAAGGACAATCATCATGGTGACGTAACAGCAAAATTTGAAACTCAGTCTCCTGAAAACATTGTTTCTGAGCAACATCATGAAAATAGTAACTCACCTTTGAGTCCTGAATCTGAAAGTCAAGTACCTGAATGTAATAGAGATAATGATATCCAGGAACAGATCACTATGAAAGAAGACCTGAATAATGAAGATCTTTGTGTACCTGATACTTTGGATCAGAAATCTTCATCAAGTCATACTGAAGAAGAAAGTAACATTAATGACCAAATGATAGAAACAGCAGAAACAAATGAATTGGCTATTACTCCTGAACAGTCTATGGAGGAAAAAAATAATGCAGAGGAAGCTATTGTAAAAGAGAACGTTGATGAGAAAGCAGTAACTAGTAGTTTGAATATAGGTTCAAAGAATGAAATCAAATCTGCAGAAGTTGTAGAGACTGTGGCTCAAAAAACTGTAGAAGAACCCTCAACTGAGAATATGTTGGGAAATGCAGCTAGTCTGGAAACAGATGAAATTATTCCAATTTTAGAAAAGCTGGCCCCAGCAAATGCATTAAATTGTTTTTCTCAACCCATCTTGCTTCCTGCAGAAACTCCTAGCTTAGGTTCAGAAGAAAAGGTAGCAAATTCTTTAAATTCTCCATCTAAACATGAAAGCAATGAAAGCTTGCCCAAAGAAGCTTTCTTGGTTCTTTCTGATGAAGAAGAAGTTTGTTGTGAAAAAGAAGCTGTAGTATTAATGCCAAAGCATGAAAACTCTCCAGGTGAGTGGCTTGTTTTTCCCCCTCCATTTTAAATGATCGTTCGAAACAACTCAATATTAGAACTTAAATGCAGTAAAATTATTGCCTTATCTGTGAAATAAAGAATTAGTTATATTAAATGTAGAACAAACGTTAATTGTATCCAAAGTTTCTAAGTCACAATATCAACATCATTTTGCTGTTTAAAAATTAAAATGTAAGAATAATACTGTACAATAACCATATTAATCGATTCCCTGAAAAAATCCTACTTTTCAGTAATAATCATCTGCCTATCCCAGATCCTTGGAAAGGACTTGATAGATGGATAAAAATATGCCAAATTGAGTGTAAACATCTTGCTTACTGTGACCAACCATAATAATTTTTTTTAAAAAAAATCATGTGCCACCCAACTCCCAGAAACTAGAATATTAAATGAAATAAATGATATCTGCAGAAAATGTGGCAAAAATTATTGTAGAGGTATTTAACTCATGCTGTTGATAACTACTTGTAGTTAGTGGATTTTATTTACATTTATAGTACTATATTCAGACTAGGATTTAATTTTGTGCTGTGTATACAATCAAATTGCATTAGTACAATATTTGTAAACAGTTGATATTAACTGGCTTGATTTTTACTTGTTTTTCTACTTTGCTTATCAATCTGTTTCAATATTGAAAGTTTTCTCAGGGTTGGTTCTCAGATATTCTGTTTGTAATAAAAATTACTAATGCCCCCCCCCCCCAAAAAAAAAAAGATTGGTTTTGTTTGTGAGGGTTGGAAAATAATTTAACTGAGAATAAAATATCAGGGTTGAAGTGTTTCTCAAAAAACCTTTGTTATGTTATTGTCATTTATAAGCAGAGGATTGAATTCTAAAGAATTTTTTTTGTCAAAAAATGGTATAGCACCACCTTCTGAAGCTATCTGATTAAATAGTACTCAAACCACTACAGAATAATTTCCAAAATTCTTCAAGGTAACAGAAAAGAATTAGTTGATCAGTATTTCAAATATGTCTGAGAGACTTAGAAAATCATTGTTTAAGTTAATTCTAATCTAAATAAAACATTGCTTACATTGATAATTCTATTTTTCTTAACATTTACCAATATATAGTGTCTTTCACCCTATTTGAGATATGCTTTGTATTATTTAAAATTTAAATAAAATTTGATTTAAATTATAGAACAATAGAATAAATAAATAAATAAATAAAACTCTGAAAAGCCGTACTAGATTTTTTAAAAACTGCCCCAAAATATAAATGAAAATACATTTTTAAATCAAATTTTTATTTTAATAATGCTGATCATTGCTTATTTAAATATTGTTTCCTATTAAGAGTATTAGCTACTTGAATAATTTATATTCTGATTCTTAGATGTAAGGTTTTTAGAGCAGCTACATGGAACGTAGTGCAGATGCTCTTTTTGATACCTTTTTTTGCAGCAGATATTTTTTCTTTGCGCCCTACGGGAGAAACATTTACCACTATCTAGGATTGAACTCTCAACCTTCCAAGTGGGAGGTGAGTGTCTTCACCACTAGGCCATCACACTGCTCACACTGCTGCATATTTTATTTATTCAACCTATACATGGAGTACATATTGAAGGAAGTTGGATTAGAAAATAATAAGGCATTTAAAATTGAAAGAAGAAATATAACATGCTCTAGGCTAATGATAGTACTTTGATAGCTAGAAATAAAAATCTGTTAACTCTAGTAATGAAAGTAAAAAGAGCAGAATGATAAAAATGGGGCTGTATATCTTCATGTAGAGCAAGTTACAATAGTCCAACAGGAGATCACCAAGGCATGAGTAACTGAACAGAGCGCCTCCTTGTCCAGGAAGGAACATAACTGGTGCACAATGTGGAGTTTGGCAAAGGGACTTCATGCCCCACTGCTACCTGCTTTTCAAACAGGTCCTATGAGTTTTAAGAGGTCCCCCAAGTTATACACCAGGTCTGTAACCAGTAATGCAACTGCATCCAAGATCCAAGATGAAAACTCAATACAAGGGCTTCAATCCACAGCCACTCAATCTTAACGGGGTTCAGTTGAAGTCTGTTGCTCGCCCTCCACATCTTCATATCCTCCAGGCACTGTGAAAGGACAACCATTACATCACTCACTTAACCTAGGACAGAGATGTATCCTGATATCACCAGCATATTGGTGATACCTCATCCTATGGTGACAAATAATTTCACCCAGTGGTTTCATGTAGCTGTTAAAAAAGTGTGGACAGAGCACCAAGCTATGCTGCACCCCACAAAAGGGCCATGAACTGGATGTGATGAGAAGAAGCAATAATCCAGTGACTAAGATGCTAGGCTTGTTGGGTGGAAAGTTGCCAGTCAGGTTCAAGAACCAGGTGCCATGTATTAAGGAGTGTGCAGAACCCTTGAGTTATCAAGGACATGCACAGAGGAAATGTGGGATTCCAGCAGATATCCAGGAGATATGAGTAATTATTTAGTCATACAAAAACAGATGGATTAAAGTTCTATTATTGTTTACTTTAGAAATAGCACAGTCAAGTTAAACAGTCTGGTCATACACATTCAAATCAGTCAATATCTCTCAATACAATAATAATATTAAAAGTTTCTCTTTGTCTTACATATCAGACATACATTACAGCTTACAAATACATCAAACTCACCGAACACAAAACTTACTACATCAGTCACAGTGAATCAGCAGAAAGAGCAGAGAGAGAGAATTATGCTTTCTGGCTCCCTCTTATGGCAATTTGCAATACTACCTCTTAAAGCTATAGTACTTCAATACAAACATTCATTGTTAGCTTGTTTATATATTGCAAATCCAACTGTTTTGTATAGAGTACTAACACCATTTAACAGGATGAGCTCTCGTTACTTGCCCCAGCTCCTGTCATCTAGCAGTTTGAAAGCATGTGAATTAAAATAGATAAATACCACTTCGGTGGGAAGGTAACAACGTTCTATACACTTTAGCATGTGGACATGCTGGCCACAAAAGTGTCTGGATAATGCTGACTCCCTCAGATTTACCACCAGCTTATTCATTAATTAGTAGCCAAGGGCACAGCAGCCCAAGGAAACAACAACCAACTATTTAATAGCCAGCCATCAACACCCCCATTAACAACTAAAAGCCAGACACAACCAGGCACCACGTAAATACTATGCATAGTGCATACATTTTACAGAGAGAAATTCCCTGAGGATGGGCTCCAGCTAAACCTCTGATCCATCTGAAAGTTGTTATGGCCTTTAAGGATTTGGGAAGTATAGTGTAGTGGTTAAATTGTTGGATTTGAAGTGGGGAAACCCAGATTCTGATCCCTTCTCTGAACAGAGAAGGGAAGTATAGTGTAGTGGTTAAATTGTTGGATTTGAAGTGGTGAAACCCATATTCTGATCCCTTCTCTGAACAGAGGTTCATGAGTGACCTTGCGACTATCACTCATAGCCCAATCTATATCAAAGAGCTGCTGATAATGTTCTAAGATTCTCCTTCATGTTTAGACATGCTCTTTTTGATCTTTATTTTGTAATCCAATTTGTTTGATTTTTAAAAAAATATTTATATTTCCTTAACCTGAGTTCTTTTACTTTTTAACTGAACTTTAAAATAATACCTTATGTTGTGTCCCTATAGATACTATCTGATCTTGTTTAAGAGATTAGTAATATACTAACTAGTAATATAAAATAACTTATCTTGATTTTATCATACCATCAATTATTGTGGTGACTTATCCATTTTCTAGGTAAAACTATAGGTAAGATTCCATCGTGAAGTAAGTATAGTACCGTAATTGGGACCTCGGATTTCACTAACATTTTGATATATAGGAACCATGTCAAATATGATTCCATTCAGATTATACAATATCATGTGACCAGATGCAATTTTAAGCTTATTCTTGCAAATCATTTACCTTTAAATTTTGATTGAGAAGCTATAGAGGAAGATTTCTGATTTTCTTAGTGTGTAGCTAAATTGGTATATCATATGGCCCTACAATTGTCATGATGATTATGAAAAACTATTGTTTGGTTAAGGTAGTCTTAACTTGAGAGTTTTAGTCTCCCAAGGCCATACTCTTCAGCATATCTCTTGTCATTTTATATAAGACTGTTAAACTATAGAATACTTAATTTGCCAGGAATGCTCAGATTAAATCAAAACGCTCAAATGTTGCAACATTGAAATCGGAGACTAGGAATGGGTTGATTCCACCTCTTCTGAATAATATGAGGGAGCAATGTCTTTTCTGTGAACTCCAGTTAGATAGCTGAAGAAAAAGAATTAAGCAACAGGCAAAGTGACCCATTTCAGCAACTATGTGACTTAATTGCAAAATAAACAAGAGACCAAGGAACACAGTTAAGCAAAGGATGAAACAGCCTGATTTGCTTTTCACAAGGGTCAGACCAAGCATAAAAATGACAGGCTCCATATGTGACTATGCAAAATAACAGAACTGAAGAAATCCAGCAATAAACCTGTGGTGACCCAGAGCACAGCACAGAGATTACACAGGCAGATGGCAATTCAAACCGCCCCTTTATGGCTTCAAATTTCCCCAAATGCTCCCACATTTCTGGCAAGTCTCAGAGCAAGAAATCCAGTAGGGTATGTTAAAGAGTCCAGGAAGCAAGGGGACACTGCAAGTAATCTAGAAATCCAAAAAGAATGCAAGGACTCCAGGAAAGTTCAAACATCGACACTAAACATTCCAGGAATTCAGCGTTTCTTCCTGACAAATGCCCCTCTTTACAGCGTCTCCTCAAGTCTCAGTCCCCAGGTGTGCCTTGTGGAGAGGTGCGCGGCACTTTGGAGTAGCTGGATCAGTTTGCACTGTTCTTGCCTTCTCTCTCCGTGGTCAAGGATCAGAAGAGCATGGTCCTTGCTCACCACCTGAGCTCTGCCTTTCATGTACACTGCTTAGCCTCTCTTGGGCATCTTGCCCCCTTTCCTCCCTGCCTATAAAATGTCCTAATCTTGAAAGGCCCTGGCCTTGCTCCTCCCCATTTCCTCCTCAGCCAATGAAGCCATCCCCTCAGTCTCTGGTTCCAGCTCATCTTCCCCTGCAAATTCAGGCTCCAACAAGGTCATGACAAAATCTGTGTGTAATATATATTAGGACTGAAGGCCTTAGAACTTAGAACAGTTCTTCCTACGTTAGACAAGGCATGGTACCAACAACAATAACTGTCAGTGACTGTCCAACAACCAGCCAATGTATCAGACAGTACATACCATGGGCACCCAGATCCAGCAAAGAGGGTATAGTAGCAACTAACCTCTCTATGCCAAAAACAGCATGGATCACCTTCTCTTCTGTTACCAGAATGGCAGCAGAAAACTGAAATTATGTCAAAACACTCATGGGAGCTCCAGCAAATATGCCTTTAATAAGAAAATGTTCAGACCAAGTCACATGCAAGTTTAAATAGGTTGCTCCAAACAATCAGAAAGAAATGGCAGTAAATTGCTCTCATCCCCCACCTTGATATGTTCCAGAGCAAAAGGAGATTCAAGGAATAGAAGAAAATAATTTTGCAAAGGAAGTGACAACTATCCTGAAAATACTACTAATAGAAAGAAGGTTCTTAGCCCTAAATGTCTACAGTAATGAGAAAGATATTTCAATATTAGTTTGGGATACTGATACTGAGATACACAGTCTGAGTCTTTCCTCATTGAGTTTAGACCAGGATTGAACCAGTTTTTGGATGAAAACATCATTCAAACCTCGCCTCCCTTTAAGAGTTTAATGCTGACTCATTCCCAGACATGCTTCGTAAGTCAACAAATCATTCTACTAGGAATTGTTTCCTAGCAACCCAGTGGCTATTGTCTCTGAAAGTATTACAAGGATACTTCCTGCAGGTAGTGCCATGGATCTCAGTGTTCCCTTCTGGATGTCTTAATTGAAATAATTGAGCAAATGGAGCTGGCCAAGTGACAACATCACTTACCTTAGCGAACTCTAATGTATTTCCCACTCAGAGTGATCAAGTAAGGGTTACCAATACTTCTAGTATTAATGATTAATTCCAAATTAATGGTCTTTAAAGGAGAGGAGATAGAAGTATTGTTGAAAGAAGGATGGACAGTGTGTTGAAATGAGCACATGAAATGTTACTGGTAGCCTGGACTACAACTATTTCTTCATGATTGCTAGAGCTTCATGCTAGAGCTGTGGTGGCGCAGTGATTAGAGTGCAGTATTGCAGGCTACTTCTGCTGTCAGCCGGCTGCCTGCAATTTGGCAGATTGAATCTCACCAGGCTCAAGGTTGACTCAGCCTTCCATCCTTCCAGGGTGGGTAAAATGAGGACCCAAAATTGTTGGGGGCAGTATGCTGATTTTGTAAATCACTTAGAGAGGGCTGGAAAGCACTGTGAAGCAGTATGTAAGTCTAAGTTGCTATTGCTATTCAGCTTTATATTAGAGCTGCAGTTATGCTGTACATTAGTTGGTTTCTTTCTTGCACTGAGCTGGTTCTTATATTTGATATTACAGTATTGGCGTCTTTTAATGCTTGTGCTAGCTGTTTCTTTGGAATAAACTTCAATGTAGACAAGCTATCTGGAGTGCTCTACCAACTGGCCTGACAGTTGAACTGTCCACTGGAACCATTGCATATAAACTTCCTGCTCTTCATCTTCAATCATTTTTCTTGGGACTCTGGGACTCTTCACTTACTCAGGAACAGATCAGTATCTTCAAGACCTTTGTCTCTGTCAACCAACACAACATCTTTAGCAGTTTTCTTTCACTGTCCACTAACTTCCAACAGCTTTTATGCTACCAAACCGAGCCATCATTTTCAATCAGCAAACTTGTATTGTCCAGTCAGGTAGCCTTTTTCTTGTTTATGCTCATTGAAAGTAAATATGAATTTTAAGAATAAGATCAATATGTGATAAGAACACACTATCATCTGTACCCAGGAATATGCTATGGTGGATTATAAAACAACTGATCTATAAGCATTTTGAAGGCAGTGTGGTTATTGCTACAAATCAGCATGGATGTACAGTGGTACCTCTACCTAAGAATGCCTCTACTTACAAACTTCTAGATAAGAACTGGGTGTTCAAGATTTTTTTGCCTCTTCTCAAGAACCATTTTCCACTTACAAACCAGAGCCTCCAAAACCGTAAACGGAAAAGGCAGGGAGAAGCCTCCGTGGGGCCTCTCTAGGAATCTCCTGGGAGGAAACAGGGCTGGAAAAGGCAGGGAGAAGCCTCTGTGGGGCCTCCCTAGGAATCTCCTGAGAGGAAACAGAGCTGGAAAAGACGGGGAGAATTCTCTGGGGCCTCTCTAGGAATTTCCTGGGAGGAAACATGGCCTCAACCCTACCTGTGGTTTCCCCAATCGCACACATTATTTGCTTTTACATTGATTCCTATGTGAAAAATTGCTTCTTCTTACAAACTTTTCTACTTAAGAATCTAGTCACGGAACAAATTTAGCTCATAAGTAGAGGTACCACTGTACTGTCCCAGGCCAAGTACACACAAGTATATGAAGAGGTAGTTTTGTTCTCTTTACTGAACAAGCCTGTCAAACACACAGACTTGCATTTGCAGTGTTCCTCAAATAGTGGGGCGGGGGCTTCTAGGGGGACATGGAGCGATGCCGGGGGGGGGGGCGTCATCCCAGGGGATTTGCTTTTTTTTTGCCGCAGGAGTAAGGAATTTTTGCACCGAACAATAGCACACAGCATAGAACAGGAGATATGAAGTATAGATAACAAACCCTTAAGAGACACCATGGAAAAAATATTTAACAAGAATAAAAAGAAAGGAGGAGAGAGACATAGGTAATGAGACAAACATAAGTCTCCCAAAAGCTAAGATGAGGAAGTAGCCTGAAGCGTACCTAGTGCTTGGCTTCACTATGACTACTGTGGAAGATGAGGATAGATCGGTATGTTTACTGTGTCTAAAAATGTTGGCAGCAGACAACAGGAAGCCAAATAAATTAAGGCATCACTTAAACACATTACACCCCAATCACGCTGATAAGCCGCTTGAGTTTTTTCAGCGAAAATGTGCCGAATATTGCAAACAATTATCCTGGCACAGGGTGGTGGTGGTGGTGGTATTTACTTCTTCCCGGGGGGGGGGGGGGGCGTAACAGAAAATAATTCAGAAGCTCTGCATTATAGAGACAAGTTCAACAAGTTTGGCTTACAAGAATTCCACATCAAAGCAGAGTGTAGAAGCAGAGTCAAATTTGTCAGCCAATCCAGATTCCAAGTTAGGTTGCGAGGTTCATGAGTCAATGCGCATTCAATGGTTTATGTCAATGGTCTTGTAGTTTGTGCTTGTTGCTCCAGCACTGCATATTATTTAATAGAGGAGCTCCCAGTATAGTTCATTTAGTGACATGAGACTCCTTCACATGAGCAGTCCAGCAAAGCAGGTTTGCTCTGCCAAGGAAAGCCTGCCAAACTCTTGCATTGGTAGAAGGCAATAATTCTATACCCTGATCTTCAGAGAGTGATAATAGCACTGTATACCTATTCTGCCAACAAGCAGTTACTTAAATAGAACATGTATAAGATAGAAGACTTTAAAATTGTTAATTTCCAGAGTGTTAAAAGTGAAATGCTAATATATTGTGACTAGCCACTGAAAATCCACTATGTTGACTAAGTAGAAGATATCTGAAAATTATCAAGTAGATAAAATTCCCTAGGAGTTTGTGAGCAAAGCCAAAGGCCTAAAAAAGATTGGCATGTATAACCATATTGAGAGGTTTGGAGAAAATGAGGGGGGGGGGGAAATCAAAGGTTCCAGAGAAATCATGTCATTGATTGTTGAAGTTGTGGCTGAGAATTTGTGGCAGCATATTATATAATTTATGTTTTTGCCCCAAAAAAGAGTAATCGTTAGGACCAAAGTCAGCCCAAACTTCTAAGACGATATTTTGAGCGAAGTCAGCTGATGGGAATTGAAAGTGGAATGGAGGTAAAAGAGCTATACACAAGGAGATATCGAATTGTTCTGTGTACCCTGGATATTTATGCAGTAATAGTGAGATGAGGCTAGTTTGAATGTTTCTGTAGTAAAGGATTGGAGAAGCACGTGTTCAGTGTATGTCCAAAGTCACAGGGGCATTGTCTCTTTGGATAAGAAATTTTCATTCGTGCATTATGTCCAAGTAAACGCCTTCCACTGATTAGAAACTTTAAAGTTAGTTAAGTATGCGTCTGATCATATTGCATGCTGAGTAGAAGGAGAGAAGACTAGAGATGAGATTGTAGTTGCCATTGCCTGTTTCCATGTGGATTGAAAGTTTAAAGTTAATGGGATAAAATGTCTTGGCCAACAGTTGAGTATGGTCACCTACACTCTAGCCTGCACTTTGATGACTCCTGCTCTAGTGGCAGGATGGCATTAGAGACAATTTGTGACTTTAAGGATTCATCTTAGAAATTTGGATTACAGTGATCCCTCGTTTTTCACGGATGCATTCCAAGACCACCCGTAAAAAACAAATTGCTGTGAAGTAGACGAAAGATATTTTTTATGTATTTAACGAGTATTTGGACTTTTAAAACCCACCCTTTGCATTAAACAGTCATTCTCCAATGCACTTGCAAGGAGAGTCCAAGATGGGTAATTCTACAGTCTGATTGGTCGGGACTGAGTTTAATTTAAATATTAGGCAGGCACCGCCCCCTTAGCCCTCCAGTCTAAAAAACTCAGTCGCAGTATAGGGACTTTGAGTTTGTTCTCTCTGTTTATTTTTTATTATTGTTAATTGATTTGTGAATAAAATTGTATTTTACCATAATTATTTCTTTCTTGTGCTTTTCAGGTGCAGCTGGGGGAAGGAATCCTCGAGCAGCCAGGGTTAAAAACCTCCAGTGGGTTGGGCCCTGAGATCTGCTGCTCCTCTGAATCTCTTCCCACTTGGAGCCCTGTGGGGGTCAGAGAGAGCTCCCGGGCAGTCCACTCCAGTGGTGGCACCCGGTAGTCGAGGAGGTGGCTGACGCCTCGGGGGGGTCCGCCCCCCCCATGGCGGATATGCCACAGGATCGCCTGTCAGGAGTGGACAGGGCCTTGTCCGGGGGGCGCGCTAACAAGCCCCCCCCCGCGCGCGCAAGGAACGGCGCACCGAAGAGAGGACAGGCAGCAGGCTGGCCCGGCCTCCCGATTCAGGCAAAAGCGCCGAGGTCGGCGGCGACAGTGGCTCCAGAGGGCGGGAAAGCTTGACAGGTTGTGTGTCGGCTTCCCCCCGTTTCCATGGTTACGGCGGCCATTTTGGTGAGCCTGCAATCGGCTGGGAGGGCCGATCTGTGCTCAGGTTTGTTTGGTTGCTATGGCTACAGGCCGGTGGCCATTTTGGAGAGCTGAAAATCGGCGCGAAGGGCCGATCTGTGCTCAGAAGCTTGGAGGGTTGCTACGGCAACGAGATGGCGGCCATTTTACCTACGTCACCTCCTGAGCTGCAATTGGTGGACAGGGATCCCCTGTCATCTCGCACCCTAGGGAAGGCTCCTTTTCTGCTCAGAGACACACAGGCGCAATACAGACCCGTGTTTTGCTAGGTCTGCGCTCGATAACGGTCACGCTCGGTGAGAGAAGGTTTTTTCCTTACCTCGGTGAATTCCTCAGCTGTGAGTTTTTCTAGTAATAATGGCAGATCAAACAGTCCAAGCGGGAGAGGAGGCTATTGTCATCAGGCCCAGCACTCCCAAGGAGAGGGCTCAGAATACCAAGCCATCCCAGGGGGCCTCCCTCCGTGAGGCAGAGAAGCGCATAAAAGCACTTGAGAGACAGTTAGAGGCCTCTCAGAGATCTTCTTCTTTACCTGCTCAACCTCTAGGTGCCATCCCCCCGCCAGTCTCCCCCATGTTCACACCAGGGGTTGTAGGCTCGGCCTCAGAGAGGGATTGGTCACCTGAGAGGTCCTGCCAATCCTCTACTGCTTCCAGGCCAGAGGCCCTTGCACTGGGAAGACAGGCAGCGTGGCCTACCGCCTTCACTGCTTCAACACCTATCCTTCCACAAGGTGGACAGACACAGGCAACCACCTTCACCCCAACAGCTGCAGGCTTACGCACTGTGCAAGATGCCTGGCAGAGCATGCCCCAGGCCCTGCAAGACCTAATTGTCAGTGCATACACTCAGGGGCAGGCTAGTGTGGCTCAGCAGCAGCAGTTGTCAGCAGGTCCTGCTCCACCGAGATTCAGGGACCCCTGGATAGCTCCTGCCACCCAATCCATGATGGGGTCCAGGGATGAAGATGACTTCTCCAGAGATGAATTCAGCGAGGCGGAGGATGAGTTATCCGGAGATGACCAGCCACCGGAACAACCCACACTGCCCGGTCTGTTCAAGTCCTCCCTCTTCAGGATCTTGCTGAACAAGGCAAAGCTTACCATTGACCAGGCTGGAGAAGGAGGTTAGGGGGCTCCTTCCGCACTGGGTCAGCCTGCAGGGGGCCTGTTTGTGTTTCCAAAGCAGGAGACTGTTAATGTGCCATCATCCCACTTGTTTCTGGAGACAGTACAACGCCCATGGGAGAGCCCTGCGACAGCCCAGGGCCCCTCTAATCTGGACAAACGCTTTTACACTTTTGACAAGGCCATGGAGGATCTCCTGGAGCTACCCACGGTGGACAAGCTAGTGACCGGTTTGGTCTCGAATTCCCTGGTTCCTTCGGAGTCTCAGGAGGGATTAAGGGCTGAGGACAAAAGGGCGGACAATGTCGTTCGCAGGGCTCATCAAATGGCGGCTTGGGCCGTAAGGGCTTCTTCAGCGGCCTCTTTCTTTAATCGGGCTACGATCCTCTGGATACAAGAGATCCAGTCCAGAGTGGATCCACAAGATGCGAGGCTTCGCCAGGACCTGAACAAACTGTTGGCGGCCACAGAATTTTCCACGGACGCCACAGTTAATGCGGCTAAGTTCGCATCTAGAGCAATGGCGTCGTCGGTCGCCTCCCGCAGGCTCATCTGGTTGCGGAATTGGCAGGCCGATGTAAAATCTAAATGGGCACTTGCTTCTTCACCGTTCAAGGGCAAGAAACTCTTCGGAGAGGTCTTGGACGATGTATTAGTGGAGGACAGGGACAAGAAAAAGGTTATGCCCAGCTCCAGCAAGAAGTAGGGAAGGCGCTTTACCCCCTACCAACGGAGGCAGCCCTTTCGGAATGACTCCGCCTCGACCAACAACCAAGGGTCAAGGTCTTACTTTCCAGAATCCTTCGGGCAGGGTTCCTTTCGTTCGGACAGGACCCCGCAATTTGATCGCAACAGGTCCTTCCAGGGCCGCCGCCCCTTTAGAGGTTCCAGCAGGGGGTTCAGGAAGACCAAATGACTTTCATGTAGATACCCCCTTGGGCGGCAAACTAATACATTTCTCAGACGTCTGGACAAACACCTCCTCGGACCCATGGGCGGCTGCCACGGTCTCAGAAGGTCTGAGGATCGAGTTTCTTCGCCCTCCACCTTGCCGCTATCTGCCTTGTCGTGCTCCCTTGGACATTCCCAAGAAGAGGCTTCTGTACCAAGAGGTGTCTCACCTGTTGGAGATAGGAGCCATCGAGGAGGTCCCTCTACCCCAACAGGGTATGGGGTTCTACTCAGCAATCTTCCTGGTCCCGAAGTCATCGGGAGGGGTACGTCTCATACTGAACCTTCGCAGATTGAAGCTTTATGTCAAGTACAGAAGGTTCAAAATGCATTCTCTAAGGTCCATTCTGGCAGCGATCAGGCAGGGGGACTACATGACATCTATAGACCTAAAGGAGGCCTACCTCCATGTCCCCATTTTTCCGCCTCACCGACAATATCTGCCCTTCAGCCTGGATGGGGCCCATTTTCAGTACAGGGCCATGCCTTTCGGGCTTTCATCGGCCCCAAGATCATTCATGAAGCTGCTGGATGTCCTCACGGCCGGTCTCAGGCATCAATCGGTGCGCCTGATGGCCTACCTGGACGACATCGTGATTCTGTCCAGGACAAGAGACCTTGCATATCAGGACTTACATCTAACGATCCAGACGCTTCAGGATCATGGCTTTTCGGTCAACTTCGACAAGAGCCACTTGACTCCCACGACTCGGCTTGCTCACCTGGGAACCATCATAGATTCCAGGAGGGGCCTTGTCTTTCTGTCCCAGGAGAGACAGTCCACCATCAGGGAGCACGTTCGTGTCTTGGCATCACAACAGTACCCCAAGCTCTCCTTCCTGTCCAAGCTACTCGGTACGCTGGTTTCATGTATCGATATCATTCCATGGGCCAGGTATCACCTACGTCCTCTCCAGTGGTTCCTCTTGCCATTCCAGAGGAAGAAGACCAGCCACTCTCACCTACAGGTGCATCTCGACTCGAGGGTTCGAAGGTCCTTACAGTGGTGGGTTTCCCCAGCTCTAACAAGGGGTTCCCTATTTCTGGAACGCTACCTTCTTACGGTGACAACAGACGCCAGCTTGACTGGGTGGGGAGCTCATCTTTCCTCGAATTTGGCACAGGGCCTTTGGGATCCATCGGACCTGAGGGATGTCAACATCAACTTCCTGGAGCTGAAGGCGGTTTCCTTGGCTCTCCTCAGTTTCACAGACCTGATAAGGGGTCAGCATGTCCTAGTTCGGACCGACAACGTATCCACCCGGTCTCACATCAACAGACAAGGGGGGACACGGTCTCGACGGCTGATGAGGGAGTCGGAGTCCCTGCTCAGGTGGGCAGAGTCCAATCTGGCTTCCCTGTCAGCGGAGCACATCTCAGGAGTGGAGAATGTGTGCGCGGACTGGCTGAGCCGGGAGACCTTGGACCCAGGGGAGTGGCAGCTGGATCCCGCAGTTTTTCTGGACATTGTTCAGAGGTTTGGGAGGCCAGTCTTAGACCTGTTTGCTACTCGAAGCAACTCTCAGCTCCCACGCTTCTTCTCCCGCTTCCCGACCCCGGGTGCGGAGGGGGTAGACGCTCTTCGACTAGAGTGGCCACCAGGACTTCTATACGCATTTCCACCGATCACCATCATTCCCAGAGTAATGCGGAAGATTCTGGAGCAACGAGCAGAGATACTGTTGCTGGCCCCTTACTGGCCTCGTCGCATTTGGTTTGCGGATTTGATGCAACTGTCAGTGTCACCCCACTGGAGGATCCCGGATCGTCGGATCTCCCTCTCCCAGGGCTCGATATCACATCCAGAGCCTCAGTGGTGGCAGCTGACCGTGTGGTGCTTGAGCGGCAACATCTAAAACGCCAGAATTTGCCAGACACAGTCATCGACACAATTCAGGCCGCTCGCAGACCTTCGACAAGAAGAATTTACCAAGCGACCTGGGCTTCCTTTTCCAAGTTCTGTGAGGAGCGGGAGGTGGATCCACAAAAGGCCTCCCCTCTCATGGTCTTAAGCTTTCTTCAGGCAGGCCTGGAAAAAGGACTCGCACCAAACACGTTGCGCCGTCATGTGGCCGCTTTATCTACGATAATAGGAGGAGACAGTTACCGCCCCCTCACCAGACATCCTTGGATCAGGGACTTCCTGAAAGGGGCCGCCAACATCAGGCCACCACCGATACATCGGTTCCCTTCCTGGGATTTGTCTTTGGTGCTACACGCTTTAACTGGTCCTCCATTCAAACCGTTTCGCCATGTACCACTCAGAATGTTAACTCTCAAGACTGCCTTTTTGGTGGCGATCACATCTGCCAGGAGGGTCTCTGAGATTGCAGCTTTCTCCACCAGAGAGGACCTCTGCAGGTTTTACCCCGATAGGGTGGTCTTGAGACTGGACCCAGCCTTTCTTCCAAAGATCAACTCTACCTTTCACAGGGCACAGGAGATAGTGCTACTGGACTTCTGTGCCCATGGGACTCACCCTTCGGAGCTGCGGTGGCATAAGCTCGATGTGAGACGAGCTTTGAAAATTTATATCCGCAGGGCTCAGGAATTCAGGGTATCGGAGGCATTATTCGTGTCCTTTGCAACTAGGACTTTGGGCACCAAAGTCTCTTCTAGGACAATAAGCCGCTGGTTGTGTGAGTGCATCAGGGAGGCTTACCGGACTAAGGGATCCCCTGTACCACAGGGACTTACTGGACATTCCACACGCAGTACGGCCACTACAGCGGCCTGGAGGACCCAGGCTTCACTAGAGGACATTTGTAGGGCGGCCACTTGGGCGGCTCCGTCCACATTTGTCAGACACTATCGAATTGACTCCTTTGCTTCTGCGGAAGCAGCTTTTGGGAGGAGGGTATTGCAGCGGGTGTGTTCCTTTTCAGAGCCCCCGGTCCGACCTTTTCCCTCCCTTGGTTAATATCTTGGGTATATCCCATCTTGGACTCTCCTTGCAAGTGCATTGGAGAAGGACCGTTGAACTTACCTGAACGGTCTTCTCGATGCACTGCAAGGAGAGTCCAAACCCGCCCGAATTCGGGACCGGGGTTACTGTTGGGGAGTTGTGTGTGTTTTTATTATATTTCTAGTTACCTTGAATGTTTCAATAAATGTTTGTTAGCTTTACTGCTCCTTCGTTTCTTTTAGACTGGAGGGCTAAGGGGGCGGTGCCTGCCTAATATTTAAATTAAACTCAGTCCCGACCAATCAGACTGTAGAATTACCCATCTTGGACTCTCCTTGCAGTGCATCGAGAAGACCGTTCAGGTAAGTTCAACGGTCCTTCTATAATGTTTCTCAGCTGGAACTACATGTGATATCCTACCAGTTTCTTTAATAGAGTACAGTAGTACTGTAGAAGAATTTTATGAATTTTTAATGGATTTAAAATTTTCAATGGATTTAAGCCCCCTTTGAAAACCCGTGAAGTAGCGAATCTGCAAAAGATGAACCGCGAAGTAGCGAGGAATTACTGTATAGAAGTTGTAATGCCACAGAATTGGAAAAGGGCCAGAAAGCAGTATTGGCTTGCCTTCTAATAATTGTACAGCTATCCACCATTAGAAGATACAGAAATTAGAAATGTTCATTAAGGGATTTTATGTTAAGATTTTCTGAGATTCAATTTATTGTACATATCTGATGGTGAACCTATGGCATGTGTGCCCCAGTTGGCATGCAGAGTCCTCTCTGCAGGCACACAATCTATCGCCAGCTCATCTCCACTACATGTGCACATGCATCTCCTGCCGGCCAGCTGATTTTTGGGATGGGGGGGATGGGATGCATGTACAGGGTTGCGATAGCCCCCCCCCCCCGGCCCGTTTTTGTTCCAGGAGGCTGCAGGTGTTTCAAGTAGTTTTAATCAAAATGCCGTTAAAATGTTAGAAATGCATTACAATAGAATGGAGATGAATGCGGAAGAGGAATAAAGCTACATACAAAGCTAACATAACACCTGTAACAGTGCATGTAAGGGAGGATGGGGGGGGTCATGTGTGTTTGCCCAGGGGGCACATTGCATTATGGGTTCTGGCACGCATGCACTTTTGGCTCACAATGACAAAAAAGTTAGCCATCACTGGTATATATGTTTATAAATAATTAATCTGTGGTACAATTACTTTGTCTATAAAGATTAAGAAATTATTGGTTTTTCTCACAGAAGACAGAGAGGAAAAAAAAGAACTGAATCATATAGAAGAAAAGGAGTCTAACAAGGAGGAGGAGAAACCTCCAGAAAAATGTATGTATAGCAAAAATAAAAATTCATACTGCTTGTGGGAATTGTGTTGCACTATTTTTGTATGTTGGCTATACTTCAAAATGGTTTATGTATGTCTGTGTACACTATTATAAACATTGACTAAATGAATTCATCTGTTTCTTATTTCCTTCCCCTCTGTTACCTTCAAGTCATGTTTTATGATTCTATATGTTCTAGAAGCTTTAGGGTTCTATGTTAAAATCACTTGTTTTTGGGTAGTCCTATTTTTTATTTTTTTCTACTGATAGCAATCCTTGTCACATGAATTATCTATGTGAAATTTCATGGTTGCATACAACATGCTTAAAATGCAGAAAAATACATCAGCATGTTAAACATATTTCATAGGATTGAGCTGCCAAATATTAAAATATTTGTTGTGTCAAATATTAAAATTAGGAAAGCAAATGTATTTTCAAGTTCACTATACTTCTCAAATTATTTAGCTGTCTTATCACTACTGAATCTCCAGACCATGCTAAATCTTATATCAGAATATTGTATGTGCATATATATGATGAAAGATCAGCAACAAATATTATTTAGTGTATACCATATCACACGTGAATTACCAACGTATATTAACATTTCATCTAGATTAGTAAAATAAAATAAATATAAAAGTTAAAAAGATCTATGTTCAATTACCAATGTCTAGACCAGCGATGGCTAACCTTTTTGCCATTGTGTGCCAAAAGTGGGGAGAGCATGTGTGCACATGCCCACAAACATAATTCAATGTGCCCCACTCTGCGCATAAGCGCATGACACACACCCCTGTGATCCCCCCACTTTTGGCAGTGGGACCGTGTTTTGCTCTCCCCAGGCTCCAGAGGCTTTCTAGGAACCTGGGGAAGGCAGAAACGGCTCGTTTCCTGACTTCCAGTGGGACTAGAACAAGAGTGGGTTCCACTTAGCTTCCCTACCAGTTCACATTGTGATGGAACGGCACATTTTGAGGTGGACCCAGAAGGCCTGGTTTTCATCCTCACCAGCCTCCAGAACTTCCCCCACCCCCTGAGGCCCTCAGGAGACTGGAAACACCCTCCCAGAGCCTCCACATGAGCCTATTACTTATCTCAAAATGGGCCGCTGGAGACTCCTGGGAGGGGGCGGAGCCAGCTGAAAATCTGCTGGCCAATGCGCACTAGAGCTGATCTGCAGCAGTAGTTCCCATGCCAGCAGATATAGCTCCACCTGCCACCTGTGGCATATGTGCCATAAATTTACCATCACGGGTCTAGGCCATCTAATCATTGAAGTGCAGCATTGTTCATTTAAAAAAAAAGTCAGATTCTGAATCAGTATATGTCTCATGTAATCTACAGTTTGATGTGGGACTCTTGCTTACATAAAGCTGGTGGTGCTGTATAGAGTCAAAGCAAAATACATGAAATAAAAAACAAATACATACATGCAAATAAATAAATAAATGAGAAAGTTGTTCAAGTAGGTTTCTCCGCTCTATTTTGAGACTCTTCTAGATGCTAAACAGGTGTTCTTTCACTGACGTATTCCATCTGCAAGATGCTACCAGTTTTTCTTACTGGGTATTATCATTTTAAGAAGCCTAATAACTTTATGCCTGATTCATATTCACATTGTTCCTAGTGAACCTGTTGTGGTTGGCTCTGGCCCAGCTCCTGCCCCAAGGAATGTGGAGGTGGATGCAGGGGAAACATCAACATGTCATAGACCTGTTTTATTGCCGACAGAGTCAGGTAGTGCAGTTTCCTCGGGCGAAGAAGAAGGTGGGGATGACTTGGAAGAGGGGGTCTTGGCACACAGCCCAGGAAGCCAATCTCCATTATCTTCGGTTGATTCGGATGAGGAAGTGTTAGACCCACGCAGGCGCAGACTTATGCATAGAAGAGACCAACTGAGGAAATATTACAGGAGATAAGAGAGGCCGCCTGTGTTTGGGTGGGGCTCCAGTAATTAGAGCTGCTGATATAAATAGCAGCGTGCTGGCTTGGGCCGTTGTGGAAGATTATCTGATCATTGTTCTTCAGGACTGCGCCTTGCTGTTTCCGGACTTTGTTGATTTTTCACGACTTTGAAACCAAAGCAGAGCAAAGTGTGTGTGTTTCACTTTGTAGAAGGAGGGCTGTGACATTTCTTCACAGCTGCTAGCTAAGTACTTAAGGACTGATTAAGGGGATTGTACAGACTACCAGATTGTTTTGGGATGAGTGCTCTTTGCAATACAAAATGGGTGCTTTGTTTCTTTTGAATTTTTGTGATAAAGAACATTGTTTTTGAACTTTCAAGTGTGTGTGTGTGTCTGAAATTTGTACCCTTGAATTTTCGGGAGACTCATACCTAGAGCCCGGCAGAATAGAACCACAGAGAGCACCTCATGCCACTAACTTGCTCAATGCGGTGGAATAATTGCGACTATTTTCAATATTTCTATTCTAATTTTTGTATGCATAAATTTTGAAAATTAATACATTGTACCTCATGATTGAGAATTATTGAATATTTTTTATTTTACAAACGAAGAAAAATAAAACATTGTTTCCCATTGGGTTTTTATAGGGAGGGGCATCACACCCTTTTTAAAAGCTGAATTACTTGAGGTTTCTGTGGTTTTGCTTTTGTTGAGAGAATCATCTTGAAAAGGACAACTAAGAAGTCTCTATAAAAAATTAAAATAAATTTTAGGTGAGGCATCAAGAAGAAAACGTTCTAAATCAGAGGATATGGATAATATCCATTCGAAACGCCGGCGGTATATGGGAGATTTTGAAGCAGAATTTGAAGTAAAAATTACAACCAAAGGAGATGTTCATCAGAAACTTGAAAAGGTAAATATGACATTCTTGATTTGTGCATTGTGGGTAATTTGCCTTTTAATTTAAAATACTTTCTCTCTGTTCCAGCTATATTAAAAAATTTTAAATCCTTAATCTTGAAAAATAAATGTGTGGCAGGATTATACTTTTTAAAGAAGAAAGTTATATTTTGGAAATGCTGCTACATTCCATTGTTCTTCTCTATTTTGTATTTCTTCAATTTAATTTATTTATTTATTTAATTGGATTTGTATGCCGCCCCTCTCCGAGGACTCACAAAACCATTCTTTCCTTTTTACCCACAAGATCTGAACAGGGTTTTTTTGACTGTTCCTTTCCAGTCTGCGATGGTGTGAGGGGTTGTGGCAGAGATGGAATGGCCGTCCACAACAGTCCCAGTTTTTCATTGGCCCTTGGGAAAATTACTAGCAATATCAGTTGGACCTACAGGGGTGGACAAAAAAATGGAAGACTTTTTGCCAACATAATGTTTGAACATGTTCAAATCAATCAAAACTTGACATATTTTAATGGGTTTTTTTGGTTTTTTAAAATTCTGTTATTTGATATTTTTTTAAACTACCCCCCTTCACCCAGAAATTTAAGGAAATTGATTATAATCTTTAGAAATGGCAGACCTCTCATACTTTCAAAGAGGCCAAATTGTTGGTGCTCAAATGGCAGGCGCTAGTGTAACAGAAAGTGCCCGAATGTTTGGCGTTTCAAGAGGTAATATCTCAAAAGTAATGACTGCTTTTGAAAAAGAAGGGAAAACGTCCTCAGCCAAGCACAGGTCTGGTCGAAAGTAGAAGTTGTCTGAGAGAGACCGTCGGACTCTAAAACGAATTGTTAGAGCGGATCACAAGACCGCAGCTCTTAAAATCACTGCAGAGCTCAATAGACACGTACAGAACAGTTTCCACAAAAAACTGTTCGAAGGGAGCTTCACAAATCAGGATTCCACAGAAGAGCTGCAATTAGAAAACCTCTGCTCTCAAAGACAAATGTTTCAAAGCGTTTAGAGTGGTGTAGAAACCACCAGCAATGGTCCCTCGAGCAGTGGCAAAATGTGATTTTCTCTGACGAATCATCGTTTACCCTTTTTCCGACCTCCGGCCGTGTTTACGTCTGGAGACAAGTGCTTTCTCCAATGCACTTGCAAGGAGAGTCCAACGTGGGTAATTCTCTAGTCTCATTGGGACTGAGTTTAATTTAAATATGAGACAGGCACTGCCCCTTAGCCCTCCAGTCTAAAAAACTCAGTTGCAGTAAAGGGATTCTGAGTTTTTCTCTCTTACAACTTTTGTTGTTTCTTTCCAAGTTTGGAACTTTACATCATAATTACTATTTATAATAATAATTAATATTTAATAAGTTTTATTAACATTATGTCCTTTCTTTTCTTTTTCTTCCTTTAGATCGAGATTGAATTATCAGCAAAGCTGAAGTCCCCTCCATGCAGTATAGGGTTCATACCCTCCGTGGGTTTAACCCTCCTAACTGCAGCTCCCCCTCGGGCAGGCCCTCAAGGATCGCTGATAATTGGGCCCAGGGAGTGAGCGACGGGGCGGCTGGCCTCTGTGGTCACGCCCGGGTTAAAAAAAGGAGGCGGTTGATGGCAAGGGGGTCCGCCACCCCTTGTCGGACATACCAGAGGACGATTCGGAGGATTGCAGACAGCTGCACGGCCGAGGAGAAACCCGCGGACGGGCTCTCGAGCCTCAGATAGTGCGGACATCTAGCTCGGTGCATTAACAGGTTGCTTAGCAACCAGAGCGGCCATTTTGGGGAGACAATAAAGGGCGGGAGAATAAAGACGTCAGCTTCCCGCCCGTTTTTTTCTCGGCGCCTCAGACGCCAAGCTATCAGACCCACCAGCGCGTCGGAAGCCCGATACGTGCGTGGAGGCGTCGCCTGGTCTCCTTGACAACACAGCCATTTTAAACAGCACGGGCTGCGTCAGCACCGGCTACATAATCTTCCCTAGTGATACGCATGCATAAAAAGGGTCCTGTAGCTTCTTCGGCCTCCCTTACTCTCTCAGTGATCGTTCGTGACGAACGACAGATTCTTGACAGAGCTGTAAAATTCACTGTGTGAGCGTGAGTTTTGTCCCAAAACGATGGCAGACCCATCAGCATCTACGAGGGAGGAATCTAGCATAATTCCTAGACTAGTACCCCCAAGGATAAGGCACAAAGGTCCAAATCCACCCAGAGCTCTTCCCTCAGGGAGGCTGAAAAGAGGATCAAGGCTCTGGAGAAACAATTAGAGGCAACGCAGAAGCAGATGGGGCCTACAGCCCATCCAGTGCCGAATGCCATCTCGGGGCCCGCTGCACTGCCAGCCTCCCCCATGACCAGCTCAGGGGTAGTAGGCTTGGCTACGGAAAGGGACTGGTCCCCGGAACGTCCCTTATACCCAATGCCTGCTATGTCTGAGGCCTACAACACTACCAGACAGCAATTGTATCTGCCATCACAGTATAGGCCACTGTAGCCATCCACCTTCACACCAACGGCGAATGGCCTACGCACCCCTCAGGACGCGTGGCAAAACATGCCACAAGTGCTACAAGACCTAACAGGAGCGCAACAATTTGCTCAGGCAACCCCTGCTCCGGTGAGGTTCCAGGACCCTTGGACAGCGCCGTCCTCTCATTCCCTCACTGGCTCAATGGATGAGGACAGGTGTACTAGGGATCTCTACAGCGACCCCAACGATGAACTGTCAGGGGATGACCAACCACCAGATCAGCCAGTGTTTACAGGTCTTTTAAAGACTTCCCTGTACAAGGTCTTGCTCAATAAGGCAAAAATGACTATTGGCCAGGCTGGGGAGGGGAAGCAAGCCGATTCTTCTACAGTGACTCCCCCAGTTGGGGGATTGTTTGTAATGCCCAAGCAGGAAACAGTACATATCCCCTATTCCCAGCTGTTTTTGGAGAACATCAAACGCCCGTGGGAGAACCCGGCAACAGTGCAGGGACCATCCAATCTGGACCGCAAATTTTACACTTTTGATCATGAGATGGAGGACCTATTGGGATTCCCGGCGGTGGACAAGCCGGTGACCAGCTTGGTTTCTACGGCCCTGGTTCCTTCCAAGTCACCGGAGGGCCTAAGGGCAGAGGACAAAAAGGCAGAGAATGTGGTACGTAAAACTCATCAGATGGCGGTATGAGCTTTACGTGCTGCCTCTGCGGCCTCATTCTTTAACAGGGCCACCATTTTATGGATTCGGGAAATCCAGTCCAGGGTGAATCCCGATGAAGCGCGCCTCCGTCAGGATCTTAACAAGCTTCTGGCGGCCATAGAATTTTCAGCGGATGCCATGGTTAATGCGGCCAAGTTTGCTTCCAGGGCGATGGCCTCCTCAGTGGCATCACGTAGACTGATTTGGCTCCACAATTGGCAGGCGGATGTCAAATCTAAGTGGAGCCTGGCCTCCTCACCCTTTAAAGGGGGCAAACTGTTCGGGGACGTCCTGGAAGAGGTCCTGATCGAAGATAAGGACAAAAAGAAGGTGATGCCGAAGATCAACAAGAGGCAAGATAGACTCTTCACTCCGTTTCAAAGGCGTCAGTCCTTTCATGCGGATAACCCCTCGACAGCCACACAGGCCTCGAGACCCTTTCTCCAAGTTTCTTTTAACCAGGGGAACTACCGGTCGGACAGATCCTTCTTCCCTGACTGCAACAAGCCATACCAGGGTCGGCGTCCCTTCAGAGGAGCAAACGGGGTTTAGAAAGAACAAATGACTCGGCATCCAGCCACCCCCTAGGGGGCAAGCTGCAAAACTTTGCAGGTTCCTGGGAGACCACTTCCTCAGACTCATGGGCAAGGACTACGGTATCCGAACGTCTGCAGATATAGTTCTTTCGTCTTCCGCCTCATCGTTTTCTTCCATGCCCCTTGGTATCGGACTATCAAAAAAGGTTTCTGTTATACCAAGAGGTATCCCACCTGCTAGAGATTGGGGCCATAGAAGACCAACAGAGCATGGGGTTTTATTTGATCATATTTCTTGGTCCCGAAATCCTCCGGGGGAGTCCGGCTTATTCTCAATTTACGCAGATTGAACCTGTATGTCAAATACAGGAGGTTCAAAATGCACTCACTCAAATCTATCCTCGCTTCAATCCGACACGAGGACTTCTTGACATCTATAGACCTAAAGGAGGCATACCTTCATGTGCCCATCTTTCCGCCTCACAGACAATTCTTAGGATTTTGCCTAGATGGCGGCCATTACCAGTACAGGGCAATGCCATTTGGACTATCCTCGGCCCCAAGGACGTTCACAAAACTGCTGGAGGTCCTCAAAGCCAACCTCAGGTCCCAATCGGTGCGCCTCATGGCGTACCTGGACAACATCATCGTGTTGTCCAGGAAGCCGGGCCAAGCAAGCCGAGATCTACAGCTAACAATAAGGAGTCTTCAAAACCATGGTTTCATGATCAACTGGGAGAAAAGTCACCAGGTTCCAACGACACGTCTGGCGCACCCGGGTACGTCCATAGACACTCATGTGGGTATGGTCTTCTTGTCACTGGATCGACAAGCCAACATCAGAAAGCTGCTGCGGTCTCTAGAAAAACAACAGTATCCTCAACTAGCCTTTCTGTCCTCTGGGTACTCTGGTATCCTTCATAGACATTCTCCCATGGACACGTCACCATTTACACCCCCTCCAATGGTTCTTACTACCATTTCAGAAGGGGAAATCCAGCCACACACACAGGCGAGTACCCTTCAGCAACAGACTGAGGAGATCTCTGGGTTGGTGGGCTTCTGCGATAAAGTGGGGTTCCTCCTTCCTGGGACAGAACCCGGTGACAATTACAATGGATGCCAGACTAAGAGAATGGGGAGCCCATCTCTCGTCTCAAATATCCCAGGGGTTGTTGGATCCTCGAGACCTGCATATCATAAATATCAACCTTCTGGAGCTCAAGGCGGTCTCACTGGCCCTCCACAGCTTCTCACGCCAGATACAAGGTCACCATGTGTTGATACTCACTGACAATGTAGCAACACGCTCTCATATCAACCGCCAGGGGGGAACATGATCCCGGAGGTTGATGAGGGAGTCGGAGTCGCTGTTTTGGTGGACAGAAGCCAACTTAGCCTCTTTTTCAGCAGAGCATATTTCGGGAATAGAGAATGTCTGCGCAGATTGGCTAAGTCGCAGGACTTTGGACCCGGCAGAATGGCAGCTGGACCCCGATATATTCCAGGAGATAATCAGGCGGTTCGGAACCCCAGTGATGGACTTGTTTGCAACCCGCCACAACACGCAGCTCCCACGATTCATCTCCCATTTTCCCTCTCTGGGAGCGGAGGGGGTGAACGCCCTGCGGTCTCCAGTGGCTGCCGGGACTTCTTTATGCCTTCCCGCCCTCCTGTATCCTTCAGAAAGTGATCAGGAAAATCCTGAGGGAAGGGGTGGAAGTTCTACTAGTAGCTCCATACTGGCTGCATCGGATTTGGTTCGCCGACCTGATGGACCTCTCGGTCGCACCCTGCTGGAGGATCCCAGACCACTGCATCTCTCTCAGGCAGGGATCTATGATACATCCCGAACCACAGTGGTGGCAACTAACCGTGTGGCTCTTGAGCGGGACTGCCTGAGACGCCAGCTTTTACCAGACACGTTCATAGACACTATGCAGGCTGCACGGAGACCTTTCACCAAACGTGTCTATCAGGCTACGTGGTCAGCCTTTTGCTCCTTCTGTAGTCAACAAGACATGGACCCACAGGGAGCTTCGCCACTTATAGTATTAACATTCCTTCAAGCAGGCCTGGACATTGGCCTTACTCCCAATACATTACGGAGACATGTGGCAGCGCTATCCACCATAATTACTACTGACCACTACCGCCCTCTTTCATGACATCCATGGATCAGGAACTTTCTAACAGGGGCTTCTAACATCAGGCCTCCGACGGTTCATCGATACCCTTCATGGGACTTGTCTCTGGTTTTGCAGGCTTTGACTAGCCCTCCATTTGAGCCAATACATTCAATTCTGCTACGTTTCCTGACAATTAAAACAGCTTTTCTGGTGGCTGTTACCTTGGCCAGATGAGTTTCGGAAATATCAGCACTGTCGGTCAGACAGGACCTTTGTCAGTTTCACCTGGACAGGGTCGTGCTACGATTGGAACCCGCCTTTGTCCCAAAAATTAATTCCTGGTTCCATAGGGCACAGGAAATTGTTTTACCGGACTTTTGCTCACATGGGACTCATCCTTTAGAGTTGAGGTGGCATAAGATAGATGTGCGCAGAGCGTTGAAGATCTACGTTCGCAGGACACAGCCATTTAGATCGTCAGAAGCAATGTTCGTGTCTTTCTCAACAAAAGCCTTAGGCGCAAAAGTCTCATCCTCAACTATCAGCCGTTGGCTGTGAGACTGTATAGCTGAGGCCTATAGGGCTGAGGGAGAACAGATTCCGGAGGGAATTACGGGTCATTCTACCCGCAGTGCGGCCACGTCAGCTGCATGGAGAACCCAGGCATCTCTTCAAGATATTTGCCGGGCGGCCACCTGGGCAGCCCCGTCTACATTTATAAAACATTATCGGATTGATTCGTTTGCCTCTTCAGAGGCAGCTTTTGGGAGACGTGTTCTACAAAGGGTGTGTTCCTCACCTACAGCCCTGGTCCAGCCTTCTCCCCCCCTATGATAAGCTTGGGTATATCCCACGTTGGACTCTCCTTGCAACTGCATTGGAGAATCTCGATGCACTGCAAGGAGAGTCCAATCCCACCCGGCTGGGGGATCTGGACAACTGTTATTGTGTCTTAGAACTGTTAAGCTTTCTTAGTTATGATGGTTCAATAAAAAGGTTATCCTGATTTAACTGCTCCTTCGTTTATATTAGACTGGAGGGCTAAGGGGCGGTGCCTGTCTCATATTTAAATTAAACTCAGTCCCTTCCAATGAGACTAGAGAATTACCCACATTGGACTCTCCTTGCAGTGCATTGAGAAGACCGCTCAGGTAAGTTCAACGGTCCATTTCTTGGAAATCTGCCGGGCCAATGATTTCCCTTCATGGAAGAATTAACAGCCATCACTATTTAGGAATTTTGGCTGACCAAATTCATCCTATGGTTCAAGAACTGTTTCCAGAGGAGGATGCCATCTTTCAAGATGATAATGCACCAATCCAAAGAGCAAGAAGTGTTAAAGAACGGCATGAAGAACATTCTTATGAAGTTCAGCACCTTATCTGGCCACCACAATCACCAGACCTCAACATTATTGAGCATTTATGATCAATTTTAGAGATTCAAGTAAGAAGTTGATTTCCACCACCATCGTCTCTAAAAAAACTGGAGGGTGCTTTAACTGAGTCTGCGGAGAGGGGCAGCATACAAATCTAATAGATAGATAGATAGATAGATAGATAGATAGATAGATAGATAGATAGATAGATAGATAGATAGATAAATAGAAGAATGGGCTAAAATTCCTTTGGAAACAATTCACAATTTATATGAATCAATACCTCGGAGAATTGAGGCTGTATTTGCCGCAAAAGGTGGAACAACACCATATTAAAAGATATTTTGATGATTTTTCAAGGTGTTTCCGTTTTTATGTCCACCCCCTGTATATACCACTTATAATGCTTTGCAACACCGTCTGAGAAGTTTACAATGTCAACATATTGCTCACAACAGTCTGGGTCTTCATTTTAGTGACCTCAGAACAATGGAAGAGTGTGTCAGCCTGAAGCCCATCAGGATCAAACTTCAGATTGTGGCCTGGATACTGCATTCTAACCTCTATGCCATCAGGACTCCCGTTTAATTAATTAAAATAAATTGTCCATCCTTGCTCTAGATTACAGGGGTATCGTTTTGGGTGGGCTAACCAAAGCCTGCTTATTAAAGGATTAAGATTACATTTCATGTATTCCAGAAAACCCATTTAATCAACAACACTCTCAGTTCATTGTTGAAATTTAGTCCAGAGCAAGCACTTTTCCACACTGCTGGCTGTTGTTACCTGAGGAAGGAATTCTGAATTGCAGCTGCCACCATGTTACCAAATAATCTACAAGAAGTGATCAGTAGTTCTTCAGAGACAGAACCATACAATCAAAAAGATAATCAGCATCAGTAGTATTAAATCTTATCTGATGTTGTCCCTGTTGCTATGTTAGCAGCCATGACCTACAGCCATAGATGGTCCTGACCAGATCCCATTCATTTGCAGGCCGCCAGGCAACTCCATTTTCATAGAAACATAGAAGTCTGACGGCAGAAAAAGACCTCATGGTCCATCTAGTCTGCCCTTATAGTATTTTCTGTATTTTATCTTAGGATGGATATATGTTTATCCCAGGCATGTTTAAATTTAGTTACTGTGGATTTATCTACCACGTCTGCTGGAAGTTTGTTCCAAGGATCTACTACTCTTTCAGTAAAATAATATTTTCTCATGTTGCTTTTGATCTTTCCCCCAACTAACTTCAGATTGTGTCCCCTTGTTCTTGTGTTCACTTTCCTATTAAAAACACTTCCCTCCTGGACCTTATTTAACCCTTTAATATATTTAAATGTTTCGATCATGTCCCCCCTTTTCCTTCTGTCCTCCAGACTATACAGATTGAGTTCGTTAAGTCTTTCCTGATACATTTTATGCTTAAGACCTTCCACCATTCTTGTAGCCCGTCTTTTCCTCATCCTTCAAAAGGCTGTTCTCTCATTTTTGTGCTGTATCAGTTCTGAGAACAGCTGCTGCCACCATGCCACCCTCCAGCTCCAAGTAAACCTATTGATCTCCTAATTCAACAACAAACCTCCACAACCCACACTGTGCCAACAAATTCTGTGAGCCCTAAATTAACATTTTCCTATAGAGAATCATATACTTTACATTGAAGATTTTTAGCAAAAATTTCATTCAAGGACAGGTAGACAAGATAGCAGAATAGAACAAAAGTTAAGATTGTCCCGCTTTGACTCTTTCGGTATAAGAAAGGGAAAATGCTTTCAGGCTTTTAAATTTCTGTTTTTGTAGTTTATTTCAATAGTGTTCCAGTATTTATTATGAAATCCACTTCTTGAGTGGCATATCTCAAAGTTATCCATCTTTGGTGCCATTTTTAAAAAAAAGGAATTATTCATAAATGTGTGGAGGCACTTCACACAATGGCGAATTGATGCCCGCTCGCAGCCAGAGACGTTGTGCCCAAAAGAAAGTTGAATATGAGATCCAGACTGTCATATATTTTCTCTGAATTAAAGAGGGATCTTAAAGTTACCCTCAGGCAAAAGCTGTGGGAGGCTTGCAAGTTAATGGCAAAAACTGATGTTATTATGGTCACTTGTGGTCAACTGAGAATCACAGATTCCACCATCTGAGCTGTTAATACAGCCCTTTAAAGATTCAAAGTTCAATCACAGCTCATCTTAATTACAGTGAAACTGAAAAAATTAGAATATCATGCAAAAGTTCATTTATTTCAGTAATGCAACTTAAAAGGTGAAACGTAATATATGAGAGGGACTCATTACATGCAAGGCAAGCTGTGATTTGTCATAATTGTGATTATTATGGGGTACAGCTCATGAAAACCCCAAATTCACCATCTCAGAAAATTAGAATATTAATAAAATGATCAATAAAGCGATCAATAAAACAAGGATTGTTGTACATGGAACAATATTGGACCTCTGAAACATATAAGCATGCATATGTGCTCAGTACTTTGTTTGGGCCCCTTTTGCAGCAATTACTGCCTCAATGTGGGGTGGCATGGAAGCTATCGGCCTGTGGCACTGCTGAGGTGTTACAGAAGACCAGGATGCTTCAATAGCGGCCTTCAGCTCTTCTGCATTGTTTGGTCTCAACGTCTCTCATCTTTCTGTTGGCAATGCCCCATAGATTCTCTATGGGGTTCATTCAGGTCAGGCAAATTTGCTGGCCAATCAAGCACAGTAATCCTTTGGTAATTGAACCAGGTTTTGGTGCTTTTGGCCACATCCTGCTGGAAAATTGAAGTCAGTATCTCCATAAAGCTCAGCTGCAGAAGGAAGCATGAAGTGCTCCAAAATCTCCCAGTAGACAAGTACGTTGATGCTGGACTTAATGAAGCACAGTGGACCAACACCAGCAGATTACATGTCTTCCCAAATCAATACAGAGTCTGGAAACTTTTGGAAACCAAGGACCCAGAGTAGGGAGGAAGAATGGAGAGACACAAACAGAAAGATGCTTGAAGTCTGGTGTGAAGTTTCCACAATCTGTTTCATTAGATTGAAATGAACTTTAATATTAATTTAACAATTACTACTTACAAGGACATATAAATATTGGATTTATAAATGGAATTGCATAATTTAAAAATTGAAAAGAAATTATAAGGAGTCTTATCAAAACAGTTATTCCTTTTAAATTGGAATATAAGATTTGCTGGAATGTATTATAAATTATTAAAATTTAATCTTAACTAGCTACTTTTTCATTTATATTTTTACAGATCATCCACCGTTTTCTAGAAGAGAAATTTAATGCCATGGAATGCGCTTTGTTTGATAAAACTCTAGAAGATTTGAAGAGCAGAGTAGATAAAATTGAATGCAATAAGAAACACAAAACCATCATTACAGAATTACAGGTATCTATGCTTATATGTCTGAGACTTAATAGAGTTATTTTTCCTCCAATATTGAAATGCAAGACACTTGTTAATTAAATAATATTTTCCTCAGAGAAATATCCCAATTTATATTTGCAAAGCTTTTGTTCTTTGTTTCAAAATTAAATCTACTGTTCATTTTATGCTTAGCTGCTTGCATAAGAAAAAATAATATCACATTCACTCTTTACTTTGTTAACATAAGGCTAGAATAATTGAATAGGTTCAGAGACATTTTTCAACCAACCCTCTTTCATGCATCTCTCAAATTTTATTTAGATGATATGTTAGCTATTCGGAGAGATATAGGGGGATAGTTGGGGGCGGGGAAGGAGCTCCTTTTCTGTTCCACAAGTAGAGAGCTCTCATCCAAATGTCTTGCACTGAATGAGAACCGCAGTTAATTGTAAAAATCAACAGTTTATCACAAGAAACACTTGACTATTTAAAATTCAATTTATTTGAGGGGCACATCAAGGTTATGTTTGTTTTCAAGAGAGGCGTTGGCATGGCCAGCTCAACACCACTCATTGGAGGTGCCTATGGTGGCCCAAGCATTCTGCCAGCGAAAACAGGCTTCCAAACTCTGTTTTACAATATGCAGGGGAAGCAGTGTCAAAAGAAAGGAGATCTATTTTCAAAATCTGCCAGGATTTGGGCTGGAAAAGATATTTTTAGAGCTAATCTTAATGTGGAGTCACTTGACAGACTATTTATTTGCAAGAATAGAATAGAATAGAATAGAATTTTATTGGCCAAGTGTGATTGGACACACAAGGAATTTGTCTTGGTGCATATGCTCTCAGCGTACATTAAAAAAAAGATACATTTGTCAAGAATCATGTGGTACAACACTTAATGATTGTCCTAGGGGTCAAATAAGCAATGAAGAAACAATCAATATTAATAAAAATCTTAGGATACAAGCAACAAGTTACAGTCATACAGTCCTAAGTGGGAGGAAAAGAATGATAGGAATGATGAGAAAACCTAGTAGAAATACAAGTGCAGATTTAGAAAAAAGTCTGACAGTGTTGAGGGAATTATTTATTTAGTAGAGTGATGGCATTCGAGAAAAAACTGTTCTTGTGTCTAGTTGTCTTGGTGTGCAGTGCTCTGTAGCAATGTTTTGAGGGTAGGAGTTGAAACAGTTTATGTCCAGGATGCGAGGGGTCAGTAAATATTTTCCCTGCCCTCTTTTTGATTCCTGCAGTATACAGGTCCTCAATGGAAGGCAGGTTGGCAGCAATTGTTTTTTCTGCAGTTCTGATTATCCTCTGAAGCCTGTGTCGGTCCTGTTGGGTTGCAGCACCAAACCAGACAGTTATAGAGGTGGAGATGACAGACTCAATGATTCCTCTGTAGATGTTGCATAGATAATAATGCTTACACTTTTCTAACCCATGCTCATTCTGATAGTTGTAATTTGATGGCCTCAACACTTGCCTACCCTTTTCTAATGGATTCAGCTCACTCTGTGTTGCCAAAAGTTTGGACACTTGCACTGATTTTGTCACAGCCTCTACTGACAGTTTGTAGGTTTGCCATTGGCTGTATGCTTTCTCTCTCCCACCATTAACTCTTCTATAGTAAGACTAGCAGAACTAATGGTGGGGGCGGTTGGGAAGGTTGCCATCTAGCGACGAAAGGAAAATAGCTTCATTGTCTGAGAAAAAGATAATCGCTTTTATTCCAAGTAGTCCAGCCTGTTCTCCTTTTCAACCCTGACATCTGTATCTCTTTGAATGATTAGTGAGCAGGCACTTGTAGAGAAGGCCCAAGCAGTTATGGGGACCCCAAAAGGTAGGAAGTGAACCTCATGGCCGGAGGTCTTGGGTGGTTGAAGGCAAATGGTCATGTTGCTGTACAGTCTTCCTCACTCTTGAGGCACCCCATGTGCACTTAATGATCCATACATTTGATTAACAGATGCTTTGGGGAGAGTAGGAATGGGGCTCATTCATTTAACATGGTTCACTTAATATAACGGCTGTAATGGGCAAGCTCCATTATGGTCGAGCACTACTAGTATTTGTTCATTCAGAGTAACTATACAGTGGTACCTCTACTTAAGAACGCCTCTACTTAAGAACTTTTCTAGATAAGAACCGGGTGTTCAAGATTTGCCTCTTCTTAACAACCATTTTCTACTTAAGAATCAGAGCCCGGAAAAATTTCCTAGGAAATTTGAGAGCAGCACGAAGGGCCAGCCAGTTTCCTGCCATTCCCCCTTTAATCCCAGCCATCTTGTGCTTTTCTGGGCTACCAGAGGAGCCTTTCAGTGGCGCTTAAAGAGGCTTTGGCAGTCCAGAGCGAAGAAAGCATTTTGTTGCCTCCCGGAGCATCTAGACATGGAACGACAAAAGGGGCGCTTCGCCCCGGCCAAATCAACTCGACTTCAGCCAAACTGAGGAGTCACCAGTGAAGGAAAGGCGCCATCTACAAAGCAAACAAGCGAGAGAAGAGGGGAGCCCTTCAGCATAGGAAGGAAGAGGAAACAGGTAGCAGCAGCAACAGCAGCCACCTTTCAGTTAAAGGAACGGGAGGTTCCCCCCTCTCGCCCGCCTGGGATTCTCTTTCTGGCGCAGTATATGGGAGGCAGCCTCGCGCTGGTTATATGGGAGGCACTTGCTCCTCCTCACTACCTCAGAGTCCCTCTTTTTTTTCCCTTAAAGTTTTGAATTGTTTTGATTCCCCTCGCCTCACCTTCTTCCTTTGGCAGTGACTATCCTCCTCCTCCTCGCCCCACCCAAATTCCGAGCTTTTATTTCTTTTCTAATGGGTTTGCACACATTATTTGCTTTTACATTGATTCCTATGGGAAAATTGCTTCTACTTACAAACGTTTCTACTTAAGAACCTGGTCACAGGATGAATTAGGTTCTTAAGTAGAGGTACCACTGTAGTCTCCTCCTTTTCCATTCTGGTTAATAGAAGTGCTAGGCAGGGAATAGCTAGATGGAGCAGTGCTATGATGAATGCCTCTCCTCATTATAGCATGGCTTTTTTGTGAAGTAGAAAGAAAACCTCATTTTTTTTAAAAAAGAAAATAACTGATTTTTCTTGATGAAACCAACATTATAAAACTGAACTATATCATTAATTTATTGAGACTATATTTCATTTTTATTTCAATTTTCTCATTTTGAGGCTAAAATTGCAAGATTGACAAAACGTTTTGGAGCAGCTAGAGAGGACTCAAAGAAAAAACCAGAAGTAAGAACATAACTTTTTATTATATTGTTAATTGACTATTAAGCTCAAAAGTATTATTAGTAACAATGCAAATTTTAGTATACCAGAACCTTATTCATGCATGTTTTTATCTAAAATACAACAATAGAACCAGATGCATTATTTTGTGTAATTATGAATTTATGTGTTAACTTGGAGAAGTTATTGGATAATACACATAAATTTTTGGACTTGTATTTCTAAATTGAAATGAGATTTTTTAAAACACTTTAAAAACTGCGGTTTCCCAATTGGAGTAAGATTAATGCCCTAGTGAAGTTTTCATTGAATGCTTAGCTGTAATTGATAGATTATAGTGATTAATACCCCCAATATTTAGCTATTACACAATAATTCATTTTATCTACTGCGTTTTGTAGAAAAAATTTTGAACGATTAAACTTTAATTTTATTTATTATTAACTAAAACTAAGCTAAACAAATTATTTTAATTTAATTTTACTTTTTAAATCATTAACCTAGACATATCCAAACTGGCCTGTGGTTCCCATGCAGCCCTAAGCAGCTAGTAATGTGGCCTTATTTATACATTGATTGATTGATTGATTGATTTGATTTGCTACCTATCTTATTTCAAAGCAACTCTCAGCAGTTTACAGCATTAAAAGCAATAAAAACCATAAAAGATAAATATTTATAAAGCAATAAGAATAGAATTAGAAAGATAAAATTACAGTTAAAATACGGGAACAAAGGGAGCAGGATGCACCAAGAAGGGGAGGGGGGGATTGCTTCGTAATTCATCAATCACCTCCAATGTGATGCTACCTTGTTGAGGCCCCAAGATATCTGGTACAGCCAGGTCTTCGGGTCCTTAAAGATCAGAAGGATGAGAGCCACTCTCATCACAGGGGTAAGATGTTCCAAAGGACAAGATCCACAGCAGAGATACCCCTTTTCCTGGAGTTTGCCAGCTGAAATTGCTTGATTGCCGCAGTTTGCAGTATGCCTCCTTTGCCAGAGTGGGTGGGTTGGGCCAATCCCATATATATATATGGGATTTATGTACACTGCTCAAAAAAATAAAGGGAACACTTAAACAACACAATATAATTCCAAGTAAATCAAACTTCTGTGAAATCAAACTGTCCACTTAGAAAGCAACACTGATTGACAATCAATTTCACATGCCGTTGTGCACATTCAACTTTGTACAGAGCAAAATATTAAATGAGAACATTTCATTCATTCAGACCTACGATGTGTTATTTGAGTGTTCCCTTTATTTTGTTGAGCAGTATATATGTTGTGGTTCAGCCTGGGACCCCTCCGGGAATGGCTGATTTGCTGTCGGGGTCCAGCTCAGAGGCTGAGGACCAGGAGGGGCAGACTGACGACGAAGCTGAATCCCAGGCTGAAGATGAAGGACAGCCAGAGTTCCACCAGGGGGAGCTCTCCCCAGCAAGCAGCCTGGATTCCCTGGGGGAAGATGCTAGTGACTTCATAGATATGCGACAGAGGAGAGCTAACGAGAGAAGAACGCAATTGGCTAGATATTTCCAGCATTAGAGGTCACAGCTGGGTTTGGGTGTGGTGCTCTTGGGAAAGGATAAAAGGCGGCCCCACCCTTCCTGGCTTGTGGAGTTTTATCTTGGAGATTCGTGAGACCTGTCTGTGAACTTTGGTGGCTACAATCCTGGTTTGTGCCTTGGACTCTTGAAACCTTGGGGGGGGGTGCCAGCAAGAAGCTTTTGGAATTGACTGGACATCAGGACCCTGTTGTAAAGTATTGTAACCTGTCTGCTGTGAAGACAGGTTTTCCTTTGTGCTTATTTTTTCCTGCTATAAATTACTTTTGGATTTTACCAGAGTGTCTGGCTGTTTTTTCAGTGGGTGTGGAGGTCTGGGAAAACCCAGACAGAACAATATATATATCCCATATATACATATATACACATACAATATATTTTATAGACTGTTCCTCCATACTAACCTACCGAGGCATCATGCTCTGGGGAATCCAGAGCACGATACCATGGTCTTTGGAGACTGAAGGATGCCAATGCACGCAATATTTTATATGTGGCCCAAGATCATTCCTCTTCACTTAGTACAGCCCAGGCAGGCCAAAAGATTGAATACACCTGCATTAGACCATAGAGGACAATTTGATATTTCTATGTTTCTATGTATCTTTCAGAATTAATAGTACTATAAACCTATTTGAAGAAAGGAGGGCATTCATAATTCTAACGTATCTTCATATTTCTGAGCTAGGGAAAAATTAGTTCCAAAAAGATGCTTTAATATCTTAACTTTTAAAATAAGAATGGTAACTCTAAACACCTTAACCTTGATATCCCTGATAGATATTTACTATTACATTAATGCATTATCAAGTAACAGGATTCTTTTGATAGTTTAGATATGTCAGTTCATTTAGTATGTCAGAGGCTTCAAGGGAGAAATTTATATTGTATCATGAAATATAATACAGTACTGTACTTATTAAACAGAACTTGAGATTTTCTTAAAGAGAAATGTGCCTAAAATAGAATGATCATTTATAAAGTATAAAATTTAAGTTGCAAATCTCACATTGGTTTCTGTCACTTTGTAGATTCTACAAAACACAGCACATTCCCCAGGAAAAGCAGCAAGTGACACAGGCAGTGTCAATAGTGTGACATTTCGGTAAGCTGCAATCCTAGTTATTATACTTTTGGGAAATTTGGTTAGAAATATAAGTTCTGCAGAAAAGTACAATATATTTTGATGGCGGCTATATTTCATATTTTATTTATAAATGTGCCCTTTTTTTCTGTTACCCAAATATATGTGAATCCCTTCTAGTGATGAAAAGTGTAACAAGGCTTTGGGAATTCTTAGGGCAAAAGTGAGCAACCTGTAGTTTTCAACTCCTGTATGCCTTAGTTGTTGAGAAATAATGGCAGTTAGCATCACAGAAAATATGAAGACCAGAGATTGCTGTTTTAAACTGAGAAATGCACTATTTTTTTGTATTGCATATACAGAAGGTGTGCAGAATTCAGCAATATTGTGAATGATTTAGAAAAAATGAGTAATGTTAAATTATTTAAATTTAAAAATAATTTTCTTTTGTACTTGCTGCTATGCCTCCTACTTGATATAGCTAACATATATCTTTGCTTTGTAGAAATGCTGGCACAGTAAGACAAATGCTGGAGTCTAAGAGAAATGTAGGAGACACTTCATCAACTACTTTTCAATCCCCTGTGAATACAGGTAAAATCTATCTCAATTATGTATATTATTTTATGGCACATTTTAAAAATCAAATATGTAATAATAATTGATATAATTCAGCTAAACAGAAATGATTGAGATGAAAATAACATATGCTATATTGTTTAAATCCAGTGGTACTATCAAATAATATCTGAGTCTTAAAATGAAATACATCATCTTGACCTTAAACTTAATATACAGCTTTATTCTTAATGTATCCTTAAACTTTCATAGAACCAGTTTGAACACCATAAAAAATAACCCAGGCTTTAGCACTACTGGATTTCCACATCCGCTCTAAAACTAGAATAAATTCAAACACAGTTTTGAATGTATGCTCTTTTTAGATATGCTCTTTTGAATTTATGCTCTTCACAGTTTTCAATTTTTGATGCTCTTTTTGGAAAAAGCATCATTTAAAAGAAAATTAAACATGCTTCCTTATGTAGTTTTTCAGAAGTGTGTAACTTTTGGGGGCCTCCTAATGATCATGGTTGACCATTGAATTGCATGTTGAGTACTATATTTCGGTAAGTAGGAAAGATTAAGATAAAAGTCCTCAGAGAGGGGCGGCATATAAATGCAATAAATAAATAAATAAATAAATAATAAATAAATGAAATGACTGGATAGTAATATAAATTTAAGCTTTTATGGTATTTACATTTACCTAATAATAACTATAAAATAGATATTATAATTTGATGCTAACTTTTGGAGACCCCTTGGACATATCTAAGCCGCTTCGAGTCCTCGGAGAGGGGCGGCGTACAAATCTTATAAATTATTATTATTATTATTATTATTATTATTATTATTATTATTATTATTATAAGCTTCATTAGGGTGCTATGAACATTGAGGATTTAGTGTTTTTTACCCATAAAGTAATTAGTTACTCTTTAAAAATCAATCATTGATTTATAAATTACTATTGACATGCTTGATCTCATGATCAATCAGTATGAACATAAGTTATTAACATTGTGCCATTGTAGAAGGTTGAAATAAAAACAGTAATTATAGTTTCTTCATGTTAAATGCAATATTTAGTTGGGTAGATCCTGAGCTCCCTAAATTTTTCCTGGGTAATTTTTTTTATTATTTTTTCCTCCATACAAACTTTTTCAATACATTTCAAAATACTTTCTATTCATATTACAATAAAAATAGTATCGGATTAGTAAAACAAATATAATTTCCCCAAAATATTACTGGTTCCAAATAGTATTCATCAAATTTCCAAACCTTGACCTCTAATTTTTTCATCTACATAACCAATTTTCTTCTAATTGAATTCAGCATTGATTTCCTTTTGTCCTTAAATTAATATTGTTGTCCTCTTACAAATCCAGATAGGCCGTCATGCCTACTCCTCCTTCTTATACATTCTTCTTAAAAGAACTCAAAACCCTTATACCACCTCTTCCTAACTAATATTTTTTTAAAAAATTAAAGAAAGGAAAGATAATAATTTTAAAAGAAAAAAAACACTCTATTACTATTAAAACTAACAGAAAAATCAGCAAAATAAAAAAATGTAACTATTAACCAATCCATATTTTAAATCTTCATTTCTTAAGTATGTATAATATAATAATGTAATAATATTGTAAAAATCTATCTAAACTTCAATGTCAGTTAATATACAGTGTTCCCTCAATTTTCTCAGGTTCGTACTTCACAAATAGCCTATACCACAGTTTTTCAAAAAATATTTATTAAAAAATACTTCGCTTTCTTTCTTATCTTTTTATAACCCATTGCTTTCTTGTTTTCTCTTTTTCTACTTGAATATAAAATCTTTCCAAATTTTTTGATTTTCATTCTAATTGGTTTCTTACTCTGCCAACTCCAAGGTATCAGATCACATCTATTCTCAATTTTGTTAGTGCTTACCTTATAATTAATGTTGGGTGAACCCATTGAAGTTCGGGTTTGGGGGATTCGGACGAACTTGACGTCGGAGTACGGGTAGGTTCTCTAAATTCGAATCCCAACACCTATGGCCCAGCGGGAGGCGAAGCGCTGGAGGGGTGTGTGTCAGGCTCCATCAAACGGGAGATGGCTGGGAGCTGCTGAAAATCCCTGCCCCTAGTTCTCTCTTGTTTCGGCAGTGCCTGGCCATCGCCCACTTGATGGAGCCTGACACCCCCCCTCCAGCGCTTTGCCTCCCGCCGGGCAAGAAGGCTCGGGAGGCAGGTTCTGTTGGGCCGGCTTTTGAGGATCCTGGCGGGCAGCTTCAAGCGGGCGATGGCCGGGAGCCACCGAAATGAGAGAGAACTAGGGGCAGGGATTTTCGGCAGCTCCCAGCCATCGCCCCTTTGAAGCTGCCGGCCAGGATCCTGAATATTCGGCCCACAGAACCTGCCTCCCCACTTCTCTGGCCCAGTGTGAGGCAAAGCGCTGGGGGGGGGGAGGTCAGGCTTCGGGTCTGGAGTTGGCCCTCCTGCCCCCCCTAGCCAAGTGCGGCTTGAGCCTCAGAGCCCTCCCCGCCTCCCTTTCCGCCCACCGCGGTGTTCGAGTGAATGCCGAACCTGAACATGGACTTCGGGTTCGGTATGCCGAACCCCGCAAAGTTTGGCATGGACCCGAACTATGCAAGTTTGGTTCGCCCAACACTACTTGTAATCATCATCAAATATGTGACCATCAATCCCTTCAATCAAACCATTTTCTAATTTATTTTTCTTTTTGCATCCCTTCCCCTCTTCTTTCACCTCATTAAATGTTAAATCATCTAAATTGTCAGACTTATTTCCTTTAGTCTGTCCCTTTTGAAAGTGCCCATTTTGTGACACTTTTTTATTTCCATCATTTTTTTAATGTTGGTCAATCTGTTCAGCATTCCTCTTATCTTCTCCACCACTTTCTCTGTATTCCTGGTTAAAGCTTTGAATAAAAAATGGTGTTGTTTCTATTTTCTTCTTTCCACTCTTTAATGTCTCTGAGTATATCCTTAAATAGATCTCTTATTTCTTCCAACTCATCCAAGTTTAGTATGCAAAAGACTTTGTGCAGCTGTCCAATTTATCTTTATACAGCCCAAAAGCCAAAATGTCTCAAAAGAATCAGTCTATTTTTTTTCCTTTTCTTTTCTTTCCCTTTCAGGCTCAAATACAGTTGAAGTCAGGAATGTTTTCTTCCAGTTCTCAGTTCTTCTTTATCACTTATTATGAAAACAATCTGCCCAGTTCCATTGAGTCAAGGTCATATTCAGTGAATAACAAATCCAACCAAATGTTGCCTCAACTTCACCAGCAGATGTCCACACTATACAATCTCACAGATCTGTTAAATTCTAATAGCCTCAAAAAAAAAATCAAATTTTAACTCCAAATTTCTGAAAACAGCAAATTATATAGTTCTTGGGTTTTAGTTAATTTTTTATGTCCATTTAATGCTAATTAAGCAGTTCCAATAATAGTACGGCTGCGTACTATTATTGAGTATTGAATGAGAATGGCAATGAGAAAGAATTTACATACATATTCTTACATTTTAATTCTTCACGATCATCTGGAATGAAAAAAATTCAAGTAGGCTAATGGATGATTATTGAAAATCAATGAAATAGCTCTGATATTTTTCTATTCATGTATTCTGTTACCTGATGTGGATCAGATAATAGTTTATGTAAGTTTATGAAATGAGTACCATGCAAAATTTGAATATTTCAACAGCTAAATATTGCTAGTCTACCTTAGCTGAAGTTATATTGCTTGTTATTCATAAACTAATGTGTAATTTAACCTATTAAATATTGTTTTTAGAAATCTTGAACAAAGAAGGTGAAGTTTTTGTTATTTGAGACAGATGTTTCCAGGAATAACAGACCATGATTAAGGAGGACATTTTGCTAGGTCCAGATATCAAAATCATCAATGACAAATGGTTCAAATATCTGTTAGTTGGGCCAAAAAAAATCACATGAAAAGCATTCAAGAATGTCATTGAGAATTTTCTTGGCAGCTACAGTGCACCAAACTACATTTAGCAGGTTGACTAACTTTCTTACAACATACGAGTCCTTATAGTACAACATGTCACTGAAGATTCATTTTCAGCATTTACGTTAAAAATCTAGGTACAATGAGTAACCAATATGTTGAAAAGTTCACCAGGACATTGCCACAATTGAAAATTCTATAAACCAACTGGAATCCATCCAGGCTGATTCTCCATCCTGAAGCAGAGCCAGCATTTTCTGGCCCAACTAGTCCTCAATCAATCAGAAGAAGGATCGAATCTTTTTTTTGTGTGTGCATATAGCCAGATCTGCCTTGCCCCACCCAGATTTTACTCAGTCCTTCAACTAGAATGACTTTTTTGGCAATTACTTCCAATAGAAGCCAGTAAATCTCTTAATTAGAACTAAATCGCTTCCTATATTTCTCTTTTAATTCTATTCAATTGGCTTACCTCTAAACAAAATTAGACAATCTCCACTAAATGGCTCCGCTGCTTCTTGTTCCCAGCTCTGAAGCACTGCCTGGTCCTATGTATAACAAATTAAGCAGTATCGCCCCAAGTCACTAAGCTTTATATTTCTATAGATACTTTGAATTAGGTTTATTTAGATGGATGTGGTTCCGGCACCTCAATTATTTTTAAATGCGGTACAGTGCCAATGGACATCTCCTGTCGCACGGCCCGGACCTTCCTCTAAAGATAAACAGTTCTTTAATGTGGCCACCAACTTGGCTGACCTTCTTGCAGTCCCTTCAGTAGATGAGCTCATCAAGGCCTTACATTCCACAGCAGCGATGCCAGGGAACCTGAAACAAATAAGTTTTAACAATACTTCCCCAAAAGTGTATTTTTATTATAATGGTTTGATTTTTTATTTTGTTGATATCAAATAGTAATAAAACCATGGTTTTACTTGACTAAAATGTACAACAAAGGTGTTGACTGCCATGATGAAATTGTAATTTAAATTCATTTTGTTTTATTATGAAATAGCTAATTTGACACAGTTTTTTTTCTTTCTCTTTACAGTGTCTGCTTCTTCTCTTACTACTTCACAGACACCAGTCAGTATACACCCGAAGCCCCAAACACCAGTTACTTCTGCATCCCTTACATCTGGCTCTTTGGCAACACCTATTCTTCCCACAGCTAACACTGCAACAGTAGTTGGTACCAGCCAAGTGGCTGGCGGGAATACACAGCCAATGTCTGTTTCACTTCAGTCTTTGCCAGTAATCCTGCATGTACCTGTTGCAATGTCCTCTCAGCCTCAACTCCTGCAAGGTCACACAGGAACCTTGGTTACTAATCAGCAATCTGGCAGTGTTGAATTTATACCTGTCCAAAGCCAATCGAATGTTGGCAGTCTAACTAAAACTCCTTTGTCTCTGTCATCAACTAATTCAGCAAAACCAAACAACCCTTCAGTGTCCAGTTCAAGCATTCAGAGGAACTCTCCATCTAGTGTTGGCTGTGCAATAGCGACAACTCTTGCGGTGCAAGCCGTAACAACAGCCCATCATGTTGCACAAGCCACAAGGACTACTTTGGCTACTGTGAATACTTCAGGAATATATACTCCTCCCATCAATAGGAACGCCATACAGATGAAGATTCCTATATCGGCCTTCAGTACTTCAGCTCCTTCTGAAGTGAATACTACAATAGCAAGAATTGGTGAGTTGGTTTTGGTTTTTATTTATTTAGATAGATGAAGGAAGGAAGAAATTAATTAAAAGATGAAGGAAGGGCTTTCAAGGGACTAACCGGCCCCATGGTTATAGGCTCTTCAGGCGAGGGTGCAGAGCCAGGTCTTTTCAGAAGACCAGGAGAGTGGCAGACTGTCTGACCTCCAGGGGAAATAATGTTCCCCAAAGTGAGGGCAATGGCAGAGAAAATACCATCTAGACCAGTGATGGCTAACCTTTTCCAGACGGAGTGTCCAATGCGAACACATGCATGCCCAAACACCCAAAATACAATGCGCATGTGGCCTTGTGCATGCACAAGTAGCCCCCGCCCCACATGCACGGCAGACAGCTGATGACTGGTGGGAGGTGCGCACGCATGCGCGGCAGAACTGAACTGGGGCAATGGTTTGTGTGCCTACAGAGAAGGTGCTGTGTTCGCCATCACGGACCTAGACCCTTACCAATGAGAATTCTTTAACTGACAACATATCTTCCTTGCCCAACTGGGAGGGACATCTGTTATGGGACAAAGAATGTTCCATAGGTATCCTGGTCCTATATTATGTAGGACTTTATAGATCACAACCAATACCTTGAATTGAACCCAGTTTGCGGAACAAAGATGTTACCCTTCCTTGGACACTCAGAATTAATTACTTGTCACATTCTGCTGCTTCTGCAGCAGTTGATATTTTTGGATACTTTTCAAGATAGCCCCATGCAGTTGCAATATTGCATTGGGGTAGTCCAGACAGAAAAGGATCAGATCGTGAGTAAATGAAGAGCCTCACTATCCAGGAAAGGGAATAACTTACATACAACATGAAAGGCCTTCTAAGCCATGGCTGCCATCTGCAGCAATCCAAAGGGCAGGGCATGAAGTACTGTCCAGAGACCCTCCCTATCCAGGAAAGTGTGTAACTCGCACACAAAACAATGCTGTCACCTGTTTTTTCAAGCAAGAGCTGAGAGTCCAGAAGAACCCCCTAGGTCTGTCTGGGGTACCGTAACCCCATTCAAGACCAAAAATAAACTGATTACAGAGTGGTCTACCCGCAGACATTCTGTTTTATCAGGTATCAGCTGAAGTCTGTTGTTCTCCATCCAGTGCCACCACAGCCTCCAGATACTACGAAATAACATATGTTGCATCATGCATTTAACCTGCAACAGATAAAGTAGATACAAAAAGTGCACACATCCCTTTAAAATGCCAGGTTTTTCAGATGTAAAAAAATCAGATCAAAATTAATCACTTCACAATTTTTTCCACTTTAATATATAAGCTGTAAAATTCAATTGAAAACCAAACTCAAATCTTTTTTGGGGAGGGGGTTAGAATAAATGTTTTTGCTGCTAATTAAAATAGTTACATATCTCAAACATTTGTAAGGCAATGCAATGAAGTTGTTCCTTGATTTCCTTAGAGAATCAGACATCCAGATTGTTACCACCTCCACCACCACCAGCAGATAATATAGTAAATAAGAAAACAGCTGAAGTGCCATCACAGGTATGCTGGTTTGTTTTTATGGAGACTACTTTATTTTCCTTCCATTCAACAAATCAGGTCAGATGTTATAATTATTTATTGGGCATAAAATTTTACTTTTTAAAGCTATTAATAAAAAGTAGATGTTACTTCTCATTATTTATTTATATTACATACTTTTTTAACAACAGAAACTGCCAATCCTGGAGCAGTTGGCAGTTCTTTTACATAAGCAACAGATAATAGTAATAACAATTGAGAGAGTTGTTCAAATATTACAAAGTTCCCATCTATCTATTAGCCAAGGTGTGGGATTAGAGACTGCCAACTGTTCCAGCAAGAGTCATATCTGATAATGGGGAACATCAGTTGGTAAATCTGTCCAATATGTAGGCTGGCTGATTCAACATTTGGATGACCATCTTAGAAATTGTGAAAGATTCTGTAGCTGCAGTTGATCCTTTTGTTCTAGGCGATCTCAATGTAAGAGGAAGATAGATTAAGCACAGCTGAAAAATGTAGATCTTTCCTGGCTTGTATTATCATAGATAATATGGCTAGATTATTTACTTTGTTGCTCTTAACAGTGAGAAAGTTCACATACTTAGAAGGTGCTGCCTGCTGGTGTACGGGAGTCAAAGACTGTGTGTGGCTGTAAAAAGTCTGTCCCCTGCATTTGAGTTTTATACCTTGTCTCTTCTCTTGCCAAGTCAAAAAGAAGGCTGTTCTCTTGAAAAGCATCTCTGATGTAATTCTCTCTAATGAAGATATCGTTGGTTCCTGCCTCACCAATTTCCTGCAGTTGTACTGTATCGTTATATTATATGCTGTGAGCTGCCCCAAGTCCTCTGAGAAGGGCAGCATACAAATCTAATAAATAAATAAATTTAATTCCTTACAGATGGCCCTTATCACTAGATCAAACATGTCCTAGTAGAGTAAGATATCTTTATAGTAAATAATATGTTATGCTTTTAAAAAGTTGGTAATGATTAAACCAAGATTGTGGTTTGGGTGAAATTTGAGCAAATACAAACCAGGAATATAATTTACTCCATCAGATGACATCAATGAATGAGTGAATAGGAGAGATAGGAAAAAATGATTGGGCCATTTGGAATTCTCAAAATGAATGGTTTATTGCCTGATTTATTCTGTAAAAATGACACCTACGATATCTATTCATGTGTATACATACTGAAGAAATTACTCAAAAAAGTTGTTTTGTTTACAATGAAAATTTTTTGATTACAAAAGTGATGAGAGATTATGAATGTTGATTAACCAATTTTTGGTATAGTCAAAAACAAATCTTGGGGGGCGGGGTAGAGGGAAATGAAATAAAATAGAATGAAAGTAAGCTGCAGAGAGAGTACAACAGTGTTGAAACATAGGTTATTCTCCTTATAGAATCATAGTGGGTATAAAGTTATTTTGATCTGAGAGAAAAGAGTTTTGTTATCAAGTACCTCAGGTGTATGTAGTGACGCTAGCTGGAAATATGAAAAACATGCTTAATGGAAAGATGAAGAGATTGTGGACGAGGGGAAAAATAGAATGATTTCTTTAAAAATGACTGCAATTTAATCTGTATAAAAGTATGCTTAATAAATTGTTACAAAGACTAAAATGTATGTTACTATTTAAATAGAAAGCAAGGAATAGATCAAAAGACAAAGACAAAACTGTATAACAATTTTGACTCAAAGTTTTTTGAAAATTGAATGAAGAGAGCTAAACAAAAAATCCCACTATAGTTAACAGAATAAAAACTAAATATAATAAAATGACATATGAAGCTGAGACAAAGAAACTCTATAAAGAGTATTTAATGGGAATAATAATTATTATATATTAAAAATAAAATTGAAAAATGTTATGAATGGCTAAAAAATGGAGGAAAGGTGATTACCGTATATACTCGAGTATAAGCCGAGATTTTTAGCACAAAAACTGCTGAAAAATCTAACCTCGGCTTATATTTCTAGTCACTGACCTTCACTTATCTGAAAACTCCCGTGCAGCATTTCCCAAAGCTGCGCAGTTCCGATGTGAAAGACAGGGAGGAAAGAAACCTGATGGCTCTGGCAACACAAGGCTTTTTTCTTTGCATGGCTGCTTCTGCTCTTGCAGGCAACACCCCTCAGGTGCCTGATTGGCAGCAGGCTGAACCAATCACAGTTCCTCCTCTACACAGAAAGGAGGCACTGAGAGAGCTGCCTGATTGGCAGCAGGCTGAACCAATCACAGCTCCTCCTCTACAGGAAGCACTGGGGGAAAGGGCGGGAGAGTTGAAGAGACTTTCAGAACGAAGAAACCATGGCTTTCTCTCTTGGTCAGAAAGTAAAATGTAAGTTACCCATTAAAATTTGATTAATTTCTAGTAACAGAAGAGGTAATCTTGTAATAAAATGTTGCTTCAAATGGGGATAACTGTATAATTAAACTTTTTCTTCCAACTATACTTATCATACCCAAGAGCAGCAGTCCCCAAACTACAGCCCGTGGGCCACATGCGGCCCGCTGAGGCCATTTATCTGAGTGACAGTGCACCAGATTTTGCACCTCTTTCCAGCCCCGCTAAAAGCTGGGGCAGGGACCACGGCAGTCGGGAGATTGCTGTTGGGGCAGCAGAGGCCCGCTGATGTCAAGCCCTGCGCTGGCCAGCAAAACCGCCCACCCAGGGAAGCAGCACGCTTTTCAAACGCACACTTTTCAAACGCGCTGCTTCCTTGGGCAGCCAGCTTTGCTCCCAGCCTGCGGGCTTGACATCAGCTGCTGCCCTGACAGCAACCCCCTGACCGTCGTGCTCGCCTTGTGCTGTGGGGGCAGGGTGGCGGCTGCTTGCCAGCAGCTGCCACCCCACCCCCACGGCACAATGCGAGCACGACGGTCAGTGGGTTGCTGTCAGCGTCCTCTTCCACTGCCCCGCTGCCTGAGCCTTTGCTGCTGGAAGATAGGGTGTCGCTTTTGCTAAAGGTAGGCAAAAAAAAGAGAGAGGGGGGGGGAAAGGAAGAGGGAGAAAGAAAGAGGGGGCAGAAAGAGAGGGAGAGAGAAAGGGAGGGAGGCTGGCTGTGGGTGGGTTGGCTTTGTGGGAAGCGGTGGCAGTGGCGGTGGCAGCAATGGCTGGAGGCAGCGGCATTAGGGGCCCCGAGGAAGGTGCAGCAGGTTGAGGGGAGAGCTGCGGCACTGGTTGTTTTAACATGGCACTGGTGTTGGCAAAGAGGGGGGGAGGGCCGGGCTCCTCTGCTATGTCCTCGCTGCAAGGCCTTCAACAAAAAATGTGAAAAAAGTATAGAGAAAAAAAGGGGAAGGACGAGTGGAAGAGAGAGGGAAGGGACAGCCGAGACTGGTGCCAACGTGGGGAGGGTGACATGCGGCATTGGGGCCGCTTCTAAGCTGGTCCCTCTGGTTAAATAAAATAAAACAAGCTGGCGGCAACTCACAGGAGAAGAGAAAAAAAGGAGGTCTTCTCTCATTGAGCGCCCGTAGGCAATGTGAGGGGAATGGCAACCTTGGCGGAGGGACGAGGGTGGAAGGAGGGAGGAATAAGATGGAAGAGACCGAGGCCGCAACAAACGCACACAGAGAAAGAGGGGGAAAAAGAGGGGGAAGGGGGCCAGCACGTTGCGGTCTTCAATCCCCTTTCTGCCGAGAGGGAAAGCGGACGGCTCTGCTTTGTCGAGAGGAAGAGAGAGAGAAAGAGAGGGGGGAAGAAAGGGAGAGAGAAAGGGAGGGGAGGGAGGGGAGGAAGGAAGGGAGAGAAAGAAATGGTGGAAGGGAGCGAGAGAAAGAGAGAGAGAGAGAGAGAGAGAAGTGACTTTTGATTTAAGCATATGGTAAAAAGCACCCAAATAATAACAAGAGGAAAAAACAACCCAGCCCTCACCTGTTTTTGGAAATGGTTCAAGAGTTCACACACACACACACACACACACACACACACACACACACAAAGGGGGGGGGGAGACAGGGATGGAAAAAGAAAGAAGTAAGAGGGGGAAGGAATGAGAGAAAAAGGGAGGAAGAGGGAAAAATGAGAAACAAATGAGAGAGAAAGGGGGGAGAGACAGGAGAGGTACCCAGAAATGAGAACAGTGGTAGAAATTTGAGGAGGGATGATTGAATATTGGTAAAAGATATATTTAGGTGTTGTTTAATATTAGGATGTATTAATTCGTAAAATTGGATTAGAATTTTAGAACTATATAGAATTACATAGGTAAAATTAATGGAAGATACACATGATAAACAAGGGGTTTATGTTATATACTGTATGAATTTATGAGTTTGCATTATGAATTTAAAATATACTTGGAAATGTAGAAGATTGATGAAAGTTAATACTGTAATAGTAAATGCTAAGTGCCTGAAAATCAATTGAGCTTGGAAATATTGAATGAAATTATAGAAAAGTATAATTTATGGAAATATGTGCATTGTGCATAGGGATTTTTTCATAGGGATTTTTTATAGTCTGTCCCTCCAACAGTCTGAGGGACAGTGAAATGCCCCCCCCCCATGTAAAAAGTTTGGGGATCCCTGCCCAAGAGGATTGTTAATGCTGACTTGTTTAAAACAATACAAAGGTTAGCATAATATAATAGTATGAATTTTGGCGTTAATCATTTGTTCTACACAATTAATACGAATAGATCTACCTTTTGGTTTCTCCCTATGCAAGATAAATATGTAGGAGAAAGATTTTACAATTAATGATTGAGTAACCCCTAATTGTTATATACTGATTCATTGAGATAGTAATGATTTTAACTTATGAAGTATGTTTTAAATGGAAAATCTGAATATTTATCATATGGAAGTTTGATTTAAGCAAGGGTCTTCAAACCTGGCAAGATTAAGGCTTGTGGACTTCAACTCCCAGTCCTGAGGTAGCATGGCTGGTGCTTCCTCACTTTTTTATATGGTAGCAAGAGATCAGGAGAAATGTAGTTGTAAATTAAATGTAATGAGCAGGGTGAATAAAAATTGGTGATTTTTTGTTTTCGCCAATCCCGACCACTACCAAAGATAGCTTCTCGGGATGCCTCTTTCTTCCAGTCCCCCCTTGAGGGACCTGGGACTCCAAAAGGTCTGTCGAACTCATGAAAAAACTATATGAAGAAATTGTGAATATAGCAAGGATGAAGAACTATATATACCTGCTGAATTTATTGATTATTGACACGTATATTTACAAAATGACTGATTGTTAATTATATAGTGGATTTACATTAGGAAGGAGTTATTTGCTTGGACTGAATTTATAATACACTTACTGATAAATTTATTCTAAATACAGTGATCCCCCGATCATTGCGGGGGTTCCGTTCCAGGACCCCCCCGCAACGAGCGGGTTTTCGCGAAGTAGCGCTGCGGAAGTAAAAACACCATCTGCCCATGCGCAGATGGTGTTTTTACTCCCGCAGCGCTAGCGAGGAGCCGAAGATTGGGGTTCCTGTTTTAAAACGTCGCCGCCGGCATGGACGGCTTGCCAGCACCCCCCCGGACCCCCAACCCGGGTTTGGGGGGCTGCTAGGAAGCCGCCCATGCCAGCGGCGACGTTTTAAAACAGCCGCGTGGCTTTCCAATGAGTCCCGAAGACAAACGTCAAACTTCCGCGTTTGTCTTCGGGACTCATTGGAAAGCCGCACGGCTGTTTTAAAACGTCGCCGGCGGCATGGGCGGCTTGCCAGCACCCCCCCCCGAACCCGGGTGGCCGGGCGAGCAGCGAGCGAAGGGCGGGTGGCCGGGCGAAGGGCGGGCGAGCGGCGAAGGGCGGGCGAGCGGGTGCTGGGGAGGGCTTCTCGCCCTCCTACCAGCAAGAGGGGGAGCGAACGGCGTGGGCAGGCTGCGGACAAGCCGTTTGCTCGGGCCGCTTCCCAGCTGAGTACTCAGCTGGGAAGCGGCCCGAGCGAACGGCGTGGGCGGGAGAAGGGCGCGCGAGCCGCGGGCACGCGGGCAGGTAGGCTGCGGACAAGCCGTTCGCTCGGGCCGCTTCCCAGCTGAGTACTCAGCTGGGAAGCAGCCCGAGCGATGCGGCAGCAGCGAGGAGTTTGCGTGGGCGGTGGGGAAACTCCTCGCTGATGCCCGCCAAGAGGGGGAAGACCTAGGGAAGCCGCCCAGCCGCTGATCTGCCCGGCGCCATCTACGCATGCGTGCCCATAGAAAAAAGGGCACGCATGCGCAGATGGTGTTTTGACTTCCGGGTTGAAAAATCGCAAATTAGCCTGTTCGCAATGGTCGGGGACGCAATAACCGGGGGATCACTGTATTGATTGTTGTAAAATACTGGTGATTTAGATTAATAATTTAACAATAAGTATTTAGAGTTCGTTAATTATCTACCCATTTTTGCTTTTCAATGCTTTAATATCTATTGTCATATATATCATAGGGTTTAGTATTTGTATTCAATATATTTAATTGATAATTTATTATTATACATAAAACATAACCTATATAGACCTAATAATGATAACTTTGGTGTACTGGAGAGAAATATAAAAATATAAATTCTGTAAATAAGTGAGGAGGCTGGTTTGAAGAATTGTAAAAGTATTCCCAACTTCATGAAAATTAGAAAAAGGAAGAAACAGACAACACAAAGTATAACAATGGAGCCAAGCCCAGCTAGCCAAAGATCTTTGGAAGAAATGACTCGAAGAGATATAGTGAGCTCATTTATGAACAATTAATGCTGCCATCAATGCAAGAGTTGATTTGTAAAAACCATGAAAATCTAAAAAAAGAAATAGGGTAAGTGAGAAATGACACTGGACAGCTCAAGGAAAAGATAAAATCAATGGATGGGAAATTTGAAAGTTTCCAACAGCAGATTATGAAGAACAAGCAAAAGCTACAAGAAATGGAAGAAAGAATGGGAAAAGAAGAAAAGAGAGTAGATGAAATGAATGAGAGGTTAATTCAGGCTAATAGAGAATTGGAATCAGCAGTTATTTCCCTGGAATTAGAAAATGATTTCAATGATTTCAAAACTTTAGAGAAGAGAAAGGTGAAGACTTACTGGAGATGATGGCGGACTTAAAGGCGGGAGTTTTAGGAATTGGTAAAGATGAGATGGCGAATGAGATTTATGAAATCTATAGAATACATATTAATTATGTGAGAAGACACAATCTCCCTAAAGAAGTTCACATCATTCAACTAATTATATTTAAACAGGTACCTAGAAGGGTGAGTGACCTAAAAAGACCTTACCAATGAATAACCTCTAAATTAACCAGCAGAAATATAAAATTCTAAAAGAATCTTGAGGTCCAGTATTAATAGAGGTATTTAATGAAGTACTTTAAAAATGCAAAAATTCTGGTGTCGTGGAAAGAAGCAATTATCACATTGGTTCCCAAGGAAAACTCAGATTTTGCATTTATTAAAAATTATAGACCTATTTCATTACTAAATTCGGATTAGAAATTTTTGATGACGATACTGGTTGAAAGACTCAAAAGATTCTTGGTAGAATTTATGCATACTGATAAAACAGCTCCCTGCCAAAAAGGTATATAAGAAATAATGTTAGGATAGTATAAGATGTCCTGTAATATTATGAGGTTCATAATTTTAAAAAATGGGGCTAATTTTTCTCAACGAACAAAAAGCATTTGACAATGTTAAAAGGGACTTTATGCTTAGCCAACTGGTTTATATGGACTTTGGGGAGAACTTTATAACTATGTTCAAAGCAATCTATTCCAAACCGGTAGCCAAAGTAATAATTAATGGAGAAATAACTGAAAGTTTCCAAGACATGGTTGCCCACTATCCCCGTTACTGTTTGTATTATCATTGGATGCATGCACTAAAACAATTCGGAAAGATGATCAAATCAAAGGATTAGAGATTAAGAAAAAATATTTTAAATACAAGCTTTCACAGATGACCTGTTTTTTATAATTGAAGAGCCCTTACAATCAAGGGCAAGGCTGATGGAAGTATTGGGCGAATATGTTGAAATGGCAAGTCTAAAGATAAACAGAAAAAAAATAAAATGCTTGTTAAGAATATGACCAAAACACAGGAAAATGAATTAGTTGACAGATTAAATATTCAGACTACAAAGAAAATAAGATACCTTAAGGATTCAACTAACAGCAAGGTGTGCCACATTTAAAAGAGACAACTATAATAAATTAATTTGGTAGGTCTTATACTATGGTAACACATAATTGAATGTTTTAGATTGCTAAGGATGTTTATTTTAAAATGTGCAGTTTCATCTACTTAAAATCATTTTCAATATTATAAGCATATGTCTACTTTTTTAATAATAATAATAATAATAATAATAATAATAATAATAATAATAATAATTTATTGGATTTGTATGCCGCCCCTCTCCGTAGACTCGGGGCGGCTAACAACAATAATAAACACAACATGTACAATCCAATAATAAAAAACAACTAATGATCACAGGCGATGTAATTGTAGAAAAGGATTTTCGTTTAAAATTTTCATGGCTATCTCCTTTTATTTTTCTTGATCTTTTAAATTTTGAACCCACAAACCAAATTGTAGTGTTGTATTTGTAACAAACCAGGTACACTATTTTAGAACTCTGTGGTCATCCAAAAACATTTAATCCAAACTATTATGGTACCATAAAAATTAAGATGGATTATTCTGGAATACAAAAAATAAATTGGCTATTCTTTTCTATGTTTCTACTTTTTAGAAATATGTCACTTAATCAAGGTTTTAGCAAGGCTAAAGGCTTAATAGATGTTTCTTTAAAGCATTCTAGTTCTTAATACTGCAGATGTTTCAGTATTCCTAATTTAGTATTTTTATTTTATTATGTAGCATCAAATTAGTTGTATTAGTGTTAGCTCTGCTAATTGTACATTTCAGTAGAGTAATTAAAATCCCGTGGATAATTTGTTAATTACTAAACAAGATCTGCAACAAAAAGGGATTGACATAGACTGGATCCAATACTATCAGATCAAATCGAGATACAAAGACAGAAATAAAATGGGATTCCAAAAAATAAGTATCTTAGATAAAATCCTTTTCGGACCAGACGGAAAACTAATTTCCAAGATATACAAGTACCTTCTACAACAAGAATTAGTGGAGGAAGAAGTAAACGGGGCTGGCACTGGCCCACTGGCTGGGCCGGGACGGAGGTCCCAGCCCCATGCCCAGCGCAGTGCCAGCATATATGGCATCCAGCAGCACATCCAGCCACCGTCGTCGGTGCCTCCACCCTGGAGTTCCTACTTGCAGCCAACAGCCCTGACGCCGCCCCATGGCTACTGCCCGATGCTGCTGTTGCCGGTGTGGTGTACGAGAGATAAAGAGTGAGAGAGAGGGAGAAAGCAAGAGAGAGAGAGAAAGAAAGCAAGAGAGAAAGAAAGAGAGAAAGATAAATAAAGCAAGAGAAAGAAAGAGAGTGAAAGAAAGAGAGAAAGCAAGAGAGAAAGCAAGAGAGAGAGAGAAAGCAAGAGAGAGAAAAAGAAAGCAAGAGAGATAGAGAAAGAAAGCAAGAGAGAGAGAGAAAAGGAGAGGAAGGGAGAGAGAGAAGTGAGAGCAAATGGGAGAAAAAAAGAAATGAGAAAATGATTGAGGCGCAGAGAATGAGAGGAAAGAGAGAAACAAAAGAGAGAGAGAGAGAAGTGACTCTTGATTTAAAGCATATGATAAAAAGCACCCAAAGAATAAGAGAGAAACACCCCCCCCCCAGCTGGAGCTTCTCTGGCGTCGACGGCAAGTGTCCTTTGTGGCCCGGCGGGAGGGCACTGGCGATGGGAGTGGGGGGGGCGCAGCGGCCGCAGGCAGTCGTGGGGAGATGGCGGCGGCGAGAGGGGGCGCTCTCTCTCTCTCTCTCTCTCAGCTGACTGCAAGCGGGAGCCCTGACGGTGGCGGTTGGACGTGCTGCTGGACGTCGTACATGCTGGCGCTGCGGGCCTGGCATATACGGTGTCCAGCTGCCGCCGTCAGGGCTCCCGCTTGCAGTCAGCTGAGAGAGAGAGAGAAAGAAAGAGAGACATATAAGAGAGGCAGAGAGAGAGAAAGAGAGACATAGCAAGAGAGGCAGAGCAAGAAAGAGAGGCAGAGAAAGAGAGAGAGAGAAAGAGAGAGAAAGAGAGACATAGCAAGAGAGGCAGAGAGAGAGAAAAAGAAAGAGAGACATAGCAAGAGAAAAAGAGAGACTTAGCAAGAGGCACAGAGAGAGAGAGAAAGAGAAAGAAAGAGACATAGCAAGAGAGACAGAGAGAGAGAAAGAGAGATAGCAAGAGAGGCAAAGAGAAAGAAAGACATATAGCAAGACAGTGAAAGAGAGAGAGAGCAAGAGAGAGAGAAAAAAGCAAGAAAGAGATAGCAAGAGAGACAGAGAGAGAGAGCAAGGGAGAGAGAAAGACAGAGGAAGGGAAGGAGGGAGAGAGAAAGAGAGCAAAAAAGAGAGGAAGAAAGAAAGAAAGAGGGATGGAGAGAGAGAAAGAAGGGAAGGAAGGAAAAGAGAGAAAGAGGGAGAAATAGAGCGAAAGGGAGGAAGAGAGAGGGTTTTTTTGTCCAAACTTTTCTTTAGCCCCCCCCGCCCCCGCCCCTTTCAGTGTTCCCCAGGATTTTGAAAATATGAATAATGTGCCACGGCTCAAAAAGGGTTGGGAAACACTGCTCTAGACTATCCCTGAAGTGTTGGAAATGTAAAGAGAAAATAGGTACATACTATCATATGTGGTGGACATGTCCACTAGTCAAGGAATTTTGGAAGAAAGTTAACGATATTATCGAACAAATAATAGGGGGGAAAATACCATTAAAACTGGAACTCTTCCTCCTGGGAATAATTAGGCATAAAATTACTAAAAATGACAGACACTTGATACTACATATAACAACCGCAGCAAGAATCATATACACCCAACTCTGGAAGAAGGAGACCCTCCCAACTATGTTTAATTTGGTATCAAAGATCTTTGAGGTTGTAGAGATGACTAAGCTTACTCAAGAACTACAGGATAAAGACAACAAGGAATTCCACAATACTTGGGACAGGTGGTATGTCTGGATAACCAAAAAAAAAAAAAGTATACAAATATCTAAAATCTTGATTGCAAATACACTCAAATGAAAATGGAGAAACATGGAGATAAAAAACAAACTGTTGTCAAATGTAAATACAGTTGCTTTAATGAACCATTATACCACAGAATAAATATAGTTGAAACGAAAGGAAACAGAGAAATAGATATTGATAATTTAAGGAGACTAACGTGGATTAGTAAGTAGGAATTGAAATGGTGCAAATGAATAGGCTGCAAATAAAAAAATATCATGCTATTTGGCAGGTATCCATTCTAAGTTCTGATACCAAAGTTACTTAATGTATAAAGCATAATGCTTTATTTTGGCTTGTTTGTTTGTACGTATGTATGCTTTCTTTTTATGTTGTCTTGTTTTTATCAATGTAAATAACCAATAAAGATATTTTTTAAAAATCCCATGGAATTAAATATTATTTAATTTTTAACACTCGTAAAAGGAATTTGAAAACCTGTTATAAATAATGGGTAATAATTTGCTTGCTTTTTTTCATTTTCCAGATTGGAAAGGTTACAGGAGGTGCTGGAGTAATTGATCTCACGTTAGATGATGAAGATTTTGGTTCTTCTCAAGGTAACTGGAAAACTTTACTTCACCAAAAATAGGATTTGATTAATGAATAGAATAGAATTTTATTGGCCAAGTGTGATTGCACACACAAGGAATTTGTCTTGGTGCATATGCTCTCAGCGTACATAAAAGAATAAGATGTTGCAACATACGAATTTCAGGAAGTCATTTATTTCATCCATCCATCCATCCATCCATCCATCTATCTATCTATCTATCTATTGGATTTGTATGCCGCCCCTCTCCGCAGACTCGGGGCGGCTAACAACAGTAATAAAACAGCATATAATAATAATCCAATACTAAAAACAGTTAAAAACCCATTATTATAAAAACCAAACATACATACAGACAGACATACCATGCATAAAATTGTAAAGGCCTAGGGGGAAAGAGTATCTCAATTCCCCCATGCCTGGCGGCAGAGGTGGGTTTTAAGCAGCTTACGAAAGGCAAGGAGGGTGGGGGCAATTCTAATCTCTGGGGGGAGTTGGTTCCAGAGGGCCGGGGCCGCCACAGAGAAGGCTCTTCCCCTGGGTCCCGCCAAGCGACATTGTTTAGTTGACGGGACCCGGAGAAGACCCACTCTGTGGGACCTAACCAGTCACTGGGATTCGTGCAGCAGAAAGCGGTCCCTGAGATAATCTGGTCCAGTGCCATGAAGGGCTTTATAGGTCATAACCAACACTTTGAATTGTGACCGGAAACTGATCGGCAACCAATGCAGACTGTAGAGTGTTGCTGTAACATGGGCATATTTGGGAAAGCCCATGATTGCTCTCGCAGCTGCATTCTGCACGATCTGAAGTTTCTGAACACTTTTCAAAGGTAGCCCCATGTAGAGAGCATTACAGTAGTCGAGCCTCGGGGTGATGAGGGCATGAGTGACTGTGAGCAGTGACTCCCGGTCCAAATAGGGTCACAACTGCTGCACCAGGCAAACCTGGGCAAACGCCCCCCTTGCCACAGCTGAAAGATGGTTCTCTAATGCAGTGTTTCCCAACCTTTTTTGAGCCGCGGCACATTATTCATATTTTCAAAATCCTGGGGAACACTGAAGGGGGGCGGGGCGGGCTAAAGAAAAGTTTGGACAAAAAAACCCTCTCTCTTCCTCCCTTTCGCTCTATTTCTCCCTCTTTCTCTCTTTTCCTTCCTTCCCTCTCTCCATTCCTTTCTTTCTTTCTTCCTCTCTTTTTTTCTCTCTTTCTCTCTCCCTCCTTCCCTTCCTCTATGTCTTTCTCTCTCCCTTGCTCTCTCTCTCTGTCTCTCTTGCTATCTCTTTCTTGCTTTTCTCTCTCTCTCTTGCTCTCTCTCTCTCTTTCACTGTCTTGCTATATGTCTCTTTCTTTCTCTTTGCCTCTCTTGCTATCTCTCTTTCTTTCTCTTTCTCTCTCTCTGTCTCTCTTGCTATGTCTCTCTTTCTTTCTCTTTCTCTCTCTCTCTGCCTCTCTTGCTAAGTCTCTTTTTCTCTTGCTATGTCTCTCTTTCTTTCTCTCTCTCTCTGCCTCTCTTGCTATGTCTCTCTTTCTCTCTCTCTTTCTCTATCTCTCTTTCTCTTTCTCTGCCTCTCTTTCTTGCTCTGTCTCTCTTTCTCTGCCTCTCTTGCTATGTCTCTCTTTCTTTCTCTCTCTCAGCTGACTGCAAGCGGGAGCCCTGACGGCGGCAGCTGGACGTGCTGCTGGACACCGTATATGACAGGACCGCAGCGCCAGCAGCACGTCCAACCGCCACCGTCAGGGCTCCCGCTTGCAGTCAGCTGAGAGAGAGAGAGAGCTCCCTCTCGCCGCCGACATCTCCCTGCGACTGCCTGCGGCCGCTGCGGCCACCCCCCCCCCCGCTCCCATCGCCAGTGCCCTCCCGCCGGGCCACAAAGGACACTTGCCGCAGGTCCAACCGCCACCGTCAGGGCTCCCGCTTGCAGTCAGCTGAGAGAGAGAGAGCTCCCTCTCGCCGCCAACATCTTCTCGCGACTGCCTGCGGCTGCTGCGGCTGCCCCCCCGCTCCCAACGCCAGTGCCCTCCCGCGGGGCCACAAAGGACACTTGCCGTGGATGACAGAGAAGCTCCAGCTGGGCGGGGCGCTGCCGGTACTTCCGTCCCGGGGCTCCCGCTCGCAGCTGTCCCCCGGCTCCTGCTCGATGCCGCGGTTTTCGGCGCTCTCCTGCTGGGCTCCAAAGAAGGAAGGCGGGAAAAAGCCTTTTTCCCGCCTTCCTTCTTTGGAGCCCAGCAGGAGAGCGCCGAAAACCGCGGCATCGAGCAGGAGCCGGGGGACAGCTGCGAGCGGGAGCCCCGGGACGGAAGTACCGGCAGCGCCCCGCCCAGCCGGAGCTTGGCGGCACACCTGGCCATGTCTTGCGGCACACCGGTGTGCCGCGGCACACCGGTTGGGAAACGCTGCTCTAATGTGAGCTGTGGATCGAGGAGGACGCCCAAGTTGCGGACCCTCTCTGAGGGGGTCAATGATTCTCCCCCCAGGGTAATGGACGGACAGATGGGATTGTCCTTGGGAGGCAAGACCCACAGCCACTCCGTCTTGTCTGGTTTGAATTTGAATTTGTTGACACCCATCCAGGCCCCAACAGCCTCCAGGCACCGGCACATCACTTCCACTGCTTCGTTGACAGGACATGGGGTGGAGATGTATAACTGGGTATCATCGGCGTATTGATGATACCTCACCCCATGCCCTTGGATGATCTCACCCAGCGGTTTCATGTAGATATTAAATAGCAGGGGGGAGAGGACCGACCCCTGAAGCAACCCCACAAGGGAGAAACTTAGAGTTCGACCTCTGACCCCCCACTAACAACGACTGCGACCGACCGGAGAGGTAGGAGGAGAACCACTGAAGAACAGTGCCTCCCACTCCCAACCCCTCCAGCCGGTGCAGAAGGATATCATGGTCGATGGTATTTAAAAACAAAAATAAATATTTTTAATTGAAATGTTTTTACTATAAAACATTGCTCAAAACTGAGTTTTAAAATTTCATGGTAACACATAATTACTGCAGCCCATGAACATTTATGCCAGTGGTTCGCAACCTGGTGGTCGGGATGTCTTTGGGGGTTGAACGACCATTTCACAGGGATCACCTGAAACCATGGGAAAAGACAAATTTTCTACGGTGTTGGGAACTAAAACATCTATTCTGGCGTCTTGGAACATATTTTTCCAATCCGACCAATTGTGTTTACAGTAGGGGTGTCCCTCTGACCCTTTTGGCAATCAACTTAAAGCTCTGTTGTGAGAATTGGTGCTAGACTTGTGGTTGGGGGTCACCACAACATGAGCAACTGTATTAAGGGGTCACGGCATTGGAAAGGCATTAGAAAGAGAACCACTGACTTATGTTTTCATAAATTTATTTGCCCAAGATATTAGCAAACATTTTTTTTCCTATTGCAGTTCTTACATGAGTTTTCTCTTCAAAAATGGCAGAAGTTGCAGTTGATGCAAAATTAAGTAGCCAGATATTTGAACAGTATAAGGTATGGGGGTGATAGAATGCTTACTAGACACAATTTAAGATTCAGATGCTGAGTTTTAAAGTACTAAACAGACTTGATTATCTGCCATTATCTGCCTGCTTGCTATGAATTGGCCAATAGACAAAAGAAAAGAATGACAAGCTGAGAGAAGGTAGGGAGCACCTGAATATCTTGAACAAACTTCAAGAATCCAAGACCAAGTTAAATCCAATAATCTTGATGAAGCTTGTGGAAGTCTTTTCTGTTATCTTTGAAAAATCATGGGGAACAAATGTAATACCAAAAGACTGTAGTAGGACAGTGTTTGTTCCCATCTTCAAAAAGGGAGAAAAGAAAGCCCAGGAAACTACAGACCTGTCAGCTAGATGTTACAGTAGTCCCTCGCTATACCGCGCTTCACCTTCTGCGGCTTCACTTCATCGCGGGTTTCTGAGGAAGCCGATCGGCAGATTTAAACAGCCCGCCGAACTCGATCGGCAGGTTTTAAAAAAAAAATAAAAAAAAATCTAAAATTGTAAATACTGTATTTAAATACTGTATCTAAAATAAATACTGTGTGGGAAGGGTTTATAAACACTTAAAACAATGAAAACTTACCAATTACAATATAAATACTTAAATAAGTACTATCAGTCGATAAATTCCCCATCACGGATTTCACCTATCGCGGCCAGGTCTGGAACGTAACACCAGCGATAGGTGAGGGACTACTGTATTTCCAAGAAATAATTGAATAAATTATTAAGCAGTTGATTCATGGCAATTTTCTCCTCTCCTATTTAACATCTACATGAAATCACTGGGTGAGATCATCCAATGACACGGGGTGAGATATCAGCAATATGCTGAGTGACACCTGGTTATATATCCACCCCATGTCAGTTCAATGAAGCAGTGGTTATGATGTGCCAGTGCCTGGATCCTTGAAGGTCTGAATGGGAGTTAACAAGCTCAGACTTAACCCTGACAAGGCCAAGTGGCTGTGGGTATTGCCTCCGAAAGACTATATTGACTGTCCAGCCTTTGGGGGGGGGGAGAGAAATTGCCCCCTCAGTACGGGTTATGTGCTTTTTCAATGTTGTTTTCAGTGAAGGGCCCACAGAGTTGGTCTTCTCTGGATCCCATCAACTAAACAGTGTCAGCTGGCAGGTCCACGGGGAGGGCCTTCTCTGTGGCTGCCCTGTCTCTCTGGAACCAGTTACTTCCTGAGATCCGGACTATCCCCAGACCTGGCTTTTCCGACAAGCCTGGAGCTGTTGATCTTATGGTAGTAACCAGTGAGATCCGGCCATGAATGGTATCCAGGGGTTTAACTTTGTATTGTTAATTGTTTTTAAACTGTTTTTACAGTTTTTTGTACTATTATTGATGTTTTATATTATATTATATTTATGTTATGTTATGTTATGTTATGTTATATTATTATATTATATTATATTATATTATATTTAGCTACCTAGAGTCCCTAGGGAGTTGGGCTGCATAGAAATTGAAGAAATAAACAAAGAAAGCCTGAAGCCTAACTGAATTGGGTTTAGATAATCCATCTCTTCCAGGATCCTTTTGGGTCTTGAAGCCCAAACAACGGACTAACAATTTTCACTAAGAAGAGGCATATACTGTTCATCTAGCCAATTTCTCCTTTTTTCTTTTCTTGCAAATTAATAACATTATCTAATATACATGGCAATAGTTATGTCAGAGAATCCTGACTGATCTCAGTTATTATTCATACTACAGGGGAATGTTTTGGCATAAAATATTGAAGATAGAGGCCAACAAACTATGCAGAATAATCAGAAAAAAACATCTTTATTTAGATATTTTTTTAAAAAAACCATTGAAGGTAAATAGCAAATATTCTCCAGACTATTTGCATTTGAACAATACTAGACATTTTTCCAGATACTTTTTCTATATTGACTTTATTTTTCTAACAGATGGCAAGAAACAGAACCAGAACCAATCTAACAACTCTGGTATGGGCCTATCATCCCCATCTATTGCTCGCCCCTTACATCCAGTACAGACAACTCCTCTTCAACAAGTTGGTATGCCAGCAAGTGGCCTGTCACAAGCCACCATACATGTTCTCCCCACAGGTAATATATTTTTTAAAAAAATGCTTTGAGAGCTTTGCTGAAAGGGAAAAAAAAGAATGGTCATATTTGATTTGTTAAGAATTCACTAATCCTAATATTGATTTTCCTTGGTGCAACGTGAGTAACGTCTCTAACATGCAGAACCTTTATCCTTCTTTACAGCTATCAGTACATGCTCACATTGATTTTAAGTGACTAATAGTTCATTATAAAAAATATAAATTTCAAAACAATAAATCATTGTAGTTCCTTTAGTTAATAGTGTTTTTGGATCATTTAGAAACCTTCACATATATGTAAAACTTCACCAACTACAGGGCCGGTACATCTCTCTCACTGCCCACTGGGTGAATGTAGTGGCGGCTGGGAATGAGGCGGGAAGCAATTTATGACTGGGCTATTTAATTTGTTTTACTCCATTAGGTTTTCTATATTATTGTTATGGTTGGTCACACAGTCAGCCAGATGTTTTGACCTGGGACAGGCACATGTTACTTGATAGGACAAAATATATTATTTACATAACAATATGAAGTCACAGCTGCCATTTCTTTAACTGGGGTTGTTCTTCATAAGCATAGTATTTTTACTATTATTTTATCTATCTCTTAGCCCAGACAACTGTGAATGTAACACATCGCCCAGTGACTCAGGCTACAACTAGACTCCCAGTACCAAGAGCTCCTGGTAACCATCAGGTAGTCTATACTACTCTTCCTGCACCATCAGGACAGAATCCTGTGCGAACCACTGTTATGCAGAATTCTGGTTTAAGGCAAATCAACCCACAAAATTCAGGTAAGAAGCCTTTTCAAAAACACATTTGTAAGCTGTAAACTGAAACATATACTGCAATTATCAGTTGCTAATAAAAACACGAGTCATAAAAATACGTTCAAAATATAAATCGCAATTTTTAAGGCAGTAGTTTTAAAAACTTTTAATTTGATTTCTGATGCAATATTTATTTATTCAATTCAATTTTATTTTATAGGTGTAACCGTGCGAATGCCTCAAACAACAGCTTATGTAGTAAACAGTGGGTTAACTTTAGGATCTGGTGGACCTCAACTCACAGTACATCATCGGCCTCCTCCAGTACATTCAGTAAGTACATTTATCTATTAAAATGAATATTTAGAAAGATGATACAACCACACAGAAGATCAAATGTATTTATGCAGAGATCATTTTAAAACTAATTGGAGACAATCCTGTGAAAAACTTTAATAAATGGAGGAAAATATAGTAAGGTGATGGTTAGATGCCTTTTGGGGTTTGAGGGGGAAATTTAAGGACGCACACACATGCAAAGAGAAAAATTTGGTTATTTCTGAGATCATAAAAACATCTGGAGCTCCATATGGACCACAAATTATTCCTTCTGTAGAAATTTCTGACAAATGTAGGGACAAGTTACTGTTTTGCTTCCTGTACAATTCAAAACACTGCTTTTAATTTGAATTGCATAGACTAGAATACCCTGCTTTTGCAATAATCTGTTTGGATCTGAAGCCAGCGTTTTTGGGGACTGCTCCCATTTTCTGGAATTCCTTACGGCTTGACAAAGTCCATGCATTTTTTAAGTATTGAGCTATCAATTCAGGTAGTCTCTGAAATGATGAAGCAACTTCTTTGCCACCTTCACACCATTGTTTCTCTTTCCCTTAGGAGCCATTGCGGGTTGTGCATCCAGCCCCTCTGCCAGAAGCCCAGCAGCCCTCGCGACTGCCTCCTGAAGCTGCCAACCATTCTTTGCCTCAGAAGCCACACCTGAAGTTAGCCCGAGTGCAAAGTCAAAATGGCATTGTGCTTTCTTGGAGTGTTTTGGAAGTGGACCGGAGCTGTGCTAGTGTGGATAGCTATCACCTATATGCATACCATGAGGACCCAAGTGCCACTGTACCCTCCCAGTGGAAAAAGATTGGGGAAGTCAAAGCCCTTCCTCTGCCTATGGCATGCACACTTACTCAGTTTGTGTCTGGCAGCAAATATTACTTTGCCGTGCGTGCTAAAGACATCTATGGACGTTTTGGACCCTTCTGTGACCCCCAGTCAACAGATGTGATTGCTTCCCAAAGCAGTTAAACTTAAGACATTGAAAACTTCCATTCTTGCCCCATGACTGTGGCTTGATCTAGTTTTGAGTTTGTTCTCATGCATGAAACTCATTGTAAAATCTTCTGCAGAATTATTTTGGAGAGCTCTTTCGTACACTACAAAACTTACAACCAAAACTGAAATAAATTCATAACCTCCAACAAGAGAGCTTGTATTTCTAATGAAATAGTCTCCTCCCCTTTTCTTACAAGTCACTGTACCTAGTAAATAGTGAGTTAGAAAGTTTTGGGAGTTTGGCTGACATGTTGTTTCATGTGGCCCATCTGTAATGTCATACATTGGCACAAGGGCAGAGTAGAACATCCAGATCAGATGGGAAGCCTGGATTCAGGGTTGTCCTTAGTCCTAGAACAGTGGTGCTTTGTACTTTACAAAACATCTAACCTACTTCCTAAAGGGCAAAGGAACTTAACCACAAAGAGTTTTTGAATTCTTGTACATGGGTCTGCTTATTGAAATGAAAGATTGCAAGCCTGGAACTTGATTTGTCACCAGAATTTAGGAGTATTTTGAAGCCCACCATTAAAGCCAGGTTTCTACAAACTTCATTGCATTTTCAAATAGCTTTCTGATTCTCTTTTTATGATCCTTTTTTAAAAAAAAATAATTTAATTTGTGCCTTAAACAATAACTTCAAAATAAATGCAGTCACACTTTGTGTTCCTCTTTCCTTGCCATCCTTTCAATATCCTTCTTTTGTTGCCAACCCTAGAATGTCATAACCTCTCATTGCAGATTCACTTGACAAGTAATACCCAGGTTTTCCAATAAATCATGCTGTTTACTTTTTAAATTTAATCTCTGAAGATTTATCACTGTTTAGCTGCATCATGCTGTTCTTAAGAAGATGGTAGGTAGAATTCTGTGTAACAACTTTATGAAAATTCTATGCCCACTGAGTCAAAACAACAGAATAAATCCTCCACTTTTTCCAGTTCAGCAAAGCTCATGGTCACTGAAAATAAATAAGCTACACCAGGCATGGAAATAACTACCATACTGTGTTTTAGAGAAAAATAGGACATACATTATCTTCTTGGTTGATAATTCATTAAATAGTGAATGGTAACTGTTCACTGCGTTTCTTGGCACTTCCTATTACATCCTGTTCTGAAATAATTAGGTTTGGAATAGAAATGCAAAGTTCAAAAGGCACATTTAGAAGCTATCTTAGGAAGACAGGGTCTTAAGGCTGTTTATATGGGAAGGTGTATTTCAGTAAAGAAAAACCAGTCTTGTGGCATTTTGTATCTTATTTTTCTCAGAATAATGTGGAAACTTGCTCATATCTACATGTTTTAGTCAGAAACTATTTTTGAGTGGGTAAATTTTTTTCTGCATATTATGAATTCTTCAGTAAGCTGCTAATTGACATATAATCAATTTATCACATCTCTGAAATGGTCACATAAGATTTTTATTATATACTGAAGGAGGGGCATATTTAACCCACTTCTATTAATTTGAATGCTGAAAAATGCAAAAGGAAATCCACAAAAAGGGATCAGAAATCAATGGAAGGAGCATTTAATTAGAAAGCATTTTTTATTTTTTTAAAGAAGCATTGGACTCCACTATTTAAATTGGCAATTCCTATTGTTTGAAGCCAATATATTGTTACTTGCCCTTCCTCTTAGATGTTTTTTTTCTGCTTGGATAATAAAGTCAGGCCTGAGAAAATCTGGGAGGAAAGTATACTTTCATAAGGTGTGCAACTTCCTTTTTGAGGTTAGGGTGTTAGGACCTACAACTTTAACATAAGGCATTCAAGAACTTTCCGTTTCCAGTTTCCGATCTTGTTCCATGTTCAACTACATTTGTTATAGATGTTAATTTTAGCACTTAAATTAGCATTTTGGAGGATAGTTGTTGGCCTTCAGATTTATGAACTGCAGTTGATAGGGCAAAATCCTATATTTTCTAAAACAGAATGAGTATGCCACACAGGTTACATAAAGCAATACAAAGTTAAGCAGAAGCAAGTAATTCTGTGTAAGTAATGGCAAGCCACATCTCTGCCTTTGCCCGAAAAAAGACATCGGTAGAAATTAATATGTCCTTACAACAGTTAATGGAAACTTTATTCTTTTTCTATCAAACTACTATAAACAGGATTGCATGGCAACAAACTGGACTAAATACTGGATTTTTATTATTCTGTGTTCATTGAGAAACTGCATCTCATGCAGCACTGTGAACATGTTATAGTATGGATAGAAGATATTTTTTGAAAGACCTTAAAGAAAAGAAAATGTCAGTGTCTACATTGTACCTTGTTGGTTATTTTTTTTTCTCACCACACTTATCGCAGTGTATGCCTGGCCCAGGTTAAATAATTTCACCGTGAAACTATATTTCAGCAATGTTCTGCTCTTTAATAGAGAATGCAGCTACTAGTAGTAGTCAAGTTCCATTTCAGAAGGAATGATATAAATTCTGAAAGTGAACTAGAAGATTGTTATCTGGGTCTGGAACTCTTGTTATTTATGTTGATTTCCCCCCCAAATAACAACTTATACAAAAAAATGGTTGAATTTAGATTGTGGAGAGCAAGAGATGCAACATGTTTTTTATATTAGCAAGTTAATGATAGAGGATAATATGTTCGGTAATAACAACAAAAATGCTATGTTTAATGTTTACTGAAACACCCTGATTTAACTGTATTTTCAGCATGTTGGGCAATTTCTATGCCTGTTTAAATTATACATTAAAAGACTAAAGATAAATTGTGACAAAATATCTGAGAACAATCCACTAGAATTAGAACATGGGTTTTACCACAATAAATTAAATTGGTCCAATCATTCAATCTTAGATTGATCCAATCAATTGCTACTAGTTGTCCAGGAGTTATGTGGCTCTAGAATCCATATTACATATAATATTAGTGCTTCAATAGTTTTATATTTATCCCTTGACATGCTATATCACAGTATTGGCTAGAAGAACTACAACCAGAATATGAAACTACCTTATGTTGATGCCATCTTTCACTTTCTTTAGTGTTCTTTCATTCAGCGGCAAAGTTGTTCATTTTGCAAAGGAAATCCTGCTGTTTATAAGATTTTCATATTTGGGGTGTATGAAAATTGGATAACAATATTTTCAGCAGTATAGAGGTTATGTTGAGAGTAATGTATAAATATGCAAGAATGCAAATCAAATTGTCTTCTACAGTATTATTGGATCTCACCTATATTTTAAACCAGAATGATTGGTTTCTTACCTTCTTGTGCTAGCTTGAAAATATATTTTAAGACTAAGTTTAAAATTTAACTGTAAATAAAACAACTGGACAGCCAAAACCTGAGGTACTCTTCAGATCAGTAATTTATAAGCACTGATAAATAAACTTATACAAAACTCCTTATAGAAATTTGCACTCTTGATTGTTTTTTTCTTCAACAGATGAACATGTAAATAATGTAGGCTGTACCAAAAAGTCCAGTTTAAGCAGGACGGTGGCAAGTTCTCCTAACTTTTATATGCATTGTAGATTAGTGTCTGTATGTGTTAATTGTAGTGGGGTTTTGTCTTGATACGCCTGAAATTTATACTTTGAAATAAACTACTGGATTTTTAAACTTTGGCGTTTTGTGTGATTAGTTTGGTAGCATTTAGTTTAAGAAATGGAAATAACAGTCCAGAATAGTAAATTGGGGGGGGGGGGGGGGAGAGAAAGAGATAATAGATATAGATGTTATACAAGACAGACTTTCAAAGATGATAGATGATAGAATAGGCAACAAAGCAGGCAACTAGCAAACCTTGAGATTGCTGGAAATCTCATTAAGCAGCTACCAGAATTCATCTAGAATCAACTGTCATCTGCAATTATATCATCCTAATCAGGCTATTAGTTCCACAGAGTTCATTTATCTAAAATGAACAAAATCCAAGGGTTATACATGCTATTATGCCCAAATATAGTTGTGTATATCAGACTTTTATCTTTCTCATAAGAAGCCAAGAATAAAATCAAGGTATATCCAGGTCCGTTTATTTGATATGGCAGAAAAAATTGCAAACACAATTTTCCTGCACATGCTCAGATACAGATTCACAGCACTGGTTTCATAGTAATAAAATCAAAGTTATATGACTCTGGCAGACCCTGGTGCTTTGTCTTGTTGAAATGAACCCAGCTGAAGATGGGCAGGTCTTTCTCCACAGGTGGGCCACTGATGGCATAGGCTGTAAACTTAGCAGCCATGTTGATATCTGCTACCTATACAAAAAAATTAAAAAGAGGTCATGTAAAAGAAGAAAAAGGGGTAGGTGGATGTTTCACAAATATAACACACCAGTTATGTCTGAAACTCCTTTCAAATATGAATGGAACATTTTAATTCATGCCGCTATTTTGGCTTTCTATGTGACATTAAAAGAAAGCAAAATCATTCAGAAATGGCCCAGGATCATTCAAACCATATTAACTGAATTGCATATGCCCCAAACCAGGCCCCTTTATTCAGCAAGGTGAATTGAAGACCAGAATGGAGATACTGAATCATATATTTGATACTGGTGAGATATTATTTTGTGTATTTTAATTCTCTGAAAAGCAAGGAGACTGGACTGAACAATTTCCTATATCTAAATAGGAAATAAAATAAATAAAAAGGGAAAGCTGGAACACAAGGAACCATGGCAATAAATTTGAATGTATCCAGGTTTTGGTCCTGAATGTGGTGGTGTAATAGTAATGGGAATCTGGGAGAGGTGGTGTTCTAAGCTGTGCTGTGGATCGAGGAGGATGGCCAAGTTGCGAACCCTCTGAGGGTGAAAGAAGCTCTCCCCCGGGCAATGGATGGACAGGTGGGATTGTTCTTGGGAGGCAGAACCCACAGTTACTCCGTCTTGTCGGGATTGAGTCTGAGCCTGTTAACACTCATTCAAACTCTTAAGAGCCTCAGGACACCGGCACATCACTTCCACTGCTTCGCTGAGTTGACACGGGGTGGAGATGTATAGCTGAGTATCATCAGCATATTGATGGTAACTCACCCCGTGTCATCGGATGATCTCACCCAGCGATTTCATGTAGATATTAAAGAGCAGGGGAGAGAGGACCGATCCCTGAGGATCCTCATAAAGGAGAGGTGTGGGAGTCAACTTCTGATCCCCTGCCAACAACAATTGCGACTGACCAGAGAAGTAGGAGGAGGACCACTGTTAAACGGTGCCTCCCACTCCCAACCCCTCCAGTCAGCACAGAAGGATACCATGGTCAATGGTATTGAAAGCTGCTGAGTGGTCAAGAAGCAACAGGATAGATGATCGACCCCCATCCTGGCCCGCAAATTGGGCATCCAATTTGCGGACCCTCTCTGAGGGGGTCAATAATTCCCCCCCCCCAAGGGTAATGGACTGACAGATGGAATTGTCCTTGGGAGGCAAAACCCACAGCCACTCCATCTTATCAGGGTTGAATTTGAGCCTGTTGACACCCATCCAAACCCTAACAGCCTCCAGGCACCGGCATATCACTTCCACTGCTTCACCGACTGGACGGGGTGGAGATGTACAACTGGGTATCATCAGCGTACTGATGATACCTCACCCCATGCCCTTGGATTATCTCACTCAGCGGTTTCATGTAGATATTGAATAGCAGGGGGGAGAGGATCGATCCCTGAGGAACCCCACAAGGGAGAAACCTAGAGGTCAACCTCTGACCCCCCACTAACACCGACCGACCAGCCGGAGAGGTAGGAGGAAAACCACTGTAAAACAGTGCCTCCCACTCCCAATCCCTCCAGCCGGTGCAGAAGGATACCATGGTCGATGGTATCGAAAGCCACTGAGGGGTCAAGAAGCACCAGGATAGACGATAAACCCCTATCCCAGGCCCGCCAGAGATCATCCATCATCGTGACCAAAGCAGTTTCCGTGCTGTAGCGGGGCCTGAATCTGGACTGCTGAGGGCCTAGATAATCGGCTTCTTCCAAAGACCGCTGGAGCAACACCACCTTCTCAACAACCTTTCCCATAAAGGAAAGGTTGGAGACTCGATGGTAGTTATTAAGTACGGCTGGGTCCAGGGAAGGCTTCTTGAGAAGGGGGCACACGAGTGCCTCCTTGTAGGGAGCTGGGGAGCCCCCCCCTCAGAGAAGCACTGACAATCTCCTGGACCCAGCTCTGTGTCACCTCCCTGCTGACTGAAACCAACCAGGAGGGACATGGATCCAGTAAACAGGTGGCGGAACTCACAGCTGCAATGGCCTTTTCCACTTCATCAGGTGTCACCAGGTCAAACTCCTCCCAGGACAGGCCCTCGTCACCTTGACTGATTCATTGTCAGCTGACATTGCAGTCCAATCAGAGTCAAGGTCCGTCCGAAGCTGAGCTATTTTATCAGTGAAAAATGTGTTAAAGTCCTTGGCACTGACCTGCAAGGGTTCCCCAACTCCCCCCTGATTTAGAAGGGATCGGGTCACCCTAAACAGGGGGGATTCAACTGATGCAATCAAGGTGGTATGATACGTGCATCTTGCCGCCTTGAGCGCCACTTTGTAAGTCTTAATATGAGCTCTTACAAGTGTTTGATCGGACTCAGATTTACTTTTCCTCCACCGCTTCTCTAGACATCTCTTCTGGCGTTTCAACACTTGGAGTTCCTCAGTAAACCAAGGGGCTCTCCAGGGTCAGTACTTGAATGCAGAAGCAGATATAATGATGTGCAGCACTACCCCACGTGTATTTATAGTGGGGCAATTCCTTTAGAAATGTGTACCTTAGAATCATAGCATCCAGATGGAACTGGAGACTTAAAGTTCAAGTCTTCTCGACAGCAAATGGTATTGCAGGGATTGCGTCTTGCGTATGGATCTTTCTTATAATCTGGAAATAAGGGGGAGGGGATAAGTAAGTTTTCATTATTTTGCTTAATCGTGATTTAACCCTGTATCTGTAGAGTCAGAAGTCTTCCATTTGATTCTTGCCTCTCCTTCAAAGAACTTGGAGCCATTTTCTCTCCACCCCAGTTGAAGCAGGTTAGAATAAGAGAATAGAAAAGAGAGTCTGCTCTGAGAAGTTGTTGGAAGATAACTAATTGAAATTTGGCTCCAGTCACTCACAGACTTGGAAAACTGTATAGAAAAATATGATGTATTTAAAACTCAACACTTCTTTCTTTATTTTAACTAGATTCAATAGATAATGGCATAGTTTAACAGAAAGTTACATAGTTTAACATTTTGAAAGGTGAGCAGATGCTGCTGTTGCAAAACAAATGTTTGATAATGAGATTTTTTTTAATTATGGAAAACAATCTAAAAAAATAAATAGGAAAATTCAAAATGACATACTATTATATCTCATGATGGACTTCATGGACTTCATATCAGTTACTTTTCCTTGGTCTCGTCGGAAGATTTTTGCTCTTGGGGCCATTTCATAAGAATAGTCCAAACCATATTTTTGAACATATTCTCGATATCCACTCATATTGTAAATTACTTTATGGAAAGGGATATTGTAGGAAGGCCAGTATCCTGCAAAACAAGGCTTTATCAATGAATGAGTTCAGCTGGAGCTTTTATACATTGCTTGAATTTAGCTGCAATAAACATTAACTAAGTTCCAAAGCAGTGAGTCTCAAGGGAATTTGAGCTGCATGGTAGAAAAATTTAATAAAAGGAGGTTACATTTAGCAAAGCTGAAATATTTAAGGAATTTCAAATTCAGCAAAATGTGAATTTACATCGTTCTACCACCTGTAGCAAAAAGGAAATTTGTATTTAGTGATTAAAGTGTCTCTCTCACACACAACTATTTCTATAAATACAAATTTTGAATTCCTGGTAAATTGCACTTAGTAACATTATTTGCAATTTCTATTAGGAATTTTTAGCTGAGGTTATTTTCCTTTGGCCTTCTCCCGTGTTCCATTATTGAAAAACTCTTACATAAGTATTTACCTTTACGGAGAACTTCTGTTTGATCAGAATATTTTACAAGATTGGGAATCTGTTCAATGACATAAAGAGCCCCATCGTCAATGCTTCTTTGCAATTTGATCTTTTTTATATCAAGTACCATATACTGGTTATTGTAAGTACCTAGAGGGCAGTGAGAAAATAGTTAAATCTTAACTGTGCTCCCACCCCCCCATAGAATCATGGGTGAAAGATTCCCATTCAAATATACCAACCAGAATTTTCTTTTTCAAAGGTTTGGGCCCAGCTCTTTCCAGAATCTGCCATCATATTGGCAATACGGACTCTCTCCCATGCAAAAAGACTCTCCGGTACCACTTGTTTAAGAAGAGAAAGGTTTAATACACTGTTTGTGGTCTGCAACATAGCCAATCCACTGCCAAGTATGTAAAAGTCATCTAGGGAAACCAAAAAGCCTGAAACAAGAAGTTTCAAAGTTTGTTATTCAAAAAGAAACCTTTTGTAATTTTTTTTAAATTCTAATGCTTGATTTCCCCAAATGAAGGAAATTAAATGGATCAAAACAAAGAATCTACAGTGACAGCAGCACCAGAATCAACTGATTATAAACAAAAGGAAACCAAATTCCGCTAAATTATTTCAGTTATTCAACAATGAGATTGTGGAAGTGGTGATTTGTGAAGAGATTAAAGTGCATCTGTTATGCATTCTATATTTGCTTCCAGAAATGTGGACTGGCCAAGTCTCCCAAAAGGCTTTTTTTTCAGTGTGTTCATCAAAACACAACCAGGTAAAGATCTTTTCAGTGAGTGGTTTTATTTATATATGGGCATTAATTTGCACATGAATGTCCTTTCAGCCCCATTTGTTCATTTTATGAAGAATTACTCACAATACCAGAAAAAATTATACTCTCTTTCAGTCCATGTCATGGTTTGAGGAATGATTGCCACATATGAATTATAGAGGTGAAGGAGGACTCAACTATTCCAATTCCTTTTAGAGATACGTGCAGTCCAAGCTTTTGGGATGGGAACACAATACACAAAGGACTGCAATGCTGCATGTTCATCCCTGATTTCAACTCATCTTGGGGAAAGCTTTCCTTGCTTTTCACCTCCCAAAAGGCACCATAAGAAAAATCATTAATTTTATTATTTAAGGTTCAATTCTAATTTAGACATCGGTACAATTGATCTGTAACTGTTTTTGTGCTGTGTTGAAGTACTTTCATATTACATTATAAAACTCTATTGTACTATTGTACAACTATTCTGAATGCAGTGCTGTTGAGCTATGCTGGATTACCTTCAACTAGCCTAGTCAATGGAAGATGGTACCTATATACTGTATGCAAAGATATATTTTTTTTGTTTATGTGTAAATAGAGCTCCACATTGGAAAAGGTTATAGCTTACAGACAAACTAAGAAACACAAAGGGGATATTTCACTCATATAAATTACCTGGATAACTACTGAAAGAGGCACGTCCTGTTTTTGTCTGTGGATCATTAATTCTGAAGTCCATATGTTTATATATTCTCAGAGTGGAAGCATATGTGAACCAACTAGAATGAGCAAAGTAGATATTCTCATAACCAGGGAGGACCTGAGAAAAAGAATGAATTAGTTATCTAGAAATAACAGACAAATCATTTTTGGGGGATTTTTATGGAATTTAACATTTTTTTTAAAAATAATAATTATTGGTTAGTATTTTTATAGTCTGCAATTAGTAATGTGAATTAAAACATTAATAGAAGAACTGGCCTTACACAACTTTGAAGGTGTTGCTAGAATTAAGGATTTGGGGTGGGTGTCGGCATGTAGCTCTTTCAGCCAATGTTCCCTCTAATTTTTTTCCGGCGTGGGCGGAAAAGTATAGTGTCTGAGCGGCAGTCCCTTTGGGACTGGGCAGCATAGACGTATGTATGTATGTATGTATGTATGTATGTATGTATGTATGTATGTATGTATGTATGTATAAATAAGTAAGTAAATAAATAAATAAGAAAAAAATTCCCTTCTTTTTAATTAAAGGAAATTAATAATAAAACAAAACCAAAATCTATTACTATTATTACTATCTTCTCCTCTTTTTCCATCCCTGTCTCCTCCCCCCTTGTGTGTGTGTGTGTGAACTCTTGAACCATTTCCAATAACAGGTGAGCTATTGGAAATGGTTCAAGAGTTCACACACACACACACACACACGGCTGGGTTTTTTTTTTCTTTGTTATTATTTGGGTGTTTTTTACCATATGCTTTAAATCAAGAGTCATTTCTCTCTCTTTCTCATTCTCTCTCCCCCTCTTGCTCTCTCACTCTTTTTCTCACTTTCTCTGTCCCTCTCTTTCTATCTCTCTCCCCCTCTTTCTCTCTCTTTCTCTGTTTTCTTTCTCTCTCTATTGCTTTCTTTCTTTCTCTCTTTCTATCTCTCTTGCTTTCTTTCTCTTCTCTCTCTTGCTATCTCTCTCTCACCCCTCTTTCTCTCTCTCACTTCTCCCGCAGCAGTGGCTGCAGCTTCTCCTCCTCCTCCACTTCTGCGCTCCCAGCCAGGGGGCTGCGAGAGAGGGTTTTCTCCGCGCGCTTCAGGAATGCCCGCCCCACACTTCTCACAGCCCCTTCGCTGGGAGCGCTTTCCTCCTGAGCTTTCAGCAAGGGGGCTGCAGTAGAGGCAGGGCAGGCGTTCCCGAAGAACTCGGAGAAAGCGCTCTCGCAACCCCCTCGCTGAAAGAGAGAGAGGGAGGAGATTTCTCTCTTCCTCTCCCTGTCTCTCTTTCAGCGAGGGGGCTGCGAGAGCGCTTTCTCCGAGTTCTTCGGGAACGCCTGCCCTGCCTCTACTGCAGCCCCCTTGCTGAAAGTTCGGGAGGAAAGCGTTCCAAGCGAAGGGGCTGCGAGAGGGGTGGGGTGGGCATTCCCGAAGTGCGCGGAGAAAACTCTCTCTCGCAGCCCCCTGGCTGGGAGTGCAGGAGGTGGAGGACGAGGAGAGGGGGCGGATCGGGCGGGCGGGGGGCAAGGCCAAGAGGCTAGGGGTGCGAGGGGGCCGAAGGCACAGTGGGGAGGCAGGGCAGCCGCGGCTCCCTTTCCTTTTATTGCCGGCGCCTCCCCGCCCCGCCCCCGCGGGCTGGCAGGGGGATGGGGAGCGCCCCCCCCCCCGTGGAAAAGGGCACGCGGGGGGGTATTTGTGGGTGCCTGCCTGCTCACGGGTGCAGCTTACGGGGAACGGTGCTTTCAGCCTCTGCTGTGACTCCCTGCCAAGCCAGATCCCACTACTGGATGGCCTCACCCCTCACTCTCTACTCCCAGTCACTCCTCTCCTGGCCTGAGAAGGTAACGGTGACAGCAGGGGATGGAGACTCACTCCATATATCACAGGGGGAGCAAAGCATCCCTGTACTTGGCTCATCTCTTGCTGGGTCTCATGCGCACTTCTTCTGGCACTTGTTGGTACTGCGCATACCTCCGAGCTCCATCCCACCGGCCACAGCTCCTGACTATTCAAGTTAGATTTCTTAGCTTTCATTGCACAGAAGAAAGCAGGACACCATCATTGCTGTGTGTATGTGTTTGTATGTAAATTGATAAGATGGCAGGTGAAATGGTGCAAACCAATTTATTAGATTTGTATGCTGCCCCTCTCCAAAGACTGGGGGAGGCTCACAACATAACATCAATACAATATAAATACAAATCTAATGTTAAAAAATTGAAAAAACTAATTTAAAACACATTGTTATAAAAACATATGTACTACACAATCATACACACTCAAGCCGACTGAACATGAACATAATAAAGGTCAGTGAAAAAAGGAGGGGGGAGATTAATCCCCCCACACCTGGCGGCACAGGTGAGTCTTCAACATTTTATGGAAGGCGAGGAGGGTAGGGGCAGTTTGAATCTCCGGGGGGGAGTTGATTCCAGAGGGTTGGGGCTGCCACAAAGAAGGCTCTTCCCCTGGGTCCCGCCAGACGGCATTATTTTGTTGACGGGACCCAGAGAAGGCCAACTCTGTGGGACCTAATCAGCCGTTGGGATTCGTGCGGCAGAATCCTTGTTTATATTTTGTTCTTGTAAGCCACCCTGAATCCACAAGGAGAAGGGCGGCCTATAAATCCAATCCAATCAATCAATCAATCAATCAATCAATCAATAATGTTTTGGGGTTGGCTAATTCAGATGGTTACAGCAGTACTCCTGAAACCCCAGGTAATAAGAATAATGGAGAATAAGCAGATTGTGTTGACAATGCATTAATATTTGTAGACTGCTTGGATTGTGCTGTGATCAGTTTCATCACTCACTGTAATCCTAAAATAAAAGTTTTTTAAAATGCTACTGCTCTCACCTTGATTAAAGCTGAGCAATGGCCCATATCCCATTGATACATCCTAGTGATTTCTGGCAGAGAAAGAAAATCATTGTTTCTTGAGTCTTTGATTAAGGCAGGAATGAGGTCAAGCAGATCTCCAATTGCATTTAGGAAACTAATTTCAAAGAAAGTGAGAGGCTGAAATGAAAAAGATAACAATATACCTAAGATTCGGATTTATCTGAGTGTGACATATGACAGGCAGAAATAATCCATGCCTAACTAGTCTGTCTTCAAATCTGAAAAGTTAAAATCCAAGAGCAGTGATGTTTTGGTTCAAACATTCATATTAAAATTAATAAATAACAGTTCATAAAGTGCATATAGAAAATTGGATCTAAAACTACTGATTTACTCAACATGCTTTATTCAGACACAACTTTACTGATTAGGATCCCATTTAGAGATAACCAGATACTACAGGAAAAGAGAATATTTGTTCCTTGAGCTATAGAATGAATGAGTAAGGGGGTTTCTTGGTTCAGCTCGGGCAGATGAGTAAAGAGTCAGCGTTCTTGTCAACAGATTCTGGTAACTCAAAGTGCTGCACACAGGTAATTCTTGAGCCTCTGAGACTCTGCTGCCCAGGTGAAGGACAAAGTGTCTTGTTTTGTTGCCTTAACAAGATTGCTCAGTGCTGCAGAAACAGAGGCTGTCCATTACAGTCGATGTCGCAATGGCCCTTAAGTGACCATTTCACTGAATGACCCCCTATCCCTGTTCTCCCAATGCAGCTGTTAAAAGAATGAGCAGGTCCTGAAATGGACCACACCACAGGATGCCTCAGGGATGGGTAAGGCCATTGGAGGCCCACCACAGGCCCGCTTGCCTTGGCCCTCCCAAAACCTATTGAAGGTCCCAGAGGCCTTGCAGACCACTGGAACAGATTGCTTCATTGAGCAGCCATGTGACATGATTCCAGAAACATAGAAACATAGAAGACTGATGGCAGAAAAAGACCTTATGGTCCATCTAGTCTGCCCTTATACTATTTCCTGTATTTTATCTTAGGATGGATCTATGTTTATCCCAGGCATATTTAAATTCTCCGAGTCTCCGGAGAGGGGCGGCATACAAATCCAATAAATAATAAATAATAAATTCAGTTACTGTGGATTTGCCAACCACGTCTGCTGGAAGTTTGTTTTAGCATCAGTAAAATAACATTTTCTCACGTTGCTTCTGATCTTTCCCCCAACTAACCTCAGACTGTGCCCCCTTGTTCTTGTGTTCATTTTCCTATTAAAAATGTTTCCCTCCTGAACCTTATTTAACCCTTTAACATATTTAAATGTTTCAATAATGTCCCCCCTTTCCCTTCTGTCCTCCAGACTATACAGATTGAGTTCATTAAGTCTTTCCTGATCAGTTTTATGCTTAAGACCTTCTACCATTTTTGTAGCCCGTCTTTGGACCCGTTCAATTTGATCAATATCTTTTTGTAGGTGAGGTCTCCAGAACTGAACACAGTATTTATTATTTTATATACAGAACCTGAGAGGTTTCCAAAATCCTACATGGACTGAATGAATGAAGCAGAATGGGTTGTTTTGTCCCTCAGCCATATAGCATGGCTCTAGGAGCAGTTGCCATTTTTTCAGCCACCGAATTATATTCTAATATTGCCACCGCTTTTGGAATTACACAATGCAGATGCAAGGCAAACCACTCTGTTTTGCTGCTTTTGTGTGGCTTGTACGGTGCGTCTTAAGCCTCCTGCAGCTTTCTGCAGCAGTGTGCAACCCCATTAAGGCAGAAAAACAAGAGCAGTTTGTCCCACAGCCACCATTTTGATAGTTGCTTCCGAGTTTCTGCCACAGGCGAAGGATAACCGCCACGTTTTATTACCTTAACAAGTTTGCACAGTGCTGCAGAAAGTTTATGCAGGGCTGTGCAAAGTGTGTTACAGTAGCAGAACGGGGTGTGGTCACTGAATGCGCATTCAAGGAAAACCAATTAAAAATGTTCTACAGGTGGCACCTATCGCCAGAAAGACTTGCAAAAATGTTCCCAAAAACCTCTCCAATGTGTTGGAAGTGTAAAAAAGAAAGAGGCACGTTCTACCACCAATGGTGGACATGCACACCGGCAAAAAAGTTTTGGAATAAAATAACAAATTGGTTAAAAGAAATAGCAAATGAAGAAATCGAAAAAAACCCAGAATTATATTTATTGGGTATCTTTAATTAAAAAATAGAAAAAGAAGTAAGATACCTAGTTATACATATACTAACAGCTGCCAGAATAGTATATGCCCAACAGTGGAAAACAGATAAAATACCGGAAGAAAACATAATAATTAAAAAAATACTAGACTGTGCGGAGATGGACAGGCTATCCAAAAGATTAGAGGGAAAAGAAGAATCAGATTACTATAAAACATGGGCAAAATTTTATGATTGGCTAAAAGAAAGAAAGAAAGAAAAATTTATGCAAAGCAACACGTCAAATAAAAGAATTCAAAAATTAATATTATGTAAAAGAAGTGTAATTCTCTGATCAAATATTAAAAAAAAAAAAAGTGGGGAAACTTTCATTTCCCAAATGTTGTATATATATGTTTTTATGTATGTTTTTTTCCTTTGTCGTATGTCACATTTGTAAAAAAAATAATAATAATAAAAAAATAAAATAAAGTAGCAGAACAGAGTGGTTTGTCTCTCGCCTATGCAGCACAACTCTAGAATCAAGCCCTGTGGCCCAGCGACAAAGTGGCCCATTCCAGTACTATCAAAGTTTTCAGAGCTCTTGAAAAGGGAAGTGAGGAGGAGTATCTCGATCCTAGTAGGGTGGGAATCAGGCTTGAGGACAGCAGGGAGCAATGAAGGGGAAATTCCTGCAGAGGTCCAGTGGGCAGGATGGAGCAGATGATAGTCAGGGTGGCATTTATTTTTATTTATTTATTTATTTAGATTTGTATGCCGCCCCTCTCCGCAGACTCGGGGCGGCTCACAGCATAACATAACAGTTTGTAACAAATCCAAATATAATTTAAAACATTTAAAAGAACCCCATTTTGTTAACAAGCATACACTCAAACATCCCATACATAAAATGTGCATGCCCGGGGGAGGTGTTTCAGTTCCCCCATGCCTGACGACAGAGGTGGGTTTTAAGAAGTTTTCGGAAGGCAGGGAGAGTAGGGGCAGTTCTAATCTCTAATGCATTGCAGCATCCATGTGGTTGCTGTAAAGGCATACGAATACGGGAGCGCCGCTCCAGTCATAACTACAGGTCTGGGACATGAGCCATAATTTCAAACAACTGTTAAGCCACTGAGTATAAGTCAAGGACTACCTGTATTCCCTGATAAAGGAGTTTCCATCATAGAAGAGCAAGAGAATAGGATGTAAGGGATGAAGAGTGCAGCATAATATAAACTATTATCAATAGTTATCCTTTTTACTTCCTCTTTTTTATTTCATTTCCACAAAATCCTAACAGAAAATGCAAACTGTCAATTCATTTATAAATATTGCAAAATAGAATAGATTTCCTAATCAAAATCACTAAGCAGCACTGAAAAATTTCAAATTCTATCTTCATATGTAATGAAGAAAAAATAAATTACTTTCTTCTTAAATTTGGGGATATAGATCAAATTTGAAATTCTACACATTTTGCAAGGATAAGAATTTATATGAAAGTTGAATATATATATAATATATAATATAATATATATGTATATATTTAATTTAATTACGAGCTAGAGAGAATTTATTTGCCAATATTAAAATTGCAGAACAAACAGAAACATAGAAACATTGAAGATTAACAGCAGAAAAAGACCTCGTGGTCCATCTCGTCTGCCCTTATACTATTTCCTATATTTTATCTTAGGATGGATATATGTTTATCCCAGACATGTTTAAATTCAGCTACTGTGGATTCACCAACCACGTCTGCTGGAAGTTTGTTCCAAGCATCTTCTACTCTTTCAGTAAAATAATATTTTCTCACGCTGCTTCTGATCTTTCCTCCAACTAACCTCAGATTGTGCCCCCTTGTTCTTGTGTTCACTTTCCTATTAAAAACATTTCCCCCCTGAACCCTATTTAACCCTTTCACATATTTAAATGTTTTGATCATGTCCCCCCTTTCCCTTCTGTCCTCCAGACTATACAGATTGATATAAAACAGAACAATTGTAAAATAAAGGATGTTTTACATATTCTGTAGAGAAAGACTAGGTCTTAACTTAAATTCTGCAGTATATGTCCTTTTCTGAAAGTGAAAGACAACACATTGCTTCTTACCGTTCTTTTCTGCCGCTTAGCCCATTCTACGTTTCCCATGTACAGCCCATCCAGCTGAGCAATAACATAGCCTGCATTTCTCCAGAAGGGGTCATCCTTGTTATTTTTAATCTGCTGCCTGGTCCACTTATCCTGTTTCCTATATGGGAACAAATCTGAGTTTAGGATATATATTTGATCAGAAGAACTACTGAGATTTATACTCAAGGTTTGCTCCTTGAGTGGGACTTGTTTATATGCTTAGGAGCTAGATCCTGGGTCTAGAAAGCTTAGAACTATGGCGCCTAAAACACCATTTAAATATTGCCCACAAGATCATATGCTACAACGTCCTACCGGTCAATTACTACTTCAGCTTCAACTGCAACGACACAAGAGCATGCAACAGATTCAAACTTAATATTAACCGCTCCAAACTTGACTGTAAAAAATATGACTTTAACAATCAAGTTTTTGAAGCGTGGAACTCATTACCGGACTCAATAGTTTGTTTGTTTATTTGTTTGTTTATTTAGATTTGTATGCCGCCCCTCTCCGCAGACTCGGGGCGGCTCACAACAAAGTGAAAACACAATTTACAACAAATCTAAATTTCTACTAAAAACATTTTTAAAACCCCATTTTCTAAACACACATACATACACACATACCATTCATAAATTGTATATGCCCGGGGGAGATGTCTCAGTTCCCCCATGCCTGACGACACAGGTGGGTCTTAAGGAGCTTACGAAAGGCAAGGAGAGTAGGGGCAGTTCTATTCTCCGGGGGGAGTTGGTTCCAGAGGGCCGGGGCCGCCACAGAGAAGGCTCTTCCCCTGGGGCCCGCCAACCGACATTGTTTAGTTGACGGGACCCGGAGAAGGCCCACTCTGTGGGACCTAATCGGTTGCTGGGATTCGTGCGGCAGCAGGCGGTCTCGGAGATATTCTGGTCCAATGCCATGAAGGGCTTTAAAGGTCATAACAAACACTTTGAATTGTGACCGGAAGTTGATCGGCAACCAATGCAGACTGCGGAGTGTTGGTGAAACATGGGCATACCTAGTCGAACCTCGAGGTGATGAGGGCATGAGTGACTGTGAACAGTGAGTCCCGGTCCAGATAGGGTCACAACTGGTGCACCAGGCCAACCTGGGCAAAAGCCCCCCTCGCCACAGCTGAAAGATGGTTGAAAGATAGTGTCAACCCCTAACCCCCAACATTTCTCCCTTAGACTGTCCACGATTGACATCTCCAGGTTCCTAAGAGGTCAGTAAGGGGCATACATAAGTGCACTAGTGTGCCTTTCGTCCCCTGTCCAATTGTCTTTCCTTTATCTCATATATCATATATATTTCCTTCCTTTCATATATCTTCTCCTCTATTTTTACATATTATCTTTATATATATTACTTCATGTCTATTCTCTTCCATATGTATTGTGTATTGGACAAATGAATTAATAAAATAAAATAAATAAATATATAATGCTCTCCTCGAGCTATTAAACAATGAAGTTGTGGAACAAAGGACAAACCATATTAATACATGTTCTTTTGTTACAAAGTTTTGATAATTTCAAACATCGCAGATACATTTCCTCTGCTAAATATAATGACCGTAAAGTGCTGAAGACTGTCAACTCGGCATCAAAACCAAAGGCTTGTGGTATTTTAGAAATGTAGTAAACCTATTATGTCATAACCTTTCCTTGTATCGCGTTTTAGCCTCAATTCTTGCACAGAGTCATGCTAATTCTGTTTGTCTGATCCTCATTTAATTATATATTGCTTGAGGGAGTGGAATTAGCTTAGTAAATATATTATTCACATTGTCTTGTATGAACTGCACCAGTAGAGGCTAAACCAATTTCGTTGTATACATAATGTACAATGACAATAAAGGCTTTGACTTTGACTATAAAACATTCAATAACTCTGAGGATTCTTAAAGACGTATTATAGCACTTGTTTCATTGCTACTTATGAACCAGAACATTTTTGACAATAGAATACATACTGCATAAAATCTTTTACTTTTTGTTCAACGGTGAAATTCTTAATCAGCTCTTGATATAGATTTGCAACATGGTCACTCATACGTCTGAAAGAAATATGCATGAAATATTATTTTAGTCCACTTGTCTTGCCTTCTCAATATGAATACAATAAATGTTATGTCTTATCTTGTATCTTTAGTACAGCAACAGTTGTGACATTCCAATATAAATAATAAGAAAGACTGTGCATAATTTCATTCTGTATGTAAAATAACAATAATGGGCTTCTCACTCTACTCACAGTAACATAATTAAAACTATACATTTCAAGTTATTTTTATAAGATTTTCTTAAATTAGCTTGAATCTTCTTTCATTTGGTACTATGAGCATCATGCTAATTCTGCCCAATAATCTTGGGTTGCCTGCTCAAAGCTATAGGCAAAATATCAAATCATAGAGATTTAAAAAATGAGGAATAACTGGAATTAAAATTAAAGTTCAATTAGAACTGAAAAAGTTTCTTGAATGAGAAGCAAAACATTTTCAAAAGGAATAAACCAAGAAAATCCAATTGACTTTTTGGAAAAAGCACCTTTAGGTCCTCCAACATAGTGCCCTTCAAATTTTGGACCTCAAATTCTTAAAATCCAGAATAACCTAAGTTTAGGGAAGTTTAATCAAGATATCACTTGCCTTAATGCCTTCTTAAATTATAATTCACATGAGAAAGGCAAGCACTGTAGCCAATCTTTAAAAATGTAGTTGTAGGCTTCTATGGAATCTGTTCCTGGTCTGGTCCACCTATAGACAATAGTTGTCTATTGTTCCAGGAGGTGAATCTTTCCTTAATATATTCTGTATTAAAAGCGCATATTATAAATACTGGTAACTAAGCTTCTTCTTTCACATGCACAGTCCAAACCACATTTTAGATCATCAATTAATTTAGATGCCAATTTAGCTGGCCAAACTACTTACGGAGCAGTGAGATAGCCTTCCAAGAAACCTGCAGCGTACATGAGTAATTCATTGCTTATGGGCTGGTTACCGTAGCCTGCTTTGATCTCAAGTATCCCCCATCCAGTAGATTGTACAGTCTCATTGTAATAGCCATAAGCATCACCATTCCTGTCTAATAAATCCCTAACGTGGAAAGATTTTTCAGCTTCCAACCAATATACAGTAGCATATTGGAGATCTGTAAGGATACAAAGAAGAACATGGAAAAATCAAAATACTGTATAGTATAAAAATCTCATTCCTTGATTATGAAAAAATATATAAAGGGAAAGATGGGTGGAAGAGATATTTTTCTTAGTCATTTTCTGTAGTTAAAAATCTGTTTCTTTCCACTTTCTTGTCATTTGCCTTGAACCTGACAGCTTAATAGAGGATGGTTGCATCCTAATTTAATCTTAAAATCACTCATATAATCAAACAGGATGCATTCCATTCAGAGGGAAAGTCACCATTATAATCTGCCTACATAAAAAAGATGATAAAGGTGTATAAAAAACCTAGAGACCAATAAGTCTTATAGGAATTGTGACTAAAATGTGTGATAAGGGTAGTGAAGTGTAATTATTTCTCCATCCTTACAGGGAGGTGGCTGCAGCCCTTTTTCCAGTAATCAGGTCCCTCCTGGCTAGGAAAAAGCAAAGCCATGGCAAGGTCACTTTGAGGAATATTCTTGAATATTCTTGGCATCTGTCAGACAAAGTTCTTGCTTTGCCCAGAGTTAGACTGTGTCTGGAAGCCCCTGTGAAGTTTATTTTATTTTATTTATTTGTCATACAAATATAGTATTGTATCATAGTATGTTTAACATAATATAAGTATAAAGTAGAGATAGAAAAGATAAAAAGACAGGGACGGTAGGCACAAAGGTGCACTTATGCACGCCCCTTACAGACCTCTTGGAAAAGGGGAGAGCTCTACTGTAGATAATGTAAGGTTGAAGATTTTGGGATTGGGGGAAGAAACAACAGAGTCCAGGCGTTGACCACTCTATTGCTGAAATCGTATTTTCTGCAGTCTAGTTTGGAGCGATTTACATTTAGTTTCTATCTATTGCGTGCTCTTGTGTTGTTGTTGTTGTTGTTAAAGGTGAAGTAGTCGCTAACAGGGAGTACATTGTGATGTATGATTTTATGAATAACAGTTAAATCAGTTTGGAGGCGGCATAGCTGTAAATTTTCTAAACATAATAATTGAAGTCTGGAGGAGTAAGGTAATTTGTTGCATGACAAGGAGTGGAGGACTCTTCTTGTGAAGTATTTCTGGACTCCTTCAATTGTATTGATGTCTGCTATGTAGTGTGGATTCCATATAGGTGAGCTGTATCCAGGAATTGATCTGACAAATGTTTGGTATGCTCTGGTTAGTAGATCAGTGTTTCTAGAGAAGAAGCATAGAATTAAGTTTGTGACTCTTAGTGCTTTTTTGGCAATGCTGTTGCAGTGGGCTGTGGCACTTAGGTCATTGGAAATGAGTATTCCAAGGTCTTTGACTGAGTGAGGGTCTTCTGCGAGTTTAGTTTGTCCAAGTGTGTATTTAGTATTCGGATTCTTTTTACCAATGTTTAGGACAGAGCATTTGTTGGATGAGATTTGGAGTTGCCAGTTGTTAGACCATTCAGATACATGGTCAAGGCCCTTTTGAAGGGTAGAAGTATTATCAGAGGAATTAAATAGCTTAACATCATCAGCAAAGAGAACACTTTGCTGATGATGTTAAGAGAAGTGATGGAGGCGTACTTGAGTCTTGTTGTCTGGTAGAAATTGGTTGCTCTTAAGGAAGTGAATAGGTTCCTTGGGGTTGTGAGCTTAGCCAGTTATGTTCTCAATCCCTGCTCTTCCTGGCTAGAGAAGGCCTCTTAGGAGATGGCATGTGATCCAAGGAATGATTAATCAGTCTTTGCAGGACAGGATGTTACTACCTGCTCCCCAAAGAGGCAGAGGTATATCACCTTCTCAAGAGGGCATCCTAGGGCTAGGGGTGGGTTCGGATTCCTTTACTGCTGGTTCACTCAGGGACGCGATGGGTGGGTGCCCAGGTGCATGTGGGTGCTGTATTTTAAAAAACTTCTGCACATGCGCAGAAGCAAAAAACAAGATAGCGGCGCCTATGGCCCCACCAAGAGAACTGGCTCAGGGGCATGGCAGGCCTGTTCCAGCGATCCAGGCCAAGTTGCTACCAGTTCTATAGAACCAGTCCGAACCGGTAGGAACCTGTTCTGTCCCAGCAATGAGCCACCCAGGAAATATGCCCGCACACACTGATTTTACAAGATTAAAGCATTTAATTCTAACATTTTAGGAGCAGTGATGTTTAGGTTATAAAGTTCAGCAAAAATCAGGAAATAAGTCTTTTTGGTGCCAGCTGCTAATTAGAGTTCCCACAACCAAATCAAACTGATCATTTGTTTGATCACACAGTTCTTTTTAAAAATCCATATTATGAGGACTTTCCAATTTCATAAAACAAGTTACTACAATAATACAATGCTTATAATAATATAAACAATATATATGTGAATTTAGTTCAATATTAAATATTAAAGCTAAACAGATCTATATACAATCAATGAATTCTAAGTAACTCAAAATCTTCCACACTTTTTATAGCATTTAGGTTAGTTCTATTGATAGCACCATCATGGATTTTGAATTATTTTACTCAACAAATCAGCATGGCTACTCTTCATTTGTACTGCATTGTACAAATTCATCCATGAGATGAATTCCTTATTTTGAAATAAGGAACCTGTTTCTTGAAACTGTTGTGTCCAGGGTGTCCATATCCAAACCCTGTGCTTAGATATCTTCTTGGACAGAGAATGCCAGCAGGAAAACCCTCAGACAAAAGGCAGTTTCTAAGAAATTTTAATTGAAGAAACTCTGGAACCGTTTCATTCCATCTCTAATAGGAAGTTAGATGAAGGGGCCACAGAGATCCCCAGCAACCAGCAAAAGTTATATACAGTGGTACCTCTACTTAAGAACGCCTCTACTTAAGAACTTTTCGAGATAAGAACCAGGTGTTCAAGATTTTTTGGCCTCTTCTTAAGAACCATTTTCTACTTAAGAACCGGAGCCCAGAAAAATTTCTCAGGATATTTGAGAGCAGCGCAAAGGCCCAGCCAGTTTCCTGCCACTGTCCCTTTAATCCTGACCATCTGGGCTGCCAGAGAAGCCCTTTGGTGGCGCTTAAGGAGGCTTTGGCAGTCCAGAGCGAACAAAACATTTTCCTTTCTTTGGGCGCTTGGACAGGGAATAAACCTCTGCCAGCGCCCAGAGAAAAGGAACGCTCCCATCGCTCTGGACAGACGAGGAGTCACCACAGTGAAGGAAAAGCGCATGAGGAGAGGGGAGCCCTTCAGCATGGGAAGAGGCAGCAGGTAGCAGCAGCAGCCATCAGTGTATGGGAGGCAGTGTATGGGAGGCAGCCTCGCGCCGGGTGTATTGGAGGCACGTGCTCCTCCTCACCGCCTCAGTCTCTCTTTTTTATTTAAGCCTTAAAGTTTTGGATTGTTTTGATTTCCCTCCTCTCACTTTCTTCCTTCGGCAGCGACTGTCCTCCTCTTCTTCTTCCTCCTCCTCCTCCCACCCAAATTCCAAGCTTTTATTTCTTTCCTAATGGGTTTGCATGCATTATTTGCTTTTAAATTGATTCCTATGAGAAAAATTGCTTCTACTTAAGAACGTTTCTACTTAAGAACCTGGTCACGGAACGAATTAAGTTCTTAAGTAGAGGTACCACTGTACATTATAATTGGCTTTTTAAAATATTATCCTTCTATTCAGTCACTTGTTCCCCATCTCAGCAGGATTCCACATATGAGGCTGCTTTCCTTGCTTGCCAGGGCCTCTAACTTTTCTGAAAGTACATTTATCTAAGGACAAACTGTCTTTGGAAGGTACATCTTATCTCACCTCTATGGCTAAACTATTATCAAGGTCTATATATTGTGAAAAATAAGATAATAAACAACATCTTTTAAAAAAAGAGGGAGAGGGGGTTCCAGAGTCTTAATAAATAGTGTGTAAATGCTTTAATAAAATGTTTTGAAACTGTATTCTATAAAATATTCTAATGTTAAAGAGATTGCAATTTTATAACTCGGTTAATTGAGGGGGGAGAATATGGTTCATTATAAAAGATGCTTCCAAATTTTGGAGTGTTGTATTTAGAAAACAACTGTAGTTTTTCATGTGAAGTTCTGAAAGGAAACATTTGAAGAAAAAAAACCTTCGTTATATTTTGTTAGAAAAACATCCTAGAATATCATTTCCATATAAGCAAGCAGAAAGTGGAATTGCTAATCCCACATTTAGAAAATAGAAAAATATCAGCAGGTTCCTTTTTTTTCTCTAAGTGCAACTATGATTTTTTTCAAAATATTTTATTACTATTATGTTACTACAGTATATCTGCCTAACACTCTACTTCTATAATTAATAATAACTGATTCTTTCAAATAGAAGAACTAAATAATTTTACTTCCCCTATCATTATTGCAAAAGCTTTTAAAATCAGTATAAAACCACAGATAGAAAACATGAACAAATGAAGCTACTAGTTTCATTTCTGCCATAAAATTAAAATACAAAAAAACAGAGATACTATTTTAGGTTTGTTGAAAAATGTGCAGTTCTTTATTTTTTAAATACAGCCTTATACATTTTATACATCTCAAAAAAGTTTTCAAAACTTTGAATCTCAGACACACAACTAAGTGTATATAAAATGTAACATTGGCTCCAACTTATTTTGCTTGCTATCCAATAACTTCTATTTCATCATTGAAGCTTCTCACTTACTTTTGCTAAATTCAGTAAATCTAGGCAATCAAGGATATCCGGCGTATTTTGAACTCTTTTTTTTTTATAGCTTCAGTAAACTTTGTATTTTCCAGTACACACTAGTGTGCTAGTGTAGCACTATTCTTATTCTGGTTAAATAGCTTTAAAATTGAAATAATCCCTTGATGTTACAAGTGTGAGCGCCATTGCATTCATATCTAGTTTGTGACTTAAAGATATCCTGATGGTATTATATATGTGCAGTGGTACCTCTACTTACCAATTTAATTCATTCCGTGACCAGGTTTGAAAAGTTTGTAAGAAGAAGCATTTTTTCCCATAGGAATCAATGTAAAAGCAAATAATGTGTGCGATTGGGGAAACCACAGGGAGGGTGGAGGCCTTGTTTCCTCCCAGGAGATTCCTAGAGGGGCCCCGCAAAGGCTTCTCCCTGCCTTTTCAGGCCCTGTTTCCTCCCAGGAGATTCCTAGAGAAAAGCAGAGGCTTCTCCCTGTCTTTTCCAGTTACAGTTTCGGAGGCTTGGGTTTTTAAGAAGAAAATGGTTCTTGAGAAGAGGTAAAAAAATCTTGAACACCCGGTTCTTATCTAGAAAAGTTTGTAAGTAGAGGCCTTCTTAGGTAGAGGTACCTAAGGGGATTTTTTTTACATTTATGTTTTGTCTGTTGTCCATAATATATTTATTTCCCTTTTGTGGAATTGCCACAGCTCAGCAGCCGTAATATGGATAGTCCATGATAACGAACAGAAAGATAGAGTTTCTCCAGTCAAGCTGCTTTTTAATATACAGAAACTAAAAGAAGGCTCCCCAAGATCACCAATTCCAGATAGAAAGCGGTAATTGCTTCTCAGAATTACTAATTAAACAGTTAAGAAGCAAGGAGTATGGGAATAAAGGTGAATTCTGGTGCTCATTGTTCAACTTCCAAAGTTAGCAACCTTATTCAGAACTCTCCCAACCCCTTTCCCTCCTTATACTAAAATCACAACAGAAACATGCCCCGATAACCCTTCTGCCTTTTTTCATGACATCTTCAATTTATCCTCAAATACCTAAGACAGCTTGAAGTTGTCCTTAGCTGTTCTGATGTTAAAATAATGCCTTCCCTTTAAGCAGGCAACAACAGGTAGCAGTCTGTGGGTAGAATCTGAACTATATTGTTCCCGTATTGTAGCAGTCTGTGGGTAGAATCTGAACTATATTGTTCCCGTATTGTTGTTGTTGGTCCTTAGAGAGGAAGATCTGCTTGGCACCCTAGCAATTATCTGCGGATGGACACATGCTCCCTTCCCTCTAATCCCATAGTTTTCTGGGGCTATTCTGATTTTTCAGTCACAGAATCCAATTTTCTCCCCAAATCAGGTTCTGGACTGATCTCTGCTTCGCTCCAGAATCTCACTTCATATCGGGAACACGGGATAATTCAGGAAAGAAAAATCACATACAGCAGGGAGCAAAGTCTAAGCCATTGATTCTATTTGGGGGGAGGGGCAATCCCACAGCATTTCAAATGTTGATATTACTGCTTTGGTGTTTATCTTTACCACAGGCATAGTTTCATAATGGCCCACTGCTTTTGCCTGCGAAAGATTTTACACATTCAGCTGCGTTTTCCAATGATGAAGAAAGAGTGAAAAGAATGAATTGATTTTTCTCCTGTGTTCCCAAAAAGTCACACACAGATATCATTCCAAAAAAGGGAACACCACAAAAAATTGCCAGCAGCATCAATCCAAGTCCAGTTTCACTGTTGTGCTTGCAGGGTGCCACTGACAGCTGATGCAGCAACAACTTTCACCGCTTTGGCATCAGCCATGTGATGGAAGAAAAGTGATATCTTTTAAAAAGTATTTTAATGCAGGATTATTAATGTTTGTTTGTTTGTTTGTTTGTTTTGTCCAATACACAATGAGAGTTTTAGTGGGTATATATATATATATATATATATATATATATATATATATATACACATAGTAAAATACACGATGAAGGTTATAGAGGAGATAATAATAATTTAATAATAATTTATTAGATTTGTATGCTGTCCCTCTCCGATACTCATAGTAAAATATATCTATGAAAGAATAGAAAAGATGATATAGTAATAGAACATATCAATGAAAGAATAGAAGAAGAGATATAGGAATAGAAGAAAGGAATAGGAGATATAGGAGAGCAATAGGACAGGGGACGGAAGGCACTCTAGTGCACTTGTACTCGCCCCTTACTGACCTCTTAGGAATCTGGATAGGTCAACCGTAGATAATCTAAGTTCCATGCTTCGACAACTCGGTTACTGAAGTCATATTTTTTACAGTCAAGTTTGGAGCGGTTAATATTAAGTTTAAATCTGTTGTGTGCTCTTGTGTTGTTGTGGTTGAAGCTGAAGTAGTCGCCGACAGGCAGGACGTTGCAGCATATGATCTTGTGGGCAATACTTAGATCATGTTTAAGGCGTCTTAATTCTAGGCTTTCTAGGCCCAAGATTGAAAGTCTAGTCTCGTAGGGTATTCTGTTTCGAATGAGGTGCAGTGTTAGAAAGCTATGGTGTTTTGAAGCTACTTATATTTTTTAAAAAATAGGAGATAAGGGGAATATACTCATACCCTCCTTGCTATATATCACCCATCATTCTTAAATTCATCTTTGTTGTCTTAAATTCACAATATTTTTCTCAATAGATTTCATATTGTATAGAACAGTGATGGTGAACCTATTTTCCCGCAGGTGCCGAAAGCATGTGCGTGCGCGCTATTGCGCAAGTGTGAGTGCCTACACCCATAATTCAATGCCTATGGAGGGCGAACATAGCCTCCTCTGCCCCCTGGAGGCAGTAAACCACCCATTTCCCAACTTCTGGTGGGCTCAGTAGGCCCATTTTTCATCCTCCCCAGGCTCCAGAGGCTTCCCTGGAGCCTAGGGAGGACAAAAACGCCCTCCACCATCCCCCTGGAGGTCCCACAGAAGCCGAAAATGCCCTCCTTGAGCCTCTGTGTGAGCTGAAAATCAGTGCACACATGCATGTTGGAGCTGAACTAGGGCAATGGCTCGCGTGCTGGCAGATATGGCTCCATGTGCCAACTATGGCACGCGTGTCATAGGGTCGCCATCACTGGTATTGAATATCCTCACAAACCTAGGGCATCAAGAAAACCAGGTTTTGCAATACTGTCCCAAATCCACAGAAAACAATGACTAGTCCAAAAGGCCAAGGGAATGTACCGTATATACTCAAGTATAAGCCGACCCGAGTATAAGCCGAGGCACCAATTTTTGCCACAAAAACTGGGAAAACGTATTGACCCGAGTATAAGCCGAGGTTAGAAAATGCAGTGGCTACTGGTAACTTATAAAAATGGAAAACAATAAAATTACATTAATTGAGACATGTTTTAGAATATTTATTTTAAAGAAAACCAGTAAACTAGCTCTGTAAATTTAAAAGAGGGTAAACTAATTAACAATATTAACAATAAATTAAAAAGTAAAAAAAGTAGCTCGATCAGGAACAAAGCTAAAACCTAAGAGTTAAAATCCTTCAAAACTGGATTCCTTCTCATCATTAATTGGATTTACATTATTGTTCTGTTTTTATATATGCTGTGAGCCACCCTGAGTCCTTGGAGAAGGATTGCATACAAATCCAATTAAATAAATAAACAAACAAACAAACAAATAAATAAGTGTATCCAAAGAAGAGCTTCAGCATTAGCTGCTGTGAGGTTATCAGCATAGAAAACCAAATAGATAGATAGATAGATAGATAGATAGATAGATAGATAGATAGATAGATAGATAGAGATAGATAGATAGAAAGATAGATAGATAGACAGACAGACAGACAGACAGACAGAAAAATAGATAGATAGATAGAAATAGATACAGATAGATAGATAGATAGATAGATATAGATAGAAAGATAGATAGACAGACAGACAGACAGACAGACAGACAGACAGAAATAGATACAGATAGATAGATAGATAGATAGATAGATAGATAGAAAGAAAGAAAAATAGATAGATAGAAAAATAGATAGATAGAAAGATAGAAAAATAGATAGATAGAAATAGATACAGATAGATAGATGATAGATAGATAGATAGATAGACAGATAGATATAGATAGAAAGATAGATAGACAGACAGACAGATAGAAAAATAGATAGATAGAAAGATAGACAGATAGAAAAAGAATTCCTGTCTAGCTCTGCCTCATAATACATTATTAGATCCTATCCAAGCAAGGACAGCAACTACCACAAAATACCATTTTTTAAACAGTTTAAATCCTTTCAAAGGAGGGGGAGGAGAATCTGACAGCAGGGGGCCTTTTTAATCTGACTAAAGGCAATGCAGAGAGAGTAAGGAATACTCACCATTACTTTTTCCCCCTCGGTTGGAGCAAATGGCTGCCTCATTTCCTTGAGCTAGGGAGAGGAACTACGGCATGCCAGAGGAGACAAAAGCTGGTGCCTCCTCGCTCTGGCTCAAGCAATGGCGCCCTCGTGTGGTGACTTTGTTAATGACCCGAGTATAAGCCGAGGCTGTGTTTTTCAGCCCATTTTTTGGACTGAAAAACTCGGCTTATACTCGAGTATATACGGTATATTAAGTTTACAGTTTCCAGGCTTTAGTCCTTAATTTAAGACCAAAGTGTTTTCTGCGTTTGTTCAGCCTTATTGTAACATTACTCCAACAAAATGTAATTAACATTGTGGAGATTAAGCAACAGATATTTTGTAACCATATTACTATTGCATTATGGGGCTTACAATGCAAAGCATTTATTAGTGACAGATGGAATGCAGATTCAGTACATTGCAATAAACATTTCTCTTTGCTTTCCTCACTGTAAGAGGTTGTTCTGTATGTGTGTGTCTTTGACTCCCAGTAACCACCTAGGTGAATCCTTGATGTTTTCTTGGCAAGACAACTGCCATTGCCTCCTCCTCCTGAGAGAGAGTGATTGACCCAAGATCACCAGCCTCTTTTGTGTATAAGCTGGGACACAAGCTCAAAACCTCCAGCCAGATGCCTCGACCACTATATAAAAGTGACTTTCGGTAAGGGGATCATACCTATCTCTATTTTATTGTTTCTATCTATCACTCAAAACATATCCAGAAAGTAACAGTATAACTTAAGAATACTAAAATAAATAGTATAATTGATCATTTCTTGAAAATAAAGATATTTTATTATAATCATGAACATTTCAACTAATTTCAACTACCGGTACTTTGATTGTTGGAAACAATGGGAAAATATGCGGTTGAAAAGATTGAAATTTACATTACTGCATGTTATGATCTTAAGACTTTTTTTTAGTAAAATTATGTATTGCTATAAGTCACCAGAGAAATTCCCTAAAATGTATAAAGAATTACAAATGTTTGTTGGAAAAGTGGAAAACAAGAAATGTTTTGTGTTTGGTAGACTTGTAAAAAAAAAAGTCCTAAAGTTTGTATTCAAATTCAAACACTAACTCAGAGCGATAAATACAGGTGGTCCTCAACTTACAACCACAATTGAGCCCAAAATTTACGTGAAATTTGTTAAGTGAGTCTTGTCCCATTTTACAAGTTTTCTTGCCACATTTGTTAAGTGAATCACTGCAATTGTTAAATTAGTAACAGTTGTTAAATGAATCTGCTTTCCCCATTGACTTTGCTTGTCAGAAGTTTGCAAAAGGTGAACACACAACCCTGGGACATTTCAACTGTCATAAATGAGTCAGTTGTCAAGCATTTCAATATAATTCATATGACCATAAGAATGCTGCAACAATCACAAGTGAAAAATGATGATGTCACTTTTTTCAGTGCCATTGTAACTTTTAAGTTGAAAACTGCCTGTAAGTTAAGGAAAAGTTATAGAACTTTGTTTTTAAACATGACTTCGCCAAAATTATTATATGTACAAAGGTAGAAATATTTGGTTAGTGAAGATGATGGAAGATGTAGAAATACCCTTATTAATTAGAGAAAAAACGTCCATATTTATTTTTAACTAGCAACACCTTATAGACTTTTGTGAGAACAGAAAAAATGAACTTATGGCTTATGGTTTTGATGATGAGTCAGGATAGTTTCGGGGAAAGAGAAGAGCCCTTCACTCCTCCACTCGAAACAGAATATCCTACGGAAATAGACTAACAATCCTGGGCCTAGAAAACCTAGAACTACGGCGCCTAAAACACGATTTGAGTATTGCCCACAAGATCATATGCTGCAATGTCCTACCGGTCAATGACTACTTCAGCTTCAACCGCAACAACACAAGAGCACGCAACAGATTCAAACTTAATACGAACCGCTCCAAACTTGACTGTAAAAAATATGATTTCAACAATCGAGTTATCGAAGCGTGGAACTCATTGCCGGACTCAATTGTGTCAACCCCTAACCCCTAACATTTCTCCCTTAGACTCTCCACGATTGACCTCTCCAGGTTCCTAAGAGGCCAGTAAGGGGCATACATAAGTGCACTGGTGTGCCTTTCGTCCCCTGTCCAATTGTCTTTCCTTTCTCTCACTTACCATATGTATTCTCTTTCTTTCATATATCCTCTCCTCTAAGTTCACTTTTACCCTTATATATATTACTACATGTATATTTTTCTTCCTATGTATTTGTGTATTGGACAAATAATAAATAAAAAATAAGTTATTTTGCAACCAAGTAGTATAATTTATCATTATACTTAAAACTGGGGGGGGGGGGGGAGAATAGAGGCTACTTCTTTATATTTTCTTTCTTTGCGTTTTTACTTTGATCTTGTTTTCTCTTTTTACCTTAGTTTCTATTATTTTTATTTTTAAATCTTCTTTCTTAAAAGTTTTAATAAAATTATATGGATAAAAGTAAATTTCAGTTATTTTTAAAATAATTTCTGATTATTTGATAAAATGAAAGCTTTGACTACTTCATAAAAAAGGAAAAAGTCACATATTGATTATTATACAATTCTTGACACTCATTTATAGTATTGAATTTTTCTAAACTACTTCAATTGAAAAGTCATCTGATTTTAGAACTCTTAAACAAATCAGATGAAAATCATAAATCAGTTTGTGGCAGTCAAGGAGTGGAGAAAAATCAATAAACTAAAACGGTCTAAAAACATGTCTGTGGATTGTAATTCATCCAAAAAAGGAGCTGTTCCCAAATCTTCTGAGAAGGAAGAGGTTCATAATTTATAGCTTTTATTTAATCTACTGATATCACCAAATTATTTTAAAAGATCTAGAAGTACAGTATATGGTTTCTATTAGACTATGAGTGAGAGTTAAAGCATTTTTGTCCATTGTCCTGGCAGTTCCTATATCAGTGTTTCTTAGCCTTGGCAACTTTAAGATATATAAACTTTGATTCTCCAAAATCAGTTGGTCCACATATTTTCTCAATGTTCTCAGTGTTTCTCAACCTTGCCAAGATTGAGAAACACTGCCTTAGGTCCAAACCAGCCCAAATTCAAATAATTAATGATTCTAATCTTAAAGATCCTTCACTCCATTAAGCCAAGATGCTTAAAAGTATATACAGTGTTCCCTTGATTTTCGCAGGGGATGCGTTCCAAGACCGCCCGCGAAAGTCGAATTTCCGCGAAGTAGAGATGCGGAAGTAAATACACTATTTTTGGCTATGAACAGTATCACAAGCCTTCCCTTAGCACTTTAAACCCCTAAATTGCAATTTCCCATTCCCTTAGCAACCATTTAGATTATTACTCACCCTGTTTATTTATTAAAGTTTATTAAAAAAATATTTATTAAAGGCAAACAAAAGTTTGGCAATGACATATGACGTCATCGGGCGGGAAAAACCATGGTATAGGGAAAAAACCCATGAAGTATTTTTTAATTAATATTTTTGAAAAACCGTGGTATAGACTTTCCGCAAAGTTTGAACCCGCAAAAATCGAGGGAACACTGTATTATGTATTTACCCATCAATATCCTTATCAGAGGGCCTTCTTTGCCTTTTGGATCAGCTTACTTATAGATGATCTTTTTTGGTAATACCATTCATGTTGCTCATCTTAGATAATTCCCTTTACACGTTTCTACTTAATCCTTCTAGCAATGGTCTATCTATGGATATTCCTCGATTTACAACCATATTTGAGCTCAAAACCTCCATTGCAAGACAGTTATAATGAGTTTTGTCCCATGTTATAACCTTTTTTTTGCCATAGTTGTTAAGCAAATCAATGTAATTGTTAAGTGAATCATACTGTCATTAAGAGAATTTGACTTCTCCCATTCCCTTTTTTGGAAGTTGTCTGGAAAGCTTACAAATGATCAAATAACTCCAGGACAGTTCAACAGCTTTATCAACAGATAAAAAGTTTTATGTTACTTATGATCATCCTCATTTCTAAGTTTTTCAAGGATATTAATAGCAAAGCCTGTGAATGTGAGGAAGTAGATTACTCACAATAAGTCTTGTGATTGCTCACAAGAAACTGTTTATGGATTATATCCAAAGTTAAAAACATGTATTAAAATGGATAAAATCAGTATATAAGTAAAGTAACTGACACTCAGATACACCAATATAAATAAATATACAGTAACTATAATTAAACTTAACCCTAAGAGTCAGCAGTTCATGGGCAGAGAAACTCTATTCCAGTAGCTAATCTATCCAGGATATTGACTGCACGTGTGCTGGCTGAATGTGCAAATAAAGTTACACAATATTTTCCCGTGGTAATTTATTTTATCTCTTCTGTATTTCAGCACACATTAGAATGAAAGTTTATACACTCTCTTAATCCAATGTGCCAACATATTAATTATAAATTATATTTTCATCCTACAAATTACTTACTGTAAAACTTGCTGAAACTGAAGGTTACAAGATATCACACAAAACATCTTCTAATATTGCAGTAATAATTCTTAGGCTCAACAGGCTTTCCTTTTCTAATTGCATTTTTTTAAAAGAATAATATTCAAATTAGAAGGCAATCAGGCCTACTTTGTATTTACAAATGTAAATGTAGTTTTCAAAGTTTTTTCGGAATCATTCCATGTACTCTATACACGCATCTATCTTATCTCTTACATATTGTAGGCAGTTTTTCCAATAATGGAACAGGAATATATTTGCCTCTTGAAAATAAACCAGGGATGGGAAACTTAGTGAAAGTTGTATGATTTTTGTTCATTTAAAAAAAAAGTCCACCAAACTCTAAATAATTCCTGCTTATTGTTGAATTTGGTTCAGTTCAGGATTTAATTAATACTAGGAAACGTGGCTTTATAATATACTGCTCAAAAAAAATACAGGGAACACTCAAATAACATCTCCTAGATCTGAATGAATGAAATATTCTCATTGAATACCTTACTCTGTACAAAGTTGAATGTGCACAGCAGCATGTGAAATCGATTGTCAATCAGTGTTGCTGCCTAAGTGGACAGTTTGATTTCAGAGAAGTTTGATTTAGTTGGAGTTATATTCTGTTGTTTAAGTGTTCCCTGTAATTTTTTTGGAGCAGTATATATGCAGCAAAAGGAAAATGCCAAAAGATGAATGCCAAAAAAAGGTGTTTGCTCCTTTATTGCTTTTACTGTTGGTTTTTTTGCTCACGAGGCAAAAGAACCCAACAGGTCGAAAGGCGCATTCGAAAACAGCTCCGTTCCATTGACTAACTATTCCGGTTGCTTTTAAAAATACGTTTCTTTTTAAAACTTGGAATTCTGGACTTATTGACGCTGTGCGCCATCTCTAAACGGAGGGATGTTTTTGACGCCTTTATTATTATTTTTACCTTTTTCAAAAGAGGCTCGCTTAAGCCAGAGGAGATCCGAGAAGAAGCGACGGAGCCACCCCCTCTTTCTCCACGGTGCCGAGCAGAGGAAAAAAAGCAAAAGGCGAAACTTCCCGACTGCGCTGTTAACGCAGCGCCCGGCTCGCGCTCTTTTGGCGGGACCCTGTGGAGAGGGCCCGGGAAGCCTCCTCCGCCTCCTTGGAAAGAAAGCCGCCTCTTACCTCAGCCCGAGACTCTTCCCGGGGCAGCGGCGAAGTGGCAGGGAGAAGAGTTTTGTTTTGTTTTTTCCTTTGCCTGTCCTGCCTTCTCACCTGCTCGAGTTTCTGCCACGGCCCAGAGAAGGAAAAGTGCCCCCCAGTACCAGCTCCAGCATCGCAGGCGGCGATTGTCCGAGGAGGCGCTGCCGTGGCGGACCATGCCGAGTCCTTTGAGGCAGCCCGAGAGTGGGGCGACAGTACCCGCCTGTCTCTTTCCCCGGCCTCTGCCCCGGGGCTGCACAAGAGGTCCGCCCTCTTCTTAGGCGGGGTGGATTAGAAAACGAAAAAAAGCTCTCCACCCGGGCGTCGAGCATTATCATTTTTGCGGTTGTTACGAGTGTCAGGAAGCAAAGGATAGTAGTAAAGAGGCCTTGGCCACCTTGACGTTGTGTCAAGACCTTGACTTTGTGTCTGACTGGTCAAACAAATGGCAACTCCAAATCTCAACCAACAAATGCCCTATCTAACACATTGGCAAAAAGAATCTGAACACTAAATTCAAGCTGAAGAGTCCTTCACTCCCCTTCTCGCAACAAATTACCTTACTCCACCAGACTTGAAATTCTTCGATTAGACAACTTACAACCAGTGTTCCCTCTAATTTTTTTTTTGGGTGGGCGGAAAAGTATAGTGTCTGAGCAGCAGTCCCTTTGGGACTGAGCGGCACAGAAATATTAAATAAATAAATAAACAAACAAACAAATAAAAAACCCACCCTGTTTTGCCTCAGAGAATGTCAAAATAAATTACTGTACTGTGTGTCTATAACAGTGAGCTCATAATAGGGCAACTCTATCAATATCAAAATGCCACTTAAATAGTTGAGCTAGTTTCAAACTAGATTTTGATTTTCTTTCTCTCTTCCTTACTCCCATTCTTTTTCTTTTCCTTCCTCTCTTTTTTCTGTTTCTCTCTCTTCCTCTCTTCCTCTCTCTCCTTCCCTCTCGGCTTCTGGGCAGGTTTGAAAAACTCTGAATTGATGATGATTTTTAAGTGAGCGATTGCTCACTGCTCAGCTTTGAGGGAACTATGCTTACAACTCTGTTGTCTCCATTCGGACTTAACTATAGTTCATAAAATCATATACCAAAATGTCCTACCTATTAGTGACTACTTCACCTTCAACCGCAACAACACACAAGCACGAAATAGATTTAAACTACATGTCAACCGCTCCAAACCAGACTGCAAAAAATACGACTTCAACGCCTGGAATGCACTACCTAACTCTGGTTTCTACTCCTAACCCAAAAACCTTTAATCTTAGACTATCTACAATTGACCTTTCCCCCTTTCTAAAAGGTCTGTAAGGGGTGTGCATAAGTGCACCATTGTGCCTACCGTCCCTGTCCTATTGTCTTCTATCATTACCTTTTATCATTACTTATCTAATGTTTTATTTGTACAAATTACCAGCCTATAATTGTTTGACAAATAAATAAAATAAAATAAATAAATAAACAAACCCTCACTCCATAAAAGACCTTGGAATACTCATATCAAATGACCCAAGTGCCAAAGCCCACTTCGCCATAAAGGCTTCAAGTGTTGTTAACCTAATACTATGTGATCTCACACTACTAACCAGAGCATACAGAACTTTCGACAGACCAATCCTTGAATACAGCTCATCTGTCTGGAACCCACACCGCATTTTGGACATAAACACTCTAGAAAATGTCAAGAGATACTTTACCAGAAGAGCCCTTCACTCCTCCACTTGCAACAGAATATCCTATGCAACTACTGTAGTTTTACAATCCTAGGTTTAGAAAATTTAGAACTACATCGCCTCAAACATGACCTAAGCATAGTCCATAAAATCATCTGCTATAGCGTCCTTCCTGTCACCAACCACTTCGGCTTCAACCACAGCAACACACGAGCACATAACAGATACAAACTTAAACTAAACCGCTCTAAATTCGACTGCAGGAAATACGACTTTAGTAACCGAGTAGTTGATGCATGGAACTCACTACCAGACTTTGTAGTACCATGACCTAACCCCCAAAACTTTACCCTTAGTCCATCCACTGTTGACCTCTCCTGATTCCTAAAAGGTCAGTAAGGGGCATGTATAAGTGAACCAGTGTACCTTCTGTCCCCTGTCCTAATGTTTCTTTTTTTTAACTAGTATCATATACATATCTGTACCTTTGTATACTACCAATATGTACTTGACAAAACAAACAAATAAAATTTAAAAATGAAATGTCCCCAGACTCTTAAGGCGAAGTTGTTAACCCGGAATGACTTTTAAGCAAATGTCAATTCCTGTCTGTAGGTTTGGAAGGGAAGGAGTGTCAGGTCGGCTTGGTATTTGAGCAGAGATTTTGGGGCACGGGGTGGCATCCTTCCACACACCTCAAAAGCTGCACCCACCAAGGAGTGTTGTCGTCTGATTCTGAGGTGGACACTTCGGACTTGAATCTGAGCATAACACAGTTACATCTTGAGGGATACAGAGGTTTTAATGCAGTGGTTCTCAACTTTTCTAATGTCGCGATACTTTAAACCAGTTCTTCATGTTGTGGTGATCCCCAACCATAAGTCTAGCACTGATTCTCCCAAGAGAGCTTTAAGCTGATTGGCAGGAAGGGCAGAGGGGCACCCCCACTGTAAACGCCTGATTGGTCGGATTGTAAAAATATGTTCCAAGCAGTGATGGACTCCTATGTGTATGGTCAGGTATGCAGAACCGGTAGGAAAATTTTAATGTTTTTCTTTTTTTCCCCCTTCTGGACTCTGGGTATGTTTTTCCTATCGCAGTAAATGAGGTTGAAGGTGTATAATTTTATAAGAGCTGTGCGTGTGTGTATTAGTAGATAATGTATATTTTTGTGTGCCTGTGTGTAATATGTATGCAGATATATGGCATATATACATAGAATTAAATAGTATATTTTGGATGTTCAGTACTGTAGTAGTAAATAGATAGGGAAATTGTATCTCTGAGGTGAGGAGAGGCCAGGCACCCTAACCCTAACCCTTGACGTGAGTGACATCAAGTTGGCCACCTTTAAGCCACTTACATGACCTTTAAGCCACCCACCCCCAGTTACATGATTGTCAATCCATTCCCACCAGGTCACATGGCTGGCAAGCCATGCCAACAGTGTGGTAGTAAAAAAATTTGCAGGCCTTCACTGGAAGATGCCAGAATAGAAGCTTTGGTTCCTAACACCATGGAAATTTGTATTTTCCCATAGTCTTAGGCAACCCCTGTGAAATGGTAATTCGACCCCCAAAGGGGTCCCGACCCCCAGGTTGAGAACCACTGTTTTAATGGATGCTGGCCAATTGGTACTTTCCCCCCAGGCCCTAAATTTCTCTTTGGGGATATGATTGAGTAAACATAACATGAAAATATGTAAAACGTAGAAAGAGAAAACAGCAGAAAAAGACGTACTGGTCCATCAAATCTGTCCTTTGAGCTCCCTATTTTTTTGTTTTCTTTTTTATTCATTATTTTTTAATTACAATATGCTCGTTGCACAGTCAGTCAGGTATTCAAGACTGGATTTAGCATTTTTATCCATCTATCGTGTCCTTTTCTAGGAATTGGAACAGACAGATGTTTGATGATGTTAAAGGTATTGTCACAGTATGTAAACTGTTCTAAATAAAGCCTCTTTTTGCAATTTATTTTATTTTTGTTGAATGATGGAGGTGTCTATTTCAAGCATGTTTAAACCAGTTACTGATAATATGCCTTTCAGTATTAAAGACAGCTTACAAAAATATAACAGAAAAGTACATCGAAATGTGAAAAGGAAAAACATTTTCCAGGTATGAGAAAAAATGGACAAAACCCCGCTATAATTAAATTGCTTGTTTGATAAAAGCAAAAGCTTGGCTTGAAAGCATTTAGTAGATCAATCATTTTCCAAAGCAAAATTCCTATAATTATGATAGATCTCCCTGTTACAATATCATATTTTATAATATTTTTATTTGGCAGATCTGATATTTTTTCAAAACAAACATTGTAGGCCAACTTCCTAAAGAGATTGAGTTCCTTTTCTATTTTTACAATTTTAGTTATTTTAAAGCCATTCCAGTTCTAAAAGTGTAGGGTTTTTAAATTGAATTTAACAAGGATTTTCTACAAAATTACATTCTGGTAATGATAAATGAAATGGATGCATGGTTATAATTCCATTCAAAAGAAAATAAGTCACCATATAATATTTAAGCCATTAAATGATGATAAAGTGTAGAGAACTGCAGAAATATACAGGTACTCCTCAACCTATAACCACAATTAACATTTTCTGTTGTTAAGCGAAACAGTTCTGAATTTTGTCCCATTTTACAGCCAACTCTGTGGGACCTAACCGGTCGCTGGGATTCGTGCGGCAGAAGGCGGTACCGGAGATATCCTGGTCTGATGCCATGAAGGGCTTTATAGGTCATAACCAACACTTTTTGAATTGTGACCAGAAACTGATTGGCAACCAATGCATAGCTCCCAGCGACTGGTGAGATCCCATAGAGTTAGTCTCCTCCAGGTCCCGTCAGCTAAACAGCATCGACTGGTGGGCCCGTGGGGGAGGGCCTTCTTTGTGGCTGCCCTGACATTCTAGAACCAGAGATCTGGACTGTCCCCATCCTTTCAGCCTTCCAAAAATAAGTAAAGACCTGTTTTTCCAGCAGGCCTGGGGCCGCTGATCTCGCGGTTGCAATTGGAAAGCTTCGACAATGAAATGATATGTAAGGGTTTAAAATTGATTTTAATGCTTAATGTTGTGATGTCTATAATGGTCAAGATGGTACAATGCTCGTTTTAAAATGTTTTTAATGTTTACGGTATTTGTCTCTTAGCTGCCCAAAGTCCTTTGGGAGTTGGGCAGCATACTTATACAACAAATAAATAAATAAACAAACAAAATTATCTGGAATAGAATAGAACAGAACAGAATTTTTCATTGGCTAAGTGTGATTAGGCACACAATGTATTTGTCTTTAGAATAGAATAGAATAGAATTTTTATTGGCCAAGTGTAATTGGACACATAAGGAATTTGTCTTGGTGCATATGCTCTCAGCGTACATAAAATAAAATATACATTTGTCAAGAATCATATGGTACAACACTTAATGATTGTCATAGGGGTCAAATAAGCAATGAAGAAGCAATATTAATAAAAATCTTAGGATATAAGCAACAAGTTACAGTCATACAGTCAACATGGGAGGAAATGGGTGAAAGGAATGATGAGAAAAACTAGTAGAATAGAAGTGCAGATTTAGTAGAAAGTCTGACAGTGTTGAGGGAATTATTTGTTTAGTAGAGTGATGGTGTTCGGAAAAAAAATGTTCTTGTGTCTAGTTGTCTTGGTGTGCAGTGCTCTGTAGCGACGTTTTGAGGGTAGGTGTTGAAACAATTTGTGTCCAGGATGTGAGGGGTCAGTAAATATTTTCCCCGCCCTCTTTTTGACTCGTGCAGTATACAGGTCCTCAAAGGAAGGCAGGTTGGCAGCAATTGTTTTTTCTACAGTTCTGATTATCTTCTGAAGTTTGTGCCAGTCTTGTTGGGTTGCAGAACAAAACCAGATAGTTATAGAGGTGCAGATGACAGACTCAATGATTCCTCTGTAGAACTGTATCAGCAGCTCCTTGGCCAGTTTGAATTTCCTGAGCTGGCGCAGAAAGAACATTCTTTGTTGTGCTTTTTTCATGATGTTTTTGAGTGTGTTCAGTTCTAGGTTGTTCTGGCCACACCACAAGGTTAGTTGTTCAACCTCCCATATGTATGCAGGTGAATCATTGTCTCAAATGAGTCCGGTCACTCATGGCACCATATAATTAAGATAAGTAATAAAGTATGTCCATATTCTGGTATGTATGCAGTATTTGGCTTCAACTAACACTGATGTCATATATTTTGAAGAATGTGGCAAAACTTGGTGGATTTCACAATTATTTCCAGGTGGGATGGTAGCAGCCATTTTTTAAAATCTATTTGACAGAAGCTAATTAATTATTTGATGTAGCAGAAAAATAAGCGGCAGTTCCATGAAGCAGTTCAGGGTATGGTGATTTCTTGCCACACAAATGATCTTCCAATGACCCTCCAAACAAGTACTCTCAGTTGTACATAAGTAATAAATAATTTTAATGTTATAAAGTGTTATACATGAATGTATAAAAAACTATAAAGGACTGAGGTGCTGCAAAGTCCCTGAGGAGGACAATGTCTTCAGAGGGACTCAGAGCAACCCAGCCAAGGGGGGTCACTCACAAACGCCAATCCTAGAAAGAAGACTTGGACACATTTTCTCTCTGGGTGATGTGACAAGTATTGAGCTGTGTACCCCTTTTTATTTGGGAGCATATGCAAATGCAAATAATTACATGTACATGTCAAGTGATATACAAACATCCAATAACATACCTTCAAACATGACATTTCTTTGAGTCCTTCCTTTCCCCAGATATCACAAACCAATTTCCTTGAATAATTTCCTTTGAGCAGATGTTTCTCACACCTAATTTCTCTGAAGCCTTCTGCCTTATCACAACCAATCTCCTGTTTACCGTGGTCAAAGTCTTTTATCACAGTCTCATCCTGTTTTGCTTCAGGCAATGTAAATTTCCCCCTTTGATCGTATAACGTCCTGTTTGGAGTGATGTATACTTGTTTATCAGTGAGATGTTTATTGAACCCTTTTATGGTCAGTTGTCTTTCCTGTTGCAAATTTCACCAGGAATACAGACTAAGCAAGTTAATTCCGTCCTATCCTGGCTGTAATAGAATCAGGGTAAGCAGAGCATTTTATGCTAGAGGTCCAGATATATATAATATGATATATTCCTATTCTAACATGCATGCTACACTGCAACAAAGGACAGCAACAAATTGCCAACATCCACATAACTGTCTGTCTCTGACTATATCTCAACTAATTGGGTGTGGTTATGGAGATAGACTTCCTCTGTAAAAACAAATACTACAACAAATACTACTCCAAAAGTTTTATTATGTTTTCAGATGGATTGGTTACACTCCCAGACATTATAGAACAAATAAATTATGAAAAAAAAAATCAATGCCTCGGCAGATTTTAAATGGCAGATAAAATTCTTTCTAGATAACAATAAACAATGTACTCAGTCTAAAAGATATTACTGGTAGTTTACAATCTATTCCTTTGTTCCCTGCATATCCAAAAAGCAGTGTACAGTACTAATGAAGACACTAATAAGTCAGCAGAAGCAGCTTGCATTAAATTATTTGCATGTTGGAAATGCAGCAAAGGTAATGTTTTCACAGTTTATTAACTACTTGTATAATGATATGCAGAGAGCCATGATAGTTTATGGCAGCCAAGCATTGTTTCAAACTAAGACATTCTATTAAAAAATAAACTGTAGTGATGAAAACTTGTGTGTCTTTTAATAATGCTTGCTAGTTGGAAAGGTGCCATTGGACTCTTACGGATTAACAATACTTTAAAGGAATGAGCAACATTCTGTTTTTAACCAGTCTTGCTCTTCTCCATTTTGCAAACGGGTGCCGATGGTGGGAACCCAAAATCATTTTATTCCGAACTTGTTCCTATATAGCTTTACAGATAAGTGGCAGGGTGTTCTGTAGTAGCCAATTGCAAATATTCCAGCGTGTCTTTGCAGTAGCTAGTCATGCCCGAAATCGCTTGTATCCGGCAATCTCCCGTTGGTCTTTTTTGCAACGAGTCCTTTATCATCTCAGCAAAATCAGCCTGCAAACGCTGCTGATTCTCCCTGGAAATAGCAATGAATACTTTTAATCATGTATACATTTCAAACCATCAATACTTCTATTTCTATAAATGGTGTTTAAAAGCTAGAGAATAGAGGGAGCTTATGCAATAGTGGGATCACCTAGTTGATCTTAATAATAGTAGGTTGAGGCCTGGTTGGCACCTGGGTGACAGACCATCAGAATATCTCCAGACTATAGAAATGGTGAAGAAATTGGGAAATAAAGCCAAACAATTACAGAAAACAGTGGCAAGCCACTCTCCTGAATACAATATAGATATCTATACATATACACACCAAGAGTCAAGCTCACTTGGAGTGAGAAGGTACTTTTTTGTGTGTCTCTATATCTTGCAAGGGGTGAAATTAATTTGGGAATGCATGAGCCTGTGACCTGTCCCCCAAAATCACCCCACTCTCAAAAAATAACAAATTTGAAAAATATATACTGCAAAAGATTCTTCTCTCCCTATCGAAAGGAAAACAAGAACTATCAATCAACAATGCAAAAGCCCACCCTGATTTGAACACTGATTAATATCACAACTTTAAACAAAGACAAAGGAAACCCCTCTTACACAGAAGGAGGCGATGGAAGATTATATTGCTGATCCTTCACACCTGTCAACCAATAAGTAATCTCAGTTCCTTTGCCCTAATATGAAATGAGAGGATTATAATTAATTAACTATTATAAATATTGTTATTGCTATATTGCATGATTTTTTTTCCTAAAAAAGCAAATTATTTAAACCCGCTGAATGTATAACATTCTTTTAATTGTCCATTGTTGTGATTAATTCAACCTCAGGATCTGCTAACGTGGCAATTAAAAGAAGGAGGAGAAAGAAAAGACAAGATTTTTTTTTAATAAAGTAAGCAATTCCAAAACTTTTCACCATAAGGGCAATGGGACTTTTTTCCCTGAGGAGGAGGAAGGCATTTTGCTTCTCATCCAAGAAGCTTAATTGGTTCTGGCAGGATAGTGGTGGGGGCATGGAGATTCAAAAGGCGACAGCCGGGTGGCGCCGCCCAGTGGAGCGCCATTTTTTTTCTTGCACGCATTAATTGACTTTACATTGTTTCCTATGGGAAACATTGTTTCGTCTTATGAACCTTTCACCTTTCGAACCTCCTCCGGGAACCAATTAAGTTTGTAAGACAAGGTATTACTGTATATTAATTGATGCATTGGTGTTCAGATAGATTTTCATAGTATTATTGGATTACTATAATACTATGATAAATATTTAAGAAATGAAGATTTTAAAGCAATGATATATTAATAGTTGTGTTTTTGGTTTTGCTGGGTTTTTTTAGTTTTAATAGTAATCGATTTTGGTTTTTTTATTATTAATTTCTTTTAATAAAAAAGAAGGAATTTCCCCCCCCCCTATTAATTAGGAAAAGGTTGTATAAAAGTTTTTAGTTTCTTTTAAGAAGAATGTATAAGAAGGAGGAGTAGGCATGATGGCCTATCTGGATTTGTAAGAGGATAATGATATTAATTGAAGTATAAAATAATAGAATAAAATAGTGGGAAGGGACCTTATTCTGCCCCAGCACCGAGCCCCAAATAATTACGCAATAGGTTTTCTTGGGTAACATCTGTGGGGAAAAAAATCAGGTGCTCAGGCATGAAAATTTATTTATTTATTTATTTATTTATTTTGACTTCTATGCCACCCAGTCCTTAAGGGACTGCGGCTCAGACACTATACTTTTCCACCTACACCAAAAACAAATTAGAGGTAACAATGGTTCTCAGAGAGAGGATTACAACCAGATGACTGCAAAAGAAATATGATACTTCCAACCCCCTCCCATCCTTCCATCACTCCCACCATCCTGTCAGAACTGACTCAACTTCTTGTGTGAGAAGCACAATGTCGTCTTCTTCCTCATGAGAAAAAACAGTCCAGTTGCCTTTTGAAAAAGCACTTTTGAAGGAACTACGACCTCTCCATAGACTTAGATTTATAAACCGCCCCTCTCCTGACGGACTCAGGGCAGCGTACAACAATAAAACCAAATACAAAATTTTAAACCCCAATATTAAAAAAAAACCATTCATCCATCTATCATTCATACTACAGGCTGGAGCAGAGTGTTGTCGCTCAACGACCCCAGGTCTACCGGCACAGCCATGTTTTAAAAATCTTTCGGAAGGCTAGGAGAGAATCTCTGGGGGTGTTGATTCCAGAGGACTAGAGCTATCACAGAGAAGGCCCTTCCCTTTGGTCCCGCCAGTCGGCATTGCTTGGCTGACGGGACCCAGAGAAGGCCAATTCTGTGCAATCAAATTGGTCGCTGGGATATGTGAGGAAGAAGACGGTCCTGTAAATAATCTGGTCCTAAGCCATGTAGGGCTTTATCGTTGATAACCAACATTCTTCATCAAAATTCCTTATTCCATGGATCCACCACCACCCAAAAATTCAAAAAATTATTACAAATTTACTGCTGCAAATCAGGAATGTATTTCCCAATCCAAGGTCACATAATAAGGTTTATTACAAATAATCCTCATTTACCAAAAATAACTGGAACCAGCACCTACGTCACTAAAGGACAGGGCTGTAAGGCACTACACTGAGTTATTGCAGTTGTAAGGCAACTTGCCAACTTATGATGAATTTTCCAGCAGGATCAGTTGCCATAGTTAGATGAATTCCATGTTATTCCAGCATCCCACAGTCACATGAATATCATTTGTGACTTCCTGCCAGCGTCCCCATTGAGTTTGCTTCTGAAGATCACAAAAGTGTTCATGTGATTGTGGAATGTTGTGATGTTCTACTTGTGATCTAATCTTTGATTACCCAAATCACAATCAAGTGATTGTTAAGTGAAGCCTACCAGTCTGGATACAATTGAGCTGCAAGTTATATTTTAAAAGCTATGTAGCTCTTAAATAAATGTTCACTGTAAACAGATTTTTAAAATTATGAATATATGGGCATAGGCAGTGATGGGCTCCTATGGGAACGGTCAGGAATGCAGTTCTGGTAGCAAAATTTGGAGCCCCACCCCATTTGCACTGAAAGATATTGAAACAAAATACATAAGCCACATCCACAGTGTGGTAGTAAAAATTTTGGTTGTCCATCACTGGGCTTAGGTTACCTTCAAATATGTTTCTCCTCGTTCTTCATACTGGAACTGACAATCTGTCCTCTTCAAAATATCAATAGTAGAACCACTTACATGAATTCGTAAAGCTAAAATTAAGCATATAAAAAATATACAATACATTTTTATTATTTTATTAGTTTTGGGTTGTTATACAATTGATACACAGTGTTCCCTTGATTTTCGTGGGTTCGAACTTCGTGAAAAGTCTATACCATGGTTTAAAAAAAATATTAATTAAAAAATACTTCAGGGTTTCTTCCCCTATATCACGGTTTTTCCCGCCCGATGACATCATACGTCATCGCCAAACTTTCATCTGCCTTTAATAATTTTTTTTAAAATAAACTTTAATAAATAAACATGGTTTGTAATAATCTAAATGGTTGCTAAGGGAATGGGAAATTGTAATTTAGAGGTTTAAAGTGTTAAGGGAAGGCTTGTGGTACTGTTCATAGCCAAAAATAGTGTATTTACTTCCGCATCTCTACTTTGCGGAAATTCGACTTACGCGGGCGGTCTCAGAACACATCCCCCGTGAAAATCAAGGGAACACTGTATAGTAATTCTTGATTTTTTTTATTTTTTTACTGGGTGAAAACAATAGAATTCAGTTATCTGAAAAACACCATTGTTTTATAAGAAACGTTTGTAATTAAGTATACAATATGGAATGTTGAACATACTAACATAAATTTAGATTAGCTTTGATGATTTTATTTATTTGTTTGGTCATGTAACTTACATATATCAATTTTATACAAGGCCCAAAATTAGCGTTGGGCGAACCAAACTTGCATAGTTCGTGTTCATGCCGAATTTTCAGAAGTCAATGTGTTCAGGTTCGGCGTTCGATCGAACACTGTGATACTATCACAGCAGTGTGTGTGTGTGGGGGGGGGTGAGGCGCTCTGCACATGCTGACTATTCAGGATCCCGGCCAACAGCTTCAAGCGGGTGGTGGGTGGGAGGGAGAGACGGGGAGGGCTCCACCTCCGAAGGGCTTTAAAAGGGCAGAGGGAATCCGGACCTTTGGAGCACAAAGAGGGAGGGGAGCCTGACCTCCCCCCCAGTGCTTCGCCTCACGCCGGGCCACAGGGGTGGGGAGGCAAGTTCTGCTGGCTGGCTATTCAGGATCCCAGTCGGCAGCTTCAAGAGGGTGGTGGGCGGGAGGGGGAGGCGAGGAGGGCTCTGAGGCTCAAGTCACCGACTTGGCTTGGGAGAGCAGGAGGGGCAACTCCAGACCCAGAGCCTGACCTCCCCCCCCCAGCGCTTCACCTCCTACCGAGCCAGAGGTGTTGGGATTGGGGTTCAGAACCCGAATTCCAATAGCAAGTTCGTCCAAACCCGCCGAACCCGAACTTCAATGGGTTCGCCCAACATTACTCAAGATAGTTTAGATTAATCACAAAATCTAAATGTACTAAAATGGTTCCTGCAACAAACCTGCCTAAAACAAAATAAACCACATCTTTGTCCTGGTATGTTGTTTGTTTGTTTTGTTTGTTTGTTTAGTCAAGTACATATTTGTTATATATATAGATATAGCCTTGTTTATATACATAAGATGGGTATGGATAAGATGGAACAATTGGACAGGGATGATAGGCACGCTGGTGTGCTTATGCACGCCCCTTACTGACCTCTTAGGAATCAGGTGAGGTCAACAGTGCACTGTCTAAGGGTAAATTTTGGGGGGTTTGGTGATGAAATCACAGTGTCAGTTAGTGAGTTCAAGGCATTAACCACTCTGTTGCTAAAGTTGTATTTTCTACAGTCAAGTTTGGAGCGGTTCACTTTGAGTTTGCATTTGTTGTGTGCTCATGTATTGTTGTGGTTAGGCCATGCTGAAGGCGACATACTTCTAATCTTGCTATGCCCAGGATTTCAAGTCTGGTTGCATAAGGTATTCTGTTGCGAATAGAGGATGTGGATGTGGCGCAAAGAGCCATGGAAAGATACATGCTTTGCATTACAAGACAAGACAGCAAAATCTGCACATGGATTAGAGCAGTGTTTTCCAACCTTGGCAACTTGAAGATATTTGGACTTCAACTCCCAGAATGCTGGCTGGGGAATTCTGGGAGTTGAAGTCCAGATATCTTCAAGTTGCCAAGGTTGGGAAACATTGGATTAGAGAACAAACAGAAGTATACAATATCATTAAGAGAATAAAAGAATCGAAATTAAAATGTGCTGGTCACATAGCAAGAAGAGCTAATGGCAGGTGGACAAAGGCAGTCATAGAATGGATCCCACTTGATAAAAAGCATCCACAAAAGAGACCTAAAACAAAATGGATCAATAACGTTATCAAGTACTGTATTGCAGGCCCAACTGGCAAAAGAAAGCTCAGGACTGTATTGGTTGGAAACATGCCAAAAAGGTCTTCATCTTGCAATGGGTAGGCAATGGCTAAGATGATGATGACATTTGTATTGTACTCTACATCAAGGAGGAAAGAAATTATATATGTTGCAGGGCATTGCAATCTAAATTCACAAAAAGTATATGTTTATCTATGAGATAGTGATTGTCCCCAGATTCTAGTTTTGTCATATCTTGATAAAATGTGTTTTATATATGGAATTATGAATTTCACTGTATAAAATATTGTATAGTTAGGAATTTTATTCTTACGTAAACCTGTAGACTCCATTCTTGAAGCTGTGTTCACTGTGTCTCCAAACAAGCAGTAACGAGGCATTTTAATCCCAACTACACCAGCTGCACACGGACCTGAACACAAGATAAAACAGAAATAGTCTGAAAAGATAAGTCCATATTGCAGTGGTATCAAACTCAAGGTCTGGCAGCTGGAACTGGCCCACAGGGTGCTTAGATCTGGCCCGCAGGGCTACCCTGGAAACAGCAAAGGACCAGTTTGTGGTGCTTCTGCCAGTGAAAACAGAGCTCAAGAGGGCTGCATGTGCCCCCTGAGCTCCGTTTTCACTGGCAGAGGGTTCCAGAAGGCCATCCCAGCCAAAAATGGAGCTCATGAGCTCGATTTTCACTGGCAGAGCACTTGGGCCACCTCAGGTCCCCCTGACACAAGTGATGTCATGCTGGCCATGCCCTGAGCATGCCCCCCCCAAAGGTCAAACACCACCCTGATGCATCCCTCAATGAACTCAAGTTTGACATCCCTACCATATTGTTTAGTTCAGGGGTAGGCAAAGTTGGCTCTTCTCTGACATGTTTATTTTATTTATTTATTTATTTATTATTTGGATTTGTATGCCGCCCCTCTCCGAAGACTCGGGGCGGCTCACAACAAGTGAAAAACAATCCAATACAATCCAATTAATTAAAATATTATAAGTTTAAGAAAATCCCCTATACTAACATACACACATACAGGCATACCATATATAACTTCAACATGCCCAGGGGGAGATGTTTAGTTTCCCCATGCCTGACGGCAAAGGTGGGTTTTGAGGAGTTTACGGAAGGCAGGAAGAGTAGGGGCAGTTCTGATCTCCGGGGGGAGTTGGTTCCAGAGGGCCGGTGCCGCCACAGAGAAGGCTCTCCCCCTGGGGCCCGCCAACCGGCATTGTTTAGTTGACGGGACCCGGAGGAGGCCCACTCTGTGGGACCGAATCGGTCGCTGGGATTCGTGCGGCAGAAGGCGGTCTCGGAGATATTCTGGTCCAGTGCCATGAAGGGCTTTAAAGGTCATAACCAACACTTTGAATTGTGACCGGAAACTGATCGGCAGCCAATGCAGACTGCGGAGTGATGGTGAAACATGGGCATACCTGGGTAAGCCCATGACTGCTCTCGCAGCTGCATTCTGCACGATCTGAAGTTTCCGAACACTTTTCAAAGGTAGCCCCATGTAGAGAGCATTACAGTAGTCGAACCTCGAGGTGATGAGGGCATGAGTGACTGTGAGTAATGAGTCCCGGTCCAGATAGGGCCGCAACTGGTGCACCAGGCAAACCTGGGCAAACGCCCCCCTCGCCACAGCTGAAAGGTGGTTCTCTAATGTGAGCTGTGGATCGAGGAGGACGCCCAAGTTGCGGACCCTCTCTGAGGGGGTCAATGATTCCCCCCCCCCAGGGTAATGGACAGACAGATGGGATTGTCCTTGGGAGGCAAAACCCACAGCCACTCCGTCTTATCCGGGTTGAGCTTGAGTCTGTTGACACCCATCCAGGCCCCAACAGCCTCCAGGCACCGGCACATCACTTCCACCGCTTCGTTGACTGGGCATGTGGACTTCAACTCCCAGAATTCCTGAGCCAATCATGCTAGCTCAGGAATTCTGGGAGTTGAAGTCCACATGTCATAGAAGAGCCAACTTTGCCTACCCCTGGTCTAGTTAATCTGTTTACAATCCCTTAATCATATGTAACAATATTTGTAACACATAGCTGTGTACTTATTAATGGATATTTACACCCATAGTTAATACTGCTTCTCATGAATTAAGAGTATAAAAAGTTATGCCTTAATCAATTATCAATGATATGAGCAGAATGAACTATAGTCAACCAAAAGTTATGCCACAATCAAGTTATTAAGATACCATACATTATTTGTCATTTTTCCTAATGTGTGTTCTTGAAAAGATATGGGAAAGGAATGTAGCAGGGTTGATGTTTATGAACTGAGAGAACTGAGAGCACTGGCGAAGAATACTTTCTCTTCCAGCATATATAGATAGTGCAACTGGAGAAATATTAAAAGGTAAGTATGAGATGGAATGACATGTAATATTTTAAAGATGTGTGATAATTACATCTCTGCCTGACAATTGGAAGAATATTGTCACTGTTCGCTCATATAAAGGAAAAAGCAACAAGAGTGAATGAAAATCTCAGCTGAACTTCTTTGATAAATGTGGTTAGGAAGATACTCAGTAGAATGCTGACTAAAATCTTGATGAAAATCTGAGACATACCTTATTCTGTTGTTTGCACGTTTGTTTGTGTTGTTTTTTTGAACTTTTTCAGTAGATTATTAGGATTTTTTTTTACTGTGAAAATCTATTCTGGGTAAAACAAAGATATGTTATGCCCCTTGATTGTTTAATATTGGTATGGGTAAATGACTAAGAAATGTTTACACTGATATTAGATTTCTGTTGCATAAACAAATGTGGATGTGGCTTTGTGCAAGGATGCTATCATGCTGATGACTGAGGATACATGTGATTTGTAGTGACTGTGAGAGATTGTATAATACAACAAGGTATATCAGTCTGAAAAATGTTGCACTGAAATCCAAGATACATTTGGTCAAACCCTGTAAAACATATATTTGAAAGAAGAGTGGATGGGCTGGGAGTAAGGAGAAGATGGAGAATTTTACTGTTGGATGGAACTGAATAAATTCTGAAAAACAGAGAGGTACAAAATATGCAGAACAAAAGACAGCACATTAATTAAATATCACACATGAATTGTTGAATGGACATGGTGAAAAAAAGGATTGTTTGCAACATTGAACACTGCTAAGTTGTGATATAAACTATATTTTAGTTTCCTTTTCTTTTCTCACATTTTCTGCTGTATCAGTTCAGTAATTTATTTGAAGTTAGTTGAAGCACTCCTTTGCAGTACATAGCCTAATACACAGCCTGGAAGGAAGGTTTATTACACAAACTACAACTGAACATCCCATGTCAAAAGACTATCCACCTTATTAATAATATGCTGATGACTGGACTTTTAAAATAATAATGGGAGGGGGAAAAGCAAAGTGCTCTTCCAAATCTAAAATCCTCTTATTTCTTAATCTTAAGCAGAATTCCTCTTGATTCCAGTTTTGTCTAATTGCCTAAGTCCTTTCCAATCTCTCTATTATTTCATTTTACTTTATCAATAATTTCCTTTGATTCTCCTCAATTCCTTCATTTTTCTTCTTCTTCTTCATTTCCTTTTTCATCTTTACAAAAATTTTCCTCCATTCTCTCTTCAGATGCAGCCACTTTAAACAGATTTGGCAAATTTGGATACTTTCCACCAAAATAATACTGCTTTTTATTGGTTGTTTTAAGAATCCTCTTCTTCCCTCACAACAATTGCTACTTTTGCAGTGGTAACTATTTTTAAAATTTGTAATCCAAAAGATAAAATTAAGTCAGATGACTTCCAGAAAATCCTGCGGAAGCCACTAGAAAAAAAGGTTGTTTTATCTTTAACCATTTTGGGGGGAATGAGATGAAGATGGTACACAGGCAGAGCAAAGTATATAGGATTAATATATGATTTACAAAATTAAGAAATATATTAACGGATATTCTTGTGTTCTTTTTCAGGAAGAAGACCAGAGAAGACAAGGTTTTGGGGCAGCATTCCAAGATCAGACTGAAGATTAACTATGTAGATGCAATTGTACGTGAACAAATTTAGATCAAGATAATGAGCAAGAGAAAAGAGTTGGTTTTTTTTCTTGAAAAGTTCAAACAGGAAACAGATACCGTTGGGATGGGACCAAGTGATTGGATTCAGCCACTTCACACCTGTTCAGGAGAACAGTTTGTTAACTTTCTGAGCACTTTGGCAAATCATTTCTCCTTCCAACAGCCTTTTGTTTTTCCCACTTTACGGAGCTAATCCTGTCAGGAAGGCAGTAAGGAGACATTCTGCTGGGCCTTTCTTTGTTGTTTCTAGCCTAATCCTTCTCTTTATTGTCTGCTTAAATGTTTTCATAAAATGTCTTGTTACATTATAACAGCAATTAATGGTTCTTGACAGTATGCCCAGACCAGTTTATTTATTTATTTATTGGATTTGTATGCCGCCCCTCTCCGGAGACTCGGGGCGGCTAACAGCAATAATAAAACAATGTACAATAATAATCCAATAAATATTAAAAATGATTAAAAACCCATTAATATAAAAAACCAAACATACATACAGACATACCATACATGAAATTGTAAAGGCCCAGGGGGAAAGAGCATCTCAATTCCCCCATGCCTAGCGGCAGAGGTGGGTTTTAAGTAGCTTACGAAAGGCAAGGAGGGTGGGGCAATTCTAATCTCTGGGGGGAGTTGGTTCCAGAGGGCTGGGGCTGCCACAGAGAAGGCTCTTCCCCTGGGTCCCGCCAAGCGGCATTGTTTAGTTGACGGGACCCGGAGAAGACCCACTCTGTGGGACCTAACCAGTCACTGGGATTCGTGCAGCAGAAAGCGGTCCCTGAGATAATCTGGTCCGGTGCCATGAAGGGCTTTATAGGTCATAACCAACACTTTGAATTGTGACCGGAAACTGATCGGCAACCAATGCAGACTGCGGAGTGTTGGTGTAACATGGGCATATTTGGGAAAACCCATGATTGCTCTTGCGGCTACATTCTTGGGAGCCACTGCTCCAGAAGTTTTTACTTTTCTTTGGCTGGTACTTTTATTAGGGGCTTGACTTTTTAAAAGCTTTTTACACTGCTATAGTGGTTCCTGGCACTGTCCTTTTGGGGTGTACACTTCAAAGAGGCAGCATGCAAGTGTGGCACTCTATCTGGTTTTTTTTCGGCCTTTCTGGGGCATGTGATATTTCCTTAAATCTGGATTATTTCCTTAGAATATCTTGTGAAGTGAGTGAGACCAGCTGTTATCTTTAAATGGCGCAAATAGATCTAAGGAATGCTTCTCTTGGGTGGGAAAAAGGTGCTTTGTCAGTTCTCTGAGCACAGGAGTCTCTTGCCTATGGGAACTCTTTAGTCATCCAAGTCATGGTTGTCCCACAGGTGTTTTTTTCAAGAGGCAACTGGACTTTCTTGATTTCCAGATCCAGTTGCTTCTTGAAAAAGCCCCTTTGGGACAGAAGTCTCCTTCATTGCTTCGGAATGGCCAAGAAACATGATTACTCATTGATAGTAAGATTTTTTTAAAAAGATGTAGGGATGTGGCTCCTTCAATTTGTTTTAGTTTTCTCTCATTATAAGGCTTAGTAACATGGTACTAGACTTGAAGTTTATTTAGATATCTGTCACAAATGCTAATTTTATTTATTTGCTAAAGGATTTCACTTTATGAGCAACAGTTGGCTCTTGATAGTAATCGTTGCATTTTAACTATTTTAATTCCTCAAGGTGCTGTAGCATTCTGTCTGATTTGTAACTCCAGGTTGCAGGTATTGCTGATCAAAAGGAAGTTTAAGTTTCCATGATTGCTGTGACTGTCATTGATCTTCAGTGAATATCCCCCCATTTCTACTTTATTTTTTTCTTCTTAAGAAATTTAGAGAGGAGTATCTTTGGTGGCTTAATTAAAACAACTCATTAATAATGTTTTCTTCAGGCTTCCTGAAAAGGGCAGTTTTCATGAACAGTACATAAATTCTGAATTTTGAAAACAAGTGTATACAAAATACAAATTACAAGAGAGTATTGATCAATAATATTAGGAAACTATTTATGCTTGATATTATCTTTATAATATATACTGTATTCTCTTTCAAACAATTAGTAACCACTGATAATTTTCTTAAAGGCAATATTTGAAATCCTAAGAAATATATAATAACATTTCTATTATTACTTTAGGAAAACTTAAACACGATATTAAACGTCATTGGTTCATTATTTTTTTGTTTTGATCAAATGTTGGATAGAATCCTCATACCAGAATGAATTCCTATTCGAATCCATATAGGAAGGCCAGGAAGATGTTGTAATTCAAATGAGCCCATGAAACTGAGTATATCCAGGGCCATCATAGAAATATCCACTGCGTGGCAGTTACCGTTTCTGTTTGGTAAACCACTTACTACCATATATGCATCTCCAATGGTCTCCACCTGTTAAACATGACAAAAAGGTCATAAGGCTCATCTACTTAGAGAAACCTTCAATTAACAAAATATATGATTAGAGCTGTAGGTCCACTAAGTATAATACAAGTATAATACCTACGAACAATTCGTTCTGTGACCAGGTTCTTAAGTAGAAAAGTTTGTAAGAAGAAGCAATTTTTCCCATAGGAATCAATGTAAAAGCAAATAATGTGTGCCATTGGGAAAACCACGGGGAGGGTGGAGGTCCTGTTTCCTCCCAGGAGATTCCTAGAGAGGCTTCTCCCTGCCTTTTCCAGTTACAGTTTTGGAAACTCGGGTTTGTAAGTGGAAAATGGTTCTTGAGAAGAGGCAAAAAAATCTTGAACATCTAGAAAAGTTTGTAAGTAGAGGCATTCTTAGGTAGAGGTACCACTGTACAGCCCTCCCATCTTGCTGTCCCCTCCAGATAATTGGATTCCTGATTCAGATCACTTCAACTCTGATATATAAAATAATTATTGATTTTTTTTTAGTGCATTGCTGCCCCCACTACTGTCGTTTCATCTCAAGGTAACCTTTTATATTCTATTCTCAGATCAGATCACCTTGTAAACATCATGATGATCAAGAATGTGGTCAAAGTTCTTGTAGATGTCGTTCAGCATGTCTACCACTTCCATAGGTGTGCTGTATTTGCATATGGTTGTGAAGCCCACAATGTCACTGAAGTAGATGGTGACCTCTTCAAACAATTCTGGCTCCACAAGTCCAGTCTCCTTCAAAGATTTTACCACGGGCCTATGGGGTGGTGTGGGGAAGAGGTAAGGCTTATTTCAAAGTGTGCTTTAAAAAAATTAATTGTGGTATGATAGTCACAGCTTTTATCTCTTGTGGAATCGCCATAAAAGTGATGGCAGCTATACATATGTGATTAATAAATAAAATAAATAATTTGTTGAGACATGATTAGTTAATAATTAATTCATGGCTAACTAATAATTACTTAATTAAAGTAGTAACAGATTTATAGAACAGGTAATCATATTTCTTATGCAAAACATTGGAAATAAATATGTAATTAAATAAAACCATCTTAACACTTTGCTGTTGTGAATTTTCTTTACTGTAAATTCCTCTACTGTTTACTACACTTTATATATATATACACCTGTATGTAAGAAAAAAGGAAAGGTAGTGCCAGCAGTAAGAGGCACTTTGGGGTGCAATCCGAAAACAATTGGAGCACCATTTGAACAGGGCTGTCTTAAGGCATGGGGCTGATGGGCACTTGCCTATGGACTCCATGAGCATAGGGTCCCATACTAATCTGTGTAAACCCTTCAATGCAACTTGTATCATATAAATACAACAACTGTGTGGCTTACTGAGTATTATTGTGTTTTTCAAGCCTTGTGTATTGTTCAAATGTTTATCATGTTGATTTTTTTTGTTTGCCGCACAGCATGTTTTCTTAATGTTTCAACACAGATTTTGTTGTAAGTGGCAATAACATAAATATGTGTTTAATTTTCTCAGCCATTTATATTTTTATTCCTGTGAATAGTTGTTGTAGAGGCTCCAGTACACTGCTTTGCCCAGGGCCCATAATGCTGTAAAAATGGCCCTGCACTTGAACACTGTAGTTCTTAAATCGGATACCAAAATGTCCTTCCTGTTAATGACTACTTTACCTTCAACCGCAGCAATACATGAGCACATAATAGATTCAAACTAAATGTGAACCGCTTTAAACTCGATGGCAGGAATTATGACTTCAGCAATAGGGTGATCAATGCCTGGAATGCACTACCTGACTCAGTGGTTTCTTCCCCAAACTCCAAAAACTTTAATCTTAGATTATCTACAGTTGACCTCTCCCCGTTTCTAAGAAGTCTGTAAGGGATGTGCATAAGCGCGCCATTGTGCCTACCATCCCTGTCATACTGTCTTCTTTTATCATTACTTTTTATTTATGTTATGTTTATACAAACTACTATCCTATACATGTCTGACAAATAAAGAAGTGGGGGGGGACTTTGTCAGCACTGACAAATTTACCATCAGTTAATTGCAATAGACAGCTTTGCTCAGAACAGCTCACATCTTGTGACAATGTGTATTTATTTATTTATTTATTTATTTAGTCCAATACACAATAAGGGTTTTAGTGGGTATATATCTATATACACATAGTAAAATACATGATGAAGGTTATAGAGGAGATACTCATAGTAAAATATATCTAACAAATAATAGAAAAGAAGATATAGTAATAGAACATATCAATGAAAGAATAGAAGAAGAGATATAGGAATAGAAGAAAGGAATAGGAGATATAGGAGAGCAATAGGACAGGGGACGGAAGGCACTCTAGTGCACTTGTACTCGCCCCTTACTGACCTCTTACGAATCTGGATAGGTCAACCGTAGATAATCTAAGGGTAAAGTGTTGGGGGTTTGGGGATGACACTATGGAGTCCGGTAATGAGTTCCATGCTTCGACAACTCAGTTACTGAAGTCATATTTTTTACAGTCAAGTTTGGAGCGGTTAATATTAAGTTTAAATCTGTTGTGTGCTCTTGTGTTGTTGTGATATAACAGCACAAAACCTCTACAATTTCTATCCCATGTCTTTGGAAAGTACTTGATAGATAGACAAAAACGCCAAAACTAGTCTGAATATCTGGCTGTCTGAACAACAAACTATAATTTATAAAGTAAGTATATTAGTCTAATTATGTAGAGTCTGGAATGGCACAAATATATCATAATAACATTTAAAAACCATACTTCCATAGACCAGGCATTCTACCTCCACAAATGAACTCTGCATGTGGCAAGCAGGATACAATACTCCAAAGCAACATTTGGTACAATACCTGTGGCCTTTCTAAAATTGGCCCACTATATTTTTTTATCCTTTTTCAACAATGTTATTTGAAAAGTACAAACTTCATTCTACCTATTTCTGGAAGAATGATCTCTCTGAAAATGGAATTTGCGTCTCTCTTGAAGAGGAATAGATCTTGCATGGAAGCAGAAGAATTTTTTTGCATACTATCCAGATGTAACAAGATAAATCCCGCATACTGTTCAATATTGTACAAGTTTTTGGAAAGCCAAATATATTTAACATAGATTTTAAACGCTTATCCTTAAGTATTTGGACAAGAAACATATACCGGTAAATCTGTTTACAATTCTTCAATCAGCAGAATTCTGTTGATACTGCAGTTATTATTCCCTGGTGGACAACACTCACCGTGGAAGAAGCATGAAATTTAGTTTGTCAGCTCTATCACGTTCTGCTTTGTACAACTTGGTTCTCTGTTCTACTAAGTGCTCCAGATTTCGTGAATACAACTGCAGACGTCGGATCAATGTGTCCATGTAGCTCTCATTGTTTTGGTTGTGGTAGTTGCTAGGAATATTGTAAGAACAAAAATAATATTTTTCGAACAGAACTTGGTGGAAATTAATATAACCTACAAATGTTATACAATGAAAAGGAACATCCACCAATTCTCTCCCTCTCAATAATAGTTATAAATAGATAAAACGACATGCTAGAAATGGTTTCAAAAGTTGTAGATGAGTCTTAAAACAAAAAGAAGAAAGAATATTAGTATTTAAAGGTTTAAAATGCTACACTAGATATCTTAAGAAGAGAAAGGGTGGAATAGAGAGAGAGAGAACATATGAATGAGAGAATAATATATTCAGGGTTGATTGTAGTCAGTAATGATTAAAGAAGGGGGCCTGCCCTAATCCCTGCTACGAGGCACTGCAGGATTTAAGTTTTCTCTCTTTTCTCCTTTTTAATATTTACATGAGGCCTCTGGGCGAGATCACAATAAGCTGATTGGTGCCTTGACTTATGACCAGCATGGTTTACAACTGAAATTCCAGTTCCAATTGTGCTCGCAGGTTGTGGCTATCTGCAGAGAGAGAGAGAGAGTAAAAGAGACAGAGACAGAGAGAAGAGAAGAGCATGGCTAGAACAAACTATATCAGTGATGGTGAACCTTTTTTTCCCTTGGGTGCTGAAAGTGAGTTGGCGTGCACTATCGTACCCACACCCATAATTCAATGCCTGGGGAGGGCAAAAACAGCTTCCCCTCCCCCCCCTGGGAGGCCCTCTGGAGGCCGGAAATAGCCTGTTTTCCAACTTCTGGTGGGCCCAGTAGGCTCGTGTTTCACCCTCCCCAGGCTGCAAAGGCTTCCCTGGAGCTGAGGGAAGGTAAAGATACCTTCCCCCATCCCCCCAGAGGCTTTCTGGAAGCCAAGAACGTCCTCCCAGAGCCTCTATACAAGCCAAAAATCAGCTGGCCTGTACACACATGCACATTGGAGCTGATCTAGGGCGACAGCTAGAGTGCCAGCAGATATGGCTCCGCGTGCCACCTGTGGCACCCGTGCCATAGGTTCGCCATCACTGACCTATATGATCCAACAGAGATTTTTGCATTCCTAGCCTTTATAGTAAATAACCATGTTATTTTACTTGTTTTCTCTTCCTTTTATTCACATCTACACATTCTCTTTTTCATATGTGGACATTTAAAAAAATCAAATAATGCATTATCATTTACTTTTGCCCATGTCCTGTACATTTTGCCATATTACTATATAAAACCTTGCTTTAATGTATATTAGTTTCTTACCTAAATATCCTACCTAGAGTAGTTTCAATTTTCTTAAAATCTGGCCTCTTTTCTGGATCTTCTTCCCAGCAGCTTTTCACTAGAAGATATATCTGGCAATGCATAATCCAAACCAAGGTTAGCTAATCTATTTTGGGTTCTGTGATAAAAATATCAAAATGGCATTTTCCCTTCAGATAAGGTTTATCCATTTCCCATCCAATTTCCAGTTCCTTGACACACAAGTATTGTGTCAAATATTAACCAGTATCTCAAGTTCCAACTCTTTTTCTTTGCAAAACTGAATAATTAGTTAAGCAGTCATGGTAATATATTTTAACCTAGCCTGCGTTTCCTCCTGGATCTTTAGACACTATAAAATGCATTGTTCCAATGTTTTCCTATAATTTTGCAAGTTAACCTGGGGGTGAGAGAAAGTGGTTGGTTTAACATCACACTGTGAGTTTTCATTGTTAAGGCTAGACTGAACCTGGATCTCCCGATGCTTAGTTCAACATTTTAACCACTACAACACACTAGTCAACATATGAGTTGTATTATGAGGGTTGAAATAAAAGATATTGTAGAAGAATTTGCACACTGTATTAAGCCTCCTTTGGTTTGATACTGAAACATAGATTGTGTTCTTTCAATTGGGTAACCAGCTCTCTTATAGGCCAACATATCATTGGCTGGATTTTAACTTTCAGGCTTTATAGCCCAGATCTCATAGCATAACTATCCCAATTGTTCTTACCTCCCTAAAGGAAATGATTACTAGGTCTGTTTTCCCAATGAAGCACCAAGGTTAAAAATCATTTCTTAAAAGAAATATGATAAGACAAATATAACGGCTTGCTTTCATGTTTGTTGAGGTGTGTAAAATATCATTTTAACTGCCCTTTTTTGCACTTTAAATTCCAGCTGCTATGTAGGAATTTGGCACAACCTACATTCTAACAGTGGTAATCAACTAAGATAAGAATTACACTTGGAGAAAAGTTAATTACTTTTGGCAGATCTCCATGAAGTTGTTAACAGAAGCCCATTATATGATGAAGTTTAAAAAACACTGGACCCACAACACTGTCAAATTTTCTAATTTCAGCTGACGTGCATATACTTCAATCTATCAAAACCTCCTGTTTCAGTTAGAACGTACATCTTTCTCTCCTTCTCCTACTGTCTCCAATAAAAGATCTGGCCGGAATGGTCGTTCTTCTTTGCTGCTTTCTACTCTATAAAGTTTTTCTGTAGTGGGAGAGAAAATGTGCAATATATAAGTTCATAAAAAAAGACAATGCATATGCTTGGCCAACCTGGGGAAACTTCCTTTAATCTCATCCTCTCTGGAAATAATGGGATTTGAAATCTAACACATTTGGAGGATACAACAGAGTAAGAGCATGAGAACAGAACTGTTGTTGGTAAACAGAAACCACCAAGGAAATATTTTATATATAAAGATAGACTCAAACCTAGCTCTGAATAAAACCTGTTCATTCTTTGATAAAAACCTATAGACTGTGATTTTTCTGTTTGTGAGGTATGCTAGAATAAAATTCCTTCTAGGGTAAAACAGAGGAATCAAGAACAATTGATGCGTATTGTTACTACATACAGTATATACAGTGTTCCCTCGATTTTCGCGGGTTCGAACTTCGCGAATAGCCTATACCACGTTTTTTCAAAAAATATTAATTAAAAAATACTTCGTGGTTTTTTCCATACCACGGTTTTTCCCGCCCAATGACATCATACACCATCGCCAAACTAATAATTTTTGAAAATAAATAACAAAAAAAATTATTGTTAATAAATAATTATGTTTATAAATATCAGGATCACTAAGTGTCTTATTCAATGGTGAGTACCAGTAATAATGGTGAATAAATGGTTGTTAAGGGAATGGGAAATGGTAATTTAGGGGTTTAAAGTGTTAAGGGAAGGTTTGTGATACTGTCCATAGCCAAAAATGATGTATTTACTTCCGCATCTCTACTTCGTGGAAATTCGACTTTTGCGGGTGGTCTCGGAACGCATCCCCCACGAAAATCGAGGGAACAATGTATAGCAATAAAAAAACAGCATGATGTTGGCTGTTATAAATCAACTTTTCCCTACTCTCCAGATGCACTGAAATAAAAGCTAAAAGTTGGAAGTCCCAGTTATAAATTTCCTGTAATGAGTTATTCGACATTTAAAATAGTATGCCTTGGCTTACACAAGCAAGTGACATATCTAGTGAATTCCTTTAGAACCAGAAATTTTCCCTATATATCAGTTGGATGGCTCTGTAGATGCTTCATCATTGCAGGTTTTTAATATGTTGTATTTGCGAAATACGCAGTAAAAATAAATGGGATAAAATGGGAGATGACTATGAAAGAAATGTTCCGTATTTAAAAAAAGCTTTGGTACTTACAGACATGCTTTCAAAACTTTTTTAAATGTTAAAATATACTGACAAAACATCAAACATTGTATTATTAAATTTCAATTGTTCCTAACCGTGTATCCTTCAAAGTTCTAGATTCCAAGAGAATCAAGGTCAATGTAAATGAAAAACATTGGGTGATTCTTGTTATGAATATTAAATTGCTCTGGAGGATGTTTAGGCAAAATGCAGCCATTAAGCTCCCTCCCCTTTGTAGTGTTACTACTTCTTCATGTTTTGGGGGGGCATACACCCACATCAGTTTGCCAGAAGAAACTACACAAAGGAAATGGGTAATGTATTGTTATCTCTTGTGTTTTCTTAAGCACCCAGAAAGAATAAGAGCAGCCAGGGAAACAGTGGAGAACAGGAGGGGAATGATTTATTTCAGAGTTTCCTGCTGGAATAAGTAGAAACATGCATTCAACAATGCTGACCAACAATATGCTCCAATTATTGGGAATTGGGAGGTGGGGGGGGGGGGGAAATAAGCAAATTCAGAAACTTGTTAAAGGAGAAATATCTAGATATATTAAACAGGGATCTTCATTCCAGGCCTTTGAAAATTGTCAGACCCTTTTTTTGGCTATTAATAGGCAAGTACTTAATGTTTTGATCCCAGATCAAAAGAGAGATGTTTTACTAAATGCACAGGCCAAAGAAGTTTATTTATTTTTATTTATTTATTTTGTCCAATACACAATTAGGGTTTTAGTGGGTACAGTATATACATAGTAAAATACATGATGAAAGTTATAGAGGATATACTCATAGTAAAATATATCTAAGAAATAATAGAAAAGAAGATATAGTAATAGAACATATCAATGAAAGAATAGAAGAAGAGATATAGGAATAGAAGAAAGGTATAGGAGATATAGGAGAGCAATAGGACAGGGGACGGAAGGCACTCTAGTGCACTTGTACTTGCCCCTTACTGACCTCTTAGGAATCTGGATAGGTCAACCATGGATAATCCAAGGGTAAAGTGTTGGGGGTTTGGGGATGACACTATGGAGTCCGGTAATGAGTTGATTTATAGTGGTTCTTCTAAAGAGTGTATGAATATTATTTACCTATAACTTCTACTAGTCAGAATATAAAGGTGAAACCTGTACTAACTAAACAATGTGGGCCAGATCCCTTAGCAGCCTCAGAGATACTTGCAAGCTTAGAATTCTTAGCAGGTTCAGTGCTTGAACTGAAATCAGCAATCCAATTTGACATGAAAAAGCAGGCTGAAAGTTCATATCTGTTTACCTATGAATTATATTCATAGTTTATACTTTACAGTTTATAGTTCATATCTGTTTGTAACAGCCAACTATGAAATAAAGAACTGAAATATCCAATCTTGGGAACTCCAGGGCTTAAGAAATAGAAAATGTACTGATGATTTATGACTGCAATTAATTCATCAGGAAATATTATTTTGTATTTGTTGGATTCCTCAAAGAATATTTAAAAAGAGATAATTTATTTTTTGTGCTAGCCTTGCATGAAATCTTTAATTGATATAGTTTGACCTTATCCAGCTATAGCTTTGTTTTGATTTCAAATTATAGCAATTTTTTTTTCGGGGGGGGGGAGGGAAATAATAGAATTAAAGACATAAATATGACATTGAACAATATTACTAAAACATAGAATGTGTCATTTCAGAAAGTTTTGACGTAGCATAGGGCCTGGCAAAAAAGATAATCTTATGCAAATGAGGAAAACATCTTCCCAATATTAACAACTGGTTTTGGGTATACAATCTCTCTTTTTAATATGTTTTTACGTTTTAAAAATGAGATAATGAAGCAATATATTTCTACATGGTCTCAATTTAATTAAGATTGAATTAATTGAATTAATTATAATTACTAAATGAACTATGAATTTTTTGTGGTTCTTTTTACTTTTTGTTACATTTCAGTTCATTATTATAACATTTATTCTCTCTGGATTATGTGTTTGAATTTTTCTATTTCTATTGCTGGGAATCTGGGTGTAAACATGTAGACGCGCCTCTCTTTATGCTCCGTGTTTACCTTTAGAATTCCGACAATGGTTAGTGTAGAAAGTCTCTTTGCGCAGAATAATCTCTTGAGCTATAATTCCATAGCTATACACATCACCTTTCTGCGATTCATCACCACAACGGAGGTGTTCAGGAGCAGTCCAGAGATCTGATTTACAGAAGGAAATCATGTTTGTAGATATGAGTGGACAGACAGGCATCTGAGAATGTAATCTATTATCATATTGTTTGGCTTCCATTGATTCTATGGATTGTTTTATTATGATCGGAAAGGGGCGGTATACAAATCTAATATATTATTATTATTATTATTATTATTATTATTATTATTATTATTATTATCAAAAGTGGTTTTTTTGTGTGGAATATAAAGATGTCAGTAGACAGTCATCCTGACAGTCAATATCAGAGATAGTGAGCTAACATTAGAGAATTCTGTTAGGGACTTTTAGATTCTGCATACAAGTTGCTCAAGACATGTGTCTATGAGACCTAAAAATTAAATTACAGAAGTCTTTGGTCAGAACTAGTAAAACTGTTCTTACATTCTGAAAGTGGGTCAAGTACAAATAATTTATTTACTTATTTATTGGTATATATTTAATCTATTCAATAATTTGTTTTATTCGTTTGATTACACCAACTTTCTGCTTAAACAGGCACTCAAGTGCCTAACAAAATTTTCAAATGGGTTATAAAAAATTAAAAATTTCTAGTCCCCATTGAAAGCATTCCATTATGAAAGCCTGTGAAACAGAAGAAGATAACCTTTATTGTTGTTGTTTGTGGGCACACTGGCGCACATTAAAAATGAAATTCTGTTGCCTGTTCTCAAAATTGCACGTTCCCTAGCATATAAATACATATAAATATTAATCACTAGCCATCTGGAATACATATCAGAAAGAGGAAGCTTGAGAGATCACAAGGTTGATACTGTATGGAACAAACCTGTGGTTGAATCTGGACTTCCGCCTCAGCTATCACACAGCTTCTTCCCAGAAGGGAAGAAGGAAAACAGAAGAATCCTTACAGATTTTCTACAAATCAAATCATGTGAAGGCCAAATCCAATTCCCAATTTTGTGTGTGCAACAGGAGGCAATGCTCATTAGTTGAGGTTAAGACTGTCTTTAAGGTATTGTGCTTAGTCATTTTATTTGCTGAAATATTCAGATTGGTCTACAATAGATCAAAGATCTCTCAAAGGATTACAACAGTTTAAGAAACATAATTGGTCTACTTTCCATGAAACTAACTAAACTAACTTTCCCTAAGGGAGAGGCTGCCAGACAAAAGTGTTCTAACTACCTGGTATTTGTAGCAATTAGAAAAACATAACAAAGTCCCTCTTCTCCTCATTGAGAGGAAGGGAGTTATAACTTATCTAATACATTATTGAAACAGAAAAAGGTTATCAAGATCAGTTTAAGGACAGATGGATGTAACTAAGAAGTGGACCCTCAAGTCTCTTATTATATTAGTCAGTTCATATGGATGCAATTAAAAGAAAGGTGGGTGATGTGATGTTTCACTAAATATTTTGCTTTGCTATGTCAGGGTAAAAAAAAATAGTGTAAAATCTGATTTAATCACATATAATCATTAAAGAAACCTATTACTGATAACTGTCTCAGTGGCATCACCTGCATCATCATTATATTTTCTAGATCTGATTGATTACAAAGGCAGCATTCCTAGCAATATAACTGTCATCATACTGTCCTCTTTGCCTTAAAAACCAAAAGGTTGGTAAAAGTAGTGCATTATCTACTACAAAATATGCTTGCTCCTATTGTATACGGTGTGGTCATGAAGGGCCATGACTTCATGGCCAGATATATCCTTTATACAGTGGGTTCCTCTACCTACAAACGCCTCTACTTATGAACTTTTTTAGATAAGAACCGGGTGTTCAAGATTTTTTTGCCTCTTCTCAAGAACCATTTTCCACTTACAAACCCGAGCCTCCAAAACTATAACCAGAAAAGTCAGGGAGAAGCTTCCATGGGGCCTCTTTAGGAATCTCCTGGGAGGAAACAGGGCCAGAAAAGGTGGGGAGAAGCCTCCATGGGGCCTCTCTAGGAATCTCCTGGGAGGAAACAGGGCCTCCACCCTCCCTGTGGTTTCCCCAATCACACATTATTTGCTTTTACATTGATTCCTATGGGGAAAATTGCTTCTTCTTACAAACTTTTCTACTTAAGAACCTGGTCATGGAACGAATTAAGTTTGTAAGTAGAAGTACCACTGTATATGGATTCTAGTACTGTATATTACAAGCTTTGGCATCTCTGCATAAAGATGGAAAAAGCAAATTAACTGCCATTTTGTGTCAGTATTGGTGAATTAGATGGACCAATTATTTGATTCCTATGTTCTCATTCCCAAGACATGGGTTGGGTTTTTTTTAAAAGAGAGTGAATGAATGGTTTCTTCCATATCCCTTAAGTACCTTTTTTAGATTGCAGAATCGAATTGCAGCCAAAATCAGTGATTTTCACAACCATGCGTTTATCAACAACACAATTTGTGGATTTCAGGCGCCCATGGACCTCTGTTTTGCTTGAATGCAAGTAAGACATTCCCTGTGAAACAGAGTGACAGAAGGTAACAGCATAATATCATTACTAACAACTGTATGAGATAGACAGGGCAGAGGGGGTACAGCTTGCTTTTGACAATGATAATTAGATCTCCAGCCCAATCGCAGTATTGACATGAAAACACTTCTTGCATGGTTTTATTCTCCAAGCTAGGATGAAATTGTAGGACTTGTAGTTCCCACTACAGTAGAACCTCTGGTCATGATTATAATTCATTCCATAACTTTGGTTGCAACCCAATTTGGTCATGATCCAACCGTAATTTTGGAAATTTGGTGCTTACCAAAAAAAAAAAAATGGCACAGAAGGAAATCAGCCGCAAAAAAAAAAAAAAGTGGATTTTTTGGTCAGAACCCGATTTGGTCATGGTCAGAAACATTCATGATCAGAGGTTCTGCTATATATCTAAATGAAAACATTACAGAAATCTTGACTAAAAATTAATGTAAGCTCAGATTCAGTAGAGGTCTAAGCATGAATCCCTAGCTAAAGAAAATATCCCAGATTTGCAAAACTTACAACCTATTTCTAAAATTCATATTATAATTTTAATAAAATTTTGAATAACAAAGATACTCTTATGCAACAAGTTGGATTGGGAAGTGTCAGTTGGTAATATTTATGAACTGCAGAAAAAACAATTACTGCCAACCTGCCTTCCATTGAGGACCTGTATACTGCATGAGTCAAAAAGAGGGCGGGGAAAATATTTACTGACCCCTCGCATCCTGGACATAAACTGTTTCAACTCCTACCCTCAAAACGTCGCTACAGAGCACTGCACACCAAGACAACTAGACACAAGAACAGTTTTTTTCCCGAACACCATCACTCTACTAAACAAATAATTCCCTCAATACTGTCAGACTTTCTACTAAATCTGCACTTCTATTCTAGTAGTTTTTCTCATCATTCCTATCGTCCTTTTCCTCCCACTTAGGACTGTATGACTGTAACTTGTTGATTGTATCCTAAGATTTTTATTAATATTGATTGTTTCTTCATTGCTTATTTGACCCCTATGACAATCATTAAGTGTTGTACCACATGATTCTTGACAAATGTATCTTTTTATTTTATGTACGCTGAAAGCATCTGCACCAAGACAAATTCCTTGTGCGTCCAATCATACTTGGCCCATAAAATTCTATTCTATTCTGTGGAATTATTCCACCCTTGCTTGCTGAGGCTATACATATAAGATTCAGAAATGTTAAATGCATTAATTTTTTAAAGTGTATATTTAGAAGCTAAGGTGAATGCAACAAAACTGCTTCCCACTCCATTTGTAGTCTGGGTGAAATAAAGGCCAAAGCGAAGTCTTAAAATAACCTGGCTACCAGATGAATGGCAGTGCAGGGTTAAGTGAGATGATGTTTTCTTGATACGCTATTCGAGCTCTTTATCACTGCACCTTTTCTCCATTTTTAAACACAAATTTACCATTCTTGCAAAAAATCTGTGGTTGCATGTTCAGGAAAAGCCAGAAAGACAGGTTACCAACATTACGTATATTCACATAGCAACTCATCACTCAGCCCTTCTGAAAGATAGCTGAAGCCTCAGTCCCTGTCACTTGCCCAAGCACCCTTCATTATCCTTTAAGGACAGTGACCGATGATGAGCTTTCTCCCCAGCCAATGACCTGAATGGGAAGGGAAATAAAGCCAGAGGAATCTACCAATCATTGCTCTTAAAACCATGCAGTAAAGTTATATAGACATGGACCATTTACCATTGATAACTGAGGCAGTGCTCAACTGTTAGGGCAAATTTGGGCATATTTTTTTTGCTAGTACATCTGCTCTTTTATATTTCAGAATGGAGGAGATCGGTCTAGTACTGCTACTTTCTACCTGTTTTCTTCCTTCTGTCATCATCTAATTAAATGATGCTTCCTTTTCCAATGTCAGTACTAATAATGAATGGGGAGGAAGGTTAAAAAAATATTTCCCACAGATTGGCCTGCATTAATTATTGACAGTATCATGAGAAAGACTTGGCAGTCCCATTTTAGCACTTTTTAATATTGTCTTGTCTTATCTCTGGGCTTTAATTAAGCTCTCTTATCTTGCTCTGTTTGTACCACAGAACATTAACCAGCAGCAAACACAGAAGAGGACAAAGAAGTCACGGCAAGCATTATTATTCAAGCAATGCTTTCTCTTGCTGCAGCAAGAGCTGCATTCAACTAAGAATCATTAGTGAGAAATCACCCACAACAGGGACATCTATTTTTTTGTTTGATTCATCAGTCTTATTATCCCAACAGGAAGCAAATGCATTTCTGAGATGCCCATAAATTCAGATTATATCAGTCAAAACAACGGATTCCCAGGAAACACTAAAACGAAGAAGGAAGTAAGGGTTCTTGTGATTAGGATTGTGGTGTGAAACTATAGGTTCTCAAGTCCCATACCAAGAATAGACAAAGATGTCCATAAAATATAACTGGTGACAGTGACATTTACAACAACCACAATGATATTTAAAATAATTATATGTGCTTCATGCGTTTATCATACAAATGACACAATTATGTAATACTGGCATTACATCTGACACCCGCCCATAAGTCATGCCATGATGCATATGTCATCATTTGCACCTTATGGATGCCTGCAGTGAATGATCTCCTACATCCCCAAACTTTCTGGCACCAGAGACCAGTTCTGTGGAAGACATTTTCCCCACAAACTGGGAGATGGGGAGATGTCATGCAACCTAGATGTCATGCATGCCAGATAAAACTCCAAAGAGCACCGGGGTGAGCTAAGGCTGCCCTGGGCAATGGGCGGAACGGGGGGGAGAGCCGCGCCGCCTCCGAGCCCAAAATTTCCCCGCCTTGGGAATGGCGCTGCAAGCAAAAGGAGGTGGGGAATCCCATTTGCTTACTGCCCATGCTGGGATTCCGGGGGCAGGGCTTTGACGTCACAGAGACTCCTTCCTGGCTGGGGCCGAAATAGGGGAGTTAAGGAGGAAATAAAGCCATGGGCCAGGAAGGAGTCTTCGTGATGTCAAAGCCCTGCCCCTAGAATCCCAGTGTGGGCAGCAAGCAAATGGGATTCCCCACCTCCTTTTGCTTTCAGCGCCATTCCTGAGGCAGGAAAATCCCATCAACCCCGGGCAGCCCACCTTCTTGCTGGAGGGGGGGTGGGAAACAAAGCCCAAGCAGAGGGCATCCAAGGCAGGGGAGCTGCTGCGTGCACCGGGGCGGGTATTTTGGGCTCGGAGGTGCCGCGGCTCTCCCCTCCTGTTGCGCCCATTGCCCAGGGCAGCCTTAGCTGTTCGGTTTGCCCAGTTCGGTTCGCCCAACACTAATGATAAGTTATCAATACTGCTAGGAATGTTACTGGCGCTCTTTGGAAAGGGGAGGGGGCGGGTTCTGTGTTTTAAGACTTTCTGGACTTCAACTCCCAGAGTTCCTTAGCCAGCTTCACTGAGTCACAGCCCTCCCCACCTCCACCTCCAGCCCACCGCAGTGTTCGAGTGAACGCCGAACCTGAACACGGACTTTTTAGAAAGTCCAGGTTCGGTTTCAGTATGCTGAACACCGCGAAGTTCTGCACGGACCCAAACTATGCAAGTTCGGTTCGCCCAACACTAATGATAAGTTATCAATACTGCTAGGAATGTTACTCATCCTATTTATTTCCTTGTTCTTATTTGCAATCAAATCCTTCTCTTTCTTTACAGATTGCCAATCTTTTGCATTTAAGCTTTTCCTCTTCTATCTCTGCCTCCACAGTCTTCATCTAAACCTGCTTATTTCCTAAAGGAGGCAGCACTTGAAAGGGCTGTTTTGTTTTGTTTTTTGCTTTGAACCCCTACTTCTGAACACTCTCCAATTCCCTTAGTCTGTTCACACACTTCCCAGTTTCAAAGCAATAACTAGACCAAATGCCTCCACATCAGTGGCTTTGTTATTGTCCAAGCATTTAACTGAGCAGAATGCATCTGTGAATTTGTTGATACACATTGTTTCCCCTTAATGATAGCTTTTACTTATAGTCTCTAATTAGAGATCTCTACCCTTGGAGCAAAGTACTAAACTATGAGAGTTTGCTAAGGCAAAAAGAAGGGCTATCCTACAGGTTATATCAGAAGAAAAGATGGAAGGAAGGGTCACGCTATTTGTCTGCTGTGAGAGCAATTCCTTTAATTTTGGTTTGATTTGCATTGTTTCTAACTCAGTTTGTATTGGATCCCAGCTTGATAAATTTAAGGAGGCTGCCCAATTGTTTTATGTAGACTAGATGTTGACAGTTATAATGTCCTTTTCCCAATTATTAATTCAAACTACCAATAAGAATGTCTGCTCTATAACCATAGAATTACAAAATATTATCATCATGATTGTTTATAAGCCTCCAATGGTCACCTGGCCAGATTCTGTTTTATCGGTATCTGCAGGATATAGTATAATCCTTGGTGATTTCTATAGCCACCAAAAAAATCTTGGGGATATAACCAAGGCAATGAGAATGGGAGTAGAATATTCAATTGGATAGAAATAGTCTTATAGGTGATAGTAAAGATAGAGGCACATTTTAAAATCAACATCTCAAATCCAGAGACAGGTTTTCCTGCACAGACAACATAGACCTATAATCTACAGAACAGAACTCCAGACCCCAATGCTAAACATCATTGGAAATTTCAGAAAGCAAATTACAATCATTATGCAAAACACACTGATGCTAACATCAGATGGATTAAAGCAGACCCTAAGGACTGCAACAGGTTTGTTAGCTTAATTAAATCTGTGGCTAAAAGGAACATCACCAGAGGCTACCATAAAGATTATGCTTGGGCTATTGGAGAGCTGGCTATTACAAAAACATCTGCCCATGCAATGCCTGGCATGTGCTTTTTGAAGCATTTGTCCTAACCCCATTAAGATCTATATACATGAGTTTAGAACTCTTTTGAAATAGCATTAATCCTGGACTATACAGGTCATCTTAAATTGGGGGGGGAAAGAACTGGAGTTTGCCTGTTATTTGTTGCCAGTTGTCTCACCAATGTGTGCATTATAAACTTGTAACAAGGTTTGCATGACCATATGTAGAACACAGAATAACAGGGTTGGAAGGGGTCTTGAATGATTTCTAGTCCAACCCCCTGCTCAAGCAGGAGACCCTATACCAAATGATTGTCAACCTCTTTTTGAAAACCTCCAGTGAAGGAGCACCCACAACTTCTGGAGGCAAGCCATTCTATTGTTTATTGTTCGCACTGTGTCTCCTTAATTCTAGATTGGATGTATTTTTAATAATTTTCCACCTGTTACTCTGTCCTGGGGTGCTTTGGAAAATAAGTAGACCCTTCTTCTTTGTGTCAGCCCCTTAAGTATTGGAAGACTGCTATCATATCATCCCTTATTCTTCTCTCATTAGACTGGAGAAACATATTTCCTGTAACTGTTCATTGTACAGTTTAACCTTCAAAACCCTTTGTTGCTCTTCTTTGTTGCTCTTTCCTGAATGCTTTATAGAGTCAACGTCCTTTTTATATCTTGGTGACCAGAACTGGACAGTATTCCAAGTGTAGTCTTATTAGTGCTATATAAAATGGTACTAACACTTAATGTGATTTTAATACTACCCCTTTGTTGATGCAATCCTAAGGACTGCACTGGCTTTTTTGGTAGCTGCAGCACACTGCTGGCTCAAATATGATTGTCCATTAGGACACCAAGATCCCTCTTACAATCACTACTGTTAAGACAGGTACTATCTATTTTATACTAGATTGCATTCGGTTTTACTTTTCGACCTTACTTTTCTCATCACAACAATTGCATTTTGTTGGAGACAGTGGTACCTCTACTTAAGAACTTAATTTGTTCTGTGATCAGGTTCTTAAGCATAGTTCCCTCTAAACTGAGCAGTGAGCAATCGCTCACTTAAAAATCATCATCAACTCAGAGTTTTTCAAACCTGCCCAGAAGCCGAGAGGGAAGGAGAGAGAGAGGAAGAGAGAGAAACAGATAGAAAAAAGAGAGGAAGGAAAAGAGAAAGAAAAAGAATGGGAGTAAGGAAGAGAGAAAGAAAATCAAAATCTAGTTTGAAACTAGCTCAACTATTTAAGTGGCATTTTGATATTGATAGAGTTGCCCTATTATGAGCTCACTGTTATAGACACACAGTACAGTATTTTATTTTGAAATTCTCTATTTATTTATTTATTTATTTATTTATTTACTTATTTACTTATTTACTTATTTACTTACTTACTTACTTACTTACTTACTTAATATTTCTGTGCCGCCCAGTCCCGAAGGGACTGCCGCTCAGACACTATACTTTTCCGCCCACCCCCCCAAAAAATTAGAGGGAACACTGTTCTTCAGTAGAAATATTCTTAAGTAGAAGCAATTTTTCCCATAGGAATCAATGTAAAAGCAAATAATGCGTGCAAACCCATTAAGAAAGAAATAAAAGCTCGGAATTTGGGTGGGAGGAGGAGGAGGAAGAAGAGGAGGAGGACAGTTGCTGCCGAAGGAAGAAGGCGAGGTGAGGGGAATCAAAACCCCCAAATCTTTAAGGCTTAAAAAAAAAAGAAGGACACTGAGGTGCTGAGGAGGAGCAAGCGCCACCAATACACCCGGCGCGAGGCTGCCTCCCATACACTGCCTCCCATACACTGGCTGCTGCTGCTGCTACCTGCTGCCTCTTCCTTCCCATGCTGAAGGGCTCCCCGCTCCTCTTGTTCGCTTGCTTTGTAGCTGGCACCTTTCCTTCGCTGTGGTGACTTCTCGGCTGCCCAGAGCAAAGGGAGCATTTCTTTTCTCTGGGTGCTGGCAGAGGTTTATTCCCTGTCCAAGTGCCCAGAGAAAGGAAAATGCTTCATTCGCTCTGGACTGCCAAAGCCTCCTTAGGTGCCACCAAAAGGTTCCTCTGGCAGCCCAGATGGCCGGGATTAAAGGGGGAATGGCAGGAAACTGGCCGGGCCTTCGTGACGCTCTCAAATTTCCTGGGAAATTATTCCAGGCTCGGGTTCTTAAGTAGAAAATGGTTCTTAAGTAGAGGCAAAAAAGTTTCTTATCTAGAAACGTTCTTATGTAGAGGCATTCTTAAGTAGAGGTACCACTGTATTAAAGTCTGTCAAAATCCGTTTTGTATCTTGAATCTAGGTTCTAAAGTGTTGGCTACTCCTTCCATCTTGGTGTCACCTGCAAATTTAATGAGTTTTCCCTCTATCCTCTCATCTAAATTATCTATGAAGACATTGAAGAGTATTCCCAATTTCTTATTTGGATGAGAAGGCAGCACCATTTTGCCTAAACCTAATTGTTGCTGCCCATAGAGGCTTAACTGTAGTTCTAGTCAAGCATAGAACTTGCTAGTTAATTATCATTCCACCTCACCCTGCACCCCTACTTTATGACCTGAATACTAGATAGATTGATGGGTGGGCTAAACTATCTGCATTTGCCTGTCTGTGCCACACCACATCTTTAGTACTGTAATTGGTAGTTACTTTCTCTGGCAGCAGATAACCCTCAGTGGATGAGGAAATAAAGGCAAGAGAAAAGGTCAATCATTTTACTTAAATTATCCAGGATTAAAACAGGGCAGCATCACTTGCCAGCTTCATTACTCAAAAAGAAAAGAAATTGTCAGTGAACTCAGCACAGGTTTTGCCAGCCTGTTTCTCTGCCAAATCATACTTTAGAGCAATGCTTAGCCATTGTAACGCTCTCTATATGGGGCTACCTTTGAAAAATGTTCGGAAACTTCAGATCGTGCAGAATGCATCTGCGAGAGCAATCATGGGCTTTCCCAAATATGCCCATGTTACACCAACACTCTGCAGTCTGCATTGGTTGCCGATCAGTTTCCAATCACAATTCAAACCGTTGGTTATGACCTATAAAGCCCTTCATGGCACCGGACCAGATTATCTCAGGGACCGCCTTCTGCTGCACGAATCCCAGCGACCAGTTAGGTCCCACAGAGTGGATCTTCTCCGGGTCCCGTCAACTAAACAATGTCGCTTGGCGGGACCCAGGGGAAGAGCCTTCTCTGTGGCGGCCCTGGGCCTCTGGAACCAACTCCCCCCAGAGATTAGAGTTGCCCCCACCCTCCTTGCCTTTCGTAAGCTGCTTAAAACCCACCTCTGCCCTCAGGCATGAGGGAATTGAGATCCTCTTGCCCCCTAGGCCTTTACAATTCTATGCATGGTATGTATGTATGTATGTTTGGTTTTTATATTAATGGGTTTTTAATTGTTTTTATTATTAGTATTACTGTTTTATTGTTGCTGTTAGCCGCTCCGAGTCTCCGGAGAGGGGCGGCATACAAATCCAATAAATAAATACATAAATAAATAAATTTTAAGATACATGAACTTCAACTCTCAAAATACTTCAGCTACCGTAGCATTGGAAATGAAAGTCTATATTCTGGGAGTTGAAGTCTGCACATCTTAAAACAGCTAAGATTTGGAAACATTGCTCAAGATCAGGGGTGTCAAATTCGTGTTGTCATGACAGTGTCATGTGACGTATCAGGATTTTTTTCTTCCTTCAATTTGTGACATATCTGGGCTAAGGGCTGCAGGTTTGACAGCCCTGCTCTAGATCAGGGGTAGGCAACGTTGGCTCTTCTGTGACGTGCAGACTTCAACTCCCAGAATTCCTGAGCTAGCATGATTGGCTCAGGAATTCTGGGAGATGAAGTCCAGAAGTCATAGAAGAACCAACTTAAAAATTGGCATAAAGGTCCAGTAAATAAAAAACTTTGCCTACTCCTGCTCTATATGAAAGCACTGTAACAGTGGTTGTACTCTAAATGTGGACAAGTCAGTAGGTTTTTTGAATGAAAAACCGGATAATTTTGTTTTAAATATTTTAATTTTTTTTAAATTTCTGCTCAGTCAGGGTGAATGAAGATATGCAGCTAGCAGATGCCTTACAGGAAAAAACAGCCATTCTACAAAGTCAGTCGCCTGACAATTCTCCACTGCAATTAAAAAAGAAGTTGTGAACTTCTTCTGTCATTGAAAAAAACCTCCTGGTTAAGAAAGATAAAAGAAGAATGTTCCTGTATCCATGTGAATAATTCAAAAAGAGAAATAACGAATATGTTGTAGATCTAAATGGGAATTAAAACTGGGACTCAATACTTCAATTTACATTTATACTTGTTTCCTTATACACCCTTCTTTCTGGCAGTATACATTTTCTGGAATGATTACCCAACATAAATTACCCCCTCAACCCACCTACATTGACACTGAGGGAGGAAGTGAAAGGTATGATTTTGTCTTCCGAATTGCACGTTAAGGACTCCTAAGCACTATTCTTTGGTCAGATGAGAGATTAAATAATAAAATCAAATGATTTACTTCTATCTATAGTTTGTGGTAGACTAAGAGAAGGTCCTGCTTAAGTTTTCATACAGAAAGTGTGAGCATTTTGGATGAAATCTCTGATTCTGAGTGAGTTTCACCCATTCCTCAGTCATCAGAAATGTTCACCTGCACGACACTGGGTATCTTCCTTGTTAATAATTATCCTGCCTGTTTCAAATCATTGCATTCACCTGACTTACTTCCAGGGGAATGGATGACAGGACTCAATAGAGTTTATATACTTTCTGGGTAGAGAATATTAGAAGAAGAGAGAGAGATCCTCTTAACATAGCTAAGGACTTCCTAAATGTGTCTGTCTCAGAGTGTGAAGGAATTGAAAGCAACAGAAAAGAGTTCTTGCCAGGGCATGTTTGCACAGGAATTAGTTACAGGTGGGGAAAGGCCATTTGTAATAAGGAGGAGTGCAATTTGAATTATCACAGGACAGGTTGAATACCAGTTGAACTGCAGGCACACAATACATGCAGGAAATAAAGGATGAGGAACTCCTTTGTGCTTGCCATACTGGTATTAGATAACATTATTTCTGATTCCAACAAACGTGTAGGACAATTAAACCATTGAGAGATTTTGCTACAGATAATTCCTACTGGAAAAAAGTCAAAATTATCATGGTCTGAGTTGACATCCAGACATTTTTTGGCCTCTCCTTTGCCTCCTATCCAAACAAGGATGGAGGATTTGCCTCACTGGGCTCTTCCTCTTGGCTATGTTAAAATGTTTCCTCCTTTCTTTGAAGTGGCCTTCATTGCTGAGATCACTGCAGTAACAAGAGCCAGTCTCACGTAGTGATTAAGGCACATGCCTAGAAACTGAGAGACCATGAGTTGTAATTGCACCCTAGGCAACCAGCTAGGTGGGTGACCTTAGTCTTTCTCGCTCCTAGGCAGCAGGCAACATCAAGGCACTTCCAAGAAATCTTGCAAAACTGCAAGGACTAGACCCAGGCAGTAGCCAGAAGTCAAAAACTGACTTGAAGGTCTCTGTGTGCACATACACACACACAAACAAACACACACACCAAGATCAAAGAATACTACAGACAGATGTACTTTGAAAGAACTTAAGGGAAGTGATTGTGAATTGTTTGGCTTTATTTCCATTCCCAACGTCAGTCACCATCCGATAGGAAAACATCTATCAATTGCTCTCCATTACACAGAATGGCTCTGGAAACTCTGGAGGACACAATAATGTGATATGATATGAAAATGTGAACTTGATGATCTAATTTGGCTTTGGGGACCCATGATCTGGGAAAAGGAACTTACTTCTGTCTGGCTACCATTTCCATTTTTTTAATTAAAGTGCTGGTATTTTTATTATTGAAAGTATTGACCAGAGAATGTGTAAGGGTTCCATAAGACAGTGTTTCCCAACCTTGGCAACTTGAAGATATTTGGACTTCAACTCCCAGAATTCCCCAGCCAGCATTCGCTGGCTGGGGAATTCTGGGAGTTGAAGTCCAAATATCTTCAAGTTGCCAAGGTTGGGAAACACTGCCCTAAGATACCATACCTGGGGATGATTAGGTCAAGTCATCAAACAGATAGCATCTCTCTCTCCCCCTCTCTCTCTCCCTTCTTATTTTGCCATGTTCATATGCAGGAAGTTCAGCCTGGTCTCTTCAATTTTCTCTTGCACACATTCTAGCTCATTTGCACACTTGCCTCTTGGTCTCCGACATTGTCACTGTTTTTTTGCTCTTGCAGACTTTCACCTGCCCTCTCCCTCTCTTCTACAATCAGCTGACAAAAGGGCTGTTGACAAGTTTGGGTAAGTAGACTCCCCTCTTTTCCTGCAACCCCCACTTTGTAGTTCATCATAGCTGACCTTCTCTACCAGTTCTGCTGCCAAAATGTAATAAAAGCTTTACCAGTCATTATGCAAAGGAAAAGCTGAAAGATCCAACGATTGCCAGAACTGCAAAGTATAATAAGCCTGTTCACTATAGCAGTGTTTCCCAACCTTGGCAGCTTGAAGATATTTGGACTTCAACTCCCAGAATTCCCCAGCCAGCATTCACTGGCTGGGGAATTCTGGGAGTTGAAGTCCAAATATCTTCAAGTTGCCAAGGTTGGGAAACACTGCACTATAGCAGTGTTTCCCAACCTTGGCTACTTGAAGATATTTGGACTTCAATTCCCAGAATTCCCCAGCCAGAATTTGGCTTGCTGGCTGAGGATTGCTGGCTGGGGAATTCTGGGAGTTGAAGTCCAAATATCTTCAAGTTGCCAAGGTTGGGAAACACTGCACTATAGGACCTTCAATGATTCTCTGCCCCCCATGTCTTTGCAAGAAGAACCTAGATAAGTTTGGCAAGAGGAGCAATTCCTGCCCTCTATAAACATAATTTTAAGTTTATAATTTGCCTTTGCATATACACATTCAGCTATGCAAAAGGTATTGGCTCCAACAAATTTCAGTGGTTAAGAATTGTAGGTTTAACGTTCTGCTTACCATGAAAGCTTTCACTGATTTACTACCTCGCTGAGAATAAGTCTGTCTATGGAAATAAAAAAGCATTCTGAGAAAATGAATACACCAAAAGATTACTGGGAAAAAATCTAAGTAAGGAACTTCATGATATTTTTAAAAATAAAAATTATTTCCAGTACTCATCATAACTGGCTACAGAGTGAAGCCTGTTTAATGGGAGTCCAGGATTATTTTTTCATGCCTCTTTTTAGTTCATGATTTTAATTTTATAAATATACAGTATTTGTTTTTTAAAATGAATTTAAATGTTTTTATTATTGTTGTGAGCCGCCCCGAGTCTTCGGAGAGGAGTGACATACAATTCTAATAAATTGAATAAATTGAATTGAATTGAATTGAATTGTTTTCATTCTCATTCTGTAAGAAAATTTCTATCTGTTAGAAAAGCTTTCATTTTTTTCTGTACTGAAATGTACCAAATGTATTGTGGCTCAGCTCTCAACAAATCTGCTATTTCATTTTTCCTGTTTCTAATGACAGGACTGGAAAGAAATTTGCACAAGATTATTTTATATACCTGTAGTTAGGACAATATATTAAGCTCCAATCTTATTCTGTTGCTAGGTTTTATAATATAAAACTATCCTCTCTTTTTTAAAAATATATTTTATTGGCTTTTGCACACACATAACACAATACAAACAACATACAACAGTGCTCTGTGCATGTGTCCCATCACCTGACTAAACATACATTTCCCACCACCAATTGGGGGGGGGTGGTGTTTCAATTATTTACGAGTATATATTCTGTTATTTCCTCAGCTCTGATTTGCATTTATTTACAATTCAAAGAGTGATTTGAGTTTATTTTTTACCTTTTCGTCGCAAATTTTACTTAACATATAATCCCTCACCTTGTCCCATCGTTCCATCAGTTTCTCCAGTTTGTTTTCATTAAAGTTGTTTAATCTTATTTCCATAATTTCAAAGTGAATGTGATCCACCATATACCATGTAAAACTATCCTACCTTAGCAATGTCATACATGACAGAAATTTTAAACTCCCAGTCCATGAAGGTTCCATCAGGGTAAGAGATTTTATCATTTAAGACATCCTGAGATGCAAACAAGAAAAGGAACTGCTGGTAAGAACATTCAAACAGTTTAATCCTGAAGAAGTTGCTGACAGTCAAATAATATCTTCATTCAGATCAATTAAAATAACACAAATTAATGAACTCTTGCTAAGCAATTCAAGGCAATTGAATAAAGACAATATTTTCTATAACGGGTAGGCAAAGTTGGCTCTTCTATGACATGTGGACCTCAACTCCCAGAATTCCTGAGCTAGCATCAGGGGTGGGCTACTGCCCGGATGGGGGAGGAATGCAGTGGGGTAGCGAAAATGGAGCTCCACCCCTGAGCACCCAATTGCACTGAAAGATATTGAAAGAAAATGCAGAGCATCCTGCATAAGCCACGCCCACATTGTGGTAGTTAAAATTTTGGGAGCCCTTCATTGGCTAGCATGTACTGGCTCAGGAATTCTGGGAGTTGAAGTCCACAAGTCATAGAAGAGCCAACTTTGCCTAGCCCGGTCCTAGAATAAAGTAGCTATTAGGAAAACTCAATTTTATTTCCAGTTCAATTCAGATATCAATTTAGTGATTCTGTTTTTCCTGAAGTTACTTTGATCCCAGTGGACAGTCATATCTGAATACAGTTGGTGACCAGTAATGAGTTCCTACCAGTACGGCAAATTGCGTGCAGCTCCACATCTCTGGTGTGTGCCCAGGCATCCGACTGAGATGAAGCAAAATCTCAATCAGATGCTCATGCGCACGCCGGGAACACGAGCTGCGCGCAATTTTCCGTACTGGTAGGAACCCACTACTGTATGGTGACAAAACAGAAATAGCTCTCCATGTTTGTATCCTTTTTAAATGGCCATTGTGGTTAAACTGTTCAACAGGAGGACAAACCTAACCCTGCAAGCCTTTAATACCTGCCCCCAGAAACCCAACTGGTAATTGACAGGTATCTCTGAGAAGGTGGGGGAAAGACTATACTTAAAACATTAGCAATTGTGTAAATTATTGCTTTTCACAATATATTGTAGTTAAGTTAATTCCAGCTGGAAATTCTGGGAACGGTACTTCTAATACCCTGGAGGACACCAGGATGGAGAAGATCTTTTCATTACTGGTCTGTCTAAGAGGACTGAACTTTTATCTTAAATTGAATACTACAGAGTATTCACTTTGTGGTTAAAAAGAACCTCAAATTCTATCTGGAATATTCCCTACTTCCTAACATGGAAGAATGAGCCCTTTTCGTTTCTCCTTATGACTTCTAAAATATCTAGTTCACAAAATCTAGTTCTTAATGGCAGATTAAAATAAAGTAAAATAAAGTAATATATTAGAGAGAGATAACTGACACCTGGAACTATTTGATTTGCTTCTGAATGCCAATCAATGTCATCTTCTTTGATGTATGGTGGGTTTGTGGTATCCTTTTCTTATTACCTTCCTGTTCTTCATAATTAAAGAAACATCTCATTTATTCTGAAAGATCTCCAAAAGTACTCTTTCTCTTGCAACCACCACTAAACCCTTTTCTGATTTAGAAATTCTTTTGTTTTTCTACCTTCTTTCTTTGTGTCTCTATGGTAACATGACTATGGAACATGGGGAGCCTATAGGACAGCACAGTCGTTTCATTAACATTTTAAACCACCACCACCAAATTAAATGAGTTATAAACAGACTGCTATTCTTCTGTAGTGCTCCCCTTGACCCTCACTGAAAAAAACCTTCTTTAAAGATGAAGGTCAATGTGTCTTGATACAAACTAACCAGTGAGTTATAAATCTGTTTACCCGCAATGAGCCCCTTTCACAGTACTCAATTACTCCGTAGATCATTGTGTCCATCTTGACTGTTCCATAGAACTTAGTCAGGTTGTAATAGTCAATTTGAAGAAGCTGGAGAAAAGAATTGCATTTATTAGAAGCAGATAGTTACATTTAAAGCAATATACAATATTAGGGATAAAAAGTATAAAATCTCTCAGTCTTTCCTACGGCACGGTGATAATGTATTTTGTGTTGCATCTTGTAGATTTACAACTGTATGGTGATTAAAATATTTGCAAAAATTGCACAAGATGCATATTTTTTGGAGATGATTAACCATATCTAGAAAGTTAAGTTCATTTTGTAGATGCTCTAAAAATGCCTGTCATGCTGGAGGTGCATAGTAAATAATGAAATAACTCTTTACTGGAAGAGAAATTAAAGTTGCTGTTCTCCCATCTTAGATTAATACTTTCTTGCTTCTGGCCAGATGAGTACTTCTTAGCAATGTACAGAACTATGGTTAATACATTCCCCACTTTTATTTTTGGGGAATGCTTAAAGGGTCTATTTAGGATTCAGAAATAAATTTAGAAATAAAGAAGGAGAATGGTGTTGTTGTTTTTTTAGCAAGCCCATTCTACAAACACTATGTAGAATGGCTGCAAAATGACTTAATACAATTCAGAAACTGAGCTAACTCATAAATGCCTTTAAACTGACTTGGCATAGGGTAAAAAAGTTCAAAGGATTAAAATCAGTAATATAAGGATCAAATTTGGGGGAAAAAATTCAAACTTTTCAGCAGTTTCCCCTTAACAGATGGATGGGAGGCCTATTAGGTTGTCCTGTCCTAAGTGCCTGATGGGCCCAGTGTGTTGTTAGAGGGAAATTATTTTTTTCTTAAAGCTCTTACATGCAGCTTCCGAAAGGCTAAAAGCTAGGGATGACCTTATATGGAGGGCTTTTGATGGGATAGTATAAATATCCTGGGTCTTCTGTGTTTTCTGTTGGCTTTCAGTACTATCATGCAGTTAAAGGTACTGGTTATCACCTTTAAAACACTTTATGGTTCATTGGCACAAGATCTCATTATTGTGAGACTACCTCTCCCGAAGAATATCTTCCCATTCCACTAGATCAGGTAAAACACTTTAAAACACTTTATGGTTCATTGGCACAAGATCTCATTATTGTGAGACTACCTCTCCCGAAGAATATCTTCCCATTCCACTAGATCAGGTAAGATAGACTGGCTCCAGATCCCTTCCCAGAAATCCCGCCACTTCAAATCTCAATCAACAAATGCTCTGTCTTACACATTGGTAAAAGGAATCAGAATACTAAATATGTACTTGGAAGTAATGAACTCATAGCTGACCCTCACTCTGTCAAAGACCTTGGAGTATTCGTATCCAATGACCTAAATGCCAGAGCTCACTGTAACAACATTGCCAAAAAAGCACTAAGAGTTACAAACCTAATCTTACATAGTTTCTTCTCCAGAAACAATGAACTGCTAACCAGAGCATACAATACATTCATCAGACCAATACTTGAATACAGCTTGCCTGTATGGAACCCACATTGCATAACTGACATTTGAGAGAGTCTAGAAACATTTCACAAGAAGAGTCCTTCACTCCTCCTCTCGAAACAAACTACCATATTCCTCCAGACTTCAAATACTATGGTTAGACAATTTACAACGACGTTGCCTCCGAACTGATTTAATTGTTGTTCCTAAGATCATACACCATAACATCCTTCCTGATAGTGACTACTTCAATTTCAACAACAACAACAATAACACAAGAGCACGTAATAGATACAAACTAAATGTAAATTGCTCCAAACTTGACTGCAGAAAACAGGACTTCAGCAACAGAGTGATCAATGCCTGGAATTCACTACCTGGCTCTGTTGTTTCTTCCTCTAACCCCAAAATCTTCAACCTTAAATTATCTATTGTTGACCTCTCCCCTTTTCTAATGAACTCAATCTGTATAGTCTGGAGGACAGAAGGAAAAGGAGGGACATGATCAAAACATTTAAATATGTTAAAGGGTTAAATAAGGTTCAGGAGGGAAGTGTTATTAATAGGAAAGTGAACACAAGAACAAGGGGACACAATCTGAAGTTAGTTGGGGGAAAGATCAAAAGCAACGTGAGAAAATATTATTTCACTGAAAGAGTAGTAGATCCTTGGAACAAACTTCCAGCAGACGTGGTTGGTAAATCCACAGTAACTGAATTTAAACATGCCTGGGATAAACATATATCCATTGTAAGATAAAATACAGGAAATAGTATAAGGGCAGACTAGATGGACCACGAGGTCTTTTTCTGCCGTCAGTCTTCTATGTTTCTCTGTTTCTAAGTCTCTAAGGGGCGTGCATAAACGCACTATTGTGCCTACCGGCCCTGTCCTTCTGTCCTAATATCCTTTTTATCACTTCTGTATACTTTGTTATGTTAATACAAACTATAATTCTATACTTGTTTGACTAAATGAACAAACAAACAAACAAAAAATAGTGGGACCTCCAAAGTGTGTTTTTTCCATGGTTGTCCCTGTCTTGGGGAACACCCTCCTCTTGGTGGTTTAACAGGCCTCCATCCATTTAGCCTTTTAAGATTGGGTATACTTTTTATCAAAATGCTGTGAATAGAATAGGAATAGGAATAGAAATAGTAGAAATAATAGAAATTGAAATAGGTAATTGAACCTTGCTGCAGGGCATCCTAAGGGAAGATTAAATGGAGTGTTTGCATTTTTGTTTGATTATTTTTTCTTTTGTTGTTTTAGTTATTGATTTTACTGTTGTTATGAGCCATCCTGAGCTGTTTAAGATGGGTGACCATCATAGTTCCCTCTAAGCTGAGCAGTGAGCAATCGCTCAGTTAAAAATCATCATCAACTCAGAGTTTTCCAAACCTGCCCAGAAGCTGAGAGGGAAAGAGTGAGAGGGAAGGAGAGAGAGAGGAAGAGAGAGAGACAGTTAGAAAAAAGAGAGGAAGGAAAGGAGAAAGAAAAAGAATGGGAGTAAGGAAGAGAGAAAGAAAATCAAAATCTAGTTTGAAACTAGCTCAACTATTTAAGTGGCATTTTGATCTTGATAGAGTTGCCCTATTATGAGCTCACTGTTATAGACACACAGTACAGTATTTTATTTTGAAATTCTCTGAGGCAAAACAGGGTGGGTTTTTTATTTATTTGTTTGTTTATTTATTATTTCTGTGCCGCCCAGTCCCGAAGGGACTGCCGCTCAGACACTATACTTTTCCGCCCACCCCAAAAAAAAATTAGAGGGAACACTGGTGACCATATCAACATTTTAAATAAATTAAAAATAAAAACACATGCAAAAAGTTGTACTCTAGCATTCCTCAACACGGTGTATTGCTTACCTTATTCAGAGCTATTTTCTGTTTCTCTGTAAAATTTCCATCATTGCGTTTGAAATCCTTCAGGATTATTACCTAGAAAATGAGAGCAATTGGAAGAAAACCATAGGAAAGTCGCAACAACCTATCACTAATGTCTACAATGTCTAGAGTAATAGTTTATAACAATGGTTAAATACCATCACAAATGCATTACATTTTACAAACAAATTGATATTTACACTGATCCATAACAAGCAAATGATTTTTTTTAATTTTTACACTCATTGCTCGTTATTTAGGATTGACAAATTACAAAGGAATTATTTAAGAAAAATTTCCATCAATTTTTTATGCATTCAGTTTTACAACAGACTGGGAATATGAGCAGCATCTTGAAATCTGTCTTGCAAAAGAGCATCAGATTGTTGGGGTTTTTTTTATGAAGGCAAGCAGAAGAGAGAGACTGGGAGTAAGAATACCTTCTTATCGTATTTGCCTTGACGCAGCCTTTGAGCAGTATCCCGCCTTTTGTCTTCATCAATCTGAGAAACAAGAGGACTCCTTTAGAATTCTTCAGTAAGGTCAGTGTCCTAACTAAAATGCAATGCCCAGTTGCTGGAAGGTTGTCAGGGGAAAACAGATTCAAAAATACTACCCATAATGATATTTTGTGCATCAAGTGATATCGTATAATAAATGCAATTTCTCCTTTATTTCTCATGCTTATCTCAAGGTCAGAAGCCCCAAGGCACTTCCAGGTTGAAAGGATGAACTAGAGACATCATCATTGCCAGGGGATGCCCAGCTGGGGGCTCTTTTATGTCCCCAGCAGAAGCTGGAGTGAAGAACAAGAACTCACCCTGCCCCAAAGCCGCACTTGGACCTCCAACCAGGGTCCTCCTAACCACATGAGCCACTGTGCTCCTTAGAAGAATATAGATGACAACACTTAATGCCTAAGCAAAATCAAAGCCATAACAATTGGTAGTCTGATTCCTAAGGCAAACACTTTTGCATAAAGCAGAGGGAGCTAATAGATAGCCTTTGTGTCCCACAGATAAAATCAATAGCATTGCAAGTTTGAAACTCACTGTCCTTGGGACTATACATAGGTCCTGAAAGAGCTGTAACCAGCAAATGGGAGAAAGGGAAGGGAATAAAATAAGATCTGAATTTCAGGTGAAGCTGCAATTAAGAGCCCCCCCCCCCCACAACGTGTTTTTCCAGTTCCCCACTAACTAATTGTTGAAGACGGGAATGTATGATGTCATACTCAGTTCAGCCTCCTGGAAAGGTAGCCTGTCCGTTCTTGTTTATCTCAGATGAGATAATGCATTGGCCATTTATTGTAAGCCACCCAGAGTCCAAGTGGAGTTGGGCAGCATATAATTTTTTACAAATAAATAAAATAAATAAAGGGCACGAACTCTATCCATATCATTTCATTTCAGCAACTGCTGTGTTTTTACTCCTAAATACTGGTAATCTACAGTAAGTCACTGGTTCCCAACCATTTTTTGGCCATGCCCCACCTAAGCATCTCTAAAATCCTAATGACCACCCCCTCCCCGTGACATATAATTCTTATTATTCAAAAAACGAACTCCTACTCAGTCAGAGGAAGCCTAAAAGGCCATTAATTTGGCTTAAACAAGGTTCCAATTTCCCCCATTAAAAATCAAATTGCCCCCCATGGGGCCTGGGCCCCACGTTGGGAACCATTATTCAAGTCCTTGCAGCATATCTCTCTCCGTGGCGCAGTGGGTAGAGCGCAGTACTGCAGGCCACTAAAGCTGACTGCTAGATCTGCAGGTCAGCGGTTCAAATCTCATCACTGGCTCAAGGTTGACTCAGCCTTCCATCCTTCCGAGGTGGGTAAAATGAGGACCCGGATTGTGGGGGCAGTATGCTGGCTCTGTTCAAAAGTGCTATTGCTAACATGTTGTAAGCCGCCCTGAGTCTAAGGAGAAGGGCAGCAAATAAATAAATAAATGAATGAATGAATGAATAAATAAATAAATACAAAATTAAATTAAATTAAATTAAATTAAATTAAATTAAATTAAATTAAATTAAATTAAATTAAATTAAATTAAATTAAATTAAATTAAATTAAATTAAATTAAATTAAATTAAATTAAATTAAATTAAATTAAATTAAATTAAATTAAATTAAATTAAATTAAATTAAATTAAATTAAATTAAATTAAATTAAATTAAATTAAATTAAATTAAACTAAACTAAACTAAACTAAACTAAACTAAACTAAACTAAATTAAATTAAATTAAATTAAATTAAATTAAATCTGCCATTTTGCCCATGCTGACCATATTTGCATATGCATGGGACACTTGTAGATGCCAAATCTATCTGCTGCACCATTCCTTTGCAAGATTTATTGATTAGAGATACTTGGGAACTGGGATGAAAAGGCAATTGAGGGGAAGAATGATAACATTGGCCACTATCTGTAAACTAATGTTACTGTTTCTATCACATCGGGCAGATTATAGTAGAAAAGGAGAATGTCTACTTGCTTTATGCAATCATGAGGAAACTGTTGATGCACATATAATGATCTGAGCAGTTAGCCTTATTGCAGAACAGAAGTCTTTATAATGTCAGAGCGATGTTATCAGATGTACCATTGTGAAGAATGCACAGCTTACTTCATATGCTGTGGTGATAAACTTTTGCCAGACATGGCTGTCACTTCTTACCTTCAGACTAACATGACTTGACTCGTTAGTATTCAATGGTAGTATCTTTTCAGGTGGAATATGGGCCCATCTCTTCTGCCGCAATTGATTGGCTCTTCTGTACTTCCTGAAAATTTAGAAGCATTATAGAAACAATTCTGGAAGTATTAGAACCTGGGATTTTAGGAAGATAAAGCTGTGTTGACATTTTAACATATTTACACATACATACAATACGGCATCTAACTGAGGAGGGGGAGAGTGGAGAAAGATCAACATCGAAATGGAGGATGCTGGCTCTTTGCAAACTTCAGCTATGGAGCCCAGGCAATCAGATGAATAACTAAAGCTTGCAAGGAGACAGCATTCTCTATTTTGTCGCACAACTTTTGGAGCTGACTTTTGTTTTTCTTTCATTGAAGGGGAAAAGCTGCGGGAAATTTTCATTTCCTTGCTTGCTTCAGTTCCTCCACTCTTCATCCTGAAGTCTACGTCAGTTTTAAAAGGGATAGAGCAGTGTTTCCCAATCTTGGCAACTTGGAAATATTTGGACTTCAACTCCCAGAATTCCCCAGCCAGCATTCGCTGGCTGGGGGATTCTGGGAGATGAAGTCCAAATATCTCCAAGTTGCCAAAGTTGGGAAACACTGGGATAGAGGTTGGAGAGCAGAAGAGAGATTAGTTTTAACTCCCAATTAAGGTGGGAGGGGGGAGATCAACCAGTCTGTCCCTCCCAGCTTTTTAATTTTTTTATTTTAACATTGAAGAAATTTAGTTTCCTGGAAGTGGGGGAGAAAGGGAGGGGATTAAGCAAGAGAAAGGTTTGGGAAAGCTTGCCCCGAAGCTTCTTTTTATGCAAGGGCCAGCTTCCCAAGGCCTAGAGAGGCAGGTGGGCTTTGTAGCCTCCCAATGGCCAGTTGATCGGTAGCCATCTGATGGTGCTCTGAAAAGCTAAGAAACTAGTCCTTTTTTTGCCCCAGAAAGGCAGGGCACCTTGGCAGGAGGAAGGACAGGGGCAGAATTAGGAAAGGCAGGCATGCCCAGTATTTTCCTTCCCCATTGTTTCTCTCTTGCAAGATAACTGTGTAGGTCAGTGATGGCGAACCTTCCTTTCCTCGGGTGCGGAACGAGTGTGTGCACATGCTATCGTGCATGGATGAGTGCCCACACCCATTATTATTATTATTATTATTATTATTATTATTATTATTATTCAAGTGCTTGCAGGCATATCTCTCTCCATCTAATAAGAGCCCCTCTTTGGAGAGGGGTGAAATACAAATCTAATAAATAATAATAATAATAATAATAATAATAATTATTATTATTATTATTATTATTATTATTATTATTATTATTATTCAGGTCCTTGCAGGCATATCTCTCTCCGTCTAATAAGAGCCCCTCTTCGGAGAGGGGCGTCATACAAATCTAATAAATTATTATTATTATTATTATTATTATTATTATTATTATTATTAATTAGATTTGTATGCCGCTCCTCTCCCAGACTCTAGTCATTATTCAATGTCTAGAGAGGGTGAAAACAGCTTCCCTCGCTCCCGGAGACCCTCTGGAGGCTGGAAACGGCCTGTTTCCAAACTTCTGGTGGGCCCAGTAGGCTCATGTTTCACCCTCCCCAGGCTCCAAAGGCTTCCCTGGAGCTGCAGGAGGGTAAAAACACCCTTCCCCATCCCCTCAGAGGCTCTTTGGAAGCCAAAAATACCCTCCCAGAGCCTCCGTGCGAGCCAAAAATCAGCTAGCCGCCAAACACCTGCATGTTAGAGCTGAGCTAGGGCAACAGCTCGTGTGCCAGCAGATATGGCTCCATGTACCACTTGTGGCACCCATGCCATAGGTTCGCCATCACTGGTGTAGGGGGGTTTGCACACAGGCTGGGGGATAGCTTGAGAGGCCCGAAACAGGTGGGCTTGTGCCTGAGCACGTCCTTACAGGATCTATTCAACTTTAACTTAAGCTTCACTTAACAACCCATGAATTCATTTAAAGAATGTGTTGGGAAGAGCAGGGATGACTAGTTGTTACTTTAGACAGGTCGTTTAACATTGTTCTGACTTTTGACACTAATGGGCAGGCTCCATTATGGTCGTAACGTGAGGACTCAAACTGAGGTATTCAAATTGAGCCTTTGAATTGGCCCTTCATCAAAAAAATGGGGGGAAACAATGGTAAAATTCTGTGGGGGGTAAGTTAATATATTGTTTTAAAACTGAGTCATAGCTGCAATTAAGAAGATTAACAGTTTTTGTTATTTTGACTGAGGTTTATTTTTCTTGCTTTATGTTGGATTAGCATTTGAATTTTGCCTTTTATTTTCTTTTTATTATACATCATAACAGGAAAAATAATGAAAGACAAGTAAATTGCAATTATAAATTTGAATCTTGTCAAAAAAAAAATAGTAATGGGATTTATGCAGTCTAAGATATTTGTGCGGAGTATTATTATTATTATTATTATTATTATTATTATTATTATTATTATTGCAGAGGAAAGACTTGAAAGAAGGTGAAGGTATCAGTGGGCAGATGTGGGCCTTCCCAGTCTGAGGTCATCCAGATGTGCTGGACTACAAATTCCCTATTTTTAGCCCAAGGGGGACAATGTAAACAATCATATCTTACCTTAGCACCAACAAAGCAATGATCAGAACTACCACCACAACTGCAGCAAGTGTGAAAACAGCTACGATCAGCACTTGGGGACCTATTAAAAAAAGGTCCATCCATCCCTCTTAAAAAAAGAGGGATGGATAAATATCCTTAAAAACAGTTTAAGAGGTAAATCATAGTACAGGGGTACCTCTACTTAAGAACGCCTCTACTTAAGAACTTTTCTACATAAGAACCAGGTGTTCAAGATTTTTTTGCCTCTTCTTAAGAACCATTTTCTACTTGAGAACCCGAGACCGGAAAAATTTCTAAGGAAATTTGAGAGCGGCACAAAGGTCCAGCCAGTTTCCTGCCATTCCCCCTTTAATCCCAGCCATCTGGGCTGCCAGAGGAGCCTTTTGGTGGCGCTTAAGGAGGCTTTGGCAGTCCAGAGTGAACAAAGCATTTTCCTTTCTCTGGGCGCTTGGAGAGGGAATAAACCTCTGCCAGCGCCCAGAGAAAAGAAACGCTCCCTTGGCTCTGGGCAGCGGAGGAGTCACCACAGCGAAGGAAGGTGCCATGTATTGGAGGTGCGTGCTCCTCCTCGCTGCCTCAGAGTCCCTCTTTTTTTTTTAAAGTCTTAAAGTTGTGGATTTTTTTTATTCTCCTCACCTCACCTTCTTCCTTCGGCAGCGACTATTCTCCTCCTCTTCTACTTCCTCCTCCTCCCACCCAAATTCCGAGCTTTTATTTTTTTTCCTAATGGGTTTGCACACATTATTTGCTTTTGAATTGATTCCTATGGGAAAAATTGCTTCTACTTAAGAACGTTTCTACTTAAGAACTTGGTCACGGAACGAATTAAGTTTTTAAGTAGAGGTACCACTGTATAACAAAATAAACTTGTATTATTATACACAGCCTATACAAAAAAAAATTTACACAACAACCATTTTGAGCCACTGTTTTGAAGGTACTGCAATGAATTGAGTCCTCCAAGAAATTAGAAAGCTCTCACCATCAGAGATTTTGGAAGTAAACTCTCAAACTGCTATTTTGTCAGGGGGAAAAAAGTTTGGCCTAACAGTACTCCTGGATTTGTAGCATATTTTGTCTTAAGTGGTTTGGTTGGATTGGTTTTGTCCTAATGTGTACCCTAAATGATCGCCAGGTTGATTTTTCACATATTTTGTCAGTCTTGTTAAAACAAGAGCTAAAATCCTTTTCTCCCTGCTCCCCTCCCCAGAGCTCTTTCATAGGGATGGATCTTCAGGGAGGAAAGGATTTCAGCTCTGGGCCTTTTCTCCACCATCCCAGAGCTGCTCCACCAGTGTGGAAAGGCAAGGAGAAAAAGATTTTAGCTCCGTGCCCGTTTGAATTCTCAGCCTACTTGGATCTTCTTTCTTTGTATCTCCATTTCTGAAGCCCTGAACATGTTATGTGGAAATCCATTCACTTAACAACTCTTGAGATCACTTCAAACTGAAACTGACAGTGCTTGGGGTCGTGGTTATTGAGTGAAGTGGTCACGTGATGTCTCATGTAACAACTGCTTTGCTCAATCCAAACTGCACAATCTGGGAAAACCTACCTCTGGTTACTTTTGAGAAAGAGAGAAGGAATGGATCACTCTCTAAAATGATTCTATGCTAAATTCTTTTGGGAATTTTTTGCATTTAGTACCACTTTGACAGCTCTTGACATTTACTTATTTTGCTTTGATACATCTACCCAATCAATCTACCTTTTCAACTATGAATCAGATTTTTAAAATATTCTGTGACAACAAGGTCAAACTTGTCAGAACATCTGGACTTAATGTTCCTATCAGAAAAGCAGGATGTTAGGTCAACAATAAATAGAGCACTTAACATGCTCAGGTACTTGACAGGTTACAACAATCTTGCCTGCCCTGTACCTTAAGCTGACTGACAGAGGGCCAAATACCTTCCAGCACATCTATATATATATAAGCAAAAACCATTCACACAAAAATCATGAAATCTCCAGAACCGTAAAGCCTACAAACTTAAAATTTGCCACATATGTTCCTCTTGACTTCTACATGCTCACTAAGAAAGGATTTTTCAAAATGACCATCGGAGCATGAGTATTTCTTATATTATTATTATTATTATTATTATTATTATTATTATTATTATTATTATTATTATTATTATTAACAAGCTCTGATGCTAAGGAGTTCAACTCCACTCTCCCCACCGGAAAAGAAATCTGATCCAAATGCAAAACATAAGCAGAGGAGTTTCAATTTCACTTTTGCTTTCACAGCAGAAAGCAGATTTACTACAGAATAGTTGAGCTAAGCCACACACAGACTCCTTCCTGTCTCCTTCTTACTCACACAGCAAATACTGTTTAAATTTGCAAACACCCTTCAACTGTCTCATCCACTAACAGGATGCTAGCTAGATGAATACCAATGGATGATGGGCAGAGGCAGGTTCCTCCCCTCACCCTTATTTTCCTCCTCAGTTCAGATGAATCTGTTCCTTCTATTGTAACAGTTAAAGGGGGGGGGACGCAGGAAAAGATTTACAGATGCAATTAGGAAAACACAAGTAAGGGAAGCTGCCTGTTTCTCCCATGGCCAGTTCTATGTGGCATGCTCCAGAGTCAATTCAATGACAGCCTAGTCATCCTCCAGCCAGACAGCAAAAACCAGGAATGTTGTTTACAGGGAGGTCCTGACAATTCATCTGAAGGACGAGTTGAAAGTCTATGCTATGCAAATAATGTCTTCATCTGTAACAGAAACGTAGCTTACCATCTCTAACAAAATAATACAGTCCCTTTTTAAACTACTCCTTAATCTTCAATCTTTAAGTGTCAATTTATCAAACCCCATCACATAGTTGCATAGCAAAGCACAGGTATCAACTAGTGATTAATATTTCTGCTATATGGCAAGATATTTCAGTAGGTACTGTATGGGTTGCATCACGTTCCAGACCTAATAGAATTTGATCAATTTAGCTTTTTTCTAGTTATTCTTTCCAAGTTAATCAGACCAAATAGTTAAAAGGCAATTACTTATTCAATCTTTACCTGCACAGTATTATTTGTGGGGATGATTCATTCTGTCATCCATTCTTTTAAAAATATATGCAAGGCCACCAGAATAAGGGGATTTACCAGGCAGAATGATTGATGCTGTCATCACTATATGCTGATTTACATTACAGTATTCAGCTCTACATGTTTTTGTTTGACTGCTTATCTAACAGGGTTGATAAATTGCCAAGGAGTAACTATGTTGTTCATCAAATACTGTACATACAGAAAATGACTCATGATAATTTGCAAACCAATACATTTATTACTATAAGCTTATAGCCAGCGGTGGGCTACGAACAGGAAGACTAAATTGTACTCACCGCCGCAGCTCACAAGTGCTTGCGGGGCCAGCGCGATTTTGCTTCTGCGCCTGTGGAGGTAGCAAAATTGCGCATAGAGCCGCAGATGCGCCCATGTTTCAGCATGCGCGGAAGCAAAAAACCCTCACCAAAACATGGGCGCAGCTGCAGCTCCATGTGCGATTTTGCTACCTCCACAGGTACAGAAGCAAAATTGTGCTAGCCCCACAAGCAATTACGAGCCACGGTGGCGAGTGCAATTTAGCGTTCCGGCTCATAGCCCACCACTGATTATAGCCCACTTCATTCTATGTATGAAACATATGACTATGGGGAGGAGTAAGGAGGCACAAGTGCAAAATGTATGTCATAATGTTGCAACAAAAAAATGCATCTTCTCCTCATGATGCAAATTCAGAAAGACAAAGATGCATATTTCTTAATATTAGTGTCATCATGATTAGAAACAGATAAGAGGTGGGTTCCTCTCAGTTCGGTCTGGTTCTATGGAATTGGTAGTCACTTGGCAGTCTGGGTCATTGCCTGCCACCCACCTGAGCGCCACTACCTTGTTTTTGGTTTCTGTATATGCACAGAAGCTTTTTAAGCACTGCACATGGGTGTGCCCACGTGAAGTGTGTGCGTGGCGGACCCCTGAGTGGACCAGCAACAGGAGAAACCAGAACCCACCCCTGATCCAGATGGTTTTAACTTGCATTGGGATACAATCACACAAACAGAAAAGTATGGGGAAAATTGTCAGGCTCTTTGACATAGAAACATAGGAGATTGACGGCAGAAAAAGACCTCATGGTCCATCTAGTCTGCCCTTATACTATTTCCTGTATACTATTTTCCTGTATACTGCCCTTACACTATTGACCATTAATTTTATATCCTGCTTTTCATGGTTAGCCTATGCCAGATTTTCTTTTCAACCTTTTTCCTAACATCCTATGAAGTAGGACTGATGAGAGATTTTAACTGTCAGGATTTTTAATTTGTGTAGCTGGCAAAGTGCAATAATCCACTAGTAAGATCAGCTATTCTAGTTCTGATAGGAACCAATAACAAACAATCAGGCGATGGAAGTAGCAGAAATTTGAGGAGAACGTGACAATGTAATACTGGAATTCTTTATTGTAAGATAAAATAAAGCTGAGAGTAATTGAACACATATCTTTGATTTTTTTAAAAAGCAAACTCTAGCAAACTTAAAACCACAACAGGAGAGGATGGGGATAAACAATTTGGTTTCAGAAAAAAATTATCCTGCAACCTGCAGCTCCTCCACTGCAAAAATATATGGACAACTCATCTAGATCAAGGGAAACCTATAGATGCAATTTATATCGACTTCTGCAAAGACTTTGATTCAGTGGTCCATGACAAACTATTCCTAAAATTCAAATCCTATGGCATCTCAGGATCCCTCCATGCTGGATTACAGCATTCCTGTCAAACAGACAACAAGTGGTCAAAATAGGAAGTACCATATCCACCCCTGTCCCAGTTAAAAGTGGTGTTCCCCAAGGTAGTGTACTGGGACCAACACTCTTCATTCTCTACATCAATGACCTTTGCGATTACATCACAAGCAATGGTTCCCCTTCACCAGCGATGTAAAACTCTTCAACACCACCGACAACACAACTACTCTCCAAAAAGACCTGAACTCTGTTTCTGAGTGGTCTAACACATGGCAACTCCAAATCTCAACTAGCAAATGCTCTGTCCTACACATTGGGAAGAAGAATCTGAACTCCAAATACGAACTGAATAATAAAATTATCACAGATAATCCCTACTCGGTTAAAGACCTCGGTATACTAATAACAAAAGATTTAAGTGCCAAAGCCCACTGCAACAACATAGCCAAGAAGGCTTCAAGAGTTGTAAACCTAATCCTATGTAGCTTCTGCTCTGGCAATCTCACACTACTTACCAGAGCTTACAAAACTTTTGCCAGACCCATCCTCGAATACAGCTCATCTGTTTGGAACCCATATCGCATCTCAGACATTAACACCCTTGAAAATGTCCAAAGATACTTCACCAGAAGAGGCCTTCACTCCTCCACTCGAAATAGAATACCCTAAGAGACTAGACTTTCAATCCTGGGCGTAGAAATCTTAGAACTAAGACGCCTTAAACAAGATATAAGTATTGCCCACAAGATCATATGCTGCAACATCCTGCCTGTCGGCGACTACTTCAGCTTCACCCACAACAACACAAGAGCACACAACAGATTTAAACTTAATATTAACCGCTCCAAACTTGACTGTAAAAAATATGACTTCAGTAACCGAGTTGTCGAAGCGTGGAACTCATTACCGACTCCATAGTGTCATCCCCAAACCTCCAACACTTTACCCTTAGATTATCTTCAGTTGACCTATCCAGATTCCTAAGAGGTCAGTAAGGGGTGAGTACAAGTGCACTAGAGTGCCTTCCGTCCCCTGTCCTATTGCTCTCCTATATCTCCTATACCTTTCTTCTATTCCTATATCTCTTCTTCTATTCTTTCATTGATATGTTCTATTACTATATCTTCTTTTCTATTCTTTCTTAGATATATTTTACTATGTGTATATACCCACTAAAACCCTCATTGTGTATTGGACAAAATAAATAAATAAAATAAAAAATAAATATCCAAACAATAGCTAAGCAGAGCTACTCTTATTTATATTTCTGCACTGAAGGAAAGATCACATTGCATTGTCTAAATCAAACACATGCAACTATGATACTAGATGGTTTGGGCTAAGAGATAATAACTAGGCTAAAATCACCCAATGAATTTCCAGGATGACTTAATATGAAGTTAAGTATCCTCGTTTCCCCCCCCCCCCCCGATCCACTCCATCATTTCTTTTCATAATAGTTTATTAAAGGGATCTGTATTTTTTCTCTGTAACCTCAATTGTAAATATTTCTCTTTGCCAAATAATCAATTCCTCATTTGGTAATCCTATCAATTTTGGACAATTTTGGGCATGGAAATAAGAACCCTAATCTTTTTCCGGCAATTCATTATAGATTCTAAAGAGGTTTTCATTTTCTTTAACTACTCTATTTGTAGATATTATCTCTGTACAAAATACCTTAATTGTCTGAAATGCAAATATCTAATTCTATTCAGAAACAAGGACTTATTGGTAGTTTTCAGTAAATTCTAAATATAATTGAATTTAGAATTTAAAATAATCTCTATCCAAAAACCTACCAGAACTCATTTTTAGAACAATTCCAATAAATTTCACTCTATTTTATTGAAAGCAAGGACAATTGTAATGATATAATTATTTTATCAAGGTATACAGGTAATCCTCATTGGGCAAGCACAACTGGAACTTCCAACTCAGCCACTAAGCGAAATCACAACTGTACTTATGGACTTACTTTAGCTTTTCTTAGTTTTACAGACCTGCAAATTGAGAAACAAGGGCTATGCATAGTCAATGGCAAGCACACATCTTATTCTGAATTAGTTGTGAAATTAAAGGAGAACTTTGATGTAATCTAAGTCAAAAAAAATTATTTTGAGGGATATATTGTGTTCTGAACCAGATCTCATGAGAAGAACATAGTTGAATTCCAATATACTTATTTATAAATGAACTTTATTATAAATAAAGTTGTAGTATTAGCATCTAGTGACTTTTAATGTGCAGTGGCTTTCAAAGGCATGGTAGAAACATAATATTATATTGGAGCCCTGCTGGCACAGTAATTAGGTTTAGGTTTAGGTTTAGGTTTATTGGATTTATATGCCGCCCCTCTCCGCAAACTCGGGGCGGCTCACAACAATAATAAAAAACAGTACAGTACACAATACCAAATCCAATGCCCACCCATCCAGATTCCAATTGAAATTAATAATCTCATAAAAAAAACAAAAACAAAACAGTATATATAAAAAACAGGCACACAGTCAATCAATCAACAAAACAACATGGGCAAGGGGGAGGTGTTTTAGTTCCCCCATGCCTGACGGCAAAGGTGGGTCTTAAGGAGTTTACGAAAGGCAGGGAGGGTGGGGGCAATCCTAATCTCAGGGGGGAGCTGGTTCCAGAGGGTCGGGGCCCCCACAGAGAAGGCTCTTCCCCTGGGTCCCGCCAGACGACATTGTTTAGTCGACGGGACCCGGAGAAGGCCAACTCTGTGGGACCTAACCGGTCGCTGGGATTCGTGCGGCAGGAGGCGGTCCCGAAGATATTCTGGTCCGGTGCCATGAAGGGCTTTATAGGTCATAACCAACACTTTGAATTGTGACCGGAAACTGATCGGCAGCCAATGCAGACTGCGGAGTGTTGGAGTGATATGGGCATACTTGGAGAAGCCCATAATTGCTCTCGCAGCTGCATTCTGCACGGTCTGAAGTTTCCGAACACTTTTCAAAGGTAGCCCCATGTAGAGAGCGTTACAGTAGTCGAGCCTCGAGGTGATGAGGGCATGAGTGACTGTGAGCAATGACTCCCGGTCCAAATAGGGCCGCAACTGGCGCACCAGGCGAACCTGGGCAAACGCCCCCCTCGCCACAGCTGAAAGGTGTTTTTCTAATGTGAGCTGTGGATCGAGGAGGACGCCCAAGTTGCGGACCCTCTCTGAGGGGGTCAATAATTCCCCCCCCAGGGTAATGGACGGACAGATAGAATTGTCCTTGGGAGGCAAGACCCACAGCCACTCCGTCTTGTCTGGGTTGAGTTTGAGTTTGTTGACACCCATCCAGGCCCCAACAGCCTCCAGGCACCGACAGCAGTATTGTAGGCTACCTCTGCCCACAGTCTGGAGTTCGATCCTGATGGGCTTGAGGTTGACTCAGCCTTGCATCCTCCTAAAATTGGTAAAACGAGTACCCAGATTGTTGGGGCAATATGCTAACTTTGTAAACTGTTCAGAGGTTGCTGTAAAGCACTATGGAGAGGTATATAAGTGCTATTGCTATCAATATAGCTAATATCAGCTTTATGACAATTTATAATATATTTCATTCTAAATGTAATTACTGTTCAATCTGTACATTTTTATTGTGTAGAAAGGCTGAGAAAATTTATTTCTGCTTCAGAAAAAACTGAATGCTATTTGTTTTCTGGACCGGTTCTGGTGGGGGAAGGAGGGTGGAAATATAGCTCCACCGGACTACGGCTTAACATCAAAAAATATAGGAACCCCCCGTTGAGTCAGCAAATCTGTTTCAGAGTTCTGGGGAGGCGAAGTGTCCCCGTTCCTGGAAATCCTCGATTCGGCGGTGTTCGTGGCGGTGGCGAGCTGTTTGGCCACGAACACGCCTGGAGTCGGATTGGCGGAGACACGGAGGAATGGCGGCTGCCATTTGCAGCTGAGCCGCGCTTCCGGAAGTGAGTCGGGTGAGTCGGAGAAGGGAAGAGCGGCCAGGGAGAGGGAGCCAACCAAGAAACAACTGGCTTGGACGACCCAGACTTTGTGGGAAATCTTTTTTGGAGGAGGTCTCCTGAATCTGATGGTCTCCTGGGGGGGTCTTGAGTGTACAAGGAAGGACAGCTGACTGGAGGAGAGAGTGTGCACCGAGAGGAGAGGAGAGAGGGGAGAGAGAGGGGCGACGCCTGAAATTGTCCTGTCCCCACTGCATGGACCCGAGACGCCAAGGAGCTGTATGGTGGGAGCACCCGGCGCCGGAGGGACTATGGAGGAATGAACTAGTAGGAGGAAGAAGAGGAAAGAAAGAGGAAGGAGGAAAGAGGAACTGAGACTGAGACAGTGCCTGAAGTTCGCCGTACTGAGACCACAGGGAGTTTCTATTAAGATCTTATAAGACTGCAGAGAGTCTGGAGACCTGGAAGCATTGTAAGAGCAGAGGAGTGAAAGTGATTGAGAACCCAGAGAAAGACCTGAGAGTGCCAGCCAGTGGCAGTGGGTGGCACCAAAAACCTGAAAAACCTGAAGAACAATATGCTAGGACTTCTCCCTGAACATTTTTCCCCTGAACATTTCCCCCCCCAAAATTCACCTTTAAGAACTGGTGTCAGTGTTGCTGACTTGATGGATAATTGATTTTTAATTATTTCCTATACTTTTTAGCACTTTAGAACTTTGCACTTTACCAATTTTAATAATTAATGTTCTTTTAAGATTTTAAGAGTAACTTACTGCAATTTGGTATTTTAGTTTAGATTAATTGATTAATTATTAATAGGAATTTATGGAGTTTTTTAAATTAATTGCTAACATTTTAACTAATTTATTGGAGGGGAGATTTAAATTAGATGTATTATTGGAGTGGTTGTGATAATATGTATGATATGAGTGATTATTATGGGTGGGTTGGGTGGGATTTTGATATGGATGAAACAAATGAAAATGGTATGAATAATTTAATTAGTCTACCTGTCACTGGAGAGGCAGGAGGGGAGGGGGCACCGATGTCTGGTGTGGCGGAGGGTCAGAATATCCCAGTCTTGCTGGGGAGAGGCAGGTATGGCGGGGGCCACAGAGCTAGCCGTTCCAGGGGAAGAAGGGATCGTTGCTTAATAACGATCCCTTGTTCCGGCTCTGTGAACCCAACCTTGGATACTGTTGATAAGTGTAATTCTGGCCCTGGGCTCAAGCTGCTGCTACTCAATGCCAGGTCGGTGGTAAATAAAGCTCTCCTCATCCGGGATTTAATCCTGGATGAGGAGGCCGACCTGGCTTGTGTAACTGAAACTTGGCTGGGCCCGGAGGGAGGAGTTCCTCTCTCTGAAATTTGCCCAGCTGGGTTTCAGATATGGCATCAGCCTCGACCCCAGGGAAGGGGGGGGGAGGAGTGGCTATTATTGCCAGGGAGAGCCTTGGCCTACGTAGACTCAATCCTCCAGAGATTGCGGGTTGCGAGTCCCTCCTTGTGAAGTTCGACTTAGGGGTTCAGGTGGGCCTGTTTCTCACGTACCTGCCTCCCAGCTGCGTGTCACAGGCCCTGCCTGTGCTACTCGAGGAGGTAGCCGGGTTGGCGGTGGAGTTCCCCAGACTTATTGTCTTGGGGGACTTCAATCTTCCGTCACTCGGCGAAACCTCTGGACTGGCACAGGAGTTCATGGCCACCATGACAGCCATGGACCTGACCCAAGTAGTACAGGGTCCGACTCATGAGGGAGGGCACGCACCCGACATGGTATTCCTCTTTGAGCAACTGAGTAATGGTCTGAGACTAAGGGGCTTAGAAGCATTGCCTTTGTCATGGTCGGACCATTTTCTACTGCGGCTTGACTTCCTGGCTCCAATCCTTCCCCGCAGGGAGGCGGAACCAATTAGGTTGTTCCGCCCCAGGCGCCTGATGGATCCAGAAGGTTTTCAGACGGCGCTTGGGGTTATTCCAGATACACTCGTCCACAGCTCGGCTGCAGCAGAGGCTCTGGACCGAATTGCGCCGTTGCGACCTCTCCGTGGCGCTAGACCCCATAGAGCTCCATGGTTCAACGAGGAGCTCCGGGAGTTGAAACACCAGAAGAGACGTCTAGAGAAGCGATGGAGGAAGAGTAGGTCCGAATCCGATCAAACACTTGTAAGAGCTCACATTAAGACTTACAAAGTGGCGCTCAAGGCGGCAAGATGTGCGTATCATGCCGCCTTGATTGCATCAGCGGAATCCCACCCGGCCGCTCTTTTTTGGGTGACCCGCTCCCTTCTTAGCCAGGGGGGTGTTGGGGAGCTTTTGCAGAGTAGTGCCAAGGATTTTAACATGTTTTTCACTGATAAAATCGCTCGGATCCGGGCTGACCTCGACTCCAATTGGAAAACAGAGTCGACTGACAACGAGTCAGTCGAGGTGACTGGGGCACGTACTTGTCCACCTGTCTGGGAAGAGTTTGATCTGGTGACACCTGATGAAGTGGACAAGGCCATTGGAGCTGTGAGTTCCGCCACCTGTTTACTGGATCCTTGTCCCTCCTGGCTGGTTTCGGCCAGCAGGGAGGTGACACGGAGCTGAGTCCAGGAGATTGTCAACGCTTCCTTGGGGAGGGGGTCCTTCCCGGATCCCTACATGGAGGCACTTTTGTGACCCCTCCTCAAGAAGCCTTCCCTGGACCCAGCCATGCTTAATAACTACCGTCCAGTCTCCAACCTTCCCCTTATGGGGAAGGCTGTCGAGAAGGTGATGGCGCTCCAACTCCAGCGGTCCTTGGAAGAAGCCGATTATCTAGGTCCCCAGCAGTCTGGATTTAGGCCCGGCTACAGCACGGAAACTGCTTTGGTCGCGTTGATGGATGATCTCTGGCCGGCCCGGGACAGGGGCTTGCCCTCTGTCCTGGTGCTTCTTGACCTCTCAGTGGCTTTCGATACCATCGACTATGGTATCCTTCTTCGCTGACTGGAGGGGTTGGGAGTGGGAGGCACTGTTCTCCAGTGGTTCTCCTCCTACCTCTCCGGTCGTTCACAGTCAGTGTTAGTGGGGGGCCAGAGGTCGACCTCGAGGTTACTCCCTTGTGGGGTGCCTCAGGGGTCAGTCCTCTCCCCCCTGCTATTTAATATCTACATGAAACCGCTGGATGAGATCATCCAGGGGCATGGGGTGAGGTATCATCAGTATGCGGATGATACCCAGTTATACATCTCCACCCCATGTCCAGTCAATGAAGCAGTGGAAGTGATGTGCCGATGCCTGGAGGCTGTTGGGGTCTGGATGGGTGTCAACAGACTCAAGCTCAACCCGGATAAGACGGAGTGGCTGTGGGTTCTGCCTCCCAAGGACAATGCCATCTGTCCGTCCATAACCCTGGGGGAGGAATTACTGACCCCCTCAGAAAGGGTCCACAACTTGGGCGTCCTCCTCGATCCACAGCTCACATTAGAGAAATATCTTTCAGCTGTGGCGAGGGGGGCGTTTGCCCAGGTTCGCCGGGTGCACCAGTTGCAGCCCTATCTGGACCGGGACTCACTGCTCACAGTCACTCATGCCCTCATCACCTCGAGGCTCGACTACTGTAATGCTCTCTACATGGGGCTACCTTTGAAAAGTGTTTGGAAACTTCAGATCGTGCAGAATGCAGCTGCGAGAGCAATCATGGGCTTCCCAAGGTATGCCCATATTACACCAACACTCCGCAGTCTGCATTGGTTGCCGATCAGTTTCCGGTCACAATTCAAAGTGTTGGTTATGACCTATAAAGCCCTTCATGGCACCAGACCAGAATATCTCCGGGACCGCCTCCTGCCGCACGAATCCCAGCGACCGGTTAGGTCCCACAGAGTTGGCCTTCTCCGGGTCCCGTCGACTAAACAATGTCATTTGGCGGGACCCAGGAGAAGAGCCTTCTCTGTGGCGGCCCCAGCCCTCTGGAACCAGCTCCCCCCAGATATCAGAGTTGCCCCCACCCTCCTTGCCTTTCGCAAGCTCCTTAAAACCCACCTCTGTTGTCAGGCATGGGGGAATTGAAAACTTTTTTCTCCCTCCCCCCTAGGCTTATAGAATTTATACATGGTATGTTTGTTGGTATGATTGGTCTCTTAAATTGGGGTTTTTTAGATTACTTTTTAATATTAGATTTGTTACATTGTTTTTTATTGTTGTTAGCCGCCCCGAGTCTTCGGAGAGGGACGGCATACAAATCTAAATAAACTAAACTAAACTAAACTAAACTCTCAAAGTTTCCGTTTCTAAAAGGCATTGCAATATATTGAGAAAAGTAGCTATATATTACAGTTTTAATATGTATGTGTATGTGTATGTGTGAATATGTGTATATTCTTAGATATAGAACACTTGATTTTTAATAAAGGGATGTCTCCAGATGTAGAAGGGACCAATATTTATGAAATGGGAAACTGACAAATCCTTGCATTTTACTTATAGTAGTATATCAGTTTCCCAAGAACAAGAAATATAATTTATTATCTCAATCCTATTACTGAGATTACCTTGCAACATTGCTATGATTTATGAACTTCCCATTAGGAAGTTCAATATATCCAACTGAAATATTGCTCTTATATACAGCTCAATATGTGATTTGACTAGAGCTTGCAGTGCAGTTCTACTCATGTGTGTTTATTGTAACCTGATTGTAAGGCTGATTGTATTCATTGGGGTGCATTGTCAAGTGGGCATGCATGGACTGCAGCTTCTTTGCAACAGATAACCACTAGCCTAAACTTTATGGATCTTTAGATAGACCTAATTTCACCTTGCTCACTCAAGCATCTTCTTCCTATCAGTGTTTATCTCACTAGTACTTAGGTTTACAAACTATTTATTCATTGGACTAGCAAAACTCAGTGAAGATTTGTCAGACTAGGAAGGAAAAATTGCATTTCAGCTGTTACATGAGTTTCCTTAGTCTAACTTAAACTTTCACATTTTTAACATTGGGAAAAAGACTTCACCTCCAAAAATTTTATGATGATTCCAGATTAGCAATACAGAACCTCCCCCATCACAAAATGTCTAATTTTCTAAATTCCACCCACTTATCTTGTCCATATCACTTTACTTACTTTCTTCTATTAGAAATCTTGTAATAGAAGAAAATATGCTATTTTCCTACACTATATTGTTCTGTTAAAGTCTACTCTGTGCATTAAAAAGTGTCAGCTTTTAAACAACAAAATGGTCAATAAAATGTGATCAGAAGTTTGTAAACTGAACCAATAACCAGGTGTTCCAAAGGAATCTCTGAGATGATGAGCATCCTGGTAACTGGACCAAAGAAGAACATATTTGCCCCATTCTAGTTTTAAATAAAATTACAAGCTCACATTTAGAATATAAAATAGTAACGCCATATATTTCTGGTATGCTGCTGCCCTCTTGTGGCTATAACTATTCCAATGAGAAAAATCTGGACACCTGAACCCCCCTCCCCAATTTAAGATGTAATCAGAATATTAAAAGCAATTATTATTATTATTATTATTATTATTGTTGTTGTTGTTGTTGTTGTTGTTGTTGTTGTTGTGTGAATTTCTGATCAAAATGGGGAAATGAGATAAGGCAGCAAACAATGTATTATATTTTCAGGATTTTGATGGGGGGGGTTTCTTTTATTTTCTGCATTGGGAGAGGTAGAGCTCTTGCTTCACAATCAGAAGATTGTGAGTTCGATCCTAGGTAGAGGCAGATGTAGGGGTTTCCTGCATGGGCAGGGGGTTGGATTAGATGACCTGCAATGTCCCTTACAACTCTGTTAATCTGTTATAACTGTTTAAATAAACTTTTTTTTTTTGGAGAAAAATGCTACAAATGGTGTAATGAGAGACAGAACAGCAGTGTATGGAGCCACAATACTTAATGTCACAATTTAATTGGGCTTTAGATGGATCATTTTATTGGTACAGTAATCCCTCGCTACTTCGCGGTTCATCTTTCGCGGATTCGCTACTTCACGGGTTTTCAAAGGGGGCTTAAATCCATTAAATCCATTGAAAATTTTAAATCCATTAAAAATTCATAAAATTCTTCTACAGTACCACTGTACTCTATTAAAGAAACTGGTAGGATAACACATGTAGTTCCAGCTGAGAAACATTATAGAATGACTGTTTAATGCAAAGGGTGGGTTTTAAAAATCCAAATACTCGTTAAATACATAAAAAATATATTTCCTCTACATCACAGAAATGCATTTTTCACGGGTGGTTTTGGAACGCATCCCCCGCGAAAAACGAGGGATCGCTGTACTACATCTTAGGAAATATATACCCGAAATCCTTTTGGAATGCATTTTTGAACAAGATTTTTTTAAAAGAAAAAGAATAGTATCATTATTATACTGAAACTATGTAAGAGTTTGAAAGCTGCACATCAGCTATTGGGTAACATATAGGCAGTCTGTTCTCTGTCTGCATCCCAAATTCCCCATATATATCAGAATCTTGACATTTATTGATACCATATTTTCCCCAGAAATGGTGCATTAAATAGTATAGATCTGTCATATTTATGATGACAATAAAACCTGTATGGGAAATGAGACCTAGTGGAAATTATAGCATGCAAGATTAAAGTTTAACAGGAATCAGGAGTGAAACAAACAACTGGAAAATCCCTATCTACCTTTTGATAACTTCCTGAGCTAAATAAATAGTTTTCTGCTTATTGAGTCCTCTGTGTAAGGCCTTTAAATAATCTTCTGGACTCCAGATGTGTGAGTTTAACACAATTGTAATTTGGAAAAGACTAAGCTAATACTGTAAGTCAACTATCAGTTACTCCTACAGCTGACATTTAGAGGTGGGGGAATTGGGGGTCAAAGCATGTATATTTATATAATTCCCTCTGGGACAACAATTTTGAGAGTCATTCTAGGATACTGTAACATCTGCGGTTACGAGGATAGGGAAGACTATATAACATTTTATAAACTCTGCACATTCCTTACCTGTTGGGAAATTTATTGAGTAGATGAGGGTCACTTTTCTTCTAACACTACACAATATGACTCACAATTATGCTAAGAATTGAATGTGTTTTATCAGCCTTGCCTGTTATTCCACAGTAGCATATCCCAAAATAATCATTTGTTGTGCTACAGCAGCACTGGTTATGGTGAGGGTCTATAATAATTTCCAGCTGGGGACACATTTAGAATTTTGTGAATATACTATGTGTACCTATTGACAAAATTTCAAATGTATTCTAGCTTTTAAGAATATTATTTGACCTTCTATAAAATGTTAGAATGGCTTTAATTAGAAATTAGGGCAAAACAGACAAATAAGATACTGTACATTATATGAAAAGGTTTTACAATATCAGTTCCAAGTTTGAAAAACTCTAAAGTATGAACAGCCAAAGATGCTAACCATTTGTTACATTATTTATTATTATTATAGATTGTGTAGTTTCCTGTATCTTGAGTGTCTGAAAATTAATTTCCAGTTCAAAATACTCTTTCTAGTTCTCATATAATGGATAATACTCAGTCATGTGACCCTCCTAACCTTTCAAACTTATTTCTCAAGGTCAACTATAGTGTTTCCATTGCAAAAAAAAATCTTTATTTAATAAGCAGGTTTTTTTCTTCAATCTGGGAGGATAAAAGGAATGGCAAACAGGAAAATCATTTCTCCATCCAGGAATAAGCCAACTGCTATGAGCTCTTGATCATGCAGAAAGGGGATACTTACAAGTTAAACCAAATAAATTATTCAAATGCCTGAAACAGTTCTATGGTGGTATGTTTTGTACTTGATATTTATATTTGATTAATTATAAATCGCTTTGGAACTGAGATTGGCATTCAAAACAGAAAAAAACTTTATGAGAATATACAAATCTAAGTCAGGGGTCTCCAACCTTCCTTGGGGAATTCTGGGAGTTGAAGACCTCTAGGCTTAAAGTTGTCAAGGTTGGACACCCCGGATCTAAGTCCTTTTATCCTATTAGCAAATTTCATTTGTTCATTTGTGATTCACAGATGTTGTTCTCATATAACAGCAAAGTAATTATGTCTTGTTGGATCAAATCCTGGTTTCTTCCATTTTATCTATTCTTGTTTTGCACATTTATAGTTGGTTTGAGACTATAGGAAAAAGTTAACAACCCAGTCATTCAGAAAACCAAAAAGAATTGATTCTTGCTTGCAATTCATACTGTAGCAAGTAAGAAACATAATTTTGTTTGAAATGCACATAGCTCTTGTTTAATGGCCACAACTGTGACCGGCAACTTGGTCATTGAGCAAAGCAGTTAATGAACCTACAACTGTTCATACTTCCACTTTCCCTTGCTTTACAGACCTGCAAATACTGTAAATGAGATTAATAAAAAAAAGTTGCTTTCTCATTCCCTTTGCAACTGCAAATAGTCATTAAATGAGGCAGACACAGAGGTGGGCTCCTACCAGTTCGGAGCGTTTCTATAGAACCGCTAGTAACTTGGCAGCCTGGGTCGCTAGAACTGACAGCAACCCTGGCCTGCCACGCCCCTGAGTCGGTTCTCTTGAGGGCGACATAGGCAGCACCATCTTGTTTTTTGCTTCTCTGCATACGCAGAATATTTTTTTAAGTACTGCGCAATGCATCTCTGAATGAACCAGCAGCAAATTAAGCCGGAACCCACCCCTGGACAGACCCCAAACAAAGACTATATATATATATTACTTAGGCAAAAGGGATTGATACATTTTCAACAAGATAGTATTCAGAAGTGGCTCAAACAGATACATACATTCTCAACACACGTTATTAATGATAGTAATTGCAAATGACTGATTCCATTTGTAGATAACCTTCTTAAGAATTACCCGAGATTGGCTCACCACTGCTAGGAGTATCAGTAGGTAGCATGTGATTTTTCCAGATGAAGTTAGGCGTCTCTGTCTTCACGATGGTTTTGTTCAAATTTGTGTCGAACCATAGGAGGGGTTTATACTGGAAGAAGAAAAGAGAAGGAGGTTTCACTCTGAGGCTTCTTTCCCCTAGTTTACTGGTGATTAAAAGTAATTTTCTCAGGCTATTTCTTTGATCTTTTCAGTCTCTTTTCTGTATCCCACATATCTCATATTGAGCTCTTGTGTAAATTATTAGTCAAAGTAGAAAGGAGTCTTTTGCTTAAGAATCAAGCCCCTTTGATTTGCTTTATTGGATTTCAGGAAAAATCCTAGGAAGGGGTCAATGGAAAACCACCATTTGAAAACATCACCAAGAAAACTCCAGGGGCTTTTCTGGGCAGTCACTCAAAGGCACAACAAGAACAATAAAAGGAAAACATTTTCAATTTCATTTTAATCAGGCAACAATGATTACCAGTTTCAAATTACAGTGATACCTCATCTTACAAGCCCCTCGTCATACAAACTTTTCGAGATACAAACCCGGGGTTTAAGATTTTTTTGCCTCTTCTTCCAAACTATTTTCACCTTACAAACCCAAGCTGCCACCACTGGGATGCCCCGCCTCCAGACTTCTGTTGCCAGCGAAGCGCCCGTTTTTGCGCTATTGTGATTCCCCCGAGGCTCCCCTCCATGGGAAACACCACCTCCGGACTTCCGTGTTTTTGCGATGCTGCAGGGGAATCCCAGCAGCCCAAAAATGGGCGCTTCACTGGCAACAGAAGTCCGGAGATGGGGTTTCAAAGACTTACGTGTTATTGCGATGCTGCAATTTCGTTGAGGTTCCCCTCGCTGGAAACCCCACCTCCGGACTTCTGTTGTCAGCGAAGCATCCATTTTGTGCTGCTGGGATTCCCCTGCTGGGATTCCCCAGCAGTATCACAAAAATACGGAAGTCCAGAGGTGGGGAGCCTCAGTGGAATCCTAGCAGTGCAAAAACGGGCGCTTCGGCTGGCAAAAGGGGTGAGTTTTGGGCTTGCATGCATTAATTACTTTTCCATTGATTCCTATGGGAAACATTGTTTTGTCTTACAAACTTTTCACCTTACAAACCTCGTCCAGGAACCAATTAAGTTCGTAAGACGAGGTATCACTGTACTATAAATAGTTCATCAATTTTAAGCTATGGTTTAATATGTACTATATATATGTGTGTGTGTAACATATTTTGCTGATAATGAAAAGGAAGGGAGACAACTATTGATCTATTTTGAGCTTATTTGCCTTCATCAGGTATCTACACCCTTAGTGGGATTTGAACCTGGAGCCTCTGCATTGTAAGGCAGAGATCTTAGCCATTTGACTACAGGCTCAACTCTTGTATCTGCTTGTACCAGGGAAGGGTTATGTGTGGGTTTTTTTGTCGAGTCACCCTGGTATATTGAAGGAGCATTACTGCTTCATATATGTGTGTGTGTGTGTGTGTGTGTGTGTGTGTGCGTGCGTGTGTGTTTTTTTTATGTCAGATCACCCTTGTATATTGAAAAAACATATAGCCCCTCCCTGGTACAGAGCTGGAGGGATCAAGGTCTGGTGGCTCAACTGCTAACTCTCTGCCTTACAAGGCAGAGGCTGCCAGATCGAATCCCAGTAAGGAAGGGTGTGGCTAGCTGATGAGGCCAGAACAAGGCCGAAATGGTACCATCCTAGTCTCCCTTAATTTTAAAAATTTCAGCTAAAAACATTGATACACACACACACACACACACACACACACACACACACACATATATATATCCCCAAAAAATAAAGGGAACACTTAAACAACACAATATAACCCCACTAAAGCAAACTTCTGTGAAATCAAACTGTCCACTTAGGAAGCAACACTTGATTGACAATCAATTTCACATGTTGTCAGCATATTCAACTTTGTACAGAACAAAGTAAATAATGAGAATATTACATTCATTCAGATCTAGGATGTGTTCTTTGAGTGTTCCCTTTATTTTTTTGAGCAGTATATAGTATTCTGCTTTGTTCCAAAGTGAGAATAGGATTGTTGTTTGGGCCTGTCTGGATGACTGTGGCTCAGTAAAAAAGAATGTGCTTTCTATGCAGAGGTTTGCAGATTTAATCTCTGGCTCTACAGGTACAATGGGTGAAAATCCTGCCTGACCTATATCTGCTAGTTAATGTATTTATCTTAATGTAGTGTCTGATGTTTTTGTTCAGATTAAAATGAAAATAGTAATTAACATAGGCTTTTATCTAATATGTCCCCCCCCCCCAAATGTAAGCACTTAAGGAATATTTAAAGTGCTAAACATATAAATAATTTCTACATTGATGCTACCAAATTCTGACAATAATTGAAGGAGATACTCTAAGGGCCTTACAAAGCTATTAGGCAGTTCAAATATTCATGGACAAAGAACTGTACAGTGTTCCCTCGATTTTCGCGGGGGATGTGTTCCAAGACCACCCGTGAAAGTTGAATTTCCGCGAAGTAGAGATGCGGAAGTAAATACACTATTTTTGGCTATGAATAGTGTCACAAGCCTTCACTTAACACTTTAAACCCCTAAATTGCAATTTCCCATTCCCTTAGAAACCATTTAGATTATTACTCACCATGTTTATTTATTAAAGTTTATTAAAAAATATATTTATTAAAGGCAGACGAAAGTTTGGCGATGACACATGATGTCATCGGGCAGGAAAAGACGTGGTATAGGGAAAAAACCCGCGAAGTATTTTTTAATTAATATTTTTGAAAAACCGTGGTATAGACTTTCCGCAAAGTTCGAACCCGCGAAAATCGAGGGAACACTGTATATTTTTTAATAACCTTATATATAATGATAAATATCAATACAGTAAGTAAGATGAATAGCCTATTCCAGGGGTCTCAAACTCACGGCCTGCAGGACAACTGCGACCCGCAGGACAATAGTTTGCGGCCCCCACCATCAAAGTGTAATGTTAGTGCGGCCCAAATGTAAGGTGACCAGGGGTGAGGACAACCCCAGATCGGCAAAGCAAGCAGCCTCGGGAAAGCCACCCATCCCGGTCCTCTCGTCCTCGTTAGAGGGGGACTGACTCGAGGGTGCTTGTGCAAGGTGGGCTTTTTGAGCAGAAAGAGCGCTGTGGTTCCTCCTCCTCAGTCACAAACCCCGGTTGTCTTTCCCCCCTGCAGGTTGCTGCCACCGCTGGCGCCCTGACGTGCCTCATTGTGGCCAGTGCTGCTGCAGCAGGTGAGGCCTGCGGCTTGGGATCTCCTCCCCGCCTGCTTCTTCGGCTTTTCCGGGCAAAGGCGGTGCGTTCGACCGGTGAATGGAAAGGCGGGGTGGGATGTTTAGATCGGGGAGGGTGGGGTGTCTCTCAACCTTGGCCACTTTAAGACTTATGGACTTCAACTCCCAGAATTCTCCAGTCACCTATGCTATGGCTATTCCTCAGCTATGCTGGCTGAGGAATTCTAGGAGTTGAAGTCCACAAGTCTTAAAGTGGCCAAGATTGGAGACCTCTGGTTTATAGAAAAAAAGAGAGAGGAAGGAAAAGAGAGAATGAAAGAGGGACAGAGAAAGAGAGAGAGAGAAAGAGAGGAAGAAGGGAGAGAGAGACAGAAAGAGGGAGGGAGAGAGAGAGAAATAAAGAGAAAGGGAGGGAGTAAGAGAGATAGAGAGAAAAAGAAAGGTACTGGAAGTATTTTTTTGAATACTTTTTTCGCTAGTATACTAATTTAAATATTTCTGAACACAATGAAATGAAAACTGAAATAAAAAAATTAATGCTTGTTTATTTTGCTCAGAAAAGCCCACCCCCTAGGCTGTGTGCAATTTTTTCAATATATAGATAGATTAGCCTGTAAAATCAGAATTTTTTGAGCACCTTTGGCATTGGCATACTAATTTGAACATTTCTGAACATAATGAAATGAAAAATGAAATGAAAAAATTGATGTTCTGTTTGCAAATACTGTACAGTTGTACTGTTCGGGTCCTTTTAGACCCGGACTAAAGAAAGGCTTTCCTTGTGGAAAACCTGATACAGCCTCTACCTCCAGCGGCCCCCGGGTAAATTGAGTTTGAGGCCCCCTGGCCTATTCTGATATACACCTGCACTAATTTGTGTACCATTTGGAATATTTCTATATCAGGAGCCCTGTTTATAGTCATTGCAGTTCAACTCTATATGGGGTTGTTCTTGAAGCCTATTCAACGACCACCAACATCAATACTGCAATGTACAGAACAGTACCTGGACCACTATATGACTAACTTTTCCAGTGACTGAACCTCTATTCAGTGATAGGTTTTCATTCATTAATTCTTACTAAAAGTAGAGTTTCACAATAAGATTGTACTCACTTCATAGTCATTCGTTGTATAGACAATACTGAAATTGACATCAATATCTCCATAGCCATCCAAAATTCGAGGACCTAAAAAACCTAAGGGGGAAAAATCATATTTACCTGTAAGTTTCAGTCAACAAGTGATATTAATTTACTATATATAAAATAAATTAGACTAATAGTAAATAATAATCAAATTAGTTAAATGCAGAGAATGCCTTTGACAATTTGTACTGGATAGCAAATAAATGGTTGTTTTAATACAACTGATTGGAAAATTATTGAGGAGAATTTAAAAATTAAATCATACAACAATAACAGAAAGATATAATTATCAATGAATCTCCTACTTGTAGTTATAAAATGGATCGAGATACATATAGAAGATTTTAAAGATTAATATTCAATTGAAGACAGAACTTTTCCTTTGAGGATTAATGGACAAGCAGTTAGAAAAGAGGAATTGAAATTTATTTCAATACATGATCACAGCAGTGATATTATGTATGCATAGAGCAGTAAAGGGCTACCAAAATTTTTATTACCACACTATGGGCATGGCTTATGCATTTTCTTTCAACATCTTTCAGTGCAAATTGGGTGCTCTGGGTTGGAGCTCCATTTTCACTACACCACTGCATCCCCCCCCCAATCCGGGCAGTAGCCCACCCCTGGCATAGAGGTTGAAAGATTCAATACTACCTACTATGGAGACATGGTTGGTGAAGTTGATAGATTTTGCTGAAATTGATACATTTGTCTCCTCGATTAGAGAAAAGATTATACTTATGGCTGATTGAAAGCTTTTTATGGACTTTTTGTATAAAAAGAAAAAAAAATGAGCATACAGTACTTCTTTTCTTATTCTATACTTTTTCTTTTTTATTTCTTTTTCTTTTCTTTAGCTTACTATTTATTAGTTTATGTTTTTTATCCATATGTTTAAAAGTTTTAATAAAACAAACCGGTAGTAAAGTATAATTTAATTATTTTTGAAAAAGTGTTTCTTTTACCCTATATTGTTAAGATGTTTCATCCTCATTACTTGTAAGGTAATGTTAAGAAACCTCTTCATAAACTTTATTTTTGATACTTAATTTTGCACACTACCCATTTACCAGTATAGATATTTATGGGTTGCAACGCTTAGAAAGTTAACCAAGAATCCTCAGACTTGCAGTCCTAAAACATTTGCCAATTTTAAGAGGCCCGCATAGACCATCCATACAGAGGCGAGCTGCTACGGTGGAACGGTGATGTATGCTCACCCCCGTGGCTCTGAGTGCTAGTGGAGTCCAGCGCAATTATACTACTGCAACTGGGCAGGTAGCAAAATCGCACGCGGGTACTTAGAGTCACGGGGACGAGCACGCATCACTGTTCCACCTTAGCAGCCCACCTCTGCATCCATAATAATCTAAAAGAAACAAGACCTGTAATGACCTTGAAATGTGATATTCCGGAATTGTTCAAGCAAATCAACAGAACAAATTGGTTCTTGTCTGGACAAAAGGACTTTCAAAGCATGTCCAAAGAGTAAAACAGCATCCAAGTATCCCAGAAGGATGTCATTCTCCTAGAAGTAATAAAAGAAGAGTTAGATCCTAAGACAGCTTTGGATGAAAAGTAGTATATGGTGTATTTTTATTCCTTTCAGGATGTGTTTTTCTCTAAATTGTTAATATATTAATTGAGGCATTGCTTTGGTACTGCTTTTTTCTCCCCTTCAAGTTTTGTCCAGAATCCTATATATTTTGTGAATATGGGTGAACATGCCAACATTTGTTTGTGGTTCTTGATACCTCGCTACTCCCCTCTGAGGCTCGTTTGGAAAAAAAAATCCCAAGTAAATGAACTGCTTAAATAAATTAATAAACTTTGTCTTTTTAGACAAAATTATATGGATTATATGAGTATAAATCTTGTTCAACATGCAGAATATTGGACAAGGTGAGTAATTTTAGGAGGGGAACCTGTACAGAATCAGATGATAATTAGCAAAGAACAAACTCAACAGGACTAGCAATGTTCAAAGCATCTGGACTGCAGCTGGTAGATTCAGCCATTAAGCCCATGAAACAAGCCAAGAAATCACTTGTATTCAGAATGCAAATAAAAGAGTTACCAAAATGATCTTCTCAATCTCCAGGAGAGTCTTAGTATGATTTAAAATTGAGCTGTAATTTGCTGGTGCAAGAGTCAGAACAAGGACATTCTGCATGTAATCAGCTGAGGGACTATTTTCATAAGAAATGTTACTGAAAAGAAAGCACAAATACCCGTATGAAGTAAGTAGCAAGAAAAATATAGTCACACATTATTCAGCCACCACAGAGACTTTCTACAGTAAAAAAGAAAAATTATCAAAGCAAGAAGCTAGCTTTTTTTTCAGAATCTACTTGGTCGAAACAATATTTAGCTCATATACAGGTGATATAAACTTAACCCCGTCAAGATGGAGTGGCTGTGGGTATTGCCTCACAAGGAAAATTCCATCTGTCCATCCATCACCTGGGGAGGGGACTTTTGACCCCCCCCCCCTCAGAGAGGGTCCGCAACTTGGGCGTCCTCCTCGATCCATAGCTGACATTAGAACATCATATTTCGGCTGTGGCGAGGGGGGCGTTTGCCCAGGTTTGCCTGGTGCACCAGTGGCGGCCCTACCTAGACAGGGAGTCTCTGCTCACAGTCACTCTTGCCCTTATCACCTCGAGGTTTGACTACTGCAATGCTCTCTACATGGGGCTACCTTTGAAAAGCGTTCGGAAACTACAAATTGTGCAAAATGCAGCTGTGCAAGCAGTCACCGGCTTGCCCAGACACTCCCACATTTCTCCAACACTCCGCGGTTGCATTGGCTGCCAATCGGTTTCTGGACTCAATTCGAAGTGTTGATTATGACTTATAAAGCCCTACATGGCATGGGACAAGAATACCTCCAAGACCGCCTTCTGCAGCATTAATCCCAGCGACCGGTCAGGTCCCACAGAGTCGGCCTTCTCCAGGTTCCATCGTTTAGTGGGCCTAGGAGGAGACCTTCTCTGTGGGGGCCTCAGCCCTATGGAATCAGCTTCTCCCGGAGATTCATACTGCCCCCACCCTCCTGGCCTTCCGTAAGAGCCTGAAGACTCACTTATGCGACCAGGCCTAGGGTGAATAGTGCATCTAGAGGTAAAATATCAGTGTTTCACACAGCACAACTTATCTTAACAGTTTCCCAACCTATTATCATCTCCAATTTTCAATATCAGAGAATAATTTTTCATGGTGGTTTTTTTGTTGTTGTAAAATTTTAATGTATTAAATAATTAAATAAATAGATTTGCATGCCTTTTCACATATCCAAGAGCTGTTATGGGAATATAAGAAATGTTCAATACAAATACAACAAAACAATAAATATTCAATATCATAAATGTTTATGAAGTGTGGAAAACAGCCAGAAATGTATACAAAATATTGGAGGTGTAAGATCATTTCAGTAAATACCCTGTTTCCCCCAAAATAAGACATCCCCTGATAATAAGCCCAATTGGGCTTTTGAGTGCATGGCAATAAGGCCAAGCATAATATTTCTGGCTTCAAAAAAACATAAGACAGGGTCTTATTTTTGGGGAAACACAGTACATGAAACAAAACATGTTTTGTAATATAGTTTTATTGTTATTGTCTGTTTTAAATGTGGAAATCATAAATTTTTAAAACACAAATAGCTTTTCTACCCCACGTAAAAGGCAGTAAAACTTTAATTAATTGATTTTAATTTATGGTGTGAGTTAACGTGAGTGCTGTGAACAGAATGCATAATAAAAGACTCATAAACTACATAAAATTATTTGTCTATCTAAAGAAAGGAAAGAGTTCAAATGAAATTTATCAATCACGTATTACAACTTGTCAAAGGCTTATCTTTCTGTTTTAGCATTTAAAGGAAGCTAATAAGAGGAAGTATAGTGATATATTACGATCCATCATCTATACACCGTGCATAGTTTACTTAAGAAAATGAGTACATGTTCAGAAGTTCCTGTTTGAAACATAGGCACAAGTTACCTATTCATTAGGCTTAGCTTCCTCCATCTCTCATATCAGTACTGGTTTGCATTATAAGGAATGTTACACAGTATTTTGAAATAATATTAACATCCCAATTCACTGAACTCGTGTATGTGCTAAATAAGTAACAGGATGATAAATAAACCTGCATTTTTGATGCAGATTTGTATTTTATTTGTCAAAATTGCTGGCAGTCTTGCAAACAGACTAAATGTAAATCCCATTACAAAGAATCTTGTAAAACAATTGCAGTGTCGTGTGATATGAGCATTTCCTCACTACTGAGTTTTCCGCTCATCCTTGAGGCAACAGAAAACTAGGCCAGCATGACATGTGCTGATTTATATCCAACCTCTACTGCCTCTGTTGAAAATAACTGCCAATCATTTTTATTCATTAAATATATGTAGGGCATGATAGGCAAAGTGACTGACAACCTTATCAAGTACAGTGGTACCTCTACTTAAGAAGGCCTCTACTTACAAACTTTTCTAGATTAGAACCGGGTGTTCAAGACTTTTTGCCTCTTCTCAGGAACCATTTTCCACTTACAAACCCAAGCCTCTGAAACCGTAACCAGAAAAGGCAGGGAGAAGCCTTTGTGGGGCCTCTCTAGAAATCTCCTGGGAGGAAACAGGGCCGGAAAAGGCGGGGAGAAGCCTCCGTGGGGCCTCTCTAGGAATCTCCTGGGAGGAAACAGGGCCTCCACCCTCCCTGTGGTTTCCCCAATCGCATGCATTATTTGCTTTTACATTGATTCCTATGGGAAAAATTGCTTCTTCTTACAAACTTATCTACTTAAGAACCTGGTCATGGAACGAATTAAGTTTGTAAGTAGAGGTGTATGCCATCATCTAGAATGAAAAGATTAATCATGACATTACAGCACAAATGGATACAGAGGAATGATACCATAGTTATTTTTTCCTTTGCTAGTTGCCAGACACATATCAAACTGTGTGTGCGTGTGTGCATGCGTATATACATACAGATGAATCTCTTCAGACCCCTCTGGGTGGTATATGTCCGTCTCAATCTCAGGTGCTCTACCAGAGGCCTGGGAATTAGGGGCAGGGGTGGGCTACTGCCCCGACAGGGGGGAACGCAGTGGGGTAGTGAAAATGGAGCTCCACCTCAGAGCACCCAATTTGCACTGAAAGATGTTGAAAGAAAATGCATGGCATCCTGCATAAGCCACGCCCACAGTATGGTAGTAAAAAAATTGGTAGCCCTTCACTGGTTAGGGGGGTTGCATGCCGTACTTTAGTTGTTTCTACCACTGTCCTTTTCTGGTCAGAAAGCTCTGGTGTTGTTCCTGAGATCTCTCCCACTTTAAGAGTTACAGAGATATGCAAATTTAGTTAGAGTACCAGCATAAGTCCTCGGAGTCCTCGGAGAGGGGCAGCATAGAAATCCAATAAATAAATAAATAATATAAAGAATTAAATTAAGATTAAATTAGGATAAAAACCATAATAAAAGCATCATAACATAGAGCAGTGATGGTGAACCTATGACTCAGCTCCAACATGCATGTGTGTGCCGACCAGCTGGTTTTTGGCTTGCACAGAGGCTCTGGGAGGGTGTTTTTGGCTTCCGGAGGGCCTCCTGGGGGATGGGGGAGGGCGTTTCCTACCATTCCCCGGCTCCAGGGAACCCTTTGGAGCCTGGGGAGGGCGAAACACGAGCTTACTCGGCCTACCAGAAATTGGGGAAAAGGCCATTTCGGGCCTTCAGGGGGCGGGGAAACCTGTTTTCGCCCTCCCCAGGCATTGAATTATGAATGTGGGCACTCGCACATGTGCGATAACATGGGTGCATGCTTTTTTGGCACCCAAGGCAAAAAAGGTTCGCTATCACTGATATAGAGCCTTAGAATTGAAATGGGATAAATGATAACTAAGGAAGCTAATTGTTTAACTGCTTCTGATGTGACTGCACTGAGATTGTCACAGATGCCTTGAAATTTCCTGAGGAGACATTCTATATTATTATTATTATTATTATTATTATTATTATTATTATTATTATTATTAATTAGATTTGTATGCCGCCCCTTTCCGAAGACTCAGGGCGGCTCACAACAATAACAACAATGTAACAAATCTAATACATTAAAAGAAGTCTAAAACCCATTATTTAAAAACCATACAACACACTCATACCATATGTTTGTGTGTATGTCTTACTTTTAAATAAGGGTTTTTAAAAGTTTTTTAATTATTAGATTTGTTACTGTATATTGTTTTTTACTATTGCTGTGAGCTGCCCCGAGTCTACGGAGAGGGGCGGCATACAAAACTAATAAACAATAATAAATAATAATACATAAATAGTATAACCCAGGGGCTCAGCTTCCCCATGTCTGACGACATAGATGGGTCTTTAATAGCTTACGAAAGGCAAGGAGGGTGGGGGCAGTTCTAATCTCCGGGGGGAAAGGTGGTTCCAGAGGGCCAGGGCCGCCACAGAGAAGGCTCTTCCCCTGGGGCCCGCCAGCTATATGTGTTATAGTTTGTGCTAGAGCACCAGAGTTGCATTGTGGGCTCTTGGCCGTTCCTCACTTGAAGAGCTTTGACTTAGTTCTTAGTTCTTTATAGCGGTGATAAGGGAAACATTAAGAATTTTTCTTTTTCCTACCCTTGTCTCATACTGTCACTAACTGCCAGCTCAGCAATTTCTCCTATTCTGGGAGGAGAGGCATTAGGGTTGGGGATGGGAGGAAAAGATCTATCTTGGAATTTTAATGTTAACTTTTAGTCTGTTCTATCACTTTATACTGTTACACTATTATACTACGGTACTGACCATTTTAGGCACCATTATACCGTTTACCAAAGCTGCATCCAGCTTTTGTGGGAATAAATACCACAAATATAACCCACATTTTTGTGATGAGGTTTCTTTTATCTCTGGCTCACCCTTTTTAAGAAGCTTCAGCCTCTATCTTTCTCATCTCCGGTTGATTCTCTTGAACTGAAAACCTATCCCAACATGTCTCTGGGCTGGAAAGAATTCTTCAAGAAATATTTTTTCTTCTAGTGCTACTTAGTTTATAACCAATTTGATTCCTGAATCAGATGCAAGGACCATTTGGCTAAAACATCTGTCATCCCATTGTACACAAGGGATGATCTGGCCGGCTAGGTAGATGTCTCCTTTATACTTTACTGTAGCATACAGTATATGCCCCTCAAAAAGCTGTCCATTTGGTAGGGTAGGAGGGTAGGTGTCCATATGGTAGGAGCAGGGGTGGGCAGCAGGCAGAACGGGGTGGAACGCAGTTCCACCGGCGGAAATGAAGATGCATGTGCAGCTCCAGCTGATCGGCAGCTGTCCATTCCTGGACTACTGGTCTCATCTCGGCTCTTCTTTTTTCCCTGCTGCTGCGTCTGCCCTCCTTGCTTTTTTCCTCTTTCCTCCTTCCTGGCCTCGGACGAGCTTCCCACTCTCCTGCCCGGCTCCTCTCTAGCCTCCCGCAGCCACCTCCCACCTGAGGTGCAAGCAGAAGGCTTGGGTGGAAGCGGCTCTGGCAGCATTTATGCTTCTGGCAGCACCCGTTCACCTAGCTACCCAGCCTGAGGTGGGGGGGTCGACCCAGGAAGGAGAACGCGGGAAACACGAAGCAAATTGTCACCCCAGCGAGTGACACTGGTAAGGTTGTAAGTAACAGTTCACTTGAACAATGATGACCATTCAAGCCACTCCCACCTGTCACATGGCCGGCAAGCCACTACTACCCAGTCACATGACCATTAAGCCACACCCACAAAATTAGCCACATCCACAGTGTGGGAGTAAAAATTTTGGCTGCCCATTACTGGGTAGGAGACCATATGAGATAGAAACTGTGTACCATTCAGTCAAGTGTATGAGAACTATACTTCTACTACAGCCTCCAAAGAAAATGAAGGTTCATTTTCAGGGGGGGGAAAACTACGGATGCCTAAATCCACCAAATAAATCAAATAACCTTTCCTGTGAGTAGCGAGAATGTTCTCTCAATCCCTGCCATAGATGTACTGGATTACTTCTGTCAGAAGAAAAATACCCACTTGCCACTTGAGTCATCCCTTTCCCAGGCAAAAGTCACAAACAAAATTATAGAGATATCTAAAAAGCTTTTCATTTTATGGAGGCTAAAGATGACAAAAAATATGTCACCCCCAGGAAGCCAACCAGGAAACAAAATCTCCTCAAGATAAGGAAATCTCCTAAATCACAATACTATGTCAGACCCCCTCATAAAATTCCACATCTAGGAAGATCTGAACCTCAAATATACACCTCGTGATCAAAGTCCATTTTGGATTTCAGACAAAGGGCTATCCAGTCTTCCTGAAAATCTCCAGTCATGGGTCACCCACAACTTCTGAAGGCAAGCCATTCCACTGGTTGATTGTTTGTGATCACCATTAGGAACTTTCTCCTTAGTTCTAGGAAACTTAAGACTTAGGAACAGCTTCAGTAAATTCTCTAATTACTGAACCACACATAGCTTTCAATTATTATATTCATAGAAATATAGAAACATAGAAGTCTGACGGCAGAAAAAGACCTCATGGTCCATCTAGTCTGCCCTTATACTATTTTCTGTATTTTATCTTAGGATGGATATATGTTTATCCCAGGCATGTTTAAATTCAGTTACTGTGGATTTATCTACCACATCTGCTCGAAGTTTGTTCCAAGGATCTACTACTCTTTCAGTAAAATAATATTTTCTCATGTTGCTTTTGATCTTTCCCCCAACTAACCTCAGATTGTGTCCCCTTGTTCTTGTGTTCACTTTCCTATTAAAAACACTTCCCTCCTGGACCTTATTTAACCCTTTAATATATTTAAATGTTTCGATCATGTCCCCCCTTTTCCTTCTGTCCTCCAGACTATACAGATTGAGTTCATTAAGTCTTTCCTGATACGTTTTATGCTTAAGACCTTCCACCATTCTTGTAGCCCGTCTTTGGACCCGTTCAATTTTGTCAATATCTTTTTGTAGGTGAGGTCTCCAGAACTGAACACAGTATTCCAAATGTGGTCTCACCAGCATTCTATATAGTGGGATCATAATCTCCCTCTTCCTGCTTGTTATACCTCTAGCTATGCAGCCAAGTTTTCCAACTTCTATTCAGTTTTCCAACTTCTATTCTTCAAGCTAGTAGTCTTGTGACACTGACATAATTTATAAGACTAGCAACCTCTCTTTGAACCCTCCAAGCCTTTGCTTTTCTTTGTTAAATCTTGGCCTTGGCTAATGTCAGAAGATTTACAACATGATGATAAAAGCTCTCAGGGCTATAATTGCCTTTTTTCCTAGTTTTTCACAGGATACGAAGACTGCATTTTGTTAATAAACATCTCATCTAAGTAGCAAAACCTTAAGAAAACCTAATGTGCAGGACCATAAATTATATGGATGCAAACTCCATTGCTTATCTCCCTAAATCCTTAAACAAATGGAGGGAAATACCATAACAGTACTGAGAAAGAAAAATGGTGATAGATAGGATAGACAGCACATCCCTTCCAGCCATCTTTCCTGAATCTCCTTAGAGAAGCAGTAAAAATGCCAGTTACACGGTGAAATGCTTAGAAAGCAAAAGAATGTTGATAATAGTGAAAGCAAGAATAGCGATGGGAAACAAGGCCAAGAAAGGTAGCACTTCAAATAACAACAATAATCTTTATTCCACAGAGCTTTTGTTGGCAAATAAACCATTGTCTTTATAGTTCTACGTTTATTACCTCTATCACCACTATTCCCAGCCTCACAGATTATATACATTTTTTTCTTTGCATAAACGTGGGAGAGGGCAGGCAATCACACACAGGCTGTCCTTTTAATGTTTTGAATGGAAATATATTGCTGTCACTTTTACTAATGAACTTTAGTAGATAATTCTTTCCTAGAGTACATATCTTTGGCCTTGCAGCGTTACACCCCTCGGTAGATAACAAATCATGCTAGAAATCACGGACTTTGAAACAAATACAGTGGTACCTCGAGATACGAGTTTAATTCGTTCCGGACCTGGGCTCTTAAGTCGAGCAGCTCTTATCTCGAACGACTTTTCCCCATAGGAATTAATGTAAATAATTTTAATTGGTTCCAGCCCTCAAAAAGCTCACAAAGTTAGTCTAAATTATGCAGAAAGACATGTTTTTAATGAAGAAATGTACATGTACATATAAATGAATAATGAAGTTTCTTTCACTTAACTTGTAAACTTTCTTAAACTTTTAAATTTACATATGTTCAACTTCTCTGCCACCCAATCCTGTAGGACAGAGGTCCCCAACCCTTTTTGCACCAGGGACCGGCTTTAAGCGATCAAGAGAGGAATGGGTGAATGAATGGACGGAGGGTGGGAAGGAAGGAAGGAAAGAGGGAAGGGACAGGAACAGAGGAAGGAAGCAAGGAAACTTATGAAAGGGGAGAGTAAGAGAGGAATGAGTGAAGGGAGGGAGGGAGGGAAGAAGGTGGGAAGGAGAAAGAAAAGAAGAAATAGAGGAAGGAAAGGTAAAAGAGAGAAAGAAAAAGAGCAAGAAAGCAAGCAAGCAAGCAAGCAAGCAAGCAAGAAAGAAAGAAAGAAAGAAAGAAAGAAAGAAAGAAAGGGGGAAGGGACAGGAACAGAGGAAGGAAGCAAGGAAACTTATGAAAGGGGAGAGTAAGAGAGGAATGAGTGAAGGGAGGGAGGGAGGGAAGAAGGTGGGAAGGAGAAAGAAAAGAAGAAATAGAGGAAGGGAAGTTAAAAGAGAGAAAGAAAGAAAGCAAGAAAGAAAGCAAGAAAGAAAGGGGGAAGGGACAGGAACAGAGGAAGGAAGCAAGGAAACTTATGAAAGGGGAGAGTAAGAGAGGAATGAGTGAAGGGAGGGAGGGAGGGAAGAAGGTGGGAAGGAGAAAGAAAAGAAGAAATAGAAGGGAAGGTAAAAGAGAGAAAGAAAAAGAGCAAGAAAGAAAGCTGCAAGCACCCCCCCGAGCCCCCCAGGCCGGCTGCAACCTTTTAAAACACGCGCGCCGCTTCGCAGCTGTCTCCTGAAGCCGAACGCGGAAGTTAGCGTTTGGCTTCAGGAGACAGCTCCTTGGCGCTTGTATCTCGAATTTGGGCTTGTAAGTAGAACAAAAATATCTCTCCCCTCCCAGCTCTTATCTCGAGTTGCTCTTAAGTAGAGCAGCTCTTATGTCGGGGTTCCACTGTACTACCCCCTCGGGCTTCGAGCATAAAGACTACTAACTTGGATATCAGTGGAGAAAAAACATCACTTTGTCTCCCTCCATAAGGGAAGTCACATTCATTTGCATAAGTTTTACAGAACTTTGAAATACAGTAGAGTCTTGGGTATCCGATATAAACAGGCGGGCTGTTAGTTGGATAGCCAAAAATATCAAATAATCCAGACTCTACTGTGGCTCGCCCAACTGCTTTCCTCCTCGGCTCTCTTGCTCGCCCTCTTCCCTTCTCAGCTCTCTCGCTCACTCGCCCTCTTCCCTCCTCAGCTCTCTCGCTCACTCGCCCTCTTCCCTCCTCAGCTCTCTCGCTCACTCGCCCTCTTCCCTCCTCAGCTCTCTCGCTCACTCGCCCTCTTCCCTCCTCAGCTCTCTCGCTCGCTCGCCCTCTTCCCTCCTCAGCTCTCTCGCTCGCTCGCCCTCTTCCCTCCTCAGCTCTCTCGCTCCCTCGCCCTCTTCCCTCCTCAGCTCTCTCGCTCCCTCGCCCTCTTCCCTCCTCAGCTCTCTCGCTCCCTCGCCCTCTTCCCTCCTCAGCTCCCTCGCTCCCTCGCCCTCTTCCCTCCTCAGCTCTCTCGCTCACTCGCCCTCTTCCCTCCTCAGCTCCCTCGCTCACTCGCTCCCTCGCCCTCTTCCCTCCTCAGCTCTCTCGCTCACTCGCCCTCTTCCCTCCTCAGCTCTCTCGCTCGCTCGCCCTCTTCCCTCCTCAGCTCTCTCGCTCACTCGCCCTCTTCCCTCCTCAGCTCTCTCGCTCGCCCTCTTCCCTCCTCAGCTCTCTCGCTCACTCGCCCTCTTCCCTCCTCAGCTCTCTCGCTCGCTCGCCCTCTTCCCTCCTCAGCTCTCTCGCTCACTCGCCCTCTTCCCTCCTCAGCTCTCTCGCTCACTCGCCCTCTTCCCTCCTCAGCTCTCTCGCTCACTCGCCCTCTTCCCTCCTCAGCTCTCTCGCTCACTCGCCCTCTTCCCTCCTCAGCTCTCTCGCTTGCTCGCCCTCTTCCCTCCTCAGCTCTCTCGCCTGCTTCCCTCCTCCCAGCTTGCTTCCCCGTCGTGGCTGCCATGTTTGGGGGTATATCTGGGGAGTGCTGAAATGCCTACAGCCACGCCCCCCAGCAGCTGTGACATCAGATAATCCGGAATGTCGGATTATTGAAGGACGGAAAACCGAGACTCTACTGTAAATTTAATTTGAGAGTTACTTTGGAATAGAATATATATATATAAAATTACTTCTCCCTCTTATGAGTGGTATTTGTCTTCCTCAGTCTAGGATCCTGAGAGTTTGAGGGTTCTGAATAGTATTTTGGCTGAAGGAATAAATACATCTGTATACAGATGCTGTGGGGGTTTTCTATTATTCTTTATTTGTTTTTATAAAATTTGTACCTGTGGAGATCTATCAGGATGAAAACTATATTGTCATCCACTTCTTTATTCCCAAGGGCTATTTTGATATCATCTGGAATACCACATGTCAGGATTACTGTAAAAAAAAAAAAGTAAAACAGAGTGAGAAATAATTAATAAATATTTTACTATACCTTTTAAAGAAAAATCATGTTTAGAATATAACATAAAGCAATAAAACTATTGGGAATCTACTATGCTAAAAAACAACAACCAAATAAGCAAAACCAGAGAGGTTAATACAAAAGTTGAAACTCAGTATTCTGATGGTTATCAAGAAAGAGTGTGGACTTCCTCTATTTTATTTTTAAAGAAAGTTATGAGATATATTTTAGTGGTGCCAACAACTACAGCAAAATGGACAGCCAGCAACTTGATTGGCTCTTCATAATTCCTCTCTGAACAAGGAGAAATTTTGAGATTACTGTACTCTGATGTGCTCCATATAGTTGTTCTTGTGGGAAAATTATAACAAATCACATTATTCTTCTTAACTTTATTTCTCATATTGTCTCAATCACCCCCCATATAAGTCACACACAAACTGCCTTTAATCTATTGACAATTCTCAAAAGGAAATTATTAAAAACACCTTACTGCCCCCATTGGGAAATGGAACACCTTTAAAATTAAATCACAATACCAGTCCCCTTACAATCAAATCACCGTTAGAAATGCTTGTTAACTGCTATTAGGACCTTTTACAAAACTGTAAATGCCTGTTCAATCCTTAGCAAAAAAAAGTTTAAAATACAAGTTTTAAGTTTTAAACTTTCTGTGTGTCACATCCTCAACATAAACTGTTTCAACTCTTCCCTTCAGGATGCCACTACATGCCAAACAACTAGCCACTTGCCATCTCGTGCCATCATTCTTCAAAACACCAATTCCCACAGCACTGTCTTTGTCTAAAAGTAGTAGGGCTATGTTACTATTATCTTTCTCATCTTTCTTTTCACCTTCTACTACTGTATTGGTAAATTGTAATTATATTACCTTCGTGTTTGTATGTACACTGAGAGCTTATGCACCAGAAACAAATTCCTTGTGTTCAATCACACTTAAACAATAAATAATATTTTATTCTTTTTGAAAAAAAAAAAATAAACAGCAAAAGGATGATTAAAAATTTGATTTTATTAAGTTACAACTGAACTAAGAAGTCAGATAAATTTGAAATAAGATTTTGTAATTAATTAAAATAAACTGTCCTATAAGAGAATACTATTCTTTTGAATACTTTTTTAAAAATGGTAAAATAGAACCTTGAAGTTGGACACTACCGAGAACTAGAAAGAACTAAAAATTCCAATATTACCCAATACTACTTAAATTTTACTTATTAATTCAGAATTAAACAAAATGTTTTAACATTGGATATATTTAATGATATTTTTGAACAATGAATCCAGAAGCTAATTTTAAGAGAATCTACCTTCATAGATAGACTGTGTTTAAAAATATTATGGAAAAGGAACAAGTTTTACTGGACAAAAATGAGATTGATTTTAAAATGGCAAGCTTCAGGAAAGATATAGAAAAAGACATTATACTGGGCATACAAAAGAAAATGGCTGATATCTTAATATTTAAAACAGTTATACAAATAACAAACCAAAAGAATGATGTGACTAATTTTCATATATTGCATATATAAAAGAGTCTTGAAGTGTCAAAGAAAATATGTGAAGAAATCAAGTTTTAACACATTATTTCAAGACAATGTTTCTTAAATAATAAAAGGACTACAAATTAGAATAGAATAGAACAGAACACAATAGAATAAACAGAGTTGGAAGGGATCTTTAAGGTCTTCAATCCAACCGCCCGCTTAGGCAGGAAACCTTATACCATTTTAGACAAATGGTTGTCCAAACTCTTATTAAAAACTTCCAGTGTTGGAGCATTCACAATTTATGGAGGCAGTATATAAATATAAATCTGACTTATTTAACCAAGGTGTAGCTAGATATGTTGTTAACTCTGGTAACCCTCAATAGCTGATTGGGGTTGAAATGACAAGGTTTTAAAGGATTTGTTCATAGATAAGAGATGGGATATGGGAAGATCATTTGCTGCATTCTAAAAGAAGCACCCTGTCTCAAGTTTCAGTCTCACTGACACGCATGGTTTTTCAGGAAATTATCAGTTTTACTTCAAGGCTGAAAAGCGAAAAATGAAGCAAAGGAATGTAAACAAGTCAAAGACTTGCCTGCAAAGTTCGTTTTGAAGTAGGAAGAGTTTTTGGAAGACCAAGTTTTAAAGAGCTAGGTCCAGATTATCAGACAGTCCAAATGAGAGAGTTTAAAAAGAAGACTCCATATATGATTGTCCTGCACAACCAGATAGTCAAAAATTATCTCCAATAAAGAGACCCTGATTCAGGACTGTTTCTTAAATAAGGCTACAGTCAGCTGTAAATAATGTTTACTTCTTTGTACAGCAGCATAATAAACTTCACTGTGCTGCTCTCTTTAATCATCTGGTACATCAGGGATGTCAAACTTGCATCTTCACGGCATCATCATGTGATGTATCAGGACTTTTCCCTCCTTTACTAAACTGAACAGTGTATGATGCATCCAGCTCGTGGGCTGTGAGTTTGACAGCCCTGTGGTACATGGATTGGAAGGCATTACATCATCCTCATCTGATTTTTCCAGCTGCTTGGCTGGTCCCTATGTTTGATCAGCCTCATGTGATTGCTTGCTCTATTCTTCCAGGCCAGGGGTAGGCAGAGTTGGCTCTTCTATGACATGTGGACTTCAACTCCCAGAATTCCTGAACTAGTATGATTGGCTCAGGAATTCTGGGAGTTGAAGTCCACAAGTCATAGAAGAAGAAGTCATCTTTGCCTACCCCTGTTCCAGGCTGAAGCAGCTTCTTCAGGATCAGATTCAAACCTCAGAATCTGAGTCCTAAGCCTAGGCTATACCATTAAATTACTAAGATTATTTACACTTGTGAAAAAGAAGAAAGACATTTCTTTATATCTTTTCTTTTCATTTGCTATGTCCTTTTTATTTTTACGTTCTTTTTCTTTTTTGCACTTTTTATTGTGAGATCAAGGTTTACTTTTTGTGCTTCTTTGTCCCATTTGCACAGTGCAATGTCCTTAAGACATCCTGTTTCTGGGACACCGTAAGGGTTTCCACCTGTCCCCTGTTACAGGAACAGAGTATCTGGTTTCAGGTGGTTGGCTTCTGAACTTACCAGAATTAGTACTTATCCCACTTTTATGGTTGGAACTTTCCTTTCTCCATTCCTTTATCACTTGAAAGGCTTTAGCAGTTCTCATGTTCTTCTCTCCTAATCCAGCAGCCTTGAAAGGATCAATGACTCTTTCTTTGCTTCTGTTTGTATTTCTGCTGATCCTGAATAGTTCTCTCTGCCTATCAACTCATCCATGGATCCTAAAGGAGGAAGGGATTTTGGAAGAAAGAATATCCATTTCCTCTAGAGCAGGGGTGTCATACTCGCCACGACATGTTGTTAATAAGCGACGTATCACAACTCCCCCCCCTTTCGCAAAACCAGGGGTGGGCGTGGCCAGAACATGACACATCCAGCCGATGGGCTGCGAGTTTGACATCCCTGCCCTAGAGAGACTACAGCAGGCAGAGAAGTCATTCAACATCATGATCTCCTGTCCAGATACTTTCCAGTCCAAACCCAAAGATGTTTTCCAAAAGACAACTGGACTTTCTTGGTTTTTTTCCTTGAAAATGTTTCACTTCTCATCCAAGAAACGTCTTCAGAACTGAACATTTTCAAGGGGAAAAAACAAGAAAGTCCAGTTGCCATTTGGAAAAGCGCCTTTGGGACAACCATGACCAGGATGGTTGAGAATCTCCATAGATATATTCCCAGTCCAGAATTCTTCCACTATAGATTATGTTGTAGCGGCATGACAAAAGGAAATGTTTATTATGTCCCATAACCACACACACACACACATACACACACACACACATATATATATGAGTCTACGGAGAGGGGCGGCATACAAATCCAATATATATATATATACATATACATATACATATACATATACATATACATATACATATACATATACATATACATATACATATACATATACATATACATATACATATACATATACATATACATATACATATACATATACATATACATATACATATACATATACATATATATATATATATATATATATATATATATGTAGATTGTTCTGAGTTCGGGTTTTGCCCCATGTAATGTTTTGAGTGTCTATGCGACGTTTCGGTGAAATCACATTCACCATCATCAGGCTGAAGTTTTAAGCTTTGTGCTGCTGTAAATATGGAATGTTTGCAACTGTCATTTGTTCCTTATATATAGTGTTAGGGGTGGAGATTTGGTTTGAATGTAGCAAATAGATTGGGTGACTATGTTTTAGTAATTTGATTGGTTGGTGGAATCACAATTACTTGAAGGATTGACATGGTGATGATTATGATATGTTTTGTTTTTTGAGATTTGGAAACAAGCCTTAAACAAAAAAACATATCATAATCATCACCATGTCAATCCTTCAAGTAATTGTGATTCCACCAACCAATCAAATCACTAAAACATAGTCACCCAATCTATTTGCTACATTCAAACCAAATCTCCACCCCCAACACTATATATAAGGAACAAATGACAGTTGCAAACATTCCATATTTACAGCAGCACGAAGCTTGAAACTTCAGCCTGATGATGGTGAATGTGATTTCACCGAAACGTCGCATAATTCATGTACATGTGGAAATTTGATTTTCTATTTGTAGTTATCCAATCACCTAATCACTCACTTTAAGGAGCTTCCTTAAATTCAATTTCCTCCTGCTCCAGGTTCAAAGAATTGGTAAGTGGTAAGACACCAATGCAATCTGCTTAAATCTGCATGTTTATTATAAGTGGAATGCTGCTAGCTGGTAAAGTTCTGGGAGTTGAAGTCCACTCATTTTGCTGAAGTTGAGAAACACCGAGCCAAACCAACACATACTATTCTTGTTACTGCTATCTGTGAATTTACTCAGTGAGGAATTATCTGTTTTCTAACTAAGGTACAAAATAGTCTATCTTGCATGAACAAGTATTAACCTGTTTGTTTTGTGAGTAGGAATATTAATAACATGAAAGTTAAAATGAAAGAAAAAAGGTTTGATCATGCATGACCCTTTGTAAAATGTTTATAGAACTTCCAAGTTATTTTGTTTTGTATAGTGAGACACGAAGCTTCTAGAGGGAAAGCTGAACAGAGTTTCAAATAGTATTAAGGGTCATAAAATGAGATGAGGAGGGATTGTACATTCAACATTTGCCCCCATTAGCTTTCACCTTCATCAATGGTTCTGCCAACTCAATGAATAAGACACCTTTGCATGACTACAGAAAATGTCTTCAGACAACGTTGGCTCCCTTAGCCAAGAAAAAGAGATGAGCACCATGTCCTAAAGTCAGACATGACTGAACTTTTTGCATGCGTATAGATTGTTAAATTATTGTAACTCCAGAAACCATCACAGAATATTTACATCTGAGTGCAAAAATAAAAAAACAGATGAAAAGACATTAGATACACAGTTGGAATAGAGGACTGGTCTCAAGCAGAATTAAATCACTGGATAGGAAGTCCAGAAAAAAAATGACAATGGATTGTGCCCTTCATAAGCAATATTGACAAATTCTACTTATTAAGGAAAATAGGTGGGCATGGAATTGTACACGTATATCATGTATATGTAGCTGTGAGCCACCCCGAGTCTTCGGAGAGGGGCGGCATACAAATCTAATAAATAAATAAAATAAAAAAATAAATTATTGAAGAAGAAGAAGAAAGGCATTGTAAAAATATCTAAAAGGCAGTGAGGAAGGTTTACTGAGTACTGGAGTGACCAAACTGTCATACAAGGAAGACCAAATAAAGAACAAAAAAGAGGCATGGCAAGACGTAGCCAGTACAATAAAAAATAGCAGGCAGAGAGACAATAACAGAACTTGGCAAAAGCTAAGGGCAGAAAAGTTGAAGATACAGAGGGGCTAATTCTGGCTGAGCAACAACAAGCTTTATGAACAAGCTTTAAGATTATGTTTGAAAGCAGCTCAGACAGTTGGTTCCCTAATGAGGGCAAGGAGGAGGAGGAGGAGGATCAGACCTGATAAATAGTTGTTATAACCAATCTCAATAAAAGTAATGTTAGGCATCATTAAAGTTGATTTCATGGCCTGGTCTAACCAGACCTGTGCATTCCAGAGACCATTGCTTTTACCCTTACCATTGCTATTCCGTTTTGAATTTTTCACAATATTTTGCAATTCTTCTGGGGTCCTTAAAACTTCCCTGAATGTCATGTATTTTGAGATATCTGTAGTTGAAGCATCTATAGCATTCATATACCTGGGATTGGAATGAGAAACAATAGGAAAAGTAATGACGTTTGCATGAAAATATTTGGTGTGAGAAAGATGATAGTGTTATGACATCATATTCCACCCAAATTCCAAGCTGTACATGTCTCTAGAAAAGATGGCACTTCATGTGCATCAACATTTGTAGTATTAAAACCATGGCATCCTTGTTGCATTACATCCTCATTTCTAGGCTGCCCTGAGTCTCCAGGGAAGGGCAGCCTAGAAATTGAAATAATAAATATATTCACCATATTAAGCTTTCTTTTAAGAATGGGAAGGAATGTTTCTCTTTCTCATTCCACCATATAATAGGCTTCTGCTGTCATAATTGACCCTGGAAATTAAATGAATATGTGTGTTTCTATGGTCATTGGTACTTAGGGATTGGGAAGTAAACCTCTGGGGAGATTTGTCATAACTTTGAATTATCATTAAATTAGGACTATCTATACTGTTCTGAATATTAATGTCATATGTCTTAATACTTTTATATGTAGCATTTTAAACTCTGTTATCACATAATAAAGTACTTAATGTATAGCTTTATAGAATTGTAAACCACGACTTCAGTATGTACAACCCTTGCAATTCACTTCATGTCATGCTCCCTCTGTGTGTGTGTGTGTGTGTGTTTGGATGTGTGTGTATACAGTATACATCTCTATCTGTTTCTACCTACCTACTTACCTACCTATCATCTATCTACCTACCTACCTACCTACCTATCCATCCATCCATCCATCCATCCATCCATCCATCCAGCCAGCCAGCCAGCCAGCCAGCCAGCCAGCCAGCCAGCCAGCCAGCCAGCCAGCCAGCCAGCCAGCCATCTGAACTTGGTTGTTTGCTTCCAGATGTTTCATTACCTGACAAGGTAACAGCATCATTACTAGTGAATGTGGAGTTTGCTCCCTGTTTGTATACAGTAGCTTGCCTTGCCATTGTTGATGGGTGTGGGGTTTCTTCATTGGTAGTTTTCTCTATAAGGATACTTTTTTTTTGCCTTGATTTTTCTGTCTGGTATTAATTCATGCTGATCTGGGCATTGGCTGCAGATGATTTATTTTGGTTTTCTAATGTCCTTCTTAGCTATTTTGTTATCTCCTTTGAATGGTATGTAAATGTGGTTTATCTCTATGTGTGTATTGATGACTGATTTTTCTGAATGTCAAGTTTCCAGGAGTTATCTAGCTTGCTCTAGGATGCTAACAGTTTTCCAGTTGAACCTATGATTAAGTCTAACTATGTGCTGTGAAAATCACATTTCTATGCTTTGCTTATGTCAACCATCCTGTTGGCATATGCAGCAAAAGAAACTCCTGGGACATTATTCTACCAAGAGTTTAACTATTGATAGATCCATGCAGAAGAAGTTCAACGGAGGTGTTCGCATGAAAAACAGCATAGTTAATTTTAACCATCCATTGTCCATTGTCCAGCAATTCAATTCTTATTATTTGGGGAAAACAGTCTGCACCTTCAAAAGGTTCCCACTGCACGGCATTGAAATATCAACATCTTCTCAGGCTGCAAATGGTTCACCTAAGTTCCTCACTTCCCTTCCAGTTTGCAGTTCATTCCAAGCATCCTCCTTCCTCACTCCCTTCATTTCTGTTGCCAAACTGTGAGTAGAGGTGCATTACAAGTCAGCCTTGAAAGCTTGGATATAGCAATAGCATTTAGACCTATATACTGCTTCACAGTGCTTTACAGCCCTCTCTAAGCAGTTTACAGAGAGTAAGCATATTGCCCCCAACAATCTGGGTCCTCTTTTTACCGACCTTGGAAGGATGGAAGGCTGAGTCAACCTTGAGCCTACTGAGATTCGATCTGCCAATCTGCTGGCAACTGGTGATAAGCAGAAGTAGCTTGCAGTACTGCACTCTAACCATCGACCTTGGAGGCTCTTACTTGCTTTTACACTTGCTTACACAGTGGTACCTCTACCTAGGAATGCCTCTACTTACGAACTTTCCTAGATAAGAACCGGGTGTTCAAGATTTTTTTGCCTGTTCTCAAGAACCATTTTCCACTTACAAACCCAAGCCTCCAAAACTGTAACCGGAAAAGGCAGGAAGAAGCCTCCATGGGGCCTCTCTAGGAATCTGGGAAGAAATAGGGCTGGAAAAGGTGGGTAGAAGCCTCCGTGGGGCCTCTCTAGGAATCTCCTGGGAGGAAACAGGGCTGGAAAAGGCAGGGAGAAGCCTCCATAGGGCCTCTCTAGGAATCTCCTGGAAGGAAACAGGGCTGGAAAAGGTGGGTAGAAGCCTCCGTGGGGCCTCTCTAGGAATCTCCTGGGAGGAAACAGGGGCAGAAAAGGTGTGGAGAAGCCTCCATGGTGCCTCTCTAGGAATCTCCTGGGAGGAAACAGGGGCGGAAAAGGCAGGGAGAAGCCTCCGTGGGGCCTCTCTAGGAATCTCCTGGAAGGAAACAGGGCTGGAAAAGGTGGGTAGAAGCCTCCGTGGGGCCTCTCTAGGAATCTCCTGGTAGGAAACGGGCAGAAAAGGTGGGGAGAAGCCTCCATGGTGCCTCTCTAGGAATCTCCTAAGAGGAAACAGGACCTCCACCCTCCCTGTGGTTTCCCCAATTGCACACATTATTTGCTTTTACATTGATTCCTATGGGAAAAATTGCTTCTTCTTACAAACTTTTCTACTTAAGAGCTTGGTCACAGAACAAATTAAGTTCGTAAATAGAGGTACCACTGTACTTGCTTTTACACAAGATAATCTTGTCAATTGCCACCATGCTTCATCACACTTAATTTGTCAATAAAAGTAGAAAATCTGCATGTCTGATTAAGGACAGAAAGGCTGGATTCAGCATAAAAGTCGAACTAAAAGCTTTGAGAACCTTAACACTATCTCTAAGTCTTTTGAAGTTGAGCAGATCAGGACATAGATTCCATAAGAAGATTAGAACCACACTATTGTAACAGAATCTTAATTGTGTTTTCCTTCCCTTCCCTCTCCTGGGACAAATTGGTGCTGCTAACACAATTACTTATATATTATATCCTTGTCCCTCCTGGTTAGGGAAACTTTCCAGAATAGCGGCTTATGGAGGGGCAGATTCGCACGCTGTGATTGCTGCAGGGCAGGGTTCTTCCCCAAACCCTTGAAGGAGGCTGTGGCTTGCCACCTCCTTACCGCATTTACTGGACAACTTCTGTTCGGTTTCCCTTTCTAGGGAAAGTGGTAGAGAAAGTGGCCATGTTCCAGAGGGTTCTGGATGAAACAGAATATCTAGACTTCTTTCAGTCAGGTTACAGGATAGAAACAGGTCGTCCTTGTCAATGATCACTTGGGAGTGCGGATGGAGTAGTCCATTCATCCTCGACTTCCTTGACCTCTTAGTTGCTTTCAGTACTATCAACCATGGTATCCTTTAAGACCAGGGATCTCCAACTTTGGCAACTTTAAGACTTGTGGACTTCAACTCCCAGAGTTGCCAAGGTTGGAGACCCCTGTTTTAGACCACTTATGGGATTTGGGACTGGATGGTGCAGTGCTGCGCTGGTTTGATTCTTTTCTCAATGGCCAGTTCCATTCAATATTGAAAGGGGGCAAGAGGTCCAGCCCATGGCCAATCCTTTGTGGAATGCCACAAGGCTCAGTACTCCCAACATTCCTTGGGTGAGATCATGGAATGGAATGAGATATCAGTAATATGCTGATACTCAGCTTTGCATCTCCATCTCTGGTGATCCAAGTGATGCTGCAGGTGCCCTTTCGCAGTGCCTGTAGGCTCAGTGGTGGGTTGTTGATGGTTTGGATTGGTTCTTTAGAACCAGTAGCTCTGGTTCCAAACCAAAAGAGAACCAATTCTCTGTATCTGTGAAAGCCCAACTACCCCTGGGTTATAGTGATCTTTATCTCTGTTTTTATAAGCCCAGATGATCACAGGCAGCAGACTGAATTGCCGCTCTGCAACTCTTTTCTGTGCTCCTTGCCTAGTTTGTAATGCGGAAGTTCTATTTCCTCTGCACCGTACATGCACACGTGCACAGCGAAGCATGCACTCAGAGAACCGTTTGTAAACTGGTAGCAACTCACTACTGAGTAGGCTGCAGGGGCCTGGTTGGGGGATTACAGGCTTCAACTAATCCCTGGTAAGATAGAGTAGCTGTGGATATCTGGAACCTTGAGATCTGGAGGTTTATCATCATTAATTCTGACTGGGATGGCACCACCTCAGTAAGTGCTGCCTATGCAAAGAAGCTGAAGAAACAGTGCACCGCCTGGTAGTTGCCGCCCCAAGTCTTTGGAGAGGGGCGGCATAGAAATCCAATAAATAAACAAATTAATTAATTAATTAATTGCTGCAAGAAGATCGTACAGACTGATTGCAAGCCACGGCATGACAAAGTAGCAACAATGATGCATTGGCAGATCTGCAAAACGTATCATTTGTCTGCAAGCAGGAACAGGTGGGTCCATTAAATAGAGAAAGTCATAGAAAGTGAAGAAGTTAATTTGCTTTGGGTCTTTAGAATTCAAATAGACAGCAACCTGCCACATAATACTCTCTCTCAGGCCTGGGAGCCATATTTTACCTTTTTGTATTCAACTGTGGGAAAATGGGAGAAGAGATTATATGGAGTAGGTGATATGTAATAGCAGGGGTGGCCAGTTCCAACTTACCTCACTGCTAGTTCACTCCCTCCCATGGATGTGCAGTAACAAAAAATCTGAAAAAAGTTAATTTAAAGAAGCAAAAACAAAAAAAAGATGGCGACTACACGCAGTGCCTGAACTTAGCTTCTGCACATGCTCAGATGGAAATTTTTTAGATTTTTTTTAAAAAACCCACCAGCACTGATTGATCTGGTTCAATGATGTCATCATGACATCACCAACAGCCTACTAACAGTTTGGACAACCAGTCAGAACCGGGAGAAACCCACCCCTGTAGTAGTCTAAATAGCATTCTTTCCAGAGAGTCAAGGCCGTTGTACCCAGCAGCTGTGATGAAGTGACGGGGAGGCATCTTCAGATTTGGATGGTGCCTGATTGGATCATGTAATGGACATGTGGGTGCTGGGCAGAGACCTGAACTTTTATTTGAGTGGATAAAATCTGGAAACTTTCAGATTTGGGTTTTCACAGATGTCGCCAACATGGCATCTCTAATAAATTGGAACTTTGAGGAACTTCTAGTCTCAGAGTCTGGTTTTGTTGGGGGTGTTTATTGGAATGCTGACACTCTGGACTTAACAGTTGTCGATAATAAAGACCAAAAAGTCTGGATATTGGATGTGGCAGTGCCTGGAACAGCAGACTAGAAAAGAAAGAATTGGAAAAGATAACAAAATACAAAGGCCTACAAATAGAAATAGACCAACTATGCCAAAGGTAAGCAATAGTACCAATAGTAAGAGGCATCTTGGGTGCAATTCCAAAACAACTGGAGCACCACTTGAATACCATTGGCATTGACAAATTCATCATCAGTCAATTGCAAAAGACAGCTTCACTTGGAACAGTTTCCATCCTGCGACATCTGTAACACCATCAAACATCAAAATCCGCCTATCCCGGGTCTTTGGTAAGGGCTCAATAGGTAGACAAAAATGCCAAACCCCAGGGTGTGGCTGACTGTGCAAACAACAACAACAAGATTTCAAAATGATAGACTGAAAGTTTCCTACCAGTAGCAGTCTTCATTGATGTCAGTGTTCCTATAGACATAAACTGTTTTCCACACATCCTTTTTGAATGCCAAATTATAATTTTTCCAGAAATCAATCAAGAAGTAGCTCACTTTTCTAGCTGGTGTTAACATCCTTGTTAAGATTTCTTTGAAGTCACAAGCCAGACCAAAACTCCCAACAGAAATCAGAGGGAGGTTAAATGTAGGATATAATCTAGAAAATAAATAATAACCGAATTATCTTACCCTGGCTGCCATTGCTGTCAGTATTTCATAATTGAACTAATGGGAGACACACAAGTAATACTCTTCAGTATTATTATTATTATTATTATTATTATTATTATTATTATCATCATCATCATCATCATCATCATCAATACAGCACACAAAAAAAGATGGTACTTCATCACCAGTCGGGCACTTCCCAAGCACCTAGGATTGCGTGATGTATCGGTGAATTATGTGTGCCGATCCCAGTAAAGATTTTGTCAATTCCGATGGTTTTCAAATGTCTACTGAGTCCCTTTGGCACTGCGCCCAGTGTACCAAGGACCACTGGGACCACTTTCACTGGCTTATACCACAGTTGTTGCAGCTTGATTTTCAGATCTTCATATTTCGCAAATTTTTCTAGCTGGTGTTAACATCCTTGTTAAGATTTCGTGGCGGCTGCGGCTTCTCTTTGGGATGAAAGCGTTCCCAGCCAGGGGGCTGCAAGAGAGGTCTTTCTCCATGGGCTTCGGGAATGCCCGCCTCGCCCCTCTCGCAGCCCCTTTGCTGGGAGCACTTTCGTCCTGGACTTCCAGCAAGGGGGCTGCAGTAGAGGCAGGGCAGGCGTTCCCGAAGTGCTCGGAGAAAGCGCTCTCGCAGCCCCCTCGCTGACAGAGAGAGAGGAGGAGAGAGAAAGTAACTGAGAAAGAGAGAGAGAGAGAAAGGGGGGAGGGAGATAGCAAGAGAGAGAAGAGAATGAAAGCAAGAGAGATAGAAAGGAAGAGTGAGAGAGAAAGAAAGCAATAGAAAGAGAGAAAGAAAACAAGAGAGAGAGAAAGAGAGAGAGAGTGAGCAAGAGGAGGAGAGTTACAGAAAGAGAGGGAGAGAGAAATTGAGAAAAAGAAAGAGAGAGCAAGAGGGGGAGAGAGAAAGAGAGAGAAGTGACTCTTGATTTAAAGCATATGGTAAAAAGCACCCAAATAATAACAGAGAAAAAAAACCCCAGCCGTTTGTGTGTGTGTGTGTGAACTCTTAAACCATTTCCAATAGCTCACCTGTTATTGGAAATGGTTCAAGAGTTCACACACACACACACACACACACACACACAAGGTGGGAGGAGACAGGGATGGAAAAAGAGGAAAAGATTAGTAATAAAATAGATTTTGGTTTTGTTTTATTATTAATTTCTTTTTTAAAAAAAGAAGGGAATTTTTATTTATTTAGTTATTTAGTTATTCATTTATTTATTTGTTTGTTTATTTATTTATACTTCTATGCCGCCCAGTCCCAAAGGGACTGTCGCTCAGACACTATACTTTTCCGCCCACACCGAAAAAAAATTAGAGGGAACATTGGTGATCATGATTGTTTAGCAATTCAACATGGTTGTTAAGAAAGATATCACATGATTGTGGTTTGCCACCATCTCTGGTGGCTTTCCCCATTAATTTTGGTTCTTAGAAGCCATCTGGGAAGGCCATAAATGATGTTGCGATCATTGTAAATACATGTTGGTTGCCAAGCATTGAATTGTTTGTGATCACACATCCATAATGATTCTGTGATGGTCATAAGAGCGAGGACCAGTCATAAGTCACTTTTTTCACTAGCATCATAAGTTTGCACAACCACCAAATGAATGGTCTAAGTTGAGGATTGGTTGAGTTGATACTAACTTGAGTATTGGTTGATACTTACATGGCAATCTGATATGAGGCAAATGAACACGCAGGACCCAGGACAATAGACCCAAGTTTGTGATTAGTCTATAATACAAAAGATCAAAATAAATATAATGTTAGAATATGCCTTTACACAACTTCATCAAGTGTTCTAGTTATAGCCATTACTGGACAAGAGGGCCTACTTCCTCTCATGTTTTAATTATGTCTTGAGCAGATTACTATTCTATGCTTTAAATGGAGCTGTACTTAAACACCACCCTGAAGTGACATCTTAAGCGGTTATGGATGTTCCTTATTTTGCCCAAGTAGTACCTCTGTTTCAAGAGGCTTCCAGGAGCAATTCAAGGTGCCAATTGTTACCTTTAAAGCTCAACATGACTTGTATTACGTATCTTCGAGATTTCTTGCACCCAGTGGTTTCTGTCCATTAGAAGGGGTGGCTGTTTTGGAATCCCTACTCTAAGAAAGTATCATTTTATGGGTCAATAAAGCAGGTCTTCTCAGCTGTTGTCTCCTTTCTCTTGAACAGTGTGCCCCACCACAGGATTAAAGTAGCTCCAGTCCTATTGAACTCAGGAAGATCGTTAAACCCTGGAGTAAAATACTGTAAGTTGAAATCTGAAGGGGATGAAGCTGCACTGGAGGAAAATTGTTATGGCACCAGGTTTTATTTTTATTGTTTTAATGGAACTTTAGTTTTGTACTGCAGTTGTGAGCCACCCAAATTGTGTCTTTTAAGATGGGCAGTTACATGTAACCAGTGATGGGCTATCAAAATTTTTACTACCACACTGTGGGCGTGGCTTATGCATTTTGTTTCAACATCTTTCAGTGCAAATTGGGTGCTCTGGGGTGGAGCTCCAAATTTTGCTACCGGAACCGTGTTCCTGACTGTTCCCATATGAGCCCATCACTGCATGTAACTGCATTTACCACTGACTAATGTAATAATCAATGTATAATTAGCATGATGCAAATAATTATAAGATGCCATGAAATAGTGATAATGTTTAGCTTTTAGACCGTCTACTGCTGCACGAATCCCAGCGGCCGATTAGGTCCCACAGAGTTGGCCTTCTCCAGGTTCCGTCAACTAAACAATGTCATCTGGCGAGCCCCAGGGGATGAGCCTTCTCTGTGGCGGCCCCAGCCCTCTGGAATCAACTCCCCCCAGACATCAGAACTGCCCCCACCCTCCTTGTCTTTCGCAAACTACTTAAGACCCACCTATATCGCCAGGCATGGGGAAATTAAGACATCTCCTACAGGCTTTTTATAGTTTTATGTAAGAAATGCGTGTGTTGCATGGTTTTTAAATGAGGAGTTTTTAGATGTTTTTTAATATTAGATTTGTTTACATTGTCACACTGTTTTATTATTGTTGTGAGCCGTCCTGAGTCTTCGGAGAGGGGTGGCATACAAATCTAATAAATTATTATTATTATTATTATTATTATTATTATTATTATTATTATTTATGATCTATACTTAGGTGAGGTTAGTACCTATTTGAAAGATGGAACGTGTAAGTTCCATTCAAAACAAACAAAAAAGGCAGAAAGATGTGCTGAGGAATTTTTCATCCTATGCAATACATGGAGAGTAGGCAAAGGAAGTATAACCCTTTGATGCCAGCATATGGAATGAATGCAAAGCTAAACTGGGCTATCTAGATTTTGAATCAAACAGGTATACGTATACATAGATGTGTGTTTGAGCAACCTGACAAATAATTTCCCCCTTTACACACTGCCATCTCATCCAAGACTGGCACCTGATTTTAAGTCTGTTCCCCAGCAGATCTTATTTCTCATAGAACTGAACCATTCAATCAGAACGCTGAATGCTGGGATGCTGCCATTACTCTCCTGGTTGTAGTCTAGTGATTAAGACACCAGGCTAGAAAGCAGGAGTCTAGAGTTCTAATTATGCTATAGGCAGGAAAGCTAGTTGGGTGACTCTCTCTTAACCCATGATTTTGAATAACAAGCTGGTTGGTCAACTTCTGTCACAAGAACACATCAATATTTGATTGATTTGAAAAAGTAACACCTTGGGAAAAACCTTACCAGAAAACAGGGTTATGCATGCTTTGAAAATTATTTGCAAAAATGATTTGAACATTGCAAAAGTAAATACATCAAGTCTGTCTAGAGGATTTTTAAAAATTCTATATTAATTTCCAGAAATGATTTGAGAGAAGGTTGTAAAAAACAAACAACACCTGTAACACCTGTATTTTAACCCTCCTCCAAAATAGAGGCAGTGACACTATAATAAACATTCTTTATTCTTTGCACTAGATTTCTGATATTTTATTGAAAATGATGAAATCATTTGCTCCCTCTTTGACAATTGGTTGCTGGGTTTATCATTTTATCATTTGGTATATATCCCCCAAGTAATTTTTAGTCATGCATTTTGTTTCTTCAGGTTTAAAAAATTACTGCTGTTTCCAACATATAATCATAATAGCCTGGACATTTGATAAGTAGATGAATTGGCATCTAATTTGTTGGTAGCAGATTTGAAAGAGAAGAAATATGATCTTAGAGATGGATAAAAGGATATTGATTCTAAAGAGTTGACAGAACCAAAGAGTAATGAACTGGATTTTTTTTAAAAAGGATATTGATGAAGAATGAGAAATGGACGTATTATATTTAACTGGAAAGCAAATGTTAAGAGACATTGCATTTCAACTTATAGGAGGATTTTTTTTTTTAAAACCCACAAATGCTGTGCAGATATCCAAAACAGACAGTTATTATTTTGGGGAATGAGATCCAATTATTGGGAAAGATCCTCATTAAAATGTTAAGCTGAAGCCTTATTATTAGTCACAATTCAAGATTTAAAGCCATGTAGGGCTTTATATCACCTATAAAAGCCCTACATGGCTTAGGACCAGACTATTTACAGTACCATTTCCTGCCACATATCTCCCAGTGACCGATTAGAGCCCACAGGGTTGACCTTCTCCGAGTTCCGTTGACTAAGCAGTATTGGTTGGCTGGCCTGCAGGGGAGGGCCTTCTCTGTGGTGGCCCCGGCTCTCTGAAACCAGCTCCCCCCCCCAGGTCCGTACTGCCCCCACCCTACTGGCTTTCTGGAAAGCCATGAAAACCTGGCTTTTCCAGCAGGCCTGGGAGCAGTGAGAACTGACATCTCTTAATTCCAACCTAAATAAGATTTGATTGGGATGTATGATATGGTATGATTTTATTGACAAGATTTAAGGGGTTTTATATTATTATTAATGTTGTAAATTATTTATATTGTTTTATTATTTTACTTTTGTAACTGCCCAGAGTCCCTTGGGAGTAGGCGGGGTACAAATTTAATCAAATTAATTAATTAATTAAGAATCAGTCAAGAATTGTGGTTGGTTATAGTGGATTAGAATCCATTGTGGGTTTTCTTTGAGTTAAATGCAATAATAGACTATTAACAGAGGACCTTGAAGTTTAATTCTGTTGTTGGTTTTACCTGTTCATATACATATAGTAGATAGAGGTGCATTTCAGCAGGTTGTGCCCAGTTCTAGAGAACCAGTAGTGGAAATTTTGAGTAGTTTAGAGAACTGATAAATACCACCTCTGATGATGGCCCTGCCCCATCTATTCTCTGCCTCCTGAGTCACAGTAACCTCCTCCTGGAGTGGGAATGGAGATTTTGCAGTATCCTTCCCCTGTCACATCCACCAAGCCATGCCAACCAAGCCCCACCACACCCACTAAGCCATGCCCACAGAACTATTAGTAAGAATTTTTGAATCCCACAACCCTAAATAGACGTCAAATGGATTGGGCAAACAAAGTTGTAGAAGTTCATAAATTGTGTGCCTGTTTTGCAAGGGTGATGGTGACTATTATTCTTGAAATATATTTCTAAGCATTCAACAAGGCAATTTATGTGTATTTTTGTTTTGTCTAGTTTTGGTCTGTTTTTTATTTTCTTTTTTTCTCCTTTTTTGGAATGTGTATTTTAATATTCTGAATAAAAAAGATTGAAAATAAAGAGAAATGTATCTATACAAACTAACGTATTTTTCAGCAAAGGGAAAATAAAAGTAGTCAAACATAATATGAGAAAGAAGCATTATGTCACTATAAAATCACTATAAAGCATGTAAAAGCTAAAAATGTAGCCATAATAGTTCCTCATACTCACAATGAGCTGTCTAACAAATGCCACACCTTCACAAGTGCTACTGCGGCACGATGGTGCGGAAAAGATAGATGTGTTGAATCCATCATATGTAGCACTAACTCTGACAGTCATGTTATTTTCTGTAACAAAAATACTGAATTGTAAGATAAATTTTAAATGATTAAAAAATCTACTGAACTGTAAAATAATTTAATAAAATGATATGTACCACAATAATTTCAGTAAAGATTTATAGCTATTTTTATTATATTGGGTGCCCCCACATATATATATATTGTAGATCTTCAATATTTGAAATAAATTGAATAGGATATGGGAATTTTAACAACTCAACCAGTGTGCTATGGGAATAATTATTATACTTTCTGTCTCGTTTTTTCGATGTAGCAAAATATGTTTCAATTGCAGATAAGACTGCTTTCAAAACAGCTGAATACAATTTAAACCGTGAATGCTGTTAGTCTTATTTTAAAACAACAGGTGAGTAATATTTAACGCAAATGCTTATGTCTAAAGAATCTATTTGCAACATTTTTAACCAAATTTCCCAAAGGTGCCATCCTCCTAATGTTTGGAACTAAATTCCCACCATAAATATTCTGTTCTTCCATACTGTTACTTTAATAAGAACTATGTCACAAGCAGTCTCGATACTAAGAGATATTCCATTTTAATACAGCAGTTATAAGATCAATTACAACTGATACCATATGAAAGAAAAATAGTTACGGCCTTTGTGAAAGAACAACACAAATTTCATTCACAGTGAGATAAATTTGGGGGGGGGGGATCAGCAGGTGTGCTATATATTTGTTATACTGTGCTGTAATCTGGATTTATATCATTACCAAATTTTAGTACATTAAATATTTTGCATTACTAAACATATTAGATTACATAAATTGTATTGTGATGTTAGGCTTCAAAATGTTTACTTTTTAAAATAAAGATGACTTCAAAAATATTATCAATTATGATTTATTAAAACCAACCCCGAACCCACATAAAAGCTGTTAGGACAGCATTGTTTTAAATTATTGATAGCTAAAGGTTGATAGATATATAAAGTACTGAAAACTTTAGAACAATGCAATTAACATTCTTACCTTTCAGAATTGCATTCACCCGACTGAGCCCCAGTTCTACAGTTGGTTTTAGGTTCTCTGATGTCACTGGATATTCAGAGTCATTTAGCATCATTACATTGATCACATATTCATCTTTCAAACACTTGGTTTGACTAGTGTACCACAGCAGCTGACTCAAGAAAAATGATGTTCCCACAAATTGATACATCATTGTTGCCTTATACTTTGTACCGGCACTTGGTGTATTTTAACCAGGAGTTTAACCAGCCTTACGTCTAGTACTCTGTTCAACCTTCCTTTTTTTAAAAATGGGTCCCTCTCTTCTTTTTGGTGCTTCTTTTTCACTCCACGCCCATCTGTCTTACCTGTCACCTCTGTTGTGAACAATTAACAGGAGCAGGACTCATCTTGGAAGAGACCAAAGGTTATTTTTCATGTTTGCTATAGAGAACATGTAAGCTATAAAACCAAGGCATTAGCCACACCTCACCAGATAAGCATTCAATATGAATCACAAGAATCGCAAGAACAGAAAGAGAGGAGTCAATAACATTATTCTTTTTTAAAAAAAAACCATTAAAGCAGAGCACAATGGCTGCCGGTCTTGTCATTTTAAATGATAAAGCCTCTTAAATGAAGGATACTGAATAAAAACTGTGGTTTGTTTTGAGATTCTATTTTCATTTTTTCAGATTTGCATCCTGCTCTGACAAAAGATTCTTGTTTATTATATTCTTCCACATTTTTTCTCTTTCATCCAGTGGGATTTTGAAAGAACATATATAAACTGTATATACACACAGAGAGTTTGTTTTGCACAAAAGAAAAAAAAGGGAGAAAAAGGATTAATATGTGATTTGTTTCAACTTAGTCAATTTGAATCAAAGCTCTGGAAATATGCCAAGACATTTTCTCCTATCAAACCCATCTCTATTCTTATCATTGACTATTGTTATGAAGTTCTTTAGTTGTACATTCCATTTTCCACTAATTGTACTGCTTTGCCTGCAATAGCCATTACTGTTACTATGGAGTAAAAATGGCCAAAGTCCTCTTGTCTGAGGAAGGCCCTTGCCTAGAATGAAAAAGAAAAGTGTTAGAACCATGTTTTGTTATACTGCAGTGTGTCAAAGCTAAATGATCCACAGCCCCCAAAAAAGCTTTTAACTTGAGCCAACCTACAGGTACAATACCACAAACATGCTAATAAAATCGATTGTGCTGTAATGTGGAGAAAATACTTTGGCTATATACAGAACATGACAAAGAAGAAGACATTTTTATGTAATGTAATGTTTAAGATCGTAGCTGTAAAAATGTACAAGCACATTTGTAAATCCATTTGGGTTACAATATTTTACACCATATTCACCGACTCTCTTTTTCCCCACTTTCAACTTTATGAAAATTTATTTTATGCAAGGTTTTGGGGAAATATAATTGCAGCATAAAACAAAGGAAGGTTGTATATGATTACATCTTTTTGTACTCAAATTACAGATATCTATCTCTATCTACATTATCTACATTGTCTGTCTGTCTGTCTGTCTGTCTGTCTGTCTGTCTGTCTGTCTGTCTGTCTTTCTATCTATCCATCCATCCATCCATCCATCCATCCATCCATCCATCCATCCATCCATCCATCTATCCATCTACTGTATCTATCTACCTATATGCATAGAAGTGATATATTGTACCTGATTATTTACATTTGTGATTATGCTATTCCTCAGATCAATTGTGTAAAACAAACAAAATCCAAAATATACATAAAACTAAGGCAACCTGTGGAAATATTATAAGCAAGTACACAGTAAGATCTAATGGTATTTCCCCCCAGTGCATTTCCATTCCTTAATTTTTCAGTAACCATTTAAAGCTGACTTTTCATGCAACAAAGACATTTAATAAATGTTATTGCCCTCAAATTTAGGTATCTATTTGTTTAGTCATTTGTAAAAACAGAGATATAGACCCTTATTAAGGAGAAACTGCTAAGTTACTCTGTCCCCATTCCTCTGTATCTTAGTAAGGATAATAAAAGGATAATAGGCCAGCAATAAGGTACTTAAGGCTGTACTCTGCTATAAAAAGTAGAAAAGAGGGGATAGGTTTTAAATAACTTTGTAAGTTGACAACAGTATGCTGAAGGTTACCTAGCTAAGAGAAAGAGTTCTCAAGTCACAATAATTCCCTCCCTATATTCCACATGAAAGAAAAAAAAAAGACCCATCTAGCAGTGGTAGGTTGCTCCTGGTTTGGCCTGGTTCAGTGAGCCGATAGCAGTGGTGGTGAGAGGCTTCTGCACATAAACAGAAGCATCGCGAGTGTGTGCAAGTGCGCACGTGAAAACGAGCAAACCAGTAGTGATAGGATTTAGAACCCACTACATACTGCCATCTAGCAATCTTCCTAACATGAAGCAGTCACTAAAAACAGAAGAACCCAAACAACCTGAGACTTGTTTGCACACAAGTTAGTTCCCCTGACAAAAGGAAGCAGGAACTAGTATTATTCTTGTTGATTTTATTCCTGCTTCCTTACTAGAAACATCTGCAAAGCTCTGTAAACAATGGAAACACTTCACCTCAATCCTGCCTGCAACTTAATTGGGAATCAACAAGCTGCTATGTAGTTGTCTGGTGGTTGTATGCAGACCAGGCAGCAATTTTTGTGAAACCTGTAAAGCAGGGATCCTCAAACTTGGTGACTTTAAGACTTGTGGATTTCAACTTCCAGAAGACCACGAGTCTTAAAGTTGCCAAGTTTGAGGATCCCTGCTGTAAAGCCTTCAAGCTATTTTTCCCTTTAGGGATCTGTGAAGGAAATGCTATATCAGCTTAATCCCAAAAACAGGAGGTGGGAAAAGATAAGATAAATGCCACTTTGTTTTCCCATTGATTGTTTTGTCATTTTAGATATCCTAGGACTAAGCTTAAACCGTTCATTTAGCTGTCAAACATAAAAGTATACCAATGCAGAAATTATACTGGAGTATTATAATTAACACCTTGATGTTGAAGGAATATCCATCTGGTTCAATTCCAAGCTGGGAGAAAGACACTGGGAATATGGAGGCTAATTGGAAAGATGGATTAATGATGAACAGAACCACCATTTATGGTGCAGCTGCCAAAATGGAGTTGAGAGTGGTTGGCTTTTACACCATCTTTTGGGCTTTGTATTTGAGCTTCCTGTTTCTGTGCAAGAACATATCCTTTAATATTCTTTTGGCTGTTTCAGATTCCTAGGGAGGTCATGTTGGGGTCATAGCTGGCTCCATAAGAAAAAGAGGAAATGGAGGTCCTATCCTCTCCTTGGTTGGAGAAGTTCCAAGACACTCTTCTAAGAAACAGTTTTCTTCGCTGGTTCCTTGTTCTTTGCCATGGTCATTGGCGCCACATTCAGAGAGCTGTCTTCAATTCATCATACCTCCCCTAAAACTATGGACAACATTTTACTGATACTAATATAAAAGTTAAAAAAAGCAACAATCATGTTAATTGATTTCACATATTATGGTAATTTAGTCTTATTTTTAAATTTGTACTTCCTCCAAATAATTGCATATATACGGAATTAAGATTTAAATTATGTTTTAAAATATAAACAAACTATGAGATGTCTCATAGAAGAAGTATTATATTTCTTATCATTCAGAGATTATTCCTGAGCAAAGAAACTGGAAGTTTACCATCAATTGTGTAACAAACCAAGGTTTCAGAATATAGCAAATGAAAGTGATTTTTCATGGCCTAGCTCTTAAAAAAATATTTATAACAGTGTTGTCTACACTTATCTCTACTTCATACAGTTTTCCTAACCAAAGAACGAGCTTCTAAAGCAGTGGTTCAAAACTTGGGCCCCACGCCCCACAGGCGGGCAATTTGATTTTTTATGGGGGCAATTGGAGCCTTGTTTAAACCAAGTTAATGGCCTTTTAGCTTTCATCTGCATGTGTAGAGTTCACTTTCTGTATAGTAAGAATTATATATCATGGGGGGGGGGGGTGATCCCTCTATTATCGCGAGGGTTCCGTTCCAAGACCCCTCGCGATAATCGATTTTTCGGGATGTAGTGGTGCGGAAGTAAAAACACCATCTGCGCATGCACGCCCCTTTTTCCATGGCCGCGCATGCGCAGATGGTGTTTTTACTTGTCCGCCGCTTTTCCGCCCGCCGCTTTTCCGTCCGCCGCTTGTCCGTCCGCCGCTTTTCCGCCCGCCGCTTGTCCGCCGCTTATCCGGCTGCCGCTTGTCCGCCGCTCGGTGCACGATCGGGGTTTCCCCTTTGCGTGGGCGGCGGGGAATTCTGGGAGTTGAAGACCCAGGGAAGGTTCCTTCGGCCGCCCAGCAGCTGATCTGCTCGGCAGCGCAGTAGCAGCGAGGAGCCGAAGATGGGGTTTCCCCGTTGCCCACGCAAAGGGGAAACCCCATCTTCGGCTCCTCGCTGCTACTGCGCTGCCGAGCAGATCAGCTGCTGGGCGGCCGAAGGAACCTTCCCTGGGTGCTCGAGAGCAAGAGGGGGAGAGATAGAGAAAGAGAGAGAAGGAAAGAAAGAGATGAGAGAGGGAGGAAGATAGTGTGAGAGAGGAAGAAGCAAGAAGCAAGATAGAGAAAGAGAGAGAGAAAGAAAGATGAGAAAGGAAGGGAGTGACGTCATCGGGTGGAAAAATCGCGACATAGCGTTTCGCAAAGATCGAGATCGCGAAACTCGAGGGATCACTGTATAACTAACCAGCACTTCTGTATGGGAAATTAATGTAGCATAGAGAACTTTGTTTGCTTGAAGAAAGCAGCCTCTCAGTTGCCCTTAGTTAGCAGCTTCTCAGCAGTCTATCAAATACTGGAATACTTCTGTCATGTGTCCCCCACAGTCCTTCTTTTTTCTAGACTAGCCAAATCCTGCAGCTGTTCTTCATATGTTTTAATTTCCAGGCCTTTAATCATCTTAGTTGCTCTTCTCTGCACATTTCCCAAAGTTTCAACATCTTTGTAATGACATGGTTTGGGTCATCTGGTGAGGAATAAGTAAGTCAATGAAAGGGTGAAAGGGAGCTTGGAGGTCTTCTAGTCCAATTGCCTGCTAAAGCAGAAGATACTATACAAGTGATGGAGAACCTATGGCCTGGGTGCCACGGGTGGCATTAGGAGCCGTATCTGCTGACATGTGAGCCGTTGCCTGAGCTAAGCATGTGCATGTCTCTGCTGGCTAGCTGATGTTTGGCTCTCACAGAGGCCATGGGAAGGCTTTTTTTGGCTCCCAGAGAGCCTCCAGGGGGATTGGGAAGGGCATTTTTACCCTCCCCAGGTTCCAGGAAAGCCTTTGGAGCCTGAGAAAGGTGAAACATGAACCTACTGAGCCCACCAGAAATTGGGAAGCAGGCAGTTATTGGCCTCCAGAGGGCCTCTGGTGGGTGGGGGAAGCTGTTTTTGCCCTCCCCAGGCATTGAATTATGGGTGTGGGCACTCGCACATGTGCAATAGCATGCATGCACGCTCTTTTGGCACCCGAGGAAAAATAGGTTCACCATCACTGTACCACACCATCTCAGACAACTGACTATCCAGTCTCTTCCAGTAATGAAGTAACCACAACTTCTGACAGGTCTCTTCTTTCCTTGATTAGTTTCCATCCATTGTTTCTTATCCTGCCCTCTAGTGCTTTGGAAAATAAGTTGACCACCTTCTCTTTATGGCAGCCTCTCAAATACTGGGATATTGCTGTCATGTCCTCCCTAGTCCTTCTTTTCTCTAGACCAGCGTTTCCCAACCGGTGTGCCGCGGCACACTGGTGTGCCGCGACACACCGTCAGGTGTGCCGCGGCGAGAGGCGGCGGAGGAGAGTGGGCGGATCGGGCGGGCAATGGGGCAGGGGGGAGAAGCCAGGGGCGCGTTTGGCCGGGAGTCCGGGACTGTGTGGCTTTCCGCCATGAAGAGAAAACGGCCGACTTTTCCCTGCTGCCGTTTTCTCTTCATGGCGCAAAGCCACACAGTCCCGGACTCCTCGCCCCAAGGCAGGAGGCGGCGGCGGAGGAGAGTGGGCGGGCAATGGGGCAGGGCGGAGAAGCCAGAGGCGCGTTTGGCCGGAGGCACCGTGGGGAGGCAGGGGCAGGGAGGTGCGGCAGTAGGAGTAAAGGGAGCCGCGGCTGCCCCTGCCTCCCCACGGTGGCAATGGCATCGGGAGTGCTAATAGCGGCGGCGGCGGGAATAGGGGGGGGGGGCTGCAAGTGGAAGCCTCAGCCCTGGAGCCCCCTCGCACCCATGGCTTCTCATCGATGCCTCTGCCTGCCCGATCCGCGGGAGTGCTAATAGCGGTGGCGGCGGCGGGAATAGCGGGGGGGGGCTCCTGCCCGCCGCTGCTATTAGCACTCCAGCGGATCGGGCAGGCAGAGACATCGACGAGAAGCCATGGGCGCGAGGGGGCTCCAGGGCTGAGGCTTCCACTTGTGGCTGTCCCCGCCAGCCCAATCCTTCCTTCTCTCAAGCTTTTTTGGGGTGCGGCTTCTTCCACAGCAGTGGCTGCAGCGGCGCTGGCGATCCGGCCGCTAGCCGCTCCAAGCGCTGTGGGAATGCCCACCCCTCTCACAGTCCTGTCCCGGGCTGTCATTAAAGGAGCTGCTTGCTCGGAACATTCAAACTAAGGGAAACCTTCGCTGGCCTCCACAGAGAAGAAAGGAAGAGAGAGAACGAGAGAGAGCAACAGAGAGAGAGAGAGAGAGTGATAAAGAACAAGAGAGAGAAAGCATGAAAGAGAGAGAAAGAAAATAAGAGAGAACAAGAGAGAGAGAGACTAAGAGAGAGAGAAAGAAAAGAGAGAGAGAGAAAATAAGAGAATGAGAGAGAGCAACAGAGAGAGAGAAAGAACAAGAAAAAGCACGAGAGAAGAAAAGCAAGAGAGAAAAAGAGATAGCAAGAGATACTGAAAGAAAGCAAGAGAGAGAGAGAAAAAGATAGCAAGAGAGACAGGAAGAGGAAAGGAGAGAGAGAGAAATGAGAACAAAAAGGGGAGGAGAAATGAGAAAATGATTGAGGCAGAGAATGAGAGGAGAGAGAAACAAGAGAGAGAGGTGATTCTTGAAGCATATGGTAAAAAGCACCCAAATAATAAGAAAACCCCCCCAGCCCTCACCTGTTTTTGAAAAGAATAAAAGAGAATTAAACCCCAGCCCTCACCTGGTTTTGGAAATGGTTGGAGTGTGTATACATACACACACATAAGGGGGGGAGAGAGACAGGGATGGAAAAAGAGGAGAAGTGAAAGGGAGAAGGAATGAGGGAAAAAGGGAGGAAGAGAGAGAAATGAGAAACATGAGAGAGAAAAGGGGGAAAGACAGGAGAAGTACCCATAAATGAGACAGCGGTATAAATTTCAGGAGGGATGATTGATGATTGACTGTATTTATAAGGGGATGTTACATGGGATTATATATATGAGGGGGTTATTTATGTATGTATGTATGTATGTATGTATGTATGTATGTATGTATGTATTTATTTATTTATTAGATTTGTGTCATTTTGGTTGGTGGTGTGCCCCAGGATTTTGTAAATGTAAAAAGTGTGCCGCGGCTCAAAAAAGGTTGAAAATCACTGCTCTAGACTAGCCAAACGCAAATCCTGCAGCCGTTCTTCATGTTTTAGTTTCCAGACCTTTAATCATCTTAGTTGCTGTTCTCTGTACATTTTCATTTTGTGCCTATACTGTATAGGCTTTACCAGCTACCTGCGGATTCATCGCGGACAGCCCACAACCCATTAGATGTCAAGGTCCTCTTCGAACATGATGGACGAACATCACATTTTCCAAAGTCTGAACATCTTTTGTCATGTGGGGATCAAAACTGAATGCAGCATTCTAGCTTTGTCATTACTAAGGCAGTACTAATACTTCACATGATTTTGATTCTATGCCTCTGTTTATACAACCAAGGATTGTATTAGCTTTTTTGGCTGGTGCCTCATGCTGTTGGCTCATATTTAAGTGATTGTCGTCTAAGACTCCAAGATCCCTCTCACAGCTTCAGTTTTTGAGCCAGTTTTCGTCATATCTGTACTTGTACCTTTGATTTTTTTTCTGCCTAAGTATAAAACCTTGCTATTCACCACATTGAACTTCATTTTGTTGGATAGGCCCTATTGTTCAAGTCTGTCAAGATCTTTTTGGGTCCTGAGCTTGTCTTCTGGGGTGTTGGCGATTCCTGTCAGTTTAGTGTCATCTGCAAATTTCATGATTTCCCTTTCTATTCCCTCATCTAAGTCATCTATAAAGATATTTAAGAGTATTGGGCCTAAAGCAGAACCTTTTGGTACCTTAGCCAGAGGTGGGTTTCTCCTGGTTCAGACTGGTTTACCCACTGGTAGCAACCCACTGGTGACATACAATGACATCACCAAACTGGATGGGTCGGTGTAGTTCTGTGGCCGCCATCTTTAAAAGAAATTGTTCAATTTCCCCCCCTGAGTTGAAGTCCAAATATCTTCAAGTTGCCAAGGTTGGGAAACACTACTAAATTAGTCACTACTATGTCAAAGAATGAAATAAGATTAGTTTGACATAATTTGTTTTTAACAAACCCTTGCCGGCTTCTAGTTGTAAAAGTTAGTTATAAAATTACTGTATGGCAACTCATTAAAGTACTGTATATAATTTAATTCAGACTGATCTAGGGAATACACTTAATTGAAAACAATGAGATTTATTTTCAGGAATAGCAATAGCATTTAGACTTATAATTATTGTTTCATAGTGCTTTTACACCACCCTCTAAGCGGTTTACAGAATCAGCATATTTTCCCCAACAATCTGGGTCCTCATTTTACCCACCTTGGGATGGAAAGCTGAGTCAACCTTGAGCCAATGGTGAGACCTGAACTGCTAACCACTGTGTCACCCTGGTCATGTATAAAATTGTAGTATGATTTTTATCATAAACTTCCATAATTTTATATCATTAAACTTCCATAAACTGCTCATAAATTATCTAAATGTTATTCTATGTGCGCAGTAGGGGTGCAATTAATTAAAAACCTTTGGACTATAAGTATCTGAAAGTAATAACGATGATGAAGAATTGGACAAGCCTGGTGACATGTTGTTAAAGGGAAGATAAAAATCTACTAATGATATCAACACTGGTTTTTTTTTAGCCCTCCTCATTTGGAAATATGTTAAATCACAGGCTTTATGTCAGGTCACAACACATTATGTCATTTGCCTTCATGCTTATTGTGTATTGTTTGGGAATTAGCATTATTTTGTTGTAACATAAAAATATAAATGTGAAGCATATACAGTAACTGTAAACAAGTCTACCCAGCTGTCTCCAAATAAATATGCGACCACAGCATATTGCAAGAAGTAGAAACAGTCTTCGTTGAGTGATGGTATCAATCTGACCGTCAGAGTCAGTTATAGCAGCAACATAGTAAATAACTCTGCAGAGATGCAGATCGCAGTGGTTTTTCTTGCAAAAATGTGTCACCGGACAAGGTACAGCGAGTCAGCCCTTCGTGAAAACGGAGCTTTCCCGTCGAATTGGGACCCTCCTTTCTTCGCCCTCCCAAACCACGAGGAGGTACACGCCTCCACGCGTCACTTAAGTGCTTGGATTTCTGAGATTCTTCCCGAAACTATTTCGTCGGGAGGCCGCCGGAACTGTAAGTAGGACTCGCAGTTGCCACCCGGTCTTTTGTTGCTGTCTCCCAGGCCAGCATTGTCTTACCCTAACTGCCGCCCTTCGCGCGGTTGCCAGGGCAACAGAGACCTTGGTGAAGCCGAACTGCAACAGACGACCGTTGTGGGGGGTTTTGTGTGTATGTGTGTGAAGCAGGCCTGTGGGCAAGATGGTGAGGGACAAGAAGAATCGGATAAGGCTAGATTAATTTAAGGGGCTTTTCTAAAGGGATGAAAGGGCGACAAAGACTTAGTGGAGCCCTTGTTCCCTTTACCTTGTTCTTCTGTTGCTTTTGCAGATGCTCTCACGGCTAAAACCGGCTGTTGGAAGCGCCCCTCAAACAGCGGATAAGCGCAGAAAGAAAGGCAAACGGTTGCCGCAGCTGGAAGATTTATTAACTCAGCGAGATTTCACTGGGGCCATTGCCCTTTTAGAGGTACTAAGGATGCATTTGGGGAATATGGCGGGACAAGAGTGCTGCAAGTGGAGTTGCTGCGGCCTCTTCTGGATTATTTGCAAGCATATTTGTTTAGATTTATTTCGGAACAAATCAGTGCTTTGGGGGAGGAGGAAATCTGTCCAGCCACCTTCTTGCTACTTCAGTCATTTCAGACTGAGAACTTTTTGCTTCTCTGATTTTCTCTGTGCTTTTTGCTTCTCTGATTTCCCAGGGTGGCAAATATAATGGAAGTAAATCTAAGGTCTAACCTAAAGGTGCTTGTTTCAAGAGGCAAGTGGACTTTTGGATTTTTCTTTGAAGACATTTCACTCCTCATCCAAGAAACTTGGATGAGAAGCGAAATCATCTTTAAAGAAAAAGTCCAGTTGCCTCTTGAAAAAGTACCCTTGGGACAACAATGACCTGGATGACTGAGAATCTCTATATTATTATTATTATTATTATTATTATTATCATTATCATCATCATCATCATTATTGATTAGATTTGTATGCCGTCCCTCTCCGCAGACATCTAACCACTATAGACATCTAACCACTTTATGCAGTGGTCCCAGATAATCCACAGATTACAATTTATCTTCCCGGCTATGGATTAAATATAACCTTCGTAGCAAGTGTGTAGATTGATATTGTATTACCAGTATTAATGAAACTACTGTATCATATCTAAATCACAAGGTTATGAACTACCATCCCCTGTCCTATAGTCTCTCCCATATCTCATATATCTTCTATCCCTATATCTTTTTCTGCTATTCTCTCATAGTTATATTTTACTCCTTTATTTTCTCCTCTATTCTCCCTTTATTTTATTTATTTTATTTATTTGATTTTTATGCCGCCCTTCTCCTTAGACTCAGGGCGGCTTACAACATGTTAGCAATAGCACTTTTAAACAGAGACAGCCTATTGCCCCCGCAATCCAGGTCCTCGTTTTACCCACCTCGGAAGAATGGAAGGCTGAGTCCACCTTGAGCCGGTGATGAGATTTGAACCGTTGATCTTCAGATCTACAGCCAGCTTCAGTGGCCTGCAGTGCAGCACTCTACCTGCTGCACCACCCCGGCTCTTTAATACATTCTACCTGATTATATCCTCTATAACCTTCATTGTGTATTATTGTGTATTGGACAAAACAAATAAAGAAATATAAATAAATAAATAATGACTATCAGTTTAGGAATTAAGATTTTATAGCAACCATCTTAATTTGCTGCAGAAGGTATGATAAACTTCTTGTTCACTTTGTAATAAGCCAAAATTCTTGGTTTATCATATGTGAATATGCCCATAAGCTCATGCAGCAGTAGTTCTACAAGTTTATTCCTTGTTGAGAGCAATGCAACAGAAGTAATATTGTTAAACTGCAATATGAATGAGCACTATGTTCGTGCATATATGGATTGTTTAGTATGGTATCTGAATATGAGAATATGATTATTGCATCTGAACAAATTAGGATTAAGTTTATTTAATTTATTAAACAGCATGTTTTCTTCAGTTTTATGATTAGTGTTCTATGATTAATGCATTAAAATGCAAATACAAAACAGTCACGTTTGCATCATGAACTGTGTGTGTCAACTCTTCATTATGGTAGTTACATGCAGACATGTAAGAATAATCAAATTACAATATTGTTGCCTTTTTTTAAAACCTACATTTGAAATGAGAAAAGCAAAGCTGAAGTGAATGTATTGTAACCACACTTTGCACTTCTCTCAAATTGTGGTTTATTGAACTCGTGAGTACTGTACTGACAGTGACAAATAGATTGATCGTATGGAGACTCTTATAGATCCTGGACTTTCTTACTGCCTTTGGATGATAGATTTCCTGTCTGGCCACTCTCAGAGGGTCATATTAGGTAATCATATCTCTTCAGCCTTTATTCTTAACACTTAGTATACCACAGGCTTGTGTGCTGAGTCCTTTATTCTACATTCTTTATGTGCATGACTGCATTCCTACTCACGCTAGTAAGCTAGTAATACTATTACTAAATTTACATATGATACAACAGTGGTGGGGCTCATCTCTGGGGGGGGGGGGGGGGTTGAGTCTGCCTATCGAGATGAGGACCTGTTGCTTTCATGGTGTGGAGACTCACTTGGTCCTAAACACCAATAAGATAAAAGAGCTTATAGTGGACCCGGAGAGGGGCGGCTTATAAATCCAATAAATAAATAAATAAGCTATGGAAGAAATATATCGGACATTCAGCCCTTGTTTATCAATGGAGACCAAGCAGAACAAGTGGCCAGTTTTAAGTTTCTGGGTGTTATCATAAAAGAGGACCTGACCTGGGGCTGGTCAAAAGGGCCCAGCAGAGATTATACTACCTGAGATTTCTCCAGAAACAACAATAGAATGAAAAACTGCTGACCTCCTGCTGCTGCACCATAGAGAGTATTTTAAATTACTGCACCTGTGTATGGTTTGCCAATTGCACAGTGACAGATAGGACAGCACTCCAAAGGGTTAATGTCATTGCCCAGAGGATCATTGGATACCCTCTCTCCTCTTTGGAAAAGCTTTATAGCTCCTGCTGCCTTAAGAAAGTTCAAAACATTCTTAAATATCCATCTTACCCTGGGCACCCTTTTTTGAATTTTTATCATCTGGCAGATGGTCCAGGATAATAAAAACAAGAACAAATAGCTTCTATCCCAGTTTCTATCCTAGGGCAGTAACTATATTGAATTGTGCTGTATAATGCAACACATGCAATATCAGGTTTTCAATTCAATTGTATAGATGGATGTGTGTTTGTGTTTTATTTTTATAGTTATAATGTACACTGAAGATGGCATTTAATTTTGTTGTACAAGGTGCAATGACAATAAAGTAAGCTTAAGTTAACTATGATCTTAAAATCATAGAAAAAATGTGGTGTTGCTAAATTAATAATCACTTGATAGCACATCATATTCATGATCACCTTAATACATTTCTGGCTGACAGTCATAAAAACTGGATACCTAAACAAATGTGAGTTCTTCTTTTGTACATGAACATCATATATACAGACTTTTGAGAGTGTCTAAATTAAAGACCCATCACTGTCTAAAAGGTTGGATTTGTGTATACTATTTGGCTGTAATCTATAAACTGGTCATTTAAAAATAATTAAAAAGTATATGAACTTGATCATAGTTGGATATCACTTTAATTTTTATTCTGCCTTCTTCCCAAGTTTAAGCGTCAGGTTGGAGAACAGGAGGAGGATGCGGACCTCTGGATTGGATATTGTGCTTTCCATCTGGGTGACTACAAGAAAGCACTGGAGGTGAGGTAGTGCTTCTTTGTCCTGAAAAGGACGATGTTCTCTTAAATTTGTAAGAATAAGGATGAGGAAGTCCTCAACTTACAACCACAATTGAGTCCAAAATTTATGTTGCTAAGTGAGAAATTTGTTGATTCCACCCCTTCCTTTTATAACTTTCTTGCCACATTTGTTAAGTGAATTAGTGCAGTTGTTAAATTAATAACGTGGTTGTCAAGTGAATCTGATTTCTCCGTTGGCTTTGTTTGTCAGAAGATTGCAAATGGTGATCATATGATCCTGGGACACTGCAATAATCATAAATGTGAGTCAGTTGTCAATCATCCAAATGTAAATCATGTGACCATGAAGATGATGCAATGATCATAAGTATGAAAAATGGTCTAAGTCACTATTTTCAATCGCGTTGTAAGTTCAAACAGTTATTAAGGGAACTATTGTAAGTTGAAGACTACCTGTAAATGTAAAAGTAATATAAAAGCAAAAATACTAGTTATAATATTTTGTGTCCAGAAACCTAGTGAATAAATTATATATAGTTTATTATTTTGACTTACTGATGAAATACAATGTATAAAAAGCTGCTATTTTTCAAATTTCTATGTTTATATGAGGAAAATATTCCAAAAGAGAATCAGTAAGAGAAAATGGAATTCATTTACAACATGATTGTATCACTATGACTGTGTCACTATGTAAAATTATTCCTCAAATTTACTATCTGTGAAGAATAAAATTTAACACTATATGTATCTCATGGACCAGAATAAGTAAGATAAAATATCAGTATTTCAAAGGCTTGCATCTAGTTGAATATATGTTTAAATATTGTAGAAGAAAATTGTTGCATATAAGTTGAGTTGACAAAAATTAGAAATGTGAAGGTGGTAAGCCATCTGGGAAAGCCAGGGGAAATGATCAAAACCATAAAAAAGTGAAAGTTAGATTATTTTGGACATGTGATGCGATACCCAGAAAAATACTTCACTTGAAGGCAGACAAGGTCCAGGCCGAAGAATATCATGGCTTTAAAATCTGGTTTGGACAAAATTCAACAGCACTTTTTTGTGCGGATGTTGATAAAGATAGAATCACCAGCATCCAATGATGGATATGGCAGAAGAAGAAAAAGAAGAAACTATAGTAGTACAAATTTAAGGGCATGCAAAGTACTTAAACAGATGTTTTGCAAAGCAGATTAAGATTAGTAAAATTTTTCTTCTTAAACTGCAGAACTAGTAGTATCTTCTAGGCAATAGCATGCAACTATTTTTAGGTTTTTCCAGGTTTCTTGTACGTGTGCATGCAAATAAAACATTTCCATTGGTACTTCAAAACTGCTGTACATGCACACGCCTGTAGAAATAATTTGGGAGAGCCCTAAAAGTAGCTGCAATTAAAAGGATGCAGCTTTTTCAAAAGTTTGATGATAACTGAAATATCATACCTGCATCAGACATGGTAGTCATTTCTGTTTATTTATTTTTTACTTATTTACAGTTCTTACATGCTCTGCCTGGGTTATAAGAAGAAATAAAACATAAATTTGTCTGTGGTGATTAAGCAAGGCTGTATCAAAAATTATTATTTATTTAAGGAGTATGAGGCTTTAACCAAGGGATCTGCCTGCAACCCTGATGTGTGGGTGAATCTAGCATGCACTTACTTCTTCTTGGGAATGTATACACAAGCTGAACAGTCTGCTTTGAAAGGTGAGTCTGACAAATAAGGTTGCTTTTTATTTATTTTTACCAGCAATAAATTCAGGTGCACTTACTGGAAGTGAACGGGGGCATTATTTGCACTATGAAAATGAAGCATGTGAATTAATAAGTTTGAAAACCTAGGTCTGTGATAGTGAACCTATGGCACGTGTGCCCCAGGTTGCACATGGAGCCATATTGGAGAGCACGTAAGACTTTGCCCTGTGTCAGCTCCAGCGCGCATGCGTGCGCTGGTCATCTGATTTTCAGCCTTGGGAAAGGCCTTTTCGCCTTCTGGATGCTTCAAGGAAGTTTGCCTGAAGCCCCGGAGGCAAAAAAAGATCACCCAGTGTACAAGCCAGAAGTTGGGGAAACGTACTTCCGGTTTTCTGTTTTTTTGCACTCTAGAGGGTTCAGGGAAGCTTCCTGAAACCCCAGAGTGCAAAAAACAGCACAAAGGCAAACCGGAAGTGCGTTTTCCTGAATGTCCAGTATGCCTGCTTGGGCATGTTTTTAAGGTATCAGTGTTCATTGAGTCCCATGCACATGCACGGAGATGAGGGGGGACTATGCGCAGGGGCAGCGCGGTGGCGCACATGCATGGGGGGTAGGATGTGGGCACCTGCATGCATGCTAGCACACACACACCCTTTTGGCACGCAAACTAAAAAGGGTTCACCATCACTGACCTAGGTATTAATTTTGTTTTCAGGTCCCAAGAGTAGACTTCAGAATCGTATGTTGTTCCATCTAGCACACAAGGTATGTATTTCAAAACATTGGATCAGATTTGGAAGTAGTTGAAGTATTTTGAAATCCAGTTCCCATCATGTGCCCAAATGTTATTTAAAATCTTATACCCATCATGCTATTGGTTTTCAGTGCAAGCAGTGTAATATAAGGTACTTGAAAAAAAGGAAGTAAAAGGTGTTAAGAGATAAGAAGAAAGGGGGAAAAAGAAACAACTAAATGTAGTTGAAATCAACACCATTTATTATATCTCTTTGTGCCATGGAGATCCTGCTACAATTCATTTATTCACTTTTGCTCAGCTTACATATATTATACATACTCATAATGCTATTCTGAACTGCATTGCCATTTCATAAAAAATACAGGAACTTTTACACTTTCAGCTTACTATTCAAATTCTGAAAGGCTTGTATAAGTGAAAAAGAAGTTTCCTAGATAGCATGATGAATTGAAGAGCTGAAGAAGTTAGCACAGAAGATGAAAGCCTGAAAGTTTCATGGTGACAAGAATTAAAATAATAGATGAGTCTGAAAAAACAGTTGATTTCTAATGAAAGGTGGTAGAGAAGAAATTTTCAGCAGACAAAATATTAGAATATGTGTAAGGCATCCATTTTTCTCTGTCTTTAAATCATATTTCCTTCTTAGTTTGGTGATGAGAAGAAACTGATGAACTTCCATCAGAATTTGCAGGATATAACAGAAGACCAGCTTAGTTTAGCATCTATACACTATATGCGATCTCATTATCAAGAAGCTATTGATATCTACAAACGCATACTGCTTGATAACAGGTTGGTTCAATTTGTCTCTATCTATTTTACAGATAATTCAGAGAGGAGAGTTGAAACAAATAATTTCAGATGGCTTTTCGATCTTGCAATGTTTTAGCTATCTTTTGCTGAGTAGCCTTCTGAGATCCTTTTTTAAAATGTTATTGTAAAATCTTTTTTACATTTTTGACCCAGTAGTGAGTTTGTAGTTTAGTAAAACATGCAGAGAATGTGGGCCCTTAAGGAAAAATACTAATGAAGTTACAATTATAGATTCATATTAGATATATATGGTTAGGATTGGGGTTGTTATTTTTTATGAACAATTACTTTTTGATATTTTACTTTGTGAAAATTTTAAATGATTTAAAAATATTTTTAAAGTAATTTGATAACATACCGTACTTCAATATAGTGGGCTTTTCCCCCCTGTTTAAATTAGATGACAATTAAAATACAACTTCAAATTCATTAAGGTACAGAAACCAATGGAGCAAACTTTCCACCTAAATATCTTATCTGAATTACCCCAATCTTTCTTCATGTCAATAGCTTTAATCTGTGGTGGGAGAGAATCATTTTGAAGTTCTTATTGTTAAGCAAATAGGAGTCAGAAATCCTTTGCAATCTGCTGCAAATCATTCAGGAGCTATAATTATATCAGATGCACCTTCAGACTTATTACATTTAGTACCAGAATCTTGTTAAAACTATAAAATACCTAGATCAAATCAAGACCTATTTTAAGCCAGCAATTTGTTTATCATAGAAATTAACTAAATCCCTCTAAGGTACTTGCAAATAGGAAATGAATGCAAACACTTCTCTTGTTATTATTATCTTTGTATTTGTAACTGGAAGCATGCAGTCACCTTATTGAATACTGAATCTCCATGCCTAGCAGTTTTCATAAATATATTCTTTATAAATTATCTTCTTAAATAAATCCCACGGCTGTGTACTCTCACCACTTATCTCTATATACCAATGACTGCATCTCAAATGATCCATCTGTTAAACTGCTGAAGTTTGCAGATGATAAAACAGTGATTGGTTTCATTCAAGACAATGATGAAATCGCATACAGATGGAATGTTGAACAACTAACCTTGTGTGACCGGAGCAATCGACAACTGAACACACTCAAAACCGTAGAAATGGTTGTAGACTTTAGGGGAAACCCTCCCATCCTTCCATCTCTCATAATACTAGACAACACAGTATCAACAGTAGAGACCTTCAAATTTCTTGGTTCTATCATATCTCAAGACCTAAAATGGTCACCTAATATCAGTAACATCATCAAAAAAGCATCACGAAGAATGTTCTTTCTGAGCAAACTCAGGAAGCTCAAACTGCCCAAGGAGCTGCTGATACAATTCTACAGAGGTATTGTGTCTATCATCTGCATCTCTATAACTGTCTGGTTTGGTTCTGCAACTCAACAAGACCAACACGTACTTCAGAGGATAATCAGAACTGCAGAAAAAACAATTGCTGCCAACTTGCCTTCCATTGAGGACCTGTATACTGTACGAGTCAAAAAAAGGGCTGTGAAAATACTGATCCTTTGCATCCTGGACGTAAACTGTTTCAACTCCTCAAAAGGTCACTACAGTTTCCCCCCGAACACCATCACTCTGCTAAACAAATAATTCCCTCAACACTGTCAAAAAAACTATTTACTAAGTCTTCACTACTATTACTACTAGTATTTTTTCATCATCCCTATCACCAATTTCCTCTCACTGTAACTTGTTGCTTGTATCCTTAAGATTTTTATTGCTTGTTTGACCCATATGATAGTTATTAAGTGTTGTACCTCATGATTCTTGACAAATGTATCTTTTCTTTTATGTACACTGGGAACATGTGTACCAAGATAAATTCCTTGTCCAATCACACTTGGCCAATAAAGAATTCTATTCTATTCTATTCTTAAAGCAGTCCAAACTAATAGCCAGGCCTTTCTCATGAATTCTCCATGGAAAACAGCTTTTTCACAGCTGTTGTACTTTATGTCAATCTTCAATGTTATCCACTATAATTCCAAATTGTTTTTCTTGATCAGTTAGAAGCAACATAATATAAATTTATACTGCAGTGTCCATGTTTTTTTCTGATGTTTCTGTTTTTTTAAAACAAATGTAAAATTATATGCTCAGGATCCTAGGCAACAATTTTAGTGTCCCATTAGCTGATAATTTCATACCTATACCATAGACATTTACTTTACCACAGTTTGTAGCAAGATAAAGGTATTAATATCTTGTGCCATTCAGATTCTCATTGAAGTTGTAATGAAGGGAGCTGGATATTTGGGGTATTTTTTATACTTAGATTTATATACTGGGTTTTTCTAAATTTTATATCATGGAAACCTAGTGGAATTTCATAAAGAAGTTGTTATATTAATATGTTGATGAACTTTTATTTGGCAGGGAATATCTGGCCCTCAATGTATATGTGGCCTTGTGTTACTACAAGTTGGATTACTATGATGTCTCTCAAGAGGTGCTAGCTGTTTACCTTCAACAGGTTCCTGATAGTACCATTGCTCTTAACTTAAAGGCTTGTAATCATTTTCGACTCTACAATGGGAAAGCTGCTGAGGTATTTTGTTACTATAATTAGTCTCTCAAATCAAGTCAATCCAAGTTTAACTCAATCCAAATTAATCCAAATTAAATTTTGCTATAACATTTCAGTATCTATTCTTGAGAAATGCAAATTCTTTGTGCTGTGTGTATAGCTATTTCTTATTGTTCCTAATACAATGTACTGTAAAACAAACATTTTAATCCTATAATATTTTGTATATGTTAATTTAAGCAAAATGTTTATTCCTTTGGTTTACCACTGTTGATAATGTCACCTATTGTCTGTTTTTTTAAAATTTGTTTAAAACTACAAGGCAGAGCTTAAAAGTTTGATGGACAGTGCCTCAACATCATTTGAATTTGCTAAAGAGCTCATTAAGCATAACTTGGTAAGTAGCAATGCGGTACCTCACATAATGTAACTTATGCAGATCATGCAGAAAAGTAATTTATTGATTGGGAATGAGCTATGAAAGTTGCACTTCACAGAAGAGTTCCTGAAAAAGAAATTCCATTGATTATCATATTCGGGCACTATCATTAGCCTATTCCTGACTTTAATTTTTTTTTCCTATTATATTTAAATATTTATTATTTCTTCAAAAAATTATGTGATCTATTCTCACCAGCTTCATTTTGATGGAATTTTCGAGATGTGTCATTTTTCAGATGATGATAACTCTGTAAATTTGATATATTTTTCTCTTATGATTCTTGAAGTCAACTTTTTTCATAAGCCAAAATAATTTAAAGATATAGTTATTTATTTATTCCATGCACAATTCTTCCTTGTATCTCTCTTATTAGCTTCTCATTCTCTCCCTTATACGCTGTTATCTTATTCTATAGCTACTAGATGTTTTACAGCTTATTATTCCGTTGTCAGATAATATTCTTAGTTATTCTTTCTTATCCTTGTTGCTGTCTAAAATACTCTTCTCTCACAGACCATATACTTGATGTCACTTCCCACCTTACAATCTATATTTTCTGCAAAGTCTTATGCTTGACCTTTTTTTTTCTCTTATCAACTGAATCCAAGTTTTGGAATGTATATATAGAGGCTGTTTACGAACATGCTGTGTATATTGATAGCATTGAATAATAAAGATGTCACTATGATTTCTGGAGTAAATGTTTAATCTGTAAACTACAAAGGCAGTGGAGTAATGTGACATATTTTCATTGTTCATGATAAACTGTTAGTACAATAAATATATTTAAGACATGCATGGGATTAAATTGTAACTTGTTTGCTACAATACTAATCTAGTGAGTACTTCTTACAGGTGGTATTCCGAGGAGGGGAAGGTTCCCTCCAAGTACTCCCTCCACTGGTTGATGTCATTCCTGAAGCTAGACTGAATCTAGTCATTTATTATCTTCGGCAAGGTGAAAAAATTCTATATATTTCATTTTACATTTTTATATCTAAATATATTTTATATATCTATTTATATTTATAGTAATCTGTTTCAACCAAATAGAAAATATATGTACTTTTTGGGGGGGATTATTGGGGGAGATACAGTTGCTTACTATTTTCTATTTGTGGTGCTTTATGAGCTAAGAAATGCTGTCAAGCAGGATATCCCTGGAGAAACATATGGGATTCTTTAGCCCCGCTGTTGTGTTTGCATTTACTATGCTGTTTTGTGTGTAATGAAATGTAACAATCAGCGTGTAGCAAAAAGTAAACAAAAAATCCCCCAAAACCCACACTCATAGTAAGAACCCCTCAAATGAGGAAAAGTCAATCACAAGTTTTAGATCCGCATGACAAATAATCTACAGGGTCTCAAATTTCATTTCAAGTCATACAGACCCGAGCATAGGAGCAGGGTTAAGGCAATGATGGCAAACATTTTAGGGACCCAAATTGCAACCCCAAATCCACATTTATCCCAAGTGCCAACTTTGCAATTTAACCTGAATAATAAGATTTGTGAGGAATTTCAATCACACTTTCACAACTTGACTTCTCCCTGGTGGCACTAGATTTCTTTAATAGCACTATAGAAAGATGGGAGTATAGAGCAATGCCTCTGGAGGCCCTTCCTTCCTTCCTTCCTTCCTTCCTTCCTTCCTTCCTTCCTTCCTTCCTTCCTTCCTTCCTTCCTTCCTTCCTTTTACATTGACTCTGGTGTTTTGTTTATTTATATCTATGTTATTTAAACAAAATCCCCCCAAAATCCTTTTTTGTGATTGTTTTAGTTTGTTTAATAAAATGTCTTATTTTAGTAATTAAATACCATCTTTTTCAGAGTTATTAGACGTACCTTGTTCCTCCCTAAAAGAGGCTGAAAATTTGGGTGTGTCTTATACTCTGAATGCAGCTTTTTGGGTAGCTTTTTTTTCAGCCCTAACTAGGTGCTAACGATCTTCCTAGTTCTTACATCTTGCAAGCTCTTTCATTGTTACTCTCTCCGAAAAATGTTTTTCCAGCCCATAGTCTTTGCTGGCTTACTTTCATTGCTCCATTTGCTTTGAATAAGTTTCTTTCCAACCTAACGAGGTGCTAATGACATCCTAGGCTCTTACTGACTTTCAGGCTCTTTCATTGTTACTCTCTCTGAATAAGGTTTTTTTAAGCCCTAACCAATGGATAAAATAATGTGCTGAAGCTGATGCTAGCCAGATAAATACCCGGTAGGCAGATTCCCACCACCACCCTATTTCCTCCCCCAAAAGTAAGGTGCATTTTATACTCCAGTACGTCTTACATTGTGAAAAATATGGTGCATCATTTATGGATCCAGGAAAAAATGTTGGTATTCTGTTTTGATGTATTTTCTTTCTCTTTTCTCTCTATATAGTATGTGAATATATGAATAAAAAAAGATTAAAAGGCCTTTAAATTGTACATTTATTGTAACATTTAAAGAATAACATTATACAAATATTTCCCATATTTTTTTGTCAGTAGATGAATAAAAGTATGGGAAAGGTATAGTATTTTATACTGTAATATATACTGTATCATATTATTTTAGATGATGTACAGGAAGCTTACAACTTGATTAAAGACCTGGAACCTGCAACCCCTCAGGTTAAAAAAAAGTTTATTCATTAATACATACTAGAAGAAATGATAAAATGTTACATGATAGAATTAAATTCTTGTACCGTCTATTTTTTTTGCTTGTTGCCTTCCATTTGTATTAAGTTGTATTAAAATTAATATGAAAAAAGAAGTGTCATGTGTGTCACATATATTTTATAGCTGCTCCGAGTCCTTGAACAGGGGCGGCATACAAATCTAATAAATTATTATTATTAATTATTATTAAAAACTGTTTTGAATTTTTCTTCATACTTAACAGTGATCAAAACAATATTATAAGCTGTAAAATATACTTGGCTCAAATTATCAAATTTTATGATAAACTATAATAAACAATTGACTTGATTGATGTTCCATTTAAGTGACTTTTATAGATTTTTATGGGTATTTCCATTTTCTGATTATTTCACTTATTTCAAAGTCATTATTGTTACTGTTATTATTTAAAAATAGTTTATTTAGCTGATGTATACTTTAAGAACCTGGAAGATGCCAAAATAAATTTCTGGAAACCGGGTGCTTAAATTAAAATACATGTTTGTATAATGGAATACACCTACAATTTTAGCAGAAAAATGAAATGGATCAGCCTTTTAATGGTTTGAGTGCTGTTTATATTTAATTTGATATAAATATATGTTAACTTGATATAACTTGATTTTCATGGGTACAGATATGACAGTCTTGGTATATTCTGGTTTCTTGGCGTGTAGGATTTAGAAATTTCTGGCGACGTTTCGACGAGGTCCCACTCGTCATCTTCAGGCTGGTGCTTCTGTCCTTGTTCTGTCTGTGTTCACCCTAGAACAAGGACAGAAGCACCAGCCTGAAGATGATGAGTGGGACCTCATTGAAACGTTGCCAGAAATTTCTAAATCTTACACGGGAAGAAACCCGAATATACCAAGACCGTCATATATATATATATATTTAACTTGATATAATTAGAATCCATAATGATACCTGATTCAAATATGTATGTATTTGCACTATAATTTGAATAAAATACTGTAATACCTCATCTTACGAACCTAATTGGTTCCCGGGGGAGGTCCGTAAGACGAAAAGTTCGTAAGACGAAACATTGTTTCCCATAGGAAACAATGTAAAATCAATTAATCCGTGCAACGAAAACCCCCCGCAAAAAACGCCGCCGCCCGGCTGTCACCTTTTGGTGCAGCCTCCCAAACGCCGAACCCAGAAGTTCGGGTTTGGCGTTCGGGTTCAGGAGGACGCTGAGAAGCCCCCCGGTTGTTTTAAAAGGTGACAGCCGGGTGGCGGGGCTTCTCGGCGGCCTCCCGAACGCCGAACCTGGAAGTTCGGGTTTGGCGTTTGGGTTCAGGAGGACGCTGAGAAGCCCCCTGGCTGTTTCAAAAAGCGACAGCCGGGCGGTGGGGCTTCTCAGCGGCCTCCCGAACCCAAACTTTTGCTGAACTTCCAGGTTCGGTGTTCGGTAGGCTGCCGAGAAGCCCCGCCGCCCGGCTGTCATCTTTTGAAACAGCTGGGGGGCTTCTCGGCGGCCTCCCGAACGCCGAACCCGGCATTCGGGTTCAGGAGGACACTGAGAAGCCCCCCGGCTGTTTCAAAAAGCGACAGCCGGGCGGCGGGGCTTCTCGGTGGCGGCGGTGGGTTCGTAAGAAGGAAAAAGTTTGTAAGAAGAGGCAAAAAATTTCTGAACCCCGGGTTCGTATCTCGGGTTGTTCGTAAGACGAGGGGTTCATATCATGAGGTACCACTGTAATTGCAAATTGTTTTAGGCATCAGGAAACAAATTACATAATTTAATTATTTTTTCAATATTTTTAGGAATATATTCTGAAGGGAGTAGTGAATGCAGTACTTGGGCAGGAAATGGGCTCAGTGAGTATAAAAGTTTCTGATACTAGTAATGTATGAAGAGTCCATAAATAGCCAAATCAAACAGAGAAAGCTGCTTGATATTTTAACTTGATCCTTTTTTACATACAGTTCTTATGTTAGTTAATTATAATTGTATTAGGCAAACTAGAGCTTCTGAGAAACAAAAAGAAAACATAACCTTTTTAGGGAAGGCTCTTCTATTTTTTTAAAAAAGTTTTACACAGCAATTTAAAAAACAATGATACACTCATTTAACGTCAAAACATTTTGGGAGGAGAAAATGGCAAACAAAATGAGAATAATGAAGAATGGAACTAGGCATTCAGGAACTAAAAAGGAAAAAATATTCATCAGCACAATAAAAGTCCTATTTCTATACTGTTCTTTTTCAGAGAGACCATTTGAAAATTGCTCAACAATTTTTCCAACTGGTGGGAGGATCAGCTAGTGAATGTGGTATGTTTTAAATGTACTGTGTTCTGTTTTTATCAGACAATTGTATTAAATTTATGATGTGATTCAATGAACTGTATCTTTTGCATGTTGCTATTAGTATTTGCCAGTGACAAATATTAAGTAGAAATGTTCATCATACAAATGCATCATAAATATGCTATTTTGGCTAGAATTAGATGTATATTTATGTCCAATTTAAGTTATGAATTTAAGTGACAGAATGTTGCAAGTCTGAATATGCTTTCCTCTTTCCTCAATTTATCTGAGGAGCCTATGTGAGGCATCTTAATCGGTTCAATAGATGCTTGACTGATTGTTTCCTTGTTCCCACTACCCTTTAAGGTCATTCTCTATGCCTTCTACAGGTTCCATCAGTTGGTTCTTATTTTACTGTTGGAAGCTGTGAAGAATAAAGCGATATCTTCTTCCCTATGACAGTTCTCCAATTATTTGAAGACTGCTGTTCTGTCTTTGTTTGTCTTGGGTTCATTAAATTAAACATCTGGTTCATGTACCGATTTTCATAGACTTTAGCTTCCAAGCCACCTACCATCATTGCTGCTTTTCTAGTCATTCTTACTGGTTCTTCAGTGCGGTGGCGAAATAATCCAGGAATTGGTTGCTATAGTCTGATCTGCCTGGTTACTGAGTCTAGATTTTTTGGGCCACTCCTTCATGCCTCTTTGAACATGAAGGCAGCCAGGAAACAATCCACCATCAGGATTTATAATGCCACTTGGGCAATCTTTGTCAAATGATGCAGACCACTTTGCATTGACCCTGTCTCAGCCACTGTTCCACAGGTTCTACATTTCCTCCAGGACAACCTGGACAGAAGCCTGGCTCATGGCACAGCATTGGTCACAATATTATCTACTATGCGGGCTAGTGGAAAGAAGGCTCCTCTGTCATGCCATCCCAACGTTTCAATCTTTCTCAGAGGCACTGGCAGCCTGCGTCCCCAACTGGTCCACAGATCCCCTACCTGGGATCTTCCCAGGGTACTTCAGGCCTTGACATAGCCTTCTTTGAGCCCCTGTGGACTACTAGCCTCAGGTACGTGACTATCAAGATGGAGTTCCTTGTCACCATGATGTCCACCCGACATATCTCTGAATTAGGGGCCTTATCCGACCGAGCTGATCTCTGCATTTTCCAGCAGGCCGTGGGTAAGATAACTAAGACTTGAGCCATCCCCTCCCCTATCATTAGACATTACAAGGTGCATATCTTCACCTCATTGGAGGCTTCCTTTGGGAGGAGGTTTTTACAACAGATCCATTTTGCCTTGGGGGCTCCAGACCCAATGGCTACCCACCCTTAGGAATACCAGGCTTTGGTATATCCCATTCCTGGACTATTTCACAACCCCACTGGAGAAGGAGCGTTGGTCTTACCTGAACACCTTTTTCAGTGGGTTGTGGAATAGTCCAGCCCTGTCCTACAGGAAGCTTGTGGGATCTGGAGCCACCTTGTTTGTAATATTATGTGCAAGCCTCCTTTTCAACCATCTCTTTGTTGAAAAATGGGACCTGTGCATAGAGGCATGGAAGAGTGCTGGAAAAATCTAGACTCAAATAACTAGGCAGATCAGACTGTAGCAATTCATGTCCTCCTGCCATCTTATTCCTATTGGAAAGTGAGTGGGACTATACTCTGGCAATTTATGATGGATGTAATTGTAAGGGGAAGAACTGGCATATAAAATCTAATATTATGACAAACAAATTGAATGTTAAAGTGTTCAGAATATTTTGCCTCTCTGAAAGTAAATTATTAAGGGCTTATTAGTCATAAATTGAAATTCAAATGTAGCTTGAAACTAATGTGTGAAGCAGATTCTAAGATTTTAACTTAGAGAAGCATTTTACTTACTTTCTGTTCATTTTCTCTATATCTTTCTACAATGACTTAATCAATGTCAAATTGTTTCCTATCTGTCACCAAAGAAAATAATCGTGCAGTAATTCTAAAAACAAATGAAGGTAGGTGTATTCCCCAACATTTTTGCTATCCTCAACTTATTTGCACTGTTATTTTTCAGATACAATTCCCGGGAGACAGTGTATGGCTTCTTGCTTCTTTCTGCTCAGGCAATTTGACGATGTTCTAATATATCTCAATTCAGTAAAGGTTAGTAAAAGTTACAGTTTTCTTGTATACATTCATGTATGTCTGTTCATTAGTATATCAAAAGTGGCTGAGCACAAACATAACACTAGAGAAGAGAAGAAGGCTATTTCATCAAATATCATAGAAAATCTAGTGTTAGGGCATCTGGCTTTTAATCTGTGATATTTTCAGTGAAAATGTTGCTGTGGTGCCAAGATCAATTATTTAATTTTGATCTTGCTACCAGTATAATATATATTGGAGCATGTGGTTGATGCAATCTGGATTTCATGGAAGTTTCTATAACTGTCTCTTTCTAGTATCTCTTTACTGTAGATAGTAAAGATAAAGAAATAAATTTATCACGGCAAAATCTCAGTCAATACGTAAAAAGTCAGTCAGAGCCTTATCTTTATTTATTGTATTTAGATCTCACTTTTCAATTAGGAGGTTAAGTTAGCAAATGCAGTGTTCCTTCCTCTCTTTTTTCATAAAAGCATGCTTATGAAGTAGGTTGAACGGTCAGAAAATGATTGGCCCAAAGTGAACTGTTGCAATTTGTTAAGTTCTGGTACTGAAGAGACTTGTAGACAGAAGTAAGTAACAGCTCTTTATTGTAGAAGTCATAGATCCAGCAAAGGAACCATCTGGGAAACTCTCTCTTTAAATAGAGGGCTGCCGGCTGGTTCAATCAATCAACATTCTTAGTTTTCCCGCTTCACAGAACAGACCTTGGAGTAAATAGGTTCATTCAATACAAACCTCAATTTATAAGACAATTGAGAGTGGAGTTGAAATCTGTGTTAGCTTGCTCTTAGTTCAGTACCTTTCATATATTAGCAATAGCAACTCTTATTTATATTTTTTCTTTGCTATAAACTACCTAGAATCTTTTTTTTTTTGCAATTCATTTTTATTTAATTTTGTTTGACTTACAAACATTTAGACATCATACAATACAACATTGAACATTTACGATTTATATATTTTCAAGATTTATTTTTTACAATTCTATTTACTATACCTTTTTCTTAACTTCCACCCAGTTGTATATTTTCCCCCACACTTTGTAATAGTCCTTATTTTGTTGGTTTTGAATCTCATATGTTAATTTGCTAAATTTGGCGCAGTCTAATATTTTTTTAATCACCGTTTCTTTGTTTGGAGTCTTATCTTGTTTCCAAACTTGTGCATATGCTAATCTTGCAGCAGTAAGTAAGTGATTTATTAAGTAGTAATTTTCTTTGCTGTGTTTGCCTCTAATTATGCCTAATAAATACATTTCCGGTTTTATCTCAATTTTATAGCCCAGTATTTCTTCCATCCATGTCCTAATTCAGATCCAGAATTTTTTTGCTTCGTTACATTTCCACCATATGTGGTAGTATGTTCCCACCTCTTTTTTACACTTCCAACATTTGTTACTAATATGTGCATTCATTTTGGCTAGGCGCGCTGGCCCATAATGCCATCAAAAGAACATTTTATAAAGATTTTCTTTGTATGGTGTTGACAAAGTCATCTTATAGTTAACTGACCATAGTTTTTTCCAGTCTTCTAGCTGAATTGAGTATCCAAAGTTAGTCATCCAAGTTATCAAATTAGGTTTAACTATTTCTTCGATGTTTTCATGGTTTAGTAGATAAGTATACATTTTGGTTATAAATTTTTTATCAGATCATGTCAATATTTTGTCTGTTTCATTTTGTTTTTTATATATTCCGGATTTCACTACCTAAAATCTTATGATTGGGATCATTTACAGAAATTGTAAATAAATCTCTTTAAATGCTTTGCGTAGCCCTATTTTTTTATGAAATGCCAAGCCAAATGAAAACTTGCTCTGTTGTTTACTTGCCAAATCATGTTTCATTAAGGGATTCTCTAGCTGAGGAAGCAACTGGGGCCGCCCCTCAGATAAAGTATGTAATGCCATCTCTGCTGTAAATTGATTTCCCCATTTTTCAATTAAAAAGTGGGCATTGCCTTTAATTAACAAGATTTGGTATATTATTACTTTTAACAATCAGGTAATAATGTCCGGTAGATTTCAAGGCTCTAGTTTTACAGCGAATATAGCCCCTTTGTTTTGACAGTAGATAATTAGAAAATAAAAGTTTAGCTTTTCCAAATGACTGAAAATAAGTTGTTGCAATATCTTCTAACTTTTATCCTTTAGCAATCATTTTCTTTTATTACTTTTGGGTTAACTTTTCTTACTGAAACTACGTCTCAATTTTCCTTCATGAATTGCATAGGCTCATTTTTTTCAAAAAATAAGGACATTACCAAACGTGATCATTTCCTGAGTGATTTGTTTCTAAATTAATTAAATGCATTAAATATGCATCAGACATTAATCGTGATCATAACAAATGTGGGTTCCTACCGGTTTGGCCAAACCAGTAGCAACCAGCTGGTTATGTCACTGTAATGTCTCCGAACTGGATCAGTCAGTGCTGGTCTGTGAGCGCTACCATCTTTTTTTGAATTTTTTCCAATTTCTTTCCTGTGCAGAAGCTGAGTTTCCAGCATTGTGCATACATCATTTTGTTTTTGGCTTTTTTTAAAAAAAAGTGTCCAAAATTTTGTACTGTGTGTGCGAAGCACGCCCCCGCCCACAAAGAGCGGGCACATGGTGTGGGAGGAAGCGAACTGGCAGCAAGGTAAATTGGAACCTAACCCTGGATTATAATAGAATAGAATAGAATAGAATAGAATAGAATTTTTATTGGCCAAGTGTGATTGGACACACAAGGAATTTGTCTTGGTGTATATGCTCTCAGCGTACATAAAATAAAATATACATTTGTCAAGAATCATGTGGTACAACACTTAATGATTGTCATAGGGGCCAAATAAGCAATGAAGAAGCAATATTAATAAAAATCTTAGGATATAAGCAACAAGTTACAGTCATACAGTCAACATGGGAGGAAATGGGTGAAAGGAATGATGAGAAAAACTAGTAGAATAGAAGTGCAGATTTAGTAGAAAGTCTGACAGTGTTGATGGAATTATTTGTTTAGTAGAGTGATGGCGTTCGGGAAAAAAACTGCTCTTGTGTCTAGTTGTCTTGGTGTGTTAGGATGTTCTAAAGTACTTTGGGAGCCAAAGCCAAAATTTCTGGGTAATTATAGCTGTCTTCTGCTTCAGAGACTACTATTATAGGATACTTTCTAACTCAAAAGGGAAACTGAAGATCTACTACTGAAGATCTTTTATATGTACTTGTGTACTTACATAATTATATGTATCTTTTTTCTTCAGGACTCACCCGAGTTATATTTAATTGATACTTTCGGTTTTCCATACATGGTATTTGTGAAAGAAATGAAAAAATTGATACCTAAATCAAATTAGAAGTTGAAAGCACACAAAAACCACCTGGCAAAATATGTAGATACAGAGATGATCAAAACAGTACACAGGGGGCGAAGCATTCGTGAAGACTGATGTTAATCTACACATGATGATTCATTATTTGATAATATAGTTAATGTACTTAAACATTCCATACTTATTGACACTTAACATTAGTTGGCACCTTTCCATTTTCTGTGTTCTAAGCCAGTATGTCTAGATAATATTTTATACCTCCCACACAGCTAAAGATTTCAGCTTAAAAACAAACTTCCACAGCTCAAGGAGAGTGATATTTTTCTTCCTAGACTGCAACTTGGCATGAATCTGGACAAAATGTTATTATAATGTGATATACATTCATTTATATAGCAATTATTACATTTTATAATTTCTGAAATTCTAAATTTATTTATTAATTTTATATATTTATTTATTCGATTTTTATGCCGCCCTTCTCCTTAGACTCAGGGCAGCTTACAACATATTAGCAGTAGCACTTTTTAACAGAGCCAGCATATTTCCCCCACAATCCGGGTCCTCATTTATGCTAATTAATATATGAGTACGTATAGATACCATATTTTTCTGAGTATAAGACGCACCTTAGTATAAGACGCACCTTATTTTTTGGGGAGGAAAATAGGGAAAAGAATCTGCTTACCAGGTATTCATCTGGCTAGGGTCCTTAGTCTGCTCAGCTTCAGCACATTATTTTATCCCCTGGTTAGGGCTTTAAAAAAACTTTATTTGGAGAGAGTAACAATGAAAGAGCTGGGAGCATCATTAGTGCCTGGAAAGAAACATTTGGAAATAGAGCAATGGAAAAAACCTTGCAAAGACTTAGGGCTTGGAAAACATTCTTATTTGCAGAGAGTAACAATGAAAGAGCTGGCAAGACAGTAAGAGCTGGGAACATCGTTAGCACCTGATTAGGCCTGGAAAGAAATATTTGGAAAAAGAAAAAAACTACAAAGACAGGGTTTGGAAAACTTTATATGGGGAGAATAACAATGAAAAAGCTTGCAAGCGGTAAGAGCTGAGAACATCGCTAGCACCAGGTTAAGACTGGAAAGAAACATTTGGAGCAAATTAGACCAATGAGGGGAAAAACTTCAAAAACCTAGGGCTTGGAAGACATTCTTCTCAGTGAGTAACAATGAAAGAGCTTGCAAGCTGGTAAAAACTGGGAACATTGTTAGCACCTGATTAAGACTGGAAAGAAACATTCAAAGCAAATAGAGAATGAAAAAAAACAAAACTACAAAGACAGGGTTTGGAAAACATTCTTCACAGAGAATAACAATGAAAGAGCTTGCAAGCTGGTAAGAGCTGGGAACATTGTTAGCACCTGGTTAGGGCTGGAAAGAAATTTATTCAGAACAAAGTAGGGCAATGAAAAAACCCCTGCAAAGACTTAGGGCTTGGAAAACATTCTTTGCAGAGAGAAACGATGAAAGAGCCTGCAAAGAAAGAGCTGGGAAGATTGTTGGCAGCTAGTTAGGGCTGGGGGGAAAGCTACATTCAGAGGATAAAGTGCACCCAAATTATCAGCCTCTCTTAGAGAGGAAAAAGGTGCGTCTTGTACTCATAAAAATATGGTAATGAGTTAATCCATGGAAAATCTAAAGAAATGTAATATGTTATAGCATTATTGGGATGAGATGTTTTATTGAACTGGTTTGCTATGGCTTCTAATTTAGAAATTTGGTATAACAAAATGAGGAAATATTATTTAATTTAAGTGTACAAAAAGAGGTATAAAATCCTTTCTGACTTTCTGATGGGCAGATTGCTTCAAATAGAACTTACTCTCTAGGTCAGGGGTGTCAAACACGTCGTCACTGTGGTGTCACGTGACGTATTGGTACTTCCCCCCCCCCCGGCCGCGGGTTTGACACTCCTGCTCTAGGTCATTCCTTTTTGGCAGCAGAGCCTACCTTCGGGATTAGGCTCCTTCTAAAAATCTGTAGTGCACCATGCCTCCCAGCATATAGAAAGGTTGAAAACTGAGCTGTTTAGAAGACTTTTTAATTATTATATGTAATTATTAGGAGACATTTATATTAGTATAATATCAATAATTTAATATATTGATATGCTAGGATTTCTTTGGTGTGTGACAGTATATAAATAAGTAAATGATCCACCCTCTCTGTATAAGGCTCTGTATATGAATTATGGATTCATAGCTTTTATACTGTTTTGGAATTAAATGAAGGAATAATTTCACATTCATCAGGACTATATTTTAGGGGTTTCTAAGGCTTAAACTGTTTTTATGAACATTCAGTATGCTGTATTTTCAAGATGTCATAATTAGATAAAAATGGATGCCTTTGGTATTAGTTGAATTAAAAATATGGATTTGAGCTATAACATTTTGAGGAGACAAGCAAAGGGGAAATTACATCATAGCAAGATTTTATATGCTTGGGAGAAAGGTAAAAGAAGTTTAATTTTTAGTGTATTAACTTATCCATCATATTTCAATTGTATTGACAATTACAAATGATAGCTGAAAATTGATGTTAGCTGTTAAATGTCATAAACCATTAAATTGTTTCTTTATTAAACATCTTTTATTTTCCAGAGTTATTTCTATAATGATGATACTTTTAACTTTAACTATGCACAAGCCAAAGCTGCTACTGGCAATACTAGTGAGGCTGAGGAGGTATGTATCTGCTTCTTGAAAAGATCACAGACAAGTTTAAAAATATTGGCTGCTTACATTCTTTATCTTAGTTTCTATATCTGAACTTTCTGAAATTTCAAGGATTTGCATATCCTTTCTTAAAGAATGTAAAGGTTGTTGTAAATAAGAGGCAATAATATTTTAAGTATTCAATAGATGCATAATCCTATGCATATATACTCAGAAGGTAACAACAGTGGACAGCAGCAATACTAGGAGCTGTACTGAACCTTGTCTTGGGGGTCACACTTCCATACTGTATGAAGCTAGAAAAAATATAATAAAACAAAAGGAGAATGTGGAATATTGATTAATTGCTAATACAATAAAATTTATAATTTAAAATTTTGTCATAATTACAGACAACATAAACAAAAAACTTATTTATTGCAGTTTAATAGCTGAGCATTACATTTTATCCATGTAACGTTGATAAATGGAAGTAAATTTTCTTCTGAAAGAAAAGGATCTTATGGTTGCTATTTCCCTCTTCCAATTTAGCTCAATGCATGAGTTAAACTGCAGATGGATGCATGCATGGATGGATGAAAACATACAGTATAAGATATGCCCCATTTGCCCTTCACCATTCTTTAAGTATGCCTGAATAAAAGCTCCAGAATGTTCTGAATAAAATGGCCAAAAAAAAAGCTATTTTGAGAAAAGCTTCATTATTTACTGACTAAACTGCTTAGAGAGGGCTGTAAAGCACTGTTGTGAAATAAGTGTAAGTGCTATTGTTATTTCCAATGAAAGTTATACTTCTTAAAGCTTTTTAAAAAAATCAAGTGAATTATTATTTGACAAAGTAATGATGAAAGTTTAAATGATTGATTATTGTTTCTTTTAAAATAACAGTCTGCATTTTAAGCTAGAGTTTTATGAAAACAATCTAGAATCATTCCCAGACTTGAACATATTTTGCCCCTAGACTTTCTAAACTGCTCATTGCTCTCATTCCAAAGGGTCAGAAAGTACATAATGATGGGCTATATCAGGACTGCAAGCTTCCTTTTTTACATCTCTGTTACAGAGATCCTGGGGGGGTCTTTTGATAAGGCATATTATTACATAAATAATTTTTGAACGAATTTTTTTTTTACTTAAGGGAAAGCTATATTTTCATGTCTTAAACTTTTATAGCTGCTTAATCTTTAGTACGACAAACCCTGATTTGATTGAGCTCATGTATTTCAGAGCTACACTTAATGTGAACAAACACTTGGGTTTTTTTGTTTCTTCTCAGGTGTTCCTTCTGATTCAAAGTGAGAAAATAAAGAATGATTTTGTTTACCTCAGTTGGCTAGCACGCTGCTGTGAGTAACTCTGATCTGTTATAAAATATGTATTGGCCTGGTAATCTTGTCCCTTAAATTAATATTAAATGAAATTAAGTATTATATATGTAAATTTATTTACTTTTTAAGCTAGAATTTTTTTTTTCTTACAAATGTCTTTTAAGAAGCAATTTTCCAAGGTTTTGAGAGTGGGACTTGAAATTTCTGCTTTGGAGAGGGGCCAGTTCTTTAAGATAATCTATAGAAAATGTGTCCTAAAGATGCTTTTTCAAAAGGCAGTTGGACTTTGTTTTTCCTTGAAGATGTTTCACTTCTCATCCAAGAAACTTCTTCAACCCATTCCAAAGCCTGAGAGAATAATCAGGTCTCCAATAGCTTCCTGAATTTTATCAGGGTGTGAGATGTCATCCTACTCTGGGGAAAGATTCTATTTAACAGGTGACTGACACATGAGTGAAGCCTTCAGAGTCCAGGAAAAGGCCCAACTGCTAGACTCCTTTGGCCATAACTGCCATGGATCCTCTATAGTTGAAGCTCAATCGTCTTCTCAACAACTTTAAAGGGAAGAATGGGGACTGGGTAAAAATGATCATGGATTGTTGGGTCCAGCAATAACTTATTGAGGAAGGAGCAGTGTTATTAGGTTGTATATGTTAATTGGTTTTAGAACTATTTGTTATAAATTAGCATCAGTAGCTGTAGTCTCTAGATAGGGTCACTTTATAACAATCTATATACTATGTAAATAGCTATCAAAGCCATAGTAAAGTTTTTCCAATAAGTAAATGGAATATCATTACATTTGCTCTATTCATCTAAAAGAGCTCTAAAGCAGGACCTTAAAGCAGGATACTGAAAACTACATGCGTATTTTACAGAACTGCTTTATGCTGAGCTTCTCATATACAATTAAAGTATTTTATCATTAAACATTGGTGTTGGTTTACACATCCTTTTAAATATTTAGAATAGACAACTGGAACTTCTACTAATCATATATATTTATTCTGAAGTAGGTTTAATGACAACATAGATATATATTATATTCATAGATCATAAATAATAAACTTTCAGGAAGGCAACTGGCTTTATTTTCACATAAAAACTCACATGTATGATCTGTTCAAATGCTCAGTCTGCTGTGCACTCAAACAGAAAGTACCCATGATAATCTAGAATTCATTGTCATATAAAATGTGTACATTGGCACATATTTTTAAAAATTGTTTTTTTAAGTTTTCCAGTCAATTTAATCCGTGTGGCTATGTTACTTCTCAACACATTTGAACAGCCAATGTAAAGAACAATACTGCTGATTAATATGCTTATCCAGTTCTAAACAGTGTATAGCAACATGTCTCTACTAGTCTAACTTTCTGTTGATTGCAGATATTATGAATAAGAAACCAAGATTAGCCTGGGAACTCTACCTAAAGATGGAAACTTCAGGAGAATCCTTTAGTCTTCTGCAACTAATTGCAAATGACTGCTACAAAGTATGTTGTCTTTAATCCATTTTCCTTCACTATCTAAATCAATCCTGTAGAATTCTAACTTTTTTTCCTTCTCAAGCCATGTAATTTTTAAAATAAATTGCCTTCTACACTTTTCTGTTGTTAAATCCCATTTCTTACAACCAGAAGTTATACGATATAGGCCTAATTCCTAGACCCGTGATGGTGAACCTCTGGCACCGGTGCCTCAGGTGGAATGCAGAGCCCTCTCTGCAGGCACACGAGCTGTTGACCAGCTCAGCTCCACTGCACATGAGTGTGTGCCTCCCACCGGCTAGCTGATTTTGGGGTCAGACCCGCACATGCTTTCTCTTCACTTTCTGCGGTCTATGCCTTCCCAGAAAACCCCTTGCTTTTCCCTCCTCACAGCTCTGTTTGGAGAAGGGAAACTTTCTCACTCTCCCAGCTCCATTTGGGGAAGGGAAGCTCCCCCCACCCTCACAGTTCCGTTTGGGGATGGAAGGCTTCCCCCTCTCCCACCACTGTTTTGGGATGTGAGGCCAAAACAGGGGGATTACGCACATTCGCAGGGTGTCATGAGTGCATGTGCAGGGGGCGGGAGATGTAGGAGGGGCATTGTATTATGCGTGTGGGCACATGCGTGCACGCGACAGTGCACGTACACACTTTTGACACCCAGGGGAAAAATGGTTCGCCATTACTGTCCTAGACTATAAAACAGATTTGCAGTTTGAGTTCTTATGATGCATAAAGCTATCCCAAGAAATAACCATGCTGACTATTTTTCTTATGATCATACTGAGACATCTTAAGAAAGATTATCAGGTTTTTCTGCCTTTCATTGACTAAGGAAATGATGTTAACTTTTCTATATGTTTATAGTATTCTTCTAAGACATAAATGTAAATATTTCATAAAAATACAGGGGGGGGGGTTTCTCATAAACCCTCATTTTTAAATGTCCATTTAGAAGAAAATCTATTTTATATTGAGCCAGAAGATTCAATCATTTATGCTATTCCTTAGTTTTGACTTTTTAAATATAATTTTGACCATAATTTTTAAAAAATATTTCTGTTTACTGGAAATCATTTTATTCAATATATTACTTTGCTAGAATTGGAAAAAATTAAATGTTTCAATATGAAAGGTAAAAAGTAACTAAGAATTGAACTAAGAAAAAGAACATTTTAAAGTATTTTCAAAGAAAATATTCCATCTTTAAAATTGTGCAACTATCATGGTTAGTGGTGTTCCCCCTTTTCTGTGCCACAGTGTAAGCATGTTAAACCCTCCCACACGCACACAATAAATAATGTGAAATCCTTAGTACTGTCTGAGCTTGGTTGGGGTTTTTTTTTGCAGATATTTCATTACCAAATTATAGGTAACATAATCAGTGTTAGTAGGAGTTAACTCTCCTTTTATATGCTAGTGGCTTGCCCTTAAGTATTGGTGGGAGTAGTCTTGGTAGTTTCCTGATTCAGCTGTTAGCCTGTTGGGCAGTTCCTTGATTGAAATATTGTTTGCTTCTTAATTGTTTGTCAGATCTTAATCTTGATGTTAATCTTTGTTCATCTGGGTGTTGTTTGGCATTTTGGTCCTGTTCTTTTCAGCTTTTTGATAGTCTCTCTTGAATGGTATGTAGGTGTTGTTTGTATCTGTGTGCTTATTGATGCCAGATTTGTCTGGAATTCTCTACAGTTGTTAGACTTGAGACTTACTCTCTCTCTGTATCTCTCTCTCCTTCACTCTCTATCTTTCTCTCTCTCCCTCTCTATATCTCCTTCCCTCTCCCTCTTCTCTGTATCTGTGTCTTTTCCCCCATCTCTCTGTATCTCTCTCCCTCTCCCTCTGTATCTCTCCCCATCTCTCCCCCCTCTCTCTTTCCCCTCCGTATCTCTCTGTGTGTGTCTCTCTCCCCCTCTCTATATCTCTCTCCACCTGCCTCTGTCTCTCCCCTCTCCCTCTCTGTATCTGTGTGTGTGTCTCCCCCCTCTCTATGTCTGTGGGTGTATTTCACTCTCTCGGAAAGCCCAGTGAGCTCTCCTTGGGGGTCTTCGCTGCTCCTTTCCTTTCTTCTTTTGGAAATCCAGGCTGGCTGAGGAACAAGTGCAAGCCACGAGGCTTCCCTTCTCCTCCTCCTTTTGTGCGCACCTTCATAGCCCCACCACACCTGGCAAGGGGTCTCGAGAAGAGGGGGAAGAGGAGGGAAGATATCTCCTCCGGGGTGGCTTGCACTTGTTCCTCCGCCTGCCCAGATTTCCAAAAAGAAGAAAGGAAAGGAGTAGTGAAGAGACCCAAGGAGAGCTTGCTGGTTTCAGAAAGAGTGAGAAGAGACACAGAGGCAGGGAGTGAGGCACTCACAGACAGACAGATACACGGGGGAGGGGTAGACCAGCTGACAGATGAGCATCTTTGGCGAAGATCCTCTGGCTTTCCCCAAGGTGGCTTGTTAAGAAGTTTGAATTATCAAGAGCATGCACGGAGGAAACTTGGGATTCCAGCAGATATCTAGGAGACATGAGTAATTATTCATTCATACAAAACAGGTACATTGAAGTTCAATTAGCATTTACTTTTGGAAATAGCACAGTCAAGTTAAACAGTCCGGTCATACACATTCAAATCAGTCAATCTCTCTCAATACAATAATAATATTACAAGCCTGTTTTTGTCTTACATATCAGACATACATTACATCTTACAAGTACATCAGAACTGGCACAGAGCTTACTACATCAATCACAGTGAATCAGCAGAAAGAACAAAGAGAGCAGAGAGAGAGAATCATGCTTTCTGGTTCCCTCTTATGGCAATTTACAGCAATAGAATAGAATACAATACAATAGAATTCTTTATTGGCCAAGTGTTGGAAACACAAGGAATTTGTCTTGGTACATATGCTCTCAGTGTACATAAAAGAAAAAGATACATTTGTCAACAGTCATGCGGTACAACACTTAATGATTGTCATAGGGGTCAAATAAGCAATGAAGAAACAATCAATCACTACCTCTTGAAGCTATAGTACTTCAATACATACAAGCATTCTTTGTTAGCTTGTTTATATATTGCAAACCCAACTGTCTTGTACAGAGTATTAACATGGCTGTGCAAGGTTCGCTGGGGCCAGTGCCCTTTTCCTGCTGCTCTGAGCTTCTTAAAGTCACAACTGGGGGCTGCAGGCCCGTCCCCCTTTCCACCATCAGTTCCTCCAGGATCTCACTCCCATCCTACCATCCCTATGTTAGCGAGGCAAGTGTCAGTCACAGCCAGGTCGGGCCAATGTCTCAGGGCGGAGCGACCAAGACATTTCCACCACCAAGCGACCAAGACATTTCCACCACCAGCAAGGGCTGGAAGAATCTCCAGCACGAATGAGGTGCCAGAGAATCAGCTCTGGCTGCTTCTCCATCCCCCACCATTGCCTTTATCTTCTAAGGTCAGGCAAGGAGTGACTGGGAGGGGAGAGCAAGGGGTGGGGCCAGCCAATGATGGAACGGGGGGCCTCAGAAGAGGGCCCAAAAAGCTGCATAGATTGTCCACATCCGGTTTAGTCTGTTCGTGTATTGTGAAATTAAAGGGTTTTCATCTTGTCTTCTGACTGCTAGTTTTTCCATGAATATGCTCTGCTAGTTTTCTGCTAGTCTTCTGCTGGTCTCCTAGTTTGGTAATAAAATGTGTACAAGAAAACAACCAGGCTCAGAGAGCACAGTTCAACACTGAGTGACAAATATTGTATCAATAAATAATGTGTTTATGACATTGAAAAGTATTTATTTCTTTAACTTGAAAACAAAGTCAGAAAAATTTATCTGGCTTTCAAATCATGAACAGGAAAAATTCAGTGTCAGCGTTCATTTCTCTTTTTATGTTGCTACATATTTAAACTTTGTTTTAGAAAGTGTGGCTGCCTTAAGCATGTATCTTTATCTTCTGCACAGATGGGCCAGTTTTATTATTCTGCTAAAGCTTTTGATGTCCTCGAAAGGTTGGATCCAAACCCTGAATATTGGGAAGGCAAAAGAGGAGCCTGTGTTGGTATCTTCCAGATGATTGTTGCTGGCAGAGAGCCTAAGTATATACACTGAGAGGTTTTTTTCTACTACTTTGGCTGCTTAATATTACAGTATTGTTGGTTTGCTACTGAATACAAATGTCAATTAGAAACCTAAGGAACAGAAGAGCTTTAAGTTTTGATTCCAGTAAAGTGTGTATTATTAATATCTTTAAAATACAGGTAGTCCTCAAGTTACAACAGTTCGCTAACTGATATCTCATAGTTACAACCCCCGCTCCCTCCAAAGTGCTTACAACCTGGGCCTGAAGTTATGTGTGTTGCAATACCATGGTATTCCCCCTTTTGACCAACCACAGAGATGCTGCAACATGCTTCCTGCCTATATCCTCCCAATACAGCCTCACCAGATCTCCACAGGAACTAGGCCTGCTTTGCTAGTTTACCGGGATCCACATGCTCCTCCCCACCTTATGACCAATTGCTCACTTACCTTTCAAAGAACTCCAGCATTCCAGAACAGGCTGGGCCACATGACAGAAAAGCAGCCATCTTTTTCTCAGATGACGGCATGGAGGACAGGATCATCTGTAAGAATACAACATCATATCCCTGCAGGTTTCGTTTGGTCTTGGCCTGGGTGGCTCTCTGAGTGCTGGCTGTGCACTGCTGGATGTCTGTTTCGAATTAACTGTTTTGGACATTGTGGTATAAAGATGGTAGTGGCAGGCAATCAACATGGGATATTTTTGGTGCTGGTTTTGGCTAGAGAAAGAGAAGGAGGCGAGACTGCAGGGCACTAGGGCAGCCAGCTGGGCGGCAGCAGGCAAGCCAAGCCGGAGCAGCCGCACAATTGTCAGGGATGTGTAAGCTATTCACAGCAAGCCAGTTCAGTGCAGCCATCAGGCACCATCCTAGAAGCCTCACCCACATGTTCTCACTTGTCTCCTTTAGTGCCTTGGGTGCCGGAGCTTGGGCACACTCCCTATAGAAAGTGGGCGGGCTCTACCACAGCTTTCTGTGTTCCTGGGAGAGTCATACTCTTGTCCTCTCCCTTGGGACAACCCCCACAGCCTCCATCTTTCTATTTGCCTCTGTAACACTGCAATTGGTGAAGTCCATGCAGCTTGGCTCTCCATTATGTGGCAGAGCAGATAAGGGCTGCAGAGACTGTGAAGACAGGTAGAGAGATGGCAAGCTTGGTGCACCAGCCACCCACTTGCCAGGCATGCCCCAGGGAGATCAAGCAGGCAGAGAGGCACCTGTTGCTCATGGAGGCTGCCCAAAGGGAGAAGATGAGTCATAGGAGGGAAAATTAACAACAGACAGGTTTACAGCCAGGGGAAATTAAAAAAAATTAAAAAATTAAAATTAGCTGGTCAACAGAAAAGTCCTTGATTAAAAAAGGTGATTGCATAAAAGGCACCAGAGGAATTAAAAGAACATTCTTATGTCAACAGAATTTCTGGGAGTAGCCATAAAGAATGTTCCCTCTGAGTTAAAGATTACCCTTAATATTTTTTAGCTAGAAACATCTGTATATAATCAGCAAGGCTGACATACATTTTTAAAAAAATGATACTGCTGAAGCTAAACCAAAACTGCCCTGCTCTCGCTGTTAAACCTCATAGACTGCCTGATGTCCCAAAGGTGCTTTTTCAAGAGGCTACTGGATTTTCTGGATTTTCTTTGAAGACATTTTGCTTCTCATTCAGATTCTTGGATAAGAAGTGAAGCGTTTTCAAAGAAAAACCAGGAAATCAAGTTGTCTCTTAAAAAAGCACCTTGGGACAACTATGAACTGGATGACTGAGAACCTCCATATACATTGGCTTTTTTTGAACCTTAACAATATCTCTGATCACCAGAAGCAAATAATTCCCAGTAAAACATATTTCCAGACACATTTTGTGACACAATATCCCATGAATTGTATTTAAACCCAATTGTATAATTGTTAGAAAAGTTTAAGGTGGACAAATTACCTGAACCCATTAAAAGATGTTTGTAACTACTAATAGTGATAATAAACATATTTCTGTTTGCTGCCCTGGGCTCCAAAAAAGATGGGCTATCAAATAAATGTGTATCTACAAATAAAAAGGATCCTGGATGATCCTTAAATGGTAAATATCAATCATCCCCAAACTTTATCAATGAAAGGTTTCATCCAGACAATTGTATATCTCAGTGATTGCAATCATGCACCTATATTGTTTCCTTAGCAACATTAGAAAGGGATTGCTGTTACTTTCTTTTGAATTTCTTTTTACTTTCCAGTTGACTAATATGTAACCAATATGCAAATCAAAATAATTTTTAATCATTAGTTTGTCTATTTTCCTACTTAATGCTAAGCAAAAAGTAATTAAATTAAATTCCACTATATTATCTCCTCGCATGGCAGAACTTCATCCTATATTGACACGTTTAATATAAAATTTGTTTCCTTCTGTTCTGTGTTCTAAAATAGAAAAATTTTAGAAAGCACAGCAGAGGAAGAAATTTTACATTTAAACACCAATATAGGATGGATATCAGAGAAATCAAATCAGCATCATGGATAGCCACTTACTTCTATTGAATACATACTAATTTATGGGGCTGAATTTTGGGCTTCTAGTTCCTATCAAATATGATATTTCACTTTCTTTGATTCTTACATGAAATTTTATTTTATCCATTACATGAAGTCAGAGAAATTTAGTTTCTAACAATAGGACTGAAGAAAATACTCCAAAACATTTCAGATATAACTTAGAAGTTCATAATATTGTCTGATCTCTTCTTTCTCTTTCTTTAAAAAACTATTTATTTCTTTGCTTTTAGAGATACTCTAAGGGAGGTACTGCATCTCCTGAGAAGTACAGGCAACCCCCAGGTAGAGTACATTGTACGTATAATAAAGAAGTGGGCCAAGGAGAATAGAGTTGCTGTTTAAACAGCATGATCAAGCGAATGGAAGTCTACCATTTATATTGTGCCTGGATGGAATACTGTGTCATTTTGCAGCAGAACAATTATAAAAAATACAAATCTATTTATTTTTATATATATTTAAATGTCTTTTATAAAAACTATGTAATGTCATGTATTGTGAGGAGAATCTCATTTTGACTCTATTATACTTCTCCCAAATTTTATTTTATGCTACTATTACTGACTTCTAGTTGTACATATTACCTTTAATCTTCAAAATTGTGTGACAATGAGTATTTTTTGAGACAGATTTTCCCAGGTCGTATTTTGAAGCAGAATATGAAAAGAGCCCTAGAATTAATTTCAGACTTTAGTTATAAAAAATCCTCATAGAAAATCTGAAGTTAAACACTTAAAATGGAACATAATGAGAAAAGTATCACCCGATTAGGTAGTTTTCATTGTTATGATCTATTGTAAATAAATAGATAACAATCCACTTTCATTTGCATAAAGGATTACTGTTCCTACCTTCATCTGTTTCTATCTTTCTGATTAAATTAGAACTGTAAACTTGTCATTCTATGATGAAAGATGTTTTTTAGTATATTGGGAAAGTTGGTTTCAGAATATATATAATTCCTAAGAAAAATGTCTAAGACACGAACATTGGAAATCCATGATAGAATATATGCTTATATGCTTGTACATGTTGTATGTAAATAATGTAAGTTGATGCTGTATGCTTATTATAATTTTTTTCAGTCCCTCCTGCATTTAATTCTGGAGCAAACTTCAAAAATAAATTAATTTATAAAACCATCTGTGAATTCTTTTCCATTCTTTGTATATGCCATATGGCTAGGTTTGAGGTTTGGTTATTTTTTAAAATTCCTTTTCTTTTTTTGTATTAAACTGCTCAAGGCTATTTTGTAATTAAACAACAGATACATTGCAAAAACAAATCAATTACATGTATTACTTTGTATAATTGGACAGATTCTACATACCGTTAGTCAACCCAAGAAGCTTTATGCCTTACAACTTTGTCTCAGAAATTAGGTACTAAAAGGAAAAAAGCTAGATATAGCTTCTGCTTTGTATTAGTATTTGAATTTTTTTGTACTGTTTCCAGCTCAAATGTACTGAACAAGAAACACATTTAGGATGTCGGTTTCTTCGAATTGCATTGGGTCAGAGGTCGACTTCAAGGTTACTCCCTTGTGGGGTGCCTCAGGGGTCAGTCCTCTCCCCCCTGCTATTCAATATCTACATGAAACCGCTGGGTGAGATCATCCAGAGGCATGAGGTGAGGTATCATCAGTACGCAGATGATACCCAGTTGTACATCTCCACCCCATGTCCAGTCAACGAAGCAGTGGAAGTGCCGGTGCCTGGAGGCTGTTGGGGTCTGGATGGGTGTCAACAGACTCAAATTCAACTTGGATAAGACCGAGTGGCTATGGGTTCTGCCTCCCAAAGACAATTCCATCTGTCTATCCATAACCCTGGGGGGGGGGGAATTATTGACCCCCTCAGAGAGGGTCCGCAACTTGGGTGTCCTCCTCGATCCACAGCTCACATTAGAGAACCATCTTTCAGCTGTGGCGAGGGGGACGTTTCCCCAGGTTCGCCTGGTGCACCAGTTGCGGCCCTATCTGGACTGGGACTCACTGCTCACTGTCACTCATGCCCTCATCACCTCGAGATTCGACTACTGTAATGCTCTCTACATGGGGCTACCTTTGAAAAGCGTTTGGAAACTTCAGATCGTGCAGAATGCAGCTGCGAGAGCAATCATGGGCTTCCCAAGGTATGCTCATGTTACACCAACACTCGGCAGTCTGCATTGGTTGCCGATCAATTTCCGGTCACAATTCAAAGTGTTGGTTATGACCTATAAAGCCCTCCATGGCATCAGACCAGAATATCTCCGGGACCGCCTTCTGCAGCATGAATCCCAGCGACTGATTAGGTCCCACAGAGTTGGCCTTCTCCGGGTCCCGTCGACTAAACTGTCGTTTGGCGGGTCCCAGGGGAAGAGCCTTCTCTGTGGTAGCCCCGACTCCCTGGAACCAGCTCCCCCTGAAGATTAGAACTGCCCCCACCCTCCTTGCCTTTCGTAAACTCCTTAAAACCCATCTCTGTCGTCAGGCATGGGGGAATTGAGACATCTCCCCCGGGCCTATACAATTTATGTATGGTATGTTTGTGTGTATGTCTGCTTTAATAATGGGGTTTTAATGTTTTTAAATTATTAGATTTGTCATGAATTGTTTTATTGTTGTGAGCCGCCCCGAGTCTACGGAGAGGGGCAGCATACAAATCTAATAAATATTAAATTATCTATGGTTGACCTATCCAGATGCCTAAGAGGTCAGTAAGGGGTGAGTACAAGTGCACTAGAGTGACTTCTGTCCCCTGTCCTATTGCTCACCTATATCTCCTATTCCTTTCTTCTATTCCTATCTCTTCTTCTATTCTTTCATTGATATGTTCTATTACTATATCTTCTTTTCTATTCTTTCATAGATATACAGTATTTTACTATGAGTATCTCCTCTATAACCTTCATCATGTATTTTACTATGTGTATACTGTATACCGTATATATATACTCACTAAAACTCTCATTTATTGGACAAAATAAATAAATAATAATAAAAACAATGAAAGACGGTGTTTTTAGTTTAATTAGTTCATGTCATGTTAAAAGGAAATTAGTATTAATTAGGAAGAAAATCATGCTCCAAGATAGAACGCTCACAACTTTTTCAGATACTAAGATGGTTTTTATGACCATCTTCACTTGCTGTAAAGTAGAAAAATAATAGTAATCTATGAACAAGAATGACCACGCTTGATAACTGCCCGTTCCTAAGAAAATTAATTCTCTCCCGGAGCCTCCAACAGCAAAAAAAAAGTGCTCATTCAGAACTCTTCGCGAAGACTTTTTAAAAGTCTTACGTTCGTACGGCGTACGCATTTCCAAGGCAACTGTGGGCGGAGCCATGTCGTCTTCAACGTGCGATCCCGGTGACGTACCAAAAAAACCTCTTCGTTCTAGAACAACAATGACGTGTAGCAGCGCGTCCGTGGAGAGTTCTACCTTTGCGCATGCGTGCCCTAGTAGCCTGCATCTATTTACGTGGGGGGGAGGGGGCCCCTCCAAGATGGCAGCGGTGTTATCGGGAAGGAGAGGCTAGTGGGGAAGAGGGGAGGTACTCTGACCTGGTGAAGGGGAGGGAACGGGCGGAGGAGGAGCTGGGCTTGTGGGTGGCGAGGTCGGGTCACCGAACAGGTGGGAACGGGGGGTGGGGGTGGGTGGATGATGGCGGAGCCGCGTCGGGTGCCGTTCATTAGTCTGTCACCCGTGAGGCGGCGAGAAGGTGAGTCTCCGGTGCTAGAGCGAGAGGCTGGAGGGGGCCGCGAGGCTGAGCAGCCATTAGCGCGTGAGGGCCTGAAACTCCCGGATCAGCAGGACCACCACCACCCCTATGAGAACAGCCGGGCAGAGCCACCGTCGCAACCCTTTGAATCTTGTCCTCGGACAGAGTCTCATCCGGTTTCGTTACCGCGGGAGATCAGTCGGCCTGAGCTGACACCAAAGCCACCTCAGCCGCCACCCAACCGAGAGCCCCCCAGGCCAGAAGCACCGCCGCTCTCGTCTCATCAGCAGCTCAATCAAGAGAACAACCGACAGGAATCGCCGCCGCCGCCGCCGGAACAGACGGTTCGCTTGGAGTTGATGTTGAAAGACCCCACTGAGGAGAGCTGCGTGGAGTTCAGCTATCCTGAGTTGCTCTGGAGTGGCAAGGCCCGGGTACTAGACCTGCAAACACTCGCTCTTCTCTGTCTACCCTTTCTGCCTCCTGTTTTGTCAGTCTTATCCTATAAGGTTCTGTTAGCATGGTCCTTAGCTTGAGTGCTGGAGGAGGAAGTGGGGGGAGTGGAATAATGAGAAAGTGAGGGGGTTTAAATTTTTTTAAAAATCCCCATCAGGATGGATATAAGACCAAATTGCTACTCTGATTCAGTCAAAAGATGGTGAACCTATAGGAGCTGGATATTCTGGTCCTTGAAAACCCTTTGATTCAAAAAGAGCCAAAAGCAAGTAAATATATCTGCCAGAAAGATTTTTTTAGAATAGTTTTTCTGTTGTGAATAAGCATAAACCTGTCATTTTTTATCAATGGTGTTTTTCAAAAGTTTTACATAGCAGTGGTGTAAAGGCAAGCAAAAATGGATGTTTCTTTTTCACAAAGTCAGGTCATTGGGAAAACTTGCTTATCCTAAATAGTTTGAATAAAGTTGTGGTTTGTAAGTAGCCATTATGATGAAAACCTGAGGGTTCGCATTAAGAAATCAACCTATCTTGAGATTGGTTGTAACTATTATGTAAATTGGCAAGTTATTAAAGCCTATTAGATATTTTTTCCTTTAGATCTCAGTATCTTGAATCTGTTGTATAACTTTTGAATGTAATATTAAAATATATTTACAGGAGATTGAGGAACATTAAAGATGAGTAATATGTTTCTTCGAAATAAGAGAGAGAAAATCTGATGTTAATATTAAAAGAAGCACTGTTAGTTTTAATAAATTTCTTAGATACTCCTTCAGTTTTCATAAAAGATTTTATGTTCCCTTTTAATATATGTAAAATAGAGGTAGATATCTAAATTACTGATAATTTCAGATTATCAAGGTAGGAAACCTGTACTACTGCTTTGTTTAGTCCATATTGAGAAATTTTAGCACCCTAAATATTGGTAGATGTTATAGAGTGCTAAATTTGGGGGTGATGACATATACCTCTAAATATTGTTGAATTGCATTTCACATTGGCTCTTACTTTTGGACCAATTAGGGCTATTGGGAGATAGGCTATATTGCCCATTTCCAACTGAAATTGATGGTTATAATAAAGTAACAGGGTGTCCTCACTATTTCAGTGATTATTTGCATGATTTAAATATATTCTGCCTACTTATAGTGAGTAATTGCTATTTTTGATGACCTTGTGGTAAATTTAGTCCTAATAATGCATTTAGCAGCCTAATTCATATTAACTGAGGCCTTATGCATTGGGTTGTTGTTGTTTGAGAAATGGAGTCCCTTTTATGTTACTGAGAATCTAAATTTAATTGAAATATTCTAAATTATTTTTTCACTTATAGGGAAGTCTATACAAAGTAATATATTTTGCTTTTTGTGGATTAAAAATAGAACCTTGCAAAAAGATGTCATTGAATTACTGACAATTATTTTTAAAGTGTTGACAAGATCTGATTTGTAGCCATTTATATTATACTAGATAATAATACTCAGTACTATTACCAAAATTAACACTATACTATTTACAATTTTTCGATAGGAAATAACTTTTTCTGTAATTTTTTAAAACAATCTTGTTTCTCTTTTATGTTGTTTGGTATTAAGAATTCTACCAATTGTCCCTCATCCTTCTTCTGTATTTATAATATGAAATATAATACAGATAGTCCTCAATTTATGGCCACAATGAGCCAAAATTTATCTTACTAAGTGAAACATTTGTTAAGTGGGTTTTGCCCCATTTTATGACCATTCTTGCCATATTTATTAAATTTATCACTGCAGTTAAGTTAGTAACACTTGTTAAATGAACGATTTCTCCATCAAGTTTGCTTCTCAGAAGGTTCCCAAAGGGATCACATAACCCTGGGACACTGCCACTGTCATAAATATTAGTCAGTTGCCAAGCATGTTAATTCTGGTGACATGATCATGAAGATGCAGCAACATTTATAAATGTAAAATGGTCATAAGTCCCGTTTTTCAATGCCATTGTAACTGGGAATGGTCACTAAATGAACTGTAAGTAGAGGATTACCTGTATCCTCTTTTGCTGTATCTTTTTCTTTTTACTTTTTGTTGCTATAATTTATATTTTTCTACAGGCCAACAAGTTCATAACAATTTGGATGTTTTGCTTGAAGGTATATTTGATTATTGTGAGATTTGTATTAAACAGGATCAAAATAAAAGCAAATAGCGATAATTTCTGGATCAAATGCAAATACCCGTAATTGTTCAAATCACATTTTGCAGGATTGCTAGTCTCATATTTCTAATATTATCTCAGGTTTAAGACAAATAGATCTTAATCCTGGGAAAATAGGTGAAATAATCACAATAGATGAAAAACCTAGGTGCATAACAAAAAATGATATGTAAGCAATCGGGTGTCCCTAAGTATAATTTTATCCAAGCGCATTCTGTTCTTATGCTGTTTTATCTATTTGGGAAGGTGAGCTTCTGAACTTTTGTAAATCAGTGCACATCCAAATTCCATACTATTATTAATGCTGTTATTACTAGTTCAGCAGAAGACTTCATTTAGTTTCATACTTGTGGAATTGATTAATGTGGAAGTTCCAAATCTGTATTTTTCTTTCTCGTGGATGATTTATAACATAAAATGATAGTTTAATTACCATGAATGTAAATATTTAAAAGCATTTCTTATGTCGATATATTTTTTTATATTAGGAACACTGCAGTGGTGGATTGTATATAATTTTGCCACAGGTTCATGCGCTCCATACGCTTCTATGCATGTGTAGAAGCCTCGGGGTGGATGGGCAGACCCTCCTGGTGCTATTGGTTCTAAGAACCAGTCTGAACCATGAGCAACCCACCGTTGGAACACAGATGAGATAGTTATTTTATTTTAAAGTTAATTTTTGTTTATTTGATTTAATTAAGATAATTTATGGTATCTTTAATTGCATGGCAAGACAGCCCGAATCTTCAGAGCTTCATATGGTCCAGACTGCCTCCAACTACCTCCACAAAAATGTGGTTCCAATCTTCATGGAAAGAGTAGTGAAGTTGGAACCAACTTTTTGTGGAGGTAGTTGGTCAATCATCAATAACTGAGTTTAAACATGCTCGGGATAAACACGTCCATTTTCCAACAAATATTTTTTTTAAAGTAATTTAGAAAATCCTCAAAGGGCAGACTTGGGCCAAAAGATCTTTTCTTGCCTGCAGGTTTCTAAGTTACTAAATAGAAGTGAAAAATAATTGCTTTGTATTTATATCTAAAATAGTGGAAAACTCTTTTTAGTACCTTTCTAACAATGTAACAGCCCAAGGCCCAATCTAGCATTCTGTTTCTCGCAACTGCAACCCAGATCTTTCTATGGTGAAAAGAAGAAAATAGAAGTGTATGTGTCTTCTACCTTGTTCTACACACAGTATTTGGAGGTACAGTGATCCCTCGAGTATCGCGAGGGTTACGTTCCAAGACCCCTCGCGATACTCGATTTTTCGCGATATAGTGGTGCGGAAGTAAAAACACCATCTACGCATGCGCGCCCTTTTTTCCATGGCCGCGCATGCGCAGATGGTGGAGTTTGCGTGGGTGGCGGGGAAGACCCAGGGAAGGTTTCTTCGGCCGCCCAGCAGCTGATCTGCTCGGCAGCGGGGCAGCAGCGAGGAGCCGAAGATCGGGGTTTCCCCTTTGCGTGGGTGGCGGGGAAGACCCAGGGAAGGTTTCTTCGGCCGCCCAGCAGCTGATCTGATCGGCAGTGCAGCAGCAGCGAGGAGCCGAAGATCGGGGTTTCCCCGCCGCCCACGCAAAGGGGAAACCCCGATCTTCGGCTCCTCGCTGCTGCCACGCCTGCCGCTTGTCCGCCGCCCGCCCGCCGCTTGTCCGCTGCCCGCCCGCCCGCTGCTTGTCCGCCCGCCGCTTGTCCGCCGCCTGCCCGCCCGCCCGCTCGTCCGCTCGCCTGCCTGCCGCTCGGTGCACGAGAGAGGGAAAGTGAGAAAAAGAGAGAGAGCAAGAGGGGGAGAGATAGAGAAAGAGAGAGAAGGAAATAAAGAAAGAGATGAGAAAGGAAGGAAGAGTGAGAGAGAGGAAGAAAGAGAGAGAGAGAAGAGTGGAGTATTTTTTAATTAATATTTTCTGAAAAATCGCGATATAGCGTTTCGCGAAGCTCGAGATCGCGAAAATCGAGGGATCACTGTATACAGGTTCCAATATAGAAATAATAATAATGGTTATCCTTGATGGCCTAATCATTCAATAGTACTTTGATATAACCTCTGAACTGCCCACTTATGTTTTGGACTACAATAAGAATCACTAAATTATATTTGGTCTTTATTTATTTAACATGGTATGTAGGTATATTATAATCCATAGCCATCTTTTGTTGCTACTTTAACTCATCCAGTTGCTACTTTTTCTGGTGTGTGAATAAAAAATAAGATAAACTGCAATACTGGGCTACCGATTAGTCAGTGTCATTCTTTGCAATAACATTCAATGCTGACATAGAAGAGATTAGCAAAAAAAAATATTTTTCCCATAATATTTTGTAAATATGATTAGAATTTAGTAACTTTAGAAGTAACTTTTAATGCAGTTTCATCCAATTAGATCAGAAGTAATTGTGATACTTTTTATTAAAAAGAACTATGTAACCTCCAATAGTTTTAGAATAGAATAGAATAGAATTTTATTGGCCAAGTGTGATTGGACACACAAGGAATTTGTCTTGGTGCATATGCTCTCAACGTACATAAAATAAAATATACATTTGTCAAGAATCATGTGGTACAACACTTAATGATTGTCATAGGGGTCAAATAAGCAATGAAGAAGCAATATTAATAAAAATCTTAGGATATACGCAACAAGTTACAGTCATACAGTCAACATGGGAGGAAATGGGTGATAGGAATGATGAGGAAAACTAGTAGAATAGAAGTGCAGATTTAGTAGAAAGTCTGACAGTGTTGAGGGAATTATTTGTTTAGTAGAGTGATGGCGTAGATATATATGACTTTACATTTGATTGAATGGCTCTTGCTTGTTACTGGAAAGATACAATACAGTATATGAAATGTTAATTAGGAAGCAAGAATATAAAGTATTTCAGAATCACTTATTGTGCTGCAGGAGATACAACAGGAAGGCAATACATTGTAGAGTGTTCACAATTTTTCACTGTCATCAGGCCAAGTAGCGAATGATGGGAAATAGCTACTTATACCTCAGTTTACAACAGTTCATTTAATGACAGTGTTCAAAGTTACAATATCACTGAAAAAAGTGACTTATGACTGCTTTTCATATTGATGCCCGTTGTAGCATTCCCAAAGTCATATGATCAAAGTTCAGGTGCTTGGCAACTGACTCATATTTATGACAGCTGCATTGTCTGGGGTCAGGTGACCACCTTTCATGTCCTTCTGACAAGCAAAATCAAATAGGAAGCCAGATTGACCCAAAGCTGTGTCATTAACAGTGATTCAACTATAGCAAGAAAGGTCATAAAATTGGGCAAAACTCATTTAACTAATATCTCACTTAACAACACAGATTTTGGGTTCATTTATGGCCATAAGTCTAGAGTTACCTGTATTTGTTCAAAACAAATAAATATATCTATTAACCTGGAATTCACCATTTAAATGATTGAATACTGAAGTAATGTTTGAGTATAGAAGAAAAAGATAATTTTGAGATCTCAAATTTTATTTTCTGTGACCGTTTCTTAAACGTTTTATTTTCAGGACTCTTTCCCATTTTTAAAAATTAGAGAGAATCCCAAGAGGGCTTTTGTTTATATCTTTAATCAATATTTTTTGTATTAAAAATTAAAATTGACATAGACATAGAATATTTATTTATTGGATATTATAATAAATAAAATATATCTCAATGAAAGCCCTATTTTTTTTACAAAAAATGAAAAGAATAATATTGTTTTTAATTTTGGTAAGTACCTTCAATGTCTGCCAAATAATTTTGGTGTTTCACATTTTAAGAAATACTGTTCTATAAAATCATTTATTGACCTGATCTCTTCTTAGAATTCATAAGGTTGTAGTTAAGTCTTCACTTATGTTATTCAATAATAGCACATTTAATATATGTGAGGGTTTTAAATATTCTCTGTTTAGTTGGTAGAACCATTAAATTTAGTAAGTCCTTTTATAGATATTTTAAAGCAGTGGTGAACCTTTTTTAACTGAATCATAAGCTTTGAATGGTATAAAATGGGGCTATGTTTAAAAACAAATGTGTTTATTAAATTCATTTGATATTATTCACTATATATTGAATAATTTCCCAGGCTCTTGCATTAAAATTACAGTATGACATTAACAGTTTAGGGTACCATATCTAATATTAGGGTAACAGATTGTATATCACTGATTAACATGTCTTACTGATTTCAAAAGGGTTTATTTAAATTGAGCTGTTTAGTATTGATGCATCAGATATTAAACTAAACATGTTAAGAATTCTGTTTGCTTTTCCATTTAAAGTTGTAGTCATAAATAATCCTTCATGTACTGCATATTTAAATATTAAAAGTGATTGGTTTCTTGTTTTCTTTCATCAGAAAAAATCACTCACTGAAGACCCATTTGATAATGAAGAGCATGAAAGGCATGAAGTGGAAATGCTGGCTAAGAAATTTGAAACAAAATATGTGAGCAAATATGTAGAAATTGTTGCTATTACAGGCATGAATCCTGATAATTTTTAGTTGCTTCTAACATTGCTTTAAATGACAAATTTAACTTTTTAAAGAATTTTATTTTAGTCATGATAACACATCCACTGTGTTTGCTGTCTAATCATTCTGCTTTTATTCATTTTCCCCAGAAGTCAGGCACTCTACTGAAAGAAAAATAATTATGTTATGTCTAAATTTTCTTAAAATAGCCTAAGCTAATTTCAGTCTTACTCATTATAAGAACGTAGAACATCCGGTTAAATGTAGGTCTTAATTTATTTCTCTTGATACCTTGCTGTCTTATTTGCCAGAGAAACCAAGCAGGAAAAATTGATGAACTTTCCCCCCCTGTTATGCTATAATGCTTATCTGCTTCATTCAGTCATTCATTTATTTATTTATTCATTCATTCATTCATTCATAGAGAAAAAAAATTCCTCTGAGGTATCAATCTTATTTTATAGGGTGGAAAGATCCACAAACATCGGAAGGACAGAGCTCAAGATCTAATAGATATGGGTTCTGGTTATGATGTAAATGATCCTTTCATCGATAATTCAGAAGCAGTAAGTAAACATTACATGCATATTGTATCCTCCTCTGAGAGCTAAAATGTACAGTGGTATCTTGATAGTCATCATTAATTGGTTCTGGGAGGCGCAGTGAATAGCAAAAATGATGAGTACCAAACACTATATTATTCCTATAAGGAATAATGTAGTGAGTCACCAAGCAACTTGTGCATTGAATATCAAACAAATGATGAGTACTGAGACACAATATGTCGAATACCAAATTCTATGAGTTTCAAAGCAGTTGAGTACTAAGATACCACTGTGTATCTGATATTCTGGGGTGATTTCATTTGGATGCTAGGCTTTCTTTTTTTAGTTTAGAGACAGGACTACATCAAGTATTTTTTGATGATTATTTAAAGCTGGGTAATTTAAGACATTGCAGTATTTACATTTGGGCCCAGCATTGGATAAAGGATAATGGAATAGCCTGGGAGAAGAATCAGGAAATGCTTCGTTTGCTTTGTAAATATTTTTAATTTCAGTGCATGATTGATTGACTAACAACAGTTGTGTTTTGAATTTTTTAATTGATGTGATTTTTATACTTCATTTAGTATTAAACAATGAAAAAAGGAGTACATTTTATAATTTATAATTCAGATAACTCTTAAATTTGTTGGGGAAGCAGCATTAAAGGATGTTAAAATATAAAATAACTTATTTGATTAGCCAAAGGCCGATGTCTTCTGCTCCAATTAGGCAAGATTATGCTCTCTGTAGCATAGTACACTCTATACTAGATGTTCATCTTTATAATATCAGTGAGGTACAACCATACCCACATACACGAACACACTTTTGTTACATATCAACACTTACCTAAAAAGGACAAAAATAAGGACAAAGTTGTGATTATATTTGCCCACAAGTCTTAGTATTAATCAGTAAGTGGCAGGCATTAGAAATAAATTTGAATATCTTTTAAAAATTATTCTCGAAATTTAATTTTTGAAACAATTTCAGGTACCAATTTGTATTAGTTAATGTCATCATTGAAAGCCTCCTAAATACTGTTTAGATTAAGTTACACAATGTTAAAAAATGAAAAACATGTACTATCTATTTTTCTATGTTGTAAATCTTTACACACTTTGATGCTGTTATATTTTGAGGATTGATACAGCACTGAATTAGAAAATTATTGTAGAAGTACATGTTTTGTGTCTTTAAGAGTTGATATATTCATACTAGCCTTTTATTGCATTGCAATAAAACTACTACACTGCAATAAAACTACTACAAAACTACTACTACATTAATACATATTAGTAATCTAATTTTTAAATCTTTTATATTCTTTGCAGTATGATGAATTAGTTCCTGCATCCTTGACTACTATATATGGAGGCTTCTACATTAACACTGGAATTTTGCAATTCCGCCAAGCATCTGATTCTGAAGAGGAGGATTGTACAGGAAAGCATAAATCATCTAAGGTGAGTAGATTCAGGAGGATTGTATTTTTAGGTTTTCAAATTCAATCCTCTGCTCAGGGCAGGAATCCAAATGATAGTTTTTCAGTTTTCTTCGGGGAGGGGCCGGCCCCCTCCGCCACCCTCCTCTTAGCGCCGATAAAGCATAATCCAGCAGAAGGGAGAAGGAGGAGAACGAAGAAAGGCGACCTCACATAAAGGGGAGCCGAGGAGGAGCGATCCACGCTTTAGTAAGCTTTCCCTGCTGGATGGTGATTGACCATCCAGCAGGAAAAGCTTAGGAAAGCGCGGATCACTCCTCCTCGGTTCCCCTCTATTTGTGAGGTCGCCTTTCTTCCTCCTCCTCCTCCCTTCTGCTGGATGGCGCTTGACCACAGCCGAGGGGAGGGGAGGGGGCCAGCCCTTTCCCGAAGAAAACGGTTGTTTGCCTGCCGGGAAGGCGGACTCTGCCACTGCTGATCTAGAAGCTGGAGAGGGCTGGCAGCAGAACAGGGAGCTCGGGTGCATGCGCCATTCAGCAGAGAAAAGCCTTCGCTGCTCCCTCCCCCCAAACTCCCCATCATCTACTTGAAGAGGTCCCTCCACTCTGACCAGGCTTCCTCGGGTTCTTTACCCTTGGAGTCCACCTTAGAACCCGCTCAATGCCGGGAAGCAGGAAGAAAATCAGCAGGGGTGGGCGACTGGGCATGGTACACAGAGCCGGAGAACCCGGCCAGGGCTCAGAGCCCACGAGGGTTTCTCCACACCCGACAGCTTGGGAGAGGCAGATCAGTTTTCCGGTGGAGAGAAAGGGCGTCCCACTGCGTGACGTTGAAAAACCCTGCACCACGATTCGATTTTGGGTGCGCGGCCACGCAGGTGCGCGCCTTAGAGGGAACAGTGCTTACAACCACAATTGAGCCCAAAATTTCTGTTGTTAAGTGAGAGATTTGTTAAGTGAATTTTGCCCCATTTTATGACTTTTCTTGCCTCAGTTGTTAAGTGATAACCCAGTTGATACGTTGATAACCCAGTTGTTAAGTGAATCTGGTTTCCACATTGACTTTGCTTGATCTTGGGATACAGCAATGGTCATAACTATGAACCAGTTGCCAAGCATCTGAATTTTGACCACATGACCACAAAGAAGCTGCAAAGGTCACTTTTTTCAGTGCCATGTAATTTTTAATGGTCACTAAATTGACTGCTATAAATTGAGGACTACCTATATTTAAGTTGTTGTATGCTTCCTCTTTTCTTCCCTGCTCCCTAAATTTTTAGTTAAGTAAACTAAAAGATGGTGATGACCACAGTATGAAGAAACGAAAACGAAAAGAGGAAGAGGCAGAAAAAGAGAAAAAGCCTCGGAAGATTAAAGTTAGTAAGCAGTTGGGGTAAGTTTGCTAATACTTTCTTCTGACTTAATATATTTTGTTAAACTGGTAAAAGCGATGAATTATTTGCCATGGCATTTCCATTATGAGTTATTTAATTCAGTAAAATACTGCTCAAAAAAATAAAGAAACACTCAAATAACTCATCCTAGATCTGAATGAATGAAATATTCTCACTGAATATTTCATTTGCACAACTATTCCATTTGTACAACAGCATGTGAAATTGATTGTCAATCAGTGTTGCTTCCTAAGTGGACAGTTTGATTTCACAGAAGTTTGATTTACTTGGAGTTATATTCTGTTGCTTAAGTGTTCCCTTTATTTTTTTGAGCAGTGTATATCAAGTGAAGCTCAGTATATTTTTCTTGACATTTTTTTTTAAATATTGTCACTAAAATGATCAGAGTTTCTTACATTGCTAAGCATATACAAGTATCATGCTACCATTTTAATTAAATTATTAAAATGTGAGAAAGGTTCAAAAATTATTTTGCAGTTTTCCAGATTCATTTCATGAATTGAAGAAAGTTAGTTACAACCAATATTCTGAAATAATTTAAAATGAGATTATATTATTTCAGTATTTTATATTGTTTACTATTTATTGATATAGTTTAATCTGTCAGAGTAACTTTGAAATTTTCTGTTTTTCTTTTGTTTTTGGAAGAGTGGCGGATACCAATCACACAGTAGATTCTCCCAGAATAAAAACACAACAAAGCAGAGATTCTTTCTTGCAGAAGGCTATTACTTTCAATTTCAAAACACACCAGCATCAAACACCAACTTCTTACAACTCACCCACACAGAATGTATTCCAATATATTCGAACACTGACCAATCATATTGTTTGGAGCAGAGTGATTGCATCACTCTGCTGATTCATTGTCATTTCATCATCCTGAAGAAGCGCTGAATTACCATGGTTATGCATTTACAGTCCTGCTACTGGGCCTGAAATATTACATTGACATAATCTATGTAATTTACAATATTCTAGTATTAACTAATACAAAGTTTTCATATTTTTAATTGAGATCCAAGTTAGCCATTAATTCCATTCAGTTATTTATATTGTTTTTATTTGCAGGGTAATAGCATTAAACTCACACAAATCTGAAAAGAAGAAGAAAAAATTATACAAGGATTCTTTTTCATTGGCTGCTATGATCCAAAAATTTCAGAAAGAGAAAGAAGACTTAAAAAAAAAGGAGGTTAACCTGGATTCCACAGTAGCAGCTACCTGTTCTACATCCAATAAACTTCCTATGGCTCCTACCATTGGTGGTAATGATGTGTCCGACTTGAATCTCAACATTACAGATCCAGTCCTTTCTATTTTTGGCAGCACTAATGAACGTGAGCTCCTGCAGGAAGCTGAAAGTGCCCTGGAGATGCTGGGAGACATTGATTTTGATAGGTTGCTTGATGGCACCTCTGATGAAAGCCCAGTATCTGAGCCTTTAGGAGAAAATGGAAGTGTCACTCAGCCCCCCCATATTGCTGATGTCCTGACACTGAAACAAGTACCTGCCCTCCCAGAAGGTCTTCCAGGACATCTAGAAAAGCGTATTGAAGATCTTAGGGTTGTAAGTATATCTTCTTTACTGGACTTTTTTTTAAAAAAACCATTAGAATTCATGTTATTTAAGGGAATCTTTGCAATCACAAAACTTTGCAAATTTCAGGATATATAGAGTACATACAGAAATGAATGTTTGAATATTGGACTTTTGCTTGAATATTGTTTGAATTTGTTCAAATATTGGAGCTCTGATTCTTCTTACAGTGGTACCTCGGTTCTTGACCACAATCCATTTCAGAAGTGTGGTCAAGAACCGATTTGATCGAGAACCGAATTAATTCATCCCATAGGAAATAATGGAAATGGATTTAATTGGTTCCCAGCCCATTGACTTGCTGGGAACCAATTAAATCTACAGTATTTCCTCTATTTCCTATGGGATAAAGATCTGAGGAGACGGGGTGAGAGAGAATGGGAGTCGGGATCCCAACACGCCCCTCCTGGCCACCCTCTTAACAGCCTCCCAGTCTCTACCTTGTAATTGCTCCAAGCTGCTGGAAGGGTAGGGCTGGCTGCAATACCGGCAGCTTCAGGGGGCTCCTTTCCACAGCGGTTCAGTTCGTTACCTCCAGGCAGTTGCACCAACTTTTTCTTTCCCGGTTCCGGCGGCTTCCCTTCGAGGAGCAGCAACAGCGTCAGGAACGTCACGTGATGAAGGGAAGCCGCCGGAGCCACCGGAGCCGGGAAAGAAAAAGTTGGTGCAACTGCCTGGAGGTAACGAACTGAACCGCTGTGGAAAGGAGCCCCCCAAAGCTGCCGGTATTGCAGCCAGCCCTACCCTTCCTGCAGCTTGGAGCAGTTACAAGGTAGAGACTGGAAGGCTGTTAAGAGGGCGGCCAGGAGGGGTGTGTCGGGATTCCGACTCCCATTCTCTCTCATCCCGTCCTCTCAGATCTTACATTTCGGATAGTAAACAAAATTTTCTGTTCAGTATCCGAATTTTTGTTCGGATACCAAAGCAAATTTTTGCAGAAAATTTTGTTCAGTATCCAAAATGTACGAAAACCAAAGCGTTCGAGAACCGAGGTACCACTGTATTTCCTTTGAGAGACAGCAAATTACAGTTTTTAGTAGTGTACATTGCTGATATGTATGGTTCTAACCTGAACCATAAATATGCATGTTAACATAGCCTGAGATTTTAAAAGACAAGTATAAAAAGTGGAAAGAGGGGCACATAGCCAAGGAAGAATATCAGTAAATAGCCCGAGCTGTAAAGATGAAGTGCGGAAAGCTATGGCTCACGATGAACAAAGCCTTGCAACAAAAAGTAAAAAATAACAAAAAAAGCTTCTTACAACATGTTAAAAACAAGAAAAAAGTTAAGGAAACGGTCCGTTGCTAGGAGAAGTTGACAAGCAACAGGGAAGAAGCAGAACTACTTTTTGCATCTGTCTTTACATAAAGGGAAAAAACAGTCCAATCTATCAAAAACAGCACCACAAAAAGCAGATTAGAAACACAAGTTAAAATAGGGGAAAAAATGATAAGTGAGCACCTGTCTATCCTAGACAAGTTCAAATCATTAGGAACCGATGGATTACACCCAAGGTTCTGAAGAACTGGCAGACAAGATCTGAGCTATATCTTTCAAAGATCCTGGAGCATCGTGGAACTGCCAGAGGACGAAAAGAGCTGATATAGTTCCCATCTTCAAAAAAGTGTGTGTGGGGGGGGATAAATCTGGGAAACTACAGATCTATCAGCCTGACCTTAGTATGGGAAGGGAAGATTCTGGAAAATATAAGTAATGAATCAGCGAACACCTAGAAGCAAAGTAATAACCAAAAGCCAACATGAGTTCATCAAAAACAGATCATGCCAAACTAATTTTATTACATTCTTTAACAAAGTGACAAAATTAGTGTGCCAGAGGAATGCTGTCAATATAATTTACTTGGATTTCAGTAAGGCATTTGATAAAGTAAACTATAACTTACTACTTGATAAAATAGAAAAATGTGGGTCAGACATTATCACCACCAGATGGATTAATAACTGACTGACCAACCACAATCAATATGTAGTCCCCATGGAACTGCATCTACATGGAGGAAAGTATGCAATAGGATACCCCAGGGCTCTGTTTTAGGCCCAGTACTCTTCAGCATCTTCATTAATGATTTGGACAAGGGTATAGATGGCAAACTCATCAAATTTGCTACGACAACAAGCTAGCAGTAATACCCAACACTGCAGGAGATAGGCTTAAGATGCAGAAAGATGTTGACAGACGTGAACATTGGGCGCTATGTAACAAAATGAAATCCAGTGGGGAAAAAAGCAAGGTTCTACATTTAGGCAAGAAAAACAAAATGCACAGATACAGGATATGTGATACTTTGCTCAATAGTAGTAACTATAAAAGAGATCTTAGTGTCCTAGTGACAATCATTTAAATATGAGTTCAATCTTCACAAATTAGGCTTCTCCTCAGCTTCAATACTCGAGATGAACTATGATCTAGCAAGACAAACCTTGCGACAAAGGGTGGAGGACATCTAGAGGCAGGAGAACTTAAATAAAGCTCCGCTGTTTCTGGCCCCAGATGCCACAAGATATGTTGTAGCTCCTGCCAGATATCTTAGACAGCTGGAATCAGCAAACCACTGAAAAGCACTTGCTCTTATACGGTGCCAAGCGCTTCCATCTGCCGTTTTGTACGGCAAGTACAAAAGAATACCATTCACTGAAAGATATTGCCCTTGTGGCTCAGGAGAGGTGGAGACTGAGGGACACATGCTTCTAAGATGTTCCTTTTATACAGACATTAGGAAAAAACATATTTTGCCACTAATTGCAAGGTATCCTGGCCACTCAGACACTACCTATTTCCAGTGGCTGCTTAAACATGAACAGGGCATAATTACAGCACAGGTGGCCAGATTCTGCGCAGCAGCAGTGGGGATTCGTCGCAAATGTGTGCCTTCATCATAGCGAGATATGTACATCTTTTGTATATTTACAATGGGTCAATTTTGGTTGGTCAGCCAATAGTCATGAATTTTGTAAGTCATTTGTCTCTAGATGTCTAAGAACCTCAACACCTAGCATGTCTTTGTTGACTTGGGTGATGACCAACTTTGGATGGTCAACGAACTGCTGTAAGTCAAGGACTACATTTATCACCCAAGAATCAGCTACTAGGATCAAAGAGATACTAAAATGTCTAGATTCTAAGAATCTGAAACAGTTCTTGGATGTTCTGTTTTTTATTTTTTATTATTATTATTATTATTATTGATGGTCTTTGAATGTAATAAAGTGCTGTTTATTTATTTAAATATGAGCCAGCAGCTGCCAAAAAAGCCAACACAGTTCTAGGCTGCATAAACAGGGATAGAATCAAGATCGCGTGAGGTGTTAATACCAATTTATAATGCCTTGGTAAAGCCACACTTGGAATACTGAATCCAGTTTTGGTCGCCATAATGTACAAAAGATGTTGAGACTCTAGAAAGAGTGCAGAGAAAGGCAGCAAAGATGATTAGGGGACTGGAGGCTAAAACATATAAAGAGTGGTTGCTGGATATCTAGTCTGATAAAAAGAAGAACTAGGGGTGACATGATAGCAGTGTTCTCAGGGCTGCCACAAAGAAGAGGGAGTCCAACTATTGTCCAAAGCATCTGAGAGCAGGACAAGAAGCAATGAGTGGAAACTAATCAAGGAGAGTAGCAACTTAGAACTAAGGAGAAATTTCATGACAGAACAATTACTCAATGGAACAACTTTCCTCCAGAAGTTGTAAATGCTCCAAAGTTGGAAGCTTTTAATAAGAGATTAGATAACCATTTCTCTGAAGTGGTGTAAGGTTTCCTGACTAAGCAGAGGGTTGGACTAGAAGATCTCCAAGGTCCCGTCCAACTCTGTTACTCTATTCTATATGCTGTATGGTATTTATATTTCATCTATAAAATGAGATTTAGGTTTTAGAAAAGTTCTTCTATGTGCTTAGTCTGCTAGTTATTCTCTATAGAAACCATAATGCTTAAAATTAGATAATCTAATCTTAATTCCTAATTCAAATACAATTGAAAAGTTTAAGAAGTTTTCAAGATAAAATACGAGAAAGATATCAAATATTTTATATCCTATACCAATATATTTAAATGAAGCCAATTGTTACTATTATGTAAATAATATTTAAGCAATATTACTGCTTAAATTTTATCTCCCAGTATTATAAACAGTGAGGAAAGGCAAAGTACCTGTGGTATTCCAAAATAAATACTTGGTACAAACTGAAGTAGCTTTTCTGAGATTGTGAAAATAACCTATAATTACAATAAAGTGAAACTTGCTAAATTATTAAAATGCTGGGCTGAAGTGCATTTTTATTGTCTCTAGGCTGCCAAGCTATTTGATGAAGAAGGCAGAAAGAAATTCTTTACACAGGATATGAATAATATCTTACTCGAGTAAGTGCTCATTTTGTTTTTTCAGAAAAATATTTAGTTTAGTAGAATAAATGTGTTGAGCAATGAGTATATGTCTTAAGTAGCTCATAAAATCATTAGAATAGTGCTTATTTGTTGAAGAATATACATGTCGTCCGTTGTATATATAATCCCTTGGACTACAAGGCAATCAAACCGGTTGGTCTTAGAGGAGATCAACCCTGACTGCCCTTTAGAAGGCCAGATCCTGAAGATGAAACTCAAATACTTGGGCCACCTAATGAAAAGGAAAGACTCACTGGAGAAGAGCCTAATGCTGGGAAAGATTGAGAGCAAAAGAAGAAGGGGACGACAGAATGAGGTTGCTAGATGGAGTTACTGAAGCAGTTGGCGTGAGATTAAATTGACTCTAGGGGTTGATAGAGGACAGGAAGGTCTGGAGGAACATAGTCCATGGTGTCGCGATGGGTCGGACATGACTTTGCAACTAACAACAATAACAACAACATACTTGTCATATTTAGGTTTTGTATTTTTATTCATAATAATTATATAATATTCTTACCCATGTTTACCCATGTTAATGGTTTGGGCATTAATCACACATAATCCTTTAAAAAGAGCAGCAAATAAAGAAAGCAATAACCAATTTTCAGATTTTTTTTTCCATAGAGAAAATGTACATTTGCTTGAGAATAGGCAATAAGACAAGAGTTGTCTATGTGTTCCTTATTAGTTGTGAATTTGTTTTCTGTTTCACAGTATTGAGATTCAGCTACAGGAATTGAATCCTGCTTTCCGCAGTGGAGTGTATTCTCATCTTGAAGCTTTTGTGCCATGCACTAGGGATACATTGATAAAACGTCTGAAGAAATTGCATCTCACTATCCAGGTAAAGCTACCCAATTAAGATACACTTTAATCAAGACACATTATAGACGGGTCACAATTGGTTCCCTGTAGAACGAATCATTACTTGCAAGTCAAGGGTGTTTGTGTCTGTATCTGTGATTATAAAAGATTTGTATCCCACTGTTTTTAAATAGAATAACTTTCTTAATGTACTGTGTACTAGAACATATAATTGCTTTAATGATTATTGTTTTATTTTGAACTATTTTTATTTTTGTACTAATTTGAGAGTTAAATTACTAGTTCCAACTGAAACCCTACTAATTAGAAATTTCAGTCCTCTAGATAGACTTTTCGGAAGTAGCTAACTTTTTTCATCTATTGCTGTTTTTTAACTATTAATATAAAAAGAATTTAAGAACGGTTATTGTACTTTTAAAAATGTTGACTTTTAAAGAAGATGGCAATTGTGAATAAGAGAGAGGCGGCATATAAATCCAATAAATAAATAAATAAAATCCAATCATAATGCAATACAGTATTATTATAATTAGACAAGTCCATGATACTTTTTGCTGACTTGTTTTTAAGCCAGATCCAAGAATACATTTTAATTGAGAAAATGGCTATAGAGAAAATAAGTCTTCTTTAGTGTTGGGCGAACCCAACAAAGTTCGGGTTCGGCAGGTTTGGACGAACTTGGCGGCGGAGTTTGGGTAATTTCGCAGAACCCGAACCCCAATACTTCTGGCCACGCCCTCCCGTCTTCCACCAAAGCAGCCCGTGGCCGCCTGTCTCATTTTATTTCTTACGGAAAAGGCTTGGATGCCGCAGCCATGCCTTTCCCGTAAGAAACAAAAGGAGACAGGCGGCCGCGGGCTGCCCTGGGCAATGGGCGCAATGGGGGGAGAGCTGCGCTGCCTCCGAGCCCAAAATTTCCGCGCCTCGGGAATGGCACTGCAAGCAAAAGGAGGCGGGGAATCCCATTTGCTTGCTGCCCACGAGGGGATTTCGTGGGCGGGGCTTTGACGTCATGGACACTCCTTCCTGGCCGGGGCCGAAACGGGAGTTGAGGAGGAAATAAAGCCATGGGCCAGGAAGGAGTCTCCGTGACGTCAAAGCCCCGCCCCCGGAATCCCCTCGTGGGCGGCAAGCAAATGGGATTCCCTGCCTCCTTTTGCTTGCAGTGCCATTTCTCTGTATAACAAATTGGGAGCCAAGTGGCACCACTTCTTAATTAGCAGATATCTGTTTGATGAATAAAATATTTACTAGGGAGCAATGTCTTTTTGTATTTCATACCCCAATCCTATGGATTTTGGAGGAAACCAAGACAGTGTCTGGAAAGCAAAATATATCAGATGAATTCTAGCTGCCACTTGCATTTTTAGTTTTCCAGAATTCTGTGTACATTGTTTTTTGCAATACAGTTAATAACATCTGGCTAAAGCAGATGAATAATGAAAATACAGGACCATACTGGCTATATTAAGTTGCTCATTATTTCTATCATTGTCATGGTCTGAACCTTTGTTCTTAGACCTAGCAGCCTGGCCATGTCTGTTTGTCTTTTAATTGTCTTGCTGCCATACAATTACATTACTAGGTTGTTTTTAAATTATTTTACTTTTTCTTTTTATTCTGTTTTATAGATTGTAACCCTTTGTAAGTGACTAAACTATATATATTTCAAATAAATGTATAAATATATTTTGAAAACGGTAACATACAGTAGGCACAACTTAAGTTTAATTTGGTTTGCTTCTCTCCTAAGAGGGTTTTTCTACTACAAACTTTCTTTTATTTTCTCTTCTTAACAACTAATAATGTTTATATTGTTAAATATTGTTAAATATTCTTCATAATATGAAATTTTTTAAAAAAAATTGTTTTAGAGGCAGGTTAATTCAGAAAATGAAAAACATAGTAGGTTGTTCAGGAAGAAAGTTTCAGAGATTAATTGTGAGTGTATTCCATTGCTTGCATCACTGTTTTAATGGTAGTATCTTCTCAGGATGATCGCTTGAAGGAACCATTGCAAAAATTGAAGTTGGCTATCAGCTGTATCATGCCTGAACAACTATTCAAATTCCAGGAAGATTGCCAGGCACATAGTCAAGCCAAGAATGCCAAGTATGTAGGCAAACCAAAGAGGGCTCTTTGGCCAATGGGGGGAGAGGGGAGATGAAAGGACAACCATCCTGTTTTATTAGAAAATGTGATGTTCCAGATATGAGGAGATTATGTTCGTAATTGTTATTTTTTGGCTTCTATATATATTCCCCTTTTTTATACTACATTAATTCTGGGAATATAATGGAGCATTTATGGGATGGATATGTCTCTTTCCCTAAAAAGATATTGATATTTCTCCGTGTATTAATTTGGCCACTTTTTGTTTTCCATCGTAGCAAAAGCAGCTCCAGAAGCTATTCCTATTGCTTGTGACAGCTATATTTAGCTAGATATCTATTTCTAGATTTTAGCTTTTTCATTTTGTTTTCCCCTCAACATGCCCTGCATTTCTAACTAGCATTGGAGTTGTAATTGAAAATCTTTAGCACAAGTGGGGATGACAGTTAATTTCTGTTAGAAAAGCTGTAGCCTGAAGTTCAGCAAACAGTCATATTGCAACTTAAGTGGGGTCTGGTATGTAAGAAAAGAGCTGCTATTAGGGATCATCGTTTTATTTAGCCCTACAGCTAATTTCTGGATATATTAGTGTTAGCAAATAATCCATCTGAAATTCTTCAAGGACCATTCCATTAAAATGTTAGTTGGAAAAGGTGGTACCTCCTGATTTGTATTGACTTACATATTAGCTGGTAAGTGGTAATTGTTTTACCTTTTAATGAAACTCATAGGTAGATGAACTGATAAATCTTACACCACTTATTAAGTAGTTTTGTAAATGTAGGACAGGACCAAATTGCTTTCCCACAGCTGAATTCTTAAATTATTTTCTATGCAGTCATACAACCGACTCTTCTTGTCATATTGGTAGGGTTTTTTAATAATTCTTGCAATGAACTAAATGGAAATTGACTCATTTCAGTGTCCAAGATATGTGTAGATATTCAGTGATATTTAAGGCAGGGGTCGACAAAGTTGTTCAGAATCTAGGAGCCAGCCAAAAAATTTAGGAGCCAGAATTTTTTTTAAGCAAACTTGGTTTTTAATTTAACAAAAAAAACATTACAAACGTTATAAACAACATTTTACTTTTAAAGATAATAAATATTATATTTTGATATTTTAGATTCTAGGCAACATTCTAGTGTTTTTCACTTTGCGTTTTGTGGCCATGAACATGCCTTGTGATTTTAGAGCTGAAGTACCAGTGGTCCACAGCCTTGGCAGGATCAAACGCCTTCACAGATGGCCCATTCATGGTGATCATAAACAAGTCACTTAAACTTTCTTCTTGCATCCTTGATCTGAATTTATTTTTGACCATGTTCATCAAACTAAATCCTCTTTCACAACATGAGGTTGAGACAGGGAGCACCGCTACAATCGACAACAGGTTTCCCAGAACTGGAAATCTCTCGGTGTTGGAGAGTGCCAAATCCAGAAGCTCACACAGTTTCTTTCCTTTTCCAAGGACCTTAAACTCATACCACTCATTGAGGAGTGAGTGAATGCATTGGTCATCACTTTCAGGTGGAGATAGCTGTTTACGAAAATGATGAGCCAATGCAGTAATCTCAACCACACCGTAGTCCGGTGTGGTTGAGATTACTGGCCCGAAGGGAAGGAGCGGTTCGGGTTCCCCGCGCGGCGGAAGGAGAGGCGCCAGAAGACTGACGGGTTTCCCGGCAGGCCAGTCCGGCCGGCCACCCATGCGAGCGCTTTTCGGCGACTGTTCCGGCCCGGGAGGTCCCACAGGACGCACGCCTTCGCCGGGGTTCAGTTGCATCAGGGGGGGAGGCTTGGGCAGCGAGAAGGGCAACGGCTGAGGGGAGGCCGCGGCAGCTGCCGAGTCTCCACCTGACATCGCTTTCACCCCCTCCCCCCCGGCGCAGGCCTGGCTCCGCCGAGCCGGCTCTGCTGTACTCCCGTCGGGATCCGAGGGGAGACCGTTAGTCAGAAACCGAAACAGAGAAGAAGGAAAGGGAGACCGGGCCGGGGACGCGGGGGAGGGGGGGAGGGGGGAGGAGGGGTTACTGGTCGGAAGTCACCGCGCACACGGCCGGAGGAGGAATGAACAAAACCTCACGCCGGGAGGGGAGGGGCTTCCGCTTCTCTCCGAAGGCGGGTGAGCGGCCAAGATCGGAGCGTCTGTGTGCGGTGGGGGGGAGTGAAGGGGTTCGAGTAGGAGGCGGAATGGAGGCAAGGGGGGGAGGGAGAGACGCACGCAAGCGCAGGGGACGCTGGGAAAGCAGCTCGCTCCGAGGTTGATGGGCGGAGCTACGGAAGCCAAGATGTACCATTTCTGGGCGTAAACACAAGGTGGGAAAAATATACTGTATACCAGTGATTTTCAACCTTTTTTGAGCCGCGGCACATTTTTTACATTTACAAAATCCTGGGGCACACCACCAACCAAAATGACACAAATCTAATAAATAAATAAATAAATAATAAATAAATACATACATACATACATACATACATACATACATACATACATAAATAACCCCCTCATATATACAATCCCATGTAACATCCCCTTATAAATACAGTCAATCATCAATCATCCCTCCTGAAATTTATACCACTGTCTCATTTCTGGGTACTTCTCCTGTCTTTCCCCCTTTTCTCTCTCATGTTTCTCATTTCTCTCTCTTCCTCCCTTTTTCCCTCATTCCTTCTCCCTCTCACTTCTCCTCTTTTTCCATCCCTGTCTCTCTCCCCCCCTTATGTGTGTGTATGTATACACACTCCAACAATTTCCAAAACCAGTTGAGGGCTGGGTTTTTTTTCTCTTTTATCCTTTTCAAAAACAGGTGTGGGCTGGGGGGGGGTTCTTATTATTTGGATGCTTTTTACCATATGCTTCAAGAATCACCTCTCTCTCTCTTTTGTTTCACTCTCCTCTCATTCTCTGCCTCAATCATTTTCTCATTTCTCCTTTTTTCTCCCCTTTTTGTTCTCATTTCTCTCACTCTCCTTTCCTCTCCCTATCTGTCTTGCTTTCTCTCTCTCTTGCTATCTTTTTCTCTCTCTTGTTCTCTTATTTTCTCTCTCTCTCTCTTGTTCTTTCTCTCTCTCATGCTTTCTCTCTCTTGTTCTTTCTCTCTCTGTTGCTCTCTCTCTCTTATTTTCTCTCTCTCTCTTTCCTTTCTCTCATTCCCTCTTTCTCTCTATCCTTTCTATCTCTCACTCTTTCCTTCTCTCCCTCCCTTTCTCTCTCTTTCCATTCCCTCTTTCTCTCTATCCTTTCTATCTCTCACTCTTTCCTTCTCCCCCTCTCTTTCTCTCTCTTTCCTTTCTCTCATTCCCTTTCTCTCTCTCCTTTCTATCTCTCACTTTTTCTTTCTCTCCCTCCCTTTCTCTCTCTTTCCTTTCTCTCATTCCATCTTTGTCTCCTGGGGCTGACTGCGCCTGCCCTGCACCCCCCACCGCGGAGGGAAAGCATTTGGCATCGGCACCGCCAACCCCCCCCCCTCCACAAGCAGCAAAAGCCTCTGCGACTGAGCCGGAAGGCAAACGGCGCACCCCGCCGCTTAGGCTTTTGCTGCTCCTGGGGGGGGGAGGATTTTCTCCTCCCCGCCCCCCCCCCCCCGGCAGCCAAACGTCGCTGGTGCAGGAAAGCAGCGTGTTAAAAGGCGCGCTGCTTTCACGGAAAACAAACCCGGCTTTCCTGGCAACGGAGGATGACAAGCAGGACGAAGCGGGGTGGAGCAACGCGAGGCTCAAGCAGGCAGCTTCCGCGCGTTTCTTTCAGCGGAAGAGGAGGAGAGGGAGCGGATCGGGCGGGCGGGGGCAGCGCCTTCTACTGCCGGCGCCTCCCCGCCCCCCCCCCCCAGGCAGGCAGGGGAATGGGGACTGCGCGCCCATGGAAAAGGGCACGCAGGGGGGGTATTTTGGGGTGCGCGAGTAGCGGCGGCGGCGGCGGGCAATAGCCGGGGGGCGGCTTCTGCAAGTGGGAGCTCCAGGGCTGAAGCCTCAGCCCTGGAGCTCCCACTTGCAGGAGCCACCTCGCGGCACCGGTTGAAAAACACTGCTGTATACATACAGTACAGCAGGCAACATTTTCTAGGCGCCAGACAACATTTTCTAGGCGCCACTGGCGACCAGGCGCCTGGGTTTGTCGATCCCAGATTTAAGGTGATGGACTGCAAATACCAATTTCTATCTGGAGTACCAAAACATCAACAGCTGTAGGAAAAGGAGTGGCAGAAGCTGAGGATGGAGTAAAAGAGGAATCAGTCTATATGAAGTGGACTAAATTCAACTGTCCTTGAATTGGACCTTATTCAACACCAAACATATGTTAACCCTTCATTGAATAGATTCCTGTTCATAGCCATGAATCAGTTTAATTAGACCTTCACATAGAGTCCTGATCTTTCCTGCCAGACAATTGCAAAGAAGCAACAAGCAGATATCTGAGTCTCTCTGGCAATCTAATGATGGAGAAACAAGCTTATCTTTTTTTCTACTCTTTACAATACTGTGCTTACTCTTTTGCTCCAGAATGCAAGCAGAAGATGAGCGAGACAAGAATGGTTCAGAAGAGGAGGATGACGAGAAACCAGGAAAGAGGATTGCAGGTCCAAGAAAAAAATTCCACTGGGATGAGACAGTGAGGTGTGATATTATATTGTTTGATACTCCACTAGAGTTTTTCTAAGTTACCATAGCACAGTCAAATAAAACTTATTTCAGATCTATCAGGAAAAAAATATTCTTGGACCTTTTTTCCTGAGATGGAGCATAGCCATAAATGTAAATCTATAATAACTAATGCATGCAGTTCTGGAGTGGAAATGAACTGCTTGGAGGTATAAATAAGACTTTTAATCTTGGTTAATGTGAAGTTCATCTTTCTTGCTAATTTACTTGTTCCTGAGTCCTATTTAATATTCACTCTGTAGTTTCCCATACCTTTCACTGCATAAGGCTTTGTACATTTAACTATATTGGCCTTCTTGTCCCAAAATCTTTACTTTTATTTGGATTAAGTAAAGTTATATCTTCAATATTTAAATTTGTCTTATCTCCCATGTAAGGGATTATCACAAGAGACATTAAAAGGAATGTCAGAGAAATTGAAATAATTTTGCTTTATAGGCCAGAAATCTGAAATGTGTAGTGGTATTTGCTTTACATTTTCCACCAGCTTCATGGGTATGGAGAAGGAAGAAATTTTTCATCTTCCCTCTTCAACAAGGGAATGGGAATGGAATGGAATGTTTTATTTGGCCAAGTGTGAATAGACACACAAGGATTTTTGGTCCAGTGCAGATTTGCTTACTTTCATTTCTTAAACCCAACTCTGTATTTAAATAACTCTTAATTAACAAATTCTCAGTTGTGAAAAATTAGTATCTACCAGTAGTGATTGCAGTGCTCTTGGGTAAGAAATGTCCAAATGGAAATGGAAATGCCTGTTTTAAGTTATAGAAAAGATAAACCAGAATACAAGAAACTGAAAAACCAGTTAAAGATTATTGTTGAATAATCCTATTTTTAGAGAAAAATGTGAAAAGTAAATGAGTAACTTTGACAAGTGATGCTTGATGTATTGAAGACAGCCAGGTTTCTTTCAACAGGTCTTTGCTGTGTAACCTTGTCAAGATAAAGCTGGATTGTTATGAGCTAGAGCCAAATAAAAGTCAATCTGCAGAAGATTACCTCAAGACATTTATGGAGACAGAGGTGAAGCCTCTTTGGCCGAAAGGTTGGATGCAACTTAGGTATGATACCTATTTAAGACAAATATTCTTATTCAGATTTTATGATATATGATGAATTTTAGTTTTGTCAGAATTCAGGATATATGCTATTTTTCAGATTCTGGTTATAATACATTTTCTGAAATAGTCTATATGAAATCTTAATTAGTGCTAGAATTTCCAAGTTAGTGTCCGTGGTTCTCAACCTGGGGGTCGGGATCTCTTTGGGGGTCGAACGACCGTTCCACAGGGGTCGCCTAAGACCATGGGAAAAGACACATTTCCCAAGGTGTTAGAAACTAAAGCTGCTAGGTTCTGGTGCCTTGGAAGATATTTTTAAAATCTGACCAATTTACAGTAGGGGTGTCCCTGTGACCTTCCTGCCAATCAGCTTAAAACTCTGTTGGGAGAATTGGGGCTAGACTTATGGTTCGGGGTCATTACAACATGAGGAACTGTATTAAGGGGTCACGGCATTAGAAAGGTTGAGAACCACTGTCTAGAATAATATCTTGATGCCTGTGATGCTTCAATTTACTCTCTTTTTTTTTAATCTGATAATGTTACATTGCTGGGAAAGTGGAAAAATGAGAAGATATTGTTTTCTGGAAAATCTTAACAGTGTAGATGGCCACTAAATACAAAATAAACATTTTTATATTGCAAGGGATGTTTTTGGGGGGAGTGGTAAGAATTCCAGGGAACCTGTTGTTGATTAGTTTGATATCATTTAATTGTAGTAACATGTAACCCTGGTTGTGGCGGGCCTACATATTTTAAGATATTAAGTGAAATAATCTTGCTATTGCAACAAAATGTGACATTGAGTTGAATCTAACTTACTCATCAAATGCAAATAAATCTGTATTTATACAGCTATTCACAATGTAGGATATGTAAAAAAGTTGTATTCTTTTTAAAACATGAGCAGAACATTTTTGGTGTTTGAAAGCTACACAACGTTTGAACAAGATCAAATTACCAGTGAATGTGGTAGGACTCTAGTTAGTCTTCAAGGGCAACCCCTTGTAAAGCTCAATGCATTCGTTCTATCTGGAGATAATGAAGACAAAGATGACTGTTGTCAGAGTTTCGTACTCCAAAAATGTATCACAGCTGATCTTGGTAAAGGCATTCAAGGGTTATGTCTTCATCTATGGATCCAAGTAAGTATAACCATGAATTGAAGAGAAACCCTGTACTGTAGTTGTAATCCTGGGCCTTTCTAACTATGACTGTTGGACAATCACTCTGCTCTAATGCTGTCAGCATCAACATCAGAAATAAGATGAACCCATGTAATACAGTGCCTCTAATCAGTCATAGGTGGTCTAAGACTTGAGCATGATCAATATCAACCAGCTAAGATCTAAGAATAAGGACAGCTATACTCTCGCTGTCCAACACACAAGAGTAACCTATTGCTGTTTCTGTCCCATACGTGAATTTAAGTCCTATCTGAAAATGGCCACTACCGTAATTAATTTCACCCATGATTCTTTGCCCTGGATTCCCATAGTCTTCTCCATAATGTTCCATAATAATGGGAGGTTGAAGATTAGACTAAAGCCATCTAATATGTGGAAGTTGGAGACATTGTTTTTTACCATAATCATTCCAGATATCTTTTATTTCATTTCATGAGATCTCTGATCTGGGAGAGATTCTTTTTCTACCTTAGAAATTTCTTATGTTGTCTGTCTCCTTATTAACTTTATGGAAACTTCTATATTGCTGGAAATTAAGAATTAAGATTATTGGTGTTTATCATTTTAAACTTTAATAATAATTTAAACGTATCTATTTAATTGTTTAATTCATAGCAGCTTGATTTTGGTATAGATAAGAAATTTAGTATAGGCAAGTTTAAAGATTTTTTTAATCTGATCTGCAGTATGGTGAACTATGCACAGTTGCTTTGAAACACAAAATGACATTCTAATCAGCCAGAGTAATGGAGAATTTATGGTAATCTCAGAATCGGATAATTTTTTATTTTTTTAATCTTTATTTATTGTGGTAATCAGTCAGTGGAAGGACAACTATTATATTAATGTGGAACATAATAAATTGCATTAAAAATATATCTAAAGAACTAAATTTAAAATTTTCAATGGAAAACTGCTATTAAAATAACAACAGTCAGAAACTTCCATCTTTGGCAATACTAGTCTGTTTTTAGTATATACTAACTATTGTCCATATGTGGCAAAGTCTAAAGTATTTCTGTCTGAATGACTTTTTATGGACTAGAAGAACTGCTCATTTGGAAGATTAGAAGCCAAAAAGCTTCCTTCTCCAGAAACTATGTGGCCTGATAAGGTTAAGATAGTTCATTCATTGCCTGAGAACAGGAACAGCCTTTTTTTAAAAAAGAAAATGGACAAAAGAATACCTATTCTTTCATACCTCCTCTTCTAGAAGTGGTGTTGTGGTTGGCTCTGGCCTAGCTCCTGCCCCAAGGAATGTGGAGGTGGGTGCAGGGGAAACATCAACATGTCATAGGCCTGTTTTATTACCAACAGAGTCAGGTAGTGCAGTTTCCTCGAACGAAGAAGAAGGTGGGGGTGATTTGGAAGAGGGGGGCTTAGCACACAGCCCAGGAAGCCAATCTCCATTATCTTTGGTCGATTCGGATGAGGAAGTGTTAGATCCACGCATGCGCAGAATTATGCATAGAAGAGATCAATTGAGGAAATAGTACAGGAGATAAGAGAGGCCACCTGTGTTTGGGTGGGGCTCCAGCAATTAGAGCTGCTGATATAAATAGCAGCGTGCTGGCTTGGCCATTGTGGAAGATTATCTGATCGTTGTTCTTCAGGACCGTGCCTTGCTGTTTCCGGACTTTGCTTGTTGATTTTTCACGACTTTGAAACCAAAGCAGAGCAAAGTGTGTGTGTTTTACTTTGTGGAAGAAGGAGAGCTGTGAATTCCTTCACAGCTGCTAGCTAAGTACTTAATGACTGATTAAGGGGATTGTACAGACTACCAGGTTGTTTTGGGACAAGTGCTCTTTGCAATACAAAAAGGGTGCTTTGTTTCTTTTGAATTTTTGTGATAAAGAACATTATTTTTGAACTTTCAAGTGTGTGTGTCTGAAATTTGTACCCTTGAATTTTCGGGAGACTCATACCATAGAGCCCGGCAGAACAAGTGGTAGGAGAAAACTGAATAGTTCAGTTTTAATGTTGCTGGAATGGAGAATTTAAAATGTGAACATACTTGATAATCTGTGTCTTTAATATCATTTACACTCTATTGACTTTTTGTAGGAAGGAAGCCCATGTGCATAGCAGTATTAAGTGTTGATTTATATGCATAACAGTATTAAGTGTTGATTTCCTTGTTAGGCAGAATCTTACATGGGAGCCACAATAATATCTCCTCCGCAGATGTTTGTAATGAACCTAAATGCCTGCAGGGAAGCCAATGTCACTAGAGCAACATTAACAGAATCATTTGTTTCAGTAATGCCTGAAAAGAGCTTCAAGCTTTTAAAAAAAAGAATTCTAAAGATTATAGCACAAGGTTGAAAGCAGTTGTTAAAAGGTAGATAACAATACTGATACAGGAACAATGTATTCCTGATAAATAATTTTATAACTTCTATCTGAATATGTCCAGCACATTAGAGCTACTATCTCTTCTTAATCCTTATAGACATTTTACAACTTTTACCTTAAAATCCTCTCAAAATCACTTTTTTAAACATTTAGTAACAATTCATCTTTCTGTAACTTAAATCTGTTAAATATTTTTGAATATAGACTTGGTATCCTTTTGATATTATCTCTTCTCAGTCTTCTCAAAACATAAATTGTGTATGTGTATACAACTTCTGGTATGAACTCGCATTCAGAATTGAAACAATACTTGGGTTTCACCTATACAAAGTAAAATAAAATTATTATTTTGTATAATTTGTAAATTAAACTTTTTTGTGCATAGCTTAAAATGATATCCCCTCCTTTTTGCATTTATGACATTACTAACTTGCATTCAGTTTGTAATCAACTACTCTTTGAAGATCTTTTTGAGTGAAAAACATCTCTTTGAAATTCCATCCAATTTAAGCTACTTTTGTAAAATTTCAAGATCCTAGTTTTGAAACGTCAATTAATTTTACAAATGTTTCCTTCATTCAGAAAATGCAGAACAGCTGTCCTCAAACTTTTTAAACAGCCAATTCACAGTCCCTCAGACTGTTGGGGGGGGGGCATGGCTAGATGGTAATGTGACTGGGTGGGCATGACCAATTTAGCAACCCATTAAACAATACACACAAATTAAACTTTATTTTGCTTGTGGTGGTATTGTATTTACTTTCGTTTGCATGTTGCTTTTTTGGTTGACTTTTCTTTTTATTAGATTGTTTTTTAAGTTGTCTAGGAGTGTAGTGGTCCGCTTCAGAAAACTCATTTTGCAGCAATTCTTCTCAACCCCAAGGAGTTTAAAATCAAGTTTCTCTTTGTGTGTCTCTTGTCTCTCATTTGTCTCTCTCTCTCCCTCCCTCCCTTCTTCCCTTCCTTTCTCTCTGTCTCTCTCACTCTGGTTCTAATTCCATGCTTGCTGGAAAAGCCAGGTCTTAACAGCTTCTCGGAAGACTGGTAGGGTGGAGATAGTGTGGATCTCTATGGGCAGTTGATTCCACAGGGTCGGAGCCACCACAGAGAAGGCTCTCACCAACTGACATTGTTTGGTGGACGGGACCTGGAGAAGCCAACTCTGTGAGCCCTTACTGGCCGTAGCGAAGTATGAGGACATAGGCGGTCCCATAAATAATCTGGTCCGCCTTCTTTAATCTCTCCTTTCTTATATTAAGTGAAAAAACTGGACAATGGCTTTTTTCTCTTCCAACCTGTTATGTAGTTTCCCATTCTCATCTAATAATTGTTCAATTAATTTATCTGCTCTCTCTTTTCTAAGTTTATAAGCCAGCCACTGTTGGAGGACAGTAATCCTTGTCCTCCTCAGGCAATGCCTGATTCTGAGGACGATGAGCCAGGTCCCTCAGGATACCCTAGGCTAGGGAGGCTGTCAGAAATGGAAATGGAAGCCAAGGGTGAGGCAGATAGTGATTTGGGAGTGCCAGAGGGGGTTGATGTTACAATGGGAAGTTGGTCTTTCTATTTCTATTATTTCAATTATTAATTTTGGATTCATCCAGACCATGTCACTTTTGGACCAAGTTTTGTGTGGTTGGGGAAAAAAGGTACATTGCCTACTCTCTGGATTTAAATAATGCCATCCATCCACCAAATCAAATTCTTGCCTAATTTCATTGAATGATCCCAGTAGTTTTTACCTTGTCTTTTTCCGATTGTTACTTTTGTAATCTTTCCTTTTATCTGCTATGACATTAAAGTCTCCAATTATACAAATGTTTTCCAATTGTAATTTTATCAATTTTTTGTGTATCTTAGAGTAACATATTTTCTGATTTGTATTTGGTGCATAGATTACTACCAATAATATTTTCATGTAACCTGATGTTGTTTCAACTATTAATATTCTACCTTGTTCGTCACTATATATCAATTTTAGATTTAACCATTTTTATGTACACTACCACACCTCTATTTTTAACTTTTGATAGGGCCAAATATAATTTATCCAATATTCCAAAATAGTGCTTTGTTATCTTCTAATATGAACCTCCTGAAGACATATCTGGATTTTGTTTTGAAAGTCTAAATAAGTCCATTTCTTTCTATTTTCTTTCTCTTTTAATTAGTGAGTTCAATCCATTTATGATCATTGAAATTAAGTTTATTTCTTCTTTCTTGTGTTTTTTCACTTTGCAATTTATTTTTGGCCTCCTTTCCTATACTCTGGGCTCTTGTTCTTGCACCATCTCTTTCATATCTATCTATTATCTTCCTCTCCCTCTTTTCCTGTACTAATATTTTATATTCCGAACTTTGTTCCTTCAAGCTTACTCTTTTTCCTTCATCTTTCCTCTCATGTTCTTCCTTGGCCTTAATGTATTGTTCTCCTGCCTCATCAACTGAGATTATTCTAAATCTTTTTTCTGCCATCAAGATCAACAGCCCCTCAGGAATTAGCCATCTGAATGTTATTTTCTGTCATATTAGTTGTGAAGACAAAAATGACATGCTCTTCTTTTATCTCTTATTCTCCAAGGGATCTGAGAATGATTATTTCCTTTTAAAAGTGAGCGTAGTCTCCCTTGAGATATTGTATATTTCATCCTCTTTTTTAAAAAACAAACCTTATATGAACTTCCCTGGACAGTTTGTGCCTACGGGCATAATTGGTATGTAACCTATAAACTCATCCATTTCCTCTATTATTTTTTGTTTGGTCTTATTTCTTAAACCAGCTATTACTTCTACCATTTTTTCAGGGGAGATTCTTGTTCTTGTCTTCTGATATATTCTGGAACCTGAGGTAAAATGCCACTTTCTCATTTCCAGATGTGAAATAGCTTCCTCGAGATTCCTGTTTACCATCTCTAATCTTTTCTCAATTCCTTCTAATCTCTGGTCCATTTGCTCAGTTTTTTCCTCCATCATTTTCATTTCACTATTTATTACTTCCTGAATTGTTCCCATTCTTTTATTTAATTTTTCCATCTGATCATCTACTTTTCTTATATCTCTCTTCATTCCCCCCATATCTCATCTCATCTTCATGTCTGTCCATAGATTCCTGCATCTTAAGCATCATTTCTTGCAACCTCGTTAATGTGGCCTGCATATTTTGTGGATTCATGCTAGCACTCACTTTGTCTCCTGTAGTATTGTCTATGGAATGTTGAACCACAGGGAAGGGAGTTGCAGAAAATATTTTTCCCTGTATTAGAAATTGTTGTAATTGTGCTTGTCATTCTTACTAACTCCCAAACTTTGTACCGTATATTGCAGTGTACCATATACAAATTATAAATATAAACAATATTTAAACTCACCACTCTATATAAAAATTATCACAATTGGGTTCATTACTGTATTCTATCAGTTACTAATTAAAAAATTCCACCTAAAGCTATTTACTCAATTTATTAATTCATTAATTATATCCAATAAATAGCTTTTGTTTAACAAGTACTGTATATATTTATTGTGTATAAACTTATTGTTATAATTCTACTTTTAGCAGAATATATAAAAAGAGAGATTACGTTTCCATTCAATCCACTAGTAAAGATATATATTTAAAAAGTAGAAGAAAAAGAAAAGAATTCAATAATCTAATAAAGAGTCTTATTTTCTACATCTGTTAACACACACACACACACACACACACACACACAATATATATCTCAAAAAAAAAAGGGAACACTTAAAAAACACATCCTAGATCTGAATGAATGAAATATTCTCATTGAATACTTTGTTCTGTGCAAAGTTGAATCTGCACAACAGCATGTAAAATTGATAGTCAATCAATGTTGCTTCCTAAGTGGACAGTGTGATTTCACAGAAATCTGATTGGAGTTATATTGTGTTGTTTGAGTGTTCCCTTTATTTTTTATTTTAGCAGTGTATATATATATATATATATATATATATATATATATATATATATATATATATATATATATATATATAAATTAGGAACAAGATTCCTTTACACACAATAGATTTTAATATTGTGTGGTATTAATTCCAATATTCACTTAATAAGCTATTATTCATTATATTTTTAAATTATAAAGTTCCTTGTCCAATGTAATTACAGCACTTCACAACTTTCTCAGTCTCTATATGTCTATTTTTCCCCCAAGATGTCTCCCAGTCGTTTCGCTTTGTCATCTTCCTCTTCCTCTCACTTTCTCTTCCTTCCTTCACTTTCTGCTGTCCCTTTTACCACAATCCTTTTCCAATCTGTCTTTTAAGTCATTTTGCAGTATGGTTTATAGCTCAGATCAATCTTTCACTTCTCTTCCACTCTTATTACTCTTTCAATATTCGTTCCTGCAGCTTCCCACCTTCAGTTCCCCACTTTTGCCTTCCAGAAGCCACACTCTCTCGTCCTTAATATCTCCAACTCCACCAAAAAGGATCTCCTTCTCGCTTCTTCCTTTAGATGTTAAAAATTTCCTTCACTTTCTCACAACTTAACCCAGCTGCTTTTCACTCAACATTTCCTTCTTCTCATCACTCTGTTATGCCTCCGTCACTCTGTCCACTGCTCCCTCTGAGATCAGCTTCGCCTATAGGCCTCCGAAAATCAGAAAAAATGTGGCAGAAGTTCACAGAGCTCAGTTTGCTGCTCCGCACTAGCGTGACATTAAACCGATAGTCCTTACTTAATGATGATCACTTAGCAACCATTTAAAGTTACGATGGACTTCCTTGGAGCTACTTAATCTGTTTTCAAAATTCCATTGCCACAATATTTCCCATAGTCACATGATTTAATTTTGGGTTCTTGTCAGTCAGTTTGCATTTACAATTGTTTGCAGTGTCCCATGGTCACATGACAATGATTTTTGGCATTTTTGCTAGTTTATGGTTCCCAATTTCCAGCAAAGAAGTCCAATGGAGAAAAATGACTCATTTAACAACTGCAGCACTCATGTAATGGCAGCAGCAAAAAAGGTCATAAAAATCAGTTGATCAGATCATTTAATGATCACCATAGGAAATACCATAGCTTGCATGATTTTGATATTTGTAGATATAGACCACTGATGTCAAACTCACTGTCAGGGTTCGAAATAACATCAAAAATTAAATCACAGTCCGAGGCAAAAGGATTCCTCAAAGTTCCATGTTGGTACATCTGAAAGAAATCCGATTCTGAAGTCCCAGGTCAAGCCCTTGTCTCCACAGCCCCAAGTCCATCACGTTGATTAATCTTCATCTGCCAACTTGGCAGCAACTCCCATCTCCTGCCGTGCAGGTGGAGAAGTGTAAATACAAAGGATGACCTTGACAGTCTAGAAGGAATTTGTTTTGGCTACATGCAGACATCGCTCATGCAATGACCCCTCTAATATTCCCACAACTAAGAATACATTTTAAAATAGCATAAAGTGTGGCAGGCCAAAGACCCCACCTAAAATGGCTTCATCCTGACACTTGCTATGTCATGTTGCCATCATGTGATGTAATAAAATGTTTTTTCCCTTTGCAGAACTAGGGTGGACACCCCTGATATTACATATTGTGGAATTTGAATATATTTTTCAAGGCCTTCATGGCTGGCTTCTCTTCTGCTGCTGGTGGCTTCTTTTCTGCTGCTGGTGGCTTCTCTTCTGCAGCTGGTGGCCTGCAGTATTTTTTTTTACTGCTTCTTCTTGTACCATTGATTGACCCTGGTAGGCAAAAGAACTGTGCATCATGTTATCTTCAATTCTGTTCATCATGTTATCTTCAATTGACATGGGATATTGGTTGGATATAGGCTTTTCAGGCAGTATGTTGATTGCGTAATATTCCCCTGGGACCAGGGGAAGGTGGTTTTTTTCCTAACTTAAAAATCCACAAAAACCGTATTTTTTATTATATGAGAAGTTCCATATGTAGAGAGGATTGGAAGAAGAAGGGGAAGAGCATTTAAAAAAAATATTTTATTCATAGAATTAACTTAAAAAATGTTAAAGAAAGATTTTTTTAATAAAAACAAAACAGTCAAAACATTAGAAGAGAAAAAAAGTGCATCAAAAAAGACACACACATATATTATCCCCCTAATTGGATACCAATAAATATATTAGAACAATATTAATTCTCCCCCTTGCAAAGCAGGCCCAATACCTGTTTTTCCAGCCAGTTTGACCTATCATCTATCTACTATATAAAGAGGCAAAGTGGTTAAAAGGTGAACCAACAGCAAAGTTAAGCTGTAAAGCTCTCTGTTAGCAATCTGTTATTGTATTTAGTTTGTGGAAAGCCTACAATCACTACAGTCATTATCTCTAATCTGTCCAGAATCAAGTATCCTCATTTGACTCTTAATAATAAAACTTCTTGTTAAGATTTTGGTTGAAAACATCCCAACAACAATGTCTTATTCACCCAAATCATCTGTTGTCAATCCATTTTTCAAAAATGTCCAGTCCAAATCAGTTTCCAGTTAGATTTAGTAAGTCACCATCTTACTAAATCACTAAATCACCATCAATCTTCTTAAGAAAGCCCCATTCACCACTCAATGATCCTGTTAATCCCAAATCTGTAAAATCTATATCTCCTTCAGCCTTCTGCAACATACCTGTAGTTTCCAAACCAAGTTCTTTCTCATTTAAAACTGCCAACAGCAATTTAGATTCCAATCCATCCAGTTGTGAGCTTGGTTTGGCTACAGTTGCTTGTGTTTGGATATTCTCTTTAGGTTGATTTAAAATTCTGTTATTTTATCAAACTTTTTACCAAAGTTTTCAATTTGAACTTGTAGATTAAAAGGCATTCTGTTTTAAAGGCTTCCCAAAGGGCTTTATTTTTAAGTTGGTACATTGTTTGCATTTTAATATAGTGGTCTAACTGGGCATTCACAACCAGACATTTTCCTAGACTTTCCAGGACAGGGAAATTAGACATATTGTAAAAGAGTATCCACAAAGAATATTAAGATAGTATTTCTCACAATAAAGAAGGATGGGGTGGAAAGAAAATTTCCATGAAGCATAAAAAAATTAAGACCACGGCTTTTTAAAAGTTAAGAAAAGTGTGAAATCCCTGTAGTGAAAATGAAAATGCAAACAGATCACTTTCACTATCCAGAAAATCATCATCTTCAATAGGGAGAAAGCAAAAGTAATTTCAACAGCAGAATGAAACATGAAAAAATATTGATTTATTGAAATATTCACATTCAATCCAGCAAGGGGTTAACGAATCAATTAACTTTTAAAAGAAAAATCAAGCTAAAAAAGAAAATTTAAATCATGCAGGTAAAACCCAGGCATGCTTAAAAAACTGATTAGCTGAGAGGAAGCAGGGAGACACAAACTCTCAGACTGCTCCTATTGGAAATTGCAATCCTCAAGACTCCTCTTCCCAGGAGGGTCTATAGTCATTCAGGATTCATCTTGGGTCTTTCCTAGATGCTCCCATTCAGATCTAGGGAGGACTGCCAAAGAACCCATTTTGACAGCAGAATCAGCTGTTCATTGGCAGGAGAAACAAATCCTCCTGGCACTCAGCATGCCATCTTGCGTGAAGTGGGAAGAGCATATTTTCTACAAATGGTGTTAAAACTTTTGAGAGAAAATAAAAATTGATATTGTTCCCAGCGGATATCTGGTTTGTGAGTTTGTAGCCAATCTTTGGCCATTGCTATCAGGAGAGAAAAAAGCTGTGATATATACAGAAGCAAGAATTCTGCATAATTTATTGTGGGATTGTGTGTTGCAAAATGGGACAAACCCAATGTGGTTGATTGTCAGTCATTTCCATTAGCATTGCCATTTCTAGCAACTGTTTAGGTAAATCAAAATGACACACTATAACTTTATCCATGAAATTAATAATTGCACCTAGTCCAAAAGAGCTGAAAGTTGTATTTCTGGAGCTTTGTGGGATAATAAAATTCATTTGCCTGCTGTTGGTCTTCATAACTATTCTTAATTGTTGAGGGCCCCCTGTAAAATGTTTGGAAGGTAGCTTACAAAGATGAGATTCTGGAGTAATTCATATATTTACTTGTGATACATATCTGGAAGTATCTAGTCGTAATAAGATTAAAATAATAAAAATAAATAAAATAAAAACATAAAGGAAGGGCTCACTTTATCTCTGCTGCAGAGATAGATTTCCTCACTGTTTCTATTTACACAGGTGGCACAGTTGGAGTTTGAGGAGACAACAGGGTGGTGGTAGAGGGATATATATTATGAAAATTTCTAAAAATGTTTCCATTGTACTGTACTTCTTATGCTTCAATTCCTTCTTCTCTCTGCCAATCAGCATGTAATTCTGAAATTGTTCTTCTAAATTTTCTGAAGTGCCCTGTCTCACTAATCCATTCTTCAGTTTATCAGAAAGTCATTCCCAAAACTGGTTAATCAAGGCAAAATAATTCCATTATACATCTCTGACATACAATTAAAAATCAACTACTTATGAAGGTGATTATTTCCTTGCTTCAGCTTGTACTTCTCTCAATTTATGATGTCTCTTCTGGCCGCAATATCAAAAGCAGCTCTAAATCTTGCATTAAATTCTGGTAGTTATCTAAGACTGCATCATTGCTCTCAATGAGCGGAATTGCCCATCAGGCTGCTCCTTCCTTCAACAGGCTGAGAACGAAGGCTACTTTACTCCGATCAGTTGGAAATTCTACTGGTCTCTTCACCATGAATAATTCACATTGAATAGTGAAAGTCAGGAATTGATCCTGTGCCCCACTGAACTTCTCCAGCAGACTTCCAGGAGATCAAAGTAACAGTGGCTGTGGGGCAACTTGTGGGGCCACTCCCCAGCTGAGGTAAGCTTTGTCCCAGATACTGTGCTCACTGTATCATGGCACTGTGCAGATTCGTTATTTCTCTATATAGCTGTTTTTGATGCTGCAGTAATGCCTCGGCCACTTGTTGTGCAGAGAAGTTGTTTCAAGGATCTGTTGTCATATTCCAGGCCTTGAAGGCAACTTGTGATGCCTCTCTGCTGAAAAGGCAAGGTTGTCGTCAATACTTTGAGGTAGGCAACATTTTAAAAACAGGAGCAGCATTGATTTCAGGAATGCTATATTGTGCCAGGGTACAATAACAATCCTGAAAGCAAATAAATCTTATAATAATGGGATTATAATAATAGGATTATTTTGAATTTCTTTCTCATGCTTTCTTTTCCAAGACTGAACGGTCTCTTCTAAAACCTTTCCCTCTCGTAATAGTTTGTTGATCCCTTCACCTTTCTCTGGGCCATTTACATTCAATTGCATTGTTGTGTCATACAATATCTATAAAAACAATTCACAATTTACTTTTGCAAATCATTTACTTTTTCAGCCAACAGTACAGCAGTATCTGCATGTAGATGTACACATTTATATTATCGAACAATCTGTTATCACTAGTTTATTATCAAAGCATTCAGTATACATTTATCCATACATTCTTTTCATAGTGGATTGCTGGATGCCACGGTTTCATGCCAAACTCTCACTCAATGCTTAGATCTGTATGGCTGAGCCTGCAAATGTGGTTTACATCACAGATATCTGATTTATATGGAGATATAACCCTGTTTGAGATTTTCTTGCCAGGTTTCTAGCTATTCCAGTAGCATTTATATAGCAATTGGGGAAGAGGTAATTGTTTGTAAAAGTTGGCAGTGATCAGAAGCACTTTCTCAGAGCTGGCCAGGTGAATATCTGTATGAAACATTGGGTTTTAGGGCAAGGATAAATGCCCTTTCTGTACCATCTGCTTCAGTGACCTGCAGAATGTCTGCCCAAGGTTCTGGATCTTTTGGACAGTGGTGGTAAAATTCCCTAGACTGCAATCTCTGTTTTCTACAGAAGAATCATCTGTAGAGAATTCGTCTCTTCTGTAAGGACCACAGATTTATTCCAGAAAAAAATGGATCCATCTTGCAAATAGATTGCTACACATTAAACCTTGTGTTTACCTCAGAACTGATAAAATGTAATCTAAGTATGGATAACATTGTCCTTACTTATCATTTTCATGCCATTTTCTATCTAAGAAATGCATTATCCACTCAACGGATCTTTACATAGTTGGTAAAATCAGTTAAAATATATTACCCCAAATATTAATGAATTCTCGGACTTTTCTGAGGGCACGTGGATAATTTCCAAGCAACCTTGCTATCAGCTGTGCCGTGGATCTTGCTTATCTCTGGAATATGGAGCCAATATGAGTGTTGGAAGACATTGCCCATAAGCATCCTCTCCTTTCTCACAAAGGGTTACTTGATTTATGAGGGAGCTACAGGAAGTGAAGACACACTTAAAGCAGCAATTAAAACAACGAAGAAAATATGTGATTGATGATAGTTGATTCCTATATTGAGGAATATATTACATCATTAAGAGTGATGAACTGGAGTTATTTCTTCACTCTTAATTGTGATTGCAGTGGCTGTGCCCAAGATTACCCTTTCCCTTTTAGGGAGAATTGGAGGGAGGTCTTTTTGCAGGCAATTGTGATTTGTTTACAATTGTTTTGCAAGTAAAATTGCTTGCAAATTATCTAGGAACAGAACTTCGCTTGGATATTTTGAGAGCTATCTTACTCCTGTATCTGGGTTTCTTTGGCTTGATTGACACTCTTCTTTTCTTAGGCAAGTGTTTGGTGAAGGTGGTGAGGCATCAGTTAAATATAGTCCTAGAAAAACAGATTTTTCTACATAATTTACTTTCAGGCTTCAGGCATGAATATGGTTTGGAAATGGTGCTGGTCACCCCAGTGGATTACCTCTGTTGAGATATGGTTGGAGAAAGTATCTTTTGTTCTCAATAGCCATAGCCAAATACCATTGGATATGGTATATTTCTAACTGCCTATTAAATTAGTGCTTAGAGCAGAGGTCCCCAACCGCCGGTCCGCGGACCGGGACCGGGCCGTTGGGGCTTTTCAGCCGGTCCGTGGCGCCAGGGCCCCCTCGGCCTTTCCGCACCACCAGCGGCGCTCCCCCCGCCAGCCAGCCAAGCCCCGCGCCCGCCGGAACTGGCTCCTCGCTCTCCCCCCGCCGCCCGCCGCGTTTGCAGGAGGTGGGGAGGGTTGGGCGGCCCGCCAAGGCCAGGAGGGACGCCGCTGGCCCCCCCTTCCCTCTCTCCGCCCGCCGCTGCGCCTCCTTGACGCCGAGAGGAAATGCCGGCAAAGGCTTTCCTCAGCGGAGGCCGGCGAAGGTGATATTGAATGTCGGGGGAGAACGGGCGGTTGCACGCGCTCCCTATCTCCCTGCTAGCCCACTCGGAATATTCAAAATAAGAAAAACCTTTGCCGGCGAAGGCTTTTCTTATTTTGAATATTCCGAGTGGGCTAGCAGGGGGATAGGGAGCGCGCGCAACCGCCCGTTCTCCCCCGACATTCAATATCACCTTCGCCGGCCCCGCCTCTCCTGCAAACCCCCTTGCTGAGAGCCCGGGGCGAAAGTGCTCTCGCAAAGGTGAGGCGGGCAGGGCGTGCGCGCGTCATCGCTGAGAAGAACGGAGAGAGAACGAGAGTGAGTGAGCAACAGACAGCAAGATAGAGAGAAAGTGAGAAAGAGAGAGTGAGAAAGGGGGGGAGAGAAAGAGATAGCAAGAGAGAGAACAAGAGAGAGAAAGAGCGTGAGAAAGAAAACAAGAAAGAGTGAGAGAGAGAGAAAGCAAAAGAGACAGAAAGAAAACAAGAGAGAGAAAGTGAGAAGAGAGAGAAAGAGGGGGAGAGAGAGAGAAAGAGAGAGGGGGGAGAGAGAGAAAGAGAGGGAGAGGGAGAAAGAGAGAGGGAGAGGGGGGAGAGATAGCAAGAGAGGGAGAGAGGGAAAGGGGGAGAGAGGGGGGAGAGAAAGAGAGAGGAAGAGAGAGAGGAGATAAAGGAAGAGGAGAGAGAGAAAGGAAGAGAAAGAAAGAAAGAGGGATAGAAAGAGAGAGAGAGTGAGAGATGCTCAGTGAGCCTTTCTTTGAAGTTGCCTTTCTTTCTCTTTCTTGCTTTCTTTCTTGCTCTTTTTCTTTCTCTTTTACCTTCCCTTCCTCTATTTCTTCTTTTCTTTCTCCTTCCTACCTTCTTCCCTTACTCTCCCCTTTCATAAGTTTCCTTGCTTCCTTCTTCTGTTCCTGTCCCTTCCCCCTTTCTTTCTTTCTTTCTTTCCTTCCTTTCCTCCCTCCATTTCTTGCTTTCCTTTTCCTTCCTCCCTTCTTTCCTCCCTCATTCCCTTCTTTCACTCCTTCCTCTCTTACTCTCCCCTTTCACACCTTTCCTTGCTTCCTTTGCACCCTTCTTTTGTTCCTGTCCCTTCCCTCTTTCCTTCCTTCCTTCCCACCCTCCGTCCATTCATTCACCCATTCCTCTCTTGATCGCCCCTTTTACGGCGCCGCTGACAGCTAGCTCCCCCCCCCCCACCGGGCCATGGAAAACTGGTCTAGCTTAAAGCCGGTCCCTGGTGCAAAAAAGGTTGGGGACCTCTGGCTTAGAGCACTGCTCGGTAGTCATTCCATTTTTTTCTAAGCGAGTGGTTCCAGTCAGCATGTGAAGAGAAAGGAAGTTAGTGTATGTGGTTGTTCCAACTTTGATTAGTGCACTAGGATGATAACAATGATTCATGCCCATGTGTATTTATACTTTGTGTTATATATTCTATAAGGGGCTGTCTTTGAAATCAGACTTACCATATTTTTCAGAGTATAAGACACACCTTAGTTTTGGGGGAGGAGAATAGGGGGAGAAAATCTGCCTAATAGGTATTCACCTGGCTAGGAGTTCTTAGTCTGGTCAGCTTCGGCACATTATTTTATCCCCTGGTTAGGGCTTTAAAAAAAAATTATTCCGAGAAAGTAATATTGAAAAAGCCTGGGTAAGAGCTGGGAACATCGTTAGCACCTCATTAGGGCTGGAAAGAAACTTATTTGGAGCAAGTAGAGCAGTGAAAAAAAGTCTGCAAAAACTTAAGGCTGGAAAAACATTCTTTGGAGCAAGTAACAATTAAATAATTAATAATAATAATAATAATAATAATAATAATAATAATAAATAATAATAATTTATTAGATTTGTATGCCGCCCCTCTCCGAAGACTCGGGGCGGCTCACAACAAGCGATAAAACAATATTGTACAGGCACAAATCTAATATTAAGAAAAAAAACTAAAAACCCTATCAATTTAAAAAACCAAACAGCACATACATACCAAACATAAATTATAATAAGCCTGGGGGAAAGGTGTCTCAAATCCCCCATGCCTGGCGGTATAGATGGGTCTTAAGTAGTTTACGGAAGACAAGGAGGGTGGGAGCAGTTCTAATCTCCGGGGGGAGTTGATTCCAGAGGGCCGGGGCCGCCACAGAGAAGGCTCTTCCCCTGGGGCCCGCCAGACGACATTGTTTAGTCGACGGGACCCGGAGAAGGCCAGCTCTGTGGGACCTTATCGGCCGCTGGGATTCGTGCGGTAGTAGGCGGTTCCGGAGGTATTCTGGTCCAATGCCATGTAGGGCTTTAAAGGTCATGACCAACACTTTGAATTGTGACCGGAAACTGATCGGCAGCCAATGCAGGCCACGGAGTGTTGTAGAAACGTGGGCGAATCTGGGAAGCCCCACGATGGCTCTCGCGGCTGCGTTCTGCACGATCTGAAGTTTCCGAACACTTTTCAGAGGTAGCCCCATGTAGAGAGCGTTGCAGTAATCGAACTTCGAGGTGATAAGGGCATGAGTGACTGTGAGCAATGACTCCCTGTCCAAATAGGGCCGCAACTGGTGCACCAGGCGAACCTGGGCAAACGCCCTCCTCGCCACAGCCGAAAGATGATGTTCCAATGTCAGCTGTGGGTCGAGGAGGACGCCCAAGTTGCGCACCCTCTCTGAGGGGGTCAGTAGTTCCCCCCCCAGGGTAATGGACGGACAGATGGAATTGTCCTTGGGAGGCAACACCCACAGCCACTCCGTCTTGTCTGGATTGAGTTTGAGTTTGTTGACACCCATCCAGGCCCCAACAGCCTCCAGGCACCGGCACATCACTTCCATTGCTTCGCTGACAGGACATGGGGTGGAGATGTACAACTGGGTATCATCCGCATATTGATGATACATCACCCCATGCCCTTGGATGATCTCACCCAGCGGTTTCATGTAGATATTAAATAGCAGGGGGGAGAGGACCGACCCCTGAGGTACCCCACAAGGGAGAAACCTAGAGGTCGACCTCTGACCCCCCACTAACACCGACTGCGACCGACCAGAGAGGTAGGAGGAGAACCACTGGAGAACAGTGCCTCCCACTCCCAACCCCTCCAGTCGGTGCAGAAGGATACCATAGTCGATGGTATTGAAAGCCGCTGAGAGGTCAAGAAGCACCAGGACAGAGAACAAGCCCCTGTCCCGGGCCCACCAGAGATCATCCATCAACGCGACCAAAGCAGTTTCCGTGCTGTAACCGGGCCTGAAACCCGACTGTTGAGGCCCTAGATAATCGGCTTCTTCCAAGGACCGCTGGAGTTGGAGCGCCACCACCTTCTCAACAACCTTCCCCATAAAGGGAAGGTTGGAGACTGGACGGTAGTTATTAAGCACGGCTGGGTCCAGGGAAGGCTTCTTGAGGAGGGGGCGCACAAGTGCCTCCTTATAAGGAGCTGGGAAGGACCCCCTCCCCAAGGAGGCGGTGACAATCTCCTGGACCCAGCTCCGTGTCACCTCTCGACTGGCCGAAACCAACCAAGAGGGACACAGATCCAGTAAGCAGGTGGCAGAACTCACAGCTCCAATGGCCTTGTCCACTTCATCAGGTGTCACCAAGTCAAACTCCTCCCAGACAGATGGACAAAGACGTTTAGCCCCAGTCACCTCGACTGACTCATTGTCAGCTGATACTGCTATGCAATTGGAGTCGAGTTCCGCTCGGATCCGAGCGACTTTATCAGCGAAAAACGAGTTAAATTCCTCAGCACTGCCCTGCAAGGGTTCCCCAACTCCCCCCTGATTTAGAAGGGAGCGGGTCACCCTAAACAGGGCGGCCGGGCGGGATTCCGCTGATGCAATCAAGGCGGCATGGTACGCGCATCTTGCCGCCTTGAGCACCACTTTGTAAGTCTTAATAAAAGCTCTTACAAGTGTTCGGTCGGATTCGGACTTACTCTTCCTCCATCGCTTCTCTAGACGTCTCTTCTGGCGTTTCAACTCCTGGAGCTCCTCGTTGAACCATGGAGCTCTACGGGGTCTAGTGCCACAGAGAGGTCGCAGTGGCGCAATTCGGTCAAGAGCCTCCGCTGCAGCCTTGTTCCAGGCCTCAGCAAGAGACTCTGCCGAGCTGTGGACGAGCGAATCTGGTAAAACCCCAAGTGCCTTCTGAAAGCCCTCAGGGTCCATCAGGCATCTGGGGCGGAACCTCCTAATCGGTTCCGCCTCCCTGCAGGGGAGGATTGGAGCCAGGAAGTTGAGCCGCAGTAGAAAATGGTCTGACCATGACAAAGGCAATGCTTCTAAGCCCCTTAGTCTCAGACCACTATTCAATTGCTCCGAGAGGAATACCATGTCGGGTGTGTGTCTACCCTCGTGAGTCGGACCCTGAACTACTTGAGTCAGGTCCATGGCTGTCATGGTGGCCATGAACTCCTGTGCTAATCCTGAGGAACCGCCGAGCGACGGCAGATTGAAGTCCCCCAGGACAATGAGTCCTGGGAACTCCACCGCCAGCCCGGCCACCTCTTCGAGCAGCACAGGCAGGGCTGTTGACACGCAGCTGGGAGGCAGGTACGTGAGTAACAAGCCCACCTGAACCCCTAAGTCCAACTTCACAAGGAGTGACTCACAACCCGCGATCTCAGGAGCAACGAGTCTACGCAGGTGGAGGCTCTCCCTGGCTACAATAGCCACTCCTCCCCTCCTTCCCTGGGGTCGAGGCTGGTGCCATATCTGAAACCCGGCTGGACATATTTCCGAGAGAGGCACCACTCCCTCTGGGCCCAGCCAGGTTTCAGTAACACATGCCAGATTGACCTCCTCATCCAGGATCAGATCCCGGATGAGGAGAGCTTTATTCATGACCGATCTGGCATTGAGTAGCAGCAGCTTGAGCCCAGGGCCCGGATTACACTCGTCACCAGGGCTCCGGTTTGAGCTCACGGTACCGGAACAAGGGATCGCTATTAAGCAGCGATCTCTTTTTCCTCCAGAACGGCTAGCCCCGTGACTCCCGCCATATCTACCTCTCCCCAGCAGGACCGGGATATTCTGGCCCTCTGTCACCCCAGAGAAAGATACCCCCATCTCTCCTGTCTCTCTACCGCCAGGTAGGCTAAATTCTGCATTCATACTGACCCTATTGTTCCCATACATACCGTCCCACTCACCCCACCCGTTCATATTATAAAAATTGCAATTACCATTTACCTCATCCATACCCCACCCATCCTGCAAGTTAGTCCCACCATTCATTCGATTCATTTCATATATACCTTCCATCTGATCCCAAATATCCATCACTAAAATTACCCCCCAATAAATTAGTTAAAAAATGTATAAAAATTAAAAATAGTTAATTAATTAAAAAGGTTAACCAGTCAGTTATAAAATTAATCTGAGACAATTATATAAATAGAATCAATTAATATAAAACCAGTTCTTGAAAAAATAGGTAAATTAAAATTCATCAGTCAATCAGCCAATCCAGAACAGGATGATAATAATGTCTTTAGTAAAATCCTTCATTAAGTCTGTTGTAGTTATAGAGCCATCCACCAGGGGCGCAGTTCTTCAATGTAATGCAATAGGGAATACAGGAAATGAGAATGAGAAATGGGAGCAGGGGGAGGAAGAGGGGGAGGAGACGGCAAAGCGACGATACCAACACCCTCAAAGTTCGAGAATTCACTTTCCACTGTTCACTCTCCCCCAGCTATATCCACTCTGTTCTTTTTAGTCCAATCTCAGCCAATGGCCTCAGCTCCACACGACAGCCCCCAACTCGCCTCAGTCTCCTTCCCTTGAACTCCAACGCCGCTCCCTTCATCCCCCCTCGGCACCAGCGACTCTCACTCACTGGTGCCATACAGGGGATTAAGCTGCCGCTCCTTGTCCATCAGATGACATTCCCAGCTCCTCCGCTCTTCCCAAACGACCTCCGGCGCTGGCAACCAACAGCGCCCTCGGCGTCCTCGGTCTCACAAAACAGGCAGGCACGTCCCAGCCTCGACGGTGGTCTCCGCTCCGTCCACTCGACTCCTCCATCTCTTCTGTCATTCCATCGCTACGGCCCCAGTCACTCTCACTTCCTGGTGCCTCGCGTTTCTTTCCTCTCCGTGTCGGCATCGGGCATCGGGTAGGAGCAGACGCCATCTTCCGCTCCCCAGCTGATCACTCCCAGCAGTTTCTCAAGGTTATTTTGTCCCCAGCGCCACAAACACACACAGCAGCATTCGGTTTTTTGGGTTCCCAGCACGAAAGGCTGACAAACCAGAAGGAATCAGACATCTGATCTGGACTGACTCATTTTTTGATGAATTTTGCCGTTGTCTCAGAGGAGCAGCGAATCCTCCATCTTCTCGCCGCTACCCCGGAACCGGAAAGTTTGCAGGCTAATAAGAGCTGGGAAGATAAATAGCAACTAGTTAGAGCTGGGGGAAAAAGCTTCGAAAAAAGCTACATTCAGAGTATAAGACACTATTTTTCAGCCTCTTTTAATGAGCAAATAATGTATCTTATGCTCCAAAAAATATAGTAATAAGCTTCAGCTGATCCAAGCTGTGCCAGTCTATCTGTTAATTGAAGTTAGCCATATTACACTTATGTATTACAGTTGCAGCATTGATTGCTAATTGCCTTCCTCCCTCCCTCCCTCCTCTCCTCCTCCTCCTCAAGGTTATTTAGGATCTGTTTGTTCCACAGAGCATTTGTATGCCGATAGTGTGAGGCTACCAAAATAGTTAGCTATCATAATGTGGTGTTTTTATTTGCATTGCTTAGTCTGTTGGATTTTAACAGCTTGTGAGTCTCTGAACTACATGGTATTTGTGAAAACAAAAACTAGTGTATCAATGTCCCAAATTGAAATTCTGGTAAGACTTAGGCACCCTGATCCAATTCTTTCTACTCTTGGTTTTGAATATTTTTACCTTGCATATGCTACTTGTTTGAAATCTCTGCACATATTTTCAATAATATCCAAGGATAAGGATTCTCAAGGCCATTTCAATATCTTTTCTCTTCTTCCACCTCCTTTTCTTCATTGTTAAGGTATATTTCAGACCATTGTCTTGCTGAAATATCCAGTCTCTTTTCAGCTTCAGTTTTCTCATTGAATATGGGAATTTGTAAGTAAGTGTACATAAATAGTGCGTAATTTCAAATTTGCTGAAAGTTGCATTTAATTTTATACCACGTAGAAGTTGTGTCAACTTCAATGAAATATACAATTTGACAGAAGACCTAATAATTTATATACAATTCTAGATGTGACAGCACTGAAACAAAATAGTGTCATGTTTCAAAATGAGAGCATACAAACTGCCTTCATTTACAAATCCTTTACTAATGAATAGCTAACAATCAAGCGCTAAGATAGGCTCAGAGCCAAATATGCAACTACATGCATCCTTCAGAAATATATACAAGAGAGCAGGGTTTTGCCTGAGAGCCAGACAGCTATCAAGTTTAGTCCCAAGTATAAATTTAACCTGAGTTCAGAAATGCCTAATCTACAACAGTCCCAAGAGTCAAATGCCAGGGAGGTTACTGAGCCAATTCAGGACAAGGAGCTGAGATTTCAGGAGACAGATCTGGATCAAAGGACATAGAAAATAAGATTCAAGTTCAGTGAGTTCTCAGCAAAGAGGCCAACTTGGTGATAGTCCTTCATTGACCCAGATGCAATTGTGGCCCGTTTATAGGCATTTGTGACTTTGCTTCTAAAGGAACTGCATTGCTCAGCTTTTCCAAAGCATCCTCCTGTATATTATCTGCCAAGATTAGTTTTGATTATTTGGCAACTCCTGAGGCTGACAACGTGTTGAATCAGGCCCTCGGTGTATGACTCCACTGAGATTCTATGGAGTAATGATGACATTGGTCCGTTTTGTTTCTCCATTGATCTTTTGATCAACAGGGGCTTCAGCAAGATTGATATCGGGTGCAGACATTCCCCCGCTCCTAGTGGGTCGCCTCGGGGGTCGCCAAATGAAAAGGCACAGACATGAATTTGTTCCAAGTGAGGCGACCCTGACTAAGGTCAGGGTAGCTCCTTTTATTATAAACAGACAATTAGAGGATAGGATACATGTGACAAGCCAGGTCCAATACAAAATGATTGCACAATACTACAGCAGAGTTCATCCAATTGGAAAGGTACAACACTACAGGTGAGTGAGTGAGGAATTTGCTGAACCATGCCTTTTGTGGAATGTGCTTAGGTTAGGGATTGTTTGGACTTAGCATAGATTAAACCTGAGTTCAGCTATACACAGGAATTTCCATCTGCTAAAAGTCAAACGGGGCAACAATAGTGTCTTACAGCAGTAGCCTGGACACTATGTTGCAACAAGCGGGTTCTGAAAAATCCAGACCATTTAGGAATGCATCAAATTAGATAAAACTTTAAGGACAGACCAACTTGATCTCCCACACACTGATAAGAAGAAATGATGCCTTGAAATGCAATTTCTGGCCTGATGGCCTGAATATGATAGCAGGGAATGGTGACTCTCCTAATAGCCCTCTTGGCCCAGAACTGAAAAGAAAGGGAGAATATGCCCTATTAACTAAACGATAACTTGGGATAGATTCATGGTCATGAAATTCTGAGCTCACCCTCTTAGAAGATCTTTACTATGAATGCTCTTTGAGGCCTTCAGCCGTGCTGGGGGAAAAATGACAATTCTCAGTTGTATGGTTTGGAATAGGAGCAAAAGAGCTTTGGCTGTACTTTCTGGTTACATGTGTGATATAAAGAAAAAACATAAAAGCAGTTTGTTAAGGAACAGAGTTAAATCATGATATTTATAGTAGAATATTTGAAGCTATTTCTTATGTCCAAGGGTTGATTTATTAAACGCCATGCGTAACATTTCAAAAAATAATATTTGTGATTATCCATTATGTACTTATGATAATGAGAGAAAACTTTATTATGGGTCAGAATTAGATGAAAACAGAAATTTGAAGATGTTATTCACCAAGAATGAATGCATTAGTTACTTCTCTAATACTTCCATCCTAAGACTGGTGTCATTAGGCCTTCTTTGTGCCCTTTAAAGCTAGTTGCTATTGGTGATTCAGTACTTTTTAAAGAAAAAACTAAATATATGTCATGTATGGTACTTATATCATTTTACAGTAATCCAAACAAGACTCAGTGTGTCATCACAGTCCATTATATATTCACATCTAGCCTTCTATTGCAGTTTAGGATTTGAATCCCTTTACAAACCATGATAAAATATTTCTGTTTTGCCATACCTACTTTTGGGAAAAGTCTACTTAAATTTATAGTAATTAAAATTAATGAATTAATTAATGATATTCTAGGCCAGTGCTTTTCAAATGAATTGTTCAAGTGGGTAACATGCAAATAATTATAAATACAGAAAACAATAAATAATCTTATGTTTAAAATATTTACTATTTTTGCTGTTCAGACAGAGACTTCGTGAGATGTTCTTCTGTTTCTCAAACAAGTGTAGAGATATTTTTCACTCATTAATATTTTTAAAAGATTGATCTTGATTGAGCAGTTACAATGCTGGCCTTCATAGCAATGCTGAAGTGACAAGCATGATTTCTTGGGTCACTCTAGAAATTTGCAAAATTACAAAAACTGACGCTACATTGCATTATTCAACACAAACATCTCGAGCTGTTTGATGTTTGACTCACTGCAGCTGAATAGTCTCCTTTGTGAGGAGATGGATTATTTGCTATTCAAAATTTTCAAACTGAGAAGAGGATATTAAACTTGCAGGATTGTTCAATAATAATTGGACTCTTAAAATAATATGCAAGGCAGGCATATTTGGGTTCTCAAATGTTGAATTGTAATGTATATTAACTTGATCTTTCCAATGTGTAACTAGAGTAAAAGATTTCAAAAATAGCCTTATGAAAGAAGATTCGCCAACTTTGGATAAGATTGAGGGAACATTTGATATACAATCAGTTTTGTGTGATTTAATTTCTGTTGTTAATTTATCATTTATTGCCATACTCCAAATTTCATTATACCACTAATTTCTTTGGATATCCCAATTTCATCCCCAATTTTTAGCCATCCATAATCTAGCTGCCATTATCAAATTTACAATCAATTTCTTTTCTGTTTCATTTATATCATGTTGTTCTACTAGACCAGTGTTTCCCAACCTTGGCAACTTGAAGATATTTGGACTTCAACTCCCCAGCTGGCTGGGGAATTCTGGGAGTTGAAGTCCAGATATCTTCAAGTTACGAAGGTTGGGAAACACTGTACTAGACAATAATGCAATTCTTGGTGATACGGTATATCTAAATATACATTCAAAAGTACTCTAATTTCTCTAAATGCCATGTCCCATTTTTTTGGTGCGCTATCACAATCCTACCATATATGTTTATATGTTCCAATCTCCTGATTTTCTTTTAGTTTACTAATTTATTCTTTCAATTCAATCTGAGGGAATTTCTCCATTTCCACCAGCAGTATTAAAGGAGAAATTCCTGGCTTTAGTTAGTACAGTATCTCCATTTATTCCATGATTCCATTAAATTTTTAGAAAGGGATTTTGAATCCTCCTAGCGATTTTTAAATATTTTTAAAAAACAATATGTATAGGATCACCTACTTCCCTTAATTCTTTCAACTCTATATTCTTCCATATTAAATCTCTAGTTGCTGCTATAATATCTGAAATCACCTCTAATTGATTAGCTACCCAATAATTTCTAACATTTAGAAGACACAGCCAACCCTTTTTTAATGATTTATACCATAATACTTTATTTATTCTTGCTCTCTTACCTCCATTACACTACACCTCTAGCAACCTCTGTATTTGCTTTAATTCTTGTTCCAAAAAATTAATTGGGATTATCCAAAAGAAAAAATTAATTTTTGGTAAAACTTTCATTTTTATCATTGCAGTTCTTCCAAACTTTAATAATTTTACTTTCTCATAAACTATTTTATCTTTTATATCCTTCTTTAACTTTTCATTATTTATTTTCTTTAACTCTTGAATATTTTCGGGAATGTCAATACCTAAATATTTAATACTATCTACTATTTTAAATTTATAGTTTTCTTTCAATACCTCTACCATATAGATGTAACAAATTAATAAAGACAAATTTAATAATTTTTATATTGCAGCCTGTTTCGTATCATCTGATTTAATTATTGTTTGTCATCTGTAGATGATCCTTCATTAAGATATTTATAAGTGATTGTTTTTATGGTTTGCTTGCTGCAGGCACCTGCTGTAGCCTATATTGCAGAGGGCTATCAAATTGTAATTTTTGAGTATATTTGTCTTCAGCCAAGCAGGTATACACATAAATGAGTTCATAAAATGATTTGTGAGAAGTAATTGATAAATTTGATAAATTACAATTATTTCTTCTCCATATGTCTCTCTATAGGATTCTCTTTAAAGAAAGCCGAAGTGTTCATAGTCATCTCACATCTGCTCTGTGAGTATAATATCAACATACAGTGCTCCCTCGATTTTCGCGGGTTCGGACTTCGCAAAAAGTCTATACCACGGTTTTTCAAAAATATTAATTAAAAAAATACTTTGCTGTTTTTTCCCCTATACCACGGTTTTTCCCGCCCGATGACATCATATGTCATTGCTAAACTTTTGTCTGCCTTTAATAAATTCTTTTTTTAATAAACTTTAATAAATAAACATGGTGAGTAATAATCTAAATGGTTGCTAAGGGAATGGGAAATTGTAATTAGAATTGGCCCCACCCTCCTTGCCTTTCGTAAACTCCTTAAAACCCACCTCTGTCGTCAAGCGTGGGGGAACTAAGACATCTCCCCCTGCCTATGTAGTTCTAGTACATGATATGACTGTATGTATGTTTGTTATATTGGGGTTTCTTGCTTTTAGATTTTAAATGTGTAATTGTTATCTTAGATTTTTTAATTATTAGATTTGTTAATATATATTGTTTTTGTTGTTGTTGTGAGCCGCCCCGAGTCTGCGGAGAGGGGCAGCATACAAATCTAATAAATCAAATCAAATCAAAATCAATTTAGGGTTAAAGTATTAAGGGATGGCTTGTGATACTGTTCATAGCCAAAAATAGTGTATTTACTTCCGCATCTCTACTTCGCGCAAATTCAACTTTCGCGGGTGGTCTCGGAACGCATCCCCCGCAAAAGTCGAGGGAACACTGTATATCCTTTTTTTTTGTTTTTCTGCAATTCTTTAATCATGGTTGTCTTCATAATTTATGTTTATTACAGTGATTATTATTGTTCTGGTTGTTATTCCATTGGTAATAGAAATTCAACTTTTTAATGAATTATGGTTGATTGTTGACACTTCCAAAATTTGAATTTTGCAAACAAGTAGTATGCAATACATTTCATTAAACATTATATGAAATTATGCCGTAATACAAAAACAATTTCTAAGGCAAGTAATTAACTAATTGCTATTCAGTTGTAAGAAGTTAATACTGATTTTTTTTACATTTTAAAAATAATAAAGATCCTCTTTATTCTAACGAGGATTTCAAACAATTGCTTCTAGATCATTACGCATCTTATGTGCAGTTATATTTGTGATACGTGCTGCTGCTGTGGTTTACAGTATATGAAAAACACATATAAAGTTCCTCTCTAGTGTTTGATCTCCTTCATAGTGTAATTACTCAAAATCCAGCAATGTAACCTTTCTATGAAAGACTTAGCTTACCTAATTGAATATTCCTAATAATATAATTGAAACTATGGAATAACTTTTTAGAGAAATTCTATTAATCTCCAGGACATGTACTGTTTCCCTTGTCTTATTCTCAAAAGCATGTCCAATTATTTTGAAAAAAAAATCTTGGTGTAATCTTGTATAATGTTTGTTGTTCAAAGTCGTACCACTTCTGCAAGAGTCACCTGGTAAAAATCCTGAATTTAAATAAGCTGTTTCACATGTTGCTTCAATGTGCATATTCTAGATTTAATTAGCTTTCTATCTAGAAATAAAATTATAATGGTAAATTATCACTTGGACCTAGTGCTTGAATAAAAATTACAGATATTCTTAAAATTACCTTTGTGCCGTCCTCTTTAGGGCAAAGAAGAAGGTGATTCTGGCACCTAAACCCAAAGGAAAGGTAAGTAATTAATTACTTACAAATGAAGAAATGAGCAGCTTTTCAATGAAGTATTTTATTGTAGCTGTTTTCTGGGCCATCCAGAATTATTGGTAGTTGGGTAGTATACAACAGGCTCAAACTTAATCCCGACAAGATGGAGTGGCTGTGAGTGCTGCCTCCCAAGGACACTTCCATCTGTCTGTCCATCACCCTGGGGGAAGAACTTCTGACCCCCTCAGAGAGGGTCCACAACTTGGGCGTCCTCCTCGACCCACAGCTGACTTTAGAACATCATCTTGCAGCTGTGGCGAGGGGGGCATTTGCCCAGGCTTGCCTGCTACAGCAGTTGCGGCCCTGTTTGGACAGGGAGTCTCTGCTCATGGTCACTCATCCCTTATCACCTCAAAGTTCGACTACTGCAATGCTCTTTACTTGGGGCTATTTTTGAAGAGCGTTCGGAACCTACAAATTGTGCAGAACGCAGCCGTGCGAGCCGTCATGGGCCTGCCCAGACATGTCAGCATTCTCCAGGTCCCATCAACTAGACAATATCATTTGGCAGGCCCTAGGGAAAGAGCCTTGTCTCTGGAGGCCCAGGCCCTCTGGAATCAGTTCCCCCCGGAGATTTGTATTCCCCCCACCCTCCTCGCCTTCCGTAAGAGTCTTAAGACTCATTTATGCCTCCAGGCTTGGGGTCATTAGATCTTTGCCCCCTGGCCAAATGAATGTGTTGAGAGAAAGTTGATTGAATGAAATGACTATTTTTTATGGTTTTGGGGTTTTTAATTTTAATTAATTAATTGGATTAAGATGTTTCATATTGTTTTATCATATGTTGTAGGCCGCCCCGAGTCCTTGGAGAGAGGCCTCACAAAAGTCAAACAAACAAACAATAAATAAATAAATAAATACAAGAATAATAAATTATTATGGTGTTTGGATAGGATTTGGCATTTTTGTTCACTTATTGAGTCCGTTCCAAGGACCTAGAATAGCTGTATAGTAATCAACTCTACTGGAGTATTTACAGCTTTGTGATTTTCCACATGCTGATAAGTGCATGGTGGCTTTATTTTAATTTAGAAAATAGAAAATAAGTTATTATCTGTTCACAACAATATGAAATCACAACTTCCAGTTCTTTTGCTGGTGTTGGCCATCATATGCATCAAGTTCTTCCCAAGGACCAACAATAATAAATTATGTTGAAGTAATTTACACTTAGATTCATGGTCTAAGACTATGAAAACTTAAAAGTCCTGATCAAAGATCAAAAAATTATAAGGTAGCATCTAAGAATATAGGCAGTTCCAATAAAAGTGATAATTTTTTTGTAAAACTAGAATATTGAGATTAATAAATTTTATATTTTCAGATATTGAGAAAACCCTTTAGGTATTTCTCCAATGGCTCCAATCACAATATAATAACGGATTTCTTTTTCAATTTCAACCTGCAAGTCCTGGTGTATTGTAATTTTTTGCAAATGTTTTTGCTAAATCTTTTCAGAAACTCTTATATATAGATGTTATGAACAAGATGCCTGTGAGTTTGGATCTTAAAGACACACAAGAACTTAATTCATTCATTTTCCAGAACTTTCCCAACTTGATGGTGGTAATTGTTTTTACTACATTCAAGTCCAAACCTCTGGCAAAGCTTTCAATAAATAATCCCGACAATTCAATCAGGATACTGCTTATAGTCATTTTGTGAAATTTTGCTATAACCATAATCAGATGGTCAATAATTTCACCTTTTTGCTACAGGAAAATTATTTAACCTTTTTGCTACAGGAATTGCTGTTATTTGCTACATGATGAATTTTTGATATCTTGCAATTAATTGTCAAAGCTTATTTTTGAGCCAGTAAAATAAAGCCTTTGGTTTCTTTCTTTAAAAACTGCTGATTTTAGCCAGTGGGTTTTTGGTCACTATTTCCTTCTATATTATTTTGCATTGACTTGTACTTCCAATTAACAAATTGGTTTTCAGTTGTTTATTTTCTATATTCAGACTTCAGCATTGTTGTTTTCAAGGAGCTTTATTTTATTGACTACCTGCTTCAAGAATTCTTAGGAGAATGGTGGCTCGCATGGTTAGGATGGTGAGAGGGAGGTTAGCAAGCCCGTGTTCAAGACCTGAATGCAGTCAGGGCAGGGTTGAGCTCCCGTCCTTCGCTCCAGCTCCTGCTGGGGGACATGAAAAGAGCTCCCAACTGGGCATCTCCCAGGCAACATCACAGTTGTGTTTGGCCTTGGGGGTTTCCATCTGCATGCAAATCTCACCAGGTTCAAGGTTGACTCAGCCTTCCCTCCTTCCGAGGTCGGTAAAATGAGGACCCAAATTGTTGGGGTCAATATGGTCACTCTGTAAACCGCATAGAGACGGCTATAAAATGGCATATAAGTGTAAATGCAATTGCTAATACTATTCACCATTCGCCTTAGTGACTGGGGTTTTTGGATACTACAGTTTAGCAACATATAGAAAGTATAGGTTTTTTTTAAAAGTTTACCCCTATACTATTTTAAATTTTAACATAACCCACCCACCCCTGATTTAGAATATACCTAAAGTGAAAGGTCATTTGTTGCTATTTGCATGCCATTTGGTCCTTAATTTTATTCCTTGCTATTTTATTTTAATGGATATTTGATATAAACATGAAAACTGTATATGCATAATATAAAAATGTGAATAATTATTATCATTGAAATAAAATCAGCCCTGATTGATCAAGTCATATAGTTGCTTTAACTTTTTTTTTTAAATTTGCTTTTTGCCTGATAAAGAAAGATTTTTCTACTTTGGAATAAGGCATATCCAATAGATCTCTCCAAGAAACAGATTTTAAAATATATTGTGCTGTTTTCTTTTCTTTCTTCTTCTTCTTCTCTCTACAGAATCCTTTGCTTTATAGAGCGCTGTTTCTAATAAGGGAGAAAGTTTGTAGCTCAGGATTGAAATGAGGAACCTTGGTATTATTTGAGCTTGATTGTTTTCTTGCAGAAGTTTTATTACACAAACTAGTTAACATAATCAGTGCTAACAGAATTCAAAAATAAATTCATTTTTTCACTTTCTTTTTACACTAGGACTCTAGTCCAAAGAAGGAACAGAAAGCATGTCCCCCTTTTACTTCATCTTGTGCTCCTGCTTCGAGTGCTAGCACACCTATCAATGCTGTAACCAGCTTTATTCCAGCTCCAGAGACAATTTGCCTAGATGACTCACTGGATGAAGATCTGTCATTTAATCCACCTTCACTTGATTCCGTTTCTGATGCTCTGGCTGCTATTAATAATGGGGTCAAGAGTTCTTCTGTTGTGTCCCCTATAGACACATCTGCTTCAAGACCTCGGGCAGGGTTAAGAGAAGAGAAGTTAGCAAGCATAATGAGCAAATTACCTCTGTCATCCTCAAAAAAGATAGAAGCTGTTCAGACACAACACTCATCAAGTCTTATAGCTGGACACACAGGACCAGTACCAAAGAAATCCCAGGATTTGCTTCAGACTGGTATCTCTTCAGGCCTTATTGCTGGATCTTCAATTCAAAATCCCAAGGTTTCCTTGGAACCTTTGCCAGCCAAGCTTCTGCAGCAAGGGTTACAGCGGTCAAGTCAAATACAAGCTGCTTCTTCCCAGGCCCATATTTCTTCCTCCTGCAAAGGGCAAGCTACACCTTCTCCTACTTCACAAAGGCCAAAGGATACAGTTATGCTTGCAACCTCCTCAGAAGTCCAAAGCTGTGGCCTCTCAACGGTACAAGTGGCAAAAGTTCACCAGCAGCCCATTGCCCAACAGAAATATGTGTCTCCTCTGCAAGTTACTATTAGTAAATCTCAAACCAATCCTGTGGTAAAATTAAGTAGCAATCCCAAACTTTCCTGTTCTTCCCCAGTAACCAAGACTTCAGATAAACCAGTGGTATACCGCCTTCCTTTGTCTAATGCCACCTCTGGGAGTTCCCAAATGGTTCACCCACTTGTGTCTCGGACAACATCCTGCACCTCTACCTCTAGTAATTATTTGGCCAAGGCCATGGTATCACACGTTTCTGCCCAGGGTTTCAAGCCTTCTTTCTCCATGGTTCCCTCTCCTAAACCAGCTGTCTCTCCCAAACCCTCAGCACCCAAGCCTTCTGTAACATGCAAAACTACTGCATCCCTTAAACTGCCCTCATCTAAACCCACCTCTACAATCAAGCCCACATCATTGTCTAGTTCTTCCAGTCCAAGTACACTAGTCTCCCAGAACAGTCACTCCAACAACAATAGTTCCCTTCATAAACAGTCCAGTGGAGTAAGTGTCAACCGACAAACTTCCACAATTAATTTACTTTCCTCTAACCGAACCTCAGGCTTTCAACCAGCAAAGAATCCTCAAGCCCCTTCTAAATTATCCAGTTCCTCTGCCTCTGCAGCTGCTGGCAAAAATAACATGAGTGGAGTTGGATTGAATGTACCTATCAATAGGGGAAGCAGTTTAAATGCAAGTGGGACTAGTAGAACTAATCCCTTGGGAGCAGCAGGAAGTGGAGCACAGGGTGCTACTAAACAATTATCAACTCCACATAGACCATCTTCTGCCTCAGGGTCTACAGTTATACCAGCCAGTGTACAGGTATGTACTGAATCTGAAACTGAACTTAAGATATATATTGTACATATGGACTATTAAATTGTGAACGGTACTAATTAATGCGAATGTGTGTGGATTTAGAAACTCAGTCCACTCAGTGTAATAGGATTTACTTCAAGGAAAATATTGAAGCCTAGATGTCTGTTTTGATGCGGTTACACAGTTTGTTAAACAAGTTACAATGGCCAGATTCATACATAACAGTGGTCCATAATGGGTGAGCTTGTATATAACATTAAGGCAATTTAAAAAAACACCCTAAGAATTACTCATAAATACAAAGAGGGTTGTGTTTACCAATAGGAGTTCCTATAGCTACTAGAAGATGGAATTTATTATAAATCAACTTTCTTTATAGTATTTTATGATAACTGACATTCTAGGATTTAATATATAAAGACAAGAATTAATTTCTAATATATTTGTATCAAGACTTTTTTTTACTGTGACTATTATAAATTTTGCTTTTCCAATAAATACTAGAAAAGCAAAAAAATAGAATACAATAATTTAGATGGATGAATTACTTTATTTATAGAATAACCCTAACTCCTTGAAAATTGTAGCTGCTTGAGAAAAGTTGTTTGACTGGTAAACATCACATTGTTATGATGCTTAAACTAAGCTTTCTTTTCTTTCCTTCCCTATCTAGTTAACCACTTCTTCCCTCATTTCTATCTAGTTTCTGTGTCTTTGTTTCACTTTCATTTTCTTGGAGCTATTCCTCCACTTCAGCCTCTTTTTTTATATTTTTCCTTTCTATGTTTCTGGGGGCCTTTTAAAGGAATGTATGCATTCTTCTTTGTGTGTGTAAATAAGAGTATTTGAGTTTTGAGTAAAAATAAAAAACACTCGAGTCAAACTTGACTCAGTAAATAAGTACACAAACAAATCCGTGCAACTTTTTGGCAATATTATGGAAATGATCTGCCACTGCCTTCACAAAAAATGTTTTACTTAGTTGACCAACCATTCCTAAAGTAAGCAGCTTTGTTGAATAACAATATTTAGCATAGTTGCGGTCAAGTTTTATACCAGGACAGAGCAATGGATGTTAGATCTCCAACCAATTAATCCTTTAGCAATTGGCTAAACTTGGCAGAAGACTCTCAGATATGATGGTTAAATTAGAATATTGTAGATAAGAATTAAATCTGTTAGTATACATAGTATACTAATGTTGTATACATAGTATACAACAATGATCTGACCTTTACAGTGTGAAGAAATCAAAGCCTTTATATGGGTGTGTACTCTAGAATTTAAATGCCAGACTTTTTCCTCCTGTCTTCTGAGTTCATGGATATTTGCACATTAGCCGAAATATTTTTATGTGTAGATCTCTCTCTTTTTCAGCCCTTACAACACATCCTCTTTATTTTCTTCTTCCTATTCCTTCTGAAATGAAACCCTTTCTTGGTCATGAATGGCTGGAAGGTATAGTGCCCATCTTCTGCTACTTCCAACACTTGAAGTACGATATATGAGGTTTCCAATCCTTCCTTCTATCCCAGGGGTGGGCAATTAATTTTTCCATGGGGCCGCATGAGAAATTGGGATGGTTTTAGAGGGCCGGACTAATATAATTAACTCACTTCTACCCAATACTTTATATTATTGGGTAGAACTAAGTTAATTATATTATAATTGTAAATTATATATTATATTATATGATATATATAATTATATATTATATTATATTATATATTATATATTATAATTATAAATTAATTGCCTACCCCTGGTATATAGTATACATACATAGAAACATGGAAGACTGATGGCAGAAAAAGACCTCATGATCCATCTAGTCTGCCCTTATACTATTTTTTGTATTTTATCTTAGGATGGATATATATTTATCCCAGGCATGTTTAAATTCAGTTACTGTGGATTTACCAACCATAGCATATAGATATGCTATGCTCCATTTCTTCTTCCTTCCTTCCTTCCTTCCTTCCTCCCTCCCTCCCTCCCTCCCTCCCTCCATTTCTCCTTCCTTCCTTGTGGGAGGGGGGAGAGGCTCCGCCGCGAATGCCTAAAGAAGGTTAAGTCAACTTACGCGAAAGGTAGAGAAGGCGAGGTGAGAGCTCCGGTGTAGGCAGTCAGCCGAGCAACAGGCACGTCACTACTGCTGCTTTTTCCCCACGCAGGTGGTGAGGCCATCTGACTCCACCGCGCGACGTTTGGAATTTGCCTGGATTTTCACAGGTGGCGAGGCTGTCCGACTCTACCGCGCGGTGAATCTTGCCTGCGCGTGCATGTATGCACGCACAGTTTGGACCAGCCTCCGCGGGCCGGTCACAGACAGTGGGCGGGTTGCATGCGTCCCTCTGGCCGCCCCTTGCCCAGGTCTGTTCTATCCTATAAGTTTAGCTAAAAGGGAACTAGAATTTCCATTTCTTCCTCAGTTGCAACTGTGAAGATCCCCTCTTTTAAATGCTTGCATTTCCCCTCCCCCATTCATTCAGCTGAACATCTCAGTTCATCACATAATAACTAATTATTCTTGTCTTGTTTCTTGAAAAAATTATCATAACTTGGCTAAAATAGATTTTCCATTGCATACTAGATTGAATCTATATAGGAATCAAATGCCTTCTCTTTGTTTATACAAGATTGGCTAAGTTTTCTCTTTCTACTTCTCACAGTCAAAAGGGATATTTCATAACTATTTTCAAGCCCATGGGACGACAGAAGGCATGTGACCCAAAGAAAATAGCTTTGTGATTAAAGAGTTGGCAATCCCCGAGCACTTAACTTCTAATCTACTCTTAGCTGTGGAATTTGTCCCCTGACTTTGGGTACAGCTCTCCCATGCCCCCCCAAAGTTTATTGAAGGTTTTCTATCTAACCCTGCACTTACAAACTCTGTTTTTGCTGAATTTGATCAGTCAAAGAAAGACTTTCTGTTCTGCCTTTAGAAGTCTGAGACTTAGGACTAGCTAGATATCAAAAAGGGGTACTGGTGTTTTCTGGGTGGAGATTGGAGGGTCATAAGGTAAGAAATATTCTAGCTTACATGATAAAATAGTCCAACACTAGAAATTCAAAGTTGCATTTTTCTAGCGGTGCAGAGGGGCCGCATTTAGGAAAGCACCCAAGACTTCTATGCACTTGATAAGTGTAGATAGCAGGATCCTTCGAGTAAATCAGTAAATCTAGATGTAGAATTGAAGCTCCCCTCTCCTCCAAAAAACTATTAAAAATGTGGTTCATAATTTTCACAAAGATTAGTGGCTCATTAACCAGTCAGAGGGCCACTCAAAAATTCACATTTTATTCTATTTATTCTATTCTCAAAATGGCAAGAATAGAACAGAAGTGATGGCACAAGGGGGAAAAACTGTCTGTGTCTAGTTGTCTTGGCATGCAATGCCCTATGGCAACGTCTTGAGGGGGCGAGTTCAAACAATTTACAGTGGTACCTCTACTTACGAACTTAATTCATTCTGTTACCAGGTTCTTAAGTAAAAAAATTTGTAAGAAGAAGCAATTTTTCCCATAGGAATCAATGTAAAAGCAAATAATGCATGCAATTGGGAAAACCATAGGGAGGGTGGAGGCCCTGTTTCCTCCCAGGAGATTCCTAGAGAGGCCCCACGGAGGCTTCTCCCCGCCTTTTCCGGCCCTGTTTCCTCCCGGGAGATTCCTAAAGAGGCCCCATGGAGGCTTCTCCCCATCTTTTCTGGCACTGTTTCCTCCCGGGAGATTCCTAGAGAGGCCCCACAGAGGCTTCTCCCTGCTTTTTCCGGTTACAGTTTCATTTACACATACATTGGATTTAGGCTGTGTGGCTGGAACCCATTCTACCCTGCTGTCAGAGCCGGTTGTGGAACCAAAAATGTTGGTGTAGTAAGAGATGGTAGAATAGAAGGGCTACTCCTAAATCCATTCTCACCTCTACAGTTTTAAGCCTGTTTAACTCCAGATTGTTCTAGCTTCACCACAGGGCCAGTTCCCATCTATATGCAGACTCATCACTGTCTCAAATGAGGTGATTGCTGTATCATCTGCAAACTTCAGTACTTTAATAGAGCAATTTCTAGAAATGCAGCCATTGGTATAAAGCAAGAAGAATTAGATGTAGTGCAATTCCATCATCTGCAGATCTACTGCATTTGCTCAGTAGGCAAACTGCAAAGGGTCTAACAGTAGATCCGTGATGACTTTCAAGTGGGTTAGCGCTAATCTATCAGGTCTTCATAACTACAGATGTCAGAGCAACCCGCCTGTAGTCATTTAAATCCCAATCAAGATGAATGAGGAAAACTCTTCTGGAACATAAAAAGGTTTACAGTTGATGAATAGCGTCTCTAGGTCCACACCGCAAAGTTTGTTTAGTACTGTGACATTCCTACACCCAGGGCCGCCATCAGGAATTTTGGGGCCCCATATAGCGTAAGTGTCTGCCCCCCCCACCATTTTAAACTACTTTATTTTGCAACATACCAATTATGTATTAAAGTTACCTTTCACAAAAAAAATTTAAACCCTGCCACTACAACAAGTTACACTTGTTTGACAGATTAATAATATGAGTCATTTTGTTAAATCTTTTGGTCAAGTATGTTTATTACTATAGTGCAAATATGACATCATAAAGGAAAGCACAGTGAACTGTAAACATATACACAACATATAACAAATATAACATTATAAAGTGCAGCTGCTAGGGCCACCAGTCCTGTCATATATTCAGCTTTAGTAAAGCCGCGCTGATTCCACATGTCTCTTCGGTGGCCTCTCAGTTTTTGACCAATGTGTTAATAATGCAGAAAATATATTCAAGTCGCATCAACATATTACATACATATAAATAAATAACCAGAACAGTGCAAATATACCAAATTAACAAAATATTATTAATTTTGCCATCAACAATATTAAAAGCAGCAATAAGATGGCACAAAGGATAAAGACAAAATACTCCTGCACCACACTAGAAAAATATTTGTTTTCACAATAATACCAATAAATAACAGATAACCAGAAGATAAATTATGCGCAATAATGTTTAAAACTATACGTAAACTCCACCATAGGTGTAAAAAAAAAGTCAACCCTTTACAGATAATTAGCGCCTATTAAAAAATACCCCTAAAAAAATTGAAAACATCTTGTGGTAGCATAATCAAAGGGGGAAAAAACAAAACAAATAGGATCACCAAATATTGCCCAATTAATCCAATTACAAACCTAATTACTAATTCCTGTATATAAAAAATTAAAAATAAGAAAGTTTAAAAAATAGAATTAAATCTGTAAAAAAAATAAGAGCACAAAGAGATATAAACAGAAAATAGAAAATGACACTATGTAGATAAGGTAACTATGAATGTAAAGACACAACAGGATGAAAAGAAAAAACAAGAAAAAGAAAAAAAGCACAGTGCAAGAAAAAAGAAGAGAAAGAGGAGGGAAGAGCAAAAAAAAACTTCCCTCTTCTTCTCATTAACCTCTCCACCTATCTCCTTATAGCATTTTCCAAAGTTTGCAAAATTTTAAAATTGCTTTATAAAAAAGAACATACCCTCATGTATCATCAAATCCATATTATGAAGCAAATGTGCAAAAAATCCAAGTTTTTTTCTCATAGATGTACCTACTGTTATAACTTAATATATTTAAGCTTTTAAATGTGTAATGTATAATGTCTCTTAACAAATAGCATATCCGTGGCTCTAAGAACAACACCTTTTCTTTCTCTTTTCTTCTTTCTTCTTTTCGTAGAATGTTATCATATCTATTAAACATGCTGTGAGATATTACTGTGTATGCATTTAACATAATGTAGAATGTAAAATGTAAAATAACAAACTCCTGTTTCAGATCTTCTCTGCACAAGTCTCAAACTATGATGTAGTTGTTTGTTTTTTGAAAAATTCTTAGTCCTTAGCTCTACACAGCTTCTCCTTTGCATATTCAAATCTTCCCACTTCCCACAATGCTTGCTTCTCGAATCCAGGATGGTGTTTGCTTCTCGAATCTGAAATGACGAGATGGCTCCAAAAAACATGTCAACTCCAAAACAACACATCTTTTCCTCACACTTAGAAGGGAACAATTTCAAAAAAAACCTAACACCATAATCAAAATGTATACCAAATTAGCTCTGATCCAAACTTCATTTTTAACCGCTATGAAGCTCTTCAGGCAGAATAGAGAAGATTAGGGATTTTTGCTGATCTGTGCTCTTGCCTGGTCCCGATTGTAACAATTTTGCAACTGAATCCAATTAGCTTCTTTAGCACTCCAACTCACCAGCACACCGCAGATGTTACCGGTCTTCTTCAATCGCCCCCCCCCCCCATTTTTCAAATTGGCCGGGCCCCTGACGCCAGTACCAGTAATACTGCCCTATCGGTGGCCCTGCTTACACCAGCAGATATTAACATAGAAGCAGATTCCCCCTCCTCTTTTTTATCAGATGTCTCTGTAACCCAATCTGCCCTTTGAATCTAAAACTTTGTGTTTCAACTCTTTCCCTCACATCCTGGACCTGTTTCAACTCCTCTCCTCGGGACGCATTGCATGCCAAAACAACTAGGCACAGGGACAATTTTCTCCTCATTTCCCTCTGCTAAACATCTAATTCCCACAGCACTGTCTTTTGTCTAAGGATACCTATGTTGTATGACTGTAGTATTATTGTTATTGTCATCCTTCCTATTTTCTTTACTACTGTCTTTTACTGATATTATGATTATTACTCTTGCTTTGCATGTACACGGAGGCGTTTTGCACTGGAGGCAAATTCCTTGTGTGTCTAATCATGCTTGGCAAATAAACTGTTTTGTTCTGTTCTATTCTCGATAGTCTCACTGAGCCAAGTTTCTGTAAAACAGAGAATGGCTGAGTTAGGAAAAATTAGGATTCCTATCTAGACGGAGCAATTCATCCATTGACAAACCTGCATTTGAAACAGTTCATCCATTGACAATCTGCATTCATTATTGAATGTAGATTTGTTAGATGAAGCAATGGGAATGGAATCCTAAAGTCCCCTTCTCCGTCTCACACCAGCAGGCTTCCTCTCTTTCACTTCCTTTATATTTTTCAGTTACTGAAGAGAGTTGTTGCTTCTCTGATCATAATATCCACTTAACTTTTTTCTGCGTTTCGGGAGAAACCAGAGAAAGAATATTCTTAGAAAGTTGTCTGATGTTCAGAAACTCATTTTTGGTATATGTAATCAGGGGTGAAATTCTACCAGTTCAGCCCGGTTCATGTGTACCAGTAGTAGCAGTGATTTGTAGAACAGATAGAGGTGGCAGCGCAAGACTCCACCCACCACTACTCAGATGTTGCCATTTTCTTGTTTTTAACCCTCTGAACATGCACAAAACCTTCTGAGTATGTACAGAGGATGAAAATGCACACACGGTGGTGGCACATGGAGCGCAAAATGCAAAGCACATCCAAAGCATGTGCTTCTGAACCAGTAGGGAAGATAAGTAGATTTCACAGCTGGATGTAATCCATAAGGAATTACAGAAAGTAAAAAAAAAATGTCAAAAACACTAGAGAGCATTTCACCGAAGCTGCCGTCAGTGGTGCCATCTTGAGGATCTTAAATGAATCCTGAAAATACATTTTGACAGTGAAAGGCATGACCTTTTTTCATGCAAATCAGATTACACACCCCTCTCAGTTTTATTTTTGTAAAAATATGCTTTCTTCATACGTGCCAAGGGTTGGGAAATATGGTAAATAGATAGTAACCCCAAATTGTTGCTGAGCTGAAGAATCAGTAACCGTGGACTTCATGTAGAGAGCTATTTTTCCTGATGGAAAAAGTTAGGATTACTCATCAGCTATGCAAAGGGGAAGATTAAGATACTAGCTGCTCTAGTGGCTGCTGTTGTGGAAGAACTGATACACCAAAATGACCTCAACCCTTTTAACTTTCTGGAAGTCCCTCAAGACCAGATTGGGTCAACAGGCCTCAGGAGACTGGAGAAATACTGAGATGACTCCTGTGTGTAATTAATATGTTTTTTAAATTCTGTTTTAACTTTGTGCTTTCTATAATTTTAAAGTTTTTAATGTTAATAATATTATTACAGGTTATTTGCATATATGTTTTTGACTTTGTTGTACACTTCCCAGAGTCATTATGAGGTGGGTTGTTATATAAGTGTGAAAAATAAATAAGTGTAGCTTTCCACAGTACTTATTTTCAAAGCTTCTCCTTGGGTAAGAACCCAAAGGGAGAAGACTTTATAACCATAATCAGAATGAGAGCAGAGTATTATTGTGGGAGAAAGATTCAGATGAAAACTAATGGATTACAGGATGTTGATGTTTGTTATAGTTGATGAGTATATGAGGAGTGGAGGAGCAAGAATGGGATTTTAATTCCATACGACCCCTTTTTGTGTGTGGTTGGGCTTCTATCTTTGGAACTAAACAAACAACAACATGGGGGGAAAAAAAGATTTGTAACATGCTTCTAAGCCGGGCACAATCCAACCATAGTAAAAATTAGGTGTTTTTTTTTTTAAAAAGTATCAATAATCAAAACTATACAAAAAGAATACAAGCTACATATAACATATTTTATTTATTTACTTATGAAAATAAAATACATAGCAATAAAACTTGGCATCTATAGACCTGGCATCCCTACTGTCTTATTTGCTTAGTGGGGTTGTCAAAAACAAACAATCCATAACCATACCATCTTAACTACCAACCATGATTGTCAACATCTGTTCACAACTGTTTTTACCACTCAGTCTATTACATAAGTAACTTTTCACATACTTCTTTAAAATGTTGGAGGCAATAAAACATCAAGGGGTTTTGTAGGCAGGGGAAGTAATTTTCACAGGAATTAGCTACTTTACAGAAGACAGGACACTAACTATTAAAGGAAGGGCAGTTTGGTCCTAGACTGCCACCTTCCTGGGTTCTGATTACAGCAGTGTTTCCCAACCGGTGTGCCGTGGCACACTGGTGTGCCGCGAGACATGGTCAGGTGTGCCGCGAAGAAAAAAGCTCAGCTTCTGGTCTCGCAACTTTTTGCGAAGATCAAAAAGTTGTGAGACCGGAACCTGAGCTTCATTATTTGTGCCTTCCAAGTTTTCCGGCAGCTGCAGCGCCCCGCCCGGCTGGAGCTTTCCTGGCGACGGCAGCAGGTGAGCTTTGGGGCCTGGTGGGTGGGCGGCGGCAGCGGGAGAATGATGGTGGCGGCAGTGGCAGTGGCACCAGGGTGGTCAGCTGTGAGGCGGAGCTCCAGAACGGAGGCTCCAACTGGCGGCTGCTGGACATGTTGCTGTAGCCATGCGGCGGCAGCGGGCAGTAGCCGTGGGGCGGCGCCAGGGTGGTCAGCTGTGAGGTGGAGCTCCGGAACAGAGGCACCGACGGCAGCAGCTGGACATGCTGGAATTGCGTGGCTGGCACTTGCCTGCTGGCTGGGCTGGGACGAAGGCTCCAGTCCCACGTCCGTGCCCAACGCAACGCCAGCATGTACCGCGTCTAGCAACATGTCTAGCCGCCGCCGTCGGTGCCTCGGTTCCGGAGCTCCGCCTCACAGCTGATCACCCTGCTGCCGCTGCTGAGAGAAAAAGAGATGGAGAGAGGGGGGAGAGAAAGAGATATCAAGAGAGGGAGAGAGAAAGAGAGAGGGAGAAAGGGAGGGTAGCAAGAGAGGGACAGAGAGAAAAGAGGGGGGATAGCAACAGGGAGAGAGAGAAAGAGAGAGGGAGAGAGGGGGAAGAGAAAGAGATAGCAAAAGAGGGAGAGAGAGAAAGAGAGGGAGAGAGGGGGGAGAGAAAGAGATAGCAAGAGAGGGAGAGAGAGAAAGAGAGAGGGAGAGAGGGGGGAGAGATAGAGATAGCAAGAGAGGGAGAGAGAGAAAGAGGGAGAGAGGGGGAGAGAAAGAGAGAAAGAGAGGGGGAGAGAGAGAGAAAGAGAGGGATAGAGGGGAGAGAGAAAGAGATAGTAAGAGAAGGAGAGAGAGGGAGAGAGGGGGAGAGAAAGAGAGAAAGCAAAAGAGAGAGAGAGAGAAAGAGAGAGAAAGAGAGGGAGAGAGAGGGGGGAGAGAGAAAGATAGAAAGACAGCAAGGGAGAGAGAGAAAGGGGGGAAGGAGAGTGAGGGAAATTGAGGGAGGGAAGGAGGGAGAGAGAAGGAGGGCAAAACAGAGAGGAAGGAAGGGAGAAACAAAGAGAGATGGAGAGAGAGGGGAAAGAAAGAGGAAGGAAGGGAGAGAGAGAAAGAGGGAGAGAGAGAAATAGAGCGAAAGGGAGGAAGAGAGATATTTTTTGTCCAAACTTCCCCCCCCCCCGCCACTCAATGTTCCCCAGGATTTTGTAAATGTGAATAATGTGCCGTGGCTCAAAAAAGGTTGGGAAACACTGGATTACAGGACTGCTAATGACCTTGCTATCCAACTATTGCTAATAAATGCCAAGCCGAATTGCAGTAGTTCACATCCATTTTCGGTAGATCAGAAACCTTGTTAGCTACAGATAGATATATTGTTCAGGCCACATTTGGATATCACAGCAGCAAGGTACAGTAGTTGGTACTGGAATTTTCCAGACTTAAACTTGCTGTGAGATTTCTGTTCCTGTACATTGGGATTTGGCTCCACTTTTACTCAGGATTTCATAATCTTCATGGCGATAATGACCTTTTTTCAGCTGCTTTTTGCCACAATACATATGAATGACATGGTATTAAATATTAGACATGGGGTGTGATGTTCTGCTGACTAGAAATTATGATCTCCCAATTTCTAGCCTGGTACCTTAACCACTACACCAGATTAGCGTTCAGTGATAGAAGTTAAAAGAGTTATACCATAAAATGATGGCAATTGTAACTTTCCAGAAACAGTCCCTTATTTAGCAATAAGCCTTACCTGGTATATAACTCACAAAAATGCACATGTAATATTTATTATGGAGAAGAATAAAGACTTTTTTACAGATTTGTACTATGTGGAGCAAAGAAGCCAACGTTTTATAAGCCTGTGTTCCAGAGCCTTTTCTTCTAATTTTCCAAAGCAATGCTTGGTGTAGTTTGAGTGGCCTTAAGTGCCGGCTGGACTATGATTCTGTAATGTTTCTGTCTAGCTGGGGAACCAGTGGTTGCCACCTCACCAAATGTAGTTTTTACATTTGCATTGTCAGTTATATTTATTGCAAGATAAAAGAGCCGAACAACATTTTCTATCATTTAAATGCTATCATGAATTAAGTAAGAAATGAATAAACTTTGCTGTAAACTATTGTTTCTAATGAATGTGAGAGAAGATAATGCTTAAATACCTTTAGTATGCTTTGGGTTGCTTCCAAAAGCCTTTAAAACATTTTTAATCTATGTAGTCAACAACAGGTGCATCATTACTGGCAAATGCTTCACCTTTGACTCTCATGGCATCACCATTGTCTGTAACCAGTCAGAATGTGACATCTACTCCATTGACTCCTTTTGGGATGCTGGGGAGTCTTGTTCCAGTGACTATGCCTTTTCAGTTTCCATTGGAGCTTCTTAGCTTTGGAACAGACACGGCTGGAGTGACAGCCACCTCGGGATCTACCTCAGCAGCTTTCCACCATAGTATAACTCAGAGTAAGTAAAAGTATTGTTGTTTTTTTACTATTTTTTCAGTAAATGTTTCTTTTATCAATGGCAAATTCTTTGAATTTTCTGCATTTGTTAGGAAATTGGTTTGTTGTTTATGCCTATAATTATTTCTCATTGTTCTCTTGGTGGCTTCATTGTCTCAGTTATGATGTGGCTATTAGAAGGTATTAGATGTCTTGGCTAGATGATTGGGTTGACTGCACAAGTGCATGGCTATTAGTATCCCAAAGGTGCTTTTTCACGAGGCGATTGGACTTCCTGGTTTTTCTTTGATGTTCAGTTTTTCAACCAAGAACCTTCTTCTGATTGGATGGTGAGGAATGGAAGGATTTAAAAAAAAAAATCTTGGAGGTTATTTATTTCTTTTTTAATTTTTTTAATTTTTTATTTCTTTATTAATTAAAAGCAAAATAAACAAGCCTTGTGTTTACAAATCTGCATATGGGTCTAAGACAATAGCATGGTTACAACAGGAAGAAAAAAAGAACAAAAAACAAACAACAAAAATACAAAAACATAGAAATGTTCACTTGATTAAAAATTAGAGAGAAAGCTCCCTTTCTCTCTTGGCTACCAAATTCTTATCTGTAACTTTTTCTCTTTTCAAAGAATATTTTGTCAGTTCTTCATATCGTTTAGCCCTGTTAAGGATTTATACTCTTTGCAGACAGCTGATCAGTTGCATTCTTTTAGCAGGTCTTTAAGGCCACCTGGAGGTTTATCTCAGTCCTCCGAGTCACCTGAGTGGTGAAATGGGTATGGAACTTTCTTGGAACTGTTGAAAGGACTATGTTATAGATTAGAGAGAGATGATGTTGTATCCTTCTCCCTCTGTTGTGAGAGGGCTGTTCAATTTTGACATAGATAGTCCCTTCTTTCAAACCAACAATCCTCTCTCTTCAAAATATGGACTTTGTTGTCTTCAAAAGACTGTCCTGTGTTTTAAATGCAGATGGACTGCTGAACCTAGTCCATATTCAACCTTTGTGCTAACAGACAATTTATCTTTGGAGCAAGCCTATAGTTAGGCATCACCAAGTCAGTTTCAGCTATTGCTGACTATATGGATAAATGCTCACTATCCTGACTACGGTACTTTTTAATAACTTTTACTTCTTCCAAACTCATTCTGTAATTTCTTTGATTCTATCTATACATCTTATCCATTGTTGTTGTTTTCTATTTACCTTGACATTGGCAATTTCCTTTCTAATATTTGCTTGAATTACTGCTTCAGCAGTAATTGGTATTATCTCTGACCAGTTCTGGCTAACTAGTAGCTGAAATGTTGAGTAATTGGGAGAACTGGCAAATATCCATCCCTGCCCCCATCCATTTGCTGCCTCCTCAGCTGAGCTGGGTCTCCTTTTGTTGCCCTGCACAAGAGAGCGGAGCTGGAAAGTAGATTAGTGGAGTGGACAGAGAATGGGGATTTTGAAGTATCTTTCCCCTGCCATGCCAACCATGTCAACCACGTTATGCTCACAGAACCAGTAGTAAAAAAAAATTGAATCCCACCAAGCATACTAGATTCTAGTTGCAAATCATTGCAACAGGGAAGGAAACAATCTTTATTGGTCCAGGAGCATTTGATGGATTCTTTTTTTTAAAGTAAACAACTGCCCTCAATCAAATCTATACTCCTTTAATAAACAAATGCTTTCCAACTATAGATTTGTTTGAAGTCATTCATTCATTCATCCATTCATTCAAATTTATCTACTTCTTTTTCTATGTATGTTCTCTCTTCAGTGTTTAGTTTTACAGCTGTGCATTAGGTGTGAAGTAAGTGAACACTACACTGCTGGAGGTGAGGGCCACTCCCATACTCCTGCCCTTCTGGAAGAGCCTTGTGTCCCTGATAATGCTACGTTGGGAGTGGTTGATGGGATATAAAGAAGATCCCTCCCCCCATGTTGCTCATCCTTTTAATTTTTAGATTCTTCTTTAATCCTCTTAATTTTAATAATTTTGAAATATTTTTTTACCTTTTTATTATATTGTAAGTTGATGAGAGTCACTGTAATGAAATATGTGGCCTATAAATTAAATAAATAAGTAAGCAAAAACTTATTTCCACTTGTAAATTCTTCAGATCGTATTTTGCTGGTATACCTATCCTAAGCTTAACTTGTAAATTCCAAATAAATCATAATCTTTTCTACAGTCTGTATCACACTGATGTGATGCTATTGCTTATTATTTTGCTTCCTGTACATAGTCGATTTAGTGCTTTAAATATATATTGGCATACATTACAGGGATTAGGAATGGATATTATTATATTGCCCAGTTCAAAATGTGTGATCCCAGCTTCCACCATTTCTCCAACTTTTGCTTTTCAGTTTCTGATTAATAGCACTGTGTCTTTTCTTGATATAGTACCTTCTGCTGAAGCTTTCCTTTTAAATTTGTCTCAATTGTCTTCATTTTCTTCTTTCATAGCATTTTAGTTAATGTAAATTAATGCATAACATTGATATATTTATTGGATATCTATAGTTTTAATAGATCTAACAATGTTTAATAGATGCTTAACAATGTCCTTTTTTTGAGTATTGTTGCCTTTATTGTTTGCCATGCAAACTTTTCCTTCATAGGTAGTCCTCAATTTACACCCACAGTTGAGCCCAAAATTGCTGTTACTAAGCAGGACAGTTGTTAAGTGAATTTGCCCCATTTTACAACTTTCCATAATTGGTTCTTGCCACAGTCAATCACTGCAGTGATTAAGTTAGTAACATGATTGTTAAGTGAAATTGGTTTCCCTGTTGACTTTGCTTGTCAGAAGGTCAATGAAGGCACCACATGACTGCAGCTCACTGCAATCCTCATAAATACCTGCCAATTGTCAAACATACAAAATTTAGTCTCATGTTGACAGCAATGACGCAACAGTCATGTGAAAAACAGTCATTACGTCACTTTTTTCCGTGCTGTTGTAACTTCAAATGGTCACTGAAAGAATGGTTGTAAGTCGAGGATTACCTGTATATGGAGTCATGCCCTGAACGAGTCATTCTATTCCATTTTCTGATAAAGGAGAATGTTTGTAGCTCAGAATTGAAATGGGTGGTGGGTGGTGATGGTGGTATAGTGTTTGGTGCGCTCTGAGCTGGTTGCTTTCTTTCAGTTATTTAATTATCCAAGTTAGGCAATACCCCAATCAAAGAACTGCCAAACAAGCTATCAGTAAACAGTCCAATCAACTGCTAACACCAATGATGTTACCTAGTCTGGGTAATGAAATGTCTGCTAGAAAACAACCAATCTCAGAGAGCACCTTAAGTATCCAGTATTGTAACTTCATTTCTACTTTGACAATTTCAAGGTTTTTGCAGAGAAGCACAGAAAACTATGACCATGTTAATTTTAAGATTATATCTGGGTTTTTTCCCGTCTTTTGTGTACCGTGTCAGATTTATTGAAGGGTTTACAGTCAGGAGCTCAGCATTCAGCAGCACTGTCTCATACGTCTCTGCCTGCTCATTTACAGCAAGCTTATTCAGGTAAGAAAATATATTTTTCCCATTTTTCTATAGAGAAACCAGCACGCACGCACACAGTACACTTTCTACAGTGATAAAAATGTCTTAAGACCAATTTTGACAAATGCAACAACTTTCTCAGAAGCATGGCAGGATTCCCTTTACTCAATGTGAATCTCTTAGAGATGTTCTAATTTGCAGGTCTAATTTGATTTGAACAGGAGATTGGATTCAGTTACATGAAATACAGTGTAGCCTTTGGTAATTGCCTGTTAAGTTCTAAGAAAAAACATTCTGTTGAAATATGATTAAAAAGGGTCAACGTTCAAGACTATTGAATGTTACTGCTTCTGTAATCAGATACTAGGATACTTTCTATGGGTTGGGGTTACATATTACATTAAGTCATGGTTTGTTGTTACCTTGATTCGTGAAACAAATCATAGGGGTCTAACTCAGTCATGAAGTAAGCACCAAACCATAATATACAGTGACAATGGCTAGTCAGTCTTATTTTTTCAGAGAATAAGACACACTGTTTCCCCCTAAAAAAGGGTGGAAATGGCGGTGCATCTTATACACTGAACACATCAATTTTTGTCCTCCAAAACCCTGCCCCACATGTCCTGTTTTTGCGATAAACAAGCCAGTTCTTGCGGAAAACGGGGTGTGCAGACGATTTGGGAGGCCTGCAAAGTGCTCCTGGGTATTAGAGAGGGCAAAAACGCAACATGTGAGGAGTTTGGGAGATGAAAAACAGGCCTGTTTTTTGCTAAAGTGGGCCTGTTTTTTGCAGAAACTGGGTGTGTAGAGGGTTTTGGAGGCCTCTAGAGTGATCCTGGGGGCTGGGGAGGGGAAAAAATAAGCAAAAACAAGTCCAGGGGTTTTTTTTTGTTGTTGTTTTGTTTTTGCCAAAACGAAGTTGCTTTTGCCCTCCTGGAGCCCATTATGACATGGAGCGTCTCCTGCAGCCGGGCCGGGCCAGTGTCTCAAGGCTGAGAGAAAGTTGTGCGTCTTCCTGAGCAACCTAGCCACCCCGAGTCTACGAAGAGGGGTGGCATACACATTTAATAAATAAAATAAAATAAACCTAGGTGCGTGCAGCACCAACAGGGGCCCAAAGAAGAAGCAAGTAGAGGAGCGTTTCTCTCCCACTCTGGAACACGGAGCAAGTCTCTATCCGCCACTGTCGCCCTTACCTTCTCAGGGCAGGTGAAGAATGACTGGGAGGGGAGGGGGAGGGACAGGGCCAACCAGTGGTGGGTTTAGCTGACAGGAAGCCACAGCAGGGGGACGAAAAAGCTTCATTTATCTAGTAACCTGAAATGACTCTTGATTTAAATCATATGGTACAAAGCACCCAAAGAAGAGGAAAGAACAACATTGGGGGGGGGGGGGGGGGGAGCCACAATCTTCACCTGTTTTGGGAACTGGTTCAAAAGGGAACACACACACACACACACGAGACAGAGACAGAGACAGAGAGGCAGAGATGAGAGATAGATGACAGAAAGAGAGAGAGAGGGAGAAAGAGAGAGATACAGAGGTCTTCAAACGTGGCAACTTTAAGACTTGTGGACTTCAACTCCCAGAATTGGCTGGCTGGAGAATTCTGGGAATAGTAAGTCCACAAGTCTTAAAGTTGCCCAGTTTGAGGACACCAGGATGAGAGAGGGAGGGAGGGAGAAAGAGAAATGTGAGACAGAGTTTCCCAGAGAAAAGAAAATATTGGGAGCCACAAAATCTTGGTAGGCGTGGCTGGGGAATCATGTGACTGGGCGGAAGTGGATGAGATGAGTTGGCCATGCTCACTCAGATTTTATGGCTCCCGTGTTTTCTGTGGGAAATGGGTCCAAATGGTTCTTTGAGTGTTTAAAGTTGCAGGCCTTTGGGCAAGTCCAAAAAGCAATGCTTTTTCAAATCCTATTGTCAACAAAGTTTCGAAACACAGCCCTAAAATAATATTAATTAACCAACATAAAACTCATACCTATTTATTTATTTTTGTCCCATCTTAAATCCTTCAGTTCTCTCTGTTCTTTAATACCTACTTGAAGGCACTGGGAGATTATTATATCCAATTATAAATCAGCACCCTGAGTTGGGTTAGCAATATGATTGAAGACTTTTCTAGGTGTTTGAACTCAACCAAGAAATAGTTGCTCTATTTTTAATCAAGGCTTTCAACCACATGGCTGTTTCTTTGAGAGGTAACACTGGCTTTGAGAGAGAGCAGGTCTGTGACCCAGAAATTCTCTTGGATTCAGTGTGTCAATTCCTTGGAAGAGTTTCACAATGGTAACTCATGATGTTGAACTTAGTTAAACTACTACAAAGAACTGTTAGTTGGAAGAGGGAAAGGCCTGGAAGGTCAGGAAGAAGAGATGCTAGGAAGGCAATGATCAGACAAAAGGGTCTTGAGCTCAAGTGAAGAAAGTAATGTGAGGGAAAAAATCCTCCCTAATTCTCACAGAGCTAGAGGGGAGGAGGAAGCAGATCAGATTTGCCAGATTTTTAAAACTACAGTAGTCCCTCGCTATACCGCGCTTCACCTACTGCGGCTTCACTTCATCGCGGGTTTCTGAGGAAGTCGATCGGCAGATTTAAACAGCCCGCCGAACTCGATCGGCAGGTTTAAAAAAAAAATATCTAAAATTGTAAATACTGTATTTAAATACTGTATCTAAAATAAATACTGTGTGGGAAGGGTTTATAAACACTTAAAACAATGAAAACTTACCAAACAATTACAATATAAATACTTAAATAAGTACTATCAGTCGATAAATTCCCCATCGTGGATTTCACCTATCGCGGCCAGGTCTGGAACGTAACACCAGCGATAGGTGAGGGACTACTGTACATCTGTTAATTTTTGAGCCTGGTCTATCACATAGAACGGACAGGCCCTCTAAAAATCACTATGAAGAAGGCAGCAACCTGCCTGTTAATGGAAATCAGAAACACATTGTAACTGTGCTGCAGTCTCTGGTTTATTCCTGTAACTTTCTGGGTATAATTTAATTAAGCTTTTTTATCCATAAAGTTTAATGTGGCTTGACATCAAGTTACTTCAAGGAATACTTCCTCCAGATAGAGTTGGCCTACATATAATATGTGCATTTTGGGGGAAATTGCTTGTGATTCTTTATTTTTATGAAGTTGTGCGCACTGCAGCTAGGAGAAGGTGTTTCTCTTTCATGACTTCACATTATGAAATAGGCTGCCCATGAAAGCTAGATTCACTTTAATATTAAAAAGTAAATTAAATTAACTGTTAAGATGATAGTATCATGGGATCTTTTAAATGTTTCTTCAATTTAGCTTGACTGTTGATTGATTGTGGGTATGCTTGTTTATTCTTCAGACATTTTTTAAAAAATCAATTATATTTATTTTCTATATTTTGTGTACCACCAAGGATCAGATGCTTGCAGTGATAGATAAATTTGTATATTATCATTTCTCTTTTATGAATTGCTTTCTCTTTTTCATCCTCAATTCTAGATGGCCAAAGCAAAGTGGATACTAAGTTACAGAGGAAAACCCAGTGATGTCCTGCTAAATAAGGGAATAAATGTGGTTCTACTTTGCTGATGGAGAATGACCAGTTGGGAAAGTGCTTACATGGACACAGAGCTGCTGTTTCTGTCAATGTTTACATATTCTGATCCTAAGCACTGTGGTGAGGACAAAAAAAAATACTTGATCAAAGAGAGAAGAAAAAGGAGGAAAGTGTTCTTATAAAATAATTCATAGTTTGATTTTGTTTTCGGGACAGTTCTCAAAGCCTTTTATCCCAATTGTCTCAGAAAGGGTTGGCCAAACAGGTTCAGTTGTCAAACCTACAGCAACCCAAACCTTTTCACAGGCTGATGTCTGATAAAGGAACTATGAAAGGAAAGTAGACATCTGTATCCACCATGCAAGTAAGGCCACCCACCCTATTCAGCCATGTGGAGGCATCAGGAAAGTCTAAAAGCTATAGCAGTTAGAAACATTCTCTGCAAGTTTGAATAAGGTGAAGTATAGGGGAGAAAAAGTGTTTTATATCAGCATAAAAGGAAGTACACATTTCTCTACCCAAAACCAAGGCTACTTGTTTGCTCTTTGAAGAGCCTGAAAATTATCCATAATTTGCTTTGGGTAATATTTTCCCTAAATACTGTAACTGGTCAGGACAGAGAATTTTCTATTTCAGATAAAAAAAATTAAAAATGGAGAGTGTTTTGTAATCACACACATTTCAGTGGAGCTTAAAATGTTGCTTTAAGTATCAAAATTTCAGATACAAGATTAGCATGAATTGGCTTTATCAGAGCATACCTTTGTTTTCAGTATCTTTGATGGAAGATTTATTTTATCACTTCTAGATTTGCTGAAACATTTCAGAGTTGCCTTATTTTTCATATACTGATAGAATGTAGAAATATTCCGTTTCTCTCCTTTGTGAAGATAGTTTTGGATTCTTCTTCCTCTTCTATAAGCTTTGAGAAGATATGTGCTGTATTGATTCCTTACAGCTTTTAAGAAAGACATTTTATCAGAACTGTTCAAAGCTCTCTCCAAAGAGTTTAGTTGAGGTGCCTTCTGTTCAGGCTTTAACATTCTTATTCCCAGTATATTTTAAATCTGCTAAGCTGGGAGATACTTGATTTGTTGTTGCTTGAACATACAACTCGTAGGCTGGCTTTGATTTTGAAACCATTATGTTAGAGTCTAGGAAAGAAATGTAGGAACTGCTTTGTATTGCACTCATTAATTAATACAGAAGAAATGTATTTCAAGATGTAATTCTGGGAGAAAAAGTCAAAACAATGTCACATTATATTGTAAACGTTTCAGTGGAGGTCAAATATAGAAATCATAGTTTCATCCCAAACTGAAGCCTTTTCTTTAATTTAAATGTAATATTTTATTTTTAGTAAGAGTTGTTTTTTTAAACATTCCTGGCGATATGGTCATCATCCAGCAGAAATATGTACATATACCTCCATGTTTTGCTGGAGGCTTATTTGATTCCAACTGTAATCTCTTGTGCTGCTCTAAAGGGAAACCATATTTTAAAAAGACAACTAGCTGTATCAACTATTGAGCAGCGTTAATTGCTTCAGTATGAAACTCAGTAATATTTATGGCTTCCTATAGAATTCTACTTCTTATGTGCATATAGTTTTACTGTTTGGTGGCCAAAATAATTCTTCTGCTGTTTTGTGACAGACATATATTTAATTATCAAGTTTACAAAGATACGTTATTTCATCTTACAAAGCCAGGTAGCTAATATTACTGATTCAGATTACTACTTATCATATTTGTAAAACGTGTATATTTAAATAATATATAATATAAACATAGTAACTGAATGTTGGATTGATCATATTAATTTTTTAAAAAAAACTTGCACAAAATACGAATTAAAAATAGTGTCGAAACAATCTTGATACAAGGTAAACAAAGGGCTTTTAAAAACATAACTATGATAGTTTTATAGAAGAAACTACTAAGTTCAGAATGTTTTTTTGCATTAGCAAAGCCTTCCTTTCTTCTCCCTTCAATATTAATTGCTTAATTTTATTATCTTGATTGATTTCATTTGAAAGGCAAGCAAAATATTCTCCATGAGCATATCCTACAAATAGCCAAATATACAGTTCTTACTGAGACTTACTGTTATAGAAGTTGTTTCCTTTTGGCAATTTAAAATCTGTGTATTTTAGCATGTACACACATGTGCACATATGAATTAAAAAATACATTTGGAAGAAAAGACTTAAAATAAAAATATATATTTGAAACAATGGTCTTAAAATATCATAAAAATGAAATCTCTTTTAAAAAGAGCATAAGACCCTGACATTCCATATTACATTATAAAAACTAAATATTAAGTAGTTAGTAACTTGCAGATTTAGTTTTCCCTTATGCACAATGATAAAAGGTGTAAAAGGTAAAACATTTTTAAATAGAGATTTACCTTTTTATTCCACACATTTTCCCTTTTAGAAATAATACACAGTATATAATATAATAGAATTAGGAGTTATATGTTTCTGATTATGTTTTTCCATAAATTTAAAACGAAGTATTTGGTAGCAGAAAACGGTTTATGTTAAAAGAGTGAAAATTTTCTCATAAAACCAAATAACACAAGTGGCTTTCTTGTTGCTCTTCAATATTTCTCATGTAGAATTTAATGAAAGCACATTAATTGATTTGAATTTATGTTTCTTATTAAGTGGCATACAGTTGGGGCCTCTTTGTTTTGCTAAATATCTGAAGAGAGTGCAGCTCTTTTCAGCTTAATAGCAAGCTTGGAGCAGGGGTCTCCAACCTTGGGAACTTTAAGCCTGGCGGACTTCAACTCCCAGAATTCTCCAGCAAATAGCTTTAGCAAAGCTGGCTGGAGAATTCTGGGAGTTGAAGTCCTCCAGGCTTAAGGTTCCCAAGGTTGGAGAGCTCTGATCTAGAGACATAATGCTGTGAAAGAAGTGATAGAACACAATTGCTTCTGATGTTCTCAGTAAAACAAGATTTTTATTATTAGAATAAATCTAAATGATAACTCCATGAGCTTCTCTTCAATATGGACATAAGGACATAAAGAAAAGAAGATAATCAGAACTGAAAAGAGCAGATAGAATATCAGTACCATTACAATAAGAAAGATATACTTCCTGCACAGCAATTTTTAATTTAGATATTTTTAACTGCCTAGTTTGTCTTAAAATGTATTTGGAGAGTTAAATAGCTCTTACATTAAATCTGTTCAGTATTCACAAGCAATAAAAGGTAAAGTTTTCATTTCTGAATTTAAATTATTTTGAGAGTTAGGGCTAAAATTGTGGCTAAAATTACACCGAGCCTCAAATATAAGCAATAATTTTGACATACAGGTTTTGAATTTCAGAATCATTTAAATTATGTGTTTCTAGTCCCAATGGGGACAGTTAGCAATTCCTTAGGTTACCTTGGATCTTTATGAAGTACGGAGAAAGGATATAAACAGTGAACAAAGAAAGAACTGTCTTAACAATGCAAATTTTCACCCCCAAGGAAATATCTGATGACTTAAAATCATTCCTTTTTCAGCCTTTTATGTTGCTTTGTCTCTAGCAAGACAGATGGGAATGTTGAGTCAAAATCTCAGGTGTGGGTGCTGTGGGTTTGACATCTGTTTCCATGAAATTAGGGTTTAATTTATTCAGTAGGCTATGAATGGGGCAGGTAATCATGGTATACTTCTTCAAACTCTTACCTAACTAATCTAACCTCCATTTAGCCTCTCCATTTGATCCAAAGCAGTTGATATTAGAATAATTCTCAAATCCAAAACTACCATCAGTTATATTGAATCATAGGTGATAGTTTGTTAGGACTCAGTTATTTACTATGTTTGCTGCTACATTCATTAAAATATTTTTGATTATATTTATAAATACATTTAAATCTAGTTTACACAGTGATTTTTAGAACTGCCCAGAAAAAAATTAGGATGTTAGTTTTATGGAATGTTGACAAATGATATAATTATTAGTCTTATTTTTGAACTTTTCAGAATAGTAGTGCAGGAAAAAAAATCATGTTAAATTTTGGAAAGTTTTTTTTTTACCTAACTACAGTAGTTACATAACTTGTTGGAAGTCACAGAACACTTTTTATTTTCCAAAATCTTAACACCAAGATTAGAGTAATAAATAAATATCATAAAATGTTTATGCAATTATAATTGTATGACCTTTAGATTTTTTTATATATCTACTTTAGTTCTATCTCTAAATGGAGTTACTCCTCCAACTTACTTGATTCAGGCTTTTGGTTAAGTGCCTTTTTGTTTTTGTTCCCTCTTAACCCCACAAAGTATATTCAGAGGTCCTAAGTGTTTGGAGATATTTGGAAAGTCCTTGATCCTGCCCAAATGACTTTATGTTGTTAAAATAACTTTACCCTTCTGTAATTCGTGTTCAGTATATGTAATGTTATAACTGCTGTTGCATAACTGTCATTCTTACATGCTTGTTTTTTGCACACAGCACTATTTTCCTTACGTTGAATCTGTTTTTTGTAATATTAATGTTTACTTCTGAAAATGAACTTTGGCACAATTTATAAACAGTGTATTTGAGCAACTGTAATGAAGTGGTTGATAGTACACTAAGCCATTTCCACTGGAGTTTCAGATTGTAACTTAAAATACCAGTCTAATAATCATAGTGTTAAACCAGCCATTCTAAAATTTGGCATTTTCCCCTGTGACAGAGAAAGAGCAGAATACTTCACATTAAAAATGTTATAAATAATTTATATTTGAATGGTTACATAATAGTAGACAATAAAATATTTTATATTTCTGTAATAAAAATATTTTCATATGGCCTCTGATGCCTGGAGAAGCCTATTGCTTCACCCTAGGAAGCTGCCTGCTGATGGTGACAGTGATTTAATCTTCTGAATTAAAATTTTTAGTTTTCCATGCACCAAATACAGTGAGAGCTTCTTTGCATTGCTTAGATACATTTTAAAAATGCTTTAAGTAAGAAATTGGCTAAATCAAAGAATATCAGTACTGTATACAGTACTTTTAGGCAAAAAAAATCACAGCAAAATTTCACTGTTTTTTTACCTAATCTGTTGCCAAAATCTGTGGCAAATGTGCGAATGCAACCCACTGATCAAAATAAGTAACCATACAATTTAAAATTTTTATTGTATTGGCAAAACTTTTAACTTTTTAAAACTACAATATATTATTACTAAGGTTCTACTGATATTTAAAACAAATGTAAGTTGCATTCTATTTCAAATCAATTCTGAATGGATGGTTGTATACTCAAATAATATTGAATACTGCTAAAAATGAAATAACTATCTTTTGTTAAGATAAAGCAATTGGTATGATTGAGGAATATAAAGTATTTTATGTAATCAGTTAACATGTTTCTAATTGCAATGACAGTTAAAAGAGGAGGCTGAATTTCCTGCAAGAGTCTAAAGAAACTTCCTTATAGCAAGGAAATTCTTACGAAAGGGATCAGTTGTCATGCTGAAGTTTATTGTAAACTATATATTTGGTTTTCAAAATTAAGTTTTTACAACTTTTAACCATTTGTTCCTATTTTTAAGAATTATTTTCTGAATGTATTTCTCAGGACACTATTGCTTAGGGTTTTTTAATATATCTTTTAACAATCTTTAGATGTTGAAGAAACTTGTGTTGACACTTGAAGAAATCACCTAGAATAATCCATTTAGATATTAATTTGATCTAGGCTTAAGCACCTGGAAAATGACTGGCAGAAGTGAATGCCTCCATAACAATTATTTCAGATACCAGAAATAATGTAGATCAGGATAAACTGCAATATGGAGAGCTGAGAAAGGAATACCTGGTGACCTAGAACAGGGGTGTCAATCTTGCAACTCACAAGCCAGATGTGTCACGTGCTGGCCACGTCCACCCCTGGTTTAGCAAAGGGAGGGAGTTGCAATATGTCACATGATGACATATCATCAAAAGTTTGACACTCCTGATCTAGAAGATTCTTCTGCCAGCCCTCTTGCAGATATCTAAATCTGAATCCATCCCAATATTTATATAATTAACAGTTTCTTTTAATTTAATTTTGTTCAGTCATGCCTGTCAGAAAACTAGGATTCTCATCAGTTTCATCTGGGGCAATTTTTGTTCAATGAAATATCTTTGTTCTATATAACAAACATATTTCTGGAGCTTTGTATCCCAATTATAATTCTTTAATCTTTGCAGTGCTCCTGAAACAATATAAGCAATGTATACTTTGTGTTATAAAACTTTGCCTTTTATTATACATTAGACATTTTAATTTGGTGTGGTAAAAGGGAAAATATTTGATTGTCGTCACATATTGGAATAGTTGAGAAAAGTTAGCTAATTTAAAAGTAAAGATTGTAGGTAAGGCTCTCAGACCTTAGAGATGGTTGATCTTTAGTACAATAGCATTTTATTTTCAGCATTGCCTTTCTCTGTAATGTTTTAATTTGACTTTAGCAGTCAGTAAAATTGCTTATTACAAAACTCCATATTTAGTATTAGAGATATTTCCCCCCGGCTATTGTTAGTATCTACCCAAAGAAACATGACAAAGCTTTTTGAATGTGTGTATTATGAAAATATTTTTGTAAAAGTGAAATTAAATTTTAAATAGCAGGAACATTTTCACCACAATGATACGGTTCTGAGAGACTAGGTTTTTAAAATCTGATGGGGATATCCTTTTACTGACTATAATAAAAAATGCAGATAAAGAACAATCTTCCATTTGAAATTAGTAAATCTATAAGTAGATAAATGTTTCACCTGTACAAAGAGAAGACAAATAGTTATTTAGATCTCCATTCAGATAGATCCTTCTTTAAAGAAGTGATCTGAATATCTTTCTTCTTTGGCACCTTTCAGCAGTGGATTGAAGAATCCAAAGAATTAAACATCATATTGTAGAAGCTGGTGCTCTTTTTTGCATGTATTGTCAGTCAAAAACATTTGCTTAAAATAAATTTTATTTAAATTGCTGAGCAGTGTTACATATTGCATCCATCATCAAACATGTTTTAATCATATTCCGTACTTAAGTATCACAATTTAAAATTAAAAACATGTTAGGATTTTCCAAGCTGTAAGATAAATTCTGCAATTGGACATTGATGTGTCATTCTAAAAAGAACATGCTTTTCATAAATTGAAATGCAGCTTTCAAGTTAAACAAATCTAAAAATTCTATTTTAGTATTTTTCTTCTGGTGGAAACAATATTTCTGAATTACTTTCTCAATATTCAGCAAAAAAGCGTAAAAAAATACCTGGTTAGCCATACAAAACAAAGAGACATCATTATTGACAAAATTGATCCACTGGTAGTCGTGGAACATGGTTATAGATACCCTAATGACTTATTTTAAAGTACCTATTTTTATCAAGTTAGTGGTGCTATAATTATCCATGTCTGGGAAACATATCTGAAGCAGTTATTCTATTCTGTGTATAGCTTGGCTCTATCTTTGAACCTGAGTATTTCTAAAATTAATGGAAGGTTTGAACCATGTGGGAAGAATATTTGTCTTCCTTGTGACATGTTTTCCGTGCAACAAATATGTAGCTGCTCTCAATAAGAGGGCTTGTATAATTATACACATTAGTTACTTGTGCCAACTGCTTTTTGGCTTACTTTTTACCAACCTGTGTTCTACCAACCTGAAAAATTTAAAACAATAATTGATCTTTTTCTCCTATTTCAATTATTCCAAACACAATATTTGAATTATTTTTTTCCATAATAATCTCAGGACCTGAAAGATTGTAACATAGTGTGTCTTAAAAGATGTATTGCACCAGCCATGAATTTTGTAAATAACCCTTTCATTCTCTTTTTTATAAATATCTGTTTTAAAGTATGTTAGGCTCTTTATCAGAAGACCTGATGCCTGCTTACTTTCCATGAAAAACTGGAATACAGAAAAGGGAAAGCTGCTGCCACAAAAAGCCTATGCCAATTCTGAATGTATATTCAGGTCCTTTACAGTTTCAAAATACAGTTAAATTAACTGGGAAACAAATGCTTTCCTCTTAGTATACTGTAGTTTATAATATCAGGGGCCTGAAAACTCAAATGGTGAATAGCATATATTTACTCCAAAAACTCATGGGTTGAGTTTTCTAGAAGAGTGGTTTTTTTCTTCAGTGGTTTTCCTGCTTCTATAATCCAGGAATTACTATTACTATTTCAATTTCACTTTTTCAAACAGGGTGTGGATTATTCTTTTGGCTGGAGACTTCATCTGAGAATCCATCTATAGTTAATTAGCAGATATTTGATCAGAAGTGATCAGTTTGAGTGTTCAAACTGAGAGTAGATGTGCCTGTCTTTAAATGTGGCAGGAGTTTCATGAGTGTTTTTCTTTTGTATGTGTCATGTGTCTGTGCTGTATTAAATAAAGAGGAATGTACATACACTTTGTGTGGTTGGTATATGTTATTATAAACTATTTTGCACATCTTAATTTGGTAATGTGCAAGATACTTAGAAAACAGACATGCTTATTTTTCAAAAATGTAATTCTACAGCAAAAATTAATATAATTTGTTATCTATAATAACCAAAACAAATTTGCAACTATAAAAAAATGAGCCACAGCCCATATGATGACTAATGAATTCACCATGGATATAGTGGGAAATAGGTAAGTGGTAACAAACAAATCTATGTCTTATAAGTTGTAATGATAGCCAAAAAGCTTTCTCACAACATCTCAAGAAAAAAATGAATATATTCTTTACTAGGAGTGCAGGGATAGATGAACTGGAAGATACAATGTTTATTCAGACTGAGATCCATTATAACTAAAAATAGTGTTCAGAGAGATTCTATGTGAAATTTCCATGTAAATTCTCACCAGTGTTCTGTACCTTGAGATTATATAATGAATTTCCTAATTTGAATATTCTGGGAGCAATGGAGCAATTATTTTCTATATATAATTTAGTATTTTCTTTCCTTTAAAAGGGATAAAACAAATGACTGTTTTTAAATAAACATTCCCTTATATATCTAGTGTTTTATAAGATTATCCTGTATTTAATAAATCACCTGATGTAATCAATGCTTCCTGAATTTATAAAGTAAGATACTGTAGTCATCAGATATCAAGATCCGAGGGCATGTTAAATAACTGAGTAAAATATTCTGAGGTCTTATCTTAAAACAAAATTTCTTTTTACCAACAATTTTCACAAGAATGTTTTAAAATGAGTGTACAGTGGTCCCTTGACTTTCGCAGGTCTGACAATCGCAGAAAGTCTATACCACGGGTTTTCAAAAAATATTATTAAAAAAATACTCCATGTTTTTTTTGCACACCAAGGGTTTTCTGGGGCCGCCCGATATACAATACTGTGCATTTTAACTCTCCTCCTCCGCCCCCACCTCAGCCTACCTGCTTCTTTAAATAAAAGCTCTGCTTCCACCCCAGCCTCCCAATCCCTCCCCTTTAATTCTCGGAGCATTGGTATGCTCCACTTGAAGCCGAGCTCTACTGCCGCCCGCTGCAGCAAGTGCAGCAAAGTCCCCAGCTTGCTGTCCCATTGCCCCTGTGGGTTCTGGGGATAAGTAAAACCAGGAATGGAGGAGAGAGGGGGAGGAAGGAAGGGAGCGTCTCTCCTTCACGGAAATTTGACTTTCGCAGGCGGTCTTGGAATGTATCCCCCACGAAAGTCAAAGGACCACTATTTGTTTTGAAAGAGCCATAATTTTAAATACAGCTAATCTACCCATTGGTTCACTCTCTTGTGACTCTCCATAGCTATTAACCAAATAAGTAACCTATTTTTAATAGGAAGACTTCCTAATGCCATCTCTATCTCATCTTCAGCCCATTCTAGAGGCAACCAAAGTTCACTTTAGCTGCTCCAAAGTATGTCTCATCTCCTTACTCCCTGTTGACCACTTGGAGCTTCTATGATCATTCCCTCTCTTCTCCAATTGCAGAGACTGCAGTCTCTTGCTATTTTGGCTTGAGCTGCAAGCAGCTCCATATTTTTGGCCTTACAGAGAGGTCAGCTTGCCCATTGCTTTATTAGAAGTACCAGTTACACAATGCATGGGCTCCATATTTCAATTTCCATTCTTCTCCTGGAAGAAGAAAATATCTGTTTCTTAAACAAAAGTTTAGCAGTCTCATTTAAAAAAAAATCTGAGAAAGTTACTGGCAGTTTGGACAATTTAGTTTGATAATAAATAACATTCCGTCGCCTTTTATTGCTGCTTGTGTAGCAAATAAGTGCATTATAGATTTAAAAATCTCTCTCACACACAGACACAGTCAAGATAGTTTAGGATACAAGAATGTCAGTCTTTAGCACAACTAGGCATTCCTCTGGCAAAAATTTGCATGCTGACTAGCATGACTTGACATTCCTCTGATGAGATTTGCATGCTGACCACTTATTTTATTTATTTATTTTGTCAAGTACGTATTCTTTATAAGTATAAGTACTTGGACATTCTTCACTTATCAATTAACCTCTTAACCATCTCCTGTGAAACATTGAAAAGGTTATTGCCTTAGCAACCTGGAAAATAATTTGATTATAAAGTGAAAATAATACAGTTGTTGAGGTTTCCATTACTTTTCCCAGATATTTTTCAATACATGGCACTCAGGGCACCCTGATTTCTGTTTATGTTGGTTCACCAAATGATCCACAGGTCAGTAAGATGTAGGAGATCTGTCAGTTGCCTGCAAGCTCAATTCTGTTCTACTAATTAGACCAATTTTTCAGATGGCATCTTCCAGATGACATACCCCTGGGGGGGGAAAAGCCATCATAATTCAGGGGACAGATGTAGGGAGGAGGAAGAAGAATTTTGTCAGTTTGCTCACATTGCACCATTCCCTGCAGCACCTACACTGTTAGGCAGACGATTTTTGGATTTTTGTGTGCCAAAAAAACCTCTATGTTGATTTAGCCATTTCACAGAGAATTAAACTTTTGGCGTCAATCTTGCACATCTATACCCAGAGTCACCCAATTCTGTTCTGTCATACATTACGGAGAGCAATTGGTATTTTTTTCCAGCTGGAAATGCTGCATTAGAGGAGAAAAAAAATCTAGAGGAGGCACTAATCCTATTCCTATATTAAATCTATAAAGAACCACCACTCGTGCATTGTGACTGAAGCACAGTAATGCTTGGCTGTGGGAGGTAACATAACTTGTATCACTACTTTTTTGCAGTCTTAACTGGAAGAATGAATTTAAACTCCTGCCTCTTTTATTGCTTTTTACTCTTTTACTATTAAATAATATGAATTATGGACAATACATAAATTTGTGGAGGGAGGGGACTCTACCAGGAAGTGGAAAATTTGATTGTAGTCATTTTTTCTCAATTACCTCACAGGATTGTCATGGAGAAAATAACTAGAATATTACATATATTTCTGAATTCAATTACCTATAAAATTAAATACATGTAAAGTACGCCAAATGTTGAAAAATTGGACAGAAGATAAATGTTCAAATTAGCAAATATGAGGACATTTCTAAAATGCATTTACAAATGAAACAAACATTTTATTATAATTTCTACTCATATGCAAATTGGTACCTGAACAAAATTGACAAGTTAATGTTTTGCCCTAATATCCACTGAAAGTGGAAGAAGCAGGTGGTTTGTTAGGAAGCTTCTGAATCCAGTTTCGCGGTGTACTGTGCATCGCGTAAATATCTGTGGCATGATTTCGGAAGACGTTTTAAGGCATAGAACTCTACTAGCCATGAATACTGTATTTAAGATGATCGGAAGGGGCGGAACCAATACACGAAGATTGTGATGTTAACTAGATGATTGGAAGAAGATGGCTTGTGCTAGCCCCAGTGGCCTAATGGATAAGGCATTGGCCTCCTAAGCCAGGGATTGTGGGTTCGAGTCCCATCTGGGGTGGTTTGTGAATTTTGATCGTCTTTTTTTTTTTCCTCTCTAAGAAGTTGCCGATCTACATTAAAATCTTGTTTCAGAATGCAAAAATACGGCGAAAATCATAGTGGCACCCAGAGAGAAACTAATGCTGGGGCTCGCTAAAAACAACGCTCTGTGAAGACTTCCTTCTATATATATGGTACACCATAAATTAAAAAATAATACATTTTGGCTAACAGGTGCACTCAATATAATTAACTAGGTGTAAAATGTATTTCGTCGGCCGTTTTAAGGGAATATTTTCCCTATTACCGAAAGTCTAGGAACAAAATAGTATATACAGTATGACTGAAATCTCGCTTTTAGGCATTTTAGGAACGACTTACACACACACAGGCAGATTCATCGAAAATTGGACTTGCAGAGTAAGTGGGTCACGGAAAGCTCTTCTAATGGGCCGACGCGAACTCTTTCAAGGACCAAATAAAGCAGGAAATTGCTTTGGGAAAAAAGGCTCAAAGCTTTGGATGTTTTCCTGCGCCTTTCAAATGGCTCTGAAATTCGTCGGTGTACAGTATTCTAATCATGTAACGCTTCCCACGATATCATTATTCCTGACTAATAGATGAGACGAAGCCCCGATACCCGAACGGATAGCAACTACGTCTGGAACAGAAGATTACAGTACATATCTGCCACATCTGAGGTGCTCGCGTCGCGCTCAGATACTGCGCTTTTGTTAAGGATGCTCCGAAACTGAAGGTGAAAAATAGCGCGCTTGCCATCCCTGTCCTACCGCACCCATTTGTGTGTACTCATTTTACGTGTTTATTGTTTTGCTTCTTTATATCCATTTATTTGTGCCATTTTTCACGTGTTTCCTTGCACTTGTTGACAAATAAAATAAATATTTTTTAAAAAAAACACGACCAGGACAGATCCGGTTGGTTTCGCGAGCTATCAGCCCTTTCCTTTTTGATTGGACGTTGGGTGAAAGAGGAACTCTGTGATTGGCTGGATATTACATTCCAACAGCGGAAGCAAAATGGCGTCTCTCGGGTCGCCGCTTCGCACTTTCCGTGGTTTGTTGAGGGAGCTGCGTTATGCTCTAGGAGGGAGCGACGTCTCTTACCGAAACAAGGCAGCGTATCGTTATCTGAAGGAAGCTTTCCGATGCCATCGGGTATGTATATTCCGGTGCTGATACTCGAAACCTGCCCGACCTTTGCGTTAATAACGGCTTGCTTCTTTTTGTCTTCGAATATGGCGTTTTTATCTGGGTTTTGGAAGTTGGGTTTTGGAGACTGGCGAAGCTGTGGCGATCCAAAAACTAGACACCTGGGTTTTTATGCAAATGTTAACTAAAATGATATTTTTGTACTGATTCATGATACTGTTAAAGTTAAATTATTACAGCGTACGATATCAAGGTTTTGTGAAAAGGTTTCAAGCCATTTCAAGACAAGACTTGCTACACGTTCTTTACTGCTCCCCCACCCCGTTGCGTTCGATGTGAATTTCAAGATATTAAACGCATTGTGTCTTTTGGATATATTGTAATACAGCAGGCTCTCCAAATTTGGCAATTTTTAAAATTATTTATTTTTAATTTTCATATTTGGACCGGGACTCACTGCTCACAGTCACTCATGCCCTCATCACCTCGAGGTTCGACTACTGTAATGCTCTCTACATGGGGCTACCTTTGAAAAGTGTTTGGAAACTTCAGATTGTGCAGAATGAAGCTGCGAGAGCAGTCATGGGCTTCCCCAGGTATGCCTATGTTACACCAACACTCTGCAGTCTGCATTGGTTGGCGATCAATTTCCGGTCACAATTCAAAGTGTTGGTTATGATCTTTAAAGCCCTTCATGGCATTGGACCAGAATATCTCCAAGACCGCCTTCTGCCGCACGAATCCCAGCGACCGATTAGGTCCCACAGAGTGGGCCTTCTCCGGGTCCCGTCAACTAAACAATGTCGGTTGGCGGGCCCCAGGGGAAGAGCCTTCTCTGTGGCGGCCCCGACTCTCTGGAACCAGCTCCCCCCAGAGATTAGAACTGCCCCTACCCTCCTTGCCTTTCGTAAACTCCTTAAAACCCACCTTTGTCGTCAGGCATGGGGGAACTGAGATATCTCCCCCGGGCCTATACAATTTATGTATGGTATGCTTGTATGTATGTCTGTTTAATAATGGGGTTTTAAAATATTTTAAATTGTAAATTATTAGATTTGTCATGAACTGTTTTTATTGTGTTGTGAGCCGCCCCGAGTCTACGGAAAGGGGCGGCATACAAATATAATAATAATAATAATAATAATAATAATAATACTTTTCACCCTTAACCCTCCCTTCCCTCAGTTTTTTCTTATTCATAGTCACAGCCAAGTCAGAGTTCTAGATAATTTCTTTTTTAGAATAGAATAGAATAGAATTTTATTGGCCAAGTGTGATTGGACACACAAGGAATTTGCCTTGGTGCAGATGCTCTCAGCGTCCATAAAAGAAAAAAATATATTTGTCAAGAATCAATAACAACACTTAATGATTGTCATAGGGCTCAAACAAGCAATGAAGAAACAATCAATAAAAATCTTTATGTCTTCATTGGCCTTATCCCTTTCCACCCATGCAAAATAAAGTTTCCATTTTTTCTTATCCTTTCAGCTTTTTCATCCCATGAACAGTTCAGTGAGATAATATGAGTTATTTCCATTTGTACGTGTTCAAATATATAATCGTTCCATTGTTTTAGTGTCCATTTACTTTTATCCTTCCATCCATATACTATAGTTGCATGAGCAGCTTTTATCATAGTCCTTAATACTTCTTGTTCTTCTGTCTTCATTCCTTGAGTTTCTTTAATACCTCCTTCTATTATGTCCCATCCTACCCGCAATTCATTTTTAACTATACCATTTATATTTTTCAGTATTAAAGTCCAGAACTTTTGAATCTCCTTACATTCCCACCAAAGACGTGTGTACCATCCCACTGCAGGACCACAATGCCAGCATTTAGGGCTTAGTCCTCCAATTATATATGCCAGCTGGGCAGGAGTTCTATACCATTTTAGATATATTTTCCTTTCCATTTCCTGAAATTTCTCTATTTTAATTTTTTATATCCCTCACATTATTCCTTCTATTCTTTCATCCGTTAAATTAAAATCCTTTCTCCATTTATTCTTAATTTGATCCTTATTCCAAATTTGGCAACTTTAAAGACTTGTGGACTTCAGCTTCCAGAATTCCTCATACAGCCTGAAAGCTGTCAGATTTGGAGACCCCTGTAATACAGAATGGCAGCTGAGGGCCATTTCAAATGGGATAAAAACTGCCCTGTAGGCAAAAGAGTTGCACTTGTGGAGTTCTGACATGTGGACCGTTACACAGCAAAAGAGTGGGAAAAGCTGTTGAGAAGGGCTTAGTTCAGGCTATTTGGAAGGATTTTTTTTAACCTTATGTGCCATCTTAGTCCCAGAGCTGCTTTTTCAAGAAGCAACTGCACTTTCTTTTTCTGGAAAGATGTCTGAAGAACAGCTTCAAAGAAAAAGCAGAAATCCAGTTGCCTCTTGAAAAATCACCATAACCTGGATGACAATCTGAGGTTAGTTGGGGGAAAGATCAGAAGCAATGTGAGAAAATATTATTTTACTGAAAGAGTAGTAGATGCTTGGAACAAACTTTCAGCAGATGTGGTTGATAAATCCACAGTAACTGAATTTAAATATGCCTGGGATATATCCATCTTAAGATAAAATACAGGAAATAGTATAAGAGCAGACTAGATGGACCATGAGGTCTTTTTCTGCCGTCAGTCTTCTATACTTCTATGACTTAAAATCTCCATAGACATGAAATTATAATGCAGAGCACATGGAAAAAGTCTATTTACAAGGTAGGATTGACTTATTCCTTAGGATAGGATTATATGAAAAAAATGAATAAAAATGTAAGAACATTACGTTTCAATTTTCTATGTGGAACAGTGATTCCCTTGAATATGCTATCATTGTGCTGCCACTGTAATAAATTCTTGCAACTTTATTGGACACATACATATTGCCTCAAGTTACTATAAGCTAAAATGTATTTATCTGAGTTGAAAATTAGATTCAATACCATTTCTTATGTCCTTTCTGTGATTCCAGGTAACCAGTGAAAAACTCTGCAAAGCCCAGCATGAGTTACATTTTCAGGCTGCTACTTATCTCTGTCTTCTGCACAGTAACCGGGAACACTTAATACTACATAAGGAATATCATGGCAAAGGAGAAAAATCAACAGACTTAGCGGCAGGACTTGCAGGATTTAAACTACCACAACAGCCTGGAGGAAAAGGATGGGAATCATAAATGTGGTTGAACTATTTCGTAAGATTTTTTGAGCTGTATTTTTTTCCAAAATGCTGTTTAAATAAAAATGCTTGTATGACATACAGACATTTTTAGCTTGATATAGTCTTTAGGTTTCATATTCAATATAATATATAGCATGTAGCATTAGTTCTGAACTTTTAGATTCCTTTCCAGGATTGTGACACTACACCACTTATTCATTAACTGTTCAGTCCGCTAGGTTCTGAAGTCACCATTTGCAACCTTATTTGCTGGCTTCCACCAAGCAAAGTCAATGGGGAGCTAATGATTCACTTAACAATGGCAATCATGCGCTTTGGAATGGCTTGTTGCTAAATTACATGTTCACATGACATTGCACTTTACAAACCACATTGCTTTACAACAGCAATTCCAGTCCCAATTGATGTTATTAACTGAAGTCTATATTTTAATAGGTGCAGTATTTTAACAACAAAAATCTTCCTATGGAATAGTATCACAGAAAAGATCAGATAACTTGAAGATAGTACCAGGATTCTCTGATTACCATTACTGACTTGCCACATTTTTATCACCCTAGCTGTATCACCATCTGATTTATTATTGAGAAAATCATTTACGGTGCCTTGGCAGATAAAATATACTGTATACCACTTGTTATGCAAACTAGCTTGAATAGATTGTGTATATTTAATATGTATAATGAAAAGTACATTGTGATTATTATATTTAAGAGAATTATTAAAGTCAATTTCATTTACAAAATACCTAACCTAGAATTCAAAAGATTTTCTGCAAACCATTTTTATCACAATCAATGTAACAGTGTCCATGCAGTTCAGGAAAACATTTCCAGTATTTAATTTTTCTGTGGAAGAAGACTAAAATTGCTCCTGTAATGATAGGCAACTTGGAACCCACTGAATATACTCTTTCCAACTCATTTTATACTGACACTAAACAAATTGTCACTAGTTGAATCATTTCAGAGCTATTTCTTTACCAGACCCCTCAATGCTTTCAACAATAGCAGAGCTTCTAACATACTACCTACACTGGAAAGTTCTTAAGAATATTCAGGGAGATATTCAAAGATCTATCTGTCTTGAAAATAGCCCATGTTAAACTATAGCATAATCAAACACCAAGGACTGACCACAAGAAATATTTTGTGACAATTTATATTATGTCAAAATATTTTATAAAATTTGCCACATTTCAATTCCACAGGAGTTACTCGTTCCAGATTTTGTGTGCATTCTGTAAATTAGTCCACTTGAGATACAATACTTTGCTTCAAAAAATTGTTGCCCTATGATGAACTGTTTTGACCGGTTAAAGGGCATGTTTTAGTAGGATATGGATTGGACAGCTCATAACTCCTTGGATTAATTATCAGCCTTGATAGCTTCAAGACAGGATTAGACAGATTCATGGATGCCAAGTGTATTGGTGGTTATTGAAATGGAGGTCCATGTGCCGCCTCTATGTTGGTTGAGGCAGGCAGGATTCCATCGAGTACTATTTGTTGGGGGTCAGGGGAAAGGGAGGGTCTTGCCTTCTCTTTCTGCTCAAGATCCCCATGGACAATTGGTGGGCCACTGTGTGACGCAGAATGCTGGACTCGATGGGCTTTGGCCTGATTCAGCATGGCTCTTCTTATGTTCTTATCCTTTAAGTGATATTTCTTTACCAGACTGCTTAATGCTTTCAACAATGACAGAGCTTCTAATGTACTGCCTTTACTGGAAAAGTTGTTTTATATTTATCCATGTATCTACCTTGAAAAAAACATGTTGAACTGTATAGCACATTCAAACATCAGCATAGGAAATGTTTTCTCATGTTTTAAGGCTCCCTGTACAAACCAAATTTGCATCTATTACTCACATCAATCTCCCTATAACTTGGTAATTTTTACATATCACCATCCAAAAGCTACTAGGTATTGACTGCTAGCTAAAGGCAATCGTATTTTTAACACAACTTCTTCGCATAACTGTTGTTATGTCTTTGGTTACCCAATTTTATAGCTACTTTATTTTTCTCACTTTGAAGATAGCTCAGAAGGTTTTGAATTTGTTTATAATTCCTCACCTTTCAACTTTGCAGTTTCAAATAACAGTGAGACATTGTCTGGTTTCATTATAGTTGTAAACATTTGTTTTTAATAGTATTTCAAGATGTCTAAATATTAAGATACAGTATTGACTATAATTGGACAAATTTGTAAATAAAATATCCAGCTTTATGTTTTCTGAAAACCTAATACATTACATTTACTTTATTAATGTAGAAAACTTGTGATTATGATGTCAATTTAAATAATTTAGTATTCAATGTAATGCAAATTGTAAATGATATCAGGTCACATTTAATCCAACTCAGTTTCTCAGTCAATGTGAAACTAGTACATGAATAATTAAGACTAACACAGGTACAGTTGCATTTAGATGCTAATTTTGTCTATGCAGAACGGAGAAAAAGTTGACTTACTTACTTACTTATTTGACTTCTATGTTGCCCAACCCCGAAGGACGTAGTCCTTAGAAAATAGCACTGTGGAAGGGAAATGCACTATCTTAGAAAGTGAAAATATCTTTTGAGCTGCAGAGCTCGAAAAGCAAAAAAATTCTGAATGTTAATTCATCAGTTGCAATATGCAAGTTAGCTGTGGATAAAACACTTTGTGTCTATTAGAATATGTATGAAGATTTAAAGAAAAAGTTTATTCTACTAAAATAATTTCAGAGACAATAAAGATGTTTCTGTCAGTGTAAGCTTTTAGAAATGATATTTAGAATTCTTAGTTTTTATTTTCCCTTCTATAATAGTTCTGTGACTTTGCTATCCAAACATTTAAATTCAATTATTTTTATGCTTTACTATATTTAACTAATATAAAATGAATGTTTAAATATTTTGCCTCTTCTATCAAATTGGAATCAGTTACATATTTTCCACAGAAATATAATTTTGAATAATATGAATAATCCCATTTTGTGGGATTCGTTCACTAATTGAGATCTACTTGTAAATTAATTATGAGTTAATTAATTATGAGTTCTGCTTCTCATTGCCTTTCATAATAATTCTCTTCCCAGTATGGTGTGTGTGTGTGTGTATTTCCTATATTCCTTCTCAGGACTACAATTAAGTCCAAAATTTCTGTTGCTAAGTGAGACATTCGTTAAATGATTTCTATTCCATTTACCTTTCTTGTCACAATTCTTAAATGAATCACTGCAGTTGTTAAGTTAGTAACATGGCTGTTAAGTGAATAAGACTTCCCCACTGACTTTGCTTGTCAGGTCACAAAGGTGGCAACATGATCCTGGGAACTGCTACTGTTAGATATAAGAAAATTTAAAAATAAAATTCTATATAGAAATTTATATAAATGTAGGAGATTTAATACTGCTTGGGCAGGGGGTTCATTTGGATGACCTACATGGTCCCTTTCAGCTCGAACTTGTTAAACATTAGTTGCTTTAAGATAGTTGGAGAAAATATGCTGACATACTCTTTTTGTTAATTAAAAAGGGGACCAATGAAAGAGACATGCTTTAATGCCAGGAGGCCAGGAAGAACATGAAAGGAGGATGCTGTATAGGGGAGTAGAGGATATTATAAAAGAGATTTATAAGTCATTAGATGAGGGCAGGATGCTGTATAGGAGTACAAGAAAAATATGTCAAAGAGATATTGTAAATCTCTGAGGCATCACGGAGCAGGTGTGATTCGTAACTGTCCAATAGGAGAGATTTGGGAGAGGCGTGGAGATAGAAACTATAAAATGTAAAACTATGGAAATCTAAAGTGTGGCTTTTGGCTCAAACCTCACTTTAAGGCAATGTTTCAATTATTTTCTCTTACCCACCCTACCCCCCGGAAGAAGTAAGCATTTTGTGCGCGTCCCCCCTCCCCAAACTCCTTGCGGGGACAATTGTTTGCAATATTCAGCACGTTTTTGCTGAAAAAACTCAAGCGGCTTATCAGAGTGATGTGTTTAAGTGACACCTTAATTTATTTAGCTTTATGCTGTCCGCTGCCAACATTTTTAGACATCGTAAACATACCAGTCTTTCCTCGTCTCCCACCGTAGTCACAGTGAGGCCAAACGCTACATACACTTCATCATATTTCCTCATCTTAGCTTTCAGAAGAGTTACATTTATTATCTCCGTCTGTCTTCTTTCTTTTCATCCGTTAAATATTTTTCCATGGTGTCTCTTAAGGGTTTGTGATATGCACTTCATATGTCCGACTCTGTGCTGCGTGCTATTGTTTGGTGCAAAAAAACCCCCCTCCCTGCAGCAAAAAAAGCATGTTCCCTGGGGTCACGCACCCCCCCCCGCATCATTCCCAGCCCCCCCTCCCGGGGATCCACCCCATTATTTGAAAAACTCTGCTTTAAGGTCAGACTGAATGGTCTACCGCACTTTGCAAACTGCTTTTATTATTATTTTCCAATAAATACTTTTTTTTTAATTGATCCAAGTTTCTTTGGTTATTTCTAACACTTTCATAAATATGAGTCAGCTGCCATGCATTTTAACTTTGATCAGTAACCACGTGGCTATTGCAACCGGGTCATATGAAAAATAAGTCCTTTTTTTTTAGTGTTGACATAACTTTGGTTATTAAATGAACTGTTGTCAATCGAGAACTACCTGTATATGCATCTGAAGTGAACTGTGACCTATGAAAACTTATTCAATAATCATTCAATAAATCTATAAGTTTCTATGGGGAACACAAGATTTTGGAATACCATGCTAACATTTCTCCTAGTTTCTGCTTATGTTTTCTCTTATGATAGATTTAGTAAATAGACGCACAAATGAAGTTATTTAGGAAGTATCACCAGAAGTTTTTTTTTACTTCCGACATAAACACATGAAAGGATCACATTGCGCCGCAATCCAAAAGGAAAAGAACTACGTCACAAAAAGTGACCACACCGAGCCACCAATCGGCTCCTACGCGAGTCTAAAGGAATAACGAATTCGCCCGGCCAATCAGCAAAGGCAGAAAGGCCGACGTCCCTGCCCTGATTCAGTTTCCAGGTTAGCCAATCAGAGGGAAATTAATAGTAAGTGGAGGCGGGAGACAAGCGCACGCGCACGGATGTCCGTTACTTCCAGGCAGCGCGCGTACGCCACTGGAAGCAAGCGTGGAGAGGTCGGGCGCGCGGCTGTAGTCGCGGTCGTGAGGTAACGCCGGGCGCGAGGCGGTTATCTGTCCCTTGTCGACAAGAACGGAAAGTGCGAGCGCCATTGGAGCTACCCCGAGCTCAGCGGCCCGAAAAAAAAAAGAAGCCCGCTTCCGCCTTAGGCGGCCTCTGAGGGAAACGACCGCCGCGTCAGGTTCGATTATCTTCTAGGCCGCTGTGGGCGGGGTTTATACGGATTTGGCCGGCCCACTCGGGCCCCGCGCATTTTCAGGATGTCGGCACAGGCTCAGATGCGCGCGATGCTGGATCAACTCATGGGCACCTCCCGTGACGGTAAGAGCTGCTACTTGCTAGTCAAGCTAGGGGAAGCCTCCCGGAGGCAGTGTGGGCGGGAAGACAGAAAAGGCCCCGAGTGATGATTGGCAGGGCTCATGTCTCGATTTTCTTTTCCTCACCCCATTGGGGGCGGGCCTCGGACAAGGGGGGGGAGGCTAGAGGCCGGGTTTGGGCGCTGAGATAACGGGAAGGGTCGGGTGCACGATTCGCTTCAGGAAACGGGAGAAAGAGTTGGGTTATTAGGTAACGGGAGGATTAATATCTCTGTTTCCAGGGCACTGTGAGTTTTTGACAAGGGTAAGCTTCATTACTATTCTTGCGAAAGGATCTGGTCTTCGTTACCACCGAAATGTGAAGTTGTGCCCATTCTATTGTTCGTCAGCAGACTTTACCTGATTAGAAGAAAGGCGCTCAGCTTGTTACTACAACTGCACACATATTTTGATACTGAAAATCTGACCCAAACCAGCATTTCAAATTAATTCTTATTCCTGATATTAAAATATTTCTGGTGGCTTATTTTAAACAGTGTAATTATATTTCTATAAATTATATTTCTATATATATGCATACAAACATACACACGTGTGTATGTTTTGATATATTTCTTGACAAATGAATTATCATTTTACAATAATTTGTTTTTTGAGGAGTTTGACAGAACATGTTGTGATGAACCATTTATTTCTGAACAGTATTTAAAGCATTTTCTCAATAAATACTAATTAAATAATTAATAATATTTTTAGTCCCTTTGTGAACACATTGTAAAGCAATGTAGTGGGGAAAAGAGAACTGTTGCATTAAATGTATGTATACAAAATAAGCTTAACATTTGTTTTGTCTATAGACTAATCTTAAGAAATTTCTTAAATATAAATCTGCTTACACAGATTAATGAGTTTTTCCCTTTTCCCCCAAACTTTTTTGAATGCATGGTAGATTGTTTTTCTATTTTATTTATTTTATTTATTTATTAGATTTGTATGCCGCCCCTCTCCGTAGACTCGGGGTGGCTAACAACAATAATAAGACAATATAAACAAATCTAATATTTAAGTTTAAGTTAAATTTAAAAACCCTAATTTAAGAAACCAATCAAACATACAGACATACCAAGCATAAATTTTATAAGCCTAGGGGGAAGGGGCCTGATGACAGAGGTGGGTTTTAAGGAGCTTACGAAAGGCAAGGAGGGTAGGGGCAACTCTGATCTCTGGAGGGAGTTGGTTCCAGAGGGTCGGGGCCGCCACAGAGAAGGCTCTTCCCCTGGGTCCCGTCAGACGGCATTGTTTAGTCGACGGGACCCGGAGAAGGCCAACTCTGTGGGACCTAACTGGTCACTGGGATTCGTGCGGCAGAAAGCAGTCCCAAAAATATTCTCCGTACTGAAGGAGCGGGTCCAGCAGTCACATGGGTTGCTCATGTCCAATCCGGTGGAACTGAGCCTAGTATTAAAAAAGCTTGCCGGATCCGCCCCTTCCCCAGAATTCGCTCAGTTCGCATATCCTGCGGTTGTATTGTGATAGCTCGTTCAACATTCTAACACCTTCCCTTCGATCCTTTCCTTCAAAAAGTAGTAAGATTTATTGTCTTTAATTATTTACTTGCACTAATTGCGCCAGCCGTTTTAAAGAAAAAAAGCGGCTAGGCTTTTTTCCTTGGGAGAAGTTGCGGTTTCGTTTTCCCCCGGCGGTTTTGCCGGTTACGATTCCTGCGGCCGCTTGTGGATTCTTCTAATCCTTTGGCCTGGAGGTCCTGGTGCAAGTATTTACCTATTGAATTATTGATTATTTATTGTATACAAAAATATTTAAGGGCTTAAAGAATACCTCCTGCGGAGTGAGACGCCTTCTAGTCTCCTGGACTTAGTCGATCGCTTCCCCTTTAAGAAATTTTACGGAGCGATTTTTGTCGGCGCGAAGGCCTTCGCGCCCTTTTTAAATCTAGGCCTCTCGTGTTGGCCCCCTGCCAGCCGTGTAGGCCTCAGTCCACCGCGTGGATCCCGGAGCGGGCCTTGGGGGTCCCAGGCTAAATTCTCCACCGGCTAAGCCTCCAACCAGAGTGCCTTGGTTTACTTAATTATAAAGTTTAGGGAGGCTGGCCCCGCTGGGTTTGGGGGCACGAACTCTGGGTTTGCCCAGATTGTCCTCAAGTTTCAGCAGCTTCGAGGCCTCGAAGCAGGATCCATTCCTCTTGGGAAGTCCTTGAAATTCTTCTCCTTATTATTCAGTTATTGGCTCAGCCTTGTCTTCTGTTAATTGTCAGACTATGGCTACTTTTCCCAAGAGAGGCACAACTAAAGGTCCCAGAGAGGCCAGGCCTACAGGCGATGAGATTACTAGTATCCCCCAGGCCTCTTCCTCCTCTTCTCCAGGGGCCCGCCCCTCGACCAAGGTCACCAGGGCCGAGAAGAGAAGGGACCTAGCCCTACAAAAAATCCATGACAAATCAGCAAAACGTTTGAAAGTGCAGGCCCAAGTAATCAGTAGTCAAGACCCCCCAGAGGCTTCTAGTCTGCCTCCTTCTGGGGTCCCTGTGTTATCTCTGGATGAGCCAAACCTAGACAGACCCCAACCTAACCTATGGGGCATAGGTCCAGAGGAACCAGATATTATTGAAGATTCCCCCCAGCCAGGATCCTCCCAGGCCTTTAGGGATTCTTCTGCCATTTCTGCTGACATTTCCAGTTTACCTCCTGAGTTCCAGTCTATTTTTGCTGTGTTGTCCAAAGCCATTGATGCCAAACTCTCCACCATCAATGAGCTTCCCTTACCTCTTCCTCCTTCTCGCTCCTCCCGCCCCTTGGGTTCTCCCCCAGCGGTCAGAGCTCCTATTCAGGATGATTCAGATTCCTCCCAGGATGAATATGAGGATATAGAGGATGATGAGGATGCCTTTCAAGGCCTATCAGATGATGAGGAATCCCAAATAAAGGTTCCTCCTCCTATTACTATTTTTCCTTCTCAATTATTCAAATCTCTCCTCCTCAAAGCTAGAATTTCTACGGGATTAGCGGCCCAGGAGAAACAAGCCTCCACTTCCACTGATCCCCCGGAGGAGAATTTACCTTACTTCACAGAGGAACAGGAGGATAACGAGGTAATTCCTATGCCTAAGTTGTTTAAAGATGCTTTACTCAAACAGTGGGAATTTCCAGCCTCTGGCCTTAATCCTTCCACCAAGGACAGAAAGTTGTACAAACTTTCCTCTTCCTATGAAGAGCTTCTATCCTTTCCCAAACCGGATGAACCTGTCAAGATTCTTCACTCGGCAGCGGCTGTGCCAGGCGAGGCGGAGGAAGTCCTCCGCCCAGAGGACAAGCGCATTGAGCAAATGCTCAAAAGAGGATTCACCGCTGATTCCTGGGCCACTAAAAGCTCTGCAGCGGCTTCCTTTTTCTCCAGAGCCATGCTGCTGTGGCTTCGCCAACTTCAACAGCATATTCCTCCCGATGACTTGAGAGGTCAACAAGACTTCAACAAGGTCTTTGCAGCTGCCCAGTACGTGGCTGATGCCACCTTGCAATCTACTAGATTCTCTGCTAAGTCTATTGCAGCTTCTACTACGGCAAGAAGACTCCTATGGATTCGCCCTTGGCAAGCGGGAGTTCGCCAAAAGTGGCAGTTATCCCAGGGTCCCTTAAAGCGCGACCTTCTCTTCGGTGATCTTCTGGATCCACTCCTCACGGAAACCACGGACAAGAAGAAAGTTTTGGGTCCAACCACAAAAAAGGCTACCAAAACGCAGTCCTTTCGTCGCCCAGGGCGCCAGCAAGATCAAGCGGTTTCCTACCAGAGATCTCCAGGTCAGTATTCCCCCCGCTTTCGTTCCCAAGGTAGGAACTCCAGGGGTAGAGGGTTTCGCTTCCAAAGGGGAGCTTCCTCTAACAGGGCTTCAAAAAAACCTAGATGGTAATCCTACCTCTATTCCCATAGGGGGTCGCCTAGCTCATTTCGCCTCTAATTGGCGTCTCACTTCCAAGGACCCTTGGGTCATTGACACTGTTCAAACAGGCCTTCTTTTAGAATTTATTTCTCCTCCCCCTAAACGTTTTATTTCCTGCCCTTCTCCCAGGTCATCCTCAGATTGTAACCGTATGGAGGAGGCCATTTCTCATCTATTGTCCATCAGAGCCATTCAACCGGTCCCTTCCGGTCAGAAGGGCCTAGGTTTTTACTCCATCCTATTTATGGTTCCAAAGTCCTCCGGAGGTTGGAGAGCTATTTTGGATTTAAAGAAACTAAATTTATTCATCAAATATAGGAAGTTTAAGATGCACTCCTTGTCTTCTATTTTGGCCGCCATTCACTCGGGAGATTTCATGGTCTCCTTAGACCTCACTGAGGCCTACCTTCACATTCCTATAGCCAAATGCCACAGAAAATTTTTACGTTTTTCCTTTCAAGGCAGGCATTTCCAGTATAGGGCGATGCCATTTGGCCTTTCCTCGGCCCCTCGGGTCTTTACAAAGCTCTTGGGGTCCCTGGCGGCCTATATCAGGGCGTTTCCCATCCACATTTTATGTTATCTTGATGATATTTTAATTCATGGGAACTCCCTAGAGAAAGTGAAAACAGACCTTTCTGTCACCATGTCAGTCCTTCAGGACCATGGATTTTCCATCAACTTTGATAAAAGCCACCTCCAACCCTCCACATCCATTTCTCACCTGGGATCCATTATTGATACAGATTCCTCCCAGGTTTTTCTCTCTCCCGAGAGAAAACTCAGTATAGTGGAGTTAATTTCTAGCATTTTATCAAATTCTTCAGTTTCCATAGTCACCCTATCTTCCCTATTGGGGAAGATGGTGTCATGCATAGGCATCATTCCCTGGGCTCGCCTTCATGCTAGGGAACTCCAGTGGCTCCTGTTACCTTTTCAGAGATCAGGGCACAGCAACTCAAATCGACGCATTGTCATCCCACTGAGTGTTCGCAGATCCTTCAAGTGGTGGAAGTCTCCGGCCATGGACAGAGGATCCCCGTTCAGGTGCCCGGATCAATTTGTCATCACCACAGATGCCAGTCTATCGGGATGGGGCGCCCACGCCCAGGGGATGATAGCCCAGGGCACGTGGTCCCCGGAGGAAGCTTCCAGGCCAATCAATTGGCTAGAGTTAAGAGCCGTTTCCCTGGCTCTGAAACATTTCTCTCCTCGCATTCCCAACCGGCACGTTCTCATTCTCACCGACAACATTGCCACGAAAAGCCACATTTGCAGACAGGGGGGCACGAGATCCAAGGCTCTCATGAGGGAGGCCCTCAAGCTGGGCCTTTGGGCGGAAAAACATCTCCAGTCGCTCCTAGCCGATCACATCTCGGGGAGTCTCAACGTCCAGGCGGATTGGCTATCCCGGGCAACGATAGACCCAGGAGAGTGGAACCTCCATCAAGACCTGTTCCATCAAATCACCCTCAGATTCGGCCTACCAATTCTGGATCTCTTCGCGACCAATGCGAACGCCCAACTCCCTCGCTTCTATTCCAGATTTCCATCCCCGGGAGCGGAAGCAATCAATGCCCTCCGGAGTCCATGGCCTCCAGGCCTACTCTACGCATTTCCTCCAATTCCAATCCTCCCGGACGTGATTCACAAGGTCCTCACCGAGAGGGCCCGAGTAATCCTAATCGCCCCTCACTGGCCCCGCCGGCCCTGGTTCGCGGATCTCCAACAGCTGTCCGTCCAGGACCCTTGGCGACTCCCCGTTTCGGGGGATATGCTGCGGCAGGGGGCCTCCTTCCATCCAGACCCGGAGTGGTTCCACCTCACCGCCTGGCTGTTATCAGGAGAGATTTAGAGCTGCGTGGTCATGACCCCGATTCAGTGGAGGTCATTTTAAAGGCCAGAAGGGGTTCGACCAATCGAATCTACGACCACACGTGGTCCAAGTTTCACCAGTGGTGTCTACAGGAAGGTCTCTCCCCTCTGTGCATCCCCATACACAGAATAATTTCCTTCCTTATGCAAGGCTTCCATAAAGGACTTTCCACCAGCACCCTCCGGCGTCATCTGGCAGCCATTTCATCTGTCCTAGGAGGTCCCCGCAGACAGCCTCTCCGATCCTTCCCTGAAGTTCAGGAATTCCTCAAGGGCATAGCCAACCTCAGACCTTCCAAGGTCCACAGGTACCCATCATGGGATTTGCCACGGGTTCTCCATTCCCTCACGCAGGCACCATACGAACCCCTAAAATCGGCGTCCCTCAGGTACCTATCCTTTAAGGTAGCTTTTCTGGTGGCTATTACCTCTGCTCGACGCATTTCGGAGCTGGCTGCCCTCTCAATCAGGCAGGACCTTTGCCAATTCCATCAGGACAAGGTAGTCTTGCGACTGGACCCCACCTTCTTACCCAAGGTCAGTTCCATGTTCCACAGATCTCAGGATATTGTCCTACCTTCCTTCTGCCTCCAACGAGACCATCCCTTGGCAATTAGATGGCACACCCTGGATCTCACCAGAGCGCTGAGAATCTATATCCAACGCACAGGACCCTTTCGGAGGTCAGAAGCACTTTTTGTAGCCTATCATCCCAGAGTCATGGGGGCCAAAGTGTCTTCAACAGTAATAGGCCGTTGGATCAGAGGGACTATATCTAAGGCCTATGAGTCGGCCTCCCTCTCAGTTCCAAGGAACATCACAGCGCATTCCACCAGGAGCGCAGCCACCTCGGCCGCTTGGGCGACTCAAGCCCCGTTGGAGGAGGTCTGCAAAGCAGCCACTTGGGCCTCGCCAAATTCCTTCATCAGGCACTACAAGATTGATTCTTACGCTTCAGCGGACGCTGCCTTCGGCAGAAGGGTACTCCAATCCGTTATCTCACACGATAGCAAGCTAATCCCACCCTAGGGACCATCTATTGGGTATGTCCCATGTGACTGCTGGACCCGCTCCTTCAGTACGGAGAATAGGCGTTGATTGCTTACCTGAACGCCTCTTCTCGTACGGTGAGCGGGTACAGCAGTCACTTCCCGCCCTTGTATGTGTCTTCTTTACCTTTCTATATCTTTCTTCCTCTAACAATGAGAGTTGAACACTACAGAGCTTCACAACTGAGCCTAGTCTATGGATTCGCGAATTCTGGGGAAGGGGCGGATCCGGCAAGCTTTTTTAATACTAGGCTCAGTTCCACCGGATTGGACATGAGCAACCCATGTGACTGCTGTACCCGCTCACCGTACGAGAAGAGGCGTTCAGGTAAGCAATCAACGCCTATTCTGGTCCAATATTTTGATTTACTATTACATTATAATCATTTTATCTGTGTGATTGTGTGCACACAACCACACAGATAAAATTATCATAATTTGTGATGTAAGTAAAGTACAGTAATCTGCACTATTGTGTTTTGCTTATAAGGTAATTGTTAAAATCCTTCATAGAAGGATGAAGTTGGGAAGATAGGAATCTGAATTATTCCAAAAAAAGCTACCATACTTTTGGGGGTATAAGATGCACTGCCCCTCCCTTCCAAAAAAGTGGGTTAAAATGTCTGTGCGTCTTATACAGAATGTTGCTGGAGCCCTGTCCATCTGCTACCCCCCACCGGCCGTTTTTTGCTTCTGGGCATTGAGTTTTTGGCCTCTCCATGCTCCGCTTATGGCCTGTTTCAGGCTGCGGGGATAGCTGCTGATCACTGCCTCCATGCATTGCATTTTTGCCCTCCACGCACTCCATTTTTGATCTCTGCATCTCGTGTTTTTGGCCCACTCCTGAGGGCGGAAATTGCCACAGCCGATCACCACCTCTGAATATTGCATTTACAGCCCCCACATGCCCTGTTTTCAGCCTCTACCTGTCCTGGTTTACTGCCTCAGTGCGTTGCATTTTCAGCTGGTTCCAGGTGACAGGTGGTATTCTGGGAGGCTGATCCAACTCTAATCAGCCTCTTGTGCTGAATCAGGCTGCAATAACATGCTGAAGCTGACCAGGCTGTTTATGGTTTGCTGCAAGGATGCTAGCCTGATGAATACCAATGGATGCTGGTAGACAGAGACAGAAATTTTTTTCTTGTTTTCCTCCTCAAAAACTAATGTGTGTCTTATATTCCATAGTGTCTTACATTCAGAAACATACAGTATTTTGTAAACAAGAGACAGATAATAAAAACCTTTAAAGGTGTGAAATCAATAGCTATCATGCCATTGACTGAAGGAAGTGGGAAGATGAGATCTAGGATTCAGACTTTGCGACTTTACATATTTAGAAAGATAGGACTTATAGATGGTAGTAGATGGAGAATTTCTAGTATGCATGGCTTCCTATTTATATCATTTGGGAATGTGGAATAATTAATATATCAGGTAGGAAACCATCTCTGCCTTTTTATTCTGATTGGTTTGTAGCATCTCCTGTATTCCAACACCAATATGAAGCAACTGGTACCTATTTTTTTGTACTCCCACTAACTAGATCAGGGTGTCAATGCCACACACATAATGAACCATGTAACCTAATGTGATAGAAATTGCGCAAGCATGTTGTTCAAGGTGAGTGAGTGGGTAAAGGGTCTTAGGAGCCTGCAGACAACTCTTGGGTGCTGGGGGATGGCAAAAATACCCCCATTTTTGTGAAAAATTGGCTTTTTTTGCCTTTTTTTTACAAAAGGAATTTTTGCCTTCCTCTAGTCCCCAAGAGCTGTCTGCAGGCTCCCCAGGCCCCTTCCCCACCCCATTTTTGCAAAAAATAAAAAAAATTTAAAACCCGGCAAAAATTGTCTGTTTTTCGCAAAAAGAGACATTTTTTGTCATTCCCCAGCACCCAGGAGCTCTCTACAAGTGGGAGCGGGGCTTCTGGATAGCAAAACAAATGACTGCACTCGGTGTATAAGACACGCTGACATTTCCACCCTCTTTTTGGGGAGGGGGGTGTTGCGTCTTATATTCCGAAAAATACAGTAGTTTTGCTTGGCTTGTTTTCATCATCCACAGTTGGGGAAACAGGATACGTGCCACTTCAGAATAGTATTTTTATTGGTATATGAATTCCCAGCAATTATTTGGCATTTTACCTATGATTGAATTAACTATTAATTATTTTGTGCATGATAATTTAAGCCCATGTGTGGTTATTTGCTACACTTGCTACTAATGTATCCCATCCCTTCCTCTTCCCAAAGGCCCTCCTTTTTCTCCAGGAAATATAAACTGTTCAGAGCCTCCTGAAGAATCAGTTGGGTTGCCTAGGGCTTCTACAAATGTCCTTCTAACTGTCCTTGCCAAGAAGGTTTCCCAATCAGCTAGAAATCAAATCAGGTTTTCTATCTTTTTTTTCTTTATATGATAATCATCTGGATAATTATAAAGCTTGGATGCTAGATTTTACTAAAACATTTCCAGTATTTTTAGTTTTCCATTCAGTAACCCATTGTTTACAGCTTACATGCACTAAACACAATTCTCTCCATCTGATAGACGGAGTAGAAGGAAGACTTCCAGATAGACAGTATTTTGCACTTCACAGAAGGATATTGTGAAATATTTGTTGGAAGAAATATCAATATAAGAAAAGGTTTTCCCCCTTTTTCTCTCCTTTGATAATTCCATGTGTAGTGTTTCATAAATCAAACCTCCTGACCACACATTCTGGTTCTTTCACCTGTTAGCAGTTCGGTGTCTGAGTGGTAGAAACAAGACTCCACTTGAACAATGAGTCCTGGCAGACGCCATGTTGCATATGGCAGTGTTTTTCAGCCAGTGTGCCGTGAGACATCGTCAGGTGTGCCACGAAGAAGGAAGCTTAGTTGAGGACGCAAAAAGTTGCAAGAACAGAAGCTGAGCTTCCTTCTTCGCGCCTTTCTTCTCTACGGCAGGTGAACTTTGGGGCCCAGCGGGAGGGCGGTGGGAGCAGGAGGGCGGCAGCAGCAGTGGCACCGGGCAGTAGCCGCGGGGCTATGGCTGTGAGTGGGAGCTCCAGGGTGGAGGCACTGGCAGCTGCAGCGCCCAGCCCAGCTGGAGCTTCCCTGGCAGCGGCAGCAAGTGAGCTTTGGGGCCCGGCGGGAGGGCAGCGGGAGCAGGGGGGTGCCAGCAGCAGTGGCACCGGGCATGGGCGTGGGGCTGGCACTGGCCCGCTGGCTGGGTTAGGACAGAGATGCCAGCTCCGTGCCCATGCCTAGCGCAGCACCAGCATGTACGGCGTCCAGCAACACATCCATCCACCGCCGTTGATGCCTCTGCCCTGGAGCTCCTGCTCGCAGCCGACTGCCCTGATGCCGCTGTTGCCAGCGTGCTGTACAAGAGAGAAAGTGAGAGAGAGAAAGAAAGAAAGCGAGAGAGAGAGAAAAAGAGAGTGGGAGAGAGAAGGAGAGAGAAAGAAAGCAAGAAAGAGAGAGAGAGAGAAGGAGAGGAAGGGAGAGAGAGAGACAGGAATGAGAGCAAAAAGGGGAGAAAAAAAGAGAAATGAGAAAATGATTGATGCAGATAGGAAAGAGAGAGAAGTGACTCTTGATTTAAAGCATATGATAAAAAGCACCCAAAGAATAAGAGAGAAAAACCCCAGCCCTCACCTGTTTTTGGAAAGAATAAGAGAGAGAGAAAACCCAGCCCTCACTTGTTTTTGGAAATGGTTCAAGAGTGTGTACACACACACACAAGGGGGGGGGAGAGGGGATGGAAAAAGAGAGGAGAGTGTTTTAGAGTGTCATTTTGTGTCATTTTGGTTGGTGGTGTGCCCCAGGATTTTGTAAATATAAAAAATGCCGCGGCTCAAAAAAGGTTGAAAATCACTGGCATATGGATCCTATTGAGAGGTGACCAATGCTGGCGAGGAAGGTCAAAACCTGGTACCTTTTGTGTAGGGTCATCCATATAATTGCCTGTATCTGGGTGTTCAGCAACCCATTTGACTTTTCATTGCGTATTGATGTCAAAGTTGTTAAACGTTGAACAACTGTCAGAGGGAGCTTCCTGGATTTAAGCCTGCCAATTGATAGATGAAGATCAGTGTGCACAGGAAGAAATGGGTTTCTCAAAATTTTGTTGTATCCCTTCACTAAGGCTTCCTGCCTTCATAGAGTTGGTAGTGCAATGTGGCTCAAAATGGGGAGCCACAAGTAAGAATAGATTTTATGCAACTACTATGATCCTCATTGAATCATTTAGTTTAGCATCAATCTTGCTAGTGTGGCAGCTATTAAGCCAAACACGAGTGCAGTATTCAGCTGTGGAGTAGACCAACACTAGTGCTGATGTACTGAGAGTAGAGGCTGAGGCTTCCCACCCTCCTTGTCTTCCGTAAACTACTTAAGACTTAAGATCTTTCCCCCAGGCTTATTATAATTTATGTTTGGTATGTATGTGCTGTTTGTTTTTTAAGTATCATAGGGTTTTTAGTTTTTTAATATTAGATTTGTACCATTATAATATTGTTTTTGTCGTTTTTGTGAGCCACCCCGAGTCTTCGGAGAGGGGCGGCATACAAATCTAATAAATTATTATTATTATTATTATTATTATTATTATTATTATTATTATTATTCCTCTTAATTTCTGGAATAAGTTGTTCCAGGTATTGATTTTAGTGGACATGTTCTCTAGGTGTTTCTTATAGAAGAGGCTCCAATCCAAAGTTATTCTGAGGTATTTGGGCTGAGGATCATAGGGAATAAGTTGTTATTCAGGTAGGCTTTGGGGTGGCATTGGTGAGTTTGTTATTGAGATGGAAACAGTGGACACTGTTTTGCTGACACTTGGTATGAATCTCGAGTGAGCAAAGAATTTTCCCAAAGATTTCAGATCCTCAGAGAGGAGGCAGTCCAAAATCTCCAAGTGTTTATCTTGCGCTGCAAGGGCTAGGTCATCTGCATATCCAAATCTTGTTGCTGGCATATCTGATATAAAGTTTGAACAGTGTGGATGCCAGTACAGAACCTTGTGGAAGGCCATTGTTGAGTCCAACATTGTCCCACAAAATGGTCTGAAAGGATCTATCGCTGAGGGAAATGGTATAAGGATTGAAGATGGTAAGACAGATATCTCAGATTTGCACATCAGAAAAAGCAGTTTTAAAAATCAATGTCAGGAATCTTCAGGGCCCTGAAATGAATAAGCTATATGACTTGGCTCAAAAGGCAGGACGAAGTGAGCTAGTATTCAAACCTTGGAATTAGCTTTAAAAGTGTAGGATTCCTAGGGAGAAGATATAGGAAGTCACCATGTGAGAATTAGTTCAAGTGTCAAAAGTTTTTTATGATTTAGACCTGTGAATCTTTTTTATTTTGTCAAGCATGTATTAGATAACAGATATAAGTATAAACACAACTATGAATACATGAAATTGATACAAATAAAAAGGAACATTAGGACAGGGACAGTAAACATGCTGGTGCGTTTATGCACGCCCCTTAAAGACCTCTTAGCAATGGGGTGAGGTCAACAGTAGACCCCCCAAAAAAGGATAAAGTTTTGGAGGTTTGGGGAAGAAACCAGAGTCAGGTGTAATTCCCAGCATTAATGATTCTGTTACTGAAGTCGTATTTTCTGCTATCAAGTTTGATGTGATTTGGCATAAGTTTGATTAATCAAATTCTCAAAAAAAATTAATTCTGAACCTTTTCTTTAACACAGCCCCCCTTTAAATACCTTTGGTGGCCCACAGCCTATGGGCATGGACCCCCAAAAATTAACTAAAGATTTAAATCATAAAATTTCTTCAGGGATCTCCTGTGATGACATTATGGCTCTCAGTGTTCCAGGGACCGCAGATTGAGTACTGATTTAGAACAACACAAACAACAGAAACTACTCATTAACATAAAATAGAGGTTCTGGAAGTCCTTTATTATTGAATCAGTATTTGTGTAGTTTCAAAGTTCATGTCAAATGAACTTTTTTTTGCTTTTACAAAATGTTTTCTTAGTATACAAGGTCAGCAAGTCCAACCCCTTGCCTAAGCAGCAATGCAAAAGCTGTAAATGCTTATGTCTAATAAAAAAAAATTCCTAAAAAAACCTGAGGGAAAAAACCCCAATTTACTATTTTTTAAAGCAAAAAAAAATTTACTTGAACAATTGAAGGAACAAGGCAGGCAGATTCAGTTGCTCTCCAAGGAGATCGATTGCACAGTTGCTTGCAAGGAGATGGATTGCAGGTTGCAATCCAGACAAAGCAAGGCAGGCATTGTAACCAGCGACTCAGGATTAAGTCCAAAGAGTAAAAGTAAGCCAGCTGAAGGCTGGGGGAGGGGGAGGGGGTGGTTAGCCAGGCTGCAAGCGCTTTAAATGGCTACGTCTAATAAAAAAAATCCTTTAAAAAACCCCAATTTACTATTGTCTAAAAGCCAAAAAAAGGTTACCCAATTAAATGAACAAGGAGGCCAGGTGAGGTATCAGCAAAACAAGTACCTATGCCCATGTGGCAAAGGGGAAAAACTTGGATGAGTCGAAAGAGATAAGTGGCAGGAAAAGTGTCCTTTTTTTAAAAAAAAGGAAAAGTGGTGCGGGGGCGATTGGACGGCAGCGGTGCAGGGACCAGATCAGTTCGGGGGCATGGCCGGCCAGCCATTGCTCCTGGTGTGGCGAGCAACCAGCAACAGCTCCTTGCCTGAACCAGGAGCATTTCACCCATCTCAAACCTAAATATTTAAGAAAGTAAAAGTGAGTTTTGGATTTCTTAGCAGAATATGTGTGCACAATTATTGGGCAACTATTAGTTTGCAGCATTATTATGAAACTAAATGAATGTTTGCTCATCTCACTCATTAATTTTCATCTGTTAAAAAGAATAATAAATACCGTAACTCAAAATTTACAAATAAACATTTCTGAAATTTAAAAAACAATATACCCACCCTCATTTCTTGATCTGTTTTATTATTTTTTTGTGCAGCAGCAACCACAGCCTTCCAGACACTGTTCAAAGGGGTGTACTTTTTTCTTTCACTGTAAGTCTCCCGTTTAAGAAGGGCCCACAAGTTCTCAATAAGGTTTAGGTCAGGTGAGGAAGGGGGCACGCCATTATTCTTTCATCTTAAAGCCTTTACTAGCTACCATGCAGTGCAGAACTTCGATGCATGTGATGGAGTATTGTCCTGCATAAAAGTCATAGTCTTCTTGAAAGATGCAGACTTTTTCCTGTACCACTGTGTGAAGAAAGTATCTTCTAAAAACTGGTTTTGGGAGTTGATTTTGAGTCCATCTTCAACCCAGAAAGCTCCAACTAGCTCATCTTTAATAATACCAGCTCATACCAGTACCACATCTTCAACCTGCTTGTGTCTTGCTCAAAGTGGAGCTCTGTGCCTGTTAGTGATCCAGCCACAGGCCCACGCAAGTAGTCTGTCAAGAGTCTCTCTCATCAGTCCATAAAACCTTTATAAAATCTGTCTTCAGATATTTCTTGGCTTAGTCTTGGCTTTTTAACTTATATGTCTTATTCAGTCATGGTCAAGATTCAGCCTTCCTTACCTTGGACAATGTATCTGAGCACTGAGCACCTTGTACTTCTGGGCACTCCAGGTAGGTTGCAGTTCTGGAATATGACAGTAGCTTCATATTTGATTCTTCTCAATCTTTGGCAGTTAGTGTGTGTGTGTGTGTGTGTGTGTGTGTGTGAGGGTATTCCGCTTGTATGCGCACACAAGAGGGAGGGAGAAAAAGAGATAGAAATGAGAAAATAGTGAGGGGAGAGAATGAGAGAGGGGGAAAAGAAAAACAAATGAGAGAGAAAGGGAGAGGGAGAGAGAAATGAGAGAAGTGGACAGAAAGAGAAAGGGAAATGAGAAGGGGAGGGAGAGAAAGGGGGAAGAAAAAAAACAAATGAGAGAGAGAATGAGAGAAAAGGAGAAAGAGAAAAGAAATGACGGAGAGAATGAGAGAGGAAAAAAACAATTGAGAGCAAGAAGAGTGAGAGGGAGCAGGAGGGAGAGAATGACAGCTGAAAAGGGAAAGGAAAGAAAAGGAAAGAAAAAGAAAAAAAATTGAGAAGGAGAGAGAGAAATGAGAGTAAAGATGAGAGAGAGAGATGAGAAAATGATGGGAGAAAAAGAAACAAAAGAGAAGGGAGAGGGAGGGAGAAATGTGAGAGAAGGGGGTGAGAAAAGAAAGAGGAGATAGGGAGCGGGGGAAAAGAACAGAAATGGAGGAGAGAGAGAGAGAGATTTCTCACAGAAAACACTGGGAGCCACAAAACCTGTGTAGGTGTGGTTGGGGTCATGTGAGTGGGTTGGGGTGCCCTTGAGTTGGCCATGCCCACCCAGATTTTGTGGCTCCCAGTGTTTTCTGTGGGAAATGGGTCCAAATAGCTCTTGACTGTTTAAGGTTGCCAATCCCTGCACTAAGTATTCAGTTTTCTCACCTAATTTTGCGCGCAGTGTATATAACTCTCTCATAGATGAATGCTTAAAGAGCTATAGGCAGAGATACATTGAGTTACGAAACAGAACCTATAAGTATCCATACATTGCTGAAATAGAAATACAACCATACAACCCCAGAGTAAATGACAATTGTAGTTCAACTATACCTGGAAAGCAATGGTTTTTCTCCACCTTTTTTTAAATAGAAGTGCTGCTCATCAAGCTATCCATATTCTTGTGTTATTTCATTAGCTCAGATTATTATAATGGTGTGAATTAAGATTTGGACTCATGCAGATAAACTGTCATAAATACTGTACATTACTGCTTCTTTTTATGACATTGTATCAAGTGACTATAAAACTATGTAGATGGTTTATGATGTTGCTAAAAACTGTAGAAATAACAATCCCACCAAATTGGTCAGTATCTCTTTTAGTGAGTTGTGCTCCAGAATCACATTCCTCCCTTCCAGACAAAAACCACACTAAAATTACTGTAAGTAAAAGTTGACAAAAAAACTCACCATGCAAGGAGAATGTGCTTAGGAATGGTTACATAGTAAATGCAAATATAATTTCTATATTTGTACAACAAAGTTGACAGACAAATATAATGGTTGGAACCATTGTAGTGATTCTTTCTTAAAAGGTTTACTAAAATCAACTGCTGCATATAATGAGGATTTTCTGTAGAAAACATAATTTACCAAATTGTGGCTCGGAGAAAACTGTCCAGTTTTACCAAATAAAGAAAAGAGAAATTATTTGTGTTGAAAGCAGTTGAAATACTGCGTTTTAAATGCAGTATTGATACGATCAATTACCCAGAACAAACATTATGAGTGATTATTTATTTAATGTTAGAGGACAGGTCTTGTCCTAGATTGGTAACTGGCTAAATTGTAGGAAGCAAAGGGTGGCAATAAATGGACAATTCTTTGGATGGAAAGAAGTAAGAAGTGGTGTACCCCAAGGTTCAGTTTTGGGACCTTTACTTTTTAATTTATTCATTAATGATCTGGATGTAGAAGTAAATAGTGAGGTAGCAAAGTTTGCTGACGACATTAAATTGTTCCGGGTAGTGAAAGAAACTGATTGTCGGAAGCTCCAGAAGGATCTCTCGAAATTGAGTGATTGGGCAACAAAGTGGCAAATGCATTTTAACCTAAACAAGTGCAAAGTTATGCACATTGGGGCAAAGAACCCCAATTATACCTACCAACTGATGGGGACAAAACATTCCAAGACAACCCAAGAAAGGGATCTTGGGGTTTTGGTGGACAGCTCAATGAAGATGTCAACCCAGTGCGCAGCAACAGTAAAAAAAGCAAATTCCATGCTTGGCATGATTAGGAAGGGAATTGAAAATAGGTCAGCAAGTGTTGTATTGCCTCTGTACAAATCGATGGTGAGATCACACTTGGAATACTGTGTACAGTTCTGGACACCGCACCTCAAGAAGGATATAATGGAACTGGAAAAGGTGCAAAAAAGGGCAACAAGAATGATAAAGGAAATGGAGCACCTCCCTTATGATACCAGGTTACAACGACTTGGTCTCTTCAGCCTTTAAAGATAGCGTTTAAGGGGTGACTTGATCGAAGTGTATAAAATCATGCATGGGATAGAAAAGGTGGATAGAGAAAAAATATTTTCTCTATCACACAATACTAGGATAAAGGGGCACTCCCTAAAGCTCATAGGTAAGAAAGTGAGGACAAATCAAGGGAAATATTTCTTCACCCAGAGGGTCGTTGGTTTATGGAATTCACTTCCAGAAGAGGTCGTGACAGCTGTCAGCCTTGATAGCTTCAAGGCAGGATTAGACAGATTCATGGATGCCAAGCATATAGGTGGTTATTGAAACGGATGTCCAAGTGCTGCCTCTATGTTGGTTGAGGCAGGCAGGATTCCCTTGAGTACCATTTGTTAGGGGTCAAGGGAAAGGGAGGGTCTTGCCTTCTCTTTCTGCTCAAGATCCCCATGGATAATTGGTGAGCCACTGTGTGACACAGAATGCTGGACTCGATGGGCTTTGGCCTGATTCAGCATGGCTCTTCTTATGTTCTTAATAATAGTTTAGCATAGTTTTGTAATAAATATTCAAAGTGGCTAAACAAGTTTTAATATCTGCATAAGTACCAAATGCCACGTATAATCTTTCCACTACATGAATAGACTAATTCTACCTATTTGTTATTCTGTACGCAGTGATGCATACACAATTATATGAACAAAAAAATGTTCTTGTTCATCAGATATAAAAAGTCACCACCTGTGTAATCGGTTATTTCTTTTTAAACAATTGGTGCTTTTTTCTGAAATATTTTATGCCCTATTTTGAAACATAGTTTCTGCTAAAGTAGGGATTTGAGAGATTTGTATAATTGGTTTTGCAAGTAATCATTTAAGTGTAGTTCCAAGAAGAATTAAAGTCTATTTGATTAACACACACAGAGAGAGCAAGAGTCATATTTGCTTTTTCCATGGTAGGGGAAGCAGTAATCTGGACAGTTATCAAAAAATGAAAACTTTCTTGGGTTTTATAGATTATTTCTGTTCCACAAATAGAGAAACCTCAATCTATAATTATTGAAATAGCTAAGTGTGGACATGCATGTGGTCTTTATAGACACCCTTCTTACACTATCTGTAATAGGTATACCAGATTAAAATATTATAGTGTAATACCATGTTTTCCCAAAAATAAGACACTGTCTTATATATTTTTTTGAACCCAAAATAAGCACTTGGCCTTATTTTGGAGGTCTTACATACCAGTATGAAGCAGGGCGTGAGTGGCCCCTTGTGCCAGCTTCACGAAGGGTTACAGCAGGCCAGCCCACCATTCAGGAAACAGCTGTTTCACAGATGCTGCTCAGGCCGCCACCTCCAGCGAGCATAACCACTTTTGCAGCCAATTGCAGCTGCAATTGGCTGCAAAAAAGCTGGAGGCCAAGCAATGCATCCTACACATTTCACACCCTCCTTACCTAACAGTGACAGTCATAGTAGGCAGTTCCACCCACAGAACAGCTTCCTTATGGGTACCATTCAGGTGGCCGTCTCCAGCAAGCACAGCCATTTTTCTAGCCAGATGTGGCTGCAAAAGAAGCCGGAGGTCGAGCAATGCACTCTACACGCCTCGCACCCTCCTTACCTAACAGTGACAGTCACAGCAGGCAGTTCCGTCCACAGAACAGGTGCCTCATAGGTGCTGTTCAGGCCACCACCTCCAGCAAGCATGGATGCTTTTGCCATCGATTGTGGACACAAAAGCAGCAGGAGACCAAGCAATGCACACCTTGCACTGTCTTCTGAATGGTACTGTAGCAGAAGCTATCCACAATTTTATTTTAACATTATTTTGTCCCAACCCACATGGATAAAGGTAAAAAAAATGTGGATAGCTGTTGCTACAGTACCCTTTGGAAGGCCAACGCAAAGTGGGAGTATCCTGCTGCAGAAATGGCAGTGCCCATGGAGTAGTTTTGGGGAGAAGGCAAATGGGACCCCCCCCCCCCCCTTTTGGCTCTCCAAGGATCTTTCCAAGAACCAAGTGGCAGAACTCAAGCAGAGAAATGTCCTGCAGGCTTACAGGAGAAAAGTTGATGCTAAGAGGAGCCAGGGCGAGAGAAAAGTCCAGTGCCACCCCAACGCTCTTCTTTCCTTGGAAGTAGAGTTTTGGGAAGGGGAAATGGTGCTTCCAGCCATGGTGGATATGTCAGTATGTATATAAAAAGCACAGAATGAGGGAGCCAGCAGCCGCAGATTAAGGAGCTTTGTAGAATGTTATGCCTACACACAAAGTTTGGCGAGGGAGGGGGAACAGATACTTCCCTTTCTCGTCATTGTTTTCCTTGGAAATATTTGAGAATCAGACCAGAGGAAAGAGCCATGCAAGGAGATGCTGCCACCTGCAGAGACACAGGCAAACAGTGAAGTTCATTATACTTATAGTAAGTGAAATTAATAGAAAATAATAATTTATATGAAACCAATTATCAAATTGAGAAAGTTAAACATACCATATTTTTGAGGTACAAGACGCACCAGACTAAGACGCACCTAAATTTACAGGAGGAAAACAAGAAAAAATAGTTTTTAGCCTTTGTGAATTTTGTTTTCGCCCTTTCCAACTCCCAGAAACACTCTGCAGGACTCCACACGTTTCGTTTTCCCCAAAAATGGCCCGGTTTTGGACTCCCAAGCCCTCCGTGAGTTATGGTTTTGCCCTCCTAGCCCCCCAGAAGCACTCTGCAGATCTCCACACGGTCCATTTTTGCGAAAAACGGACCTGGTTTTTTTGGCATGTCGCATTTTCGCCTTCCTAGGTCCTCAGAAGCGCTCTGCAGTGCTTTGCACATCCCATTTTCACCAAAAACATGCCCCTTTTTGGCCTGCATAATGCTCCTGGTAGTCGTGGAAGGGAAAAACGCAATATGTGGAGGAATTGGGAGCTCAAAAACACACCCGTTTTTCCAAAATGAGGACATGCTTTGTTCTTCTGTGGGGAGGGGCAGGGACGGTGAAAATGCAATGCATGGAGGGCTTGGGAGCCCAAAATTAGGCTGTGCGAAGGGCTGCAGAGTGCTTCTGGGGACCTGTGAGGGCAAAAACGTGACACATGTTTATACTCCAAAAATTATGGTATATCTTGTACTCCGAAAAATACAGTATATCTTTATGTATTCAAATAGTTGAATGCTTACAACAATAGAATGTTACCTGAAAAAATATGCACACTTTTAGTTTATTTTTCTAGAAAATATGTAGTTAAATGTATAAATGTATGTATTGTAGGCAGATTTACTATTTACTTATATGTATTGGTAATAAACATGAAATTGGATGAGTATTTCCAGATTCCTCTAAATTATCATTTGGTGGAAAACACATGCTTTAGGCAGCTAATTGTTATTATCATGAAATTATGTTGTAAAATAAAAAGTAATATAGGAATTGACTTCATAGGATTTTTAAAAATGAGATGCAAGTAGTATATACAGTAGTTGCTTCCATATTTATGAAGTAATGAAATATGGTTTGGGCCAGACATTACTTTTTAAAGAAACTTACAGTTTCTGAAGAACACTAAATTTGTTCATATACATTCATTGTGACAATTGTAAGAATTGTCAACAGAATATACAACAATAAAAAGAAAATGTTAATTCTCATTTCTCTTTCAGTTACCATTGTTATTCAATATTGATGAATAATTCTCTTTTTCAAAATTTGTATTTTAAAATGTTTAAAAATTGATAATCCATGCAAGTATATTTTAATATTGATTTTGCATTTTGAGATAGGTTTTATCTGGAAACAAATGGGTTTTTAAAATGAAAAGCGTTTTAAACAAGGCTGGAAATACATTTGAAATTCTAGGTACTGGGATAACATTTTTAAGCAGATTCCTAGGTTGTTTAAAGTGGAACATAAACAGGACATTGGGGCCTAGTAATCAGAATATTTTCCAGCTATAATTTAGGTAACTTTTCCTAACAAAATCTCCCTTGACTCATTGCTATCAGGCACAAATACTTCAGGTTTCCAATTACTCTTTACCTTCACAATGTATTTCTAGACACTGTAATTAAAATGCTGGCAGAGTTTATTATATACAAACTGAACAATATAGCCCCTTGTTTTATTTATAAAGGTTCAATGTATCTATGCCTGCCTACTTCATTCTGCAAGGGAGTGTCAGAAAGGCCCCGCATTCGCCGAGCCGTGAGTTATTGCTAACTTTTCAGATGTGTTAATGTGGAACCAACAATTTGTGTCTTTAAAAAGAGAGGAAAACTGGTGGGAAAATATCCCAGTTCCTCATTTTCTGCAGTAGTAGGTGTGGATTTTAAAGACAATTCTAAATTTTCATTAGTATAAAATTACTAAATCTAAAAACCCAGCTTCTGAAAACCTATTGTTGAACTACTCTGAAGCTTGAATTGCTTATTTGACTAACTTTGATAAACATTGATATCAGAAACAAATACTTGAGCAGAGTACAGCCCATCTGAAAATGTTACATCATAGTTCTTTTTTAGGGCAAGTAGTTATTTTGAAATTGCATAATAGGCTGGTTAGATTAGAATTTTGAAGTGTAGAATTGTTGCATAGGCTTAAATTCTTCCACGTTTATGGGAATAGGATAGTGGCTAATTTTTTTTTATGTTAAACCTTTTCCCTTTTTGAAATGAATAGTGTTGAGATAAAGTTTCAAAACTCTTGGGGGTTTTTTCCCAGCAGTGATATTCTGCTTCAGTAATTCACCAGTAGGTTTTCATTTTATATAATCATAATTTAAAATCAATTTTTAAAAACCCTGGAAATACAAGGATTGTATCTGGTTCTGCATCTTTAGACTGAAAATACATTTTATGGAACTATCTTTTTCAATTCTGAGACAGTGAATACTCTGCTGCCCATTGTCTTAGGGGGGGGGGAACCTGCAATAAATCAGTAGCCAGTGTTTTGCATATCATTTGGATAAAACTTTTCCAAACTTGTTTATAAAAGTTTCAATTTATCTTTAAGATGTTATTTAGCAATGATGGCGAACCTATCGCCCGCGTGCCACAGGTGGCACTCAGAGCCATATCTGAGGGCACACAAGATGTTGCCCTATGTCAGTTCCAGCGCGCATACACACACTGGGCAGCTGATTTTCAGCCTTCTTTTCAGCCATTTTCGCTCTCCCCAGGCTTTAGGAAACCCTCATAAAGCCTGGGAATGGCGAAAAATGTCCCAATGGACCAACCAAATGTTCAGTTGTGTGAATCTCCCCAGCCTCCTTTTCGCTGTCAGAGGTCTTCAGGAACTTCTTCAGCTTTGGACAATTGCAGCCAGGCCTCATACACTTTGGCCCATTTTTTCTGCAGCCGGCAAGGCTTTCCTAAAAGGGGGGGAGGTTGTGTGCATGCATAGGGGAGGGCATTTTATTATGGGTGTGCGTGCACATGGAGCTGTTTTGGCAGCTGAGGCAAAAAAGATTTGCTATGACTGTTATATAGTCAGATAAAGGATTTCAACTCTCTTGAATAATGCTGTTTGCAGGCATTGTTTTCCCATTGATATAGTACAGTGTGCTTTTAAAAAAACCTTCAATATGTATTGCCCCTGACTAAAGTAAATGGATCAGTGCTACAGGTTAGATCTTGAAGAATTGACAGCAGGAATTCAGTAAACATCAGAAAATGTATAAATGTTTTGAAGGCTGTTGATGGTAAAATAATCAATTTTACTAGGAATGTTAATTTATGCCTCTCATAAATCTGTTTTAGAAGCAATGAATTTTCACCTAGTATAGAATTAGAAACTTGCATCCATTGCGGAAGTTGAAATGATATAGTCTTAATATTTTTCCTTTTGTGAAAAGCAGAATATTCTTTTGAACAGAAGTAAAAATATATGAGAAATATGAATGCTTTATACAAGATTACATGATTCTCTAATTGAAAACTTATATTTCTATGTTGCAGGAGATACTACACGTCAGCGAATTAAATTCAGTGATGACAGAGTGTGCAAAAGTCATCTTCTCAACTGTTGCCCTCATGATGTCCTCTCAGGAACAGTGCGTATTCTTTATTCATAATATTATAGCCATAATATTAAATTGTAAGTTAAGATACATATTTATCTCTGCAGAAGTACTCAAACTAATTCATCTTATTTTTGATTGTGTATTTATATTATAAAATTAAGGTATAGAGATTTGCAGCAATCTAGATTTAAAAAATGGAAACTGGGATAGGGCACAAATATGGGCATGCATACTGGACATATCAGGAGCAAAGTAAATCAAAAACAGATTTTTCTGAGATGGTAAATAGCTGTTGCCCAAACCCAGAAAAGGACTCTAATTTTTAAGAGTTTGTGACAAGTATGATCTGTGAATTGACATAAGTCATGTATAACTTTTTTGCTTTGAATCCAGATTGCTTAATAAAATACAGTATGTTGCATTATTTTTATGATGAAATTGGGAATAAAAATAGATATGCGGCATTTAACAAAAACAAAAAACCTGGATGCACCAATAAATACCAGTTTTACTTCTCTAATAATATAATTCTAAGTATTAGTATAGAAAACTATCTGTTATTTTTCATGCTAATCTTATTTATTTATTTATTTATTTTAATTTAATTTATTCGATTTTTATGCCGCCCTTCTCCTTAGACTCAGGGCGGCTTACAACATGTTAGTAATAGCACTGTTTAACAGAGCCAGCATATTGCCCCCACAATCTGGGTCCTCATTTTACCCATCTCAGAAGGCTGAGTCAACCTTGAGCCGGTGATGAGATTTGAACCGCTGACCTACAGATCTACAGTTAGCTTCAGTGGCCTGCAGTACAGCACTCTACCTGCTGCGCCACCATGGCTTAATCTTCCATTAAAAGTTATTTTTCTGTGATTTTCACTTATCAGTTTCCTTTGCAAAACATATTTTTTAATTACTCCCTTTAGTTCCCTTCTGCTGGAAAACATTATAACTTTGAATAAAACAGATTTAATGTCTAAAATTCAGAATTGAAGACATCCAGAATTGCCTTTTGTTTATTTATTTATTTATACTATTTGAGTTAATATTAATACTAATTATAGTTAATAATAGATTAATATAATTAATTCATATTTGGGGTAAAATTGTTTATCACAAAACAAGTCAATGATTTAAAATTGACCAGACCTTATTAGCGGTAGAATTCATATAGTAATGAAATATTTTGCATGTGTCATAGGTTATTGCATTGATATTTTAAATATTTCATATTAAAATAGACTGAAAACAGTTGCCCGTGCTATAACTTGTAAGAAACATTGCACACCGTTTTCCTTCAATGGCACCTGATAAAATTGTTCCAAGGAATGTTTTGTTCTTCAAATTGCTATTTGGCTGCCTGTGGGCTATTTTTTTTGTACTGTTGCAAGTGATGCATGGAATCACTTACTGTTATTGCTGATTTTTATTATTACATTTTAACTGTTTTTATTGTTGTTGTATTTATTCCTATTGTAAGCTGCTCAGAGTCTGTTTGGAGTGAGCGGCATATAAATACAATAAATAAGTAAATGTTCTTGTTTGACAAATTTTATTATAAAAGTCTAACTCAGTATTTTCAATGTAACTGAATTGGGGGATATAAAATAATTTATATGATTATGATTAGCTTTTGCTGGTCTTAAAGGTCACAGTTATAATATACAGAACTGAAAAACAGAAATCCAGTTTTAACTTTAAGAAAAATCCTGAATAAAATTATTATACATCTGCAAAAAAGCAGAAAAATAAATAACAAATTAAATTTTAATTCATGCATTTGGAAACTTGTTAATTAACTGCAAAAAAATCACTAATGCTATAATGTATTATTTTCCTATTATTTAATCAGTTAGCATGCAAAAATGCACACAGATGAAATTTGCCTTTAAGTACATAATATTTAAAGATTTACAGCAAGATAGAATAGGTTTGTTACCATGAAGCATACAATAATTGAAATCTAATTCTTCTGGCTAAACTATAGCTTACCAGCCCTCCAGATTTATATAAGTCCTGAATTGCAAGTATTCATTTAAGAGTCTGTTAATATACAGTGTTCCCTCGATTTTTGTGGGGGATGCATTCCGAGACAGCCCGTGAAAGTCGAATTTCCGCGAAGTAGAGATGCTTCCTTTCTTCCTCCCCCTCCCTCCTCCATTCCTGGTTTTACTTAACCCCAGAACCCTCAGGGGCAACAGGGTGGCAATCTGGGGGCTTTGCTGCACTCTAGGGCGCAGGTGGTGGCGGCAGAGGCTGGAGTGGAGGCCGCGCATCTCAGCTACTCGGCGGCCCGCACATACCTGCTACTGCTGCTGCTGCCACCGCCGATTTTGCCACTGCTGGGCCCCTCAGCTGTTTGGCAGCTCATGTGACCTCTGCTGCCGCTGCTGCCGCAGATCTTGCCACCACTGGGCCTCTCAGCTGTCTCACAGCCCACGTGTCTTCTGTCAGTCACAGCGGCGGCAGGAGGTGCAATCTGGGCAGCGGTGGCAGACACGTGGGCCGCCAAACAGCTGAGAGGCCCGGTGGCGCTGAAATCGGCAGCAGCAAAATTGGCGGTGGCATCCTGAAAGTGGAGGAGCAGCTCCCAGGATATCCCTCCGGCTTGCCCGTCATTGTTAGGACGCTGACCAACCCAAACCGTCGGCCCCCTTTGCTGCTGCAGGCGGGTAGCCGCCCATCGTCGGGCTGTCTTGTGCCTCCGGATCCGGAGGCTCACCCGTGACTACCGAGGGCTCCTCCCCAAGCAGCGCCGGTGCCAAAAGAAGACAGGTCCTGCAAGGGGGCTGACTCTTGGCCGCCGCTGCCCAGATTGCACCTCCTGCCACCATGGCAGCCAACAGAAGACACGTGGGCCGCCAAATAGCTGAGGGGCCCTGCAGCGGCGAAATCAGCAGCAGCAAAATTGGCGGCAGCGGGTGGCAGTAAGGCTCTTCAAGTGGAGCATACCAACGCTCCGAGAATTAAAGGGGGAGGATTGGGAGGATTGGGCGGAAGTGGAACTTTTATTTAAAGATGGCTTCTTTAAATACATTTTTAAAATTAAAAAAATACCATGGGTTTTCAAAAATTTTATTTATTTATTTATTTTTTGAAAACACGTGGTATAGGCTTTCCGTGAAAGTCAAACCCGCGAAAGTCGAGGGACCACGGTATAATTTTTTTTCAAAGGCCATCCAGAACGTGTGCTTTTTTACTGCTTGTGGCTCTGATTTTAAGTCTGCTTTTGCTATAACTATTCAGCATCTTTAAGGTTCTATTGCTTTATCTCTTTTTGCCAGCCTCAAGCTTTTATTGACTAATTGATTAGTATCCTACAATGCTCAAGAAGGCTTTGAAGCAGGGGTCTCAAACTCGTGGCCCGTAGGCCAACTGCGGCCCTCGGGATAATAGTTTGCGGCCCCCACCTCAATATCAAAGTTTAATGTTAGTGCGGCCCGAATTTGATACGAATGGCACTTTTCAGTGTTGAGTGCAGAGCTGAATGAACCTACCAATCACGATGGGGTATATTGCTCTCGGAGGAGGGACATCAGCTGGGCTTATTGCATACTTGTGCAATTATCCTGGGCTCAGAAGAGGAGGCAGCCGCGGAAATTGCTACTCAGCGAGACAGGAAAAAAAAGCGGAAAAGACGCATCAGCTAAAGTTTAGCCACTAAACACTGAAACAGTAGCAGTAATCTGTAGCACTGATCCATTTACTTTAGTCAGGGGCAATACATATTGAAGTTTTTTTTTAAAGCACACTGTACTATATCACTGGGAAAACAATGCCTGCAAACAGCATTATTCAAGAGAGTTGAAATCCTTTATCTGATTTTACAACAGTCATAGCAAATCTTTTTGTGGAATTAGATATTACACAGCCACAAACATTTTCTTTTTCAAAGCCTGCAGTGAAGAGAAAGGTTGGTGATGAGCACAGACAATTTTAGGAAAAGTGGGAAGTGCAATATTTATTTGTTAAGCACAAGGGCATCTCAACGTGTCTTATTTGCACAGAGAAAGTTGTGGTGCACAAAGAATACAATTTGAAATGTCATTACACAACTAGACATGCTGAGGATCAGATCCAGGGGCTTAAAGCACAGAAGGTTTCGTTCTTTTTTAGAGGAAATTGAGTCAGAATATGGGGATGCACTCTACTTCGCTGAGGTACATTGGCTTAGCAGGGGAAACATTGAAGAGATTTTTTTGAGTTGAGAACGGAAGTGAAAACCTTCATGGAGAAAGATGGGGTTGCGCTAAGTGAACCAAAATGGCTTCTGGATTTTTTTTGTTGATATCAATATATGAGCTTAATGTACTGAACAAGAAGTTACAAGGCTAGGGGCAACTTGTCAGTGCTGCCTATGACAACATGAGAGCATTCTCTACAAAACGTATGTTATGGAAAGCCCTGCTTCCTCAGACAAACCATTGCCATTTCGCAGCATGCAAGGCACTCATGGATGCAGGCATACCATTCAGTGGTGGGGAGTATATGAATGTCGTTTTGAAGCTACAGGAGGAATTTGATCACAGATTTGCAGACTTTAAGACGCACAGAGGCACATTTCAAATTTTTGCAGACCCCTTCTCCTTTGATGTGCCAGATTCCCCTCCTGTGCTTCAAATGGTGCTCACTGATCTGCAGTGCAACTCTGAACTCAAAGCCAAATTCAGGGAGGTGAGTGGAAAAGCAGACAAGCTCAAGCAATTTTTGAGAGAATTGCCCCCTAGCTTCCCTGAGCTTTTCCAAATGTTCAAGCGGACCGTGTGTCTTTTTGGGAGCACATATTTGTGCGAAAAGCTCTTCTCTACCTTGAACTTCAATAAGTCCAAGTACAGATCCAGACTTACTGATGAGCATCTTCATGCCCTACTGAGGGTCTCAACTGCTTCCTACTTTAAGCCAAATGTGGCTCGGCTATGCGAGAGTAAGCGCTCCCAGATCTCTAGCAGCAAGAAGTAGGCAGAAGAAGCCATGTTCAAAGCTGTTTATGTTCAATGTTCCATTCGTGTTCAGAAAGTTAAATGTTAAAGAACTGTTAACACAGACATTTGAATCTGAATAATGATAATTACATTTCTCTAGTCAGCAACCTTATGTGGTTTCTTCAGTCTTCTATGCTGTATTATTATTATTTTCATTTTATTTATTACTGATTTATTTATTTATTTTCTTATGAATTTGTTAATTTATTTTTAACACAAAATAAGATGAAAAAATAAAGACATTTGATAACATTGGAATGTTTTTGTAAGAGCTTTTCTTGTGGAAAACCTGATGCGGCCCAGCCTCACCCAGCCTCTACTTCCAGCAACCCCCGGGTAAATTGAGTTTGAGACCCCTGCTTTAGAGTAAAAATCTGCCTATAGCAATAGCCCGGTAAGGTGGTTCTTCTGTGAGAATTAGTGGCTTGATTGCACAGAGTGAATTTCCAAGAGTGTAAAGGGACGACTTAGGTCTATGTCTTTTCAGTCTAGATCTTAGTAACCCAACAACACTGAATCTGAACAAAGTAAACACTGAATCTAGATTAAATTGGTAATGCTACAATTCTGCTAAAGTCAGCGAGATATCCCAATTATTGTTAATATGTTCTCATTGATTTAAAAGGGTTAAAAATAATGATATAGGCAGAAACATGGATAGGTTTGCAAAACAATAAGTATTAGGTTTTGTTTTTTTTAAATTTGTCATTGATCACCTCTGACGTAATAAGATTTAATGAAGGTCAAAACACCTCAGAACATAAGTGTATTATTGGGGGGGGATCCTTCCAAATAACTCTTATGTCTGCAGTCTTATATAGCGCTCCCTTTTATTTTTTATTTACAATTATCATGTAAAATTGGATTGAGGGAAAGTGACTTGAAAGGTAGTTTGATGTACAAACCAGGGTACCATAGGTTTTAATTCTTAGGCATTTAAAGTTGGCTAGGTGATTCAACCCAACCTATTTCACTATGTTGAATTTTAGAATATTAATATGTACACTGCTTGAATTGATCAAAAATATAGGTGAGAGAAAAATAAATAAGGTACTAGGCACAGACGTTAAGCAGAGACTTTAAAAAATAGAAAAGAGTGTACCAGACAACCAATAGCACACCACTAGAGAAGGAGCTATCAGGAAACTGGGCATAAGCACCTGAGTGTCTGCTACCCGGTCAAGAACAACATTGACCTATATGGAGATTGCCAGGGTAGGAAGATGAAAGGACAATCTAAGAAAATGGAGCTTCCCTATACATTTCTATGAATATGGAGCATTTCACATATGCTACAGTGCATACGATGTTCTTGTATGCATAGAAGAAGAGTCATGCTGGTGAGAGAAAATGCTGTCAATGTGGCCTAATACAGTGGTACCTCGGTACTCGAACGCTTTGGTTCTCATACATTTTGGATACCGAACAAAATTTTCGGCAAAAATTTGCTTCGGTATCTGAACAAAAATTCGGATACCGAACAGCCACAGAAAATTTTGTTTATTATCCGAAATGAGGGGACGGGATGAGAAGGAATGGGAGTCGGAATCCGACACGCCCATCCTGGCCGCCCACTAAACAGCCTCCCAGTCGTGCTCCAAGCTGTAGGAAGGGGGGGGTGGCTGCAATACTGGCAGTTTCGGGGGGGGGCTCCTTTCCTCAGTGGTTCGTCTTGTTCCCTTTAAGCAGCTACACCAACTTTCTCCTTCCCGACGGCGGCGGCGGCTTTCCTTCGAGCAGCAGCAGCGACGGGAACGTCAGTGGCTTCCCTTTCTTATGTCACATTCCCGGCGCTGCTGCTGCTCTAAGGAAAGCCGCCGCCGTCGCCACCGCCGGAAAGGAGAAAGTTGGTGTAACTGCTTAAAGGGAAGAAGATGAACCACTGAGGAAAGGAGCCCCCCCCCCCCCCCGAAACTGCCGGTATTGCAGCTGCCCCCACCCTTACTACAGCTTGGAGTGCTTAGACCTCAGATCTTTATCCCATAGGAAATAAAGGAAATAGGGGCTGGAAACCAATTAAACCCATTTCCATTATTTCCTATGGGATAAATTAATTCGATACTCGACCAAATCGGTTCTTGACCACACTTCTGGAACGAATTGTGGTCGAGAACCGAGGTACCACTGTACTGGATGAATGTCATCTAATTTTAATCCTATTTATTTTCAGTACTTTTCATATGTGCTATATCTTTATAACCCAATTTACACATATTGAATGGTATATGTCCATAATTTGAAGATGCTTCTAGCATGAATGAAGTGAAAAGCACTTAATATTCATCATTACTGTACTATTATTATTTGAAGTTATATCCTCTATCTTATTTTTCCCCACCTCAAGTAATTGGGCTGAGAGAGACTGACTGACACAAAGTCACCTGATGACCTTCTGTGGCTGAAGGTTGACTGGAACCTGGGCCTCTACTTCCTAGTCCAACACTTTAACCATTAAATTGACTCTCAATTAATTAAAACTGTTTTCTCTATCCTTTTACCAGTCTTAATTTCTCATAAAAGAGTTGTTCATTGGACTTGAGTATTTTGATTGTGATATTCCATCCTTCTGGTAAAATGAGGACCCGGATTGTGGGGGCAATAGCCTAGCTCTGTTTAAAAAGTGCTATTGCTAACATGTTGTAAGCCGCCCTGAGTCTAAGGAGAAGGGCGGCATAAAAATTGAATAAATAAATAAAATAAATAAATATTACAGATAACCATAAATATTAAGCATAGTCTTTTAAATAGAATCATTTTATCATAAGACATTTTTAAAGTGTATACATTCTTTAATGCAGTTCATATCACAAGTCTTCATTTTTAAATCTATATATTGGAATGATCACCCACTTTTTGGTATCCATTTACCTAACATTAGACTGGCTAGTAAACATAGATAATTTAATAATTTGTGATGTTTTATTATGGACAGTGCTAAAATTATTAAGCAGTTTTCTTGTGAAAGACCTTTTTGCAAATGATTACAAGTAAAATATAGTTCATATCTCTAAATTGTCTGGACTTGGATTTTTCACTTTCTTTATCTTTTTTCTTGTCCACACTTTACCTGCCCAGTAGTACTTTGTATAGTCTCTTAGTTACATTAGAGGTAGAAAAGTAGGCAAAACTTTGGTGGTTTATTTAGTAAGCCAAAGAATCAAAGAAACTGGTGGTAGAGAATAAAGGGGAATCCAATTGAGAATAACTTGGAGCCCCAGGCTTAAATTACAATGGAAGAAGGATCAGACAACTTAGTTGCTAAAGAGAGTTTTGAAAGAGAAATTCAGTGGTTTTCGTCTCATCTGTGGTGCATATAGGCACCCAAAATCACATTGGTGAGAGAAGTGACATATAAATTTAATAATAATAAATAATTGCTTCATATATTTTTTATGACAGCTAAATGCATATAGGTTTTAAATTATATTATAAAATATAAATTTTATATTTCATTTCTCCCCTGTCCGAGTTATGGTACCAACCATTTTAAACTGTAAACCTTTGTAATAATTTTATTGATTTATTTATAGAACATACATGGTTGCCCCTCTCATATAATGATCCCAGATGGTAAAACAGACATAAATACTAACCATCCTTTCCATCAGGCTCCAGACCAAACAGCCTGCTGGTTCCAGCTCCAGTCTAGCCCAATGATTTATTTACAATTGAATTGAATTGAATTCTTTAGTGGTCAATAAAGAATTTGTCTTTGGTGCATATGCTCTCAGTGTACATAAAAAGACAAAATATATTCATCAAGAATCATAAGGTACACAATACTTAATGATAGTTATAGGGTACAAATAAGCAATGAACTCATATTGGGAAAAATGAATATAAATCATAAGAACACAAGCAACAAAGTTACAGCCATGCATTCATAAGTGGGAGGAATGTGTAATGGGAACAATGAGAAGATTAATAGTAATGTAGACTTATTGAATAGTTTGACAGTGTTGAGGGAATTATTTGTTTAGCAGAGTGATGGAAAAACTGTTCTTGTGTATAGTTGTTCTGGTGTGCAGTGTTCTATAGCGTTATTTTGAGGGTAGACGTTGAAACAATTTATGTCCAGGATGCAGGGGTATGTAAATATTTTCATAACCCTCTTTTGGACTCGTGCAGTATTTAGGTCCTCAGTGGAAAGCAGGTTAATTGCAATTGTTTTTCCTGTAAGTCCTAATTATCCTCTGAAGTCTGTGTCTGTCTTGTTGGGTTGCAGAACTGAACCAGACAGTTGGAGGTGCAGATGACAGGCTCAATAATTCTTTTGTAGAACTGTATCAACAGCTTCTTGCCCAGTTTGAGCTTCCTAAGTTATTTTTTTATGTATTAATGTTTTTGTTTTAAAATTTACTTTATAATTTTACAGATAGTTCTCGACTTACAACCACCATTGAGCCCAAAATTTCCATTGCTAAGTGAGGCTGTTGTTAAGTGAGTTTTATCCCACTTTACTTTCTTTTTTGTTACAGTTATTAAGCGAATCACTGCAGTTGTTAAATGAATCATGCGGTTATTAAGCAAATCTGTCTTTGCTTGTTGGAAACCAGTTGGGAAGAATACAAATGATTATTACATGACCCCAAGACAGTGCAACTGTCACAAATATATTCTGGTTGCCAAGTACCCAAATTTTAATCACATAAATGTGGCAATTAATAGTAATTAAGTGGGGAAATTGGTCATATGTCATTTTTTTCAGCACCATTGTAATGTTGAGCGGTAACCAAACAAATGGTTGTAAGTCAAGGACTACATGTATAACCCATCCCCATAGGTTCTTAAAATAAAGTACTACAATCCATTCTAATTCAGGGCATCTCAGAGAACCAGTTTTGTGTAGTACTTAAAACACCAGGCTCATGTTCACAGACCCAATCACTCTGTTTCAGCCCTACAGATTGTCAGACAGTGACAATCCGCATCTGAAATTGAAAAAAGTAATACAATGGGTGTATGTTTCCACACTATATAAAAAATTAAATAACTTGGTTTGTAACTTGATTTGTTAAGCACACTAGCTTATAAGGGAAAGTATGCAAGAACTGAAAGGAAAGCTCATTCTTCCCAGGAAGAAGAATTTCTGCCAAGAGTGCTGTATTTCTTTATTTTATTATTATTATTTATTAGATTTGTATGCCGCCCCTCTCCGAAGAATATATTTAAGTGTATTGATCTACTGTTCCAGTATGGTGTCACTGAAACGTGTGGACTTTTAATGATGTGACTGATCACTTTTAAACAAAAATTTGTACAGTAATTTAAAATATATTACATTAAACAATAGATATGCCATTTGAATATTGAAATAAGAATATAATTAATATCCATTTAGGATTTCCTTGTAAAATTTTCCTTTTGTGTTGTCTTGTGTTTCAGAGAATGGATCTTGGAGAATGTCTGAAGGTTCATGATTTGGCGTTAAGAGCAGATTATGAAATTGCATCAAAAGAGCAAGACTTTTTCTTTGAACTTGATGTATGTTCTGTCACCAAATTATCTTTATATTATAAAGAGTGGAAAGAGAATTGGTAGTGCTAAAATTGTGTTAAATTTATATTTACCAACAAACAAATAAAGGGAGACTACTATAGATCTATTTCAAGCTATTTAGCTATCCATTACCCTTCTGGGATTCAAACCTGGGCTATTTACATCTTAGGTAGCTGTATTAACCTCTAAGCCATGGGCTCTCTTTGCCTTGTCAACTATACCAGGGAGAGATTGTTTTTTATCAGGGCAACGTGATCTACCCAAATATGAGACACCATACTGCTTTCGCCTTTCAGCCCAAATCCAGGAACCTTCGCAGGCAGTCGCTTCAAGTTGTCAATAAATATAAATTTAACAAAAAAAATAGTTTGTTGCAAAAGCAACTGCCTGCGAAGACGACTGGATTGGGGCTAAAAGGCAAAAGCAGTACGGTATCTCATATTTGGGTAGACCAGGTTGCTCTGATAAAAAACAATGTCTCCCCTGGTATATCCGACAAGGCAAGGAGAGCCGTGGCGTAGAGGTTAATACTTCTACTTAACATGTAAGTAGCCCAGGTTCAATTCCAGAAGAGTATTGACTAGCTGACTAGAGCTAAATAGCTTGAAATAAATCTATACTAGTCTCCCTTTATTTCTTTGTCAGTAAATATAAATTTAAGGCTAAAGTGGAAGTGCTCCGTCCCATATCTGAGTAGATCAGGTTGCCCTGATAAAAAATGATGTGGTCAAATTGTGCATTATTGTAAAATATTTAATTTAGAATTAATTTAGAATTTCTTATTACTTATCATTCTTAGTTATTAGCAAAGTGTGCAATTATTTGAAGCTGAAGTGAGAAAGATGTTTCATTTGAAATTAAAGAGCTTCAAACTTGCACATGATCTGAGTACTGTTAAGAAGGCATGCATTTTCCTACTGACACCAGATCCCATTTTATCATCTAAATACAGAAAAAGTGGAGCACAAATTAAGACCAATAGATTGTACAATAAAAATCATAAAACATTTCTACAGTAAAAAGCCATACACACACACAAACACAAATTGAAACATTGAATACAGATTTCAGATTTTTATAGATTTTCTGAAACGCCATCAAATTATATCTAATTTCTTAGGATATTTGAATAACTTCAATCTTTGAGATAGGAAACCTTCATTCCCATTTTAATTTAATTTTAATTTCTGTTAACTTGCCAGTTCTAAATCAGTGATATATGCAATTCAATGATCAAAATGATTGTTCTCATCTGTTTGATTGAACATTTGTGAATATAAGTGTTGATGTGATTATTACCTTGAAAGTAAGAATTTATGTAATGGTGGTCTCAATTTTATTTGTTTTACAATCTCCCAGAAACTTGTTAAGTATAATTAAACCAGCAATTTATACATTTAATATTTAATTCTACTGTTAATGTTTGCATTCTGAAAACGTGCTTATTTCTAGTCAGTATAATACTTTTCTGATTTATATGTTAGGCAATGGATCACCTGCAATCATTTATTGCTGACTGTGATAGGAGAACTGAAGTGGCAAAAAAAAGATTGGCTGAAACTCAAGAAGAGATCAGTGCTGAAGTGGCAGCCAAAGTAAGTACTTAATATTCACTTACTACAGGGCTTTCCCTAAGGACACCTAACTTCTATATATAGCATTTATATAAAATAATTTTATAAATCCCATTTTATATCAAATTAGTGGGTAACAAAAGACAAAATGCACAAAACTATGCATAGATTTTTTACCTGAGCAAAGTTTTTGTTGTTTTAATTTTTAGTTTTGTGTAAGTATATGCAACATGTAAATATAGATGCCTACATGTGTATAATTTGCATTACAAGGGTCTTTTAATTGAATAAAAAACAAAATATATAGAAGAGGAGTGGTGAATGCTCCTTTATTATTAGCCATGTGAAGAGGCAATTGAATGTAGCTTCTTTTTGCCTGCATGTCTGTAAGGACAAACAGTGCCTTGAAACTACAACTCCCACAGTCCATTGCTATTGGTGTGGTTGGCTGGGCCTTTTGAAGTTTGAACTTTTGAAGGACACAAATTATACATCTCTGCCTTAGTGGTATGAAGACACTTTTGTCTGTAAAGATAATCTGAGCGGAATTGAAACACTTCCCATGTTACAGTCATGTTTATTGAATATTAATTCATTTTCAGTGTTGAACATTTTGAAATGTTTCTTCTTTTTCCACATTCAAATACTATAAGCAACCTGTAAAAACATTTCTATTTATTATTGTCCAAATCTACATAGAGCATTCATAGCATTTTTCTGTGTGCTCTGGCTAGCTGAACAGAAGCACTTCATTATGGAGTGTCTTATTGCTTTATATTGATATGGCTTCTACATAGTGAGCATTAGTAATATTAGTAAATGTAAATATTGCTTTTCTCTCTGAAAGGCTGAACGAGTCCATGAATTAAATGAGGAAATTGGAAAACTGCTTGCTAAAGTTGAACAACTTGGAGCTGATGGAAATGTGGAAGAGTCTCAAAAAGTAATGGATGAAGTAGAGAAAGCAAGGGCAAAGAAAAGAGAAGCAGAGGTAATCTGATTATGTACAAAAGTATATTATTTCAGTTAGTTGGAAGGACAAATTCTTATTCATGGAGTTGATAACTAAAATAATACTTAAACTATATTCATTGTTCTCAAAATTTCAGTAAATACACACACATGCACACACCAATTGTTTACCTTTATTTTATTTGTTGTTCACCTCAATTGTACACTAGGCACAATGAACCTGTTCTACTTCTTTCCCTTTATGAAGTCTGACACATAAAGAAATCCCTTTATATGTCAGAATATTCCCTTAATCTGATTTTGGTAAACTATCACTAGTTATATCCCAAGCAAAGTTCCTTAGTACTAGAAGGATTAAAACATTCATAAAAGGATGGAACATACTCAGTCGTTTTCATTTGCCACAAAATACTGTTTAGAAAATACATTTTTTTTAAAGGGACTGTGAAGAAAACAGTACAGATGAAGAATTTTGCTTATTTACAGGTAGCAGTTATTACTCTTATAATACCTTCTGTTGGTTTCATTTTAATACGGAAACCTAACACACAACACATACAAAGAACCAAACCAATCAGCTATTGTTGATTCTGTACTTACTAAGAATGTATGGTATGTTGTTCATAGCTTAAGAAACATATTATGATGCATCTTCTAGGAAGTGTACCGAAATTCCATGCCTGCTTCCAGTTTCCAGCAGCAAAAGCTACGAGTCTGTGAAGTATGCTCAGCCTATCTTGGCCTACATGACAATGACAGGCGGCTTGCTGATCATTTTGGAGGAAAGTTGCACTTGGGTTTTATTGAAATAAGAGAAAAGCTTGAAGAACTAAGGGTAAATATATATTACTCTTTTCCAACTGTTGTGAACTGTTAATTATCAGACTATACAGTAATATACTGTTGATACCACACTTGAAATTAATATGATGAAGCTGAGAAAAAGAACCTTCCTCAAAAGAAATAGTAGAAATAGCCCTTTACTACCTTTCAAACAAAAAATTAAATTTGCATTTAAGTGATTAAACCAGAGGTGGAGCCGTGTAGTTCCAAAATGTCTATGGATATTCTCAGACATCCAGGTCATGGTTGTGATTGTTGTACCAAAGATGCTTTTTCAAGAGGCAACTGGACTTTCTGGGGGTGGGTGGGGGTGTACACACACTCATATCCTGGCAGGATAGTGGGGAATGGGAGGATTTATATTCCTTGCAGACAGCTAATCATTTGCATCCTTTTGGGTCGTTGAAGCACTTGGAGGTTTATTTGTGCTCCTAGTCCTGTAGCCTGCAATTTTTTCTCTGGAAATTCATTCATACTTCCCCACCATTCCAAGAGTCTTCATCCCAATTTGTATAGCTAAAACACATCAAGGAAGTCCTCAGAACATGTAGTCTGTAGAGATTCTCAGTCATCCAGGTCATGTGTGTCCCAAAGGTGCTTTTTTAGGAGTCACCTGGACTTCTTTATTTTTTCTTTGAGTCCAATTTCTTCGTGAAAAAGCACCTTTGGGACAACCATGACCTGGATGGCTGACTACATGTTCTGAAGGCTTCCTTGATGTGTTTTAGTTCTTTTTCTTTCCCATCTTTGCTGGTAGACAGACCTTCAGCTTGATGGTATAGGGTTCTGATGACTTCCACTTTGTGCTCCAATGGGTGGTGAGAACCAAAATGTAAATATTAATCTCTGCGGGAGAGAGGGTTTCTATAAACTTCAATGTTAAGACTTCTGTCTTCCTTAATGTGCACTGCACAGTCCAGGAAGGCTGTGGGAATCATCCGAACCCTACACCACCGAGATGTAAGTATAAATAGGTACCAGCTGGGAAATTTTTGGAGTTTGATAATGACTATTAAGAGAGTGTTTGGCAATTGAATGAAGGTATATATAACTCTCTTTTTTTGCCCAGGTGTTTGCCAACTTGCTAAGCATAGGGTCTGGGAGCATAGGCTTGCAACTACACTTGAATTACTGATAAAATGATTCACTAATAGCTGGAGTCATATTCAAACCTGTAACATACATAATATAAGTGCTCTCTTTTAAGTTAAATAGTTTCTACGACCAGCAATTACTATTATGAAACTAAAATTCCAACAAGGGACAAAATGCTTTCTAATCATATAGAGTGTCAAATATATCTCTCTGATTATTGAGTATTAGTGATTCAATGCAATGAGGAACAAGTCCATTTTCTTGGGACTAAGTGACTGAGCTATAGAGAAACACAGCTATATAGATAGGACCATTTGGAATATGACAACTTTGTCCCAATGAATATGGGACAGTTCAGGATATGACAATTTTGCCTTGCTGTCTGGTGGAATGAAGGTTTGGGGAAGGAAGATGTGAAGATAAGGGAGATGTAGGGGAATCACAATTCTTGGGCAATGAGCCCCCATCTTTTTATACCAAATAAAATTCTCACTGCCTAGAACACCAGGCCCACCCAGCCCAAAGGAGGCAAAGTGGCCAGCTAGAAAGCCCATGTAGAGGTGGTAGAGCATGCCCAGGCTCAGCAAGCAAAAGGCGACCACCATAAGTGTGGTGCTAGGTCTGGGCGTGCTCTAACACCTCTACTCAGGCTTTTTACTTGGCCGCCTTGCCTTCTTGATGCTGGGCAGGCCTGGTGTTCCGGGTGGCAACAGCAGAGGACTAATGGACCTGCATGAGCTGTTGATGACCTCAGTGGTGGCAGCGGTGTCAAGGTGTGTCGGGTGTGCAAGAGAACACACTTCAGATGTGGGCGAGTGGCAAGACTCGTGAGGGGACAAGGAGATGACCAGCAATGACCTGCTCTCCAAACACAAGCAAAAACAGAGTAGAGAGGCGGATGGTGTCTGGCAGCCCTCACCACTCCCTGCCTCACCTTGTCTCAGCCCATGGCAGAGGCAAAGGTGCAGGGGAGAGGCACCTGGTGTAGAATAGAGCGGATGCGTCTGGTAGTCTGCATCACATGCCTCCCCCCACTCTGCTGCTGCCATCATCATCATCATACCTGCTTTTAGGAGGGCCAGCCCACTTGCAGCAGGGTGTGGAGCCCCTGCTGCCAGACACACACGTGCACACAGATACATGCGCGGGTCTGGAAGAAGTGAGCAGAGAGCCACGCAGACACAATGATGGGGGAGATATGAAAATGGAAAGCCTCTGTCTGGAGTCTCTGGCAGATTTAAAAAACAACAGCAACCTCCTCCCCCTACTGCAATGCTAGAAGCCACATGCTATTGCGGCTCATCTGCTGCATCCCCCCATGCCTGGCAATCACCTATCGCTCATTGCACCTGGCAGGCAGAAGCCCCATGGTCCTAACCCCAGGAACATTGAGTCCCACATGCTTGCCGCCTCCTGTGCGCACACCCCGGGCGCGGAGCTGAGGTAGAGCTAAGGATCTAAGGCTGGTCACAGTCTGGCTGAGATGACCACCACCAGGTTGCAGATTGTTCTGACCCAGTTTCCTGACAAAAGAATAAACAGCGTCCATACAAACCTTGTTTTAATAGTAACATTTACTAATTGTCTACTAATATTAATTAATAGTCTACTAGTACTATTAGTAGACTATTGCTACTAAAACTAATAATCTACTAATAGTAACATCTACTAATAGTAACATCTACTAATTGTTCTAAATTCAAATAAAGTATAAACTAGTCTTTTCTGTGCAACATCTGTTAGTCTCCTTAAAAGCCAGCAATAGTCCAAGCAAAGAACACTGAAGAAGAGTCTTTCAGATAAGAGCAGATAAACCATTGGAACCTTAATGTTTTTGGCAAAATGCCCAGGAACAATTTGCAGGCAACTTTGACAATTCCAAATGGGAGTGGAACAGAGGTTTGAATTCAAAGACAAGGACTTAAAATGAACAGTTTTCATCACTTAACTAGACTATAAGAGTGGCCAGTTATCTCCAAGCCTTACTCCCGAGTACTCTGAGTAGTCCTTCTCAGGGACCAGTTCCTGCCTTTTAGCAGCTCTGTGTATGTGTGCATTGAGAACAGGCTCCTCCTCCTTTTCTTCTTTCCTCATGGCAGCCTCTGGAGGTTCTGAAGACCCTGGCTGAATTCCTGCCTCTGGCACCGAGCCTTCTCCAGCCTTCTCACTGTCCAACTCTGGTACCAGCTGCACAGGCTGCTGGTGAATCACAACACCAGCCTCTTCGTCATCCGAATCTGCTGCCAGCTTCACAGGCCACTGGCGGAGTACAACATAGATCAGCCCTTGGTCAGCCAGGCTGAGATACCCCAGGCCACTTCTTCCCTGTTTCCAGGATGGTGCTGCGGGCCGGATCTAACCACCTTGTGGGCCAGATTTTGCATGCAGATCTTGAATTTGACACCCCTGCTTTATTTAGATTAACAAGTTTTTACAGAGAGCTACATAGAAGCAATGAGGGGGAAGGGATGAAAATGGGAAGCCTCTGTCGAGGGTTTCTAGCAGATTTTTAAAAAACCAAACCTGTGAAGCCTCAGCTTCCTTTTTTGTCCACCCTCCCTTCCGATGCTTCCACACCTGATGCAGAGAAGGCAGTTCTGCTTGTGTCCCCCTCCCCTGCAATGCCAGAAGCCACATGCCACCGCCACTTGTCTGTCAGTCTTGAAATTTCTGATCTTTCTTTTTAAAATGATTTCAGAGAATTGTGGCTGAGAAACAGGAGAAACGAAATCAGGAACGTTTAAAACGGAGAGAAGAAAGAGAGAAAGAAGAAAGAGAGAAATTAAGAAGGTAAAACTATTACTTCTTATTGTCATGCTAACACTCTGTTCCTTGACTTCCTGTTTATAATTAAGAGTCCTGCATAAGTATACATTGATCCCACAGCTTCAAGCTGCTGCTAAAAATGAAACTGGAATTAAATATTAGGTTGATATATTCACCATGTACTTCACCTTTAGAATGTAAAACCTTTTGCTTTGATGGAGTAAAATGTGCACATAGACTTTTGAATGTTTTCATTAGTGTGTGATTTCTAGATTTCTTTTTATTGCTTTGGTATTCAAAATGAAAAACAGAAGAAAGGGAAAGAAAAAAGAGTAAGAACATATTTCTTATATATAGGAAGCAGCTTAGCTATTATAAGCAGCATTAAAATATGATCCCATGGAATAAATATAATGCATGAACAAATATAATCAGTCCAAGATTATGCATCTATGGTACTGCCATCTTTCTAAAGTAAAATAATTGTTTTGGCTGTATTCCATGCTTGATTGATATACAATACAGAATCACATTCACATTGTAACTATTAGTTAGATTTATACCTCGGCTTTTCAGGGTTAGGACAATATCCATAAACACTATTTTCCCTAAACATCCCTGTGGAATAAGTTAGGTAGGAAAGAGTGACAGTGAGCATGGATTTGAACCTAGCATCATTGATGCAAATTCTGCATCTTAACCACTATACTATAATGGCTGTTTTACTCCACTTAAAACTATGTTAACAAATCTATGGACACGAAATCAAAACAGGACAATAATAGGACTCCCTCCATCATTTTACATTTTCTAATTCTGAGTTTAACAAGTGGTTTTTTTTAAATGTTCTCTGGAGTAGCAATAAAATGAAAAGGCATTTCTTGAATTAATCTTCTTTTAAAATAACAAGATAGTCTTTAAGGCCATTAAGCATTAATTTGCTAATACAAGATATTCTGACTATAGATTTTTTGGAAACTGCTTACCTCCACACTAGTGATATTATTTGTAATTGTCTATAGATTTAAAACAGTCCATTCTAGATTAGTCAGTAAACTTAGAATCATCCAAAATACATGTAAATGCTGATAGTAGAATTTCAGATCATACTAATGTGCCTACACCAAATTGTGAAAGGAAATTATTTGAGTGAATATTTCTGTTTTGAAATTATGAACAATCTAATTTTTCCATTACTTTTAATGAAGTAAATAATTATTAATTTTAATACCTATTTGTTAATGATCTGTTCCTTCAAAACTTATTTGTAGTTTTCAAACTGTAATTATCCCTCTGCATATATTTATCATGTGCGTAAGAATGAATAAATACCCTATCAATTTCCAAATATTCCTTACAAGAAATACAATAGAATTATAAGTAAACAAGGAGTCATGCCTTTGTCATGTCTCTAAAGGAACAAATAATTTGTCCACATATTAGCTTTTCAACTTAATAAATTCCATTTAAAAATGCTAAATACCAACCAATAAATTTGAAAATCAGATTGATATGATAGTTGTAATTAGATAAAGAAAATCTAGAGGTTTATTTTCCCATGGAAAATTTCTCATTTGTCCTTTACCTTTCAAATGTTAACATTAAAACAGAGATACTCTTTGAGTTAAGATGGTAATGGAGCCTGCCTATTATGGTTGAAAGTCAGGAAGGCCTCATTAATAATTCTCCCCTCTGTCCTTGTTCTGCCCATTTCATTTGTTAAATGAACTTGTGGGTTGTGAAGTTGAGCAGGGAGCGCCCCAGGTAGAAGTGACCCTGAGAAGCCTAATGCAGGCACAAGCCCCCCTACATCATGCTTCCCAAGAGTCACCCTAACCCTATGGGCCTTCTCCCTACGCTTATCCCACTCCATTACAATTGCACATTTATGTTTCAAAGATCCTCAGAGGTCAGGAAGTCAGGATAGGGAAAGAGGATAGGCCAGTCTATTGCTGGGCCATATCACACAACCATAGAGAAGAAATCCTGCATTGCTACACAGTTTTAACCCTAGCATTAGCTATGCTAATTTTATGCTAATACTGGGGGAACTAAGACCAACAGTTTTTCTCCTCAGTACCACCAGCCTTAGCTCTCCCAGTATTAGCAGCACTAATCCTGGGGGAGCCAAGACTAGCAATGAAAAGTGATGGCAGGACTTCTCTTTGATTATGCCATGCAGCCCAGCAACAGAATAGCCTGACCTCCTTTTCTACCTTGACTTGCTGAGCTCTGTATATCTTTGAAAGATAAGTGAACAAACAGTGACCAGGGGTGGGGAGGAATGTGTAGAACCCAGTGAGGTGACAAAGTAAGCCAAGGTTCTGTGGGAACCCAGTGGGGCACGATGGGTGAGGAGTAGGTGGGGTGCTGTAGCATTTCTGAAGGCAGTTATAAGGGAAAATGATTGTAGGGGTACTGCTGCAGGCGTAACTTTGGAACTGAGACATACGTACCTGTTGGGGTGGTGTCTGTTATAACTTTGAACATTTGCTAAGAGACTTGTAACTAGTCAAGGATTAATTTGGACAATTTCTAAATTTGATAAAAATAAATGTTAAATATATAATATCAATCCTGAAATAATGTTCATATATTTATCTTTTTCAATATGTTCATTAAGATGTATATCATTATTTATAACCATATTAATGTGAGATAAACCATTTGATATATTATTACATTTACAAAATTCCCTGGAATAATTATTTTGAATAGTTAAAGACATTTGAAAACTAAAGCTATAATTTGTTTAAAATATCTGTGGTTATGTTCTGTGAGACATGCAGGTGATAATTCCATTTATAATTTATATACATTCATCTTTATTTTTCTTTATTCTTAGATCTCGTTCTCACAGCAAAAACCCCAAAAGGTAGGATGGTCTTTTGTTCTCTGTGAATATAAACAGTTATATCTATCAAACATTAAGAAAGGTTTTCCTTAAAGCAACCCCATTGTGATTTTTTTTGTACTCTGATAATTATACCACATACAGTAAATACTTGAGACAATTATTTAAGTCTGGGGAAATTTTAAATAAATCCAATAAAACTTACAAAATAGGCAGATGCAGATTTTCTAAAGTTTATATTGCCTGTGAATATAAATACCTACCTAAAAATGAAAAGCCACTAGAGCAGGGGTCCCCAACCGCCGGTCCGCAGACCAGTACCGGGCCGCAAGGCATGTTGCACCGGTCCGCGGAGTCAGCAGCTACTGTGGAGCCGGCGAGTGCCAAGCTGTTTCCTGTCTCTTTCCCCTCACGTTCACTTGGGACCGCCATTTGCCTCGGGCTGAGAAAACCTTTGCTTGCTTGCTTTCTTCCTTTCCTGTCTTTCCTCTCTCGTCGAAAGTGGTCTATTTCCTCCTTGCGAAGCCCTTGCGAAGCCCTTGCGAAGCCCTTGCGAAGCCCTTGCGAAGCCCTTGCGAAGCCCTCGCTCTGCCTGCAGCTCAAACGAAAAGGCTTTGGCATTGTGCAGCTCTTTTTTTGCTAGGCTCCCCCACCCTATTCCCGGGGTCCTGGGTGGGAGCGAAGCCAGGGGTGTGTGTGTGACCATGAAACCCCCACCACCAGCTCTGGTAATTTTCTTTTGGAAGGATTCCTTGCTGCAAGAAAATTACCAGACCTGGCAGTGGTGGGTGCTCCAAGCAGGCAGCGATCGCAAAGGAAGGTGACTGTGTCCATGGAGGCACCTCCCCCTGCTCTGGGATTCCTTGCTGCAATCCCAGCCGGAACGGGGGGGGGGATGTCCTCTGGAACTGCTGAAAGGCAAACGGCGGTCCCGAGTGAACAGGAGGGGAAAGAGACAGGAAACCGCCCCCTCCTACCCTTCCTCCCTCTGTCACCTCAACTCCCCCGCAAAATTAAAAAGGGGGGGGGAGACAATGGAACGATAAGCTAAACCCCCTTTCCGCCCCCACCGGGCCATAGAAAAATTGTCTTGCTGAAACTGGTCCCTGGTGGAAAAAAGGTTGGGGACCACTGCACTAGAGGGAGTGTTAATTCATCTTCCTGACCTAGAAGTGCCTTACTGATCCAGCCACTAAGAAAGCCATTTCTTTGTTTCCTGGATGATAGAGATTGACATCTTGTCAGATTTCAGGAAGCCCATACACAGATTTAGAAAGAGAGATTCCTAAAATGTCTGTGGTCTATTCATTAATGGTCATATACTGCATTATGACTGGGACATAGAAGCAAATTATTAATTGGTTCAGTACCATTAGCTGTAAATACTGTAAAATACTAGTGGGCATTCTCTTCCTGGACTATAATTCATAGTCCAGGAAGAGAATGCTCACTAGTATTTTCACTGCTGCATTGTTTTTGAAGACCCCAAAGAAGGCATCAAGTTGAGCAATTCTGGCTGGATATAATTGAGGCTATTTTTATTAGAGCCAAGTCTGATGCCACCAGGAATGGATAATATTGACATATCAACTTGTTTGCTAAAAGGTTCTGTCAAAATTTTTGCTTGAGCTTCCAGATGCAGATCTCAATTTAAGACTTCCATCCTCCAAGTATTAGTCTTTAAAAAGGGTTTTAAAATCTATCTCTGAAATCAATTTTCAGACCATGTTTTTTTCCCTTAGAAGTAGTATCACTAGGTTTATTGAAGCTATGAAAATAACCAGGGTGGATTTTTAAAAATTTAAATTGGATTTTTTTAAATGTCTTTATTCGATCTATAAGATGCACTTAAATTTTCACCCACTTTTAGGGTGGAGAAAGATGCGTCTTATACTCTGAAAAATACAGTAAGTGGAAACAGCAAGACTGGGCCAAGAAATGTCTGCAGGTTTTATGGACTGATGAGATGACAGTGACTCTTGATGGACCAGCTGCATGGGCCCATGGCTGGATCAGTAACAGGCACAAAGCTCCACTTCGAATCAAGACACCAGCAGGGTAGATGTGGGGTACTGGTATGGGCTGATATTATTAAAGATGAGCTAGTGGGACCTTTTAGGGTTGAAAATAGACACAAAATCAAGTCCCAAAACCTACTGCCAGTTTTTAGAAGACACTTTCTTCAAGCAGTGGTACAAGAAAAAGTCTGCATTTTTCAAGAAGACTATGACTTTTATGCAGTACAACACTCCATCACAGGGATTGAAGTTCTGCACTGCATGATTAGCCAATAAAGGGCTTAAAGCTTAAAGAATAATGGCATTCCCCCCCTTCCTTACCTGACTTAAGCCCTATTGAGAACTTGTGGGCCCTTCTTAAACAGGAGATTTACAGTGAAGGAAAATAGTACACCTCTCTGAACAGTGTCTGGGAGACTGTGGTTGCTGCTGCACAAAAAGTTGTGAACAGATCAAGAAACTGATAGACTCCATGAATGGAAGGCTTATGACTGTTATTAAAAAGAAGATTCACTATATTGGATACTGGGGTTTTTTGAACTATCACAAACGTTTATTTGTAAATTTTGAGTTGTTTATTATAAAAATAAATGAGTGAGATAGGGAAATTTTCATTTTTTATTTAGTTGCATAAGAATTATTGTATTTTGGGGAGTATAAGAGGCCCCACCCACCCCCCGAGAGTGGAAATGTTGGTGCGTCTTATACACCAAAGGCAGCCATTTTTTAAAAAAAATATTTTTGCTGTTCCGAAGCCCCAGCCCCTGCCTGCAGAGAGCCCCTGGGTGCTGGGGGATGGCAAAATGTCCCTATTTTTGCAAAAAAAAAATAAAAAACAGGCCATTTTTCACCTTTTTTATTTTTTATTTTTTTGCAAAAATGAAGTGGGCAAAGGGAACCTGGGGAACCTGCAGAGAGCTCCTGGAGACTGTGGGAAGGCAAAAAAATGGGGGCTGTTTTTATCTTCTAATTACCCCATCTAGCATGACTGGAGGAGGAATTCTGGGAGTTGAAGTCCACTAGTCTTAAAGCAGTCAAGTTTGAAGATCCCTGGGTTAGTGATTATGGGTGAAAGGGTCTTCAAACTTGGCAAGTTTAAGACTTGTTGTGGACTTCAACTCCCATTCCTGAAGGAGGAATTCTGGGAGTTGAAGGCCCGAAGTCTTAAAGCTGTCAAGTTTGAAGTTTGTAAAAAGTGTACATGGTTGTAAAAAGTATTCTGCTACACTGTATTTTATTAAATAATATATTACTACACCATTTGGTTCAGAATACTTTTTTCCTTGTTTTCCACCTCTAAAATCTAGGTGTGTACTACGGTGCGTCTTATACTTTGAAAAATATGGTATGCACTCTAATAGTTGCCCAATAATTGTGCACACATATATATTCTCCCAAGAAAGCCATAACTTCACTTTTACTTTTTTAAATATTCAGGTTTGAGGTTTATTAACATTTTGGATCGACCGAGAGCATTGTAGTTGTTCAGTAATAAAATTAATTTTTAAAAATACAGCTTGCCTAATAATTGTGCACACTGTATGTTTCAAATATTTTTTCTTGGTAATAGAAAACAGATCATGGTTTCCTATTGCTGCATTTGAGGGGGGGGGGTTGGTTTTTTTTTAATGTGCATGTTTTACTTACAGCCTTGGAATTTCCTAATGGTCTTTCTTCCAAGTACTGCCTAGAGTAGTGATGGTGAACCTTTTTTGGTTCACGTGCCAAAAGGGATGTGTGTGGGTGTGCTAGCATATGTGCCTGTGCCCACACCTTTTCCCTTTCCCCCGCGCATGCGCACAGGCCTTTCTGAAGCCTGTTAGGTGGAAAAAATGCTCAAATGGGCTAACCAGAAGTTCAGGAAAACACACTTCCGTTTTGCCATTGTGCTGTTTTGCACTCCAGAGGGTTCAGGGAAGCTTCCTGAAGCTCCGGAATGCAAAAAACAGTACAATGGCAAACCAGAAGTGCGCTTTTTCAAACTTCCGTTTGTCCGTTTGGGGGGGGATTGCCTCTGGAGCTTCAGGGAAATTTCCTTAAAGTGTCTGGAGGGTGAAATGGCCTTTCCCAAGGCCGGAAATAAGCTGGCCAGCGCGCACATGCGCGCTGGGGCTGGAACATGGCAAAATCTCGCCTGCCTTCCAATATGGCTCCATCTGTCCCCTGTGGCACGCGTACCATAGGTTCGCCATCAAAGGCCTAGGGCTGTTTGTAAAAGACCACCGAAAATTAGCTCGCTGCTGTCATGTACTTTTTAATTGAACTGATTAGTTTTTAAACCATTGAAAATTTGTTTATATCTAGATCTAAAATGTTCTATTTCAATTTGCTTGTGACTTGTTTTAAGTTAGAAATTCCTTAGTAATGTGTGTCTGCTTTAATACTAGGTATGCCTGCCGCAGTCTTGCCAGTGGCATTACAGTGATCCCTCGATTTTCGCGGGGGTTACGTTCCAAGACCTCCCGCGAAAATTGATTTTCCGCGATGTAGCGGTGCGGAAGTAAAAACACTAAAAACGCCCGCCGGCCGCTCGCCCGTTCGCTCACCCGGCCGCCGCTCGCCCGTTCGCCCGCCCAGCCGCTCGTTCGCCCGCTCGCTCGCCGCTCAACCGCCAACCCACCCGCCGTTTGCCGCTCGAAAACAAGAGAGGGAAAGTGAGAAAAAGAGAGAGAGCAAGAGGGGGAGAGATAGAGAAAGAGAGAGAATGACAGGAAAGAAAGAGAAAGAGACAGAGAAGTGATTCTTGGTGATGACGTATGACGTCATCGGGTGGGAAAAACCGTGGAATAGAAAAAAAACCGTGGAGTATTTTTAAATTATTATTTTTTGAAAAACCGTGGTATAGCGTTTCGCGAAAATCGAGACCGCGAAAATCGAGCGATCACTGTATATTATTATTATTGTTGTTATTTATTATTATATTATTTATTAGATTTGTATGCCGCCCCTCTCCGAAGACTCGGAGCGGCTCACCACAACAATACACAGTACAAATCCAATAATTAAAAAACAGTTTAAAACCCTTAATATAAAAACAGTCATGCATCCCAGACAAACTATACATAAAACGGAACGGCCCAGGGGAATCAATTTCCCCATGCCTGACGGCAGAGGTGGGTTTTAAGGAGTTTGCGAAAGGCAAGGAGGGTGGGGGCAGTCCTGATCTCCGGGGGGAGTTGATTCCAGAGGGTCGGGGCCGCCGCAGAGAAGGCCCTTAACCTGAGTCCTGCCAGACGACATTGTTTCGTCGACGGGATCCGGAGAAGGCCAACTCTGTGGGACCTAATCAGTCGCTGGGATTCGTGTGGCAGAAGGCAGTCCCGGCATGTAACGAGAGTATTGTTTTTATTTGTTTTTAGTCAACCACTGTTAGTTAAACTTCAAAACTTTTACACTTCAATATTAAATAACTCCTTATTTCATATAAAGCACTCCAGTAGTCTCCAGACTTTTCAAAATCTTGACAAAAGAGAGTGTTCCATTAAGTTATTTCCCTTTTATGACTGGCCTAATAGAGTTGTTAAGGATTAATTGAATTATTAAGAATTTCTCTTTTCATCTTTTAAAAAAAAATCAGATCTAGATCCCGAGATCGCCGTAGACATCGATCTCGGTCATCCTCCCGTGAACGAAAGAAAAGAACCCGTTCCAGGTCCCGTGACAAGCGACATCGTCATAGATCTCGTTCTACTAGTCGCAGCCGCAGCCGCAGTCACCAAAGGAGCGGGCATAGCTCCAGAGACAGAAGCGGAGAACCCAATTCTAAAAAAAGGTAAAATTATAATGAGCAGTTGGCATTTTGTTAACTTATAAACAGAAAAAAATTGTACCTATGCCATCAACCTATCTTCAACAGTAGCTGACGGGGTTTTCCATTTTGATTATTATGGGTGCATTGGAACATGGTGGAGAGTTTGGAATCTGATTCACTGCTTGCTTCTGTGGACAGGTGTCTTTTATACAGGTAATAAGATGAGAATTGGAGAACTCCTTTTAAGAGAATGCTCCTAATCTCAGCTTGTTACCTGTATAAAAGACAGCTGGAAACCAAAAATCTTGCTGATGGAGGATCAAATATTTATTTCACTCATTAAAATGCAAATCAATTTATAACTTTTTAAAAATACTTTTTTTAAAAAATGTTGTTATTCTCTCTCACTGTTAAAATATTTGCAATTACATTGCAATTACAAACTGATCATTTCTTTGTTAGTGGGCAAACAAACAAAATCAGCAGGAGATCCTATACATTTTTCCCTCACTGTAAATGTGAGCTGAGTCTGTGACATTGGGGATCTGCATCATTTCTAGTAGCTGAAGCATTTTGTACCTTAGTGACACTTTAAACAGTGTCCATACTAATTTTAATTACTATTAAAAACTGTATAGCATTTGACTTTCTCAACTTTTACATGCTTGAAAAATAAAATTAGTGGTTTTAGCTTAATATATGTTCTAATTATGCTAGGCTCTGTTTTCTTTCCATTCCAATTCTGGAAATGATACATAGTGATAATTGTGTTGTTCTATGCTCTGATAGGCTTAATGAACATTTAAAATCAAATGAAAGCAATGTACATTTTCAGATGCATTAATTTTTTCTTCAGATCATCAAAAGAGAGATCTTCCAGAGATCAAGAACGAACCAGAGATCATAACAGAACATCACGTGACAAAGAAAGTTGCCCCAGAGAAAAATCTCCAAGAGATCGAAACTGCAAAGAAAGGAAGAGATCTTATGAGAGTGCAAACGGTCAATCAGAAGACAGGAGAAGCTCAGAGGAGCGTGAAGCAGGAGAGATATAACTGGCTGTACATTCACTTGATCCTTTACCTTCCTATGAAGTTGCATACTGTGGTTTAGTTTACAGTTATTAAAAGGGACACCAGTGAGCAATTCCAATGTTTATCCATCTAGGATAGATGTAAAGTGTATAAACATGGTTATAATGAAGTCTGAATTGATCTGTTTCCATTGATAATTCAATTGATGATAAGTGAAGCAGTTTCCTTTTTTCTTCTCCTCCAGTAAACATGTAGGACATATTTTCAAAGATCTATCTTCAAGATACCAGGTTTATGTACCAACATAATAGATTTAAATGTTTCTTCTCCAATACAAGTTATAGTGAACAAACTATAGTGTGCTCTTTGCTTTGGATGCTTTCAAACCTTTATAAGCTCTTCTAGTTTTATTCTGTCAAACAGCAGCACTGAATCATTTTTAAAGAGGTTGAGTGGGTTCCAGGCTTTTATTACCACCAGAAGATTGAGTTCGTTGTTCCTTCTTAAGAACTGAACATATTTGGCAATGTTTAGGTTGGGGACATGTGCTGGAGTATATGACAACTTTTAAATTTTATTTTTACAGTGCCTATTTAGACTTGGAAGTCAAACAGCTGTTGCATTTCATCCTTAAAAAAAAATTTTTTTTTGAAACTTTGAAATCAAAGCCAGTCCCATGTCTCTGTACAATTTAATTGGTCTATGTTCAGTATATTTGTTTTTTTCTTTCAAAATGATTTTTCTGTTTTTTTCCCTTGTGGTGTGTTAACTGCACATCCCTTATTGTAAACAGCAAAAAATAATAAAGTAAGCAAAAAAAATAATTTTTGTCCAGTGAAATAGCTGTGTGTTCCCACTCCCTCTTAACAATTGAGGTGCATGCTTCTAACATTGATAACTTTTTCCAATTAAATCTATAAATCTGTTCTCGTATTTATTTGAAAGGTAATGTTTCATACATATTGTTCATGAGTGTACTGCAAATGTTATGAAAAAGACTGTCAAATACTTTATGTGACTCATATTTTTATACATATGGAATACAGCTTTCTTTGAGTAGGTAAGTTTTAACAACTGAATTGTACACTGGCACTCCCCAACAGACATTTTAGAGAGAGGATAGAAATTCATTGTCAAAGATAACATTACATAAATATATATAAATAATCCAAGTATTTATAAATATCTTCCATTAATTTGTCACAAAATGTAATATCTGGATCGAGCTGAAACTGCTTCAGATTCTTTTTTTATGGTTTAATAGCTTTTGTAATGAGGAACTTTTCCCTCAAAGTTAAGCAAACTATATTAGTGAAACCCACAAACTAACTTTGTTCTTTCCTTACTGTCCTTAGATGATTAATTCCAACAAGTTTGGTTTTTAAAATTATTTGAAATGACAAGTACAAAATTCATTATTATAAAATGATACTTAGTTGATCAATCTAATAGTTAACTAATATATTAATCAGGGCTATTGTGGCGTTTTAAATTAACAAAGTGAAAGTATAAGCACTTGGAATTTTATCAGTGTAGATATAAAAATGTATTTTCAGTAACAGATACATACCCTTCCTCTAAATATAGTGCCTTGCACTTATTTCAAAATTTACACATGCTAGCATTGTCTAAATGTATATATAAGATAGCTTTTCTCTAAAAGAATTGTTTTACTAACTAATACATCCAGTATATTATTGCTGTCGAAATTGAGATTGTAAAATATTTAACTTTTCAGTAACAGTAATATAATTGGGTAAAAGGTATCATTTTGTAGAATAGGAAAAGATTTTTTCATTACATCTTTACAAAAATACTTTATTCTGATCTTGGTGATGATAGTTCAGCTTCTTAACTCCTGACAAAAACCTTTTTTATTATTACTGTTATTATTTTATCTATTTAAAATCTCTTTAAGAAATTTGTGTAGTGGCTATATATCAGAGTAATTAACAACTCTAAAACAAATTCCTTAAACTTGGATTGATATTTGGTTCAATTAATAATTGAGTGCTCCTTTTTTGTTTAAATCGTTTTTTGAATTTAGTAGGTAGCAAATGTTATCAGTATTTTGTTTGGATATGTTGTGTAATTAGACAGTTCCTGTATATCAGGAAAATGTTATTTGCATATTACATTCATGATTTTATATGTTAGGGTTGAAATGCTCTTCTGGAAATATACAGACATTATTCCAAAATAGGTTTTGATAGCCTTGTGTTGCACGTTCTTATAATCTTTGAAAGTTTGAAAAAGAACTTTTTGGTGACCTTCACAAATAGTGAAAGTAAATTCATACTATATAAAGCAGTATCTTTTTTTAAATATTCCATCATTCAGTTTCCTTGAATGATCATAACTCTACTATTAAAAAATCTATTCATTTTCACAACAGTTTGCCTTCAGGATATGTTTCATGTTACTTTAGAGAGGAAATTGTAACTGAAATGTAAAATAATCTATTTTTGGAGTGTTTCAATGATCTCTGCTTGAATTAGCTGCATATCAAAAGTATTTTTCATATAGTCAAACAATTCCTGACTTCAGTAGATTTTGAAATTATGTAACTTGTAGCTTTTTTAATGGAATGGCTGTAGTTTGGAAAGCTTAAAAGGACTGCACAAATACAAAAATATAAACTATCGAATAGGGTTTTTTAAACTCAAAATCTGAGAAAATGAAGTGTCAGGATGAGACTTTTAAACTCTCAGATAAGTTTTCATTGCATTTTTTTCATGTCAATCAACATTCCGTATATTTTTCTTTCAACAACTTTGCCTTTGTAATTCTGCAGAATTATATGTCTGACTTTATATATTGAACAAAAATTATAAACTGTTTTTTCCAATTGCAGGAAATGATCTAAATATTTATCTTTGCAATATGCCGAATATCTGTAGCTCAGGTGTTGGATTAGGGGAAGGTTCTCTGAGTTTGTGGGTTGGTTTCTGAACGTTTTGTTACCAGGTTAGATAACATCTTCAATGGAGTTTAGGGGATGTCGGGATAAGTGTTCTCTCTGTTTTCTGTGACAACGAAAAGACCTTCCTCAGTTTCAACCACAAATTTAAATTTCAACCATTTAAATCTATATTAAAGATGTACCACCTGGAACAAGACATCAGACAAAAAATCTCCAATGTGCAATACAACAGACAAAACACAGACGAAGAAGAGAAGAGACCACTAAAGACACTGAAACAAGACAAAAGCATTGTCATCCTACCAGTAGACAAAGACAGTAATGGGAAAAAATGGCATCAGCAAAGCTGAAAACCTTCTGAACAACACCAACACCTACCAAATAATCCACAATAATCTGACAAAACAACAAAATAAGAGACACCTGAAGAAAAAAGAAAAATGACTAACACCACTAGAGAGAAACCACATGGAACCACAATACTATTCCACACTCAGGTTCTACAGACTCCCCCAAATACACAAGAAAGGGATTCTCTTTTGCCCAATTTTGTGTCTCCCTGGAACATTGACATACAAACTAGCAAATTCAGACACCTGGTCAATGACTCAACCCACTCAAACTCCCCAGAACAATTTATCCAATGCATCAAGCACATTGAGATCAAGAAAGAAATGGTCTGCTTTGACATTGACCTGGTTAAATAAACCATACAACACTTTATAATTAAACACCGTATCCAAAAAGATGAATACACCACAGAACACTCCATGTCCACAGAAACCATCATGAAACTCCTGGATCTATGCCTCAACACATTTCAATGGGAAAATCTGTAAAGAATTAGAAGGTATTCTGATAGATCACCCATATCAGGTCTAATAGGAGAAGCAGGCCTGCAATAGTTTGAATCCATAGCTCTACCCACTATCCAACCAAAATTCTGGACACGCTGCATTTGTTATCATCAAATGCTCCCAAATTGAAGAAACATGTCACCTGTCAATGACATTCCCAGGGATCAAATTCACATGCAAAAAGGAAACAGACTCCCATTCCTAGACATTGATATAAGGATTTTGAGATAACAGAATTGGAAACCCATGTCTATCGCAAACCGATGGACACAGACTAGTTCTTCAGCTTCTCAAGCAACCACCCTACCACACCAAAAAAGCTGTGTGCAGAACCTTTTCAGAAGGGCCAGGACACACTGCAGCACCAGAAAAGTGGAAGAAAAATAACTGATGTCTTTCTCTGTAACAGCTATCAAAAAACCTTCATATTCCGTCTGACACACAAGCAACCAAACCACGATACACTACACAGCGAACCACCACAGAAAAACTAACCCTACAATACACAAAAGGGGTGTCAAGAAATAAGAGCCAGAATTCTCCAACACCTAGGAATAGCCATAGCCCTCAACCCACAGCCACACTCCACCAGGAATTGACGAGAACCAAATTCAAGATATAGAAGAAACAATCTACAAACAATTTAACAATTGCAAGCAATTCTCCATGGGATAAATCTCATATCAATTAAAAACCAGGATCCATGAACACTGGCTGACAGTTACATGCCATGACCCCAAATCCATAACCTCTACTGACACCAGCACCAGTTCAATTGGAATAACAAAAATCATTGGCCACGCTACCACCTGCCACGCTCGAGAGTTCATTGAGCCTGGCACTCCAAAAGCAATTCCATCAATAGACACATTGATCTATAACCAGCCTATGAATCACTCAGAATCCAAATCAACTGCACAGCCAATCAGAGACACCAATCCATTCAACCCCCCTCCCAGCACTTCACCTCCTAATGACCCACCGGATGTAACCTCCCCATCAAAACAAATGACTCAAACCTGACCCATCATAAGACCCACACTTGACCTATCACACTGACACCTAAACCCGACTGACGATATTACTTAACTAGTAAGCAAACATTTGGAAACCAACCTACATGCTTGGAGAATGACCTTTCACCCTCATATTTATTTGCTGATTTGAAGTCTTTAAGTCATAGTTTGCTATATTCAGTTTCATTGAATTCATTTTTAAAAGTTACATTTTGAAGAATGTTAATTTTCTGATCAGTGTCTTCTCATTTTCAAAATCTCTTCCTCTATTTCTGTAAGTGCTTGTGCTTTGTTCAGTTGAACTGTTGGTTCTTTTGTGCGCTACTCAGGAGAGTCCAAGAATGAGCTAAACTTTGGTTGATTGTCAAGGGACTGAGTTATTTTTAGAATGAAGCACACCTTCTGTTCCACCCTGTCAGTTTCAAAACTCAGTAAGAGGGACATGCTTTTTCCAGCTCAGCTACTTTACGATTGGTTAAATTTCTGCTTGGACTCTCACTTTCCGGTATTGGATCTTTACGACCTATATGCTGCCAGTGTGTGCGCAGGTTAGCTGGTGCACCAGTGAGAACCGCCACTGCCAAACAGCTGAGGCACCTTGAATCCCCTGCCTCATGGGGCTATACTATTTCACAGAAGCACGGAGCAAAACTAGAGTCCCTGCCCCACAGGGCTATACTCACAGAGCTCCAACAGTTACCTGGAGGGATTTCCCTTCATCTGCCACACTTCTTGGGAGTTATTGGGGGAGCAATATTCACCATGTGAGAATCGTATTAATTGCTGCTCAGCAACTTAACTTCGTTTGTGCCAGTGGCCATTGGAATGTTACAATTTGCCTCTTGTTAGGCAGATCCCTTTATTACTTGCTGTGTGCCGGTGGCCATTTTGGAATGCCTGTCTCTAGGCAAATGTCGTCACAACTTCTTCAGTATCGGCAGCTATTTTGTTTGGCCACAGATCAAGTCTTCTCATACAATTTGTGCCGGTGGCCATTTTAAAAGGCCACAAACCTCCCATTTGCCATTTTGCCTGCTAATAGCCGTGTCTTTGATTGCTGAGGTTCCATGGTTTGCTGAACTGATACGGCATTGTTCTTATAATGTGGCCATGGTGGGCACATATCCTGGGGATCTGCTGGACTTACCATCTTTTCACCTGGCCTCAGTTGGAGTCCCTGCCTCAAGGTTATACACCTGCATCATCCTTTCTGGCCTTCTCCAAAGGGGCCTCACTACCTGTAATATGGCTGGAAAGTCTGATAATCCAGCAGAGAAGAAGCCGTCCCCATCTGCCCCCAAGAAGGCCACGTCTAAGAGCCATAGTTCTTCTAAGGGGAAGGCCAAGGTTTCTGGGTCGTCCTCATCTGTACTGACCCTTAAAGATCCTGAGAGGAGGCTTCGCCCCTTGAAAAAACAATTTGAGAAGGCTCAAAAACAGACTGCCATATATTGGTCTCAACAATCTCAACAACTGGCTCAGCAGTTTCAGGTTCCGCAACCTTCATTGCCTCTCCCCACCCCAGACTGCCAACCTGCAAGTGACTACAGGGGCTGCAAACGAGGCAGATTGGTCTCCAGAACATCCTTCAGTGGCTCAGGTCATGGAATTTGAGGAGGTTCTCTTGCAAGGGATCCCAGCCCATGGGCCCATTCTTCCCTAGGCTCCAATCCACTTTAAAGGCACGTGCTTCGGCAACCTTCAACTCCACAGTGGTGGGGCTCCGTCCTGGGGCGGATGCCAGGCAACATCTTCCATCTGAGTTGCAGGACATGATTACCAATGCCTATTTCACAGGGCATTGCTACAGGCCTATAACAAAGGTCTCCTTATCTAATAATTCCTGCCCCTATGCAGGGAACTTGGTCACAAGTTGGCAACACCTACTCTTGCCACTCTTCCGAGCTCAGTGAGGCTTCTCTACAGGGTGAAGGGAGTATGATAGATGAAAAGTTATCTGATGATGAAGCTCTGATTCCAGACCAGCCAGCTTTCAACGGGCTATTTAAACCAGCCCTTTTCAAGTCACTGCTTCACAAAGCCAAGCTCACAGTGAACCTGGGTGTAGCTGCCAAGTCTTCAGAACCCTCTGGGTATTGACCCTGCTATTGGTTTGTTCTCTGAGCCTGAGAGAGAGACTGAATTTCTCCCACTGTCAAAACTCTTTATCAAGACCATCAAAAGATCTTGGAGCCATCCTTCCTCCGCTCCTGGCCGGACCTTGGCCGAACACAAGTTTTTTGGCTTTGGCCCAGAGATTGATTAACTGTTGCAACTCCCCAAGGTGGATATTCCCATCGCCAATTTAGTGTCTTTGGCAGTTTTTCCATCACAGGTGTCGGAGGACCTTAACCCTGACCACCAGTAGGCCAAGTCTTTTTAGCAGCTTGCAACAGAGCAAATACAAAATATGCAAGAAATCTAACATTTAAAATACTAAAAAACATCAATCTAAAAATCACATAAGAAAATCTAGCAAGAATCATGCTCTAAAACTCCCAATTCATTTAAGAGACCAATCATCCACGTTTCATCCAAACATACATTACTAGTTCAATCATAAGCCAGGATAGATGTTAGAATTCAGTGAGCCCAAGCTGTTGGCAGAGGTGCGTTTTTAAGGCTTTCTGGAAGGCTGGGAGGATGGAGCAGTACCCTCCAGGGGAAGTTGGTTCCAGAGGGCCAAGGGCGTCACAGAGCTCTTCCCCTAGGCCCCACCAGGTGGCATTGCCTGGCTGATGGGCCCTGGAGAAGGCCAACTCTGTGGGACTGAGCGGCTGGGATACATGAGGCAGAAGACGGTCCCACAAGTAATCTGGCCCCATGGAGACTTTGGAGACTATGCTACCAAAGTCCCACCAAGCAGTCGTTAGGTCCTTGAGGGCAACCACGGCTGCATCTTTCTTTAACCATACCTCCATCATGTGGATTAGGGAGATGCAGTCTAGATTGGATATAGATGATTCATGGCTCTACCGGGATTACGTTGTTGGTGGCAGCTCAATTTTCCACAGATGTGATACTCAATTCAGCCAAATTCTCATCTCACACCATGGCAGCTAGTGTCATATCTTGCTGCATGCTTTGGCTTCACAATTGGCCAGCGGACACGCGCTCTTAATGGCGCCTCACTGTTGCCCCGTTTATGGGGAACCCCTTGACTCTATTCTGGTGGAGGACAGAGACAAACACAGAATATTCTTCCCAGAATACATAGGTGGGCAGACAGATGCTTGACTCCATTTTTTAGGAAGCAGGCCTTTTAGCCTGAGTCTTCCTTTGGGAGCCCCCCACCCCAAAGATCGTACTACCAGTGGACTGACAGGACAGATCCACTGCCAGGGATAGGGGCAGGCATTTTCCCAGATGAGATGCCCCTTCAGGGAATCCAGGTCTTGAGGGTTTAGAAGATCTAAATGACTCCCAAGAGGCACTTCCCATTGGTGGCAGGCTTCAATAATTTATTGCCCAACGGGAACTAATGTCCTTGGACACTTAGGTCATAAACCATAAACAACAGGCCAGGATCAGCCACTTCAGCACATTGGTCAGCGCGACTCCTGATGTCCTTCGTTCACTCCAGTTCTTCAGAAGGGTTGCCTTTTCAAGGAACTCACTCGAATAACTGTTACCACTGATGCCAGCTTGTTCAGGTGGGGAGCTCACACAGGCGCTTGAATGACCCAGGGTCATTGGACACAGGTGGACTTAGTCAACACCAACATCAATTTACTGGAGCTTTGGGCAGTGGCATTAGCCCTACGACACTTCATGACACTTTTTTTGAACTGTCATGTTCTCGTGCTGACAATGTGGTGACCCAGTCCCACATAAACTATCGGGAGGCACGAGATCAAGATTCCTTGTGAGAGAAGCAGGAAAAAAATGGCATGGCATGCAGTGTTATATGTGCAATCACTCCTAGTAGAACACATATTGGAGGGTCTCAAATCTAGAGGCAAAGCAGCTCAATCGTTCCATTATCAACCCGGTGGAGTGGCTCCTTCAACCGACGCTCTTTGACACTGCCCACAATGTTCAGCCAGCCACTAGTGGACTTGTTCATAGCTCCCACCAACACACAGCTGCTGAGGTTCTATTCCAGATTTCCAGCACTGGAAACGGAAGGGATCAATGCACTCTGTAGTCCCTGGCCATCAGGATTCTTTTATGCTTCAGTTTCTTGAAAGGTGCAGTCGATTTGAGACCCCAGGTCGTCCATAGCTACCCTTCTTTGGATGTCTCGCTCATCCTGCAAGCGCTCACATTGTCCTTCATCAAAAGCTATAAACTGGATTTGTTTGCCGTGGCTGAGGCTGTATTTGAAAGGTGGGTACTCCAGAGGATCTATTCCACATCTGCTCCCCTGGACCAGCCTTCTCCAGTCCACGAGACTTAAACTTGGGTATATCCCATGCTTGGACTCTCCTGAGCAGTGCAGCAAAGTGCCATTGGCTTACCTGGATGGTCTTCTTTGTGTGCTGTGAGGAGAGTCCAAACCCGCCCTGGCTTCTGGAGTCCAGGGTCACTACGGGTTTTCGTGCATGTCCTCCTTTTGTTGGTCACTCTGTTTTCATTTTGAAACTGACAGGACAAGAGCCAGTGGAACAGAGAGGGGGTGCTTCATTCTAAAAATAACTCAGTCCCTCAAACAATCGACCAAAGTTTATCTCACGCTTGGACTCTCCCCACAGCGCACAGAGACAACCATTTGAGTAAGCCAACGGCACTTTAACACTCATAAAAAGTGAAACATGAGTTGTAGGTGTATGAGGCATAGCATATAGAGTAAGAGTATCCTGAAATATAGGGAAAACTAATTGGTTTACTTATGAGCAAAGAAAAACCTTAGGGAGAATTATAGTAACTACAGTTAAAGTAGCAAAAGTGACATAATTATAACATTCCACCCCACTCCTGAGGGAAGGACATTGCAAAATCTCCATTCCTACCCCACTCTGCGGCCAGCCAGGAGTGGTATTTGCTGGTTCTCTGAACTACTCAAAATTTCTGCTACCAGTTCTCCAGAACCTGCTGAATTTCACCCCTAACGTAGTGGGAATCAAGTAATATTTTGCCATGTGCAGCACTTGATGCATCTTTTACCTGGCTTTACCTTTTTTTCTTTCCCTTTAGTTATGAAGATTTATTTTCTGTTCAACACCATGGAGATTTTTCAAATAGTAGATGATAGAATTGGTACAGAATTGATGAGAATTGAATTTGGCTAAAATATGGCATATATTAAGCAGTGAAAAATTATGAATCATGGCTTGTTGAGTAAAATTAGAGTTAAGTGCACGTATATATGCTATTGCAGCAATGGCGATCCTATGGCACAGGTGCAACAGGTGGCACACGGAGCCATATCTGAGGGCATGTGAGGCATTGTCCTGTGTCAGCACCAGCGCACATATGCGCACTGGTCAGCTGATTGTTGAGCTTCTTTTTGGCCATTTTCACTCCCCAGGCTTTAGGAAAGCCTCCTGAACCCTGGAGAGGTCGAAAAACAGGCCTACTTGGGAAGGGTCCAGAGGCTTCAGTGAGAGGGTGATGTGCTATTGTGTGCATGCACACCCTTTCAGTACCCGAGCCCAAAAAAAGTTCACTGTCACTGCACTATTGTTATTCTAAAAAATAGATCATTTCAACTGGACTACTTAGTATACAATAATTAGAGAATGGTAAATATTTTTAATGTTCCAATTCCTACTACAGTGTTCCCTCGATTTCCGCGGGGGATGTGTTCCGAGACCGCCTGCGAAAGTCGAATTTCCGTGAAGTAGAGATGCAGAAGTAAATACACCATTTTTGGCTATGGACAGTATCACAAGCCATCCCTTAACACTTTAAACCCCTAAATTACAATTTCCCATTCCCTTAACAACCATTTACTCACCCTTATTACTGGTATTCACCATTGAATAAGACAGTGATCCTGATATTTATAAAAAATTTATTTGCAAAAATTATTAGTTTGGCGATGATGTATGACGTCATCGGGTGGGAAAAACCATAGTCTAGTGAAAAAACCGAAAAGTATTTTTTAATTAATATTTTTTTGAAAAACCGTGGTATAGGCTATTCGTGAAGTTCGAACCAGCGAAAATCGAGGGAACACTGTACTTACCATACCCAATACCAGCAGACCTGAGTTCTTCTCCAGGATATAAGCAGGGCCTTGGAAACCAGAGGTCTTCAAACTTGGCAACCTTAAGACTTGTGGACTTCCATTCCCAGAATTCTTGAGGGTTGAAGTCCACAAAGTCTTTAAAGTTGCAGAGTTTTGGGACCCCTACATGGATAGCATCTAAAGTGTTAATAACTGAAATGTTATTAAAAGGCATACTTACTTCAGATGCAGAAAATAGGTGGAATTATGTAGAATTTAAATTGAGACAAGGCCGAAGAAAGGAGATTGGCTTCTCATCCTTATAACCAAAATAAATTATACTGTATAATGAAAATATCCTTCGAAGACAACGAGGAAATATTTCACACGCAGGTTTATTTAAGTTGGAACAAGAGTTAGAGCAGACGGTATGAAATAGTTACCAAATCGAAAACTCGCAGTGAAACTTCGGATATTTTTTACCAAAAGTATCCGGGCAGATCAGAGCACCCAGGCATCCCGCTAAGTAGGCGGGTCACCTCTGGGACGACCTGTACCCGCGCAAAAATTCTTCTCACATTATTAGTGAAGACTCGGGCGTCACCCCGAATCGTTATTTTCCTTACTCATAAGTTTAAGGCATGCCGTTTTTCGTTAGAGGAGGAAAGGTGATTGACAACCGAGTCGTTCCACATAAGGGTGAATTGTATAACAAAAAATAGAAATGACTCCAACAATTTATGTCTCTGTTATCTACGTACTGATTCGCTAATATAAGAAAAATATTTTGGAATCTGGAAAAAATCTGCCTCTAAACATCTAATTTTATACATGCAAATTAAAACGATGTCGCGTTGGGTTCTGGGAAAGTAAGTCTTCGCGTAATCTCCAGTTTCTTGTTACGCGCGATTTGTCTGAAGCCGCGAGAAGCGGAGACAAACGGCTGTAAGAGTGAGACCGGAAGTAGTTGCTTCTCATGTCCGGGCATCGGTCGCTGCGACTTATCTCCGGGCCTAGAGAAAACATGGCGGATTTATCTTTGGATGAACTGATCAGGAAGCGCGGCGTCAGCCTCAATCCGAAAGGGAGGTGAGTGGAGCCCGCGGAGAAATCCACGAGGATGGGACCCGACGGACCCGCCCCTCCCCCCCCCCCGTCGCAGCGGACCGAAAAGATCCGCACCGTGTCCGGGAGGGAAGGCCCGCCCAGAGCGACATCCTGCCTCCTGATTGGTTTAGCGTTTCTGTCAATCATGACCTGCTAAAGAGAGAGAGTTCGGTTCTGTTGACCCACTGTGAGGAGTGCAGCGGTGTCCGGTGACAGAAGGGGCAGCGCCGGCGGGGTCTCCGGGTGGAGATGGGTACGGGACGCGGGGAGTAGGAGCAGCATGATGTGGATGAGGGCTGAGGAGGAAGCTTTGGGGGCTCCTCGCCAGCCCCAGTGTATCCAGCATCCTCCATTGCAGCTTTACCTGACACCCCCCCCCCCCGTTTATTTTATTTTTATTTTATTTTTTGAGCTGTGGCTCTTGGTTCCATGTAATGCAAAAGGTGTGTAGATGTGTCTAAAAACCTTTTACCTGACATGTTGTCTAAAACAGTGTTTCCCAACCTTGGCAACTTGAAGATATTTGGACTTCAAGTCCCAGAATTCCTCAGACAGGATTCGCTGGCTGGGGAATTCTGGGAGCTGAAGTCCAAACATCTTCAAGTTGCCAAGGTTGGGAAACACTGGTCTAAAAAGTGCCTTTTTGGAAAATCTGCAGTGCACATTGATTGATTGATTTGATTTGTATGCCCCTCCCTCCAAAGACACGGGGCGGCTCACAAGATACAATATAAAGCAGTGAATACAAAACAAAGCTAATTAATTAAAAATACTAGGTAAGCTAAAAACCCAGTACAGTGTTCCCTCGATTTTTGCGAGTTCGAACTTTGTGGATAGCCTATACCACGGTTTAAAAAATATATTAATTAAAAAATACTTCACAGGGTTTTTTTCTATACCATGGTTATTCCTGCCCGATGACATCATACGTCATCGCCAAACTAATAATTTTTGCAGATAAATAACAAAAAAAATAATTATTGTTAATAAATAATTATGTTTATAAATATCAGGATCACTAAGTGTCTTATTCAATGGTACCAGTAATAATGGTGAGTAAATGGATGTTAAGGGAATGGGAAATGGTAATTTAGGGGTTTAAAGTGTTAAGGGATGGCTTGTGATACTGTCCATAGCCAAAAATGGTGTATTTACTTCCGCAGCTCTACTTCGCGGAAATTCGACTTTCGCGGGCGGTCTCAGAACGCATCCCTCACAAAAATCGAGGGAACACTGTATATTAAAATCAATAGGCTATACAGTGGTACCTCTACTGAAGAACGCCTCTACTTAAGAACTTTTCTAGATAAGAACTGGGTGTTGAAGTTTTTTTGCCTCTTCTTAAGAACCATTTTCTACTTAAGAACCCGAGCTCAGAAAAATTTCCCAGGAAATTTGGAGAGCGGCACAAAGGCCCGGCCAGTTTCCTGCCATTCCCCCTTTAATCCCAGCCTTCTCGGACTTTTCTGGGCTGCCAGAGGAGCCTTTTGGTAGTGTTTAAGGAGGCTTTGGCAGTCCAGAGCAAACGAAGCATTTTCCTTTCTCTGGGTGCTTGGGCAGGGAATAAACCTCTGCCAGCGCCCAGAGAAAAGAAACGCTCCCTTTGCTCTGGGCAGTGACTGTTCTCCTCCTCTTCTTTTTCCTCCTCTACCCAAATTCCAAGCCTTTATTTCTTTCCTAATTGGTTTGCACGCATTATTTGCTTTTACTTTGATTCCTACGGGAAAAATTGCTTCTACTTACAAACTTTTCTACTTAAGAACTCGGTCACAGAACGAATTAAGTTCTTAAGTAGAGGTACCACTGTATATTATTTACACTGTAAACAGAAGTGGAACAGTGAGATGTGCTCGCCCCCGTGGCTCTGAGTGCCAGCGGAGTCCAGCGCAATTCTGCTACTGCATTTGGGCAGGTAACCAAATTGCATGTGGACACCATGGGCGCCCCTGCCCAGGTGCAGTAGCAGATTTGCGCTGAACTCAGCCAGCACTCAGAGCCACGGGGGTGAGCCCACCTCACCGTTCCACCTTAGCAGCCCACCTCTGGCCACAGGTTGTAAACTGACTGTAAACCAGTTTCACAGACTTCTTGGAATTATGATGAATTGGGTGTGGGGTGTTTTAAAAAATTGAAAAAACTTTAGTTAATCTGGCGTTTCTCTTTCAGATTGAACATGAGGCCGGTGTTTGGAGGCATTAGATCCCGAATTGGAAACCAGCAAACCTTTTTAAGCAGATCATCACCCAGTGTTGGCTTTCAGCAGACATTTGACGCACGTCAAAAGATTGGCATTACTGACGCTAGGTACAAAATTGGTGTGAAGGATGCCAGGGAGAAACTGCTTCAGAAAGATGCAAGGTTCAAAATCAAAGGGAAAGTTCAAGATGCCCGGGAGATGCTCAATTCTCGGAAACAAGAGAGTGTGGAAAAGGTGACCAAAGTTATTGACGCTAGAGAGAAAATTAGTTTGAAAAGAAGTGCTCCAGTTGCAGCCACCATGAACACCATTGTGGAAACGATATCTCCTGCTGTAAAGATCACAAAAACAATACAAGTAAGTTACTGCTAATCACTTTTTTTCTGGTTCTGGAGAAATGACTGTGTTTTTCAAAGAAAAATATTGGTGAAAGTAACAATGCAGTTTATGTCAAACTCTTGACAGTTCGTTTCAACTCTCAGAATTTTTTATAACAACATTTTATTCATTCATTCAGTTAAATTAATTGGCCACCCAATTCCAGTATACTTGGCAGGTCTACAAAACGTAACACCGAGAAACAAAATTAATAGACAGCTCAGACTGAAATATGGTTAACAAACCCACAAAACCAAACAGGGGGCTATTAAACAATGGCAAACATCAAGAACCAGAGCCAGGTTTTTAATCCTTTGTGAAACTCTAGGAGAAATTGTTCCTTATCTCTGGGTGGATGCTATTCCAAAGTGTGGAATCCACCACAAAAAAAGCACACTTCCTAGATCCCACAGCATGGCAAAATTTAAATTTAGTTAAATAATTAACCCAATCAGTGGGTTCAGCTGACAGGAAGCCACAGCAGGTGGACCAAAGAGCTTCGTTTATCTAGTAACCTGAAATGACTCTTGATTTAAATCATATGGTAAAAAGCACCCAAAGAAGAAGAAAGAACAACATCAGGGGGGGGGGGGAAATCGTCATCTGTTTTTGGAAATAGTTCAAGAGGAAAACACACACACGCACATGAGAGAGAGAATGAGAAAGAGATGAGAGAGAAAGAGAGAGGGGGAGAGAGATCAAAGAGTGATACCTGTTTCCCAGAAAAAAGAAAATACCGGGAGCCACAAAACCTCGGTAGGCATGGCTGGAGGGTGGGGGTGATACATGACTGGGTGGGAGTGAGTGACGTGAATTGGCCACCGTCACCCATGTTTTGTGGCTTCTAGTGTTTTCTGTAGGAAACTGGTCAAAATGGTTTAAGGTTACAGACCCTTGACCTAGAGAATCCAAACAGCGACAACTACTCAATCGGTTAGGATTGAGCCAAAGTCTATTCTCAGACCCAGACAGTCAAGGAGTCAAGACAGTGACAACTTCACCTGTGCCACTTGGGGTTCAAATAAAGAATTGTGCCCTGAACTGGTAGCAGATGATCTCTCTCGGTGGTTTTGTGTAGCTGTTGAACAGGAGGAAGGGGCATTCTCCTTCCCCCGACTCAAACCAGCCTGAAGAAGAAGTGAATGACTCTAGCCCAATGCCTCCCACTTCTGATCGCCTCAGTCGAGAAGGATACTACGGCCAGCAAATTCAAAAGTCGCTGAGAAAGTAACGAACACTAGGATGAAAACATTACTCCTATCTTAGTTTTGTCAGAAATCATCAGCAAATGTGTCCAACACTGTCTCTAAACTATACACTGGCCTTAAGCCAGACTGAAACACTCCAGATTTATCAAAAAAGAGTAAAATAAGATCACAGAAGACTCAGCAGTGGATTGCTTTTAGATGAGATCCTGATTTATCTTTCCACTACTTAAGACCAAGACCAATCATCAGTATTTTGTAAATTGCATCTGTGTCAACTGTTGAGGTTGTTTTCTTAAGAGATGAGTGAGGACAACATTCTCCAATATTCTGAACATACGGTGACATTTTTGTAATGATAGGAGGAGAATCCATGTAAGATACCTTTTCTCTAGATCAAATATGAGGAACTAGCTCTTTCATGGTAATTCACTATAGTAAAAAATTTTCTTAATGCAATGTTCCGAGTGTATGGAGAGTACTACTACAATTAAGTTTATAATAGATGTAGATATTTATTTTACCTACATTTAGGAACTTAATATGAATTATATAGAACTGCATTATTTATATGACAAATTTGTAATTTCTCCTGTGTTTTCCTCTTGTTTAAATTTCAGCAAGAGGGGCAAATTGGTTCTGTTTGGGGCTTCAATTCTTATCAAGACAGTATGAGGAATATCTAGAGAGCATCAAGTTCATACCCTTATGGTTATATGGAAATGTATATAAAGCATTAATTTACGTTGTATCCTGAGTAAACGAAGCAGTGCTTTATTTTTTAAAAAGTAAGATTTCTTGGGTTGAACTGAGACAGACACTCCAATATATGTATCTTTTAGTAGTATTAAAGTTTAATATTTTAAAAATTGATTAACTGATGCAAATTCTGTATCTTTAACTTCTCCTTTTCCACCTTTTAATTTGCTTACTAAAACATAGTTTTGCTTATGGAACATGCACAAGAAAAGAAGTTAGGAAGTGACACTTATGGATGGCGTACAAATATGAATATAGTTGCCTGATGGCCTAATACCCCATAGAACAGTGATGGTGAACCTATGAAGGGTGACACAAGGGTGCCACGGAGCCATATCTGCTGGCACGTGAGCCATTGCCCTAGCTGATTTTTGGCTCACACAGAGGCTCGGGGGGAGGGGAGGCGTTTTTGGCTTCCAGAAAGCCTCCGGGGAATGGGGGAGGGCATTTTTACCCTCCCCGGCTCCAGGGAAGTCTTTGGAACTTGGAGAGGGTGAAACACAAACCTACTGGGTCCATCAGAAGTTGGGAAACAGGTCGTTTCAGGTCTCTGGGGGGGAAGCTGTTTTCACTCTCCCCAAGCATTGAATTATGGGTGTGGGCACCTGTGCCTGCGCAATAGCGCTCACCCAGGCTCCTTCGGCACCCGAGGAAAAAACGGTTCACCATCACTGCCATAGAATGTATTTTGCTTATGTAATCTGTTTTTATCTGTTAACTTTATTATTTTCTTTCTCCATTTTACCTTATACGGACATCCAATATAGTCCAAATAGTGATATGCCTTGCTCATTCTACTTTTCTGTGAAGGTATAAAAGCTCTTGTAAGAGTATCAGCCTTTGTTCAGATGTTGTTTTACTATCTTCTGAACCTGCATGCAATAAAACTGAGTTACTCCATCTCCTTGTGGTCTCCATTCCCTTGACAGGTAGTTCAGCTGCAACAGAACTAGGCTTCTGGTGATTGCCTCTACGCAGGGGTTTTTGGGCAGTATATGGAAGTAACATGTCTTTTTAAAAGTCTAGCTGATACTTTTGCAATTCCCTTTTTTTTTTCTTTGACACCTTTGATCACAACCAACTCTGTTTAGTTCCTACAACCAGACAAGGCTAACTAGGTGTTAACATTCACAGAGGCAATTTTTTATGTTTGAAATAAGATGCCACTTGATTATTCTGTTTACTTCACTAAGCACACCATAAAAGAGCAAAGGGAAGCTAGACGGTGTCTTTTGAAGTTTTTAAGATATTCTGTAAATATTTAATATTGCACTACTCATGAAGATGGTAGGCTGATATAAATGTATCAGCCTGCCATCTGGCTCACAACACTATATTGTTCAGTAATTTTTATTTCCCCCACAGAAACAATGGTATATTGTGCACGCAGAGCTGTTAACATATGCACATATATACAGTGTTCCCTCACTTTTCGCGGGGGATGCGTTCTGAGACCGCCCGCGAAAGTTGAATTTCCGCGAAGTAGAGATGCGGAAGTAAATACACTATTTTTGGTTATGAAAAGTATCACAAGCCTTCCCTTAACACTTTAAATCCCTAAATTGCGATTTCCCATTCCCTTAGCAACCATTTAGATTATTACTCACCATGTTTATTTATTAAAGTTTATTAAAAAAAATATTTATTAAAGGTGGACGAATATTTGGCAATGACATATGACGTCATCGGGCAGAAAAAAAACGTGGTATGGGGAAAAAAACCACGAAGTATTTTTTCATTAATATTTTTGAAAAACCGTGGTATAGACTTTTCACGACGTTTGAACCCGCAAAAATCGAGAGAACACTGTATATACACACACACATCGAAATGCTTGTAGAGATATTTTAACTTCCCAACGGTATTATGCCATTCACCTGCTATCAGCAGAAGAGTTTAGCATTTTGGTCTGTCTTCTCCAGTTTTATGCTAGAAGCATCCCAATCTTCTTTGTCTCTGTGCCAGTAGTCAAGCTTAAAGCACTCTACAACATGGTAAAATGTCGTCCAATTCTTCTTTCTTCATTCAGTTGTAATCCAGAAATTGTCAACTTAAAAATGTGGAGTCAAAACGAATTCGAACAATTCCCTTTTGTTTTTAAATTCCATTTTAGGGCAGAAGCAACAGCCTGCACCACAGAGGCCGATTGATCATGGCAAATACACTGCTCAAAAAAATAAAGGGAACACTTAAAAAACACATCCTAGATCTGAATGAATGAAATATTCTCATTGAATACTTTGTTTCTGTACCAAGTTGAATGTGCTGACAACAAAATAAAATTGATTATCAATCAGTGTTGCTTTCTAAGTGGACAGTTTGATTTCGCAGAAGTTTGATTTACTTGGAGTTATATTGTGTTCTTTAAGTGTTCCCTTTATTTTTTTTGAGCAGTATATATTGAGCTCTGACTGTAAAGTTTGTTTTAAAAACCAAGCAGTTATTTTAATAATCAGTCTTGCCTTAGAGCAGAGGTCTCCAAACTTGACAACTTTAAGACTTGTGGACTTCAACTCCCAGAATTCTCCAGCCAGCATAGCTGGCTGGAGAATTCTAGGAGTTGAAGTCCACAAATCTTAAAGTTGCCTAGTTTGGGGACCTCTGCCTTAAAGTAAAAAGTAAAATGATTTTTCCACAGTTTTGTTATCATATCTCACAAATGAAGCCAGGCTGATTCTGAATAAAAGTCAGAGAAAGCTGGGGTAATGATTCTGTAAAACATCGAGCCTTCTCTGGGAACCTTTAGAAAACATTTGGAAGCAGAACTCAATTATGGGACAAAGCAATTCCTGCAATTATGCTTTCCTTTTTAATAGTACATTATTAGCTTACTGTAATTTCTAGATCACATTAAAAAGCCCCTTTTTACAGTTAGTGGAAGAGATTGTAGAATACAATGCATTTTAATAATGCTTCAAAAATTTGATAAAGAAGTACAGTAATTGGTCTGTTATTAGAAGCACTAAAGAATAACAGTTCACATTTTTGTAATCCTGAATTAACTCTAGAAGTTGATATATCCTTTGCTGATTTTATCTTTTTCTTCTTCTCCTACCCCAATAACAGCAGAAGGCTACTATTCCATCGCATGCTCATTCTGCAGGTATGAAGGTCAACATTGTGAATAATCAGACCCATAAACAGGTGTGTGTCTATGTAATTATCAGTTCAACTTATTTTTATACATTTTTTGTGTCTACGCATATAATGTTGACAAATCATTGGAAGCATCTCCTTTGGGGTTATTCGGTATATACCTGTGCATCTCAGCTGTATGGTATATTTAGTTTTGCAATATTAGGAAGCTATTAGGATACATCAGGAAATGGCTCAGCAAAGCAAACTCTTGTATTCCAATGCACTCATCGAGAGGTCTGGCAAAGGTTCCCTCTCTTCATGGGATGTGAGTGAAATGACAAGCTTTCTGTGTGATAACTTCCATAGTATGAAATATTTCTTTCCCAGAGTTCCTGGGATAGGCTTTGGCTATAAGTATCATCTTAAATATTGTCATTCTTCACTACTGTGATACTTAATGGCTAATCAGATAAGAGATAATGGAACATATTGACACAGCTACCTTGATTGTCTTTGGCTTGCCTGCTATCATTCCATAAAATAATGCTTAGTTAAATATTGAAAAGAGTTGACCTCAAGTAAATAAATACCTTTGCATGTAATGTACTTATTTTTGAGAATATAAGTCTTTGTTTTTGAGAATTTAGGATACTATTTAGAACAGAAGGTTGCATAGCATCCATAGTAGGTGAAAAACAGTAAGACGTAGCTCAGCCTTCAACATTATTTTCATTGAATGGAAAACTCAAATCAGCTGCAAAAAGCAATATATTAATTATGAAATGTTTCTTGTAATCAGTAGAAAGGAAAAGGTTGTGTCCCCACCCATATTGGGCTTCCAGTCGTGTTCATAAACACTCCTCTTCCTTTACCTATCTTCATTTCAGAAACCAAACATCATAAATGTAAAAGTACAATTGATACAATAATCAGTTTGTCACTTAAAATGTGAATTATAGCATAAATGAGCCATCTTCTGTTCCACTGTAAATATTGTCAAGCTTTCCTGGGTTTCTAAAGTTTTTGATATTACTTGATCAAACAGTTTTGAAGCATTTCAGTCAGTAAGCAATACATGCATAGAAAAGTGTATATTAAAATAGCCTCCATATGCGGCACAAATTTCTTCAGAATTGTGATATCTCCATGTTTGTTTCTCCTCTGAGAAGTGTTATACTCAGAAAAATTGGTTGATTAATTTGTGCCCTAACATATACAGTATAAGTTTTAAAAGATCATTACATGCATATTCTTGATAGCTAGAAGCAGAAATGAAGTCCATAACGGCTTACTGGTTGAGGGTAATTGTTACTTCAACATAACCCCATCTGTTTAAGATATCCATTTTGCAGCTACAATGAGAAATATTCAGTTAATTATTTCCATGATAAAAATTATATCAACTTATTTTCTGTTTTAGTGCCTATACGATACAGAGGATGATGATGAAACGTTATCTCCCTTTCCCAACAAACAGATGAAAATCACGGCAACAAATAGCTTCCTGAACAATGCAGTAAGGATCGTAACCTTTCTTTTCTGCCTTTAGTGGGCGTGTACCTATGTACCTATGTACCTATGTACAATAAATATGCTTTCTCTCTATTCATATTGAATGAACATCCTCATTCCAACTTTGAGATTTCTACATTTTTTTTGCACCTATTCCAAGACAAGATGACAGCTACCTGTATCTGTGGCAGATATAGAGCCTCATAGAATTAACATGCCATTAATTTCTCTTTCCATCTTTTGAATTAGCTAGTAGTTGAAATCTGTCCAGATTCCACTGTATTGCAAACTAACTTCATCATTCTGGTGAAAGATAGTTAAAGAGGCAAGAGGAAAGTTCTCTTTGGTAATCTAACGTTTTACTATCAAAGCACTGCAGTTCTGGGATATAATTTCTGATGTTGTCTTGAAAATCCATAATACTGTGATGAAAGAGGTGCATATTCTAAATGATTGATCGTATTGAAGCTCATGCATTATACAAAGCCATAATAGATTAATATCATGCATGAGCCCAGTCAATATATTTTGATAAGCCAATGGAAGGTATGTTGCAAGTCAATTACAGAATGATCTCTTTAAAATGTTGCTTCATTTTTATCTTAGTCTTCGGAGAGGGGCGGCATACAAATCTAATAAATAATAATAATAATCTCTAACAGTTAAAAGCGCAGAAAAGAAGCCATCATAGACTAGATATGCTTTTATTATTTACCTTTAGAACCATATTTTATGGAATATGAAAGGAATATGAAAGGAAATCTCACTGTCCACGTTCAATCTAATTAATCACGTATCTCCTAATTCTGTTCAGGGTAAAAAAAGGCTGTAGTTTTTTTTAAAAAACAACTTATACTTTAGTAGTATTGCTTGCCTTAAAGGATTATTGTGATAAATAATAGGCTATGGGTTTCAACCAAAATTAGTGATCTGAGCATAAGTCATATTTCTACCTATTTGTATGCCACCTCAATTGCTGATGTAACTCAAGATGGCTTATATATTAAGATTAAAATAACAAAATTAAAATAAATAAATGAAAGTCAAATGGTAAGAATAACTACAGAACATCAGAGGAAAGAATCAAATTCAAAGATCAAAATGTGATACCAGCTTGCAAGTCCTTGTTAGACGAAAAACTAAGGGATATGTTGTAGTGGGTTAGCTTAATTCAACAATTATAAGTCTTGTCTACACCACACCAGTTTGTTCCTGCAGCTAAATTGTCTGACACAAGAGATCTTGCTATGTAATACAATAAATAATAATAATAATAATAATAATAATAATTTGGTTTTTGGTGTTTGAAAGAAAAGGAACAGCTTCTGGCATTTCCAATATTTTATGTTTTGTTTGTGCAGGCTGGACACAGTGGCAACCAGTTCTCTCTCTCGAAGACAGTCCCTCTTACAAAAGTGGTCCAGAATGATGCATATACAGCTCCGCCAGTTCCGTCTTCCCCCATCCGAACAAAGGCCCTCACCAACATGTCTAGAACCTTAGTGACCAAGGAGGAACCACCCAGCGAGCCTATAGTGATTGAGGTGGGTTGAGGATTTGGAGGGGGATGTCTTTGTTTGCTGTCCATAGAATTGTAAAACTCTTTTAAAATTCATTTTAACCTAAAGTGAGGTGAACAGATATATTATGTCATTTTCCCAAATACAGTACAGAGATGCAAACAGGAAGTTATTAAAGCACCTCCAGGGTACTGTTCCGAGAGAATTCCAGAGAACTATATTAATTATACTGAATTGTGTTTAGATTAAATTAAATTTTATTTAGTTTTTGTCTTGCCCCATTTTTTGACATGGCAGTTTCCTTCATGCCACTGATAACTGTGGTTCACAATTATTTATTTATTTATTAGATTTGTATGCCGCCCCTCTCCGAGGACTCGGAGCAGCTAAAAAGAATAACAATACAAATCCAATACTAAAACAATTTAAAACCCTTAATATAAAAACAATCATACATCTCATACAGACCACGCGTAAAGCGGAAGCAGCCCAGGGGAATCAATTACCCCATGCCTGATGACAGAGGTGAATTTTGAGGAGTTTGCGAAAGGCAAGGAGGGTAGGGGCAGTTATCCATCAGTTAAAAAGCCCCCCCAATAATTTAATTTAAAAATAGATTAAATTAGAAATTATTAAAACACTAATAAAAATATGTAAAATATATATAAAAATATAAAATTCATAATAGGTTAGTATCGATGAATATAAAAAATTATGAATGGGCTCTCCCCCACCCCAAATGAACTGCAGAATTTCATATAACAAGCTATTTTTTGAATCCAATATAACTTTTTGCTGACTGAATATGCTTTATATGGTGGTTGGATATTAGTTAGGGAAAATATAGGTAGTCTTCAACTTACGCGTTACGACCACTATTGATGTCAACATTTTTGTTAAACAAGATGGGTATTAACTGAATTTTGCCCCATTTTATGACCCTTTTGCCGAAATTTTTGTGAATCACTTCATCATCACAATTCTTCAGTTAGTAACATGGTTGTTCAGGGCGTCCAGCGAACCTGGAAATCAGGGGATTATCAGGGAAATTGGCGGTTCAGGAAATATCAGGTTAATCATGAAAAAAACCAGAATAAATCAGGGGGGGAAACAAACTGTATTAAAATGTTTAAAAGTCAGGGGGAAATCATGTAAAAAAACCTGATCGCACTGCCTGGCAGAGTCAAGCAAAAATGAGCATAACTGGCAACAGCTTGCTTCCTCAGCTACCGATATTTCTCCACGGCTTAGCCGTTTGGTATGACGTGATCTACGACCACGCCTTAACTAGATCGCAAGTTACAGGGAAATGTCAGGGAAATATCAGGGAGTTTCAAAATGCTTTTCCCCCTGGACACCTTGTTGTTAAGTGAACCTTGTTTCCCATTGACTTTGCTTGACAGAAGATCAAGACATGGCCTCAGGGCACTGCACCTCTCGTAAATATGTGCCAGTTGCCAAGCATCTGAATTCTGATCATGTGACATGGGGATGTTGCAATGGACATGGGGGAAAAGTCATACATCGCTTTTTTTAATGCCGTTGTAACTTTAGTCACTAAACCAATAGTTGTAAGTTAAGGACTACCTGCGTTCTGAAATTGTAGAAATTTAATTATAGACTTTAGCTTTTCACTTTGTGTGCATTATTACATCACTGATGTTTCCTCTATTTATTGCTGATGCTTGCCTTCTTTTTATTATAGCCAGCCTTTAGTCCTTTAGAGGGTACTAAGATGACTGTGAACAATTTACACCCCCGTGTTACAGAAGAGGATATTGTTGTGAGTATTGTATATTTTTCAAGTCTGAAAGTACAGATAATTTTCGACTCATAAACACGGGAGCAGAATTTCCATTATAGATTGATGTTGTCATAATGCGAATCACCATATGATTGGACCCAATTTTATGACCATTTCTTCCATGATTGTTAAGCAAATCACATGGTCATTAAGCAAATCCAGCTTCCCCAGTTGATGTTTACTGTCAGAAACTGGCAGGGAAGGTCACAAATCTCAGTCACGTGATGAAGGGAAGCCGGTGGAGCGGCGGCAACTGCTGAGATGACTCCACCAGCTTCTCTTCATCATGTGACGTTCCCGGCGCTGCTGCTCCTCAAAGGGAAGCCGCTGCCGTCACCACCGCTGCCGCCAGGAAGGAGAAAGTTGGTGCACAAGACGAAGCACTGAGGAAAGGAGCCCCCCGAAGCTGCCGGTATTGCAGCCGCCCCCACCCTTCCTGCAGCTTGGAGAGGTTAGACTATAGAGACTGGGAGGCTGTTAAGCGGGCGGTAACATTTCGGATAACAAACAAAATTTTCTGTGGCTGTTCGGTATCCGGATTTTTGTTCAGATACCGAAGCAAATTTTTGCCGAAAAGTTTGTTCGGTATCCGAAATGTACGAGAACAAAAGCGTTGGAGAACTGAGGTACCACTGTATCTAATTACCGTACCTTGCTGCTATTGCTTTAATAATCCTGTCTTGTTTAAAGCTATGGCAATACTATATTCTTTATTCCGAAACAACAACTTTTTCCTCAGGAATTGTTCTGTGTGTGTGGAGCCCTAAAACGAGCTCGTCTGGTGAACCCTGGGATGGCTGAAGTCGTGTTTGTGAAAAAGGAAGATGCCATTACTGCATATAAGAAATACAACAACAGATGCTTGGATGGTGAGCATGAACCTCATATGAAAGGTTGAGCTTTTCTTTTTCCTTGCTTTTTTGCAAAATACTTCAAACATTTTCAGGAAAGAAAGAATCAAACAGTAAAAAAGATTCTATTTTACCAGGATTTTAGAACACAGATTTTTGCAGTTGGAATTTCTCAAATTAACAGTGATTTATCTTTTTATTATCAAGAGGAGAAAAATCGTGGAAGCAGTGCTTCTGACACTGAATATAACGTGTGGAAAAGGGAAAGAATGAATACGATCCCGATTATGATTTTCCAGAATTTGTGCCACCTTAGCAACAATTATAATAGCATTACTTTAAAGCATTGCATCTTTTGATGTTACGTTTTTTTCTCACTAGGACAACCAATGAAATGTAATCTTTTCATTAATGGAAATGTCATCACCTCAGACCAGCCTATTTTGCTGTAAGTCTATTACATTCTTAAAATTAAAGATTTAAGGACAGAATATAAATGTAAGATGTAAATAAATTTTGCCTCTCTTAGGTTATCAGCCTGAAAATATAAAAACTATTTGAGTTTAGCATTAGAATTGATTGCAAACATTTCATTCTTGATTATCACTCAGGTTGGGAGCTTTTAGCATTTCTAATTTTGTTCCTACTTTTTTTATCCGTTATATAAATAAATAAATACTATTGCTTGAGTCTATATTCTGTCAGGAACCTAAATGTTATTTCTTGTAACTCTACCTAGTCGATTGAGTGACACTCCTTCAGTAAAGAAAGAAATTGAACCACGTCGGACAAGCACAGGAACATTTTCAAATCCCCCTGCTGAAGTGGATCCTGACACCATCTTGAAGGCACTCTTCAAATCCTCGGGGACTTCTGCTACTGTGCAGCCTACAGAGTTCAAAATCAAACTTTGAAAAGTAGCAATCAAAAGTGGACTAGTAAACTGAGTGTGGAAAATTGGGAGACATGGGAACACAATTGTTGTGTTGGACTGCACTCAAACCTGTTTTTCTACAAATGCTACCTTTCCTGTACATACAGTAGTGTTCCCCTAAATGTGTTTGTTCTGTTTTCATAGTTGGAATTTTTGTCCCAATATTTCTAATTGAATTATTTCCCCTTTCTCTACTGAAATCTGTATCACCATATAACTTCCTTTATTTCACCTGCCTCCCCACTCCAGTATCCAGCCAGTTAAAAGTACACCTAGTTAAAGGTGTGATAAACATCTATTGTGACTCATTCTTTTAGTAAAGTTGGTGGCCCTTTTGCTTTACACAACTAATAAACATTTCATTTTAATATATGTGTCTGTGTAAGAGGCTTGATATGATACTGTACTCCCAGACATTGATAATAGCTCATCTGCTACTCTAAAATTGATAAAAAGGAAGCAGCAAATGAAATGTTCATACAGCAACTAATGGAAGAGATTATGAAGGAGTGGGAATATGTATAAGCATATAACATATTCTACACTACTTTCATTGCCATGTATTCATGTTGTTAATATGTTGATGGAGGAATATTGTTGTGATCTTCAGGATGTTACACAGAAGTGCATTGCATATGGATTTGTTTGAATGCCAGTAAAGTACTTAGCTTCATTATCTAGTATTTATATTATTTTCCAATTTTTGATATGAAAATCTATACTGCAGTGGAAAATATTGAGTATGTCCCAATTAAACAGCACAAGATAGAAAATGATACTGCAAGCTGTTTTTATATGGTGCTTGAGAACCACAAGTAAAGGCCTCTTCCTCCCAGCCCTGATCTCAATAGAATTCAAATCAGACATTTATTTTGTTACATTAAATATTTTCTGCGATGTTGGCTCTAAAACAGTTGTCCATAAGCTAATTCCATTTTCTCTCAGGCTGCAAAACAGCTATCATTTAGCAATTGATTAAGTCAAATATGAAAAGGACTAAGGGGTGACATAATAGCAGTGTTCCAATATCTAAGAGGCTGCCACAAAGAAAAGAGGGGTCAACCTATTCTCCAAAGCACCAGAAAGCAGAATAAGAAGTAATGGATGGTAACTAATCAGGGACATAATCAAGCTAGAACTAAGAAATCAGTGAAGCTCCAGAAATTGTGGGTGCTTCAATATTACAGGTTTTTACGAAGAGATTGGACAATCATTTGTCTGAAATGGGATAGGTAGTCCTTGAATTACCATCACAATTAAGCCCAAAATTTCTGTTGCTAAGTGAGACATTTGTTAAGTGAGTTTTGCCCCTTTTTACAATCTTTCATGCCACACTTGTTAAGTGAATCATTGTGGCGGTTAAATTACTAATATGGTTATTAAATGAGTCTGGCTTCCCCATTGACTTTGCTTGTCAGAAGGCTGCAAAATGGGATCACATTCCAACTGGGACACCCCAGCTGGCTCTGAATTTGGATCACGTGACCATGGGGATACAAAAATGGTGGTAAATATGAAAATGGTCATAAATCACTTTTTAAAATGCTGTTGTAAGTTCATACAGTCCCTAAACAATTGTAAGACAAGGACTACTCTCCTGGGTTGGAGCAGAAGACCTCCGGGGTCACTTCCAACTCTCTTATTCTATTATTTAAAATATTAATAGAAAACAGCGCCCATTTTGTTTTTTAGAAGCTATACTGTATTTGTATAAAATGTATCCCTAAGTACTTTTCTCTGGATAAGATTCTGCTGCCGCAAGGTAGGACTATATCAAAAAGTGGTAAGGGCACCTTAAAATGAATTATTTGACATAAAATAAAGATGGGAAATAAAAGAAGTTATCTAAATCTAAGATGTATTTTATGTCTATATACAATTTTACTTGATGTACAAATTTTTGCTAAGATTTTTTAAAAATCTTTTTTTTAAAAGTACCATAACAGTGAAATAGCATCGGACAACTCCTTGGACATTGGATTTTTGTTCTCTTAACTGCAGGATTTAAACATTTTCATGTGTATTAAAATCCCCTAGTAACAGCTTACTCTACTGTAAGCCTAACAGTACTTTTTTTGTGCAGAAATGCTATTCCTTGTCTGTCCTTCATTAACAGCAGTGGGTTGGTTACAGAGGTTAACCGTAGAACATGATGTAATATGTTTCTGAATAAATAGTGTATTTGTTGTACAGAGAATATTCTACATTCTTTTTTTTAAAAAGGTACAAAGCAAAGTTTGTAAGGTTTAATTTTGGGAATGCTTCTAAATAGCTGATAGCATGTCTAATTTAAGGAATGGGCTTGTTCATTACTCTCCTAGGGATGAGGAACTCAACTCTTAGATGATTTTTAATCTAAATTTGCAGATCAACTTCACCCTAAGAGACTGCTTTTCATATTCAGGAAGATTTTTGCTGGGAGTTTTTGAGAAATTAGAATGGGGATTAAAATAACCACGTGAGATATAATACCCAGAATATATGATGTTTAACTTTTCACATTGAATATAAACTTAACTATTCCATTACAATGCGATATTATTAGCTGGAGGCCTCAAGCCAAGTATGATTCAAGTTTGGGATAAGTCTCCTCAGAAATCCTACAGGATTCCTGAATACAGTACTGTACTGTATATCGGTAAGTCAGCAAACAAAAAAACCCCAACCAAAAAGCAACACGCAGTCGCTTCCCTATTGTTGGGAAGTCGTCAGAAATTTCCCTCAGGTTGAAAGGAAAATCTTCCACGTGGCAATATATCCATTCTATTAAAACCGAAGGAATTCTCTGTGGACGCTTCTCAAACAGAGAAGGGTTTCTACGATGCTTTCAAAAAACAAAAACGTAAGCCTGGATGCCCCACTAGTAGTGTTCAGCTCCAAAATTAACCCTGGAACCTCGTCTCCCGCGTGATTTTTCGGCTCGGAATCTTCCGTTTCCAGAATCTTCCCTTTCCTCGCCGGTTACGAACGTTTCATGAATGTGAACCTAGGCTTTGAAAAGGGGGGCTGTGTCATTTATCGCCTCTAAGCGTCTCTCGTCACAACCCTAAAAGTTTCTTCTTTTAAAAAAAGGCAACAGGGCGACACGTAACTAACGACACATAACCAGTTGAGGCATACGCGTAACAACCCACCCACACAAACATCCTAAAGCAGGGGTCTCCAACTTTGGCCGCTTTAAAACCTGTGGACTTCAGCTCCCAGAATTCCTTAGCCAACTTTGCTGGTTGAGGAATTCTGGGAGTTGAAGTGCACAGGTCTTAAAGCGGCCAAGGTTGGAGACCATTGCCCCAAGGCTGCGCAACGAAGCCACCCTTCGATTTTCCCGGGAAAGTTATTGGTCCCAGGAAACCTCGCGATACTCAGCAGCTGCGAAGGACGACGCAATTTCCTCCGAGCCAAAATGGCGGCCTCCGGCTCGAAGTGTGTGAAAAGCGGGGAAGCTGTCGCCCCCCTGGGATACACCGGTGAGTAGGAAATGTGAGGTGAGAAACCTCCGGTAATACCGAAGCTGCTTTCTCGGCTGCTTGACGGCCTCTGACCTGGTTTTTGACAGTGTGCTGATACGCATCCTTTTGTTTCTTTCCCTAATGGGGCAAAAGTGATGTATACGCGGATGCAAAAGGTCTGCATGCAAATCAATAGAACGTTGCGCTTCTGCTTGTGGTTGGAACCTGGTTTTCCGCAGAAGATAATGGAGACCGTGATTAAATAAAGTATCTTAGACGGTGAATCCAAATTGTTTTTTTAGAATAGAATAGAATTCTTTATTGGCCAAGTGTGATTGGGCACACAAGGAATTTTTCTTTGGTGCATATGGTCTCAGTGTACATAAAAGAAAATATACATTTGATAAAATCAGAAATTTAGATTTAATCAAAAATCTTTCTATTCCACTTGTGATTCGAGCATTCTGTAAATGCATGCATGTACAAAAGAATATGCTTCGTCTTTAAGCAGCAATATATCAAGTGCAAAAAGGTGTAAGAAATGGAAAACCAATAAAATGAAGCACAAGATATTTTTTTTTAAAGATAACTAAATCTAGCAAACACCTGCAAGGTAGGCAAATGGGTGTTCAGATTAGTCAAAGCAGTAGAACAGTATGATGCAAATCCCATCCCATTTTTTCACACGATTTACCTAGTTGCACAAGTAACCTGATGTGGTGTAAAAGCATAATGTTTGTTTGTATTATACCACCTTTATTTTTATAAATAACTTGAGGTAACAAACATATATAATAATCCTTCCTGCTATTTTCCCCACAGCACCATTGTGAGATCAGATGCTGCTCTATGCCTATGTATCCTTGCAATTTTTCCTGTTGCTACCAGACACTATCATACATTCTCTTTTGCCTGTATAAATTTCAATTCTGTCCATCACAATGTTCTTGTTCTTTTCTTCCCTCTTCATTTAACCCTGGGGATCTGGTTCAGCATTTTAGTCAATGAGCCACTTGCCCCTCTTAAAAAAAGTCATTTCTGGCAAAAGGCACTTATTTTCTCCAGTGTTTGTGTGTCTGAATGCTTTTGTATTTTCCTGCTTTTAATAAACATTTTGTTAAATTTACTTAAATTCATCTATTTATTCTAGCATCTCGCTGTTTATTAGTAATTTGTAATTTTTACTTCTTTTTCGTATAAAAGATGGTGATCTTTAATCAGTGTTCAAATGTATATTTTTTGCCCCATATAGCATATGTGTTCACTGCAATTTATACAGGTGGAAAGGAGATATTGGAGAGACATGCAATACCTACTCCCCACTCCAGTTCAGCAAAAATAGTTTACAACTGTCTAGAGTCCATGAACGTTAAGGTGGACAGATGCAGCAGATATACAGTATCTGTAAAAATGGAGACAGATCTTTCATATACATTTATATGCATTTTAATTTCTGAATTTTAATGTTCTCTGCATGGAGAGAAAAGTTTCCCTGGGCTTTTCTTGCTTCAGGAAGTCATCCAGTCCCAGTCCCATCCCCCTCTAATCAGAGTCAGTAAAATTTTTAAAAATATATTTTCAAGAAAAGGGTGTTATTAGGATACCCCCAGTCTCTTTATCTGATTGCTTGTTTTTTTAATTGATTAGAAAATGCTTTTCTTTTTTAGCTATTCCAGTCAAGTTTTCTGAGAAGCACCAGTCATCTCATTATCTCTATGTGAAAGAACACAAAGTCAGAGAGGGGAGAGATCCCAAGAGGCCTCAAAACCGAACTCTTTTTGTCTTAAACATCCCTCCATATTGTACAGAGGTGAGTTTATTTCAGGAAGGAGAGGAGTATTACATAAGCTACAGAAATGTGGTCATTCAGAACAGAGATATTACAAATTAACAAGATAGTTTTGAGAAGATAATATACATTGGACTTTTATGAATAACATTCTGCTCAGAATACAAGCCTACTGACAAAATGTGTTGTCTTTTTCATTTTGTCAACTGATCTTATTTTAGTTTATCTGACATTCTGCCTAATGTGGGCCCTCTAACTTGGTGCCTCACAAGATGTGTGGACTTTCAGCTTCCATAGTTCATATATTAGCATTGAGAACAGGTATGGAACAACTGATTGTAGATATTTTCAGTGCTGGTTGGAGTGAATGACCATCTTGAACATAAAGAAAGCTTTGCTAAGAATTTATTTTTTTAAAAAGATTGAGCAAATAAACAAGTAGTATAGTTAAAAGAATACATAGGTCTTTTTCTCTCGGCCCTGCACCCCATCCACATGAAGGACAGAGTTAATTCCATCTCAAAATTGTGATCAGGCTCACTGCCAAAAGAAAGGTGCAGCATGCCAAGACTCCAGAATAAAGATACAGAATTCTTAAGAGTTCTTAAGAAAGAATCCACAGTTTTCAGTGGGGCATGCTGACTTTTTCAATGATGTGTTGGTTGCTGGAGTCCGAAAATTAAGGCACAAAAAGTAGTGAGCACGATAATGGCATACATACAATTAAATATGTTGTAGGATATCTAGCCATTTATTTTGTAATTTTCCCCTTCTCTCACATTAAAAATTATATAACCATGGAAACTTTTGGAGGGATTCTGGTCCTCAAGCTATGAACCCTGATTGAAAAGAAGAAAGATGTAAATAGTAACCTGCCTACTGTAGATTGATGACAATTTTGGGCAAAATGGAAGAAACCATTTCATCTTTCAGAAATGTCCATTCTCCAACTATGCCATGAATTGTGCTGAAACTTTTTTTCCTTTCCTTTTAGGAATGTTTATCAAGGCTGTTCTCAAAATTTTGCCCGGTACAATCTGTGGAGATGTGTGAAAAGCCAAAGCCAGGAGATGGGATAGAAATATCCAGGACCAAGTTCTTCAATATCAAGATACCCTTGGTAAATTGGGAATGTGGAAGAGAATAGCATGATGAAGGAAGTTATGGCATTACCTTTTTATTAAAGACAAATGAGCACTTTTGAAAAAGCAAATTTGTCATTATCGGGGGTGGGATTCTACCAGTTCGGACCAGTTCGGGTGAACCGGATGCTCTGATGAACAGCTGGGAGTGAACTGGTTTGCTCCAACATACACCAGGCATGTGTGCACAAAATGCATACGCAAAGCGCGAGATCACCACACTGGTTGTTAAACTGGCTGGATCCCATCACTGGTCATTATAATAGCCTTGGCTTAACACTCACATGGTTCTTGATTCCTCAATAAAATAATCAAGTACAGTGGTACCTCGAGATACGAGTTTAATTCGTTCCGGACCTGGGCTCTTAAGTCGAGCAGCTCTTATCTCGAACGACTTTTCCCCATAGGAATTAATGTAAATAATTTTAATTGGTTCCAGCCCTCAAAAAACTCACAAAGTTAGTCTAAATTATGCAGAAAGACATGTTTTTAATGAAGAAATGTACATGTACATATAAATGAATAATGAAGTTTCTTTCACTTAACTTGTAAACTGTCTTAAACTTTTAAATTTACATATGTTCAACTTCTCTGCCACCCAATCCTGTAGGACAGAGGTCCCCAACCCTTTTTGCACCAGGGACCGGCTTTAAGCGATCAAGAGAGGAATGGGTGAATGAATGGAGGGTGGGAAGGAAGGAAGGAAAGAGGGAAGGGACAGGAACAGAGGAAGGAAGCAAGGAAACTTATGGAAGGGGAGAGTAAGAGAGGAATGAGTGAAAGGAGGGAGGGAGGGAAGAAGGTGGGAAGGAGAAAGAAAAGAAGAAATAGAGGAAGGGAAGGTAAAAGAGAGAAAGAAAAAGAGCAAGAAAGAAAGAAAGAAAGAAAGGGGGAAGGGACAGGAACAGAGGAAGGAAGCAAGGAAACTTATGAAAGGGGAGAGTAAGAGAGGAATGAGTGAAGGGAGGGAGGGAGGGAAGAAGGTGGGAAGGAGAAAGAAAAGAAGAAATAGAGGAAGGGAAGGTAAAAGAGAGAAAGAAAAAGAGCAAGAAAGAAAGCTGCAAGCACCCCCCCGAGCCCCCCAGGCCGGCTGCAACCTTTTAAAACACGCGCGCCGCTTCGCAGCTGTCTCCTGAAGCCGAACGCGGAAGTTAGCGTTTGGCTTCAGGAGACAGCTCCTTGGCGCTTGTATCTCGAATTTGGGCTTGTAAGTAGAACAAAAATATCTCTCCCCTCCCAGCTCTTATCTCGAGTTGCTCTTAAGTAGAGCAGCTCTTATGTCGGGGTTCCACTGTAGTTGTGTATCAAGATCTTTGGAACTAACAAACGTACTGTTCTGTCTGGGTGCCCCCAGACTTCAACACCAACTGAAAAAAGCAGCCAGACACGCTGGTAAAAGCAAAGGCACTTTATAGTTGGAAAAACAAACACAGAGAAAAACCTGTTCTTCCCAACAGACAGGCTATGAGGCTTCACAGCAGAGTCATGACGGCCAGACAATACAGCAGACTTCTTGCTGGCACACACACCACTGTAGAGAATAAGACCCACGTCTTTCCCCCCAAGGTTTCAGCCTTCAGGGCCATAAGCCAGAGTCAGAAACGCCAAAGATCACAGCCAGGTCCCAGGACTCCCAAAGATAATACTCCACAATACAGGAAGGGTGGGTCTGCCTTTTCAGCCTTTCTGGGGAGAACCACACCCAAACCCAGCTGTTGCCTATTTAGGGCTGGAAATACCTGGCTAATTGTCCCCTTCGTTATGCTGCTCTTCTCTGCCTGAGATCGATGATGGCTTGTGCATTTTCATCCAAGGACTCCAGGCTGCTTGCTGGGGAGAGCTCCACCCCGGGGGACTCAGGCTGTTCTCCCTCTCCCTCGGCCTGATATTCCTCCTCCCCGTCTGCCTGGCCCTCCTCCTCCTGTTCCTGTTCCTCCTCCTCCCCCTCTGAGCATGGAGCCGGCAGAGGTTCAGCCGTTCCCTGAGGAGCCTCAGACGGAATCACAACACGTACTATGTGCTGTTATAGTAGCTTTTGGCTGAAAGGAGTTGGGTCCCTTTATAGTTTGCCTCAGTTGGCCTTTGCTCAGACCAGGATTCATAAATATTTCCAGACCTATCTGTGACAGAACAACCTGCAAGTGATCTCAAGAAAAATAGTCAATTATTCCAGGGACTTACTTTTGTATTTTAGAAACATAGCAATTGGGGGGGGGGGGGGGGTGTAAGGGCATATGAACAGCCAGAATGAGGCTGAACAGCTATCTCTGTGGTTGCCCTTGTTTTTTTGACACATGTAAGTGAAACCTGAAACAAAATGTGTCTTGCTTCACAGGGATTCCAAGTAGCTTATGTGGTATTCAGAAGACCTGCTGAAGTACAGGCTGCCAAAGCCTCCTCACTACAAGGACCGCTGATAATATCTTCAGACAGCCATCCTGTGCAAACTGGCATTCACAGTAAGTTACATACAAACACCTGCTCTGCATCAAGCTCTGAGACCTTCTGCTGTTCAGAGCCTTCCACTGGCTCCAATGATAACCCAGGCACCCCTCCATCACCTCTGACTCGACTGCCATCTCCACTGGCAAGCCATGAACCAAAACACTGGGACTCCCTAATGGCTATCCAGCTTAACAGCACTAAATCCCCAGTGGCAGTCATATTGGATGTATGCATGCATTTATATTGTTGGCTTGTTTGATATAATAATAACTAGTCACTGGATACCCATGCTTTGCTATGAAACTGAACTTAGCATGAAGTAGAATGTATAAACTCCCAGCCCGCAGGCAGATGAGTCACACGCTGGCCATGTCCATTGGCAGTTGGAACAGAGGTTTTTTTTCAGGTGGGGAGGGGGAGTAAAACATCTAGTTGAGGGGTCGGCAAACACTTAAAAGAGCCACTTGGTCTATTTCCCATGGAAAACAAAACACTGGGAGCCACAAAACCTGGGTGGGTGTGGCCACCTCGATGTCACTCACTCCCACCTAGTCACATGACCCCCAGCCGTGCCTACCCAGGTTTTGCATGTCTGTGTTTTTTATGGGAAATAGGTAACTTCCGCTCTGTCTCCCACCCTCTTCTCACTCACGGAAAGCCCTGCAGCCCTGTGTGTGCTCTTTGGGGCTTTTCACCAGCTGTTTTTCCTTGTTCCTTTTGGAAAGCCGGGCTGGTGGAGCAGTGAGGGCAACTTGCAGCAGAGACTTCTTTTCTCCTCCCCCTCTTCCTCTCCCAATGCTCTGGCTGGCTGTGGCGGGGCCAGGAGGGTTCGCATGGGAGGAGGGGCAGGAGGAGGAAAGCCTCCGCCACATATTCCTCCATCAGCTCCGCTTTCCAAATGGAAGAAAAACAGCTGGCGGAAAGTCCCAAAGAGCACACACGGGGCTGCAGGACTTTCCGAGAGTGAGACACAGAGGCAGGGAGCAAGACACAGAGAGACAGACAGACAGACAGACACAAAGTGAGGGAGACTGGCTGATGGCTGAGCATCTTTGGCAAGGGCTGAATTGAGAGAGAGGTGAGCAGAGCCCTAGCCATTGATGCCAGCAGAAATGAAAGCAAACAGAAATATAACTCTTGCTGAAAGAGCTGAGATAAGGAAAAACACAGAAAACAGAAAGCGGCACGTTTCACTGGGAGAGCTGGACCACTCCTATCCACCGTCCAACTCGCCAATGGGGCCGGTTCTTCCAGGCCCTCTTCAACCTCCCCCCACTGGGCTGTTGTGCTGGGCAAGGCAGGGGAGCACTTCCCAACGCCGCCTCCTTCATTCTCTTGGCCTTGCTGACAAGGGAGAAGGAAGGCCAGGCTTGGGGGATGGCCCCCACACTGCAAGATACGCCCCTGCCGTTCTCTCCCCGTAATCTTTACTGGTGGCAACAGCAAACGTACCAGACAGAATTCTGTTGACATGCAAAGGATGTACAGGCATGCTTTGCTCCCACACTAAGACTCAGACCATGCCACTGTCACAACAGGGTGACAAGGAGCCATGACAGAATGCCCAAAGAGCCACATGCCGCTCCAGAGCTGCAGGTTGCCGACCCCTGATCTAGCTCCTTAGCATCAGTGTGTTAATAATAATATAATAAATAACTAATGATCTGATGATCATTTCAAAAAATCCTTTCTTAGCGAGTACCTAGAAGGCAAGAGGAACATAGGTGCCAAGTTTTAAGTTTGTAGGCTTTATGGTTTTGGAGATTTTGTGATGATACATGAGTGGATTTGGCTTTTATATATATAGATACTACTATAAAATAATACTATAAAATTTAAACTTTTGTGCTTAGATATAGATAGGCTTGTTCTACAGCACTGAATTTGGTTCAGAATACAGTATATGAAAAGTAACTTCCAGATACTCAAGATGATTTCTCCCTCTTTTCATTTCCTGAGAATTTCACTGCAAAGTTGCTGATTATTTTGTCCTTACTCTTTCAGAATGGATTGCTAGATACACAGCCTCAATTGTGGATCCTGCTGAGCTGAAGACAGAAATTGACTCTTTCATGCAAAATTATGATCAAAAGATTGCAAAGGTAAAGCAGCCAAGGACATAATTGTTGTAGGGAAATACTGCCTGTCTTCAAGGAGTCTTTCCTTGATCCAACCCCTCTGGAATGGATTAGGATTAGTAATGGTTGGCATGGTGCAGAGATTACAATGTTTAGGTGGGGCCTGGGAAACCGGAGTTGATTTCCTCTCAGACAGAAAGCTCATTAGACTAGCAATTATTTGTCTCAGCATATTATCTCACAAAATATATTTGAGAATATGTAAACAGGCAGAAGAAAAAAGCAAAGTCAGATGTAAAGTGTTAGTATGTTTTCAATCCAAAAATTATAGCAGTTTTTCAATACACTATCTATGGTTGTTGTACCATATTGTGTCCATCATACTGAACTTGACCAGGACATTTTCTCCCTAACATGTATTACATATCTGAAAAGTGATTATTTGGACAATTACATTAGCCATATTTCCTGAGAACAAAACTGTTATTAAAAGAAAGCTCACTTTGCACAAAACTGGGATTTCTTCAAGTTAAGAGTGGCCTTCTGAATTGTAAACACTTCTTAAAAGCAAATATGACATCAAACTATTTTCATACAACCTTGAGATTTTTTTCCTTTTACATTCCTGGAATAGGAAGAAGCCAAGGCCGAAAAGGAAGAAGGTATTCCTGATAAGGAAGGGTGGGTGAAAGTGACAAGGAAGGGCCGAAAGCCTGGCCTTCCATGGACAGAAGCAGCCAATTTGCGGGCCCTAGAAAGAGAGAAACGCAAGAGAGCACGGAAGGAACTGCTCAATTTCTATGCCTGGCAACATCGTGAAACCAAGAGGGAACGTGAGTTATTTACCTTTTGTGAACTGTTTCAGGCATAAGGTTCAAGCAACGTTTTTATTAATCACTTGGAATATAAGGAATATTTATCAAATTTGCAGAAGAAAACTGTTGGGGTAGAATATTCAATAAGATAGAAACAATATTCAAAGTTATATTGTTAGTTAGAAAAATTAGTTGAAAATTAGATTATGAATTTCCTGAGATAAACACAAAATTCTTCCGATGCACAGATACAGACTGCAGGCTACCTGATCTGGTAACAACCACCAGAGATTTCAGAAGTGGTTTGCCATTACCTGCTTCCTAGGGCTAAAAGAGAATGACTGGCCTGGAGCTAAGAGCGAACTGTATCTAAAGAAAGAGTAGAACTCACAGTCTCCAAGTTTCAAAATGGATGGCTTGATCACTACCTAAACTAGCTCTCCAGGATATAGCACATCTCTTAATAATTAGTTTCGATAATATCAGATTGTATTGTTAGGTAATATAGTCTTTCTATAGTCAATCTGGAGAAAGACTAAATGCTGTTAACACAATTTCCAAAAATTGGTTTTTATTTAGGTGATCACTTATGATTCAGTGAATATGTATATATAAAACTGAAAGACTTTGTTTTCTTCTGTTCTGCTTTTTAAGTCAATAAATCATGGACAAACAGTGTAGAACCCCAATATCCTTTGTATAAGGGTTTACCAAAAAAGAAGCCACTAAAAATGAAATTTAAAAAGCAAATAAAACTGGGTTCTAGACTCAAGCTATATCACAGCAAGTTTTTAAAATTTAAAACCTCAGAAATAAAGAATTTTTTAAAAAAAACAAGGTAATTTCCAAATGGTAATTTCCAGTTATTCAGGGGAATTTTTTAAAATTACTGAACAAAAAAGAGTTAAGATATACAGGTAGTTTAATTCTTGGAAGTTCCTCTTAAAAATTAGGTACTTCATGGCTAATCTAAGGTGATAAGAGTTACTGTCCTGCAAATAACACTGAGGCCAAGGCATTAAACAGCATAATTGGACACTTCTTTATCTTGGCAGGAGATAGTTCATATCTGTCATAGTCCCAATAGCCTTTATAATTAACTTTGGCAGATAAAGCGTAGTAGAAAAAATATTGGACTCTAAAATTAAATTCAACATATAGCATAGTGATATTTTTTTTCAAGCTAAAATTGTTGAGTTTTAAATATTTCGTTCAGTGCAATATGCTATACTCTTCACATTACTTTGGGGGAGTTATCTATTGGAAGATACCTAGAGTTAAGGGGACTAGGCTTGTCAGAGGATATGCATAAATCCAAAGCAAATGTGATCTGGACCAATCCTTTTTTTATTTTGCTCTTTTTCTCCACAATCAAAATACAAAAACAAGGGGATAAATTATTCCAGTAGATTACTTGAAAGAAAAGTGGAACTCAATCTAAATATCCCCCAACTCAGAATGGTTAATACTAAATGTTGTGGTTGGCTCTGGGCCAGCTCCTGCTCTGAGGACGGGATGTTGGTTTAGGAGAATCCTCAAGTTCTCAGAGACCGGTTTTACTGCCAATAGCTTCGGACAGTGAAGATTCTGTGTCAAGGGCAGACTCTGGGAGTGAAGCAGGATCGGAGGGTGAGGTAGATGCAGGCAGCCCATTAGCTAATGACCCCATTAGTGAGTCATCAGATTCAGAGGGATTAATAGATGCTCCCAGGCGCAGGTTTATGACAAGAAGGGAACAACTGTGCAAGTATCATAGACACAGAAGATAAAGGAGGACACCTGTGGCTGGGGCAATTAGGCTAATGGGGCTGCTGATAAATTGCCAGCATTGCTGTGTGGGGGAGATTATCAGTTTGGATAAGGACATCATGCTTGAACTTTGTTCCTGATTATTCATAGACTCTTGGGGAGATTTCACAGTTAAGTAAAAACTTGTGGAGTGACTAAAAGAGGTTTTGGCTGTGACATTTTTCACAGCTGCTCCTATCTGCTTTGGTTTGTTTTATTCTCACAGCTGGCAAAGTCTGTTATCTGTGTTTGAGCTCATTTGCTCAGTTAAATGTCCGTGTGCACCGTATTTTTCTTTGATAAACTGTTCTGCTGTTTAATCTGCATCAGCGTGTGTGTGTTTGAATTTTACATTCCTGACTTCACTGGGGCTCCTAACGTGAGCCCGGCATAACACTAAATAAGACAGAATGGGATAGGAAGATTGCTAAATGCATAAAACCTTTTTCATATTCTCTAGCTAACTCCCACTATGTTATCTGGTTACTTAATGGCAAATGGGTTGAAGGTTGTGAAAGCATTTTTCTTCCTCATTCCTATTTTCCAGTAATAATTTGAATCACCTTGAGTAGTTTACCTGCTAAGAGATTATAGGATTGAAAACTTAGATGGTTTAAGAACGATATTCTCATCTCACCTGTTTAATATCTTATGTGATTCTTTCAGATATAGCCCAGCTGAGAAAGAAATTTGAAGAGGATAAGCAGAAAATTGCTCTCATGAGAGCGCAGCGAAAGTTCCGCCCATATTGACTTGGAGAATTGCAGCTTTCCCTAGGGTGACAATAGCCAGACTTAGAAATTATTTTTTCATTAAGAAATCACCCCTGATCTCCTTGGCTGGACTCAGGCCTCAGCTGTTAAATAAGAGGTATCAACTGCAGTCATTTGTTAAGTCTCTTGTAAAGCTGGTAATTAAGTGTCAAAGAATTTCTATTGAAAACTGCAACTGGATTTCATCTTCTGATTTCCTAGTCTCATGAACTCTGCAGTTTATGGCTTTAGCATCAATTAAGGTGAAGGGCAGCTGTCCAGCCCCCCCTCCCAAACTATAATTATTGTAAGCCATAAATGTCAAGGGTTTCTTATTTTTTATATATTTTTTAAAAAGAGATAAAAGATCAAACATTTTTTTAAATGTTGTTTTACCAGTAAAGACAAAGAAGTTGCAAAAATTGTACAGTTTATACACAATGTGTTATTGATGAGAAATTGAAAACTAAAATGGATTGTTATTTGTAACAATAAGGAAAAGAAATTTAAGAATATTATTGAATATCTGAACTGAATATAAACTGAACAATGTCTTCACTGTTTTGTTTTTTAAAGATAAAAAAGGAGAAAAACTGCTAAAAATATTATAGGTAAATATTTAGTTTCTAACCTCCCAGTAGTTATTTTCTAACTCATGTACAATATTTATTAAAAAGTAAAAATAAATTATATTTTTTCCTTAGTCATTTTTTTTATTCTTAAACACCACATGTTTAAGAATACTTTATATTATGACATAATATGCAATATCTGTGCAAGCCATTCTGGTTTAAATTTGGTCAAATCTGTTTTCCTCTACTGCTAGTACTGTATTTCCATTTCTTCCCATTTATGTTTCCAGTGTTATATCTTCAGTAACATATCTTTCTCCTGGGATTTATTGGTGTCTTCAGTTAGAATAAAGTGTCCCCAACTCCCGGGCCGCAGCCCATTCTGAACCGGGCTTCTTACTGTTGTGGTTGGCTCTGGCCCAGCTCCTACTCCAAGGAATGTGGAGGTGGATGCAGGGGAAACATCAACATGTCATACGCCTGTTTTATTGCCGACAGAGTCAGGTAGTGCAGTTTCCTCCAACAAAGAAGAAGGTGGGGGTGACTTGGAAGAGGGGGGCTTGGCACACTGCCCAGGAAGCCAATCTCCATTATCTTCGGTCGATTTGGATGAGGAAGTGTTAGACCCACGCATGCGCAGAATTATGCATCGAAGAGACCAATTTAAGAAATATTACAGGAGATAAGAGAGGCCACGTGTGTTTGGGTGGGGCTCCAGTAATTAGAGCTGCTGATATAAATAGCAGCACGCTGGCTTAGCCGTTGTGGAAGATTATCTGATCGTCGTTCTTCAGGACCGTGCCTTGCTGTTTCCGGACTTTGTTGATTTTTCACGACTTTGAAACCAAAGCAGAGCAAAGTGTGTGTGTTTCACTTCGTGGGAAAAAGGAGGGCTGTGACGTTCCTTCACAGCTGCTAGCTAAGTACTTAAGGACTGATTAAGGGGATTGTACAGACTACCAGGTTGTTTTGGGACGAGTGCTCTTGGCAATACAAAAAGGGTGCTTTGTTTCTTTTGAATTTTTGTGATAAAGAACATTGTTTTCGAACTTTCAACTGTGTGTGTGTCTGAAATTTGTACCCTTGAATTTTTGGGAGACTCATATCATAGAGCCCAGCAGAACACTTACAAGGACGGGTAAGCATACACGTGTAGACAGCTCCACTTGCAGGAGTGGTGGGTGGCCGCACTTTGAAAGCTCCGCTTGGAGCAGCAGGCATGCGCCCTTGCTTGTTCAAATGGAGCTGCATGCACACGTGCTTGCCAGTCACACAGAAAAATTCCCCTCCCCCGCCAGTCTGTCAAACCAAAAAGATTGGGAGCTGCTGTACAGTATTATACAATAGCCGAATAAATGAAGCTGGCTATATTGGGACAATGATCATATTAGAGGGGTTTTTTTTGAGGGGGGGGAGCAAATCTGAAAGATGTTTATTATTTTGCTTTACAATGGAAAATTCAAGAACAAAACCAAGAAAAACTACAAAATCTTTTTGTACTTACAAAAACTGACAAAATAAAAGCATCTAAAATCAAGCACTATATATAAATTTGTTTTTAAAATATAATTTCCATATATATTTTACATGAATGGCAGAAGCGGCATTAAGTGTTACCATTTAAATAGTTTTTAAAAATCAAAATAAAGGAGAAAGTTAATTTTTGAAAAATCTGGAGACCTCACCTACAAAAAGATATTGACAAAATTGAACGGGTCCAAAGACGGGCTACAAGAATGGTGGAAGGTCTTAAGCATAAAACGTATCAGGAAAGACTTAATGAACTCAATCTGTATAGTCTGGAGGACAGAAGGAAAAGGGGGGACATGATCGAAACATTTAAATATATTAAAGGGTTAAATAAGGTCCAGGAGGGAAGTGTTTTTAATAGGAAAGTGAACACAAGGACAAGGGGACACAATCTGAAGTTAGTTGGGGGAAAGATCAAAAGCAACATGAGAAAATATTATTTTACTGAAAGAGTAGTAGATCCTTGGAACAAACTTCCAGCAGATGTGGTAGATAAATCCACAGTAACTGAATTTAAACATGCCTGGGATAAACATATATCCATCCTAAGATAAAATACAGAAAATAGTATAAGGGCAGACTAGATGGACCATGAGGTCTTTTTCTGCCGTCAGACTTCTATGTTTCTATGTTTCTATCAATATAAAGAGAGCTTTTTGAAATAAAGGACCATCCTTTATAATAAAAGATATTATATAAATGACTTGTTTGGCATGCTCAAGTATCAAATTAAGGTTACTATAGGTTGTATAGTATCTGTTTAGGCATGATAGTTTTGTGAACAGAGCAACTGAGGCCAAGTGAAAGCAAATTCCAGTGCTGTAAAACAGTGCAATTCTCTAATCCCTGGGAGAGAGTATTGAGCTTTTAAAGTTGGACTGAAAAAACAACTTTCTATCCTTTAGGACAGTGTTTCCCAAAGTGTGGAATGCGTCCCCCCAGGAGTACGGGAATAGTTTGGTGGGGGCATACATTCAGAAAAAGTTCTGAAATACATCTTGCCTTTTCCAACTTCATATTTATGTGAAGTTTCTTTTTCAGCATTTGTAGACACTAAGTCGAAAAAAAGGAACAGACTATTGGACATGGAACCGCATTTCAGATTAAAATTAACAACCAGGGAACCAAATTATGACGATCTGTCATCTCAGCACAATTTCATCCTTCTCATTGATCCAAATAAATGTTATTTATAATATAACTTTTATTTATATTTTATTATTAATTATTTTATTTTTCATTTATTATTTTGTGTATGTACCAAAAAAAGAAAAAAATTAATATATTTTCATTGTTGTTAAAATACATCAATTTTCTTTGACAAGGAGTACTAAGCATTACGAAAATTATAGAAGGGGTACACATATGTCAAAAGTTTGGGAAACACTGTTTTAGGACAATGCATTCAAATCTCATAGCATTTGACATTAGCCACAGTTAGAAAAGGAATCACCATATTTACAACACAGAATTTACACTACTCAGTAAGAGGAAAGAGATTTCTCCTTCTGTGCCAAGTTTTGTAGCAGGTTTGAGGTTTTGAAATTGGAACCTTCAATGCCAAATGGCAATAACATTCTGCAAAATGTTACAGTGTTCATCTATTAATAAATAACTTGTGAAAATACAAAGCAAAATGGGGTAGATAGGATACATGTTAGAAAATCACAACAAAAAGAGTTTGTCTGCCCAGGTCATGTGACTCTGAGATACAGTAGTAGTCCCTCACCTATCGCTGGTGTTATGTTCCAGACCTGGCCGCGATAGGTGAAATCCGCGATGCGGAATTTATCGACTGATAGTACTTATTTAAGTATTTATATTGTAATTGTTTGGTAAGTTTTCATTGTTTTAAGTGTTTATAAACCCTTCCCACACAGTATTTATTTTAGATACAGTATTTAAATACAGTATTTACAATTTTAGATTTTTTTTTTTTTTAAACCTGCCGATCGAGTTCGGCGGGCTGTTTTAATCTGCCGATCGACTTCCTCAGAAACCCGCGATGAAGTGAAACCGCAGTAGGTCAAGCGCGGTATAGCGAGGGACTACTGTACAGAGATGTGCACAAACTATCAGTCTGACATATACTACAGCTATAAAGCTAAAATACTGTACATGGGTTTTACGGACATACTGTACGTCATCACTACATCTGTACCATTAATGGCATCAAACCTATAGGAGCTATATTTATTACTGAAATTAGAATTGATGCTCATGACTTACTGTATTTTTTGGAGTATAAGATGCAGCAGAGTGTAAGATGCATCTTAGTTTTGGGGGAGTAAAATAGGGAAAAGAATCTGCTTAGCAGGTGTTCATCTGGCTCACATCCTTAGTCTATTCAGCTTCAGCACATTATTTTATCCCTTGGTTATGGTTTTAAAAAAACTTTATTCAGAGAGAGTAACAATGAAGTAAGAGCTGGGAACATCATCAGCATCTGGAAAGAAACATTCGGAGCATGTAGAGCAATGGAAAAAACCCTGCAAAGACTTAGGGCTTGGAAAACATTATTCCCAGAGAGTAACAATGTAAGAGTCCGCAAGGTAAGAGCTAGGAAGATTGTTAGCAGCTAATTAGGGCTGGGGGGAAAAGCTACATTCAGAGTATCAGACACACTGAAATTATCAGCCTCTTTGGGGAGGACAAAGGTATGTCTTATATTCTGAAATATATAGTATTTGTAGTACAGTATCTTGCTTTAGTGAAACATAAACATTCTCAGTAAAGCGGGATGTCTAAACATAGACATCATGAGTGACACATTCTCTTTTAAGCAGGTTCCAGCTTTAAATAAACTGCATGAGAAATAGACACACATGCACACAAAAATATACCTATATACATACTTCCATACCCAAGATCACCCATCTGGCTTTGTACCTGGAACACAGACCTATTTATTAGACATATGCCTTAACCACAACACTAACCCATTTTTATTATGTAGGGTACATTATAAAAAATTAATTACCATGTAATCTGAAGTAATTATCATCTTCCTAGCCTTATTTTAGCATGTGCAGGGTCTTCTGTTCAGATAATACCACTTTGCATGATCAAATACAGTATCTGGTCATGTCTACATTTTGACAGAGGGGGCTACAGGTTCAGACAAAAAACCTCCCTGACCAACCAGCTTGTCGCCTGGGCCTGACATCAACTTGGTTCAGCTCAGCGGCGATCATTAGAGTGAGACATAATCAGGGGCAACACTAGAAGGAACAGATCTCACTAATGCAATCTGAGATGTTTGTAAAATATTAAGTAAACTAAGACATTCTTAGGTTATCATACTGAAAATATGAACTCTGTTTGGGTTCAGTATTACAAATGATAGCCATTTCATATCTCATTATTAATAGGTATTGGAGTTTCCTGTCATACCTAGTTCTGTTCTTCTTTTTCCTTTACATTACTCTTGTATATAAACAAAATACTATTGCTTGAGTTTGTATTCTTTCAGGAAGCTAAATATAATGTTATTACTTGCAATTCTGTCTAGTCGATTGAACGACACTCCTTCAGTGAAGAAATAATTTGAACCACATCAAACAAGCCAAGAAACATCTTCACACCTACAACATAAAAATTATATATACACTGGTACCTGTATCTATCTATCTATCTATCTATCTATCTATCTATCTATCTATCTATCTATCTATCTATCTATCTATCTATCTATCTATCTATCTATCTATCTAGGCCAGAAAAGGCAGGGAGAAGCCTCCATGGGGCCTCTTTAGGAATATCCTGGGAGGAAACAGGGCCTCCACCCTCCCTGTTGTTTCCCCAATCGCACGCATTATTTGCTTTTACATTGATTCCTATGGGAAAAATTGCTGCTTCTTACAAACTTTTCTACTTAAGAACCTGGTCACAGAGCGAATTCAGTTTGTAAATAGAGGTACCACTGTACTTTGGACTTGAGAAAGGCAAACTCAGTGTCTGTATGAAGGTTTGGAATTACAGGATGCAAACTTGTGGGTGATCCTTGTCCTCTCCTTGATATGTAGAAAAGTTCCGAGTTTTCAAGTTCGTTTGCCACTAGAATTACTTTTCTATTTGTGATATCTACTTTTTTCTTAGATGATTATGGGACCATGCAGCATTGGATAAAAAACAAAACAAAATAATCACCTGCAATTTAATGTTCATTCTGGTCACATCAGACTGCATCACCTTTCTCTCAAAGGGTGACCAAATGGTTTATTGGATTATCTATTAGTAAGTATATAATTGAAATTATATTACTGCTGCCGGAATAAATAAAATTATATATTTTAGCGTCTTGAAAGAAGGCCAATAAATTTGCAGTTATAATTTTAGGATTAAAATGCAAAATCTTTGCATCTTTTAGTGCAGGAAAAGGCAAATGAGCACGGAGGATATAGCAGCAATTCTGAAATATGAGTATCTAAATATTACTACAATGAGGGAGGAAATAAAGGGAAGAAGATAATGTTTACAAGGAAATGATAATAAGCACTTGAGATTGCAGTACAATTAATCAAGAATAATCTCTGTTATAAATCCAATCTAACAAACATCCTTATTGTAGATTATGAATAATAATTTATTTTTATGTATTATTAATATTTTTATTGATTGTTATAATATAAAACACACACTCAACATATTATTTTTATTATTTTTATATAGTGAGTTCTATGTGTAATATTTACACAAATAATGGAAGATGGGTTAAGAAAAACTATAATTTAATCCAGCAGATGGTGCCTCTGATTCCCACTTTTTTTTGTAGGCCTTTATGTTTGTTTTCCAAAATCTTCCACTTTTACAATTACTGAAATTATATATATATATTTTACAAGAAATATAATCAGATTGAATAGCTTTAATAACGTTTTATAAAACAACTGTGAATTTGCTTGTATTAACAGAGGATTTGTTAAATTTACTATTTGATAGGAACCATCAAAAATAAAATATTATACACAGAGTTTATGACATTCTGATATGAATGTCTCAGATTCAATACGTATATTATGGGTAATAGAGAAGGGGTGAAATTATTTCGGAAACCAAACAATGGAAAGTATTTTGCATAAATGGTGGAGTAAGTCAACAATGGTCTCTGTGGTTAATCTTCCTTCATACAACTAGTTGTCACATAAAAACAAAGGATAACATGCAAATGTTGTACACTGGTTACAATTTGGTATTTTATCCATCTAATCTAGTGGATAATTATATTATGGCATTCATCAAAGAGGTTGGGTGTTGTTGTTTTAATATTCAATTTACTTCTTGAACCATTCACTTAAAATGTGGTACTCAGTGCTAAATATAAATTGTTCTTACTCATATTATGGCTATCCTTCATGTAGGCAATGTGATTACCAAAATTAAGTTTGAGCTCTTTTAGTCCACTGACTAGAAGAACTCTAATTTCCACCCTTTGGATCCACTGTTTCTATAAACTATTGAAATAGGTTAGGAATTACAATTTATGCAAAATCTATAAAATATTTGAGTTTGGGTCCTCTCTCATCACAGTATGTTGATCTAAATCTCTAAATATAATTTGATGTAGATATAAGTTGATTATAGCACTTATATAAGTCTCTGGGACCATATTAATATTCTCAAAAATAATTTTACATGAGGGTGGTTATTCCTATGAATTTTCCTCAGGCAAATCTTAATTACAATATTCCTTGGACTGACATTTTATTTTTGAATCGTAATGATGACTCCAGGTTTTGTTAGCTGTCACAATGCTGTAAAGAAATTCCTCACCTTTGTTTTTGTAGCATGATCACTGCTGACAAATTTCAACTCTAAATTTTAATTTCTGTTAGCCTTCCAGTAACCCATCCTGCACAAATATTCTGATATTAAAGAATGTCAATACTGCGATCTATTACTCACAAGCCAACGTTTTCTGGTTCACCACTTGTAGATTTTTGTGGTCCAACAAGATTACTTATGTCAACTTGAAATTGGTCTTCTCTATAAACAACTTGCATTCAGTGATGAATTTTATTTGGATGGATTCCAGGTATAACTCAATCATTGCACATTGCTTAAAGTGTGAAGAGTACTCACTGCTAGGCTTTCATTTCACAAATAATAGTAATACAACTTTTTAATCACAATTTTCCAGCAATGCATTCATAGAATCTAACTCTTCCATTGAAGAAGAAATTCCTTGAAAATTGATAGGAGATATAGACCCATTTTCTCCAAATATTTATTCAAATGTGTGGCCAATTTCTAGAACCAGATACAAAATGTACATATTTGTAGAAAAATTATAGTTGAAATCCAAACAGCTTCTAAATTGTGAATATCTGGGACAGAAAGGAATGTCCACCTTCCAGGAAAGTTTCCTCATATTAAAAACTATACCCAATTTGTGGTGATTCTGGCTGGTTAACTGATGGCAACAATTGAGACTGGGTGGGTGCTTTGTAGACAGAAGTAGAAAAGCATTCAGTTTCTAACATGTCAGTGCTGGATTGTTAAACAAGCCTCAGGCCATAATTTAAGTATCTAATTCTTCTAGTTTACCCAAACTGTTACTAGACTGTTTTCAGATTCTCTGTATACTCTTGATAAATGAGCTGCTTGGATTGAAGCTATGACTTTTTGCTTAATTTTGGGTTTCATTTTCTAGCGCTGCCTTCTTTGTCTCTGCTGTCGCACTATACATTACTGCTTGCAGGGCTTTCCTAGTGTTCTGTTGGGCTGTCTGGCCTACTCCTCCCAAAAATTCACAGGTACAAATTTAAGACACACACACGTTTGAAAATTCAAAACAATGTTCTTTATAATGAAAATTCACTTAAACTCAGCCCTCTTTTGGTATAGCAAAGAGCACTGGTCTCCAAACAAACTGGTAATTGGTACAAGTCCCTTATCAGTTCTGTGATACTTAGCTTGCAGCTGTGAGGCAATTCACAGTCCTTCTTCTTTCACAAAGTGAAACACACTTTGCTCTGGTTTAGTTTCAAAGCGGGGAAAAATCAGCACACAAAAGGTCAAAGTCAGTAAAGCAGTCACGAAACACAACGATCAGATAATCCTCCACAATGGCCAAACCCACAGCAGCCTCACTAATGACCACAGCCCCACCCAACCACAGGTGGACTCATTTTCTTTGATAATAATATCTCAGTTGTTGACTATGCATCGCTCTCCGCATGCGTGGCTGTATCATTAACTCTTGTTCTGAATCCAAGGAGGAGCTAGATAATCGATCTCCTTCTGAGCTGTCTGCCCCACTCTCCTCCCTGTCACTCATGTCTTCTTCGTCAGAGGAGCCTTCATCAGCAGATTCCACGGGGGGGGGGGGGCAAAACAGGCCTGTGGCATTTGGATGTCTCCCCCACATCCACAGTCCTTGGGGCAGGAGCTGGGCCAGAGCTAACCACAACACCTACAAAGTCTCCTGGTCCTAGAATGTTTTACATTTTAAGTCCATGAAATAATTTTTCATTTTATATCATTTGATTTACACCTTGAAACCATTTGTCTAAAATATAAGCACATTGTGTATCAAAGCCATCTTTCAAAAGCCTTACTTCTCAAGAGTTGCCTGTAGAATGTGGGAGGTATATGTGGCACACCATTTTTTGTTCTGAAACAAGAATTTTAGGCTTTATTTTAATAAAAGTGATATTCACATTTTAGCAGGGCATCCACACCTCCTTTTCAACTTTAGGAATCATGTTTTTACTTTAACCAAAACCATCTCCATTGTGCAAAAACTAACTTATTCAGAAAGTAAAAAATAGGGTTGTATACTGAAATCTGTCAATTGCAAGTGTTAAAGAAACAAGTCTGTGAGAAAAGGGGAAATGTATTTTTTTGTGTTTAACCAGTGGTGGGTTGCTCCCGGTTTGGTAAACCGGTAGTGGCTACAGCAGGAGGCTCCTTCCACCTGCCCAGGATGCTTCTGCGTATGCACAGAAGCACGCATGAACCGATAGTGACGGGATTTAGAACCCAGTACTGTATTGTGTCTAACCAATGTATTTTATTAATTTGCTGATACATCACTTATACCACAATGCATATATTGTTTCTGTATCCTATATTAAAAACTTGATTCCTCCCCTTTAATAAAATGCTTTTTACTTTGCCTGAATTACAGTACTTGTGATTCTTATTGGGGGCTCCTGAAAAAGCAAATTTGCAAAAGTATTATTTCTCTAATTCTGGGACTTACGTTTTTCCCAGCTTGACACCATTGCCTGAGCTTTTTAAAGACACCATGAGCAGTGGTTGGATATGATGAACCTACTGTATTTATGCCATGATGGGTTGTGGGAAATATTTTTTCCCTTCTTCTTTTGGTCCTAATGTGGCAAAATATGGCTCTGGATTTCAATAATTTATTAATGTTTCTCACATCAACATTTATTATTAAATATGTATAAATATTTTTTTAAAAATATTAGAATTTATAAAGATTGTGTACTGAAACAGAGTAGACTTTTGTTCTCTGTTAAAACAGAAAAAGGACAAGGACAATTGTTGGCTAGAAAATCAATAGCTGTTAAATAAGGAGAACCGTCACTAGAAGTTTTCAAATTGGAACGAGATAGCTCTTTTTCATTTATAGCAGGAAATGCTTTACAATTGCACAGATGATGTGATACACTTTGAAGGCATATATGCAACAACAGGAAAATAAAGTCCCATGCCTTTTTGGACTGTTCACGGATGCGTCGCATTGGACTTTCACTGCCATTAACCCCCACCCAGCATCGCTATGAATATTTCTATTTCTATATTATTTGATTTATGTGCCACCCAACTCCAGAAGGACTCTGGGAAGCATTGGAGATGATATTAAATATGGAGAACAACTAATTGGGGAAGGCTGTCGGTGCTGTAGGACTATCTTTTTTTAGTGTCTAATAGTATCTAAAATTGATGGTGGAAGGTCTACAAAATGGTGGAAGGTCTTAAGCATAAAACTTATCAGGAAAGACTTAATGAACTCAATCTGTATAGTCTGGAGGACAGAAGGGAAAGGGGGGACATGATCAAAACATTTAAATATATTAAAGGGTTAAAAAAGGTTCAGGAGGGAAAGTGCTTTTAATAGGAAAGTGAAGACAAAAACAAGGGGGGGGGGGAAATCAGAAGCAACATGAGAAAATATTATGACTGAAAGAGTAGTAGATGCTTGGAACAAACTTCCAGCAGACCTGGATGGTAAATCCACAGTAACTGAATTTAAACATGCCTGGGATAAACATATATCCATCCTAACACAAAATGCAGGAAATAGTATAAGGGCATATTAAATGGACCACGAGGTCTTTTTCTGCCCTCAGTCTTCTATGTTTCTATGTATCTGGACCAGAGTTGTGCTAAAGTACACGAAGAGGACAGGAGTTGCTGGGATCAGTAAGGATCGATTCAATGGATAGAATGACCAACCTAATAGAATCGATCCCATATTGCAATTTTAAAAAAAATCCGGCCAAGTTGTGCGTGTGTGCGTGTGGACACTTGTCAGCTCCCTTTCAAAAGGGGCCCAAGCTGCAGTCCACTCTCAGTCCCCATTGAAACGAAGCCGAGCAGCTCTCAGAGACTCGGCTCAGGTTTTTCTCCTCACAGACTTTTGCCTGGAGAAGCAGGAAAAGGGAAGGAGGGGAGGGGAGGGAAGAGCAGGGAGGAATCAGGAAGAGCCGCTCTCCGACCACTTCAAGGCCTGACTGTGAGATTCCAGACCCGTCAACCTCCGCGGGTGCCTCGCCGCCTCAGAGGCCGAGAAGAGCGGCGGGGAGAACCCCGCGCGCCCTGGCAACGGCAGCCGCGCTCCTCCTCTCTGTCATCAGCCATTTTTGTCTGACAGAATGAAAAAAAAGCTGCCGAGTATTGTCCTAAAAACGGAGGAGGGGGGTCGGGGGGAGGGGATGCTAAGAGGAAAAGAGGGATGGAAATAATTCAATCAATCACATGACATGACAGGATTTCTAACCATTTTTTTTAAAATCGTGCGGCGAAATTGTATCTATAGAAAAAGCAGAGCCCCCCTTCTCCCCCCCCCTCAATATTTTCTCACACGCCCATAGAGGAGCTAAGGATGGGGCAATAGGGGGGGAAAAGCACCTCAAGGTAAGCGTTTCCTCACGGAAGGCGCGTTTTAAACAGCATTTGCTTCATCCCGCCACCCCTTGGACTGAGGGGGGGGGCTGACTGGGGGGGTGTTTGCTTGTTTTTCAGGTAGCTTCGATATCCGAAAGGAGGACTTGGGTGGGTAGTGGAAGGAACTGGGTCGCCGGGGCTGCCCCCCCCCCCCCGTCGCCTCGCTTTCTGGAGCTGCAAAAAGGGAAAGGAAAAAAGGCGCGCGAGCGGTAGAGCCCTCAGTCTTCCCGGCCTCGTCTCTCCCCCACCCACCCAAATCTTTTAGGCGTGAAGGCCGCGCGAAAGGAAGTGCGGGAAGAGAACTCCGGCGTGAGGACGCCGCGAGCAAATCCCGGGAGGAGGGGGGGGGGGGGAAGCCCCGGAGGCGAAACTCTGCCTGGTGGTCAAAAACGAAAGACAAAAGATTGGAATGGGAAACCATAAAACCCGCCGGCTGTAACTTGAGCTGACTCTCTTCGGAGAGGTTTTTTGAAGAGCGGTTGGGTGACTGAAGGCAGGCGGGACGGCGCGAGCGGGAAAGGAGCAGGCCGGGCTCTCTCTCCTTTCGCCGCCTTCAGCTCCTTTCCTCCCACCGGAGCGTGAAAGAAGGACAGCCGCACGCGGGGTTTCTGCCGCTCAGCGTTAACCCTTGAGGGCAGAAGAGCCTTCCCTCTCCCTGCTCGGAGGAGAAAACTTCTCTGGCTTTGGTGCCAAACGCCAGAATAGCGAGAGGTGGGAGGTTGCGAAGAAATGTGAGGTGGTCCTCCTCCTCCTCCATTAAATTGGAATTGGGGACTAATTAATTGCCACCTTTCTCCTGGGAAGTTTTACACGGGTTGCCGTTTCTCTTCACTTGCCGGGTGTGAGCTTACATTTACAGAGGCTGTGGGGCCACCATTAAATACCGCCTGAAATTTGCCATTCCGGTCAAAATGTCAGTATCAAAAAACGCTAAATAAAAACTCAACTCAATTAACATTTTTTGCACGATGTATTTGAATTTTTAAAAGGAGAGGAAATCTTGACTTGGATGAAGTCGCTGATAGGAATTGCAGTCCTACAACATGTTTAAAAAAGATCAAAATTAGTAACAGCCGCTATAAAGTTAGTCAGATATTGAAAACGTGTTTCATTGCCCATTAGATGTTTATTCTGATGGGCAATGAAAGATCTTTGAGGAAATACAGCTCACCTGGGCATTAAATTTCAAAGAACAGCAGGCTTCTGATGTAACCAATTTTCAAAATTCCCAAATTTCAGTCAGACATTTTGAAATACAGTAAAGCTGCTTCTTGTTTGGAGTAAAGTTGTATTCTAAAAATAATAGCATATAAAAATATAATAATATTTGGGATATAAAAGTATCCAGCAGATCTACACTCTTAGTCTTCTGGAAAGTTTCCAAAGTGGTGGGATAGGATAAAGTTGGAGCCTAAAGATTGAATGGATTGGAGATGGCAGGTCAGGCAGTTTTAACATATTAACAGAGTTGGAAGGGACCTTAAGGAAATAAATTTCATTAAAGCTGCAAGAATAAGGCCAAATGTATTCTATCTAGGAACAAGGCAGGAAAAATCTCTCTTGTATGCCAAATAATGGAGCCTCGAACAGCAGGGGTAGTAGAACTCACTTAAGAATATCTTATACTACTATTTTACATTTGTTTTAATGCAAACCTTTCCATGAGTTATATTTTCATATTTTACTTAATTTTAGCTTATTATACCACATTTTAACACATTTTATTTAAATTCTCTTTATCTTATATAATTTTATTGTATTTTAACCAGTTTACACCACTGTATAGTGTTTATGATAAGTTGCTGTTTTTGGTGACTGATGCGGTCACTATTTCTACTTTGATATGGTCAGTTGACTAATCAAAATTGAATTGATTGATTGATTGATTGATTGATTGATTATCTGATATATTAATTTTTAGATTCATTCCCCTAGCAACATCATACTTTTCTGCAAGAACTTAAATCCTTAGCCATAACATGGTCTTGTTTGGAGAAAAGGAAGCATTGACTATTTCAATTTTAAGACATGCATGTCAGGGAATGATATAGTTGCAATGAAATTGATTTTAGTAGATCAAAGTATGTATGTCAAACTTTCAGTAAGTTAGGCTTATGGTGGGAAGCACCCACCAAAAAAAGAAAAAAGGAAATTCTGCCATTATCATATCTGATAATATCACTGCTATCCAATACAACTAAAAGAATAAAATCCTGAAAAATGAAATTTCCAGGTGTGCAGAAAGCTTGCTCACCTCTGTCTTGAAATGACTAGCAGCAGATTCCAATAGAACAAATCCTGCCAATGTTTACCTGTGTTGTTGATGATTGAGTATTGTAGTAAATACTTTTCTGCCTAGTAATATTGCTACTCTGTTATGACAGATATAATATTTTTCCCAACTTTTTCTTCCCTTTTAATTTTAAATGGTCAGTATTTTAGTTCTCGGCTAGCTCCCTAGCAGATAGTACAATATGTGATTCTATGTAGTTGTGGGAAATTATCCATTCATTAATCAGAACCCTGGCACAAAGTTCCTTCCTTTCATGTTTTCCCTTAAACTAAAATAGAATGGCATGAGACTTGGAGTGCACTTTCTTCAATATGTGGGTGTGAGTGCGCTTGTGCGCACCTCTTTGTGAGTGCCAGGACAAGTCACTGCAATTTAATTGATAAGGTTTCAAAAGTGGCCTTTTCCCAAGAGCTAAGAGAAAGTGACTGGCCCAAGATCACTCAGCTGGTTCCATATCTAAGGCAGGACTGAAACTCACAATCTTGCAGTTTCTAGCATGTAGCCTTAATACTGACAACAAGCTGGCTTTTTTGCTGGAAATTCGGCTTTTGCACATGCTCAGAAGAAATAAAAAATTTTAAAAATCCCCCCAAAAAAACATTCCCTGCAGTTAAACTGTCTAGTGATAATGTTTATTAGGTTCTGAATAATTAACTGCAGGCACAATAAAGGCAAACATTTTCTAATCGGGGGCATAGAGCAGTGTTTCCCAACCTTGGCAACTTGAAGATATTTGGACTTCAACTCCCAGAATTCCCCAGCCAGTTGAAGTCCAAATATCTTCAAGTTGCTACGGTTGGGAAACTGGCATAGAGGAATAGAGAAAAAAAATCCTTTAAATCAGTTACCCAAACCTGTACATTTGATCAGGAGTGAAAATTCCCCCTGAATGAAGGGCACACACAACACATTGCTGTTTAAATTCACTGTCCCAAACTACGTATTGCACTGGAGTAAGCAACATGCGAAAAGCAGTTTTCCAATCTTCAGGTACTAAAATATGATTTCTCATAGTGGCTTCCAGCATTCCCTGCACATAGTTACTTCCTAACCCCATGTCTCTATTCCTTTTTTAAGTTTGGTTAAAATTGTATATGACAAAGGGCAATATTCCACTATTTGAGCTCCATTCTGATCTGCAGTAAACGGAGGGTCCCCCGCTTTGGATACCAGGACAATGTTTTTCTTCCTTCTTAACCAGTTTCCTTATATCTGCCTCAGGCAGTGCCACACCTGACTTATGTAACAGGAATCGGAGTTCCTGTACATGCTTATGCTGGTGTTAAGATAGATTGCAACCCATACTTACCAGTGAGAGGTCCTAAAGCTGAAGGACAAAGGTGCACCCAGGGGTCTGTACCAGATGATGGTAAGAATTAACTGTTGCTCCCCATGGGCTGGGGGTCAGATGATGGAATTAGAGATAAGTCATTGCAGGATGATAAGATGCCTGATTGCCTTTGCAGTGTTTATTGCTTTTTATATAGTTTTCCAAGCAGCAAAAGGTAGAAGAAACTAACAGCATTTTCATTGGTGAATTCTCTCCACCAATCCTTAAGAACATCCTGTTTTATTTTATTTATTTATTTATTTGGATTTGTATGCAGCCCCTATCCGAGGACTGTTGATACAACCTAGATGAGATCACGTACAGTCAGGGATAATGACCTAAATAATTCTGTCTATGTGAACTGTGTGAGATCATGTAGGCACGAGTCCTGTTAGAGGTAGGCAGTTTGCCACACACAACCTTCTCATGGCCTCTATCCCAACAGGTTTCTTAGTTGTTTAGTGTTTTGGGATGAATTTATGCCTCTGAACCTTGAAAATATGGCCATAACGCAAGGATGAATTTAAGCCTCTGCATGTCCTTTAGATCCAGCTCTCTGTTGGTTGATATTTGCCAGGAATGACTTATTATTATTATTATTATTATTATTATTATTATTATTATTATTTATTTATTAGATTTGTATGCCGCCCCCCTCCGTAGACTCGCCATTGAGGAAGGTATTTTGCTCAATAATTAATACCCCTCTCAACCAGATACACTGCTACAGTTTACCTTGAAGAAGATAGTGGTATTTACAGTTCTTGACCAATGCACCTTTTTACCAAGCAAACTAAAGAGATAGGCAATAATAATGATTGATGATATTACGGCAAATGATGGGCCACTCAGGCCAGATGGCACTAAACATACTACTAAGAAAGAGTGAATATTAGTGATGTTTATGAAGTAGCTAGATTAAAGCCTTTGGCACATTTAGTTCCTGATGTTTTCATTTCGGAAATGAGCATCCAAAACTGCAAAGACAGAATTACAGTGGAAATAACATGGAATGAAAAAGCATGAATATGGGAAAACCCAGCACAGTGAAAGATGAAACTAATCAACCTCAGGTTGTCATCTTAGGTTTCAGTGAATTAAAATAGGTTGGAATTGGATTCTTTCAATCATAAGATCATACTATTTACTACAACGCCAAAGAAAACATGGCATTGTTTCCATACTCAGGAAAGCTATAGGAAGACTAATGCTTACAGTAACAGTATACAGTAGCAGACCTAGAGTCCAACCTGCTCAAGCAAGAGACTCTATACCAGGGGCGAGACAGGACGGATGCTTCCTGCAGCACTTTACCAGACAAAATGAGGTGCAGAGGGGCCACACGCAGTCTCCCCATGCCTCCTTTTCACCCTCCCTGGGTTCCACCAGGAGTGTTCTGGCAAAAAATGGGCCATGCGTAGGCCTCCCAAGGCCTCTGTATAGCCTGTTTTTGGCCGGCAGAGTGTTGCAGAAGGCTGGGGAGGCAAAAACGGGAGAAGGGGCATGCATGTGGCCCAGCGGTGGGTTCTACATACCTGCATACCAGTGCGCTGCATGCACATCCTGATTTGGATGCATGGGTGCACAACCCGTGCATTCTTTTGCTTCCACACAGGAAGCAAAAATGCACCAAAATCTCATGAGAGGATGCTCATGAGTGAAATTTTGGTGATTTTTTTGCTTTCACGGACAGATGCACGGAAACAAAAAATTTCGCAAGAAGCAAAAAAGGCCCCAAAATTTGGGAAAATAGATGGCACCACCTGACGGATCAGCAAAGACAGCACTAGAGCTGTTGCGTGCAAATTGCACAATCTGGCAGCCACTACTGAAACGGAGCTCTGGGCCTACCGCTAATAACCCATCACTGATGTGGCCTATTTTGGCTGGCAGAGGCACTGCAGCCCAGTCCTTTGATATTTCTAGGCCGGATTTAAGCATCCCATGGGCCGGATCTGGCCCGCAGGCCTTGAATTTGACATCAGTTCTATATCATTCTGAAGAAATGTCTATCTAGTGATGGAACACCCATAACATGTGGAGGCAAGTTGTTCCATTGATTAATTGTTCTCATTGTCAGGAAATTTCTCCCTAGCTCTAGGTTGGATTTCTCTTTGATAGGTTTCCATCCATTTCTTCCTGTCCTGCCCTTAGGTACTCTAGAAAATAGGCTGCCTTGGACACATACAATCAATTAGCAAATCATATCAATTAGATTTCATGGACTACCATTTAATATAATTATTAATGTACTTTTTGCTTTAACTGCTGACACAGAAGCGATTCATAACTCATGAGTATTATGATGAAGTTCAATCTGAAGTTGAAATGGTATGTTGGAAAGACCTTTGGAGACAGGATGAAGACATATAACTTAAGGAACATTCAGATAACAGAATATCAGTTTTGAAAATATTTGTTCAGAAACAATTCCAAGTTTATATTAGCACCGAAAAAAATAGACATTTGACTGGTCTCAAAATTCCAGCCATTGTAGTACCCTGGAATCAAAAAGTATACATATACCGTACTTTAATAAAATTATAAAAAGACCAAGAAGCATTGTGGAAAAAAATAGAACTAAGATTAAATATAAAATCAAACTAATGCCGCTAAGCATAGCAAACAACCTTAGAATTGACAATGAAGATATTTATTTAAATATATTAATCTAAATTTGTATGGCTGTCAATTTCACAACGGGGACTGGGTAGCATACAAAGATTAAATACAATAATTGAAACTATCATTCATAGCGCCTCGGGTAAATGACATTTTCCAGTCATAAAATCTCATCCACAATAGAGCTAGCCTAACCTCCTAGCCTCAACATCTGGGGAAACAGCCAGATATACAGAGCCTTATGAAAAGACAATTGGATTAGAGCCATTCTGATTTCTGGAGAGAATGCATTCTACAAGGCAGGTGCTATCTCAGAGTGGATAGCTCCTGATTCCAATAAAACACCATTGTTTAATAGAAGGACTTAAAGCATGTCTCCTGTGTTAGATCTGGTGTGTCAAGCAGAAACAATAGAAGGAAGGTAGCAATTAACTCATTCCTCCACTCTGTTGCCAACCAGCACTATACAGCTAACCATCAGTACTTTTAATCACATCTAAAAGTCTGTTAGGACTTAGTGCAGCTGTGGAGCAGTGGTATTAATGGGCATCAGAGCCATGTACTGTGGGAAATGTACTGTGAGTGGTTGCAGAAACTGGGCATGGCTAGTTTAATGAAAAGATGGACCAGGCGAGACATGACAGCAGTGTTCCAGTATCTCAGGGGTTGCCACAAAGAAGAAGGAGTCAATCTATTCTCCAAAGCACCTGAGAATAGAACAAGAAGCAATGAAAGGAAGCTGAACAAGGAGAGAAGTAACTTAGAACTAAGGAAAAATTTCCTGACAGTCAGAATGGTTGATCAGTGTAACAGTTTGCCTTCAGAAGTTGTGAATGCCCCAACACTGGAGGTTGTATTGGCAGTTCTGTATTAGCAAAAACTTCAGAAGAAAAGGATTTAGGGGTAGTGATTTCTGACAGTCTCAAAATGGGTGAACAGTGCAGTCAGGCGGTAGGGAAAGCAAGTAGGATGCTTGGCTGCATAGCTAGGGGTATAACAAGCAGGAAGAGGGAGATTATGATCCCGCTATTTAGAGTGCTGGTGGGACCACATTTGGAATACTGTGTTCAGTTCTGGAGACCTCACCCACAAAAAGATATTGACAAAATTGAACGGGTCCAAAGACGGGCTACAAGAATGGTGGAAGGTCTTAAGCATAAAACGTATCAGGAAAGACTTAATGAACTCAATCTGTATAGTCTGGAGGACAGAAGGAAAAGGGGGGACATGATCGAAACATTTAAATATGTTAAAGGGTTAAATAAGGTCCAGGAGGATAGTGTTTTTAATAGGAAAGTGACACAATCTGAAATTAGTTGGGGGAAAGATCAAAAGCAACATGAGAAAATATTATTTTACTGAAAGAGTAGTAGATCCTTGGAACAAACTTCCAGCAGACGTGGTAGATAAATCCACAGTAACTGAATTTAAACATCCCTGGGATAAACTGTATATCCATCCTAAGATAAAATACAAAAAATAGTATAAGGGCAGACTAGATGGACCATGAGGTCTTTCTCTGCCCTCAGTCTTCTATGTTTCTATGTTTTTAAGCAGATTTTGGATAACCATCTGTCTGAAGTAGTGTAGGGTTTCCTGCCTAAGCAGGGGGTTGGACTAGAAGACCTCCAAGGTCCCTTCCAACTCTGTTGTTGTTGTTGTTGTTGTTGTTGTTGTTATTATTATATTATTATTCTAGACCAGCTGTAGCTTCTGAAGTCTCTTCAAAGGCAGCATGATCTAAGCAGTTTTAAACAAGTTTCGTAAAGACTATTAATAATTGTTGATTTTAAGAAAATGTCTGTGTTATGTTTTTGGGACCTTTGCAATCCATCTTTTAAAAATCATTCTTCTAAAATAATGTTTTTATGCCTTAAACTCATTTGCCTTTAAAACTGATATTTACAATTAAACATCCTTCATTGTGCTTTCTTCCTTTGATTCTGTCTCCAAGCTAAAATGTGATCTGCGGCATTACAATCATTCACCTTGGCAACAAGCTCTGAGTTAGCTAGTATTTTGGTTTAATTTAAAAACATATATCAAATATTAGGTAAGTTAAATATTTTTAATTTTAAGGAAAAATCACCAGAGTAGAAGTACAGTAGCATACTGTGCTCATTGTGTCTAATCTTAAAAATGTAATCATATCTTTTGGAATTAATTTAATTTGGATAAATGAATTCAAGTGTCAGGATGTAATTCAACAATAAGATCTAATTATCTTAGAGCTTGGATTAAAACTTTATTTTGTTTGTTTAACCTAGAAGGATTCTCAATTAATGTTTCATTACTTGAGGTGCTTTTTTCAAGTACAGTGGTACCTTTACTTAAGAATGCCTCTACTTAAGAACTTTTCTAGATAAGAACCGTGTGTTCAATATTTTTTTGCCTCTACTTAAGAACCAATTCCTACTTAAGAACCCGAGCCCAGAAAAATTTCCCAGGAAATTTGAGAGCGGCACAAAGGTCCAGCCAGTTTCCTGCCATTCCCTCTTTAATCCCGGCCATCTCTGGCTGCCAGAGGAGCCTTTCGGTGGCGCTTAAGGAGGCTTTGGCAGTCCAGAGCGAATGAAGCATTTTCCTTTCTCTGGGTGCTTGGAGAGGGAATAAACCTCAGCCAGCGCCCAGAGAAAAGAAACGCTCCCTTCGCTCTGGGCAGCCGAGGAGTCACCACAGCGAAGGATAGAGACCGGCTACAAAGCAAGCAAGCAAGAGGAGTGGGGAGCCCTTCAGCATGGGAAGGAAGAGGCAGCAGGTAGCAGCAACAGCAGCCAGTGTATGAGAGGCAGCCTTGCGCCGGGTGTATGGGAGGCATGTGCTCCTCCTTGCTGTCTCAGAGTCTCTCTCTCTTTTTTTTTAAGCCTTAAAGTTTAGGATTTTTTTGATTCCCCTCACCTCACCTTCTTCCTTTGGAAGCGACTGTCCTCCTCTTCTTCCTCCTCCTCCTCCCACCCAAATTCCGAGCTTTTATTTTTTTCCTAATGGCTTTGCACACATTATTTGCTTTTACATTGATTCCTATGGGAAAAATTGCTTCTACTTAAGAATGTTTCTACTTAAGAACCTGGTCACGGAACAAATTAAGTTCTTAAATAGAGGTACCACTGTATTTAGAAACTAAACAATATTCTGAGGGGTTTTCCATACTACATGGCAGAGTACAGTTTCTGAAACATGTTTCTAATCAGTTTAGTTTATGCCTACTGGTGGATCATCATAAATACCAAATGTTTAGTAGTCTTCTCAAAAGAATAAAAACTCCAGTGTGATATACAGTGATCTCTCGATTAGCGCGGGGGTTACGTTCCAAGACCTCCCGCGCTAATCGATTTCCGCGTTATAGTGGTGCGGAAGTAAAAAACACCATCTGCGCATGCGCGCCATTTTTTTCATGGCCGCACATGCGCAGATGGTGGAGTTTGCGTGTGGGCGGCGGGTAAGACCAAGGGAAGGTTCCTTCAGCCGCCCAACAGCTGATCTGCTCCGCAGCGAGGAGCCGAAGATGGGGTTTCCCCGTTGCCCAGGCAAAGGGGAAACCCCATCTTCGGCTCCTCGCTGCTGCCGCGCTGCGGAGCGGATCAGGTGTTGGGCGGCTGAAGGAACCTTCCCTTGGTCTTCCCGCCGCCCAGGCAAAGGGGAAACCCCAAGATCGCTTGCCGCTTGCCGTATTGCAGCTTGGAGCCTTGCTTCGCCTCCTTCGCTGCAATACGGCAAGCGGCAAGCGATCTTGGGGTTTCCCCTTTGCCTGGGCGGCGCTGGGGCCATGCGGAGCCGCTCATCTAGGGGGGCGTGGACCGGCAAGGTGCCCTCCGCTCTCTCTCTTTCTCTCCCTGTTACCGGTGTGGTATAAGAGAGAGAAAGAAAGAGAAAGGAGGGCGACTTGCCAGTCCACGCCCCCCTGGATGAGCGGCCCCGCATGGCCCCAGCGCCGGACTCCGCCGTTGCCTCCGCCCTTGTTCGGCTCTGCAGCTGAGAGGCCACGTCCACCCCCTCCTCGGTGTCCCCGGCACCCAGCGTCCCCACGCCGCCTCCACCTCCCGGTAATGCGCCCGACCTCTGCCTCTCTCTTTCTCTCTCATATACCACGCCGGCAACAGGGAGAGAAAGAGAGAGAGAACTAGCGCGGACTTATTTTTTAATTAATTTTTTTTGAAAAACCGCGTTGCAGCGTTTCGCGCTAATCGAGACCGTGCTAATCGAGGGATCACTGTAATAGAAATGCAGAATAAAAGAGCAAGTATTATTTATCAAATAAATACATACAACTGATAACTATTTGTTCAGTGACCATTTGAAATTACAACAGCACTGAATAAAATTACTTGTGATAGATTTTCACACTTACGACTGTTTGCAGCATCCCCATGGTCACAGTATAAAATCTGGGCACTTGGCAATTGCCATGTATTTATGACAGTTGCTTTGTCTTAAGGTTATATGTGACCAGCATTTGAAATCTTCCCCGCTGGCTTCTGATGTGCAAAGTCAATGGAGGAAGCCAGCTTCGCATGATTCACTTAACAACTTCAGCGATTTGCTTAACAATTGTCAAATGTCCAGGAAATCAGTAGATTCAGGGAGTTCAAATGAGTATAAAGATTTATTAAGGTTATGGTCAAGGGAAATGACTGGGAATTTTGAGTGGGCTTAGCCTGGTCATCTACAACAATTGTGGCAAAAAGGTTGTAAAATAGACACAACTCACAACAACTTTTCTGCTTAGCAAATGAAATTTTGGGCTCACTTATGGTCATAAATTGAGGACTACACATGCACACTTTGAGAAACTACCTTCATGAACTGGCTTGATGTTCCCATTGTAGCTTTATCGCTCATTCTCTGCCCAGTACAATATCAATAGGGTTTAATAGGGTTTTCTTTGTCTTCTTTCTCATACTGGCACTTGATGCATTGTGTGACTGCTACTTGCTAGGCATCTCCAAATGATGCGTGCTAACAACTTAAGTTGAGAGAAAACTGGTAAAGGAATATAAATTGGGGATTGCGCTCAGCATACAGTAAACCTTTTTTTAATTATGCAGCTGGCTTTCTGTTTCTGTAGTCTATTTAACCAAATTGGAACTTGAATATTAAGAAGTTTTATAAAAGACTATATTACAAAGGTGCTGTTCAAGAAGTGGAATGAAGATCTGGAAGGATATAAAATTTTATGAAAGCACATATAGAGAAAAAACCCCTGATAAATATTTTTCCTAATACATAGCGTTTCTGTAAAGTACAGAAAGCTTTTGTCAATGGTAGCCAGCATTGCTACACTGTGAACAAATTTGCAAATGGTCCAGAATATCAAAGAAGTGACACATACTGGAGAAAGAGCAAAGATTTTTTTAAAAAATGTATAATAAATTTATCAATTTAACTACACTTTGTTGTTCCTCATTGGTCATTGGGATTTTTAAGAAATTCACTTATTGACCATACAGATAATGCTTGAATTATTGCCACAATTGAGCCCAACATTTCTGTTGCTTAGCAAGAGAGTTAAGTGAGTTTTGCCTCATTTTTCTTGACAGTTGTTAAGTGAGTCACTGCAGTTGTTACATTATTAAATGGCTGTGAATCTCACTTCCCCACTGACTTTGCTTGTCAGATGGTTGCAAAATCTGAATTTTAATCATGTGACTGTGTGGTGGCACCAAAAAAAAAGAAATAAGTCACTTTTGTCACTGCCATCTTAACTTCTAAAGTTACTGGTTGTAAGTTGAGGACTACCTGTATATGCATACTATGACAAGCATATATTTACAGTATGTCCATTATCCAGGAAAAAATGAAGAGGGAAAATCTTCTAACACAATGTTTTAAATTTTAATCTATTCCTTGCACTTTGTAATTACATTCCACATAAACGTTTTCTTTCCCCTCTTAATTAATCCTTATTATTTTCTTGTCTTACCTTTTCCAATGATACTTTCTATGTTTCTGAGGTTAAATATTCCGTGTAAATGTCCATCTTAAATGTCCATATTATTATGAAATTTATTTACCACCCATCACGTATCCAATAACTCACGGCATCTTACAACATTTTTTATTTCTTCTTCTTCGATTTTCGTCTTTATGGACCACACTGCTATATTTACAGAATGCCAGCTTTGAACAACTTTCTTGCATGAACACATTGCCAATTTAGTAATTAGATGCTTCTCCATTTGCCTTATAAATTACTTGTTAAATTAGCAATTGTGCTCTTTTCTTATCATTTTCCGCTCCAATTTAATTGTTGCCTTCACTGAAGTACTATTGTTGCTTCATTTTTAATGTATCATTATGCTCCAAGAATCTACATAGGTATATCTATGTTTCTGAATGGAAAGGGCCAACTCGCCATGGCCAACCTACCACATCTAACTTGCCATAGCCAACTCGCTGCAGGACAACTCGTCATGGTCAACTTACTGTGGGTCAACTCCCCACAAGGCAATATAACAATTCAATTTAATTATTTAAAATAAATAATTTGATTTTAAATTTTGCAGTACACATTTCAATTTGTCCCTGTTTTTCATCCTTCTTTAATGATTCTATTCCACCATTTCTCTTGTCCTGCAGTGAATCCTCTCAGGGCGAGTTAGCCATGGTGAGTTGTTCCTGGTGAGGTTTCCATGGCAAGTTGACTGGGATGAATTGTTATGGATCTGTTTCTAAAACGTCCTAGTGAGGAATTATTAAGATCCACAAGGAACCTACTTTAAATTTTGGTTGTGCCATGAATTTGAATTGAGTCTTTGCTTTTCTATCCTATTGTTACTGGACTATGAGGATAATAGTACTGACTAATTTGCACAATCCTGAATGAATTCTGGTATTCTAAATTATTGAACAACTAGAGATAAACCCATCATTTCTCCAGATTTTCTTTTAAAGCTGGCTTTAAAAGAAATTTGGCTTGTAAGAAAAATACAGAATGCAGAGCAATAGTTAATAAATTAAATGTAAGAAAAAATGAATATATCATAAAATTAAGAGAGAGAAGAAAGGTGTAATAAATCTTTATGTAGATAGTTTGAATATGTAGAGTAGATTTGATGAATACATGTGGAGAAATGAAGGTTGCAGGTTTAATTATGAATGGAAATACAGTACTAAAAATGTGTCCAGAAGTATGAATTGGTGCCATCTACGTTTCTACTGGTTCTTATGGAAGCAGAAATATATAGATTGATGTTATGCTAGATCAGATCTAAGCTTGTTTAGTGTTTTGCTGTCAAGGCCCACAAATAAGATCATCACTCAGTGTTTTGCTTGAAAGTAAAATGGGTAATGTTACTGTAGTCCTCTTAAATTCATTTACTATACAATGTGACTAATGCCAAACACTGAATCTTCCTTGGTTTTCTCCATCGCAGGACATCAGTGGACTAAAAAAGATGCAGTAGTGTTCGTTGTTTAGTGGCAGAAGCTTAAAAACCCAGTCAAATGAGGGAAGGATGTCTGAACTGATCCAAGACAAGTTTTGGAAAGAGCATACTGCTCAGGTTAGAAAGATGACACGAGAGGAAATTGAGTAGTCCTGAGGAGTAGACTCTGACTGAGTGAGAGAAGGAGGAGAAAGCTAGTGAAAAAGCCATTTTCTATTGCTTCAATTCAAAGAGGCTAGGGGAGAAGCTACTGGCTGGGAAGGAGGAGAAAGGTAGGAAAGGACCATTTTCATTTGCAGTTTGAATTCAAACACAGACCATTCACAGAGGCAGGTGGAGAAGCTAGATTAGATTAGATTAGATTAGATTTATTGGATTTATATGCCGCCCTTCTCCGCAAACTCGGGGCGGCTCACAACAATAATAAAAACAGGACATAGTAACAAATCCAATTCCCACCAATCTAATTACAATTTTAAATTTAAAAAATTCATAAAACAATCCCAATATATATAAAAAACAGGCACACAGTCAATCAATCAAATGGCAAAACAACATGGGCAAGGGGGAGATGTTTTAGTTCCCCCATGCTTGACGACAGAGGTGGGTTTTACTGGTTCGGAAGGAGAAGAAAGGAGGGGAAAAGCCATTTGCCATTTCAGTTTCAACTGAGGGAATGGTTCAAAAGGATGCTTTAAAAAAAAAATAAAACACTTCTTCTGGCTTTCATAAAACGATGCATCAGATGCCCTGTGGTCATCTGATTGCTATTTGCAATCTTCTTTGAAACATAGTCAGAAAGTCAGTGGGGAGATCGGAGGGAAGGTTACAAGCTGCTGCCATCTGCCAAGGGATTTCCCCTTCTCTGTATGTATGAGGGAGGAGGAGAAATCCTTCACTGGGCTGGTAAATCTAAAGTAGGAGTTGGTTGATTATTTTGATAGACGCTTCCAGGGGAATGGCAGGAAACTGGCCGGGCTTTCATGCCGCTCTCAAATTTCCTGGGAAATTTTTCCGGGCTTGGGTTCTTAAGTAGAAAATGGTTCTTAAGTAGAGGCAAAAAAATCTTGAGCACCTGGTTCTTATCTAGAAAAGTTCTTAAATAGAGGCATCCTTAAGCAGAGGTACCACTGTACATAGATTGCCGCCCCCAGTTGAGTACTAATGAATATAGAAAATAGCAGTTTCACTTTCCTTGTGAAACAGATCCATAGTATATATTACATTGATGTTTTTTAATGTATTTTATGGGATAGTTTTCTATTGGCATTATTATAGTCATTTGATTGGGATGGCATATCAACCCCATTTTTTTATACTCTGTGTGTATTATACATCAATATGGGAATGCTGTACTTTTGGTTCTTGAATAATAGAACTTTTATACTCTAAAGATCCTAATTTCTATATTGAAATCCTGTAATTTTATATGTTTGAAGTAGAAAAAAATCAATGCAGGAATGGGGCTTTAAAACATGGAACAGAATAATTTGTGGAAACGGCAAAAACCCATACATCATTCAGCTTATCCATATATTCCACCCTTGTTATAAGCAATAAGGAAAAATGGTGACACTTGAGGGACTAAAAATGTAAAGTCCCTGACTTTTCGATCTGCAAGTTGATTATTTGTTCAGATGATCCCAATAGGGTTTTTTTTTCTAAAGAGATCTGCATATATTCGCGCTGAACTAAAGAAGGAAGCACTAGATACCCTAAAAAAATTGATTGCAAGCTGAAATGCCTGTCCTCCAAAAAGCTTTTGGGAGGTAATTGATGTGGGTGCATAGAAATAAAAGCCAAATGTAGTCAGTAGCTTTGCTAGATTGTCAGTTTTGTGCCAGCATACCAGTGGTGTGCATTAGTCATGCATCAATTTTTATTTCCAAATGTGCTTTATGTTGCTTGAAAGACATTAAATGGAGAGACGGAATAAATCTGAATTAGTGCAGGTTTTTGTGCATTATGCTAAACGAGAGCGACAAAAAGTGATTTCAAGATAAAAGAATCATGTTGCTGATGAGCCACAACTGAAGACTGATAGAATTTATCAAAAATACTTTGGCTAGTCTATCCTGTGCACTATATAATTTCTTGCAGTAAATTGCTGCTTTTATGCTGTGCTTTCTCTCATTTTTTTTGTCAGCCATTTTGAATCTGTGAAACTGCTTTGCCAGTAATGGAAGAGCGTAATGATTGAAGCAGTACAAGAGTGAATGAAGTGAATATCCCTTCACTTTAACAAGGAGAGCAAAATATAATACTGAAAAACACAAATAATAAACAGTTGCATTTATTCATGAGTTTCATGTTATCTTCTTCACCATTTAGATATGAAAGGCTCTCACCCAAACTGACTTCCATTCTGAGTACAGATGTTTGAATATGGCCTAAATATTGTTTTCCATTATAAACTCCTTTAAATTCCAGGGAAAGTAGTGACTATTATGGACATTATTCTCCTGCAGTTGTGCATATTTTCAACTCTGCAGGATTTTAAAATGACAGCAGCAGGTTGAATATTGAAAGATACAATGTCATTGAGTAAATAAAAAACCCAATGAGCCATTGGGGTCTTTTTTTGGGGGGGGGGTTGTAAAAAAAAAACGCTAGGTGTTTATATAGATTTTATTTAATTTCAAAATCATTAATATAGACACAATCTATCATTTGGTATATGTTGTCAGTGAAAAAATGCTTGTTCTGCCTTCCCTTTATTTTATCAAAATACAGCCTTACGGATGTTCTATTTTATACATGTGAAAAACTTCTCTGGTTGATTAGTATGAAAACAGTTTTTTGTCTATATCAGTGATGGTGAACCTTGGCACAGGTGCCAAAGGTGGCACGTGGACCATATCTGCTGGCACACGAGCCGTTGCCCTAGATCAGCCCCATTGTGCATGTGTGTGCTGGCCAGCTGATTTTTGCCTTGCACAAAGGCTCTGGGAGGGCGTTTCTGGCTTCCAGAGAGCCTCCAGGCGGATAGGGGGAGCATTTTACCCTCCTCCGGCTCCAGGGAAGCCTTTGGAGCCTGGGGAGGGCGAAACACAAGCTTACTGGGCCCACCAGAATTTGAGAAACAGGCAATTTCTGGCCTCCAGAGGGCCTCCAGGGAGTGGGGAAAGCTGTTTTTGCCCTCCCCAGGCATTTAATTAAGGGTGTGGGCACTCCCGCATGCATGATAGCGCGCATGCATGCTCTTTCGGCACCCGAGGGAAAAAAGGTTCGTCATCACTGGTCTATATGTTCCCTGAACAATCAATGCAGTAAGATAAGATATACCAAGATTTTTATTGATATGTGATTGAAATGTCTAGCTCCTTGAGGGAATGAAGAAAATCACTCTTTGGAGCAGCAATTGTAATTGTTACCGTATCTGTCTATCCATTCTAACAGCACTTTAAAGAAACTGGGGCAGTCGATTCTTAGTTGTTTTGCAGTCTTCACCAGTGGGAGAGATCCCAGGCTGGTGCCATGGCGCTTTTCTCTTTTCCCCATACCTAATTAGACCCCAGCAACAAAAACTTTGCCTATGTTGTAGTCTACGCCGTTATCGTCTCAGCAAAATATTATTTAAATAAAAAGGATCCAATGGGGGTATTAAAAATTGATACAGTAAAATAAAACCAAGAGGAGCTGCCGCAAACACGCTCCAGTCCAAGCAGGCTCCTCTCCCTTCAAGAAGTGTTTTTTTAAACTCTTAGTTTTTTCTGCTTATCATTTCTTCTGTTACTAACGGGCGTGGGTTCCTATCAGTGCGGACCAGTACACCCACACTAGTAGTGACCTGCTGATGATGTAATTTTGGCATGACGGTTCCGGTACTGTCTGTGCTGGTCCGTGGGCACTGCCATCTTTTTTTGGGCAGGGGGGGGATTTTTGGTGATTTTTTCAAGTTTGGATGGCTTCTCCTTGACCTCTGCTTTGAAGGAAAGACCTCCGGCTCACCCGTGGGTAAATACCGACCTTTATTTCTTCATCCGAAGCCTAGCTGAGCAGCTCCTCAGCTGTGTTTTAGGCTGAAATGTCCTTCTCAGCATGCGTGGAAGTAAAACCGTGCAAGGGGACGAGGAAATGCATGCGAGCAGAGTGAGGGCACATGTGCAAAATGTTGCGATGTGCACTGGTGGCAAAGTTTACTGGAACCCACCCCTGGTTACTAAGACATCAATAGATTACATCATGCTCCAAGAAGTGATATTTCTCATGTCCCCTGTACTATTTCTTCCTGTTTGGCCACAGTAACAGCACAACGGCATTTTAAAAAGAGTAAAAGAGCAACTGGTTTCAAAAATAAATTCTTCGTGTTTCTAATGCTTGCACTTCAAAATTTGTTGCCCTGACATGAAGATATGGCCACTACTTAGTTAGTACAATACCCACACCTGGGTGTTTTATGTTTTTTTTAAATTGTTCATAATATTGAAAGATTTATCGTATTTTTGAAGTATAAGACGCACCTTAGTTTTTGTGGAGGAAAATAGGGAAAAGAATCTGCTTACCAGGTATTCATCTGGCTACCGTCCTTAGTCTGGTCAGCTTCAGCACATTATTTTATCCCCTGATTAAGGGCTCTAAATTTTTTTTATTCTGAGAGAGTAACAATGAAAGAGCTTGCAGGCTAGTAAAAGCTAGGGACATCATCAGCATCTGGAAAGAAACAGTCTGAACAAGTAGAGCAATGGAAAAAAACCTGCAAAGACCTAGGGCTTGGAAAACATTCTTCTTTGCAGAGAGTAACAATGAAAGAGCTTGCAAGCGGATAAGAGCTGGGAACATTGTTAGCACCTGGTGAGGGCTAGAAAGAAACATTTGAAGCAAGTTAGACCAATGGGGGAAAAATCTGCAAAGACTTAGGGCTTGGAAAACATTCTTCACAGAGAGTAACAGTGAAAGAGCTTGGGTACATTACACCTGGTTAGATCTGGAAAGAAATATTTGGAGCAAATAGAAAATGGAAAAAAAATATCAAACACAGGGTTTGGAAAACATTCTTAGCAGAGAGTAACAAAGTCTGCAAAGTCTTAGGGCTTGGAAAACAATCTTCGCAGAGAGAAACAATCAAAGAGCCTGCAAGGTAAGAGCTGGGAAGATCATTAGCAGCTAGTTAGGGCTGGGGGGGAAAGCTACATTCAGGGTATTAGACGCACCCTATTTATCAGCCTCTTTTAGGGAGAAAAAAGATGTGTCTTATACACTGAAAATACGGTAAATCCATACAGAATACATTCTGGTGAAATATAATTACATTATAATAGCTATAATAATGGAGGAACTGATCCTTCTGTAAATCATTTTGTCTTAAGAATTCTAGTAACGGCTCAAACTAAGCAGAATTAAGGTTTTTATTCTGCTCCTACTTGAAAGTCCTCTGAATTGTCTTCTATGTTCTTCTACATTCCCTGCATTCTCTTTTTACAATGAAAGTTAAAAAATTAAAATAGACAATAATTTACTACTAGTGTGGGAATTATAAAAACATAGGCACCCATGAAGTAATCAAACATCAAACAAAAAGCCAAGATAGAAGCTCATTACTTGTAACAGTTCTGTTTCCAGGCTTCTGTTAAAGGTCAAGCTTTTTTATTCGAGTTTTAGATCTTGGAGATCGCCTTTGGCTGATTCCTTTCAGCCTTCCTTTCCAGAGCCCATATGGTGCTCTCCCAGAAGCAGGTACCATTTTGGAAGTGGCAGAGGCTGCATTGTATTTGCCTGAAGCTCCAGCCGTCTTGGGAGTGACTACAATTGTAAAAGGGAATAGCAAGGTATCCATGAGTGCATGCTGTTCATGTGTGTGTGTATACATATAGTAGATAATGTATATTTTTGAGTGCCTGTGTGTAATATGTATGTAGACATGGCATATATACATATAGGATTAAATAGTATATTTAATAGTACAGTAGTCCGTCACCTATCGCTGGTGTTACGTTCCAGACCTGGCCGTGATAGGTGAAATCCGCGATGGGGAATTTATCAACTGATAGTACTTATTTAAGTACTTATATTGTAATTGTTTGGTAAGTTTTCATTGTTTTAAGTGTTTATAAACCCTTCCCACATAGTATTTATTTTAGATTCAGTATTTAAATACAGTATTTACAATTTTAGATTTTTATTTTTTTTTTGAAAAACCTGCTGATCGAGTTCGGCGGGCAGTTTAAATCTGCCGATCGACTTCCTCAGAAACCCGCGATGAAGTGAAGCCGCAGTAGGTGAAGCGCGGTATAGCGAGGGACTACTGTATAGTATATTTTGGGTGTTCAATAATAGTAAATATCTTGTATCTCTTTGAGGCGAGGAGAGGCCAGGCACCCTAACCCTAACCCTTGATGTGAGTGAGGTCAAGTTGGCCACCCTTAAGCCAGTCACTCCGGTCACAAGATTGTCAAGCCACTCCCACCTGATCACATGGCCGGCAAGCAATTCCTACCCAGTCACATGGTTGACAAGCCATTCCCATCCAGTCACATGACCATCAAGCCACACCCAGAAAATAAGCCATGCTCACAGTGTGGTAGTAAAAAATTTGGTGGCCCACTACTGGATAGGTTATATTATCTCCGTTTAATTTTGCATCATGTGGTGCTTAATGGTTTTGGTGATAGAGTTGATGTTTCCAGATTTTGCTTCAAAATTACAATTGATGAGTTGGGGCACAGAAAAATACACCTTTGCATTCCTGTTTTTTCTTTCATATTGACCCTGACTTCTCATGTCAGCTATAGCAATTAACATATATTTACTAGCATTTGAAAAATCACATTTGTTACTCCAGCTACTGTGTCAATTCCAATCAATTCTAAAATATGCTCACTTATTATTGTCATTGAAGCTAAATTTTTAATAAGCTCTGTTATAAATCACAAATCACATTGTATTTTTGGTATACAGTACTGTAGTTATAGAAACTAAGATATTCAGTCCAGAGTAACAAAGTTATATCTTGATGATTTCAGATCTTCCACATGTAATATTCAGTTTTTGTTGCCAATCACTTATATGATCTCATTTAGAATTGTTTTTCCAAATAGTGATCTGTTATTCTTGGGTGTGTCTCTTCTTAGATGTTCCTGGGCCTGATATAAAACACCAAATCCTTCTCTCAACTGTATAATTTTCATTTTCAGTGTTTCAGCATATAGTTCTGCTTGGAAATGTTATGTAGTTCTAGTTTTGGTCTGACAGAATATTCTCTTGAAATTGTTCATTAATTGGGATATATAAAATTAGTCTTATTTCAAGTTGCTTCCAACTTTCAGCTTCCAGAAATGTGCTCTCTGGTGATTGTTTCCTCAAGACAATCAATTTTCTAACTTCATCCCCCCCCCCTTTTTTTCCTTTTAAAATCTAGTGTGGCTGGGATCTTAAAGAGTTTGCAACAAAAATAAAATCAGTGTTCTTGGTTTGAGTAAATCAACAATGGCTTCTTCCTGTGACACTAATGGGGATTTTATGCCAATCATTTGTTGTATAGAAATTTCTATTTATTTAGTGAACATGACAGAAGGGTTTTTTTACTTGCTGCTTAATAAAACTTGATATTTCACTAATGAAAAGCTGAGTTAATAACAGAGATAGTAGTTGTACACAAAGATCTACACATACAAACCAGCGGTGGGTTACTCCCAGTTCATACCAGTTCTTAGAACCAGTAGTGCCGATGGCGGGATGCTTTTGCAAGTGCATGCGCGAACCAGTGGCAAAATATTTTACAATCTACCACTGATACATGCTGTACAGTATAGTCATTCTGAGAGCTGGGTGGATGAAGAGAGGAGTGAAGTTAATAGACTTTTAAAGATAATTGTCAAAAATGTTTCAGTGTCTCCAACCAATAGCAACTTTTTAAAAAAAATCCAGGATAGTACTTTTGTTTTCCTAAAAACTTGTGAAACTGAAATGAATGTTTCTTATCCAAAACAGTTTGAATTGTAAACTTTTTTGTTGCATTATATTGAAACTGAAATCCAAATAATGAACAAATTTCACTCTTAATCTTGACCTTGACATATTTGCAGGAATGACACCAAGAGATGCTTCTGCACTAATCTTAAACTTTCTCAACTGTGAGCTTCTGGATTGTAACTAGCTTTATAGGTATGTCACCATATACATTAACTATTGTGGAGCAATACTAATTGATAACTATTTACCCAAATTAACTATTATGAGAGTCCAAATACTGTACATAAATACAATAATTTAAGATCCTAAGATTGTCTGTTAAATGTTGTTCCACTTAGGTGTTTGCTATATTTTTATTTTCTCTTGTGAGCTATCTTGAATACCCCATTGCTAATAATGAGGCATATAAAATTTAAAAAATAGCTAACTAGTTCCATTTCCTTTCCTTCTCTTTCATCGTACACCTCATGATGTTGTCTGAAATTATGCAACTCGTTCAAAAAACCTGTCATTTGGTGTATATGTGGCTAAAGCTATAAGAGGCTGGGTGACCCTAGAGAATTCAGCTAGCTGTGTAGCCACATCTTGAATGCAGATGGTGTGGTGAAAACTGTTAGGGGCTTGATCTGCGTTCACATTTGGATTGTCTTACTTAAAAGTAATTTTAGATTCCATTTACAGACTTTCTGGGCACTTATCCCAGAGTTCCCTGCAGAGATTCTGAAAACAGTGCACTGTGGGTGGGACTTTTCAAACAGGCTGCATCCCCATTTGGATTAAAGCAGCTGAGACAGAAACAGTTCTGAATTAAATAAGTCTTTGGCCCTGCTGAAATATGATTTACTCAGAACAGCATGATGGAAGAATGTAAATAATTTGGAATTGTTATATGGACAAACAGCACTAAGATCCTAAGGCGAAAAAGCAACATGATAGTATTGGAATCAGGACAGGAAAAGGCCCCCAAAGTATGAAAAGTTGTCTGTTTGTTTGGGTGCTAATCCTTGCGTTTAATTATAAAAAGAACAATTGTGAATTAAGATATCCCTCTCAGCTCAGGCAGAAGCTTCCTTGATTTGGTAGTGGGAAATTATTTGCAGCGTTCCAGAAATTATATACAAGTGAAATGAATGGAGTGAATATTTTCAATGAGAGGGCAGAATGACGAAAACAGCAGAAAATATATTCTTACAAATAAGAATAGAGGATACAAAAGAGATTTCTTTACAGAAATATTCTGCAGCACTGTGCAGATCTTGTTAGGGAAGCAGAGTGGACTGCTTTGTCCTTGTGTCACATGGCTGCATCCCAGAAAGTGATGCCAGTTTGGCATGACCGCAATGAATTGTATCTGCTTTGAAAATGGCGGCCACTTCTGGGATGCAATGATGTAGCCCAGGAATGATGAGGGACAAAATGGGGACCTCATAGAATGGGGTGGGGAGAGATAAGCCATTTCAGCGGTTGGTTGTAAGGGCAAATGACCTTGGGCTATTGCTGCGGTTTTATGGAATATAATGGAATGGAATATTTTCAGAGTAGTAACTTTTCGGGGTGGGGAAGCCTGTCTTAGCTTCAAACAGTCACTAGCAACTACTCATAAGTCAAGGACTTTCTATTAGTCAAGGACTAATAAATCAAGGACTATCTAATAAGTCAATGACTGTCTAATATTATCTATTAGTATTTTATCTATATCTTACTGCAAGCATAAATAGGCTTAGCGTTAAAACTACTAACATTCCCTCTTCCTTACCCACCCACCCCAATTTCCAAACTTCCCGTTGAGCCATTAGGTCATTTTTCACTAACCCCTGGCTTCAGGAGGCCTTCCTCAAGCCTGGGGAGAGTGAAAACAGAGGAAAAGAAGGCCCAAAATCAGATGGCCAATGCACGCATGCTGGAGTTGACATAGGACAATGCCTCGCATGCCCTCAGATATGGCTCTGCGTGCCACCTGTGGCACAAGTGCCATAGGTTCATCATCACTGCTCTAGAAGGAACAATCTACATGCATTGATAGGATTAACTGTAAATTAATAACTTTTTTAAAGTGATCATCCTGATTCAAACATTTCTACCTTTTCAATAATTTTAGTAAGCCAACAATCTGCAGTCATTAGTTTATTTTACACTTCAGAATAAACCATAATATAGATTTGCTGTGTTGTATGAATCACATTTATGACAATTGCGCTGTCCTGGGGATATAATTTAATCTTTTATTACCGTCTGACATGCAAAGTCCATGGCGAGGGGCAGCATATAAGTTCAATAAAGGAAGGAAGGAAGGAAGGAAGGAAGGAAGGAAGGAAGGAAGGAAGGAAGGAAGGAAGTCAATGAGGAAGCCAAATTCACTTTCCAACGATGTTACTAACGTATCAACTGCAATGATTCATTTAACAATTGTAGCAACAAAATTAATAATATGGGGCAAAACAATTGTCCTGCATAGCAACAGAAATAGTGGTTGTACAAATTGATTAATATAAACAATTTTGTATATCTTCTCTTCAAATGAAAATTGTTCATTATATGATTTTTCAGGTAATCTGCATTCTTAGGAGGCTTACAAGATACAGGAAATATAATGTATAATAGAACAATAAATAAATTCACCAGAGAATGCAGTAGAAAGTTGGTTACCTAGGTGTTTGAAAAAATAACATTTGAAACTCCTGAGAGAAAACTGCTGAAAGGAGTAGAAAATTAAAAAATGAGGAAGAAGTCAACAAAAGAATTAGTTAGGATTGGGAAAGTAAAAAAAGATTTATATTTCAAAAATGAGAAGGCACTATCCCTGAAAAAGAAATAAATGTAGAATTCTGTTTGTTGGGCTTGTAATAATTTGGGATTTCTTCTATTTGTTGAAAAAATGCCATCAGACGTGGGAGTGGGAATAGTATTTATACTTGAGAATTAGTTTTTAACAATTATCCTGTTAGATTTGTTATTATAATTAGTATATAACATTTGGGACAAAAGAGTTCATAAATTCTGAATCTAATTGTTCTGTCTTCTTTCTCCACACATCATGATTTTAGATAGCAACTTCAGGAATCAGTTATGCTGGAAGTATGTGAATAATCATAAGCACAGGTAGTCCTTGATTTCTGACTGGTCCCTTAGCAAATGCTTGAAGTTACAACATATCTCCAAAAATGTACTCACAACAGGATTCAAAGTTCCCCCACAGTCACATGATCACATTTTGGGCACTAGTCAACCAGTTCTTATTTATAGTTATTTGCAGTATCCCATGGTCATGTGACTGCAATTTATGATATTTTGTGCCAGTACTGTATAGGCATTTACTTCCATTTTCAAGCAAAAAGTGCCCAGCAAATAATGGATTTGCTTAACCATGGCTGCAATAACTTAATGAACAACCTGTTTGCTTTACAACTGCTACCCAAAAGATAATAAAATTGGGCGGGGTCGCATGCTAGTCGTCTTAATGACTGGCATGACATAGAACTGTAATTCCAGGCTCAATGGTCATTTGAAAACATTTACCCAAAAGAGGGTGAAAACCTGGGTGTGTTTTATACACCGAATGTAGGTCCACTCGGCCACACCTATTCTTTGGTCTCTGCCTGCCAGCAATTTACCTCCATGCAGCAAATAGCAGCAGAGCCTGATTAGCACAAGCCACTGATTATCTGACACTCAACTGATTGATTGAAGTTGCTAGCAGGCCCACAGACTAAAATGAAAGTGAAACTAAAGCTGCACAGAGGCAAATTGCTGCAGGGAGAGGCAAAGGCTGAAACTGGCTCTTTGCTTTTTGGTGCAAGAAGGTAAGTCAATAAATATAAATGTCTATAGAATGTTCAAATTATTAGACTTATTTTTTAAAGACTGCTTTGTTATTGTTCTAGACAACTTAACAGCATGAAGAAGCTTTTTAAAATAAATGCTTGATCTGAAGAGGCCCGGTGCTTTTGTATCTTCTTTTAAAAATAGCAGAGAATATTTCCAGAAAGCCGCATCAATTTTAAAGATCTGTAAAGTATAATCTGAAATGTCCTGTATTAGTATTAAGTATTAGTATTAAGATAAGGCAGCTGGGTTAAATCCCGACTTAGGTTTGGAGTAGATCTATTTAAATAATTGGGAGGAGTTAATGTGAATACATTTAAGAAAATTTTCTGGGATTAATATACTGCACTAATGTACATTTCTCCAATTCTTTGCTATTTTTATGGGTCAGGCACACATGCACAGAAATACACAGCAAATAGTGTATATCTTCTGTGCTGTTTGTTGTTTGGCAAATTGCTAGGAGGCAGAGGTCTTTTTTCCTTGTTTTCTTCCCCCAAAACTAAGGTGCGTCTTATACTCCGGTGTGTCTTATACTCCGAAAAATGTGGTGTATGTATATATGTATGTATGTATGTATGTGTATATGTGTGTGTATGTATGTATGTGTGTGTGTGTGTGTGTGTGTGTGTGTGTGTATATATATATATATATATATATATATATATATATATATTCGTAGATTTTCACGGGTATATGTATGTAGATTGTTCTGAGTTCGGGTTTTGCCCCGTGTAATATTTTGCATGTCTATGCGACGTTTCGGTGAAATCACATTCACCATCATCAGGCTGAAGTTTTAAGCTTCGTGTTGCTGTAAATATGGAATGTTTGTAACTGCCATTTCTTCCTTATATATAGTGTTGGGGGTAGAGATTTGGTTTGAATGTAGCAAATAGATTGGGTGACTATGTTTTAGTGATTTGATTGGTTGGTGGAATCACACTTACTTGAAAGATTGATATGGTGATTATTCTGATATGTTTTTTTGTTTAAGGCTGGTTTCCAAATCTCTGGTAGGCGGGACGTATCATCTCTTTTATTCATGCATAGGGGGCGTTTCTCAATCTCTATAGCAGTGTTTCCCAACCTTTTTTGAGCCGCGGCACATTATTCATGTTTTCAAAATTCTGGGGAACACTGAAGGGGGGGGCGGGGGGGCTAAAGAAAAGTTTGGACAAAAAAAAATCTCTTCCTCCATTTCACTCTATTTCTCCCTCCCTCTTTCTCTCTTCCTTCCTTCCCTTCTTTCTCTCCATCCCTCTTTCTTTCTTCCTCTCTTTTTTGCTCTCTTTCTCTCTCCCTCCTTCCCTCCCTCTATGTCTTTCCCTCTCCCTCCTTCCCCCCTTTCTTTCTCTCTCTCTTGCTTTCTTTCCCTCCCTTTCTCTTGCTTTCTTTCTCTCATTCTCTCTCCCCTCCTTTTTCTCTCTCTCTCTTTCTCTCTCGTTCACCACGCCAGCAACAGAGAGAAAAAGAAAGAGCGAGAGAGAGCCGGAGAGAGAGTGGAGTGTGCAGCAGCCATCAGCCTCCTCGCCCTCCCAGACGTCCCCAGCGCCCGGCCTCACGCCGCCTCCCGTTAGCCCGGCCGAAAGCCACACAGTCCCGGACTCCCGGATCGCTTGCTTCTCCGGCCAGCGCGGCGCTTTCCTGGGCAGATGGTTTTGCTGACCGGAGAAGCGAGCGATCCGGGAGTCCGGGACTGTGTGGCTTTGCGCCATGAAGAGAAAACGGCAGCAGGGAAAAGTCGGCCGTTTTCTCTTCATGGCGCAAAGCCACACAGTCCCGGACTCCCGGATCGCTCGCTTCTCCGGTCAGCAAAGCCATCTGCCCAGGAAAGCGCCGCACTGGCCGGAGAAGCGAGCGATCCGGGAGTCCGGGACTGTGTGGCTTTGCGCCATGAAGAGAAAACGGCCGACTTTTCCCTGCTGCCGTTTTCTCTTCATGGCGCAAAGCCACACAGTCCCGGACTCCCGGATCGCTCGCTTCTCCGGCCAGCGCGGCGCTTTCCTGGGCAGATGGCTTTGCTGACCGGAGAAGCGAGCGATCCGGGAGTCTGGGACTGTGTGGCTTTGCGCCATGAAGAGAAAACGGCAGCAGGGAAAAGTCGGCCGTTTTCTCTTCATGGCGCAAAGCCACACAGTCCCGGACTCCCGGATTGCTCGCCCCAAGGCAGGAGGCGGCGGCGGAGGAGAGTGGACGGATCGGGCGGGCAATGGGGCAGGGCGGAGAAGCCAGGGGCGCGTTTGGCCGGAGGCACCGTGGGGAGGCAGGGGCAGGGAGGTGCGGCAGTAGGTGCCTCCGGCCAAACGCGCCCCTGGCTTCTCCGCCCTGCCCCATTGCCCGCCCGATCCGCCCACTCTCCTCCGCCGCCTCTCGCCGCGGCACACCTGACGATGTCTCGCGGCACACTAGTGTGCCGCGGCACACCGGTTGGGAAACGCTGCTCTATAGCTTCTCTAGTAATTCTTCTGTATAAATTTTCTGTTTTGGAAAGTAATTTAGTTTTTTCAAAGTCAATTTCGTGCCCTGTTTTTTTAATGTGCTGGACAAGGGAGGAAGTCTTTTCTTCTTTTTTAACTGCATTCTCATGTTCTGCAATGCGTTGGCTCACTCTTCGATTGGTTTGTCCAATGTATGTGGCTGCACATGTTTTGCAAGGGATTTCATAGATTCCTTGGTGTTCTAGTCGGATTTTATCTTTTGGGTTCCTTAGGATGTTTGATATTTTTTGGTTAGTGACAAATGAAGTTTTAATATTATGTTTGTGCAGGATTTTACTAATTTTGTCAGTGGTGCCCTTGATGTAAGGGAGAAGGGTGGTACCATTGTCCAGTTCTTGATCTTGATTTTTGGGGGGTGTCTCTTTTTTGATTAGGTTTGTGATTGTTTTCCTTTCGAATCCATTAGAAATTAATACATCTTTGAGTTTGTTCAATTCAGTTTTTAAGTGCTCCTGGTCAGCTAGGCGTTTGGTTCTGGTGATGAGAGTTTTGGCTACTGAGGTGATTTGTGCGGGGTGGTGGTGGGAGTGTGCATTTAGATAACGGTTGGTATGGGTTTTCTTTTGGTAGATGGTGTGTCCTAGGGTGCCATTGGGTTTTTTATAGATTAGTACATCTAGAAAGGGAAGTTGATCATTGACTTCTGTTTCCATAGTAAATTGTATTTTGGGGTGTAGGCTGTTGAGATGTGTGAGGAAATTGTCTAGTTTTTCCCTTCCATGTGGCCAAATTACAAAAGTATCATCAACATATCTCAGCCAAAGTTTAGGTTTGTGTTTAGATTGCTCTAATGCATTATTTTCAAAATATTCCATATAGAGGTTGGCGATGACAGGTGAGAGGGGTGATCCCATGGGGGCTCCCTCTATCTGTTTATATCTTTGTTCATTATAGATGAAATATGTATTAGTCAGACAGTGGTTGGTTAGATCTAGGATATATTTGGGGGGCTTGTGTTTGTTTTGGATAGCTGTTAAGGCTTCTTTAATAGGTATTTGTGTGAAAAGGGACACAACATCAAAACTTACAAGTAGGTCACCAGGTTGTAGGTTTTGTTTCTTAATTATTTGTATAAAGTGGAATGAATTTTGTACATATGAGGTGATAGTCTCTGTATAGGGTTGAAGATATTTGGCTAAAAATTTGGCAAGATTTTGTAGAGGGGAGCCTATGGAACTAACTATTGGCCTGAGAAGTATTCCTTCTTTGTGTATTTTTAGAAGGCCATAGAGTTTTGGACATATGGAAGATTTTTCCCTGGGGATGATTCTTCGCTGGATTTCTTCACTGATGGGAGAGGCCTTTATTTTGGATTTGGTGGTTTTTTCTAGGTAGGTGGTAGGATCTGTGTTTAGAAGTTTGTAGGCAGGGTTTTGTAGTAGGATGGAAAGTTTTTCTTGGTAGTCTGCTGTGTTCATCACTACTGTGGCATTTCCTTTATCTGCTGGGAGGATGATTATATCGTTGTCTTTCTTCAAATTGATAAGTGCATCTCGTTCCTCTTTTTGTATGTTGCTTCTAGGTGGTTTACTAGAGCAGAGAATATTAGTGACTTTAAGTCTGATTTTGTTGGCTTCATCTGGGTTGATTTTATTTAGAGTACTGTAGTTTCAATTCCACATATGATGTTTTCAGTTGGAATGCGTTTGGGGGTTATTGCAAAATTGAATCCTTTTGAAAGAATATTGGTTTCTGTAGTGGTGAGTATCCTGTCTGATATGTTATGTACTGTTTTTGTCATAAGTTGTTGTGGAGGGCTGGATTTCTGCTGTATTTCTAGTTTGTGGAGTTTTTTATTATGTGTGTCTGTCTTGTATTGGGTTTCTGTTTCAGCTCTCCAGATTGATATTTGTTTGAATTTATCCCAGAGTATAGGGTGTATATGGTTGCTGAGTTTAAGGTGAAGAGAGAGTAGACTTTTGTTGATTTCATCAAGTATGAATCTTTTTTTGTGGAGCTCATTTCTAATTAGGGCTAATTCAGTTCTTTTTAGGATCCTCTCAATGGCTGGGGTTTTTGGGTGGAATTTTAGTTGGAAGTATTTGGGAATTATTCTTTTGTCTCTGCAGTTGCGTAGGAATGTGAGATCACATAAGATGGAGGCTTTTCTGACTTCAAGTTTTTCATAGGTCCTAGTCAGTAGGAAAGTGTCCTCCCCGTAGAGGTAAGATATTTGTTTTCGTAGATTTTGACGGGTATATGTATGTAGATTGTTCTCAGTTCGGGTTTTGCCCTGTGTAATATTTTGCATGTCTATGCGACGTTTCGGTGAAATCACATTCACCATAATCAGGCTGAAGTTTTAAGCTTCGTGTTGCTGTAAATATAGAATGTTTGTAACTGCCATTTCTTCCTTATATATAGTGTTGGGGGTAGAGATTTGGTTTGAATGTAGCAAATAGATTGGGTGACTATGTTTTAGTGATTTGATTGTTTGGTGGAATCACAATTACTTGAAGGAGATATATATATATATTAGTTTAATCATTTCCTAACCTAACTGGGATTGACTATGTTGGTTTTTCTACTGGTACATTCTCTCCTTAATCGAGGATAATCAGTCTCTCTCAGAGGCTTCACTTCCAGAAAGCCTTTAATCTGAAATCCACAGCTCCCAGTAGGCAATTCCAATAATGTTTTCCCATCCTTTTTGATGTTACCAAAAACAACTGCAGAGGTCTGGAATGGAGAAACAGATTTTAAGAATCAAATTTCTCCTATTGAAGTTAAGTTGTTTCTTTTTATTCATTGTTGGCAGGGAATGATAAATTATATTCCTTGAATAAATTTTTTCAATAATTGTTGGTTAACTTGTTTAACTGGTTTCTTCTTTTTTTATGACCAAATACAATGATGATTTCAATGCATAGACCTGAGTTAGGGCAAAGTGTGTCCACAAATATAACATAGCTATCAGTAATAAGTAGGTGAAAGAACAATTTTGATTTTTGGGTTTATCTACACTCCTTTACCTACTTTTGTGCTTGCAACACTGCCATTTTCTTGGTTATCCTGCTTTTATGTTATGAATATACATGAGCTAGCTAAGATGCGTGTTTTGAATGGTTCTTGGGCAAAGCTCTGCCTAGGATTCAAGTTACCGGTAGCTTTTTCTACTATTGACCTTTTAACTGGCAGAATAGATATAATAAAAACAATATCCTCCTTCATTACAGTACTCATACAGCCAGTCAAAAATGTAATCACCGTGTTGGAGAAATCCTTTCAATTAAAATGACATGCAATCATTGCAATCCTGAGTAGCTAACAGTGTAGTTTCTTCCAGCTTGCATTTAGTACTTATGTCTCTAGATTGTTTAGGAGATTTCCCAGGTTTTGATGTTCCACAACTGTATGGATTTTCTATTTTCTATTGTGGATTGATGTACCAGAAGAATTAAAAAAAACCTTATTAAATCTTACATCTCACATAATTTCTGAAGGGATAATCTAACAAATAGAATTACCTATTGAGTGAATAATAAATTGAACGTTTTTAAGTTTTTAGGATCTTTTAAAGTCTTTTAATTGTAATTAATTGGATCAAATTGTTTACTATGTATTCTATGTTTGTTTGTGAGCCGCCCCGAGTCCACGGAGGGGGGCGGTATACAAATCCAATTAATTAATTAATTAATTAATTAATTAATTCAAGTTGGAAAATGTTCAATAAACTTAATTGCCATATTTTTATCAGCTTTCAGATTACAAAATCTTTATACTTGCCCCTGAATCATTATCATGATCAGGAAGCCACTGATATTAGTTAGTATGAATAATAACTCAACTAATAGATAGTTGGACAGATAGGCAGAACTACTAGTGGACCTTGTATCCTAAACCTGATTTTTATAGCTTGCTTCATGTCTTCAAAATACCTATACTGTAGTAGCCTTTTAGAGATTACTGTTAAGAAATGTTCCCAATTATTTGTTTTAATCATGGATTTCAGATTCTTATTCTCCACCTGAGCATTTTCTCATTTTCCTATATTAGTTCAGTCCTCTTTTATCTAGCAACCACTTAAGTGTCCTTTCATTAATGCCTGCTAAATACGTAGTTCTTTTTTATATGCAGAAAACTATATTTGAGGCAATAAGAGTTATATGAGATTGTTATTTTGAACCATTATACTTGGCAAATACATATTGCAGCAAAAACATTCATAACTTGTTAAAACACAGCTGCTGTCAGCATTCTTCTTATTAGCCAGACCCAACTTGTCTTTGGAATTGGACTATAGTTGAGTTATGGCTCCCTGTGATTGAATTGTGTGTTTTATTAATCAAAGCAAATAAATAAAAATAATGGATGCTTTCAAGATGTCAGAGTTATTTGCTGAGAAAGAGGGAAACACAATGGATTTTCTCTGATAGGATTTGTCTTTTGTTTTTCAGTACTGTTCAGTCATTGATCTGGCAGTAATACTGTTTTAGTGTACTACCTAAGAGTTCTGCCTTTACATGAATTTCCTGATGACATCCGAGATTGCCCTTGCTGAAATTTGGCACAGTGCCTTGTAGTTAATAAGGTATTCTGAGAAGAGATTGGATGTGGCTAGTCTTCTCACCGATTGCCTGGAAAATCAAAGTAAAATTATGATTAGTGACATCTTCATATGTAAATATAGGATCTGAGAGATTGTAGCAAACTTTGAAGGGTGAAAATTAAATGCTTTCCGGGAGTAAAGATTTAACATATCTGGAAATTTAGCAAAATAGGGAAGAGATGACAAAATCCCAACTTTAAAGGAGAAAAATCCATGATAGCTGTGAAGAAATGCAAATTCCATACCAAGGATGATTAGAAAAAGGATAAAAATGGGCGTATAGCTAGGGAAGTGGTAGTTCTACTTTTCTGTGTCAAGAGAAGCAGATTTTGCTAGAGAATCCAGGTGTATTTCCAGCATGAAAGTTCCACCAGGCAGGTAGTTTGCAATGCCGCCACGTGTGCTGGAATGGATAGATGTTTCTGAATAAAGCAAAATAGGAAAACCTCTCTCCCTATTTTCTCCTTTTAACCAGGGTTATGAAAGCCAGTTTGCTGTAATGATTAAGGCATCAGGCTAGAAACTGGGAGACTATGAATTCTAGTCTTACCTTAGGTATGCATCCAGCTAGATGGCTTTGGGCCAGTCACTTTCCCTCGCTCCTTGGAAGGAGGCAGTGGCAAAGCACTTCTGAAAAACCTTACCAAAAAAAGCTACAAGGACTTGTGGTTGGAGTTTTTCTGACATGAAGGGAAAACTAAATGACCCTGAATGTACAATTGAGCCAAGTGCGCAGGAACGTAAATTATAATCAAGTTATTCAGATACCTGGATTCAGTGTTCCCTCTAATTTTTTTTTGGGGGGGGCGGAAAAGTATAGTGTCTGAGCGGCAGTCCCTTCGGGACTGGGCGGCACAGAAATAATAAATAAATAAATAAATAAATAAACAAACAAACAAACAAAAAACCCACCCTGTTTTGCCTCAGAGAATTTCAAAATAAAATACTGTACTGTGTGTCTATAACAGTGAGCTCATAATAGGGCAACTCTATCAATATCAAAATGCCACTTAAATAGTTGAGCTAGTTTCAAACTAGATTTTGGTTTTCCTTCTCTCTTCCTTACTCCCATTATTTTTCTTTCTCTTTTCCTTCCTCTCTTTTTTCTATCTGTTTCTCTCTCTTCCTCTCTCTCTCCTTCCCTCTCACTCTTTCCCTCTCGGCTTCTGGGCAGGTTTGGAAAACTCTGAGTTGATGATGATTTTTAAGTGAGCAATTGCTCACTGCTCAGCTTAGAGGGAACTATGCCTGGATCTCTACATACATGTCCTTGCATTTAAATTGGTAGTGCTCCTGAAGATCTAGCTAGAAGGAAGATTGGCTACCAAAGAAGAAATAGTAATAATACTAGGCCACTTAACTAGTCTGCAGGCCCCGCTACAATCTTTTAATTCCTTTATATAAATCTACATGATATAGCAGGTAATGTGAAATTCTTTTCCTCCTCATGAAGTAGGGACCCAGAGAAATTACAGTAAATGGTTGAATAGTGAAAATTCACAAAAAACAATGTGGGGATCACATAGTTTACATATAGAATTCAGTTTGAAACGTATTGCTACAAACAATAGAAGCTTTAAAACACGATCCGAGTAATTCCTGAATAATTAACTTACGAGAACTGTACCTCTAGAATGAGAGGAAACATACTTCTAAATATCATCTGCTAGAAAATAAAAGCAAATGAGCTTTTGCTGAAGTCTTGATTCTCACTTACTTTCCTGATTAGTCAAGGCAAACAAAACCCAAGATTTTGGAAAGTTCATACTAGACCAGGAAGTGAGGTGGATGGGGTAGAAATAACTGATTATACTGTATGGTTAAATTCTCAGGAATACAGCTTAAACTATTGAGTTCATGATGTGAGATTTCATATATCCTACTATGCATGGGAAACTCTGATGTTTAATATCTTGATATAATCAGTTGAGGAAAAGGATGTTCCAGATAACATTTGACTGATAGGGTTATATGAAATACCATGAATCTCAAAAAGCAGAAGACTGGCAAATAGATTGTTGCCTAGGGCATGAAACAAATACAACACACTCCCTAACTACCTCCTCCATTGATATAAATAATAATATTCAATGCAGGGCATTTGAAAGGGTGCCTTGGAGAAGTTGTATCTTGGTTATAATGTGCTTCCCCAAGTGACTTGTTGATTATCTCGGTTATGATGTACACCACTCAGAATCACTTATTGTGATGCGTGGCTATAGAAATCAAATAAATAGAAAATAAATACAGTCGATATCTATGCAGTTATGACTTTCGTTGTAGCTAAATTATTCTGCATTTTGATGGTTGCAAGAAAGTAATTGTGCAAGGGTATAATTTTAGTTTTGTAAAGGACAAAACTAACTTTGTAGTGATATGCTATTCCGGAGCCATAGAAAGTCCAATCTGAGTTTATGAACTCCAACAAGACATACATATTCTATTTGTAGTCATGTAATATTTCATTATAATTATTAAATTCTTCCTGAAAGTTCACCAACAACTGATTTGGGTTTAGAGTATATCCAAGAAACTACAATAATAAGTTAGGCCCTCTTTTGGCATCCTCTTCAGCTTCAACCTCAATAGAAAGATAGGAGTACAGTATAATGAATTAAGGGGTCTTTTAATTTTGAGTGAC